>NC_069789.1:12069555-13553908 GCF_027406575.1 Nycticebus coucang | reverse complement strand
TCCTTTTACTATTCCAAATCAAAGCATTGAAAATGTGCCAGGTGGAGCAGCAAACGTACAATCGCTAATGTGTTACTTCATTGATTAAATTATAAAAGGTGGGGTGGGACTTTTGGCTCCCTTGGCCAGCTGCCCCATAGTAAAATGTAGGGGAAATATTTATTAACCGAGCAGAGCATGAAAGACATTTTGTTACTGGTCTGATCCATTACATCAGCTTGAATCACATTATATATCCTCTTAAGAAGATACTATGCTTAAAATATATAGCAAACCAAACGTGGTGTGATCATCCATCCTAAGTGGGAAATGGGATGAATTGACTTGGTGAAAAGAAAGAAAAGATGGCCGTCTACGGGAGAGGTATGTCTCACCAAGGCCTGCAGGATTCAGGAGCCAGGGATTCTGATCACTTTTTCATTAGTAAGAAGCTCCCAGTAGCACAATTTAATCCTCCTTGAGAGCCTGAGGACAATTTTATACTTGCTCTCATGTGTCATTCGCAGAGATAATTAAAGTGTAAAAGAACGGGGCAGGGAGGGAGGTCCAACGTTTTTTTTTTTTTTTTGGACAATGGAAATGTGAAAGAACGTTGTTATCAAGTCCACGTGGACTTGACTGAATGATTTCCCCATTTCCATGTGCAGAATGGAACCCAGAGAAACACTATTTATTCACATATCGATAATTATTTATGGAGCACCTACCCTGGGCCAGATGTGCCATGAATAAAAGGATGGATGTGAAAGACAAGACCCTTGTCCTCACAGAGTCGACACTTTACCAGCTCTTAACACAACACCTGGCAAAGAGCAAATTTTCATCCGTGTTTGCCTAAGCAAAGGAAAACCTAATCACACAATGGAATGATTAAACACAATTGGCGCAAGGGCAGAACACCATGAGAGCACATGGACGTATTTGAGAGAGGAGGCATTTACATTTTTGAAGGGGGCTAAATTCACAGAATAGAAGAACATAAATCTCAAAGTCAAAAAATGGGTTTATTGTTAACGTTCGCCAATAACGCAAATTACTAGAATGCATTTTCTATAAAAATGTCCTGAAAAATAGTGAAATGCTGTAATTGTAATACATTGTAAAATACTATAAAACATGTAAAAAGTGTAACACAACTGAAACTTACTCACATTGATAAAGAAGAGAAACCATAGTTGTGATAGCAATATGTAAAAGAGAAAAAGAGAAACATTTTTACATAAAATTGAATTTAAAAAGAAATAAATGAAATTGATTATATATCAAGTTGATAAACAATCATAGGAAAAAATTATTTCAAATAACTTTTGAACATAGTTCCTTGTCGAGCTTGGTGGGACATGTAAATCTAAGGACAAAAAACATATATACATGAAAACACGTGTTAAATTTTATTAATCAGTGTATTGTTGGTAGTAATGTTGATATTCTAATTTTGAGACAAATACACTTAAAATAGTAGAAAACTAGGGAGATGTGTTCGTATATTTACCACCATGGTGTTTGATCTAAGGGAAAGGAAGATAGAAACATAAAAGAAATCAAGAAAATAACACACTTAATGTTAATTTTCTCCTTTTTGATTTTTTTGTGATATTAAATATGAATTAGGAAAAAGAACATGTGAACCCACCCCATGGTTCTTTCTACTAGAAAGGCTTAGAAATGTTGAGACAATAACAAGAAACAAAGCTGATCCCAGAGTCTGAATACCAGTCCCCATCACAAAGAGAACCAGTTTCCAAGTTTAGATCTGGACAAGGTGATCTTGTGACAATTTGTTGTATCAAAGACTAATTTAAATCTAATTCTATCAAAGGACTAACTTACAAGAGTGTTGAGGACCTCTGTGGAAAGTTTTCCCATATCCTTTCCCTTGTTCTTCCCCTCAAATGTGGGATCTAATTTTCTTAACGTTCCCCCATCGAAGACTCTATTTTACTGTTATTTGTTTTTACTTTGCTTTCTTTCCTACTGCGAGCTCCTTGAGGAAAGTAGTTATATGTCCTTTCTCTTTGCATTTTTAGGGCGTCTGTCAGAGAGTAACACAAAGTCTATATTAAACAAGTAACTTGGAGGGGGGCGCCTGTGGCTCAAGGAGTAGGGCGCTGGCCCCATATACCAGGAGTGGTGGGTTCAAACCTGGCTCCATCCAAAAACTGCAAATAAATAAGTAAATAAATAAAATAATAAATAAATAAATAAATAACTTGTGTGAATTATACACAATAAAGAAGATGTCAATAACGTTCTGCATGTCCAAGCCTGTTACTGCTAATTTAAGTACGTCTAATGTTATTGCTGACTTTAATAGTCTTCCTTTGTTACTGTTTTAGGAAATATAAGTAGATCAGAGCTTCTATGGGGTCTTTCATGACTTAAAGCTCTCAAGTTTTGTATTCATTAACAAAATCCTAAAAATTCATCTGCTGTCACTACCAGCATGGCCAACTCAGACTGTCCAAGCAGGCTACTGGACATCAGGTCACTGTGTGCCGGAGCTGCCACACACCTGCTCACTAGAACTGATGGGTAAATATTCAGGAATTGTCTGAGCAGCTGTTAAGCAACAGATCGTCTGATGCTGGCAATGGCAAGAGCAATTTGGCACACACTATGAATCACATTGTTACTTTCTAATGGGTCACAAAGACATTTGCTTATCCTATGTATGCAGCCCAGAAGGAACTTGAATCCCACCGCGTAAAAGATCACATGACTAAACACACACGAAAAGACTAGAAAATAACAAACTAACATCATCGAGCTCTAAGGCTAACATATTGAAGAGTCAAAAGTTATAGCAGATGATAAGTGGCACAGATGTCAGAAATGGGAGATGCCATGGGCAAACAAAATCATGGAGAGACGCATCAGACAGGAAGTGGGGATAGAGCAAGAGAGAGAGGGGAGGAGAGACCTGGGGATGTAGAGCTGGCAGGACACAGCTGGACGCTGGAGCTGAGTAGCTGGGGCAGGAGAGTGAAGAGGGCAGTCAGAGAGACACAGCGGGCAGCCAGGTGCAGTCCGACCCACAAGCACCTGGCATTTGTGGCACTTGGGTACTAAAAGTGCCACATCTATTGTCCGGATCCAGCTATAGCAGAGTCCTGAGTACTTAGAGTTGATTAAAATAATTGCATCCTCTCCTCTTAATTCCACCTGTCTTGCTTATTTTATCCATTCTCCATTTTAAAAAGTCACCTGCATTCTTTCCACTTACTGTTTAAAGTTCTCTTTAAAAAATATTTCTTCAAAAGCTTTAGCGTCTATTTCCATTTCTCTTAAATGGTTTTGTGGGCTTTCCCCCCTCCACCCCCATAATATGCTTTTTAAAAAAAAAAAATTAACAAATCTCCATAATCCAGATTAGAGCTAAACAAATGCATAGGACCATTAAGCAAAGCACCAACTCCGATCTTTTTCTGTAATACACAATACAAAGCCATCAATAACACACACTCCAGGACCAAAGAACAGGGAAATATCATCAAAAATCAAAATTTTGTCTCTGCCTTTTCCTGGATATTTCGTGTAAAGGGCATCATTCTTCACTGTATCTGGTTTCCTTTACTTAGCAGAAGGGTTTTTAAGTGCAACTACATTGTAATTTCTATCAGCAGATTGTTTGCTTCCTCCCCTAGCCCCAGCTTCCTTTCTTTTTTTCTCCCTACTTTCCTTCCTTCTCTCTCTTCTTCCTCCCTCCCTTCCTCCCTTCCTTTCTTCTTTCCTTCCTTCCCCTCCCCACCATTTTACCCAGACAGCATTCCATCATATGTGTGTTCCACATTTTTATTCATTTACCGGTTGTGACATATATTTGAGGGTTTTTCCCACTTTGTGATTATAATGTATAATGCTGCAACCAACATTTAAGGTCCAATTCTTTAGATGGACATAAGTCTTAATTTCTCTTGGGTACATAGTAAAAATCTGGGAGTGGAATTGTTGGGTCAGATAGTAAACTCATGATCTTGTCATTAAGAAATTGCCAGATCACTTCCTAAAGCAGCCGTACCATTTTACATTCCCATCCCCTGTTGCTCCACACCCTAGCCAACGTTGTCACTGACCGTCTCTCTTATTACTGCTATTGTACTGGGTGTGTGGTGATACCTCACTGTGGTTTAACTTGCAGCTCCCTACTGACTACTGATGCTCATCGCTTTCGCAGGCTTATGCCATGCTGTCTAATAAAATACTCATTTTTACAGATACTTTCATTTGACTATTCTCAACTAATCGTTTCTTTTGTTTGTTGTCTCTATGAATCCCCAACGTGGGAGAAACTCTCCTCATCTTTGATCTCATAGCCTCTGGGGCTCCTCTTAAGGGCTTGCCTCTCCCTCCCTTGCTTTGTACTCTCTTGTAGTAGAAGACAACTTTCACCCTATTCACCATCAACCACATAAACCCATGAAAGCTACCATTTTTTTTTCAGTTTCCCTGAAGTCATCTGGGAAGCTTTTTCCAACCCAAAGAAGTGTAATTACTCTAAAATCCTGCCACTGGAGTTGTTTTCATAATAAACGTTTTCTACCCAGATTGGAACTAGGGATTATTAATTGTCTAAATTCTTTATTGGTGGAGAAATGAGATAAGGAATGAGAAGACGAGAAGAACAAAGCCCCAACCAAAGCGCCCCAGAAGGGGAAGCCCAGGAAGAAACAACTGCGAGGCAGGACAAATCTGTCCAGCCACGCCGTGGACGAGAGGCTGGGACTCCCCAAGGCTGTGTCTGCCACAGACACCACACTCCAGGGCAGATCCTTGGGCCCACTCTACACTCACGGAACTGGAATCTCTGGGGGCAGGACTGGACAGCTGAAGTTTTGGAGGATTACAGGATTGTGATTGTGACCTCTGAAAATCAGCCTACACACAGGCAGCTCTAAATAGAAGTTTTTAAGGCAAGCCAGTGAAGGATGCACCTTTTACAGAATTAACCTACCCATTTATATGAAATACTGTAATTGCTAAGGTCTGAGTGTTGTGTTCCTGCAAAAATTCATAGGTTTTAACTAAATCACCAAATTACTGAGAGGTGGGACATTCAGATCATGAGGCCAACAGTCTTCATAAGTGGCGTTAGTCCCCTTATAAGAGAGGCCTGAGGAAGCTGACACAAAGAGAAGACACCATCTATGAGCCAGAAAATGAGCCTTCGCTGGTCACTAAACCTGCCCGTCCCTTTAGCTTAGGCTTCCCAGCCTCCAAAACTACAAGAAATACATTTCTGTTGTTTACAAGTCACCCAGTCTATGATATTTTGTTAGAGGGGGCTGAATAGACTAAGACAGTAACATACAGATTTTGATAGCTTTCCAAGTTTGTTTTTATAACATAGAAAAATAAAACCACTTGTTAAGCAAATTACTTCTGGAAGCTGAACTATAGTGCTTACTGTTTAAAAAAAAAAAATCCAAATTCTCATCCAAATTGACATACATGTGCTTATATTTCTTTGGGCTTCCTACCATACCTTTCCTGCAAACACATCTATCACTCACACATATGCGTGCACATAAGTGTGAGCACACACACACACATACATACACCTATACAGCATGTGGGACCCACTATTATCAATCTCACAGCCTGACAGTGAAGTCTGGCAAAAAGCCTAATTGGTAAGAATCTGTAGACTAGTGTGACTTACTCAGAGGTTTTGATCATGGAGGCAACTTTGTGAACCTATGTAAAAACTCCGCCTTCCTTAGGAAGCCAAAAGCGCAATGTTTCACTGGGCAGCAGGAGGCACGGTGTCCACCTGCTGGGCCACTGCTTCCAGACAGCCAGCGCTCCTCAGCAGAAGCCTGGTCATCTCTGCCGATGCACTGTCTTGAACCTGCCTAGAAATGTGCTGTTTACCTGGCTGTCCCGTGAGGAATGGAGGAATGCTAAATTTGGTATTTGAAATATGCTGTCCCGCATGGCAGCAAGAAGCCAACAGGTGCACAGCAAGGATCTGTCTCCTCTTTGTTCTTCCACTCCCTTTTCTCCCTTGAAATTTTCACCTCTCAAAAGGCCAGCTGAACTGAGTCAGGAGCTACTGTCAGGGCAGGGCGGTGTGTGTGTATGAGAGAGAAAGTATCTGTGTGGGTGTGTGTCTGTGTGTGAGCATGTGCATGTGTGAGCATGTGTGTGTGTATGTCCCCTTCCTCACCTCAGTTCCTGCTTTCCCACCTCAGGCTTGGGTGTCATTCATGAAAGGCAGAATTTGAAGGAAGAGACTTCCATTGGTCAGAGCCGCACAGAAAGCCAGATGACGTGACAGAGAGTGTCCTGACCACCACCGGAAGGACTCGAGAAGGATTTGTGACAAGAGATGTCTACTTTTAAATCAAGTTTCTGCCATGATCTTACTTCCAGTTTAACGAGTAGCTCTGATGGTGATTGCGCAACGAAGCTCACCCTTTCCAGGAGTATTGTCCTGTCTTACATATGTTCTGATATTCCTCCTGCATTTTGAGGGAGATGTAAGTTACAAGATCTTTATCACTTAAACTCTTCTTTCAGGGGAAGGCTGTGGCACTCGAATCTCACAATTGGGAAAGGATAAATCATTCTGGTCTGTTGGCTGAAGCCAAAGTGACGACATAACCACAGCTTGGTGCTGTGGAGAGTGACGGCTAAGGAAAGAAAAGCAAATACAGTCAGCCCTTCATCCATCTCCACAGGTCACGCATCCTGGATTCAACTAACAGAGGGTCAAAATATTTTTTAAAAATTACCATGATAAAATAATACACATTGAAAAATAAAGTATAATAGCCATTTACATAGGATTCATACTACATTAGGTATCATAAGTAAGCCAGAGATAATTTGAACTATGCTGGAGGTTGTGTGTATGTTATATGCAATTACTCCACCTGAGTGCTCTTGGGTTTTGATATCTGAAGCGGGTTCTGGAACCAAACCCCTGCAGACAGCACAGGATGACTCTGTGCTGTAGGCCGAAGCAAGTGCGGACACCACTGGTGTAGAGTAAAGTAGGCACATGATCACTTCTGATCCTTGCTCGAGGAAATGTCGGCATCAAAAGAAACATCTAGAAAACCTAATCCTATTATGAGAGCTGACCTCTAATCATAAATGATTTAGGGACACAATTCCCAACTTACACTACATGGCAAAGTAGGAAAATCCAGAAATTGTCTTTCATCGCTCTGAGGTCACTCATAATCTTTCCTTAAAAAAATAATTTTTGTGTCTGGCTCAGTGTCTATAGCTCAGTGGTTAAGGTGCCGGCCACATACACCCAGGCTGGCAGGTTTGAGCCCTGCCCGGGCCTGCCAAATAACAACTGCAACCAAAAAATAGCTGGGTGTTGTGGCAGGCGCCTGTACTCCCAGCTACTCGGGAGGCTGAGGCAAGAGAATCACTTGAGCCCAAGAGTTTGAGGTTGCTGTGAGCTGTGATGCCACAGTGCTCTACCAGGGGCAACATAGTGAGACTCTGTCTCAAAAAAATAATAACAATACTAATAATTTTTGTGTCAATCCATTAAGGCAACTATGATAAAATGTCATAGACTGAAAACATAAGAAAGCTATCGTTTACAGTTTTAGAGGCGGGGTTGAGGGGCTGAATCCCATTCAGGAGGGCTCTGCCTTCAGATCTAAACCACCTCTCAAAGGCCCCACCTCCTAACACCCCTCTCATCAGCGGGAAGGATTTCAACATATGAATTTTAACACTCAGTCCACCGCAATGCTCTTTCTCTTTTGCCTCATTAGTAGTTCTATTTTGTCACTTTGATTGCACATTTTTTCATACTTGAAGCATCCCTGGTGTTTATAATAATCACCTCCAGCCTGCCACATGCTTCTAATCACACACACAGACACACACACACACACAATTCCATTTTTCATGCAGGCATCCTCCAGAAAGAAATTACTCTCTGACTAGTCAGAGAAAGGTCCAGAGATGATTATGAAAATTGGGAGAGGCGATGAATAATGCGAAGACATTCAGTGTTCCCGGTTACTTTCCTCCCACACTCATTTGTGTGCAATGTGACTATTCATTCCGCACCCAAACTGCATAATAGAAATTAATTTCAATGTGCCATAAGGTTTGATCATCAGTAGACTTTGCTGTGATTAGCAAACCTTCATCTCAAGCATTCACGTAAAAGTAAAATTATTTTCTCAGTTGCAGACTAAGTATTTGCTATATTGACTTGTGTAACCCACACGACATTTCTCTGTCTTCTTCTTTTACTGTCTATAAAATATATAGCACCTTCTTCAGGTTTTATAACTAAGGAAAGACAGAAAGTATTTTAGGAATGACAGACACAAATGATTCAGGTAATCAGGCCAATACTTCCAGGAAGTCACACAGTTTCAATATGTAGTTTCTAAGGTGGGCTACCAGCGAAGCACACGTTAAGTCGTTTTTAACTCAAGTCACAAGGTAAGAGAATTTGAAGTGAAGAATCACTTCACTTCACCTTTTTTGGGGGGGAGGCACATTAAAAATCTCATCTAGATTAAGCTATGTTACGTATGTAAAAATGCAATATCAATGTAAGGCTCAAACATATGTTATTTTCTTACTTTACATTCCTTCTCTGCATTTTTCTCTTTATCCATTTTTGTTCATTCAATATTTATTGACTGACGTACTATTTTCCAGAAGGTACGTTAACATCACAGGCTCTCACTGAATCTATGTGCTTGGTGACAGGACAGCTTATTACCTGGAATATGTGGTTGTTTCAAATTTTCTGTTGACTTTGCTTCTAGTTAGCCAGATAGTAATGAATTGGCTGGAATAATAACTATGGTCAGTATAAGTTAGAAAGCCTTTTATTTCCCTAAATCTGTCTTTCTTAATTTCTGATGGGCCATGTCTTAATACCTTGCACTTGGCTCAGTGCCCCAGTGCCCGAACAAAACAGGCCCAAATAAGAATTAGTTAAAATATAAAGGGTGATCAGCTGGGCGTGGTAGCTCACACCTACAACTCTGAGAGGCTGAGGCAGGTGGATCACCTGTTCTCAGGAACAACCTGAGCAAGAGAAAGTCCATCTCTACTAAAAATAGAAAAACTAGCTGGGCATTGTGGTGGGCACCTATAGTCCCAACTACTTGGGAGGCTGAGGCAAGAGGATCTCTTAAGCCCAAGAGTTTTGAGATTGCTATGAGGTATGACACCACGGCATTCTAGATAGGGCAATAGAGTGAGACTCTGTCTCAAAAAAAGTAATGTGTGTGTGTGTGTGTGTATTTATGTATATATGTGTGTATACATATATTTATGTATATGTAAGTGTATATATACATGAAATGATCATAATGCTAAATGACAAATGGCCTTTCCATCACAGTGTGACCTAGGGAAAATCACTTCGCTTGATGTTTTCTTCATTTATAAATATTCAAGATGGACAAGGCCAACCAGTTGAGTCAAGACTGGAGTTAAAGCGATATGAAAATCCACATACACTCGAAGCCTATATAAAGACTCAGCACATTATTTGTTACAAATGTAACACCCGTTTTACATATATGTATGTTTTTGTGCCTCAGAAATCCAGTGTCATTTACATTGTTGAAATACATTCCACCATAAAAATGATGAAGACTTTGCATCTCTTATATTTACCTGGATAGCTTTGGAGAACATTTTCCTAAGTAAAGTATCTCAAGAATGGAAAAGCAAGCATCCCATGTACTCAGTTCTAATCTAAAACTAGTAGATCAACAACTACGGCCCCACACAAGGGAAAAACACAATTAAATTCAAGAGTAAGTAAGGCCCAATAAGTTCCCACCTATCAGGTACGATGTAAGGGGTATCTGGCACACTTTCTGGGTGAAGGACACTTGGACTTTGGACTTTACCTCACAAACACAAATAATGTAACCTAATCATATGTACCACCAAGACAGAGTCTCACTTTGTCACCCTTGGTAAAGTGCTGTGGCATCATAGCTCACAGCAACTACAAACTCCTGAGTTTAAGCCATCCTATTATCTCAGCCTCCCGAGTAGCTGGGACTATACAGGTGCCCACCACAGTGCCTGGCTATTTTCAGGGACTGGATCTTACTCTTGCTCAGGCTGGTCTCCAACACCAGAGCTTAGGCAATCCACCCACCTTAGCCTCCTCGTGTGCTAGGATTATAGGCATAAGCTACAGTGCCTGGCCCTTTTTCTTAATGTTTAAAATATTCTTTTTTAAAATTTCAGATTGATATGATGATATAAATGTTTAGGTTACATTGTTTTCATTTTGAAGGTAAAGTTCAAGTTGTAGCTGAGCCCTTTACCCAAGGGGAGGGTTGAACACCCTCACATTGTGCACAGTAGGTGACATCCCGCTAATCACTCTCTCAACTCTTCCCTCCCCTGTCCCTTCCCTCTCTATACTTATGTTTTTCTTCCACGTGGGAATATATATTTTTATATATATGTTTATTTCATTGAGTACATTGAATACTTTTTTTCCCATTCTTGTGATACTTTATTAAGAAGAATAAGTTTCAACTCCATCCAGGTAAATACAAAAGATGTAAAGTCATCATCTTTCTCATGGCTGATTAGTACTTCATGGAGTACATATGCCACAGCTTGTTAACCCATCCATGGGTTGGCGGACACTTAGGTTGACTCCACACCTTTTCTATTATGAACAGAGTTGCGATAAACATTCAAGTACAAATATCCTTGTGGTAAAAATTTTTTTTCTTCCAGGTAGATACCGACAATGGAATTGTGGGATCAAATGAAAGGTCCACTTTTAGTTCTTTGAGAATTCTCCATATTTCTTTTCCTCCCTGAATGCACCCAGTCTCCACTGGAGGGTATTTGTTACCATCTGTTAAACTGCCCTGATGGATAAAGAAAGTCTTATCACCTATCTCCTTATTCATATTTGCTAACCAGATCACTTACTGAATATGCTTGGACTGAAACTTAGGACACGTATTTATTAATAAAAAAATCTATGAGTTGTATAATTGGAACATTATAATAAACGTCCCATAAAAAGTCACACAGAATAAACATCAACTGATCATAAATTGTCACTGTGGATTCACACATAAAGCCCCAGGTGGACTTTGTTCATTCTGTAAGACAGAAACAATATACACTTGACGTGACTGAGAGTTGTAGATTCAAGCAAAGTGGCATCAAAAGTGTGGACGGCTATGGTGGGGACACAGCATTCGTGTAGATGTTGTGAGACCAAAGACACTGCCTTCAACCTGGGTGTAATTCTGCTCAATCCACATTAAAACTAATAATGATCACAAAACGTTTACAATGAGCACCACATTATATACAGAGGTGTCGAACAATTTGGCAAGAAAGAAAGTTACGCAAGTTATACCTATGAGCTCAGATGATTTAAAAAAAAAAAGGTTACATTTACAAAAGGCAGAAAAGGGAAATTCATTAAGGGGAATATTTTGTGCTGCTCCTTTGGGGAGATCTCTCCAACTGAGGCGGAGCTTTGCCCAGGGTGGAGCAGGTTGTGTCTGGGCAAGGAAGTCTCTGCTTTGGGTGTTCAGCACATTTGCCTGCAGATCTAAACCACATCCTTCATTGTAGCTCTACAGGTAATAATGGCTATAACTTGATCTCCTTGGCCTTGCTACTTTGCTCTGTTTCTTAACTTGTCCAGAAACTGCACAGCGCTGCAGGACCTGTTGATTAACCTCCTCAGATACAGCAATGGAAAGTTCTAAAGGAGAAGCTCAGCAGTAAGCTGGGTTTGGAGGCAAGAAAGAAAATGGGTTGGGAAGTGAGGAGGGTGGGAGATATTCTAGGGTGCGGCACTGTGCCACAAAATAAAAGACTAATATTCTCATCTGTATATATTTTAAGCTCTGTGAAGACTTTCATGTAAATGATAGAAATGAATAATTGCATAGATAGTCAGTGTAAATGCTGCGCCCTGTCACAGACAGCCCTGGACTCCCAGTAACAGAGACAGACACAGGTCCTGCTTTTGTGGCGACATTCTAGAGCAGAAGTTAGACAAGGAACAAGTAATATGCACAGGAAGTATGTGCAGATGCGATCAGTGCCATGGACAGGGAAGTCTGGGCCAAGAAGATGGTCTATGAGCAGAGTCTTAAGGGCTGGGAGACAAGAAGCCCTGAGGAGAAATACGGAGAAAAGAATCTGAGGGGAGAGAAAGGCAGCTGCAGAGACCTCCAGGGAAGACTTGTCAGCTCCCGCAGAGGCCACTGCAACCCCAAGGGAAGAGCAGGGTGGGCCCAGAGAACATAGTGCTAATAGGCTAGTGGCAACTGGAGGAGGACCCTAAAGTCCAAGGTCAGGGGGATTTGGAAAGAAAGATAAGACCAGTGAGAGCCAAGACAGCACCCAGGGTAGGCGAAGTGATCAGAAGACTCACGAAAATATATTTGTTTCTGAGTGTAGGGTGTCTTCCAGAATGTCAGAGAAACTGGCCAGAGGCCATTATAATATTTCTGGTGTGAGATAATTAGAAGCTATCCATGGGCAGTTATCACAGGTGCTAAAATCTGAAAACTCATACTGAGATAAAGTTGGCAGTGCTGAGAGACATATTGGATGACAAGGGCAAAGAGGAGAGAAATGACAGACAATTTGAGGTCACCGGCCAGCTTTAGCTGACAGCAGAAATAAGACAGGCGGCCATCTAAGGAATGGCCAGGCCGAGAGCAGATGTAGTCAGCAATGACAGGAACTCAAAAAAAATACATATGTGTCATCCAAGCAGCCATGTTTTTTCTTTCAAAGGAAAAAAGTATAGTGCAGACACAAAAAAGAAAATAAAAAAGTAAAGGCCATAAAAGTCATCTATCACAAATTCACTATTCCCAACCCACAAAAAGGCAAACTTGATGCTTACCAATGATAGAAAAATAAATTCCTTCAGTGAATTTATATTGCACTATGATCATTTTGATTATATGTCTTCCAAAAATAAAAATGGAGATATGTACAGTTAATTTGTGAGGGGGGGAAAAGAAATGTGGTATCTTTTTTCTGTTTTTTAGGGACCAATGAAAGTCCAAGAGATTTGAGAACATGAAAAAGTTCTGAGAAGGATGCACTCCAACATTTGTGTTCCCTTGATGAAAACCTGCAGATGACCTGGGCCACACAGTCAACCAGGAGAGCTAACCCCACAGAGAGCATCTGTAAAATAAAGTCATCAAAAAAAGTATAAAGTACAATTATTTCCCCAATCTCAAATGAGATTTCCAGTAGCCTTTTGTTTTAAATTGAAAAATGGGGACAAATACAAGAAGAAATTGAATTTTACAACTGAGCATTAGGTGTCAAGTTGAGTGATTCTTCACATCTAATATTTAGATACTATCTTGGTTTTAGAAAAGGCCAAATGGCTCATAGGCTGAGAATCAGAAAATCTTTGGAGTTCTCTCTTCTCTCTAAGCCTCAATTATTTCTCAGTCCTTTCTATATGACTAAGTAAAATCACAGGTATTAGTATTCTTAGCCAGACATCAATCATAGTCAGTCCTAAAAACAAATTATTTCAAGTGCTAGGCACTATGCTAGGATCTGTAATATTAGCATTTCTAAATTTAGACACAAACATATGAGAGAGAGAGAGAAGAAAAGGAGAAAAGACAGAGATGAGGAAGGGAGGGGAGAGGAGGGAGAAGGAGAGGAAAAAAGAAATAAGGAAAAGAGAGAGAAAGAAATATAGAAATAAAAAGGAAACAAGCAAAAAGAGAAGAAGAGAAGGGAGGGAGGGAGGGATCGGCCTCATGGAAGGTCACACTTCTTCCTGGGTGGCTCACAACCTCTTGACACCATCAACCAAGGTGAGAGCATAAAAAGCTGCCTAGAGAGGGAAGGAGGGAGGGGGGTGGGGCCTTGGTGTGTGACACACCTTTGGGGGGCAAGACACGATTGTAAGAGGGACTTTACCTAACAAATGCAATCAGGGTAACCTGGTTTCTTGTACCCTCAATGATTCCCCAACAATAAAAAATAAATAGATAAATAAAAATCCTGCCTATCTTGGCCCATCTCTGAAGGGCCATTGTGATTCTGGAGTTTCCAGTGGCGTCTCTGCCATTGGCCCTGCATTACCCCTCAGTCTCTCCCTTTCCTCACTCCTGTTTCCTTCTCCTCCCTTCTAGATGTCAGTACCAAGGATTTCTTAATTAGCATTTTATATCCCAAACTCTAACTACAATCTGCTTCCTGTACATGCACGCATATGTGCACAAGTGTGAGCATGTGTAGGCATGTATTTTAAAAATCCCAGGGTAAGCCTGTTAAGACTTTCACTTCCATCGTTGTCACTCACACCCCTGTGCCACTGGCAGCTTTTGAAATACAAAGAAAAGATAGTGATTTGTTTGTTGTGACAATGGAGGACTGTACATTGTCTATGGTGCACGTATCTTGCTCTGTAAACCTATCTTTCTCTTCCTCAATAAACTCTGTTTCATACTTGCTTTGCTTTGGTGGGTCCAGTCATTCTTCAGCCAAGAGTACACCAAGAACCCATAATAGGGGCAAAGAACTGCCTCAACCCTGACACTCTGGCCATAAAGTTTCCACCGAGGGATGGGCATGTAGCCACGTCACCTTGGAAATGATGAGACAAAATAAAAAATCTGGCCATTGATGCTGCCTCTGGTAAATCTTGGCCAAAGGGAGAAATGTGAAAAAAACTGCCAGAATGGAACCTGGTGCAAGTGCCTCTCCACCCTGCTGAATGCCTCTTCCATTGGCTTCTTCCTCCTTCCAGGACCACTGGCTGGTATCAGCTCCTCAGAAGGCTGATGTTCTGACCTATGTCCATAAAGAGGGAGAGCAGTTGAGGAAACCTTTGGAAGCAGGCAAGGGGACCCCCTGCACAGACCTCCCTCCACAACTCACTGCACGTTCCTTGTTCTGCCCCATGTGTACTTTACACCTGCTGTATAAAATAGTTCATTGCTGGTGTTGAAATCACCGTCATCTATATTTAAGGAAAAACCGGTTTCTAAGGAACAAATGTGTCTCATCCATGCAAGCTCAAAAGCAGATTCCTTGTCAGTAGTCAGCAAATATTGGCCCATGCCATCTGCATTTGTGTGGCCCACAAGCTAAGAATGTTTTCAGGTTTTTCTGTAGTTGAGAAAAACAAAAAGCATAATATTTCATGATACATGGAAATTATATGAAATCCAGTTTTTCAGCGTCCTAATAAACTTTTATTAGAACACAACTATGCTCATTCATTTACATATAGTCTTTGGCCACCTTTGCAACACAAGGGCAGAGTTGAGAAGTCGGGACAAATACTAGATGGGCTGCAAAGCCAAATTTGTTCATTATCTGGCCTTTTGCAGAAAAGCTTTGCTAAATATGGAGCTATGTGATTTAGGGTTTCACAGCACAATGTCACCCACCTGCTTACAGGTAACACATAGTTTGGACACACAGAGATAGACTCACCCCACAAATCTGTAAGTACCCAAGTTCTTACAGAACAATAAACCCCTTTCAAAGAAGTGCACAGTGATTTACGACCCTCGTTTATACTCAGACCCAAGGGCTGTCTTTCTTTATATCTTTTTAGTTCAAAATACTTGCATTAAGTATGGAAATAGAAAAGTAATATCTGTCAAATTTTAATGTTAAATAGATGAATGTAAGCGTGCATATGGATGCGTCTTTTGACATGCAAGCAATACAGAAAGTGTGCCAGAAATGAAAATACCTATGGCATGAAGGGTATTTTAGATCTGCCCCTCCTACCCTAAGATAGAAAACTTTCCCTGACATTTTCCATAGCAGTTCCAGGATTTTAATTCATCCCTGGGAGTCAGCAGCTTTGACAACAATAATACTTAGTCTTCAGATGCCTAAAACTGTATGGTTAAAGATGTTAGAAGATTAGAAATGTGATTTTCAACCCCAAAAGCCACATTAAAGGTCAATTAAACAAAAATGCCCAAGGCTTTCACAAGCCCTGAAAAATCATAAAAATCAATTTTGTTACAAATCTGTCCATGAAATCATCAATCTATCTCTCTATCATCAATTTATTTCTGCAATATGTATCAAAATAGCACCCAGGGACTTAGGCTTATTCTTATTTTTCAAGATAGATCAACCTTTGTGGAGTTCGCAAACTCCAGATGGCCTTCACAAAGAAATGACAAATATTTTTTATCTTTCATATTGTTTATGAACACATAATTCATTTTTATGGTATCAATTGCTTGTCTAAGAAGTTATAATGCTTCCTTTTCTGCTTAATTTGTTTTTAAACATCTTTCATAATTTAATCTTACTTGATCTGTCCATCATTACAGCCTATATTACACACCTGATTTCACTCTATCTCACCCACTCATTTCACTATACTCCAAAGAATTTACTCTTTCTCCTATTGGTCACGTTTTCATCGTCTCCATGTCCTCCTGCACAGAAACCCCTTCTTTTTCCTCTTATTGAGAAACAACTACTCACCATTCTAGAATAACCCAAATTTTCCAAGTACCCCAGGCAAAAATAGCCATTTATTCCTTCCACCCAAGTACTCATTCATTCATCATTTATTCCCTATTGATACTGGGCAGCTATTATATACTCAAAAAAAATGCATAACAAACAAGCTATCTCTGTTTCACAGCATTGAAATATAAAGCAAAGTCACACGGGAAGCAAAAATGTAGAAGAAACACACATAAGTGAGACTGGAAGTCAACCAGTGATACTAAGTTAGGTCCATGCAGTAGGCAGCCAGGTGGATGGGCTGGGAAGAGAAGGAAAGGGGGTGCTCTGGTGCAAAAGCATGACAGGGGAGAACCTGGGACCCTCAATAGTGCAGTTAGAAAACCTGCTCCTTGTGCCATTTTATCAAACGTTGATAGACACTTAGAACTTCAAGTTATCATTAAGCAGTACAGACCTGAGTTGCTTATTATAGCTAATATAGACCCAAGGTTCTTTGACCTTTTATAACTCATAAGTTGTAAGGTTTCAATCTGGAAATATTTGAGGCTAGTTATTTTTATGAAAGGAAATTTGGAAAAGAAATCATCTGTCACCCTTGCTTTATCATCTTGTGATATAGACTGACTCAGCCCATGGATCGACCAGACACCTTTACTCTGAACAACCCAAAGAATTCTGGGTAGAGCGTTACCCTTTTTATAAAAGAAAAGATCTGCATGACATACAATATTCAGTTCCTTTATCCAAGTGAGAGAAATTAAGTAATGTATCACCTGAATGATATGTGGGAAAAAAAGTAAAATGAGTATCAATCAAGAACCAAGATGCCCAATGTATGGTTGAATTTAAAATAAGAGCAGTGTTGTAACTTTCATGTCTGCAAAAGTCGTTGTCCATTGTACTGATTGGTCTGTACACATATTCCCAATTGTACCTTTATCCTAATGGTAACCAATCAATTCAGAATTAAAATGGTGATTGGTCAACTTGATATCTAAACTGTTCTGGGGTTGTGGAGGAGTTGCATATTTTATGGCACAGTTTCAACTTACTAAATCTTTCCATTGAAAATTGATTCATCTTTTCCTGATTTTTTGTTTTGTTTATTTTATTTTATTATTATTATTAAATCATAGCTGTGTACATTAATGCGATCATGGGGCACGATACACTAGTTTTATAGACCGTATGACACATTTTCATCACACTGGTTAACATAGCCTTCCTGGTATTTTCTTGGTTATTGTGTTAAGACATTTATATTCTACATTTACTAAGTTTCACATGTACCCTTGTAAGATGCACCATAGGTATAATCAACCATTCAGGCCTTATCATTTACAGCAGGGCATTTTAAACTGGACTCATGCTGTTTGCCTAATTTTTGCTCATTTGAAATCAGAAGGAATGTGGTAGGCAGCACATTTTGAATCTAGTTAGACATGAATGAATGGCACCCAAAACAATATGTAGAAATAAATGATTAAGAAAACTCCATCAAATCAAATGCCCTCTTTCACAAGGAGTTTCAAAATAGAAATTACATCATTCCAAGGTTCTGTCTGCATCTGTGGCTATATCAGAATAACTTATATATACATATTTGAAGGAACTTAGCCATAAAAATAGATCACAGTAATCATGTCTCCATAAGTAGCAGTCAGAGGATCCCATAAGTTCTTCCACTGACACAGGAAAATGGTTGTACCTGAGAGATACAAAATCTCCATGCACAAGTGGTTAACACTCTCCACCTAACTGGAGCTTTTTGTTTGTTTTGTTTTGTTTTTAAGACTGACTGTCACTTCATTGCCCTTGGTAAAGTGTCATGGTGTCACAGCTCACAACAACCTCAAACTCTTGGGCTCAAGTGATCCTCAGCCTCCCTAGTAGCTGTGATTATAGGTGCCCACCACAACCAGCTGTTTTTAGAGACAGGGTCTTGCTCTTGCCCAGGCTGGTCTAGAACTTTTGAGCTCAAGCAATCCACAGGCCTCCCTCTCCTAGAGTGCTAGGACTGTAGGTGTGAGCCAATGCACCTGGCCAGCCTACTTGGAGCTTTTAAGACGTGATCAAAAATGTTTACACAGACTGCAAGGTTTTATAGGCTTGAGTCATTGTGTCCAGCCCTGCCTATAATACTGTTAAGAATAATAATAATATTCAATTTAATGCTCATTTCTATAAATGCCAGGCAATTTGCTTAGCATTGTATGTATTTCGTCTCATTTAATCATAAGTGTTCTACTTAGTAGACATTACCGTTATTATTGCCATTTTATGGATGGAAAAACTGAGTCTTAAAGTTGTAAGTTTCTTTTGCAAATTTGCACAGCTAATAAATAAAGGAGCAGAGTTTGAACTAAGGCCATCCAACCCTGGTTGTAAACCACTGTTTACCTAACTATCACCTTCATTAAAGCCTGTCTCGTGTTTAGAATGCAGACTTAGAGTTGGCACACTGGAAATGACGATGTTACTCTTTAAAAATGAGTGTAAGGCAGGAGTTAGAAGGTTTTGTAATTTACTACTACAAAAACTGCATGATTGCAGCAAGTTTGTGCAAAGTTGTACTAAAAGGAATCTGGCTCCACAGCCAGAAAGGCGTGACTACTTGCCACTTAACACAGCCACCAGTTGAGAAAGGGGGTTTAACCAGAGGAAGCCAAGAGGCAAACCTATCAGTGAGAACAGGGTGACTTAGCTCAGCCAGTTGTCTTAGGGATAAGTGTAGTTTTTTGTGTAGATGATTGCACAGTGTTCCTCTTTTCAAATACAGGGTCACCAACTTGCTTTCTTCATATATATTTTGTCCATAGAGATAGTTTGGATTGAACAGAAGACACAAGTTTCTGGCACCAGTTTTTTGTTGCAAATTCCTAAATTCTGCTCTGCCTTAAGTACCCATATTATGCACTGGGGTGGTGTGATTTTGCACACTGCAGGACATATTGTCTCCATATGCTAACCAAATCAAGTGTCTCAGTCTGCAAGGCTGGACCAATCCCAGAGCACTAGAGGCTGACCTCATGGCAACCACATTCACGGAGGTCTTGGGAAGCAGACAGCCCCAGGCTCCTGCACCTTGCATTCAAAGTGGCTAAAGCCTAAACAAATCAAATTGGAACTTTTATTCCAACAAACCAGAATAGTTATCTCCAAGGTCAGTAATTTCACCAATTACTTTTCTATTATCTTTGTAGAGCTTGGCTGGAACCTTACCACTCTTTAAATAAAATGTTATTTTGGTCAGGTACAAGTAACATGTGGTTTGGACTGCAGAGAAATCAAAGAATGCTGGCTCCTTGGAAATTTAAACACAATGGCCAATTCTAGCTATAACAATGCTTCCAGTGTGTTGACCTTGGAAGCCAGACCCAGGGAAAGGGAAAAGAAAGAATAGCACAGCAGGTCTTGGAACAACACACTCAGTGGGATCTCCTGAGCAGATTGACAGCCTGGAAAATCTCAGTGCAGCCAGACTCCCCAAATGTCACTAACTCCTAAAGAAGTATTTCACACCAAACGAATTCACACTGCTCTGAACACGATAAGCCCAAGATAATGTTTGCTACTCTCCATTTTTCAAGACCTTGATTTTCTAGAAATATTTGCCATGTTTTTCTGGAGCTTTAAGGATGCTCTCTAGTTGACCAAAACAACTGATAACAATACACATATTTCATTATTTATTGAGCTTTACTAGATTAATCCCTATCACTATCTTCTTAAGAGAAAAATGTTTATTTTCATAGATTAAAAGGGAGCATAAAGCAAAGATAAACTAAGCACCCATGACTAATAGAATATAGGGCCAAGAAGTAGAAAAAGTCATTAATGATTCAGGGAAGTAAAGAGACATTGAAAGGGGCACTGCCTGTGGCTCAAGGAGTAGGGCACCAGCCCCATACACGGGACACGGGGGGTGGCGGGTTCAAGCAAAAAAAAAAAAGAGAGAGAGAGATTGAGGGAGGCTTTAGTTCTAGGGAGGTTTGAAGCACATGGAGTCAATAAAGGAGCCTCCTACAAATGGTTGGCATGGATAATCACTCTAAGAACACATTGAAATATTTGGACTCTAGTAATTAACCTAATATCTTGCTTTCATTTTGGTGAAAATTCTTTGTTGCTGGGCCCCTTCCATATTGCTCAAGATATTCTCACACAGAACAATCTATCTGTATAATATCCAAAGACTTTGTACATTCACATTCTGAGTACGTCTCTCTCCACGTGATGGTTCTGACACTTTCTTCGTTTTCCACATGGATAATCAGGTGCATTACCCTAGGGGGCAATGATTATTTCTCTTTGGCAGATATGAGAAGCAGAAAGGAGCATGAATACTATCAACCATTACAGAGAGGGTTCTACTATGCATTGATATATGTACCAAGTCATGCATGAAATAGTACCTCGTCATGATTACCCAGGCAGTTGTCATGTTTTATACAACCAAATTAAAAACGATGGTCCTGAAAAGTAAAACAAAGAGTTGGTTCAGAGTTTCTTGCAGGTCAGAGTCAGATAAAACCAAAATAACACTGGGTAAATACTGATGGTGTGGGGGGTAGTGCTTTTGTTTGACTATTTTTTTTACTATTTGTTTCTGTGACACTAAAAAAACAGTAATCTCAAACAAAGACTTTATCATGGACTTGACATCATGAAGAAAGAGTTATCATATAGTGATACTTGTTGGGAAAGATAAGAGGAGCACAAACTAATTGTTTTTAATAAGCAAAGTTGTTGATGTGCTGTTTTTCAGATGTCAATGCAATAAATTTCCCTCTTAGGACTGCTTTTGCAGTAGCCCACAGTTTTTGGTAACCCATAGCTTCATTTTTGTTATGTTTGAGGAAGTTAACAATTACCTCCTTTATTTCTTCCTTGACCCAACTGTCATTCAGCATAAGGTGTTTTAATTTGCATGCCTTTGTGTGGGGATGAAAGTTTTCACTGAAGTTGAGTTCCACCTTCATTGCCTTGTGGTCTAAGATGGCATAAAATATAATTTCAATTCTTTTAATTTTGTTGAGGTTTGATTTTATCCTAGGATATGATCTATTTTGGAGTATGTTCCATGTGCTGTTAAGAAATTATATTCCTTAGCTTTGGGATGGTATGTTCTGTATACGTCTAATAAGCCCATTTGTTCTAGGGTAATGATTAAGTCCCCTGTATCTTTGTGTATTTTCTGTTTAGAAGATCTGTCCAGTTCTACCAGAGAGGCGTTAAAGTCTCCCTGGTTCATAAATCTGGGATCATTTAACTTGGATGCATAAATATTTAGAATTGAATTGTCCTCTCGTTGTATTGTCCCCTTGACCAGTATGAAGTGACCATCTTTGTCTTTATTAAATTAGGTTGCTTTAAATCCACTTGTACCTGAAAATAAGATTGTCACCCCTGCTTTCTTCTGGTTTCCACTTTTCTGAAATACTGTTTTCCATCCCTTTACCCTGTGTCTTTCAAAGTTAGGTGTGTTTCCTGGTGAAAGTATATGGATAGCTTGGGTCTTTTTATCCAGTCAATCAACCCATGCCTCTTCAGGGGAGAATTCAAGCCATTAACATTTACTGAGAGAATTGATTAGTGTGGGGCATTCTATGCATCCTAATCTGTGAAAGTTCCTTGCTCAGTTTTATCTTTTGCCCACTGTGGAAGCTAGGTTTTGTCTTAAGTTTTGGGGTGTTTACTTTGAAGGTGGGCCGTTGTGATGGTCACTGTGGAGAATAGGTCTAAGCATTTCCTGTACAGCTCTTCTAGTTGTGGTGGATTTCCTCAATGTATGCATATCAGTAAAAGATGATTTCTCCATCAGTTTTGAAGCTTAGTTTAGCAGGATACAGAATTCTGGGCTGAAAATTGTTTTGTTTAAGTAGGTTAAACGTAGATGACCATTCTCTTCTGGCTTTGAATGTTTCAGCTGAAAAGTCCACTGTTACCCTGATGGATCTGGCCCTGTAGGTTAGTTGGCACTTAATCCTGGATGCTTGCAGAATTTTCTCTTTATTTGGACTTTGGACAGATTGATTACAATGTGTCTTGGAGATTCTCTGTCTGTGTTAAGATGACCTAGGTTTTAATATCCCTCTAAAAGGAGTGTTTCAAAATCCTTACTAGAACTTGGGAAATTTTCATATATGATATCCTCTAGTAGGGCTTCCATTGCATTGGGGTGTTCTTCTTCCCCTTCAAGGATCCCTATAATTCATATGTTTGAATGTTTTACAAAGTCTCATAATTTTCTGAGTGAATGTTCTGCTTTTTCTATCTTCTTTTCTACCTCTTTAACTAACTGTGTTAGAGCAAGAGCTTTATTTTCTAGCTCTGAGATTCTTTCCTCATGGTCTGATTTGTTATTAATACTTTCTACTGCATTTTTAAGTTCCCTGATTGTCTCCTTCAATTCCTTAAGCTTCACCATATCCTTTATATATTCTTCATATCTTTTGTCCATTTTTTGGTTCTGTTTTTCCCCTTTCTCATTAATTCCCTTTATTACTTTTGCCATCCATATTTAAAATTACCTTTCTGTCATTTCCATTAATTCTTAATAGATGGAATTGTCTGCAGTAGCTGCCTTATGTTATCTTTGGTGGGGGGAGTGTTCTGTTGGGGTTTTTCTGTTACCAGAATTTTCTGTTGGTTTCTCCTCATGTATGTTTTCTTCTTGTTCACTTCATTTCCCTATTTATGTTTTCCTTTTCACTACCTCCTTTGCTTTAAATTACCTTGTCACAGAACTTAGGTGTTGAAGTGGTTTTTTGTATAAGACCAAAAGGAAGAGAAGGGTAAGGAGCAAGAAGGGATAGAAAAGAGAAATGCAAAAGAAAAAAAAGGGGGGGGAGTGAAAAAATAGAGTGAATGGAGAAATGGTGTAGTTCAGCAGGGTGCTAAGTCCACAACCTTAGGCCTTTGAGGGGCCAATTGGTTATGTTCCTTGAAGTCAGGAATTCCTTACCTGCTTGGGCAAAAGCAAGATCCCACCTCCATCAAATATGCAAAGAGAAAAAAAAAATGAAAGATTCAACAGTATGTCACAGTGAGGACCTGCCAATATTGTCTTTCCAAAAGCCAAAGCAAGAAGGACACCCTAGGCCATCAGCTTGTGACCTCCTTTAGCCAGACCAATGCCATGACTTCCCCAGCCAGATCCATGCCATAACCCCTTAGCACTCAGAGAAAAGAAAAAATAAAGAAAATTTAAAATACAATTATATAAGACATAGAGAAAAAGAAATATCTTAGGTGTTGTATGAAAAATTGATGTGGTAAAGATGAGAAAAGTAGAAAAATCTCTACCAAAACAGAGAAAAAGGAAAGAGATAAAAAAGAAAGAGAATAAAAGGGGCTGAAAAATCACAACAAAAACGAAGTAGCCCTTGCTATTGAAGAAAGTAAGAATGAAAAAAATATAATCAATAAATAAAAGAGAAAAAGAAAAAATAAAAATATAATCAATAAATAAAAGAGAAAAAGAAATATGTATGTATAAATATATATTTATATATTTAATTAATTATAGTATATATGTCAGATGTTTCTAGATGTCAGAGATGTTTCTACTCTGACATCTTGCTCTGCCTCCCCACCAATCTTTTAAGATGCTTTGGAATTGCCTTGGAATGCTTTTGGATTGGACCAATCCTCTTCTTGAAGCTATTGAGGGGCTTCCAGCCTTCAATGAACTCATTAGAAGATAAAAAGACTTCACTTTGTAGATTCTAAGGATTTTAGGAGTTCTATGCCAGGAAATGGCTTTAAAACCATATATATCTGTTATACATATGTATCTGTTACAATATGATAGGAGTCCTTATCCAATCTAAGTAGGGCAGATCTGGTAGACAGTTGCCAGTTTTACCTCATTTTCAATTTTTCTAGAGAATCCAGATATCTGCATATCAATGTGAAATTTTCCATTTATTAAAAATTCTGTGCAAGTCAAGCAAAATATATCCACTAACCAGATTCTGCCCATGGGCCACATGTTTGCAACTGACATGTGCTCATATGTACTTGGGAATCAACAAATTCAAATATTTTAGACTTTTCATTCCCCTTAGGAATATGAATGTATGTAACTATTCTCAGAGTTTCTCATAAGGTCTTATGTAATTTGAACAACACTAGAAAGCTTCTACCCTATAACTATAATCATATAACTGAGCTATGTCATCCATATGTTGTCATAAGCATCAAATTTCCATCCATTCCATTCAAAACCTCATCTGACTCTGTGTAGAGGACTCACTCCTTCCCCATGTGGGTTCTCATCATTTGATGTAGTTATTTTGGTAACAAGCTATGAGACCTAGCTGTTAACACCATAGGATGAGGCAGGCACTAAATTTGTATATGACATGATTATTGTGAACAGCAGTTTATATTTTCAATCAACACTCATTTCAAAAGTAGAATATATAAGATGAGTAATGTACACAAATATGAGTTTCTTAAGCTACCAATTAAATACTTCATTCCATAAATGTTTAATGACTGCATATCACGTGGCAGGCTCCATGCCAGGGATTGAACACGTAATGTTAAAAAAGACAAACAAACTAAATCCCAAACCTCAAAGGCTTCTACCCAAGAGTAACATTTGTGAGGGTTCAACCCTTAGTTTAGAAGCATTATCATCAGCCCCTAAGAAATTGTTAGAAATGCAAATTCTTAGGCCCCACCCCAGAACCTCAGATCTACTGCATCTGAAGCTCTGACAGTGGGTCCCAGCAATCTGTGTTTCTATAAGCCCTCCAGGTTACTATGAGGCAAACTCATGTCTGAGGAGCTCCCTGCTAGAGGATAGACAGGGGGAAAGCATTAAGTAAAAGAAAAAGGAAGTTTATTTACTTCTCGTGTCTGTTATAACAAGTTAACACAAACTGTGTGGTTTAAAACAATACAAATGTATTCTCTTAATGTACAAAGTATAGAAGTCAGAAATCAAGATGTTAATTTGACCATGCTCTCTCAAAAGACTATAGGGCATAATTGTTCTTTGCCTATTCCAGCTCCTGCTGATTCCTGGCATTCTTGGGTTGTGGCAACACAACTCTGCCTCCTTCTCACACGGTGTTTTTCCTTAAGTGTCCTTCTGTGTCCTCTCCACTTTTGTGAGGTCACCAGTCACTGGATTTGGGGCCTACCCTAAAGCCAAAATAATTCCATCTTAAGACTTTCAACTAATTACCTCTATTTCCAAATAAGGTCATATTCTCAGGTTCCAGGATATGAATGGGGAGGCCATCATTCAACCCACTACATAAAGTAAATTTAAAAATTATCCACTTGGTAAACATCATGAAGGAAACAAGAAGTTGACATGAAGAATAAAAACGAGAGACTTATTTACACACAGTGGCTGGAATAGTGTCTCTTCATAGGTGACGTCTGAACTTAGGAAATGATGAATGAGATGAAGTCAGTCCCTGAAGGACAGAAGGAGGAACAAGTGCATGAATGGGGGAAAATATTTCAGGAAGAAGCATCATGTAATAATGACCTTGAACAGGGAAAGAGGAGGAACTGAAAAAAAGACACTTGTCTTTTTTGCTGGTTAGAGACCAGCAAATGAGAAGGGAGAGGAAGAAGATGAGATTGAATCAGCTGAGCTACTCTGAGGCATACCAATGGCAAGATATGAAATGGTGGCCAGGCACATGGCTCATGTCTGTCATCCTAGCACTCTGGGAGCCTGAGGCAGGTAGATCACTTGAGCTCAGGAGCTTGAGACCAGCCTGAGAAAGAGCAAGACCCTGTCTCTACTAAAATAGATAGGCAAGAGGCTCACTTGAACCCAAGAGTCAAGAGTTTGAGGTTGATGTGAACTATGATGCCACAGCACTCTACCTAGGGCAACTCTGTCTCAAAAAAAAAAAAAAAAAAATTCTAAACTGTTCCTTCCATCTGAAAAATAGAAGGTAAATTAATGTAATCACTTTAGAATACTCCCTAGTCTTTGCATCCCATTCTACTTCTCTCTGAATGCTTCATTGAATATGGGTGAGATGGGGAACAGATAACTTGCCTTTTAGTTTATTAGTCACCAAAATAGGAAGAACAATTTACAGATCTGGGAAGAGGATGTAAATGACACTTGGGGTGATTCTCAACATTATCTCAGCTGAGAACAGGTAGCTGTAGCAATAAAAGAATATGTTCAAATCTCAGTGGGTTTCTTAAGTGATATCCTTAATGAAATCTTTTACAATGACTGTTGGGTGGCCACCCTGTGGCTCTCCTTTCAGAACAGCTACCATCTATCAGTACGGGAAACCACTATGGTGGCTGATGGATACAGACAACAGCAACATTCTCTATTGTGGCTTTTGAAATTCTCTTGGCATATCAAATCTTTATTATAAAGTAGCTGCGAGCACCATTTAGATTTTCTACACAAAATATTCCAGTCACTCAGACTTCTGCTTTCAATTTATTTCTGAAGATTTGGAATAATGGATGAGCTTCATTTTCATTTATATGCTTTTTTCTCCTGCCTCCCTCCTTTTATTTGTCCAATAGATAGTAATTTTTTAATTTTAAGAAACGATACCCTCTAAGTGGAACCTACATTAACCAACCCTGAATTTTCTAATGAGGTGTAACCATTATTTAGTATGTTTTGATTCTAGACAACTTTGCAATCATTCCAAATAAATCAATTTGGATACAGAAACAGAGACAGCCTGCAAATTTCTCATACATTTATTTTTTAAAACATGTATTGAAAACTTAATATGTATGTGTGAGATCGCTATAGGATGTAGAGTTTATGGTTCTACCCTTCAGGTTACCATGCTATCATGGAAAAGGTGGGCTGGCAGAGCTCCAGGGATAAAAATTATTAACTTTGCATTTAGGTAAACCTATATTATTACTCATGACAGGCTGAGATTTCTGTTTTCTCCTTTAAACTCTGTTTCATTCAAGCCTGCAGAGGACTCTATATTAGAAGCAACAATGCCTTCTTTTTAGGATAGTGAGAAGTGACTGGTAATAGAAATAGTCCAATTAGAGAACCAAATCACTCTAGGGCCATTTTATGATTTAATGTAGGAGCCACCAGGCCTGCAAACTTTAATCATCAAGAAAAAAGTATTGCTTTGCTGCACACTTTATAATAATAACCATGAGCCATTAAAGCAAGGTTAAATTATGTTCATTATGTTCTAGTCAATAAAGGAAATAGAGCCACATGCCATATTTTAGAAATGTTTACATCAAATTAGTTATTTCTAAATACTACCTAGATAAATGAATGCTTTGAAATTTCCCATCAACTATGTCATTTTCTCATAATGTTGGAAAACAAAATGCTGCCATATTAAAACATATACACATGTATATAATATATATATATCACATTATGTTTAAATTATTAGTGATCTCCAAGGTTTTTTTCTCATTTCTCACCATACTCCCACAAGGCAGACATTGTTCCCATTGTGTCAACAAAGCAACTGAGGCATAGCCACTTAATCTCAGTCATGTAAACAACTGAGTTCTTTAAATTCCCATAAATGTTCTTCTATTTATACATCTATTGATTCAATCAACTCATTTTTCAGCACTAATATGGTTTCATTAACTATGGTTTCATTAACTAAAATGTCAGAAAGTTTAAGCATGAATATAAATCTATAATTATAACATGATCCAAAACTTTTACAGAGTTGATTTTTAAGGTAGTAATTGAGTCCTCAGGGATTTCAAATCACTTCATAATGAACTATTACCTGCCATTGAACTATGCGTGGGAATACATAGAGTATTTTGAGAAATAATTTAATTCTGTTCTCTATCCATGAGCACAATAAATCCATGAAATGGGAAGAATTCCAGTTTTTTTATACATTCCTCAGATAATTAGTTACTTCAATCAACTTTACAATGTTTTATTCATCAGTGAGTTCGCCAGGTGAAAAAAAATCAAAATTAAAAAAACTAAATCCTTTAAAGCTACTACATCTTGTAGACAAATAAGCAGATTGTCCATGTTTCCCCCCTCCCCCTGCCCAAATGGGCTGTTTTGATATTGTGTAGAGTAAGTGTCTGTGCACTTTGTGAAATATCTCATTTAACAACCTAAAAAGAAGAGCGATAATTTCACAATTTAGTAGAGAATTATGAGATAGAAAGGTTGAGTGAGAGAATTATGCTCAGACACATCCTTAGTAACCCAAGGTTTCTCTCACAGAAATTAGCATGTGCCAGAAGCTGGTTTCCCATTGTTCCTGTTGTTTATACAATCACTTTTTGTGCTGTCAAGGTACTTGTTTTTCTCTTCTGTTTTCTGATTCTGCCAAAAAAAAAAAGCACAGGTGTCGATCTAAATTCCAGAGTTTTTTCTGGCTTCACTAATAATCCTTTTGGATGAATAAACACACTGACTTGGATGACGAAAATACAAAATAAAACTATTAAGATGGTAAAATAAAAAGGGATAGTATGATTAAGACTTGAAATATTTATAGCCACTTAGGAAAAAAAAAAAAAAAGAGCATCTTAAAATCCAACACCTAACAGGAAAAGGAGGGGAGAGAACAGTAATGACTATTGGACTTTGGACCTTTTTGTAAACTTGCTGAATGAAAATAAGGCAACACCATAGTTTAACGCTAAGTAGACAGAAAATCGGACTGCTACTAGAAAGAATTATCCAAGTTTTAAACTGACAACCCAAGGACATAGCAAATCTGATTGTGTGTCTAAATGCAGCCTTGACTCTGAGAAGTCAGTTACTTTGCTGGTGACTTTGAAAACTTTAAATCATCTGCAAACCCGGAGACATCAGTTTCTGTCAAGTGGAAAAGGCTAAAAGCAGCAAGGAAGGACATTTTATTTTCCAAGTTCAGAGAGAATGTACCACTAACTATGTTGTTGTTTTTCTCATAATTTGCTATCCCCCTTAAAGAACACAAATGCAAACAATTTTAAGGATACATTCAGCAACCAAGCCTTCATTCTCTCATATTTTTGCAATATTAAGAAGACAAGGCATTTACTTGACATACCTATATGGTCCTAGAAGGGAAAGCATAGGTCAGCTATTTCATGTTAAATAGTTTCCAAATAATTTTCCATGTAATAAATCATACATGATGAATAGCATTGTCCTAATTTTTTAGATGCATAAACTGAAGTTGTATGTCACAGCCCTAAAGTTGTATGTCACTTCCAAAGTCACTCTTTCAAAAGGAGAGGGTCTAGGATTTGAGCCACATTCTGTGAACTCCATCTTCTGGCCCCTACACTGGCTCACTTCTTCCAGGAAATCTTGATAATTTGCCTACATCTTCTTTTTCTTTCCAGTACAAATAACAATGCTTGCCTTATTCAGGTCATGGGGTTGTTATGAATATGAAATATCATAATATATATAAAGTGGTTTAGAAATTGAATAGTATTTTTTTTTTTTTTTTTTTTTTGTGGAGACAGAGTCTCACTATGTCACCCTCAGCAGAGTGCCATGGCGTCACAGCTCACAGAAACCTCAGACTCTTGGGTGTAAGCGATTCTCTTGCCTTAGCCTCCCAAGTAGCTGGGACTATAGGTGCCCACCACAATGCCCAGCTATTTTTCTTGTTGAATTTGTCATTGTTGTTCAGCTGGCCCAGGCTGGGTTCAAACTGTCCAAGCTGGGTGTATGTGGGTGGTGCCCTACCCACTGAACCACGGGCGCCACCCTAGTATTTCATTTTTTTTATTCCAAAGCCTATAGAAAGCATGGTTAAAAGCATGAGAGAAAAGTCATTTTTGGGTTTACATTAGCTACTTTTAGATGTAATTAAAAATTACTAACATAAAACTGGGAGACGTAGGTTACCATCAAGGACACACTCGGCCACAGGCCTACTCATGATTTGGCCTGGAGGAAGGATGAGTGAGAAAACACTACTCATGCTTCTAACTTTGGATTTTTTTTTTGCAGTTTTTGGCCAGGGCTGGGTTTGAACCTGCCACCTCTGGCATATGAGGCTGGCGCCCTATTCCTTTGAGCCACCCTTTTCTAACTTCGTTTTAACCTAACACCTACTTTGTAATAAATTGAGAGCTTGACCAAAGACACAAATTATTCCCAAGTACATTGGCTTTGTGCGTTCACTGGGAATTATAGGACTTACTACCCACCTTGAAGTATGTTGGGGGAAAACCAGAGAAAAATACAAGCAACAACTCTTTTTCATGCATAGGTTCAGGACTGTTCCTTAACAGTCCTAAGATAAAATCCAATTTTCAGGCTTGGGGACTTGCTTGAGATACCACATTGATAAATTTGAAAGTCAGACACGGACGTGCTCTATTGCTGTGATTATACTCTACAAAAGCAGTTTTTAGGTGTTACAACCAGAATCAAAAAAGGAAGAAACTTTAGGAAGAGAAATCTTTACTTGGCCCAAAGTTCAATACTGCCAGAGGTTGATGCTTCTGTTCCCAATACCAAGTAAGAAATTGATTAGTTCAGATCCATAGAATCATAATGAAGCATTAATCCCTATGAGAAGTTGACATATTGCATGCCGCGCACAAAGGACACTTTTACTTTTAAGATCTCAACTCATTCATCCCATTTTCCAGGCACTAGGCTATAAGCTTTCTATGAAGTATTTTAATTAAGCTTTAATACTGTGTTGGGTGGGGCTATGACAAGCCTCTGTTTTACACATCAGGAAGTAGCCAGTGGATCTAAATCTAGAACACACTACAACTCTGGGCTATTTTCAAAAAGTTAACACAAAAGTCCTTCTCCCGGATCTGGGCACATGTGTAAAGAAAAGTATGGAATCCTTTTTACTGTATTTAAAAGGAAAAATGTTTTTCATGTTTTCTAAACTCCAATTCACACACACACACACACACAAAACACCAAAAGGGAGATATATGAGAAAAGCGAAGGTATTCTTGTCTTCTGTTACACATTAGCACAGAAGATTCTCTAGCCTTTTTATGTCATAACTAAAAACAAAACATAGAAGAGAGTAGTGGGAGATTAATTAGTACTACAGCGTCATCACTTCGGCCATCGTGAATTTGGATGGGACTCATCTCGCTCTCTGGGTCTGAGATGGCTCACTCACTCCTCCATGAATAACCTCCCAGGATTCCACTTGTTTGAAAGAGGTCAGCCTCTCCAAAAGGGAACCCAGCCTTCGGTCTATAATTTATGAATTTTCGCAGACCTCAGGGAGCTTAGAGACTAAGAAGGGAAGTGGATATTTGCATCAATAGAACAATGCTAGCCACAATGTGGTATCATAAGAGAGTAATGCGAAAATATAAGAGTTGAAAGAAAGGAGTGTGTTGGCGGAGAATCTATCATAGAGGAAAGAGAGAGGCTTCAGCTGTCAGTCAAAGTAAAACCTGGAAAAATCAGATACCTAAGAAGACTGAACTTTATTTAGTGGTGCGGACCAGTGGCTGGGGAGGAAGAAAAAGGGCATGGTAGGAACAAGTAACAGTCACAATCAAACACAGAAAGACAGGGATGTATGGAGCAAGTTCCAAGAGGAATGTGGATGAATGAGAACAACTAACATTTACAGAACAGTGATACTCACCAGAAATTACACTAAGTGATTTCAACGCAGTATCTTACTCAGTGTGTACCATCAAGTACGTACAAACAGGACAGGGCAAGAACTATCATTATAGCCACTTTACAAAGAGGACCTCAGACTTCTGAAATGAACTGCCCAAGATGCCTAAAAGCTTGACCCCAGGTCCTCTTTGTTTTTCTGCTTTCCTTTGAGGTAACAGTATGAGAGACAAGGTTGTGAAGAGGTACTTACAGTCTGCAATTGGGAGCCCCTGAACATTATCCTAAGACAAAAGCACAGAAATCCTTGAAAGTGCTCAGCAGAAGATAAAAAGATCAGAGCTGAGCTTTGGAGAGACTAGAGCTGCCTAGAACATTGCTTTTGAAGTATTTCTTCTTTTTCTATTGTCTGTAAGATTTGGCATGATCTGTTTTTTGAAATTATCTTTTACTTTTATTTATAAATATTAGTTGTCTATTTTTTGAGACTCAAAAAAATAATAAGAAGAAGTTCACTGATGACTCCATACTGAATCTCAGAGTCAAAGCATTCTATAATCGACATACTCTTATTTGACAATGTGAATGTTATTTTCTTTGCATTATTATTATTATTGTTGCTTAATATTTCAATGAAGCAATTCTCTGATTTCTTTTCTGAATGTATTTTCAGAAAATTATGTTCGTTCATTCAATGTGAATGTTACTTTCTTTGCATTATTATTATTATTATTGCTTAATATTTCGATGAAGCAATTCTCTGATTTCTTTTCTGAATGTATTTTCAGTACATTATGTTTGTTCATTCTTTACGAGGTTTTTGTTTCTAGTCCTTATCTTAAGCATTGTTATTGTTATTAAATTTTAAGCCTCTTTAATTTTGTGAAGGCAAAAAATGGAAAACTAATAAATACATGTATATGTAAAAATAAAAAAGAATTAAATGCATAAAGATCAGATCTGAGCTTTGGAAAGACTAGAGCTGCCTAGAACATTGTTTTAAAAAAACTGAATTAATTAGTCTGTTTATTTATATATAGGTCATCTCAAAGGTAGAGGGGGAAATGCTTAGTTATATCTGAGTTACTATCTTCAAATTGCTCATTCACTCCCTGCTGCCTCTACACTAATTGAGTCCTTGAGATGAATCAGATGAACTTTTCCTAATTGGCTGAATATCATAAACCCGGGAACAGTTGGGTCTGAAATTTGGACTCAACGAATGAGACAGGAAACAAGGTACTGGGGCTTATATTTTCCATAAAGAAGTAAAGATGGATGTTTTGGGTAGTCAAAGTTCACACAATCTTTCGTCTTCTTGTTATAAGAAATTGTGGGCCTTGGACACAGCTGACATAACTTTATATGGAAAAATAGACTCTGCTTTGAAGAAAGACCTTGACTTGATGGAAAGATGAATAACCAGAAAGGCAAATCCTCATGGCAGGCTCCTCCAATAGCCTGCGGGGCTCTTACCCACTCAGAAATACTAAGCTTGAAGTGGATGTGAAGCACTCACTCATCAGTGCAAGGGCTCTACACTTCTGACCCCCAAGTTCTAAAACGGCCATGAGTAAAGTTGACGTGTCACCATCTCACCACACTGAAAAAAAGACTCCTAAGGTCATGCATACACCTAAACAGTTCATATAAAGAGTATTTATTGAACACCTGGTGTGTGCACTGCTTGGTTGACTAGGAAGAAAACAGTGAACACTGTGACAAGCACCCTGCCCTCAAGGGGCGTAGATTCTAGTGTAGGAGAAAGATTCTTATAATCATCCATGGACAGATAATGAAACGGCTGTGGAAGAAGGAAAATCAGATCATGTCATAAAGTAACAGAGTAGACGGCCACTCCATAGGACTGGCCAAGGAAGGTCTCTCTGCCGAGGTGATGTGTGAGCAGATACCAGAGTGAACACAAGCCTCCAGTGTGCAAAGGGCCAGGCATGAGCATCTAAGGGAGAAGGGGAGGCATGTGCAGAAGTCTCAAGGCAGGAGTGTGTTTGCCATGTTCAAAGAAAACAAAGAATGGGAGCCTGTAACTTAGCAAGGAGTGGAGTGTGCACAACAGAAAATGGAGTTGGAGAGATTCCCATCAGCGTGAAAATCCAGGGCCACATTTATGAGTTTGGCTTGTTTATAAATATGAGAAACCACTGGAGAGTTTTAAACAGTGATGTGGTTAATGGTATAATGTTACTAATGCAAAAGTGCTACTGCAAAAGTGCAGGTGAAAAATCTTGGTGACATGGACTAAAGGTGGCAGAAAAGAAGAATGAGCAGATTTGAGATACATTTTGGAGACAGAGCCAACAACTTCTCCAGGATGCCTGGAAAACAGGTAGGAATAGAGGAAGACAGATAATTAAAGCCAATTCCTAGGTCTCAGTCTTAAGCTTAAGAACTGACTGGATGAGATTGTCATTTGCTGAGACTGGGGAAACAAGAAGAAGAGAAGGGTGAGGGAAAATTCAGAGGGAAAATTCAGTTTGATGGCTACTGGTAACAAGATGGAGAGGTGAAATAGTCAGTAGCCAAGAATCTAGGATGCAGTTAAGGGCTGGAGATATAGATTTGGGACTCCTGAGTATTTGGATACATTTAAGACCACAGAACCAGCTGTGATCACTTAAAGAGAGTAAGTATTTAGAAAGGACTGGGTCCCACGACCAAACCTTGGGAGTTCTGCATTTGAAGGTTGGAAGATCGTGAACTGCCAGCAAGGGCCAAGGAATTAGAAGGGAAACCAAAAATGTATAAAAACATGGAAGCCAAGAAAAGAACATGTTTCAAGAAAGAGGACAAGATCAGCAGAGTATAATGCACCTGATATGTTGCATAAGGTGGGGGCAGTTTTGAACTCCGAAGTTACCAGTTTCCTTGGTTTTGATATAGTTTCTGAAGACCATAGGTAAGGTTTTACCAGAATCTAGTAAAAATTTAGTCAATTTACATACTTCAGATGTTTGGAATTATAGAAATAAATTCTTTATCATTTAGTATTTCCATTGATAATTTTTTGCATCAGTTATATATCCTATGATAACCCACACAGTGTTCACTGTGTGGGGTTCTAAAGGTGCCTGCTACATTTAGCCCAGCCTAAAGACCTTCCAGCACTGTGCCTTCACTGGCTGCATGTCTACAAAACTGTAAGCTCTTTTAGGATAGGAATATACCTGAGATGTTCACAGATATAGTCCTAAATCCAGCAGTTCTTTAGCATATAGTAGATTTTCAAAAACCTTGGTTGATAAAGTGATTTAAACATCAATTAATCAATGTTATAAGTCACTGCAGCACCATATCAGGGTAAGTAAAGGGTAATTAGCACTCCCTTTTGACATGTGTAAAGAGCAGCCAACAGCTAAGTGAAGTCTCATAGGCAGATATAAAACATCTCCACTAAATCACAGTCTAGCTCCAAGGGCCCTTCGCTATTCAAATATTTACTGTATATTATTAATTAATCCCCACAAGCACATGATCCATTACTGCACAGATTCACAATTGATCTTAGTCAAAAATCTGAGAAGCATTTACTGCACAGATTCTGTTGGACAACGTCCGACCTACAGTTTCTCTTTATATAGTAATTGGAGAAGAAAAGCCTTATGAAACAGTCCACCTAAAAAAAAATATTAGTTTAATTCTCCACAAAATTACATAAAAATATGACATCACGGTCTGTTGACTCCCCCATAAATAATTTGTCAAAGTTTTCCATTGACATGGTATATTATTAGTACAATTCAGTTTTAGTGAGAGGGTACTTGGCAAATATATAAAATCATACTCAGGTGAGACACCTCACTGTCATAGAGAAATACAAGAGGTACTTCCTCTTTAGAACCCTTAAAGAGTTCTAAAATCTAGTTGCCTAGATGCTTTCTGTAACACAAAAAGTTAAATAGCTATCAAACAATGAAAAGAGAAAATAAAATGTTACAAAGTCCTACATAAATTAACAGACATGATACGGTTCAGGTATGAGGTGGAAACAAATATTTTGGGGAATCTTTGGTAAATCCAGAAAGTGAAAGATAAACACAGCAATATAAAATGTGTGTGTGTGATGTGTATTCTTCCTTAAAGTAAAAATTTTCAGTCCTAGAGCATCATTTAAGAGAAACTCACCTTGACACCTGTTGCTCATTGTATGACAACCATTAGGAACTATAATATTGAGAAGCAGATATCTGGAAAATAGCTTGTGTGTGAGACAGTGCTTCTAAGCAGACAAGGCATCGTCTATCCTTGTAATTACTCTTTTATTATAGTAACACCTCCTTTGATAAGCAGAATGGCATTGTAGAAAGAGTACTAGATCTCCTGATCTTCCATTCCAAGACCTCCACTTAGACTTTCAAGCAAAAGATGTGGGGGTTCCTGACTCTGCTATGAACTTGAAATGTGTCTTTTCCATGGTCATTATTCTAAAGTGGAAGCAGGGGTGGGAGTTGTAGGCTCTCTCCAGCTCTACAGTCATTCACTGTCTGATTGCGGGGAAAGCATTTTGGCATTTTTCAGATTCCACTTCCTCAACCATTAATCTGGAAAAAGAATAGTACCTCTGGAAATTTAAATGCATATTACTAAGTGAAAGAAGCCGATCTAAGAAGGCTGCAGACAGCACGATCCCAACTATTCGACTTTCTGGAAGAGGCAAAACTATGGAGACAGTAAAAAGATCTGTGGTTTTCAGGGGTTAGCAGAGAGAGATGGATGACTAGGCAGAGCACAGAGGATTTTTAGAGAAGTGCAAATACTCTATATTTATAATTTGTCCAAACACTGAGAGTGAACCACAGACCATGGGTGATAATGATGCCTCTGTGTAGGCTCATTAATTGAACAAATGCACCATTCTGGTGGAGTACGTTGATAACGGAGGATGCTATGCATGTGTGGGGACAAGGGTTATATGGTAATCTCTACACCTTCTGCTCAATTTTGTTGTGAATCTAAAATTGCTCTTTAAAAAAAAAATTCTTCTTGTACCCTCAATGAATCGCCCAAAATTAAAAATAAATAAATAAATAATAATAAATGAAGTCTATTTAAAACAAAAAATAGTACCTCTGCAATAAAGTAGTAAGAATTAAGTGAGATAAACATGTAAAAACTTACCACAGAGCCTACCAAATAGTCAATATACAATGAATGCCAGCTATTCCCATGACCTTGCTTCTCAGCCTACAGCAGATTGAAAGCTGCTGATGAGAGTAAAAGGTCACAGATACTAGAATAATGTGTGGCAACACGTTATAGAATATAGAAGAATGACAAATGTTGGAATTTAAGAAGTATTTTTTTCTGAGGCTTTTCAGTGGGGGAGCCCATAATACTCCCTACCTTAAAATACCAGGAAGCATTATTATTACATCACAGCATAACAACAAATTGCATTGTGATGTAAGAAGAGCAGTGACCTAAGAAAGGGTGGGTTGAAATCCTTGCTCTCCTTTGGCCCCAGGCTAATTTTGGGACTTTGACTAAGTCACCTCCTTTTCTAAACTGGGTTTCTGCCTTTACCTGTAACAGACTCAGCTCAGCTACTATAGGCTTCATCTCAACAGACGAGACTAGGACCTTTCTGCCTTGGCCCAACCTCCTCAAAATAACTAAGTAGGCCCTAGAGGCACCCAAAGTACAATAAATCTAACTCCATTTGTCACAGCTGTGATGAACAGTCTCTTCATCTCTAAAAATGGTGACATCACCAGGCAGTTGAGAGATCTGAATGAAGTAATGGCATACAAAGCATTTAGCGCACACAGCTCCCAGCTCCACCAACATTACTGTGAAGGTGAATGCTTTCTAAATGATAGCTCACACTCTCAAGGGTCAGCAGAGAGCCATGCTTGCTGCCATTCTGACCTTGGTACTGTGCTTCTGTTCTGAAAATGGTGTTCTATCTCATTTCTTAGTCCTAGTTTTTCCATGTCTTATCAATGGGCTATTTCCTAACACAGTTTCTCATACATGTCTTTTGTAAGAAAGAATGGATACATGTATGCATATGCTGTTCTGGTCCACATTTATTTGTTTTCTTTTTGGTAATCTTCTCCTGGTACTGGATCCTGCCATGTGCCTGTTACTCCTTTATCTGAAGCCTGCAACCCAATCCCAAAACTAAGTATGGTGGCTGAGTCCTTCACCCAAATACTGCTGCCTTCCTGCTTCAACATACAAGTAGATCCTGTCAAAGCTTCTCATTCCTTAGACTTCATTCATGTACTAGACATCCTATGACACTATTTCTTCTGGAAACTTCTATTACTAATTGTTTCCCTGCATCAATGATTGCAGTATGATTTGGTGTGTGTTTATCTGTGGCAAACAATTTCCACTATCACTATCTGCAAGAGGCTCAGCTGAGTCACCACATGATGAATCTCAGCAGACAGGACTAGAACCTTTCTGGTCTGGCTTACCCTGCTGCAAATATTAAATAGACCTTCCAGATATTGAAAGTACAATACATGATGCTTCATCTGTCACAGCTGAGATGATCCCCTGGAATTCAGCAGTTTACACGTCTGGAAGGTAGGTAGGTGGGTCAAGCCTGTAAGAAGACAGCCTACAACTGGTATTGAAAAGCCTCCTTGGAGGAGGAGCTCATTCTCAATGCAAAGCTTGAACTGTAAAGAAGAGGAATGATTCTGGGAGTTAACAACTGTCTCCAGTCTAGTTCTCCCTCCCAAATAGTTCCATATGAATTCTAATAAGAGAGTGGAAGAAGCCCTAGGTAGAGAACAATGGAGGACCACATGAACACTACTGAGACAGGAGCATTCTCTTCACTTCTTTTTTTTATCCATCTGAAAATGTCTTTATTTCACACCTACTCTTTATTTTTATTGTTGGAAATTCATTGAGGGTACAAAGAACCATGTTACACTGATTGCATTTATTAGGTAAAGTCCCTCTATTGTGTCCCATCGTCAAGAGATGTGTCAAGCATCATAGCCCCTCAAACTCCCCTCTCCTTTCCTATCTCTGCACCCCCCTTTCCTTACCCGCCACCATGTACCAACACACCAATTGTCCTCATATCAGAATTGAGTACAATGGATTCTAGTTTCTCCATTCTTGGAGAATGAGTTTCAGTTCCATTCAGGTTAACACAAAAGATGTAAAGTCTCCATCTTTTTTAGTGACTGAATAGTATTCCACGGTATATATATACCACAGCTTGTTAATCCATTCTAGGGTTGGTGGGCATTTAGGCTATTTCCATAGTTTGGCCATTGTAAATTGAGCTGCAATAAATTGTCTAATGCAAATGTTCTTATTATAAAAGGATTTTTATTCTTCTCTTTTGAAATGAGAGGTCTAGTTTGAGTTCTTTGAGGATTCTCCATACTTCCTTCTAAAAAGGTAGTATTAGTTTACAACACCCTCAACAGTGTAAAAGTATTATCCTCTGTCCACATCCACTCCAGCATCTGCAGATTTGAGATTTTGTGATGTAGGCCATTCTCACTGGTGTTAGGTGACATCTTAAGGTGAATTTCATTTACATTTCTCTGATAATTAGATATGTTTGTTGGCCATTCATCTATCTTCTTCAGAGAAGGTTCTATTCATCTCTCTTGCCCATTGGTATAAGGGATTGTTGGCTTCTTTCATGTTGATTAGAGTTCTCTGTAGATACTAGTTATCAAGCTTTTGTCCAATTAATAATATGCAAATATCTTTTTCCATTCTGATGGTTGTCTATTTGCTTTGGTAATTGTCTCCTTAGCCATACAGAAGCTATTCAATTTAATTAAGTCCCATTTTGGTTTTTTTTGTTCTTCTTGCAACTGCTACTGAAGTTTTCTTCAGAACATCTTATAGCCACTTAATCTTTGATAAACCAAAGAAGAACAACCCTTGGGGGGGGAGGGGCAGAGAGAAGATGGCTGCCTGAAGCCAACTATCCACAGAGGCTCCCATCCAGAAGGAGAGTTAAAGGACAGAAATTTAGCAAGTAACCTGGTGGATTAGAGCTGCACCAAGAGAAAAGGTTGAAGAACGCACATCAACCCCGCTGAGGCAAGCTGCAACCCCAAGGATACAAACAAAAGGTACAAAATCCATCACCAAGCTGACAGGAGTCCCCTCACCCATGAGAACGTCTCAGAGTGCCCCACAAACAAATGAGCAGAGTTCAAAGGTTCTCCTGCTACACTCCATGGAAGATACCCTCTAAAAACTGGATCTACCTCCCCTACTTGGGTGCCATGGCATTCTCCTGCCAGGCATAAAACTATATAAAACAGTATATATTCTCTACCTGCAACTATGAGCTCACAGCACTCCCTTCCATTCTCACTCTGAGGTCTGGAGGTCTGTCCTCAGGAGTACAGATTCTTGCGTGATTTCTTCAGGGGTGTGTACAGGGTCTAAACTGCAGCTGGTCAGTGCTGACTCTGTGGCATGGGAGTGAGGAGAGGACAGTTGGCTGAGAGGGAACCACACAGGAGCATAAGTGCCCTGAGGCGCAGAGCAGCAGCCGTCTTTTGGCAATAATAGGGCTCACTCCCAGATATCCCTAAGCCACACCCCCTGTATCCATGCGCAACCAAAGGAGGCCAGGCATCTATTCAGGTGGCAACCACCATGGAACAGATCTGGGATGGAAACGTAGGCCCCTTGAGTAAAGGGTTTGCCTGAGGCGGTACCGGCCTGGGTGGAGCACGGGACAAGAAACGCATGTGCAGAGCTGGGAAGTTCCCAGAGTGGAGCTGACCCAGAGGACTGCTTTACTGAGCCTAAGATGCACCCAGCCCTCAGGGGATAGTCAGCCTATACACAAAGGAAGACAGGAGGCTAGAACTGACCAGGTAACGGAATACAAACCTGCAGAACAAAGCCGGAGCCTGAAGAGCAGGCTCTGGGAACTCAAAACGGCTTCTCTTCTGCAGGGGAATTTAACAGGGACAGAAAAAAATTCCCACAAAGTTGTTCTGTTCTGTCAGTAACATCAATCAGGGGTGGGGCTGGAACTGAGTGAACACCCCCCAGCCGCCATCAAGCGCGGTTGTCAGGCCATACCTCCCCCTGCTAGATAGAGGAAAAGTGCAGCAGCCTGGCTGAACAAAATAGATTTCCTTGTGATTCAGGCAGGTGCAAACCCCTGGAGTATCTGTTCATTACAGGCAACTGGGTCAGCCAACTGCAGGGCTATCAGTGACTGGGTGTGACAGAGGTGCAAGGTGGGGAAGGAAGCATCAACCTTCCCAGACTGATCTATTTGCTGGGTCCTCCTGACTCCATGGAGCACCGGAGCAAGCCATATCTGTGCAGTCACCATATCCCTGAGATTCAGTTGCCAGAGACCTTTTAAACTCTCCCACCTGAGACAGGTGCTAACTGGGACAATTGATTTGGACCTGTTGAACTGAGCCAATCATCCGAGGAATATTCAGGTGGTGCCCTGGTATGTGGTTGTACGAAGGTTTGATTTTCCTTTTCCAATTGTTGCCTGTGGGGGGCGGGGTGACTTAATTGCTGGTATTTCTCCACAACTGAGACTTCAACCCAAAGAAACTGTTTCACTAGGGTCGAAGATAGACCAGCTGAAAACAAGACACAACCACTTAGCCCCACCAAACCAAACAAGTCCCAAGTTTCTCAGCCCATAGCACTGTATGGGTCCTCAACAAAGCTCCAGGGGGCAAATCAAATGGTGTAAAACAATCATGGGATGGAATCAGTGGAAAAATTCTGGTAACATGAATAACCAGAATAGATCAACCCCACCAAGGAAAGATATGGCAGATGTAACTGAAGATACCATTCATAAATAGCTGGCCAAGACGTCAGAAATCGAATTCAGAATTTGGATTGCAAACAAGATTAATAGAATGGAGGAAAATTTAGAATTAGAAATTTGAGGAGCAATTCAAAAGTCGGAATTAGAAATTCGAGGAGAAATTCAAAAGTTGTCTCAAGAATTTAACAAATTTAAAGACAAAAACACCAAAATTTTTGAAGCAAGAATACAGTAGAATCCCTCAGTAACAGAGTGGAGCAAGCAGAAGAAAGGATTTCTGAAATTGAAGACAAAGCTTTTGAAGGCTCTACCAAACTCTCAAAGAGAAAGGGAAATGGATAGCAAAAAGAGATCATTCTCTCAGAGAACTCTGGGATAATTCGAAGAAGGCTAATATCCACCTCATTGGAGTCCCTGAAAGTGATGAAGTGGCCTAGCTAAGCACAGAGGCCCTTCTCCGAGAAATTATGAAAGAGAATTCTCCAGACATGCCAAGAGATTCTGAAATTCAGATAGCAGACGGTTTCAGAGCCCCAGAACAACTCAATCCCAATAAGAAATCGCCCAGGCATATCATAATAAACTTCACTAAAGTTAATATGAAGGAGAAAATTCTGAAAGCAGCCAGACATAAGAAATCTATTATCTACAAAGGGAAGAATATTAGAATGAATGCAGATCTCTCTGCTAAAACTTTGCAAGCCAGAAGAGGGTGGTCATCGACTTTTAATCTCCTAAAGCAAAAAAAATTTCAACCACGGATCCTGTGCCCAGCTAAACTGACTGTCATTTATGATGGAGAAATTAGATACTTTAATGACATTCATATGTTGAAGAAATTTGCATAACCAAACCAGCTCTTCAGGATACTCTCAGACCTGTCCTCCATAATGACCAGCCAAATCCTCTACCACAAAAGTAAACTCACTCAGAAACTTTTGATCAAATTCCAACTTCCACAGTGGCAAAAGGATTAAAAATGTCCACCAGACTTTCGAAAAACTCAATACCCAAAATTTTACCAGACTTATCAGTATTCTCCATTAATGTGAACGGCTTAAACTGTCCTCTAAAGAGGCACAGGTTAGCTGACTGAATACAAAAACTCAGGCCAGATATCGGTTGCATACAAGAGTCACATCTTACCTTAAAAGATAAATATAGACTCAGGGTGAAACAATGGTCATCCATATTTCAGGCAAATGGTAATAGAAAAAAGCAGGTGTTGCAATTCTATTTTTAGATCTAATAGGCTTTAAACCATCAAAAGTAAGGAAGGATAAGAATGGTCACTTCATATTTGTTAAGGGTAATACTCAATGTGAGATTTCAATTATTAATATCTATGCAACCAACCAGAATGCACCTCAATTTATATTAGAAACTCTAACAGACATGAGCAAGTTTGATTCCCTCCAGCTCCATAATAGTGGCAGATTTCAACACTCCTTTGGCAATACTGGATCGATCCTCCAATAACAACTGAGCAAATAAATTTTAGATTTAAACCGAACCATCCAACATTAGGATTTAGCAGACATCTATAGAACATTTCATTCCAATAAAACTGAATACACATGTATCTCATCAGCCCAAGGAACATACTCTAACCTCAGTAAATTTAAAGGAATGGAAATTATTCCTTGCATCTTCTCGGACCACCATGGAGTAAAAGTTGAACTCAGTAACAACAGGAATCTGCATATTCATACAAAAACATGGAAGTTAAATAACCTTATGCTGAATGATAGCTGGGTCAGAGATGAGATTAAAAAGGAAACTGCCAAATTTGTGGAACAAAACGACAATGAAGACACTAATTATCAGAACCTCTGGGATACTGCAAAAGCAGTTCTAAGAGGGAAATGTATAGCACTTCAAGCCTTCCTCAAGAGAATGGAAAGAGAGGAAATAACAAATTAACGGGACATCTCAAGCAACTGGAAAAGGAAGAACATTCCAACCCAAAACCCAGTAGAACAAAAAAAATAACCAAAATTAGAGAACAATTAAATGAAATTGAAAACAAAAGAATTATACAACAGATCAATAAATCAAAAAGTTGGTTTTTTGAAAAGGTCAATAAAATAGATAAACCTTTGGCTAACCTAACCAGGAAAAAAAGAGTAAAATCTCTAATCTCATGAATCAGAAATGACAAAGACGAAATATCAACAGATTCCTCAGAAATTCAAAAAATCCTTAATGAATATTACAAGAAACTTTATTCTCAGAAATATGAAAATCTGAAGGAAATTGACCAATACTTGGAAGCATGTCACCTTCCAAGACTTAGCCAGAATCAAGTGGAAATGTTGAACAGGCCCATATCAAGTTCTGAAATAGCATCAACCATACAAAATCTCCCTAAAAAGAAAAGCCCGGGACCAGATGGCTTCACATCAGAATTCTACCAAACCTTTAAAGAGGAATTAGTACCTATATTACTCAACCGGTTCCAAAATGTAGAAAAAGAAGGAAGACTACCCAACACGTTCTATGAAGAAAACATCACCCTGATCCTAAAACCAGGAAAAGACCCAACAAGAAAAGAAAATTATAAACCAATATCATAATGAATATAGATGCAAAAATATTCAACAAGATCCTAACAAGCAGAATCCAGCAACACATCAAAAACAAATTATACATCATGACCAAGTCAGTTTTATCCCAGGGTCTCAAGGCTGGTTCAATATATGTAAATCAATAAGTATAATTCAGCACATAAACAAAGTAAAAAACAAAGATCATATGATTCTCTCAATTGATGCAGAAGAAGCTTTTGATAATATCCAGCATCCTTTCATGATCAGAACACTTAAGAAAATTGGTATAGAAGGGACATTTCTTAAACTGATAGAGGCTATCTACAGCAAACCCACAGCCAATATCATATTGAATGGAGTTAAATTGAAATCATTTCCACTCAGATCAGGAACCAGACAAGGCTGCCCATTGTCTCCACTGCTCTTTAACATTGTAATGGAAGTTTTAGCCACTGCAATTAGGGAAGAAAAGGCGATCAAGCTTATCCATATAGGGTCAGAAGGGATCAAACTTTCGCTCTTCGCAGATAATATGATTGTATATCTGGAAAACCCAAGGGATTCTACTACAAAACTCTTAGAAGTGATCAAGCAATACAGCAGCATCTCAGGGTACAAAATCAACATTCATAAATCGGTAGCCTTTATATATACCAACATATATATATGAAAAAACAATTGCTGAAAAAACAATTAAGAACTCTATTCCATTTACAGTAGTGCCAAAGAAGATGAAATATTTGGGAATTAATCTAACAAAGGACGTGAAAGATCTCTATAAAGAGAACTATGAAACTCTAAGAAAAAAATAGCTGAAAATGTTAACAAATGAAAAAACATACCATGCTCATGGCTGGGAAGAATCAGCACTGTTAAAATGTCTATACTACCCAAAGCAATATACAATTTTAATGCAATCCCTATTAGAGCTCTACTGTCATACTTTAAAGCTCTTGAAAAAATAATACTTTGTTTTATATGGAATCAGAAAAAACCCCGAATAGCCAAGACATTACTCAGAAATAAAAACAAAGCAAGAGGAATCATGCTACCAGACATCAGACTATACTATAAATCAATAGTGATCAAAACAGCATTGTACTGGCACAAAAACAGAGAAGTAGATGTCTGGAACAGAATAGAGAACCAAGAGATGAATCCAGCTACTTACCATTATTTGATCTTTGACAAGCCAATTAAAAACATTCAGTGGGGAAAAGATTCCCTATTTAACAAATGGTGCTGGGTGAACTGGCTGGCAACCTGTAGAAGACTGAAAGTGGACCCACACCTTTCACCATTAACTAAGATAGACTCTCACCAGATTAAAGATTTAAACTTAAGACATGAAACTATAAAAATACTAGAAGAGAGTGCAGGGAAAACCCTTGAAGAAATTGGTCTGGGTGAGTATTTTATGAGGGGGACCCCCAGGCAGTTGAAGCAGCTTCAAAAATACACTACTGGGACCTGATCAAACTAAAAAGCTTCTGCACAGCCAAGAACACAGTAAGTAAAGCAAGCAAACAGCCCTCAGAATGGGAGAAGATATTTGCAGGTTATGTCTCCAACAAAGGTTTAATAACCAGAATCCACAGAGAAATCAAACGTATAAGCAAGAAAAGAAGAAGTGATCCCATCGCAGGCTGGGCAAGGGACTTGAAGAGAAACTTCTCTGAAGAAGACAGGCGCACGACCTACAGACATATGAAAAAATGCTCATCATCTTTAATCATCAGAGAAATGCAAATCAAAACTACCTTGAGATACCATGTAACTTCAGTAAGATTAACACATATCACAAAATCCCAAGACCAGTGATGTTGGCGTGGATGTGGAAAAAAGGGAACACTTCTACACTGCTGGTGGGAATGCAAATTAATACATTCCTTTTGGAAAGGTGTTTGGAGAGCTCTTAGAGATCTAAAAATAGATCTGCCATTCAATCCTATAATTCCTCTACTAGGCATATACCCGGAAGACCAAAAATCACATTATAACAAAGATATTTGTACCAGTATGTTTATTGCAGCCCAATTCATAATTGCTAAGTCATGGAAAAAGCCCAAGTGCCCATTGATTCACGAATGGATTAATAAATTGTGGTATATGTACACCATGGAATATTATGGAGCCTTAAAGAAAGATGGAGACTTTACCTCTTTCATGTTTACATGGCTGGAGCTGGAACATATTCTTCTTAGTAAAGTATCTCAAGAATGGAACAAAAAGTATCCAATGTACTCAGCCCTACTATGAAACTAATTTATGGCTTTCACATGAAAGCTATAACCCAGTTATAACCTAAGAATAAAGGGAAGGAGGAAAGGGAGGGGAGGGAGGGGGAAGGGGGGCAGAGGGAGGGTGATTGGTGGGATTATACCTGCGGTGCATCTTACAAGGGTACATGTGAAACTTAGTAAATGTAGAATATAAATGTCTTAACACAATAACTAAGAAAATGCCAGGAAGGCTATGTTAACCAATGTGATGAAAATGTGTCAAATGGTCTATAAAACCAGTGTATGGTGCCCATGTTCTCATTAATGTACACAGCTATGATTTAATAATAATAAAAGAACAACCCTGAGGGGAAGAATCTCTAGTCAATAAATGGTGCTTGAAGAACTGGATAACCACATGTAAAAGACTGAAACTGGACCTGTACCTTTTTCCACTCACTAAAATTGATTCAGGATGTATAAAAGATCGAACTCTAAAGCATGAAACAATAAAAATCCTCAAAAAAAACTGTACAGAAAGCACTTGAAGTCATTCTTGTGACTTCCATGTGGCCTTGTCGTATGAAGGACATCAGAGAACCTGGCATCCCTTAGGCATCTTCAGACAAAGCACACTGGGGACACTACTGACAAGAAGAAGATAGCAGTAGTTAAAAGAAGTCTTAGTGGCATGCTGTAGACACAGATGGACAGAAGTTGGAGGGAATGGAGAATGATTTATTGTAGTAGCTCACCTGTGGGTCCTGGAAGTAGAGAAGGTTCAGTTCATCTCAATTTAGAGAAGGTGAAGCACTTACATCAATCAACAGAAAAAAGAGGAGTATGCCAGGAAAGGCAAAGACATAACGAATATCACCTAGTTAGATGACTGGATTATTTGTGCACTCACATATGATAAACAACCCAATTAATTGGTAAGTTAAAAAAACATGTATAAAGTGAAGTATTCTTCTATGGATCAAAATTCCACAGTATTAAGTGAGGGTAAGACCCAAGAGAAACATAAATTGCCCAGCCTCTTTGTTGAAGATAGCAGAATAATTGTGTTTATTTATTCATCTATACTCATTTAAAAATAGTCCCTGAGGACCTAAATAAATATTACATTTCTATGACAAGCAATGTGGAAATAGATAATTAAGTTACTCTTGGAAGGCATATTCAAATACAAGTCGAGCATCCCTAAACTGAAAATCTGAAATCTGAGATACTCTAAAATCTGAATCTTTTGAGTGCTGACACAAGTGGAAAATTCCACATATAAGAATTTGGCACAAACTTTGTTTCATGTACAAATTACTAAAATTATTGTATAATACAAATTATAGGAAGGGAAGAAAGGGAAGAAAAATGCCCTGGAGGAATGGAAGCCCTACTAGAGGATATCATAAATGTAAATTTCCCAAGTTCTCAACACACTTATTTCAGAGGGATATTGAACCCCTGGTCATCTCAATCCAAACAGGGCTTGTCCAAGACACAACAACCTGTTCAAAGTCAAGATGAAAAAGAAAATTCTGCAAGCAGCCAGGAGTAAGCACCAACTGACCTACAGGGGCAGATCCATCAGGGTAATAGTGGACTTCTCAAATGAAACTTTTCAAGCCAGAAGAGAATGGTCATCTACCTTAAACCTACTTAAACAAAATAATTTTTAGCCTAGAAATCTATATCCTGCTAAGCTAAGCTTTAAAATTGATGGAGAAATCAAACTTTTTACCAACATGCAAACATTGAGGAAGTTTGCCACAACAAGACCAGCTCTACAGGAAATAGTTACTAATATGAAGCCAGTAGATGATCTAATTCATACACAGAAAAGAAAAAAAAACTCAAATCAATTCAAGGTGGGGGGTGGAGGAAAAAGAAAGTGGGAGAGGAGAGGTGGGAGGGGGATAGGGATGTTCCCCCTTAATGGGCACAATGTTAGGGCAGATGGCACACTTCTTGAGGGCAGTACACACTTATAAGAGGAACTTTACCTAAGAAATGCAAACAGTATAACCTAATTCTTCGTATTGTCATTGAACTTGAAGTAATAAAATAAATAAATAAATATGTGAAAATAAAATATTGTATAAAATTACCTTCAGGCTATGTGTGTCATATGTATATGAAACATAAATAAATTCTATGTTTACATTAGGGTCTCGTGCCCATGATGTCTCATTATGAATATGCAAAATTTCTCAAATCCAAAAAATTCCCCCAATCAAACATACTTCTACTCTCGATCACTTTAGATAAGAAATACACAACTTATATAATAGAATTTCAGGTGCCATGATAGAGACATAATTAAAGAAATATGAGAGCTCACATTAATCTAAGAAAAGAAAGCAATTCATAGTTTCACTGAGAAAATAAACTTTGGGTTGGATATTCCCAAGCAAAATAAAGGAGAAAGAAAATATTGAGGTGATTGGATTCTAAAGTATGTACATAAGAAAAATATTAGATAGAGTTAAGTTTATCCATATATGTTTCTTAAATAATTCATGAAATGCAAATGGATTTATGTGTATAATTCTATAAGCTTTTTCACTTTAAAGTTTGAGAACCACTAGACTAGTATAAATGACAGAACCAAAGAAACTGTACCTACACAGTTTATGAATGAAGAACATACTTCTTTTAAGATAAATTTTTGGAAAGGAATAAAAAAGTTTCTAGTGTGTCTACTTTTTTGCAGGATTAACTCTATTTTATTTTAGTATGGAATCTGTATAACCACCTCACGCCTTAAAAATTCATAAAGGGAAAACTGATAGACTTGAAAGAGAAATGGAAAAATCCTCCATAATGATGGTTGGAGATTTCAACACTTCTCTCTTTGTAAACAATGGGACAAATAAAATATAAGTTAGGGTGCAGAAGACTTGAACAGCAATACAAATCAATTTGACCTGGTATCTGTAAAACATTTCACCCAATAAGAACAGAATATATGTATTTTTGTTCAAGTTTTTTTGGAACATTCAGCAAACTAAACCATATTCTAAGCCATAACACAAACCTTAGCAAATTATGAAAATTAAAATTGTACAAATTATGTTTTTTGACCACAATAACATTAAACCAGAGCTCAATAACTAAAAGGTAGCTGGAAAATCTCCAAATATTTTGAAATTTTAAAACACACTTTTGAAAGCCATGACCAAAAATGTCACAAAAAAAACTAGAAAACATTTTGAATTAAATAAACAAAAAAACACAGCATATTAGATATTGAGGTGTACATTTAAGACACTACCTAGAGAGAAAGTAATAGCATTAAACACATAAATGTAAAAAAGAATATCTAAGTTTTTAACTTACGAAACTAGAGAAAGTAAAGCAAATTAAACCTAAAACAAACAGAAGGAAAGTAATAACAAAGTTAATTAAAGAAATCAATAAATTCAAAAGCCTAAAACCAATAAACAAATTCAAAATCTGGTTCTCAGAAATGAATCAATAAAACTGACAAACCACTAGTCAATTGTCTGTTTGGGATTTTTGAGACAGAGTCACTCAATTACCCTGGGTAGAATGCCGTGGCATCATAGCTCACACCAACCTCAAACACCCGGGCTCAAGTGATCCTCCTGCCTCAGCCTCCTGAGTAGCTGAGACTACAGGCACCCGCCATAATGCCCAGCTACTTTTTCTATTTTTAGTAGAGATGGGGTCTTGCTCTTGCTCAGGCTGGTCTCAAACTCTTGAGCTCAAGCAATCCACCTGCCTCGGCCTCCCAGAGTGCTAGGATTACAGGTGTGAGCCACCATGCCCAGCCTTGGTCATAGTTTTAAATGACACAGTAAGCTTCAGAATGAAGACCTAAAGATACAGGAGAAATTGCCCATTGTTCTGCTTAAGTTCAACAAAGCATAAACAACTACGTAGAAATACGACTGGACAAAAAGTATGTGATCTGATGCTAATAGATGGAGTGGTGAACCCAGCAAGGCCTCTCTGCTTAGAGTCCTCCTGGCCTCTCTGCCCAGCATTCTTGCATTCTGGGTGTGCCACAGGACCTTCTCTGGAATTGAGGTCTTACAACCTGTAATCCAACAAGGTAGGCCAGGTAGTGTCTTACAGCTACTTTTTAATACAGAAGTAGGGTAGTGGGCAGGGGCAGGAGGGGGTGGTTAGAGTAACCATTTCAGGTTTTACAGCTGAATTTGGTGGAAAAGTATTCTGGTTTCTGTGATCTGTCTAGGGGAAGAGACATTCCAGTTTTATGGCTAGCTACAGGGGAAAATGAGAGGCCAGAGAGTGGAAGGCAGGTCAGAGAGAGCTGCTTCTGAGGCTTTCATTTGGGGTATCATTTTGTAAGCCTCAACATCTCTGTAAAAATAATGGCACTAATTTGAAGTGCAGTGGTAAAAAATAGGGAGGAATCTATCAAAGAAAGGAGTCTATCTTGAAATGCTTTCTTTTAAATCCTTAGCATGTGATCTTGTTGCTGGAAGATTCTTTATCTTTTACCTGTGATTTTTCTTAATCAAACCCAGGCATAATTCCATTCTGAACCACCTTCCTTTTATAGCAATGTTCCCATGTTGGGCTGCAAACAGCCCTTGGCTCCTGCTTCTTTTTTTTTTTTTTTTTTTTTTTTTGCCACCCTTGGTAAAGTGCTGTGGCATCATAAGTGAGAGAAGATACCTGGGAAGGCTGAGGTCTAGGAGAACAGAGATCTTCTCGAGGAGACCCCAAGGATATATCTGTAGGGTCCTCTCCATGGTGACTCAGCTCTTAGGAATTTGCAGACTTAACTTCCTGGGACCTGGAATATTTCCACTTCTGTGAAACCCTGTAGTTCTGTGGGGACTGAAACAGCTTCTCCCTCTTGATTCAAACTGGCCATTGACCAATGTACCTGTGGGTTGGAACTTTTGAACCAAGCCAGTTGGGGAGTGAAGCCATTTTGAATTCTTCTATGCCGTTTGCTCCGCTGGCTGAAATAAAGCCCTTCCTCTTACAAACATGGTATTTAGGTGCTTTTTCTCTCACTGGGCCTCGTCTTCCTGCAACAATGGGTCACAGCAACCTCAAACAATTCTCTTGCCTGAGCCTCCCGCCACAATGCCCGTCTATTTTTAGAGACGATGTCTCACTCTTGCTCAGGCTGGTTGTGAACCCATGAGCTGAGGCAATTCTCCTGCCTCCACTTCCCAGAGTGCTGGGATTACAGGGGTGGGGCCACCGGGCCTGGCCAGGCTCCTACTTGGTTCCCAAACCGTAAAACCACCCTTATAAATTGATGACAAGGTACAAGGTAACACTAGAGAAAGAGCCCCCAAACTCTGAAAGAACAGGCTTAGCTAAAAATTGTGATAATCAGCCACTGTCCTCTCATTTGCTTGGTAGTAGTTAGTGTCCCCTGTTTGCTTCCAGTTATAAAGATTCTCAACGTTTTCCACATAGTAGAAACTGTAAAAATCCTTAAGTTTTCTTCGTAGAAAACATCATCTTTTGAAACTCTAATGGTAATTTCTAGGATGTCTTCTAGGCCCCACATTCCAGAGGATTGGCTGGCCCACCCAGACCAGCAGCCCATACCAAGAAACCCATTCAACTAAAATCATGACCCCAGGAACTAAAGCAAAACAAGGTATTTTCCACAACCCTATAGTGATATCCACAACCCTACAATTTTGCCCCAAACTTAATCAATTTGCAAACCTAACTACTCAATCCTCTGCCTGTCAAAACTGTCCTTAAAAATCATGTCTTCCCATCCTTGGGGAGATGGGCTTGAGAAATTCCACCCCTCACCACCACTGAGCATTGCATTGCCTTATGAGGAATAAACTCTTGTCTCTCTGTGAACCCTGCTGTCTCTGAGCACCAGCTTCCTCTTGGGCAGTGGCCAGATGAACCTGGTTGGGTAGCAACAATAGGTTTTCTAGTCTCCCACTGATTCCACAAGCACCAGACACTCCAAACAATATCCTTTCAACAAATATTTTTCTGCCTTAAGCCAATCAAAGTTAAGATGTTATATCTTGAAATCAACACCCTTGCCTGATATAATTCCAATCTCTTAATACAAACAAGCATTTAATACAAACTCAATTCCCTAACCCCCAACAATTCTATTTTTTAAACTAAAATAATGAATTCCCTCTGTTTTTTATTTATTCATGCATGATGGTACATTTCTAGATAATGAAAACACAGTTTGAAATTTAACTGTAAGGACAGTCAATCTTTATAGTAAAATAATAGAGAAATCATTAAATCACAGTTTTTCAGTAAATCTCACTCTCTCCCTGCTTTCTTTCTCTGCTGAGCACACTTACTAGCAGGTCACCCCACCCCCACCCCCAGTTCCCTTTTTACAAGCCACTCAACAGCCCAGCAGACAAAAAGGAAATGTAAATACTTTGTCTTTACATTTCATCAGTTCTCAGTTTTTCAGTATCTGTTTCTATAGACTCAGGGGTTCCTGAGTGGCCCAGCCAAACACTGGGGTAGGAACTTCAGGCCTCAGATTAGGAAACACCTGTAAAAAGTCTATCTTCAGCCTCGCCAGAGGACAAGCAGATACCTTGTGAATTTGGCTGCAATTTCCCTTTTTATTTTTATTTTTTTATTTTTGTCTCCCTTAAATTCAGCTATGGCTTGACCAAGACTGTGAGCATTCCCTTCCTCCCTCTCTCCCTCCCTCCCTCTCTTTATCCCTGGCTCCTTCTCTCTCTCTTTTCTTTCCTTTTCTTTCTTTCCTTTCTTTCCTTCCCTCCCTTCCTTCCTTCCCCCTTCTCTTCCTTTCTTCCTTCCCCCCTTCCTTCCCCTTCCCCCCTTCCCCTTCCTTCCTTCCTTCCTTCCTTCCTTTCTTCCTTTTCCTCCTTTTGCCAAGCCATCTCTCTCCTCTTGTCTCTCTCTCTCTTTCCCTACTGTTCTCTCACTCACTCTCTCCTTCTAAAAGACACCGTAAATTCATATTTTTATATCCTAATCTTGGTCCAGAGAAATTCTGTGTGCAGCACCTACTTAGCTTTCCACCCTAACAATAGTGGATTTTACAATTTTGGTATCTTTGTAATTGACAACCAAAGGATGTAACATGTGCAGGTTAGATAAGGAAGTTAGCTGGAAACAGTTAAAATTTATCTGCTTACAAAACATAACCTGAGGGTCAAACCTAATAAGAGCTACTGTTGCCCTTTCAAATGGCCAACTATCTAAACAAATGGACTGAGTGTGGGATAGTAAACACCCTGTGAGCTTCCTAGATCATCAGACCCAGTTTAAAGAAGCTTTAGAAAGAACCGAGCCTGAAATGATAGGAAGAACTTAGATATGTAGAAGGGGAGACATGGAACCATATATGGTGAAATGTTCTTGAAAACAGCACAAAAAAGAAGGATCAAGAATCACCTCTGCCAGCCCCATATGCCGGAGGTGACAGGTTCAAACCCAGCCCCAGCCAAAAATTGCAAAAAAAAAAATCACAGTGAACACACAAGAAGGAGGATAAATGGTTGTGTTGCACAGGGAATGGCTTGAAAAAAAAATGGCAAAAATATTTTCTGTCTCTCCAACTTCTGGGAAACTAAAACCTGCATCCCTGCCTTAGGCCAGTGGTCGGGAGGCAGGGAGGCCTTGTTCTTTGTACCACAGGAGATAGCCTGATGGAATCCTCCAGGAAGATGTCCCAAGATCTTCACTGAAGATGGTCAAGGTCTGGAGATCCTCTTAGCTAAAGATGAGATGAATCTGGGTGGAGGTCACAGACTGTGACAAAGGCCAGGAGATTGTCTTGGCTCAAGATGTGATTATGGGATCAAAACCTTTAAAAGCTCTACGATTGCAGAGCTCAAAAGCAGGAATTTGAGTTTTGAGACCATTGTCTACCATGGTCATCCTTTGCCAGCAAAGCAATAAACTTCTCTTTTCTTCCCCTCAAATCGCTTGTCCCTCTTTTCCCCCAGGTAGCTTCAGGGACAAGTGCTGAATTTTTGTTAACAGTTGGATTGAAAAGGGTGATTTCAGAATAAGAGAAAAGTTGGAAAAGAAAAGGCCAAGTTGTTTGTGTTTGCCCCAAGCTCTGGGGTGTTGTTTTATCCTGTAGGTCATAGGGATCAGTTGGGGGTTCTTAGGCTACACATTGCAAATCACAAATTTTGGGTGGATATTATAAAATTTTCACAGAGAAAAAAGGGGCAATTCATTTAGCAAAAAAATGAGAGTAACTACAGCATTCTTTTTCTTTTCTCTCGGAAAAGGTAATCATTGTGATGTCTGCCAAATTAGAATAGAAATATTTAAAAACAAAAGAATGCAATTTAGAGAGTTATCTTTTAAAAGTCAGCTGGATTTATCAACAAAAGTGAAGAGACAATTGTCTCAAGTGTCTTTCTGTTGTTTCTGTCTTCTTCCAATCCTCTACAAAAAAAAAAAAGAACCAGGGCATGAAAAGAAATGCTAATGATGGCAAACTCTGGAGTTGTCACTGATGTTTTCAATAAGCTTTTTGTAGAACAGCAATTATATGAGCTACAAAATAGAAAATATAGTTACACAGTATCAAAAATAAAATAGTCGGAGAACTTGAAAATACCTTGCACTCAAAACTCATACTTGAGCATTGCCATCAGAACTGTTGAGTTTAAAACAATACACACACACACATAAATTCACACACTTGTATGTTCTATAGTTTTTCTGTGAAAGAGCTCAGGAAATTTCACCCCCAAATTTAACTCCTTGGCATAACGACTATTTTGAATTAAAGGCCATTAGAGATCCAAAGACCTTGGAAGGGGCTTTGCCTCTAAACCAGATAGGCCCTTTCTTTCCCTCTAATCTTACTATATTACACAAAAGAAGATAATGAATGCAACCAAACGGGACCCAAATCATGTAAAACCTAATACTCGTCTCTCTTAGATTTATTTAATTTGTGAAGAGAATCATTGACAAGTCAGTCTGATTACCCCACCCATTCATCCTCCCTAGCAACCATTTATAGCCCCTACACAGAATTATCTATAATCCTTATCCCCTTCTCCCCTCTAAAAGTGGGATCCCCCATGCAGGGCTGAACAGGGACTCCCATTTTCTGAGCATGGCGAGCTCAGAAATCAGTTTCATCACAGACCCCCATCTCTAGGCACGACAGGCCTTTTCCATTCAAGCAAAGTCATGAAACAAAGAGCCTGACTGGCATCTCATCTGGGCAGTTCTTCATGACAAGGACCACATTCCTTTGCTAATTTTAGGATTATTTCTGACTGCAGGCCCCTGGCCAATTGTATCATGTTTAGGACTTACATTCCCCAAGCCCCTGGGGCCCATAGGATAGGAAAAGCCATGCATCAAACCCTAGACAGAGGCCCCTGTGGACTGCCCACTTGGGCTCCCCCTTCCACTGCAAGAGGTTTTGTTCCACCTCTTTCTGTTATCTATCTCTTTTATCTTTCAATACACGCTGACCTTTCCCTTACTCACACTTGTGTGTTTCATTCTCCAAACCCCAAGATCAAGGACGAAAAGGGGACATTGCCTCTCACCCCCACATACTAAGTGCAAATCGTAGTAATTGTTGCATTGGGAATATGACATAATCCTTCTGCTTTGACCTTTGCCCCACACCAAGTATCCCAGGCCCACATCTACGCCAGGCACAGACAGGGACACAGGGACTATGCCCAGCTTAGTGAAGCACAGGGAACAGGAGGTGTGTAGCAACCACACCAGGGCTCTGCTAGCAAGAAAGATGGAAAAATGCAACAATTCTGCCTGCTACCATTTGAGTGTGTCCTACCTAGCTGATTGAATTTTTTCCCAGCACCAGCCTCAGATTGGTTGACCAGTGATAATTAGCATCTCAACAGGCTGCCCTAATTTTAACCTTCGCCCTTCCCAGTTGGTGCTGTCCCTACTCTGTTACCTCCTGTATTGTATCAAAGAGGAACTTCCCAGGAGCCCTGTAGATTACGGTTTCCCTATTTTACCTGTTTGCCCCTCCCTAGCCCCAGGCCAGAATCAGGAAAAAGATCCCAACATCCTCAGTGACACCAGGGAAGTTTTTCCAACCAGAAATCAATCCTCAATCCTCAGTCCTTGTGTTCTTTCTACTTTGCCTATGGCTCTGGAAAACAAAAAGAAGAAATCTTAAGGAGATTAAAAAACACAACTGATAGTGATAGTCAGGTGAAGTAAGCGAACACTTGATGGTTTTGAGTACATACCAGCTACTGAAGTGCTTCCTAAGAGATCACAGAATGGCAGAATCTCTGAGCACTCAGGCAGAATGGGAGCTCCTGTGAAGGCAGGGACATCAACACTGCCTCCCTGGGCATAGACTCTATCTTTTCATGCAATATAGGCTAAACGATAATAAATTCTGGTGGGCCTTTTGCTAGCGGAGTGTCTATCCCCAAAGAAAACTATTAAATCAGTGTCAACCGTGGAGATGTCTCCAGCAGTCTGCATCAGGGCAATGTCAGAGACCCTGTCCACTCTTGACACTTTTCACAGTGACTGGACAGCCTGGGGCACACAGATGACATGCTTATCTATGGTGGTAACACACAGCCTAGAGGAATACAGAAATGTTTTGAAGAAGAGGTTCATAAGCCAGATAAGGAATCATGATGGAAATGCAACAGGATGTATTTAATAAACCCCTAACTTAACCTGAAAAAATTAAAAATGAAAACCCCTTGAAAATGGATAGAAAGAATGTAAGTGAACATCAATACAATTAAGATTTAGGAGTTTTAACTGACCATTAATAACAGTAATAAAAATAATGATAATAATAGCTAGCATTTATAAAGAGTGTACCACATGGCAGGTGCTGCTCTAATCATTTAAAATGAATCATTAACTCTCTAAGTCACTACCAAACCTCAAAGTACATAATTGGCCACCCCAATTCTATAGGCAAAGAAACCAAGGCAGAAAGATGTAAAGTAACGTAGAATGAATCAATAATAGAATGTGATAGTCACAACTATTACTGTGATCTTAGTAGGTGTTGATAGGGAAAAGTGTTTTGGACAAGAGAATTCATAACAAGTCTTTAGTTGGCTCACATCAGAATACACTTAGATTACTACATTCTGTTCTGAGCAAAATGAAGATTCAAGTAAAAGGAATTTTTAAAGGAATGCAATCTTCATTTGAAGATGTCTGGCACATTTATGCCTAAATAACAGGAGCTGAGGAAGATGAGAGGTTGAGTAGGGTCTTCAAAGCCTTGGGAATGTCCAGTTTAAGTAGGCTGACAGTGATTTTGTGCTACTTCAGGGCTTAACCATAAAAATCATAGCAAGCTTATTTGCAGAGTATTTACTCTGACTTTCCTAGAGTACAAAGAACAAGGATTAGAAGTGAAAGAGAAAAAAACAGCGGCTCAGTGGAAAACTTCCTGGGGGGGACTGCTTTGCGACCTGGACTTCACACCTCAATGAGGATGTACAGACAGACTCTGAAAGCAGACGACATGGGGCCAGCGACCTTCAAGGATCTCTACTCTGTGAGTCTGAAAGGAATAAATTGTACACACTATTTTGGTAAAAGAGCAACATAAAGAAAATTTAAGGCTAGAGGCCAACTATGAGAACCAAATTAAAAGTCCTCTGAATAGGCTTTACATACACTTCTGTTTAAATGAAATTTATACATAGTTGTTGACTTCTTAAAAGCCAGACACCAAAAAGCAGGATATGCCTTATTTATAAGCTGATAGCTTATTTTCTCCTAACTAGAAATTATTATTTTTTTCTTATGAGACAAAGTCTCACTCAGTTGCCCTGGCTAGAGGGCCAAGGCTCCAGCCTACCTCACAGCAATCTCAAACTCCTATTTCAAGTGACCCTCCTGCCTCAGCCTCCCAAGCAGGTGGGACTACAGGTATGTACCACCATACCTGGCCCTAGGGGTAATTATTTTTAAAACTGTCACCTGTTATTTTGAAATATGCAACAAGCAGATATTTCAAGAGTGAATTGACATTAGCAAACCATAGCAATCTGAATTTCAACACAGCCACAAATCACCTTGACCTTATTTGTTTTCAGTAATTTCTTTTTTTGTAAATTTCCAATTAATATGAAGGGTACATACAATTTGGTTGCAATGTTTGCATTTGTAAGGTAAAGTCCAGTTGTAGTTGTGTCCTGCACACAGGAAATGTGACATATACCCATTGCGTGGGAACTTACCAAAGCCTCTCTTCCTAGCCCCTTCTTGAATTGAATTGAGTTTTTCTCTCATATGGACCTGTAGTTTTTAATCTATAACAGCAGTTCTCAAGCTGTGGGTCACGAGCCCTTTGTAACAATGAAAATACATCGCGGCATTAGGAAGGTTGAGAACCACTGATCCATAAGTTTCAATTTATTATTGAATATTTGGGATGTTTGTTTTTCCATTCTTGTGATACTTTACTTAGGAGAATGTCCTCTAAACCCTCCCAGGTTGTTACAAAATATATAAAAATCTCCATCTTATTTATGGCTAAATGGTATTCCATGATATATTAATCCATTTGTGGGTTGAAGGACATTTGGGCTATTGCCACTTCTTTGTAATTGTGAATTGAACCACTATAAACATTCAAGTGCAAACATCTTCATGGTAAAATAACTTTTTTCTTCTGGGTAGATACCTAGTAATGGGATTGCGAGATCAAATGAAAAGTCTATTTTTAGTTATTTGAAGACACTCCACACATCTTTCCATAAAAGCTATACTAGTTTGCAATCCCACCAACCACACATGAGCATTCCCTTCTCTCTGCACCCACGCCAGCATCTGCCACTTTGGGACCTCATGATGTGGGCCATCCTGACTGGGGTTAGGTAATATCTCAAACTGGTTTTAATTTGCATTTCTCTGATGTCTATGGAAGATGAACATTTTTTTCATGTGTTTGTTGGCCATTCATCTACCTTCATGAGAAAAGATTCTGTTCATGTCTCTTCCCCAATTTTTAATGGAGTTGATCATTCTTTCTTCATTGCTTTCCTTGAGTTCTTTGTAGATTCTGGTTATTAGCCTTTTGTCAGAATCATAGCATGCAAATACCTTCTCCAATTCAGAAGGTTGTCTCTTGGTTTTGTTAATTATGTTCTTAGCTGTGCAGAATTTTTTTAACTTGATCAGGTTCCATTTTTTTTTCCTTTTTGCTGATGTCTATGGAAATTGTGGCATTAAAAATCAGTATAAATTGATTTTATAATTTCTTCATAATTTTTGTTCCCTAGGTCAGTAAGATTCAGAGTTTTTCCTAAACCTTCTTCTAGAGTTATTCTGGTTTCATTTCTTAGATTTAAATCTTTTATCTGTCATGAATTAATTTTTGTAAGTAGTGACTGGTGGAAGTCTAGCTTTGATTTTTTATATGTGGCTAACTTTTTCCAGCACCGTTTACTAACTAGGGATTCTTTTCCCCGCTGTATGCTTTTGTCTGGTTTATCAAAGGTCAGATGGCAATATGAAGTTTGTTTCATCTCTAGGTTTACTATTCTATTCCATAGATATATGTCTCTGTTTTTATGTCAATACCATGCTGTTTTGATCACTATAGACTTGTAGAATAACATGAAGCCTAATAGAGTGATGCTTCCAGATTTACTCCTATTTTATAAAATTGTGTTAGCTGTTTGGGTTTTTTTAGGTTTTATACAAAATGTTTTCAAATACTTCAACACATGACATTGGTATTTTAATCAGGATTACATTAAATCTCTAGATTGCTTTGGATAGTATACACATTTTAACAATGTTCATTCTTCCAAGCCATGAACACGGTACATCTTTTGTCACCATCCTCCACAATATTTTTTCGTAAGATGTCATAGAAACCCTTCACCACTTTTGTTAAGTATATTCCAAGGTATCTCATTTTCTTTGATGCTACTCTGAAGGGTAATGCTTTGCTTTGCTTCTCAGCTTGTCTTTTGTTGACATATATGAAGGCAACTGACTTGTGAATATTGATTTTTATATCCAGAGATGTTACTGTATTTCTTAATCACCTCTATGAGTCTTATGGTAGAATCCTTGGGATTTTTCTAGGGTAAGATAATATCTTTACCAAAGAGCAATAGTTTGATCTCCTGTTTCCCCATTTGTATACACATGATAAGTTTCTCTTGCTTGAATTGCATTGGCTAGGACTTCCAGAACTATTTTGAACAATAGTGGCAATAGTGGGCATCCTTGTCTGGATCCACTTCTAAGCAGACATGCTTTCAATATTTTTTCTATATAATACATTCAATATGATACTGGCTGTGGATTTGTTGCAGATGGCTTCTATCAGTTTAAAAGATGTTTGCGATGAATTTTTTTTTTGATGCGTAGCTGAGTTCTGTATGCTAAGATTTTATTGAGTATTTTTTCATCAATGTTAGTTAATGATACTGATCTGCAGTTTTCTTTTTATGTTGAGTCCTATCCTTGTCTTGGTATTGCAGTGATATTTGCTTCATAGAAGGCATTGGGGAGGGGTCTTCCTTTGCAAACCTTTGGAATAGGTTCTGTAATATAGATACAAGCTACTCTTTGAAGTTTAGGTGGAATTCTGGTGTGAAACTGTCTGGTCCAGGACTTTATTTGTTAGAAGGCTTTTTTTTTTTTTTAACCACTGTTGGGATTTCAGTACTTGAAATTGGTCTGTTAAAGAGTTATCTTTCTTCCCAATTGGGTTTAGGAAGGTAGTTTTATTCTAGGAATTGATCCATTTCCTCCACATTTTCAAATTTCTGGGTATAGAATTTTTTGTAACACTTGGTGACTACCTTTCGTATCTCAGTAGATCTATTGTTATTTTGTCTTTTTGTGTTTTGGTTAAGTTTATTAGACATCTTAGCTTCTATTTCTAGTTAAGCAGGCCCAAGGGTTATCAATTTTACTTATCTTACAGATAACCAAGTTTTGCCTCATTAATCTTCTGAATGGTTCTTTTGTTCTCAATTTCATTTAATTTTGATCTGATTTTGGTTCTTCCTTTTCTTCTACTGGATGTGGAATTGGATTGCTATTCCTTTTCCAGGTCTTTGAAATGATTGATTAAATTATTGATTTGTACTCTTTCAAGTTTCTAAAAGTGGACATTTAATGCAATAAATTTCCCTCTTACAACTGCTTTTGCAGTACTACACAGATTTTGATAGCTTGTGGCTTCATTGACATTTTGTTCAAGGAATCTAATGATTTCCTTCTTTATCTCCTCTTTGACCCAGCTAGTGTTCACCAAAAGGTTACTTAGTTTTTATAACTTTTTGTGGGAATTTGTGTTTCTGTTAGAATTGACTGCTTCTTTGATTTTCTTGTGGTCTATAAATATAACAGTATTTATCTATTCTTTAAAATTTGTTGAGGTTTGATATGTGTCCAAGGGTATGTTTGATCTTGGAGAATGATCCATGAGCTGAAAAGAAGAATACTATTCAGTACTATTGAGGTGAAATGTTCTATATATATCTATCTGTTCTACAGCCATGTTTAAATCAATCATTTCTTTGGTTAGTTTCTCCTTGGAGGATTTGTTCATTTCTGTTAGTGGGGTATTGAAATCTCTGAGCATTATGGTGCTGTAGGCTATCACATTTTACAAAACAAGCAGGGTTCATTTTACAAATCTGGGGGAATTGATTTGGATGAACATAGGATTAGAACTGGCAAGAAGTGGAGAAAGGTGGTGGACCAGACAGATTATTCAGCCAAACACCCCTACTAAAGCTGAGGAATGGCAGTAAGCCAGGCTGTGCTTATCATGGAGAACCTGCCTGGAGCTGTGGCTCAGGGTGCACAGGGAGGTTGCAAGGTGCTGGATACAGTGCATGAACTGGAGCTCTGGAGTTCTGGAACTTTGGGCAAGTTTTCCACAACCCAGTGGGAACAACCAGCTCTGCCACAGTGATCTGGGATGTGAGCAGGCCTTTTCACAATTTTGGTTCTCGGGGGAAGCTGTGCATTGAGTGGAAAACCTGGAAAAGTAGGAGCACCCAAACAGGGTACAGTAGCCAGATTTGAGAGCTTGTTGGAGAGGATTTGCCACCGGTTTGGTGGTCAGAGAGACAGCCATATTGGGAAGGTCCTGGCAGCCAGGGGGTGGCCATGGTCAGAAGGTTGAGAGAAGGGTAGGCCTCCTACAGGGACAAAGACTTCATAGTTCTGCCTGTTGGGATGAGACCTCAAACTGTGACAGGCTGAAGGACTCATGCACGCCACGGGAACTGTTGTCTGGGGACATGGTGAGACCCTCCTCTGAAGGTTTATAGAGAACTTAGAGATCCCAACCAGCAGCAGCCTGAATGTTAAGGAAAGAATGAGGCTATCACCTTGAACAATTAAATTGGGAAACAGGCCTATACCTGGGAACTAGAGAGAAGTTACCAGCTGTGTTGTCTGTCCCCTAAAACTACAGTGCCACCTGCTGTCCTGGCAATACTTTGCAACACAAATATATTCCTACAAAACTCGAACTCTTGGGCCATATGTATACGCTTTTATATTTTTTTTATTTTTTTCTTGTTAATGTTGTTGTTAGTATTTTTTTTTTCTTTTGCTCCTCCATTTATTTGTTGCTGAGGTTGGTTATTTTTGGTTACTAGAGGTTTTTGTTATTTTGTATTGATGTGTTTTGCTTCTTACAAATTTATTTTGTTGGTTCTTATCTTAACTTCTCTTTTTATTTTCATCAAGAGGAAGGGCTCCTGTATGTTTTGGCTATAGTATTTTAGTCTCATTAATTCTCTCTCCTTATTTTACTCCTCTACATTCTCTCTTTGGATAGAGACTAGTCTGTCTTTCTCATCTCTCTCACATAAATCACTTCTGCAGCAGTTAAGATACTACCTACCTTTTTGTTGTTTTTTTTTTTTTTTGTCATTCTCCTTTCTTTCTATATTCTGCTTCCCACTCTCTCCTTTATTTGATAAAGCATTACTTTCAATTTCCATTATCTATTCTTATTTTACTATTATTTCTTTTTTTATTTTATTCTTTTTTTGCTAAGAGTTGAGGTGACACAATGCCACAGCAATGGTCTGGGGACTAAGAGATCTTTCTACCTTTGGCCCTAGGAAGAAACTATTGGCAAAACCAAGCTACAGATTTTTTTCTATTTCATTTTTATCCTTACTTAATTTTTCCTTTTATTTATTTATTTATTTATTTTGCTCTTTTTCTTCTCTTCCTATTGTTGGCAAAGGAAGATTATGGCTCTGCTCAGACTGGTAAGGAGCAATGATATCAAGGTACCCACCCAGTCCAGCCCCTGAAAATGCTTGAGTTATAGGTGTGGCCACAGCATCATGCTGATCAATATCATTTTTTCCATCACACTCAGCCTCTCTTCCTGACCCCATCTCTACTATTCCTCAAGTTTTTTTTCTATTACCCACCCCCCATTCAGTTTCTTTTTCTTTTCTTTTCCTCTCCCATCTTCTTTCTTCTTTCTTTCTTTTCCTATTGTTTCTCCCTGCTCACTCTTTACCATTCTTCTCCTTTTGACCTCACACTAAGAGGCCTCTTCATCAACTGAACTATGAGATAAGGTAATTTGAAACAAAGGAGGAAATGAGAAGGAAAAAGGAGCATAAGAAGATGAACCAGAGGAAAGCACTCATGAGAGGAACCAACAGAAAAATTCAGGCACCACTAAAAACCTAAATAGTGCAACTTCTCTAAGGGAACCTTGAGACAGCTTTTACAGAAGACTTCTATAAAGAATTAATTGATTTGACAGAAAGGGAAATTAAAATATGAAGACAACAAAGGGAATGGATGAGGAAATGGAAAGACAGAACAAAACATTAGACAACAGATATGTAGACTATGGAAATGATACGGCAGAACTTAAGAAAATGAAGGAGACAATCAGAGAATATAAAGATGCAGTAGAACATATTAAAAATAGATTAGACCATGGAGAATAAATAACATCAGAGCTAGAGGATAAAGTATTCAAGTTAACCCAGGCAGTTACAGAGGCAGAAAAGAAGAAAGAAAAGGCAGAGAAAGGGCTTAGAGAACTATGATACTCTATGAAGGGTACAAAGATATGAATTATAGGAATCCCTCAAGTGGAAGAAGATTGTCCCAAAAGTATGGAAGCCCTACTAAAGACTATCAGAAATGAAAACTTCCCAAGTTTTACTAAAGATCTCTACGCAGTCATTTCAGATGTATATCAAACCCAGGGTTTCCTCAACTCTAACAGAGCATCTCCAGCACACTCTGCAATGAAACTGTCCAAAAAAAAATTAAAGAAAAAATTCTGCAAGCAGCTAAGGGTAAGCGCCAACTGAACTACAAGGTCAGAGCCATTAGGATGACAGCAAACTTTACAACTGAAACTTTCCAAGCCAAAACAGCATAATCATCCACCTACAACTTCCATAAACAAAAAAATTTTCAGTCCATAATTCTGCATCCTATTAAATTAAGATTTAAAATTGGTAAAAAAATTAAATCTTTTGCAGATATACAAGCACTGGGGAAATTTGCCACAAGAAGACCAGTTCTACAGGAAATACTTAGACCTATTGTAAACACTGAACACCACAATGGACTACCACCAAAGTAAACAAATAGAAGCCAAAAGCCAAAACTTAACTTTCACAATTGTGCAAAGAATAAAACTACACAACAAGCTTTCTCATAATAAGATGAATAAATTTCTATCATACTCATTGACACTCTCAATAAATGTCAATGGATTCAATTCCCCGCTGAGGAAGCACAGGCTGGCTGATTGGATATAAAAGCACAAACCCTCCATATGCTGTGTCTAGGAGACACAACTTGCCCTGAAGGACAAATCAAGACTCATGGTTAAGGAATGGAAAACAGTATTTCAAGCAAACGGAAATCAGAAAAAAGGAGGGGTTACAAACTTACTCTCAGATACAAGCAGATTTGAAGCAACTATAGTTAAGAAAGACAAAGATGGACACTTCATACAGGTCAAAGGAACAATACAACAAGAAGACATCTCAATTTAAATATTTATGCACCTAACTTAAATGCTTCCAGATTTGTGAAACAGATCTTGATGAATCTGAGCAATATGATAACCCGTAACACCATAATAGCCGGGGACATTAACACCCCTCAGATAAAAGTGGACCAATTCTCTAAACAGAAACTAAAGGATACAAAAGACTTGAACGTGACCCGAGAACAAATGGGATTAATGAACACTTACAAATACATGATCACAGAGCAAAAAATATATACTTTTTACTTGTCCACTCAAAGCACATACTACAAAATAGATCATATCCTAGGACACGAATCAAACCTCAGAAAAATTAAAGGAATAGAAATTACACCATATCTCTTCTCAAACCACAATGCTATAAAGGTGGGACTCAACTCCAACAAAAACATTCATCCCCACACAGAGAATTAGAAATTAAACATTATGCTGAATGATAGTTGGGTTCAGGAATAGATAAAAGAGGAAATAATTAAATTCCTCAAACATTACAACAATGAAGGCACAAGTTACCAAAAGCAGTCTTGAGAAGAAAATTTATGGCACTAGATGCCTACATTCACAAAAGAAAAAGTGAGCACATCAGCACATTCACAAACCATCCTATGGAATTGAAAAAGAAGAACAATCTAACCACAAACCCAGCAGAAGAAAATAAATATCCAAAATTAAATCAGAGATTAATGAAATTGAAAACAAAAGAATCATCTAGAAAATTAATGAAACAAAAGATTGTTTTTTAAAAAAATAAATAAAATATAACAAACTTTGGCCAGACTAACTAGAAACAGAAAAGTAAAATCTCTAACTACCTCAATCAAAAACAATAAAGGGGAAATAACAACAGATGCCACAAAGATACAAGTGATTATCTCTGAATACCACAAGAAACTCTATGCCCAGAAATTTAACAATGTGGAGGAAATGGATCAATACCTAAAATCACACCCTCTCCTGAGACTTAATCAAGAATAAATAGATATCCTGAACAGACCAATTTCAAGCACTGAGAGTGAAGAAACAATAAAAAAAAACTCTCAACAAAAAAATGCCCTTGTCCAGATGGCTTCACACCAGAATTCTATCAAACCTTCAAAGAAGAGCTTATACCCATACTACAGAAACTATTCCTAAAAATTGAGAAGGAAGGAATCTTCCCCAATATGGTCTATGAAGTAAACATCACCCTGATACCAAAACCAGGAAAAGACCCAACTAAAAAGGAGAACTTCAGACCAATTTCACTAATGAATATAGATGCAAAAATTCTCAATAAAATCCTAGCCAACAAATTACAGCTACATATTAAAAAAATCATTCAGCATGATCAAGTAGGTTTCATCCCAGGGATGCAAGGCTGCTTTAACATATGCAATTTCATAAACATAATTCACCGTATCAACAGAAGCAAAACAAACACCATATGATCCTCTCAACAGATGCAATACTTTTTTATCAAAAAGTATTTGATAAAATTCAGCATCCTTTTCTAATTAGAACATTGAAGAATATAGCCATAGGTGGCACATTTCTTAATCTGATCAAAGCCATCTACAACAGAATCCCTTGTATCAATGGGTAAGTGAGATGAATAGAACCTTCTCTAAAGAAGACAGATGAATGGCTGCCAAGCATGTGAAAAAAAATGCTCATTATCCCTAATTATCAGTGAAATGCAAATTGAAACCACCCTGAGATGTCACCTAACCCCACTGAGAATGGCCCACATCGCAAAGTCTCAAAGCTGCATATGCTGGCATGCATATGGATAGTAGAGAACACTTTTACACTGCTGGTGGGACTGCAGACTAATACAATCATACAGAAAGGAAGTATGAAGAATCCTCAAAAAACTCTAATATACCTCCCATTTCATTCTGCAATCTCATTACTGGGCATCTACCCAGAAGAAAAAAAAATTATTTTATCGTAAGGGTATCTACACTAGACTGTTTATTGCAGCTCAATTTACAATTGCCAAATTGTGGAAACATCCTAAATGCCCACGAATCCAGGTGCCACAGACCAGTCTCAACACGCAGTGGGTTTATTTCCTTGTGGCCTAATGATGTGTAGAGTGAAATTATTAGTGAAATTTATTAATTATTAGTGAAATTTATTAATGAGAGTTATAGAGAATTAATAGACACAGGCAAAGAAATTGTTTTAAGAGCAGCAGGGCTTAGGAGGCAGCACACACTTCTTTGTGAGGCTTCCAGTATGCCGCTCCAAGTATTAGGCTAGCTCTGTATTTATTTCATACATCAGTGTAACAATCATAAATCTTATGAAAGCAAGGCAAACAATCCCATCATGGTTCTTGCTGCACTTGCATTTATATAACTAGACTAACTCTATAACTGATTATGTTAATTGCATGGATTTGCTTACTGCTTTTTACTGTTTTAAGGTGTATAGTCTTAATGTAAACACGGTCTTGATAAGGAAGCCAATTAGAAGCCAACTCAAGGACCAAATCCTACCTGACCCATAGTCATACACCACAGATGTTATGTTTTAATACTCTGACAGCCTTGTGTCCAAACAGGTAGACTCCTCTGGCCCAATCAAGATGACAAAAGAAAAGAGACCTTTCTTCTTATGAGGTCTGGAGCAAGTCTTCCTGTGTTGAACAAAGTTTAAAGAATTCACATTCTTAACTCTCAAAAACCACTCTCCCAGATCTCATAACCCCACCCTGGCATAAAGGCAGGCCTTTAGCCAGCTGCAGCATGGCAGCTGTGAGGGTATATCCCCCTTATACAACACACCACGCTTCAGAATCTTAAAGTGACAGGATCTCACACTTTGTGCTCAGGGCCAGGAAAATGAATCCAAATCGACCCTCCAACCACTGTCTCCCTTTGTCCAGACTCTGTTCCTTATTCCTAATCTACTAATATTTCTAATCTACTAACAATAACTGAATATTGGTTTCAAACTTATAAAATCATTATTACTAGTAGTGTAAGCACATCAAGATATGTCTCTTCCCTTAAGTATTCCCACATGCACTCTTCATCCAGGAATGAATTAACAAGCTATGGCATATGTACACCATAGAATACTATTCAGCCACTAAAAAAGATGGCAACTTTACATCTTCTGTATTAACTTGGATGAAGCTGAAACACATTCTCCTTAGTAAAGCATCCCGAGAATGGGCAAGCAAGAATCCAATGTACTCAATTCTGATATGAGGACAATTGATGCTAATACATGGTGGGAAGTGGGGAAATTGAGAGCAGAGAGAAGGAGGGAGGGGGATGGTAGCCACAGTGCGTGACACATTTATTGGGGGCAGGACACAATTATAAGAAGGATTTTACCTGACAAATGCAAGCCATGTAAACCGGTTCTTTGTACCCTCAATTATTCCCCAATGATTAAAAAAAAAGGATTAGGATAGAAATGTCTTCTTGTTCCATTGTCCCATTGACCACTAGATCATATCAATATTTGTCTTTCTTTATTTTTGTTGTGTTATTTTTATTTATTTATTTTATTAAATCTTAGCTGTCATGAGGTACAATGTGCTGGTTTTATATACAATTTGAAATGTTTTCATCAAACTGGTTACCATAGCCTTCATGGCATTTTCTTAGTTATTGTGTTAAGACATTTATATTCTACACCTAGTAAATTTCACTTGTACCCTTGTAAGATGCACCGTAGGTGTGGTCCCACCAATTATTCTCACTGTTTTAAAGACAGCGGTATCCTCAAAAAGGATTGTGATTCCAGCTTTGTTTTGCCTGATTGTTTTCCAGTACTTCATCCTGAGTCTTGATTTGTCCATGGGATTTAGATGAGTTTCCTGAAGGATAGGTCCATACCAAATTTGGGCTGGTCCCCAGTCTAGGATTTGTGGTGTAGAGTAGATTCTCTGGTGGCTTTAATCCCCCAGGGATTCCACATGTAGGCTCTGACCTTGTGATGTTGTGCGCTCTTACACCCACTTTCTGTGCTGGTCTTCCTCCTTTTTTATCTTTTTTGCTCCCATGCTGTCACTCTGTGCCTTCACAATGCTGTTTCTGGGCAGGAAGACCAGATGGAGGTGGCTTATCACCTTACAGAGACTGCCTGGTGAGAAGATGTTTCTAAACCCCTATCTTGGAGCCAAATCACGTTTCCAACAATTTTTAAACTCTGTTCGCATTTGCTTTAAATTGTCTTTTGGTATAATGAATGTTCTGGGTAAATCATTAACTGAATTGAATATTATGCTTTTTCATTTTCTTGTGTAATTCGATTTGACTGATTTTACTCATCTGAAGTTTATTTCAAGTATTTTTGAGTTTGTTTTTGTTTGCTTGTTTGTTGTTAGTTCCATTGTTATTGTCATTTCTCCCATAAGTTAGTTTTCCACATTTTCCTTCCATTATTTTTCATCTCACCATATCCCCACTTTAAATGTTATTCACACTAGTCTGTCCCCTATTTCTGAGGAGGGTCATGAAGCTGCTAACAAAAGTGCTTTTGGAACATTTTTCTTTCTTTCTTTCTTTTCTTTAATTTCAGATTAATGTGAGGGTACAAATGACCAAATCATAATATTTGAATTTGTGAGGTAGAGTCCCTCTTGTAGTTGTGTCCTATACCCAAAAGGTGTAATATATACCCCTACATTGTACACATTCAGTGGGAGACCCCAAAACCCCTCTCCCCTCTCCCTCATTCTCCCTCCCCAACCTGAATGGAAATTCGTTTCTCTCCTATGTAGCATGAATTAGATCATCTACTGGTTTCATATTAGTATTGAGTACATTGGATATTTGCTTTTCCATCCTTGTGATACTTTACTGAGAAGAATGCATTTCAGCTCCATCCAGGTTAATACAAAAGATGTGAAATCATGGAACATTTTTTCTATCTACTCTTCACTTTACCACTTCCAAAAAATTAGTTATACTTACTTAATTTTTCAGAGGCAAACCATGTGGTTTACATTTCTTTTAGTCTACTAGGTACAAATTCCTCATATTTTAGAGGCACAGAGTGGTTAAGTAACTTGCCCAAGATCACACTGTAAGTAATGGTCTTGAATTCCAGACCCTATGTATTTATTTACCAGGCTATCCTCTACATACCCAGCCCCCACTAGGAAATAAAAGGCAGGTATAGCATAGTATTAGCCAGATAAGAGTTCCAATATTATTTAGGAACCACGCTATCTCATTTCTGAAGCAGCAACTTCATTGTGAGGTTTAGAAATTCCTGAGGTTTATGACGACTAAAGACCCATCACCTCAGCTCAGGTAGGTGTGAACACAGTGTGGTGGAATGAAAACCATTCATGTAGGTCTTTTCTGTACCCAAGAAAAGAAGAAATGACAAAAGACCTTACAAACAAGGGGGAATTCATTAAGGTTTGAGCAGAGGCTACTTTCCTAGCTGCTATACCAGTCCTATTTATACAAAAGAGTTAAATCAACCTTCTCCCAGGATTTTCACCTCGAGCAGTTTGAATTTTCTACGTGAAAGCGTCTATAGGTTTCATCAAGCTTGATAAAGTTCCAGTGAGGCGTCATGGTATCATAAAAAGAAAACTAGACCTCAAATTTAAAAAATTGGTGTGCCCGTAGCTCAGTGGTTACGGCACCAGCCACATACAGCAAGGGTGACAGGTTCAAACCTGGGCCAGCTAAACAACAATGACAACTGCAACAAAAATAGCCGGGCTTTGTGGCAGGCACCTGTGGTCCCAGTTACTTGGAAGGCTGAGGCAAGAGAATCACTTAAGCCCAAGAGTTTGAGGTTGCTTTGAGCTGTGATGCCATGGAACTCTATGTAAGGTGACATAGTGAGACTCTGTCTCAAAAAAAAGGAAAAAAAAAATAATTTAAAAAAATTAAAAATTAGATTTGAATCATTGTCAGTCTCAATGCCTCAGTTCCTTAATCTGGAAAATAATTGTATTTTTCATAAGACTCTAAGAATCCAATATAAGTGTGTTAGGTGAAAAGCATTGTGTGTGGTGACAAATTAAAAAATTGGTATCATTACTAGTAATTACGTTAAATACTTAGGTCAATAAAAATCAGGATTAACGGGTGGCGCCTGTGGCTCAAGGAGTAGGGCGCCGGTCCCATATGCCGGAGGTGGCGGGTTCAAACCTAGCCCGGGCCAAAAGCCACCAAAAAAAAAAAAAAATCAGGATTAACCATTATTATCATTTCTGTAACATGCCAGACAATCAAAAATGCATTACAAGATGTGCAGATATAGTTTGTAAATATTACAACATCTAATATGCATTATTTGTATATTTTCCATTAAGAATAATCTCTATCGTTGCCCAAATGTTCACATCTAAAGCCCAGGGAACAGGACTGGCTTCATAGGTGGGTCACCCAGGGTTCCAAATTCAGAAGGGCCTTGTGTTTGGTTTAATGCTCCACTGTCTCTGTCTGGAAACTCTCATCGGTATTTGAACAAAGGGCCCCGCATTTTTATGTCATGCTGGACTTCACAAATTACATAGCCAGTCCTGCCACGTGCAAATAAAAGCTGAATTTGAAGTTACCAGAGGTTGGGGGAAATGGAGAGGTGCACCTAGCGTAGGAAGCTCCCAGTTGTCTGGGCAGGAAGAGGGGATCCAGCTGTTGAGTTAGACTCTTAGAGCTCAGCTGTTATTCATGCCCTCCTCTCATTTCAACTTGAGAAATCAAGCCTCCCAAAGTTGTGGCCATTTGGTACAGTCTCTACATTCTGTGTGACAAATGACCAGCCCTGGAACAAAAGCAGATGTTGTAGGACTGTTTAGTGTCCCACATCACAGATGTCTCTTTCATAATCACCTCCTCCTCCTCCTCCTGCTGTTTGGCCTACAGCTCCAGTTAATACGGTAAGTCTCTGACCTTTACTCAAAGTCTTTGAAATCAGTCACTGAAAAAAATAGACGGACCCCTTTATATTGATCTGAGTTTCCTTGCATACTTGTTCTGTTTTTCTATTTATCCTCAATTATTTCAGGCTTGCTGGAGAAATAACCTTCAGACTGTGGAGTCTGCATTGATGACGCTGGCTTTGAACATATCTGGGATGTTGTGTCATATGGCTGTTAAAATGTTTCCACAGAATGAGTACTCACTCATAGATAATGTCTTGTTTACAGGCATGTCCTTGGGTACCGGCTGCTGCAGTTTCATGACTGACCGTAAATCTCACTGGCAGAGCAAAGCATTCAAAATACCTTCTGCTCTGATCATTACTTGACGTGCATTGCATACAAATCAGAATGAATTCTGAATGCAAATCTCCTTTCAAGTTAGCTGATTCTGGATGTCAGAATCCATGTAAAAATGAACTTACTGTGACAGCAGGTGAGCTGTAGAATTGGCAAACATGGAAATGACATTGAGGTCTGTGTGGGAGCTGGTCAGCCTCCCAACTCTATGCTACGGGCCCACCAAGCATCTCTGGCGTTTTTAGATACTGTTTTTTGCGCTAATTGTTTAGCTGTTACCATAGTGTATGACATGTGTTCTTATCTTATTATACAGATAACTTGCTCTAATATCATACCACTTGATATATGACCTAAGAACCTCTTGAATCTCTTAACTGCATAATTCCAATTACAGTCTTCCCAATCCTTTTGTTATTAATAAAGTTTACCTCTACCTAGCTTGTAAACTCCACACTACATTGTCTTCATGTATATTGTCAAGCGTGAACTTTCAGCTGATTTTAAATATTTTTTTAAAAAGAAAAATAATCTTCATAGATTATTGCTTGTCTTGCTTTTCAGTAAATCTAGTTTCCATCTGGCATCTCTTCCCTTCAGCCTGAAGAGCTCCATGTGAGCATTTCTTTTTATTTAAAATTTTATTTTATTTTTAATTTCAGATTAAGATGAGGAAACACACCATTAGCTTGCACTGGTTGCTTTTGAAGGTAAAGTCCAAGTTACAGTCATGTCTTTCACCCAGGAAGTATGCCATATACCCGTGCATTATTCCCATTCCCAATGATTGGGAACTTGATGAACCCTCTCCTTCTGCCCTCTTCTTAAATTTAATTCAGCTTTTCTCTCAGGTGAGCACCCAGTAGTTAATCTACCAGATTCAACTTAGTAGGAGCACATGTGATGCTAGCTTTTTCATTCCTGTGATACTTTGAGAGTGTTCTCCAAATCCATCCAAAAAATATAAACACTCCATCTTTTTATGAATAAATAATATTCCAAGATAAACATATACCACAGTTTATTAAGCCATTCACCTGTTGATGGGCACGTGGGTTGTTTCTAAATCTCCATGATGGTGAATTGAGCTGCTATAAACATTTGAGTGCAAATGTACTTATTGTGAAATTAAGTTTTGTCTTTTGGGAAAATACCTAGAGATGGGATTGCAGGATCAAGTGGAAAGTCTATTTTTAGTGCTTTGAGGACTCCCCATACAACTTTCCATACAGCATGTTTGCATTTCTAACTCTGTAGACTTGCCAGTGACAAATTCTCTCAGATAAAAAAGGTATTTTAATCTATCCGAAAATGCATGTTTAAATTGTGCCTTTATTCTAAGAACAGAATTTTCCTTAATGTGTAATTCTAGACTGACAAAGTTATTTGAATCATTTGATTATCGTTAATTACCCTAAAGATATTTTCAGTTGAATTGGTGGTATATAATGAATGTTTGTGTTCCCACCCCAAAATTCATATGCTGGAGTCTTGACCCCAAGAATGACTGTATTTGAAGATGACATCTCTAAGGAAGTAATTATAGCTAACATGAGATTCCCAAGCATGGGGCCATGATCCAACAGGATTATTGTCCTTGTGAGAAGTCACTGGCTCTTTCTCCTTGCACATACACTGAGGAAAGACAATGTGAGGACACAGTGAGCAGGCAGCCTGTTATAAACCAGGAAGGGTATCCTTACTAAAATTTTCTGCCCCTTGATCATGGACTTCTAGCCTCCACAACTATGAGAAAATAATTGTGTATTGTTTAAGCCACCTAATCTATGGTTTTTTGTTGTGGCAGCCTGAGTAGATTAATTCAGTTGGGGTCACTTAAAACTCTGAGTCTTGAGCATCACAGGGAGTCAGGGTCCAATGCAGATCTGTATTATAACCAGTCTGTGATGCTAATTAATTCCACTGGCAAAACTTGCCCTCAATTAAAACCCAGATGATTTCAGAGAGCCCATCATAGCATCAGGAAAGACCTCCACCAAAACTGAAAATCCGCTGTGCCAGTTAAAGCCTTTTCAATGCATTTTTTAAAACTTTGCTTTTGCCTTTCAAGCAGATATCACTGGAAAAATAAAGGTTCAAATTAGAGGTAAAGGGCTATTCAATCACAGGATTGGTGCCAATTATTTACTTAACTATGTACGTGTTAAACATAAGCTAATTACATTTCTCTGAAACCAGAGCCAATTCAGACCAGACCATTCAAGATTATTCCAACTTGGTCTACATGGGTAACACTGACAATGACAATGAGAAATTCCCTACTGCAGAATTAGCTTTCGGGGGGGTTTCAATCAGTTTTGCAAGTTCCAAAACTCAAAAAAGCCAAGCCACTTATGTAGCTTGTGTACTACGTATTCCTTTCCAGATTTTGAGGCATTCATAAAAAGAAAGACTCATGAGAATCAACACCTGGTGAAATTACACATCAATGTCTATGTTTGTGTGTGTGCATGTGTGTGTGCACATGTGTGTGTGTGTATTTGCATGATGTTCTTCTTCACCCTTAAATTCCACAAGACTCTAAAAAAGAAAGGGCATGAATATGTTTCTTGGAAAAGAGTCTCAAATATCTCTCTTTCTCCCTCCCTTCCAAACCCTTGTGCAGAGGAGACCCTTTGCTTTGAGGAAAATGGAATTTAATATGTCAGATTTACTCTCAGTGAGTTTCACCAAAATAGGAACCTTATATCTTGTCTCATATTGTGATCCACAAAATGTATACCAAACTGAGCCCCACATAAATGCTAAAAGCACTTCTACCCATTGGGAAGATGGGTGCTTCCCCTCACACACCTTAGAGTATAGTTAACACACAATGCTCAACAGAGAAGACCATTTCTCTAGTTTCAATTGAACACTCAGGCTCATATGCATCTGCTAAGGCCCACACTTGACTTGGTTTGTTTGGAGCGATGGCTGTCAAACTTCAGCCTATGACAGAATATTTGGGGGGGTATTTAAAACAGATTACTATTCTCATCCTTCCACCTGGACTTCTGATTCCTGAGGTCTAGGGATGTGGTGGGTGGGAACATAATTTGAATTTTTAACATGCTTCCTGAGGATGATGATGATGCTGGACCGGCGAACCACACTTTGAGAACCACTGCTCTAGAAGCTACAGGACAAGAGACACCGCTTGCCAGCAGGAAATCAGCAAGTGCCCATCTTCCTGTGGAAGTCCCCGCAATAGTTCACTCAGCTTCCAGGAGCTAGAAGACTCACATCCAGCCTGTGTGAGGGCTCCATGTCTTAGAAGCCACATGCCTCATGTCTCTTGTAGTAACTCCACAGACACTGCTTCCAGGGACCCCACAAGTGACACACGCCAGTTACCCAAGGTATGGTGTCCCATGAAGTGTTTACAGGTCTCCCATTTAAGAGCAGTGCCCCTCAGCACCAATCGTAGGTTAATTTTACAGTGTTGCCTAATGACAAAGTTAACTCATACCATCTTTACATGTTTATAGAGAAACAGAGCTAGAAAGATAAATGAAGGTCAATCTTTATGCAGAAGGAAAAACTATTGTTTTGTTAACCTTTTGCCTGCTACGTACATGTCTTTCTTTTCAATTTCAAAATATTAAAAGGGTACAAATGTTTCTGTTACATGGATACCTTGTGCAGGGGTGAAGTCGGGGCTTTGAGTGTGCCTATCAACAGGACAATGTTCACTGGACCCAGCAGGTAAGTTTTTATTCCTCACTCCTCTCCCAACCTCCCTGCTTCTTAGTTTCCAAGGTCCTTTAAGTCTCTTTGTGCCTATGTGTACCCATCGTTTAGCTCCCCCTTATTAGTGAGAACATGCGGTGTTTTTTTCTCCCTTCCTGAGATCCTTCACTTAGGAAAATGACCGCCAGTTCCATCCACGTAGCGCAAAAAAACATTGTTTCATTCCTTTTTAAGGCTGAGTAGTTCTCCATGGTACATATACCACATTTTCTTTATCCACTCATGAATTGATGGGTACAAAGGTTGATTTTATATCTTTGTGATTGTGAATTGTGCTGTAGTATGCATTCAAGTGCAGGTATCGTTTTGATTTGATGATTTGTTTTTCCTAATCTTCATTTGGAACCCAAAAGGGCTGGAGTAGCCAAAGAAATCTTAAGCATAAAGAATTCATCTGGAGGGATCACATTACCTGACTTCAAATTGTACTACAAAGCTATAGTACCATGCACAGTACTGGTATAAAAGTAGAGCCATAGACAAATGGAACAGAACAGGGAACCCAGAAATAAAACCATATAGCTATGACTAACTGATCTTCAACAAAGCAAACAAAAACATACAAGGGAAAGGAAGCCCTATTTAATAAATAGTGCTTGGAAAATTGGATAATCACATTAAGAAGACTAAAACAGAATCCGTATCTCTTACCTTATACTACTTACAAGAATTAATTCAAGGTGGATTAAAGACTTAAATGTAAGGCATGAAACCATGAAAATTCTAGAAGACAACAAACCAAAAACTCTTCAAGACATCAGCCAAGGCAAAGATTTATGACTAAGACCCCAAAGGCCAATATCCAGCGGCAACAAAAATAAATAAATGAGACTTAATTAAATTAAAAAGCTTTTGTGTGGCAGAGGAAATAATCAAAAGAGTAAATAGACCGAACAAATGGGAGAAAACACGTACAAACTACACATCCAACAAAGGACTAATAACCAGAATGTACAAAGAAGTCATACATACCTTTATTCACACTTTGTGGCCATTTTTAATCCTTAATGAACATAAAAATTGAATTACGTCAAAACATCCTCATTTTTCAATCTTGGGTTAGTTGAATCTCAGAGCCAGTTGGAATGATCACGCCAATCAAAGAAGATGAGGGCTTGCCTTGGGCTTCTTTATAAAAATCGTCTAGATCAGTGGTTCTCAACCTTCCTAATGCTGCAACCCTTTAATACAGTTTCATTGCTACAAGCAGCTACAAAAATAATTTTATGGTTGGGGGTCACCACAACATGAGGAACTATATTAAAGGGTCGTGGCATTAGGAAGGTTGAGAACCACTGTTCTAGATCCTAAATTGCTATTCACATGACAATCCATAATGCCTTTATCTGTTATACATGATACTACAGGAAACCCTGAGATTCTACCAAGAATATTAACTAATCTGATTTGTCAATAAGCTGTAAATTTCTACTTGAGAGCTTCCATCACTGATTTTTTTTCACCTGACTGCTATATGGTCTGCTTCATTTTGTTATGTTACTTATTTGAAAAGACAAAGGAGAAATGTATTTAAATAAATATCCAAGTATGTGACTCCAGATTTTAACCCTGTTGATAAAAAGAATTTTTGAAAGAAACAACTCCTGTCTTAAGGAAGTAATTCTTACTCTTGTCACATTCATTTAAAGATATTAAAGAAATAATTCTTATTCCTGGTTGCATTCACCTAAAGATCTTTTTTTTTAAATACCAGTGCCAGAGCCATATTGCAGACCAATAGAGTCACAATATCTGGGGATTGGGCCCAGGCACAGAACGTTCTTAATGCTCCCTAGGTGATTCTAACATGCAGCCCGTGTTAACTTCTTTTGAAAGTAGAGTCTATCCCTGAGAGAAAATTACCTTTCTCTCCTTTCCCTCCTCTCCCTATTCCTTTTCTTCTTTTCCAAATAGGAAAGGAAATCCTGGAGAAGAAAGGCCATATCCTAATTCATGGACTAGCTGTGGTTTTATAATGAATGCTACTGAGTTAGCATAAGGGCTGCTCCATCACTGGGGCAAGTGAATTCCTCCTATATTGGTTATGTAATTATTATATCGTTAAAACTCTTTATAATCAATCATATTAAGAACTGAGGTTCTATTATAGTAAAAAGGAGAAATGAATCAAAGTTAAAAAAAATTCTAGAGACAAATATAAAACTTCATTTAAAAATAAGTACAGAGGCCCCATCCCTATCAGTTACTTGTATCTCTGGCCAGATGCTCCACTAGCCCATTTCCTCTTTTTCCTGAGCAGACACTTGATCTGTATTTCCCAGCTTCCTTTGCCCTTGGATATAGTGATGTGACTATAGTGGAATATGGGCAGATACAAATGTCACATCCAGGTCCGGTTAATGAAAATTATTTGTGCATGATTGTGATAGTTCAATTTGGCTGGGTTATGGTGCCCAGATGTGTGGCTAATCCAGATGTTTCAATAAAGATATTTTTGAATGAGAGTAACATTTAAATCAGTGGGCTGTAAGTTAAACAGACTGCCCTACATAATATTGGTGGGCCCCATGTCATCAGAGGGGCTGACTAGAAGAAAAGACTGACCTGCCCCAAGCAAGAAAAAATTCTATAGCAGATGGCCTTTGAACTTGTATTAAAACATCTCTTTCCTGCATCTCAAGAATGCTGTCTCATCCTACAGATATTAGATTTGCTAACCTCCATGATCACATGAGCTAATTCTTTGAAATAAATCCTTTTTTCTTCCTTTCTTTTTCTATACACACACACATACACACACTATTGATCCTGTTTCTCTGGAAAACCCAGACTAATGCAATAACATTTTAGGAAGAACTTTATGAATTAGAGAATAGATATGTTAAATGCAATGAATTTGGGTTCCCTGGTCAAAAGTACTCTTGCCAACTAGGAACATCCCCCAATGGACTTGGCCCAAGTGGGAAATAAACTTTCATTGTGTTAAGCTTCAGAGATTTATGGATTTGTTTGTTATAGCAGCTAGCATTACTTGATCTAACTAAAATAACAGATCTTATGTTCAATGGCAGTTAGTCTTCCTTTAATCTTGGCCATCCCATCTCACAGCAGTGGTTCTCAAACTGAGCCACACATGAAAATAATATTAAAAGTTTTAACTACCTGGTATTCAACTCCCAAAAGTATGATTTAATTGGTTTTGGAGGTACAGCTTGGGAATGAGAATTTCTAAATTGCTTCTAGGTGATTCTAATATGCAGGCAAGTTTTAAAAAAATAACAAAACCCTATTCTAGAAGATGACAGAGACAAAACTTAAAAATTAATGTGTAAGAGAAGCAAGAGGAGTCCAACAGTGAAAAGGTTAGTATGAATGGACAGTGTGATGTTCTTGTCCCAAATCAGAATTTTTGAACTATGTAATTATTATTGTTATTAATAGTACCAAAAAGATTACACATAGTATTTTACTGCCTCACTTAACCTTTACAACAAAACTACTTCATAAATACTATGATTCCCTTACTTTAGATGACAGAACCAATGCTCAAACAAAGAGGTTAAGGTAGCTTGCTCTAGGTCACACGGTTCAGGTGTAGAGTCCATGGGCTGAGCTACAATACCTCCCACTAACCTAATAAAATGTCCTGATCAAGGTAAGTAAGAACCTCACTGTGCAATACCGTGGTCAGATATCTGAAATACTGTACTCAATTTACAGAGTTCCAGTTTAAAGGAGATAATTGTAAATTTGTGTTCAGACACAACCAAGCAGAATGTTGGCAAATCTAGCAAACAGGTCCTATATGGCTGAGGTCCCCAAACCCTGGGCAGTAAAACAGCCTATTTAGAAACCAGTCCACACAGCATCACCACGTGATCTGTACCTCCTGTCCCATACCCCAATCCCCTCACCTCTGTCCATGGAAAAATTGTCCTACATGAAACCAGAAAGGTTCCAAAACTGTTCTGGTCCATAATCTGCTAAGAATAGGGTGCACAACAGGACATGAATGGTGGGGGAGAAAATGAAGCTTCATCTATATTGTCAGAAGCTCACCATCACTTCAATCACAGCCTGAGCTCCACCTCCTCTCCCATCCCCCCTTTCCTTGCCCCTGCCGTGAAAAATTGTCTTCCATGAAAGTGGTCCCTGGTACCAAAAAGGTTGGGGACCACTGCTATAAGGAATAGGAGAAAATAAAATAGAAGGATTAGACCCCCAAAATACAAAGTTAATTTGTCAAGAGGAGAGAAGGAATAAAGAAAGAGAATATGCTAGTGCCTTTAAATATTGTAATGGTTGACACAGGAGAGAGGAATTGGCTTATTCCACTATGTCCAGGGGGCTAAATCAGGAACACAAATTAGGGATTATAAGAATGAAAGTTCTGGTTGACATAAAGAAGACCTTCCCATAATTAGAGCTGTTCTCAAAAGAACTAGCAGGTTTGCTAGGAGAATGTAATCAGAAAATATGTCTTGCAAAATGCTGGATATTTTTGTTTCTATTGTCACATTTGTGATTGTCCCATTCATTGAAACATCTGAGTACGTACTGAAAGTGTGGTTCTACACAGATAAGGATAAGTTAGTCTTTAGGGTCCATTCCAATCCTAGGATTCTATCCTGACATATTTTGGGTGCTCCAAAAGAGATGTTTTGTGAAATGCTTTGTCTAACGACTAAGGAACAAAACACACAACACTTATTTGTGTAATCTATGGATTCTAAAGCCATTTAACACTAAAAACAGAGAAAATCCACAATAATAATTTGGTCAATTGTGGTTTTCTGAAGATTTCATCAGTGGTTAACTCTAAAATATTCACCTTATCTGAATATTACAAAAATACATACAGTGGATAGAATACTTTCTGAGGTAGAATGCAGGCTCACCTCTCTCCTCTTTGGTCCCTTACATGGTCAATCATGTCATCAGTTTCTTCAATCTGCTTTATCTTACCTTCTCCATGGAAGCTTCTCCAAACAGGCCCACTGCAGTTTTGTGTAACCTAGCCATGGAAACATTTGATCTGACAATGACCTAGACCAAAAAGTAGTTTGTGGCCCTGCACTCAAAGTATGGTACAGAACTGAGGAGCACGTGCAATTTAGACAAAAATTTTAAGTAGATCTCTGTAATTAAGGGGAAAGTAAAAGAATTCGGCCAAATGACCTAAATAATTCGTGCAATTCTCCAGAAACACATGTGGTGAATATACCAACTGTCATAGGGTAAAATACACCCGACTTCATTGCTAATGTCATAAGAACTTGAAACAAATCCTCAAATTCTATGCTCAGCTTCATTCAAAGAACAGGACAAGCCCTCTAAGAGCAGAGAGGGGGGCCCTCATATTCACTGCTCTACCCTGACAGTTGGCACATACTGTCCTTTCTGCAAACATTGACTGGATGGGTGAGTGAATGAAGAGCAAGCTTTGGATGTTACATGTTTGATGTGCCTTTTAGGGAGATATTACAAGCCTATGAGTGACTATGATATTTCCAGGCTTCCCTTGGAGCATATGAATTAGTTAGTATCTTAAAGTTCATGTTGACAGTGAGGGTGAAAGTACGAATACTTTCTTGAGCTTGGTTATTTCTGACTTGTTAGGTACAGTTATCAACAGTGATAACAGTCCAGCCTGAGCTAGATGTAAACAGGATCTGTATGCCAACTTTCACATTGCAGTTTCCATGTTAAGTTGGCTCTGTTTTGCTGCCACTGAATGAAGAATGCCATTTAACAGTGGGAAGAGTAAGAAAAAGTTGATCCATTGGGAAAGCAACATTTGAGACGTCCTCAAGGGAACTGACATTTGCCAACATCACTCAAAAGTTGGGCTTGGAGCCTGCAGAAAGTTTGCACACAATGAACAGGGCACTACTTCATCCACAAAGGCAGTCGAGATACCAAATTAAGAATGATAGTTGCCGAGAGCACCCTAAGACCTTTAAAATTCCCTAGTATGTTCATTAGTAAAAGAAGAGAATAATGTTAGCCAAATGAAGGCATCCCCTTAGGAAAAGAAAAGAGAAAACAAGAAAATACATCTCACCCTCTGGGTGAAAAACACAAATAAAATGTTTTCTGAGAATATTTTATGCTTTTTCAAAATGTACAGAACAAAAGCTTCCAGCTGTCACAGTAAGTTCAAACCCAGCCCTGGCCAAAAACTGCAAAAAAGAAAAAAAAGGATACTCCACAATGAACTTAATCAATTATAATTATGATGTTTTACGAGAAGTAATAGTACTAGGAATTGATATAATAGGGAAATCTGACCTAGCTTATCCTATGAGGAGCTGACACTGAGCTGAACAATAACACGTAAGTAGGAATTGATGAAAGGAAGCCATTATTACCCGTTAGGAATTAAGAAATAACCACTTTCAAGACCTTTCACCAATCAATTTTGCATGTAGATATTTTTTGGTTTTTCTTTTTTAAATTCTTAAGTTTGAAAGATACATGAAATCAACTTAAGTGTTCTGTCAGTAATGACTGGATAAAGAAAATGAGAAAAAATACACACACGTGCACACACGCATGCCATGGAACATTGCTCAGCCACCGACGAGAAAGGAATCATATCTTTTGCAACATGGATGGAACTGAAGGCCGTTATCTTACATGAAATAACCGAGAATCAGAAAGTCAAATGCCAGATGTTCTCACTTGTAAGTGAGAGCTAAATAATGAGTACACAGGTACATAGAGTGTGGGATAATAAATATTGGGGGATTGGGAAGGGCAGGGAGGGATGTGGGATGAGAAATTGCCTAATGAGCACTATTAATACTAATTGAGTGAGAGTTCCACCAACAGCCCTACACTTCACCACTGCGTACACCACTCACGCAACTAATCAGCACACGTACCCCACGCCCCTGTACAAATACTTTTAAAAAGGAAAACGTTTAGAAACCATACTGTAATTGAAAATAAGTTTTCTTTGCCAGAATAACCTCATTAAAAATTGTCACAATCTTTTGATATCATTTATGTGAACCTTCATATGCATACAAACATGTGCTTTTTGTTTTGTCATTTGTTTGAGACAGATTCCACTCTGTCACCCAGGCTAGCGTGCCCCGGCATCATCATAGCTCACAGCAACCTCAAACTCCTGGGCTCAAGTGGTTTTCCCGCCTCCGACTCCCAAGAAGCTGGGACTACAAGCACCTGCCATAAGGCCCGGCTAATTTTTCTATTTTTACTAGAAACAGGGTCTCACTCTTGCTCAGGCTGGGTCTCAAACTTCTGAGCTCAGGCAATCCACCCACCTCAGCCTCCCAGAGTGCCAGAGTTACAGGCGAAAGCCAACTGAGCCCAGTCTGAACATGTTTTTTTTGTTTGTTTGTTTTGTTTTTTTTAACCAGAAGGTGACCTTGGGATTTGAGAACAACAGTGATTATAAACTGACAATATAAAGGTTAATTGGCTCTGGTGAGGAATTCCAAGGATGTTAAAATTTACTTACATCAGGTGGGGAAAAGGAGGAATCTACTATGGAAAAAAAAAAAACCTATGTATATGAATATATCCGTGTACATATATGCAATGAGCAAATAGGGACAACAGGATCCATTGACCCTGAACTTCTTATACCTAAAGGGAGGGCCTTATAGAGATGACAGAGATCTTTCAGCTGCCCCACCAGGCAGTGACAAAGGCCAAAGAACATGACAAAATCCTTCTTTGAGTAAAATAAAGCTTATTGCAAAAAAACAGAGGTAGAAAGTAAGGTGCCGTAGGTGGCAGATAATTGGTATGGAGCCTGAATGCCCAGGACAGAGTTTTATTTTCCTTCAAAAGCCTTACCAAAAAAATACTGATTTGATTAACCAAGTACTTTGAGGAAGGATTTTATCTGGCTGGGGACTCTCTCTTTTCTTTTTTATTATTATTATTTTTTTATTATTTTTGTTGTTGTTGTTGGGGATTCATTGAGGGTACAATAAGCCAGGTTACACTGATAGCATTTGTTAGGTAAAGTCCCTCTTGCAATCATGTCTTGCCCCCAGAAGGTGTTATGTTGTGGAAGGTTAATGTTTTCTAAAGATGATCCCCTCCCACACACACAGTATCTCTTATTCCACAGGCTCTCCTATGGTGTGACCTGGCCATTCCCTCATCAAGAGCTGAAGTCTCATCTGTCTCCCCCTGAGTTGAGGCTACATTATAAGCAGCTAGTAGCTAAAAGAATGTGGCTGAAGTAGTAGTGGACGATTTTTTAGGCTATGTCAGAAAGGCGATAGAGCTTCAGTTCGATTCTGCTGGACACTAGTTCCGGGGGAGACACCCACCATGGCAGCAGGCTGACAAGCCGGCATGGCCACACTGGAAGGGACAGATATGGAAGCTCTACTGGACAGTCCCAGCTGAGCCCATCACTCTGTGCACCGCTGCTGCCAAGATGACAAAACATCTGAATGGAGAAACCTATTTAGAAATGACTCCTTCCCTCCCATTTGGGGCTCTGCACAGTCCCCAGAAATCATGGAGCAGAAATAATCCACCCCCCCATGCCTTGTTTAAATTCCTGACTCACAGAAATGGTGAGCACATAATAGTCACATAAATGTCAATAAAATCCACTAGATTGGGAGGGTATTCGGGGTCTTATTCATACATAAAACACTGAAATAAATGTTTTTTTTTTTTTTTAGTAAGGGTTATCATAGGCATTCAGTCCTTTGAACAGATGAGAAACCTACAGCATAGAGATAAAGCCCAAGTAGACTGCAGACTCATAGCTAGACTCTTACAATCGTATCAGTAACATGATCCTAAAAGTACATTTGAGGACACAGATCCAGAGAAAAAATGGTTTGGATTTAGACAAACAGTTAATAAAGGCACATTCAAGAAAAAAATTAGATGTCTTCAACAGTCATGGAATGTAGAGTTATTTCTAGAATATTAGACCAAGTGTGATATAGTTTTTTAAAAAGTGCACATTGTTTGGCCTCAGAACTAGGCTGATTATATCCTTTGGTCAGTTTACTTATGTGTGGGTGCCCTTATCTTCAAATAGAAAGAATACAGAGACAGGAAAATAGTGGAAAAAAATCAGAGAAATTGGCATAAGGTCTCTGGTTTAATAGACCATACTAATGTTAATTTCCTGGTTTTGATCACTTAACTATGATTGTATAAAATGTTAACAGTAGAGGAAGCGGGGTGAGGGGTAAATGGGAACTCTGAGTACTATTTTTGCAACTTGCTGTATGAAATCTAAAATTAAATCAAAATAAAAAGTTAAAAAGAAAAAAAAAAAAGGAAAACCAGAGTTTTAAAGCCAGTGTTTGGGAGATGCAATGCCTGGTAGTTTAGAAAGCTTTTGGATGCAATTCTCCTCTGCTGCTTTCATTTCAACTCACTGATACATCCGAACAGATGGCCGCTGACTTCTAGTTCAGGTCTTGCTTGCGGAGGAAGTATCGTCACTTACAGCAGCTATAGCCGGGCACACTGCAGGCAGATCAATTCTGAGAAAATGAATTTAGGAAGCAAACAATGGGAAACTTCCCACGGTAGTGAAATCTCTAAACTCTCTTTTCTGACCTTTGCATTCTTGGCAGCCACAAGCCATGCTCTTGCCAGGAGTCCTCACGCAGGCTGCTTCCTGGTCTACTCACCTCGTTTACAGGGTAGACATCCCCCGCACTGCGGTCATTCAATGCCATCTGTCTGTGGCCAGGAGCTAGCTGAAAGCTCTCAGACACTGCTTTCCAAAGCTAATTGAGCTGCTCTAAATATTTGAAGAGACAGAAATGGGGTTGCACCCGAGATGGTTTAATAAAATATTGAAAGAGGTTTTTTTGTTTGTTTTATTTTGTTTCGTTTTGTTTTTCCTACACGGTGAAGTAAGCCACTTCCTTCTTTCCTCCTCAGGGAAATATGCATCTTATCAGATTTTCATCCGAATGGAACTTGACTGGTCTGGGAACCCTGCCATACCATCGCAGGCAGAGTGAAGGAGAAATTTCCGGGAAATGATGGCAACCATTTTAAAATAATTTTGCCACTGCAAATCTTGAAATTCTGGGAACATTCATAAATCTTATCTATAGAAACAAAGACACTGAACACACAAAATAAGGATGCACTTGAATTCCTACCTCAAAACAATAGAGATTTATCATGTTAAAAATGTATTGTTGAGGATCTATCACAGGAAACAGATAACCCGCATGGTTCGGTATGAAGAACTCCTACATCAGAGGCAGCTTTGGGTCACAATACCATCCGTCTATCAGTTCACAAGATCAATAACCTCTATCAATTTATATTCAAATAGCTTTTTATTGTACTATACTGTCCCTTTAATAGCAGACTGACTTTCTACCTGTAATCCTTGCCTTATTCTCAAAAATTCCTACTTAATAGGATTCCATATACTGAGAAAACACAACTACTTTGGGGGCATGCAAACTAATTTTTCCAGAAACAATTCCTGGGTGTAACCCTTATAGTTCTGTACTCCGAGTGAGCAATGCCATTGACCTCAGGCTTGTACAATGCCTGAGCATTTACTGAATCATTATGTACAATTAAATTATATTTAATAAAGCCGCAGGGACAAACATGGTTTGTTTTATCCTGATTCTTTGAAAATTAGTTATCCTTGGTTTGGCATGGAAATCTCTCAATTAGAATCATATATAATTATAACTCCCTATTCCCTGTTCACACTAGATAAAAGAAAGTAGTTAGTTACATGAACGTTGTCTTTGTTACTTATTTTCACTTCTTTATACTTGGGGAGAAATTATTTCTCTCTTTTACATCTTTTTTTAATTGTTCTATTGTTTATGAAAGTAGATCACATCCTACTGTCTCCCCAAGATGTCAAATAACTCTAAGAAGCTGTACTCATGGTCTTTACTATAAACAGACAGCTAAATAGGCTGCTCTGTTCTCGTTTTCAACTGTCTCCAAGAATTAGTATGAAGCAAAACGTGATTTACCACTGGAGTTCTAGAATATCATTAAGAGGTAGACATTTCACATTTACAAAGATATTATCATAATAAATGAATCTTTTATTAGAACTAAAGGGTACTATTAATTTTGATCAAACAGCCTTTTACATTTTAGGCCCTCAAAAGGGATAAATAAATAGATGCTCTTTCATTTTGTAAAATGCAAAAATCCTGGCACAGTCCTTCCTGGCTAGCCTCAAGGGGCATGTTTGTCACCCTTCTGCCCTGTCATACAGTATATTTTATGAACAAATTAATAAACTAGGAGCCATTTCAGATCTTATTTCATCAAAGACAACTTGAGAAAGTGTTAACCTAAAGAAAAAGACTGGAAGGTGGAGAATGGAAGAAAGGAATGATCTCTAGACTAGTCAACGAGGGAAACCAACAATAAAAAAAATATCCAATGTACTCTGTACTACTGTGAAACCACTTTATAATAACTCACACTTGCATATGAAAAATGAAACACAATTTTAGCCTAAGATGAAGGAGGGCAGGGGAGGGAGAGGGATGGGGAGGGAGTGGGAGAAATCATAGGGGATAGTAGGGGGACCACAACTAGGGAGCACATTGCAAGTACAAGTTGGATCTATCATGTGTAGAGCACAAGTGTCCTAATGTTATAATTGGGTCAATGAGGGGAAAGCTATATTGATTAGTATGATGTAAGCACTCCAATTTGTACAAATAATCAACACACTGAAATTGGCATATATGTATTTACGATCTATGTGCAAAAGACTTAATAAAAAATAAATACATAAACACTAATGACAGCTGATGATGGGGAGAAAAAAGGAAAATATCGTGATCAGAGGTAAAAACTTGAAAAGACGAGGAAATAAGAAGTTACGTCGCATTAAGTCACTTCTCTACCTCTACTACTATGCCCCTTTCGGTAAACAAATTTGCTTTCTTCTTCCTGGAGCACAGGGAGGGCACCAGCCCCCATGTGAGGATGGCCAAAGTGCCTGTTTCCATCCTGAGATTCCAACTCGTCCCCATCCCCAAGCCCATCCAAGGCTATGTCTGTTCCAGTGCTTCTACTACAGAACATGAGGGTGAGGAACGCCTCGTCCCAGCCACCCTCCTGCCCACTTCTCTCTTGCGTCATTTTAATTCCTTATCTCTTTTCTCTTACGGAGTCAGTATTACCACTTTCATCTGACCTTCCAAATCTACATTTCTGATCCTCAGGCATCAGGCCTCTCCCAAATGCCATTGTTAATAATCATAATAATGATTATAACTTCCAATATCTATGCAATAATAATAACTGCAAACGCTCATGTAGTACTGTATGCTAGGAGCTTTTCTAAGTAGCTTGCATATATAAATGCACTTAATCCTTGCAACAATTTTATCTACTATCCCTATTTTATAATTGGCTCCTCTTAATTAGGTCCTTATCATTTTTTTCTCTGAATAAGTACAGCAAGCTCCTAACCGGTCTGTGGGCCTGTAGACAAAACACCTTTGAATCCACCCTCCACTACATCACCATTGTTCTATATCTAAAAGATGAGTATGACCGTGGCTTATGACGAATTCCAGGCCTTCAGGGGAGACCCTCTATTATTATCAAACAGTGCACATCAAAATCAACTGTGAGCATTTTCAGAGAATAAATGTCCAAGCCCCCTCCAAACCTAAAGAATCAGAACTAGCCCGGTACAGTCTGAATGTGTGTATATCCAGAATGCTTACTAGAGTTTCTCATTGGTGTCTATAATTCAGACCACTGACCTCTCTAATTCTGTGTCTTCTCCAGTTTTGTTTTTTCAAACTTCTATTAAGGTATAATTTACATACCATAAAAGTCATCTATTTTAAGTATACGGTGCACTGATTTTTAGCAAAATTACAGAGTTGGTCAACCCTAACTATAATCCAGTATCAAATACTTTTAAAATCTTCTAAAAGATTTGACGTGTTCATGTACAGAGAAGCTGGCTTCCCACCCCTTAGTCCCAGGAAACGACTATAGTAGTCTCCCTTTTCCTTGGAGGATACATTTCAAGACGCTCAGTGGACGCCTGCAGCCTTGGATAGCACTGACCCTAATACAAGTGCACCTTATTTTATTGTTCTTCCCTTTATTGTGCTTTGCAGATATTGCCTTTTCTGTAAATTGAAGGTTTGTACTGACCCTGGGCCAAGCAAGTCTATTGGTGCCCATTCTCCAAAAACTTACGCTCACTTCATGCCTCTGTGTCACAGCTTAGTATTCTAGCCATATTCCAAAATTTTTCATTAGAACAGAATTTTCCACGGATCTGGCCATTCCCTGTCTCTCTTCCTCTCCTTGGGCTTACTTCCTGAGTCACAAAAATGTTGAAATTAGGCCAATTAATGACCCTACAGTGGCCTCTAAGCATTCAAGTGAAAGGAAGAGTCACAGATCTCTCGCTTTAATTCAGAACTTAGAAATGATTAAATTAAATGAGGAAGGCCTACTGAAAGCCAAGACAAGCTTCTTACCCTAAACAGTTAGCCATGCTGTGAATGCAAAGAAAAAGTTACTAAAGAAATTAATAGTGCTACTTCAGTGAACATACCAATGATAAGAAAGCAAAACAGACTTTTTTTTTCTTTTTAGAGATAGTCTCACTTTATCACCCTCCGTAGAGTGCCATGAAGTCACAGCTCACAGCAACCTCCAGCTCTTAAGCTTAGGCAATTCTCTTGCCTCAGCCTCCTGAGTAGCTGGGACTACAGGCACCTGCCATAATACCCAGCTACTTTTTTGTTGCAGTTTGGCCGGGGCTGGGTTTGAACCTGCCACCCTCGGTATATGGGGCCAGTGCCCTACCCACTGAGCCACAAGCGCTGCCCAGTGAAACAGATTTATTGCTAATACGGAAAAAATTTGAGTGGTCTGGAAAAAAGATCAAAGCAGCCATAATATTCCTTTAAGTCAAAGCCCTAATCTAAAGCAAAGCCCTACTCTGTTCAACTTAATGAAGGCTAAGAGAGGTGAGGCAGCTGCTGAAGAAAACTTAGAAGCTAGCAGGTTTGGGGTTTTGAGGTTTAAGGAAAGAAGCCATTTCTATAACATAAAAATGCGAAGTGAACCAGTCGTTGCTGAGGTAAAGGCTGAAGCTGTAGATGATCTAGCTAAGATAAATGATCCACATATTGTGAACACGATATGTAAGTGTTTAGTGTGGCTACCTCCCTTATGTATAAGTAAGGACCTAGACTCCCTGCTTTGTGTATGGATGCTAATTGTCTCAGAACTATTTGCGAAAAAAAACTATCCTCACCTCCCTTGTACTGCCTCAACACCTTTGTTGGAAATAAATTGACCATAACTATACATGTTTATTTTTGGAACTCTTTATTCTATACCATTGATCTATATGTCTATTCTTAAGCCAAAACCACACTGTCTGATGAATGTAAGCTTATCCTAAGTTTTGAATTGAATAGTGTAATTCCTCTAACTTTCTTCTTTTTCAAAATTGCTTGGCTATTCTGGGTCTTTTCCATATCCCTATCTATTTTAGCATCAGCTTGTCAATTTCTGGGAAAGAAAAAATGCTTGTGGGGATTTAAATAGAAATTGTGTTAAATCTATAGCTGCTTTGCAGAGTGACTGTGTTAACAACATTGAGTCTTCTGATCCGTGAATGTGTAATGTCTGTTTATTTAGATCTTCTTTAACTTGTCACATACATGTTTGTAGTTTCACTATGTCCTTCTTCTACTTATTTTGTTACATTTACTCCTAAGAGCTTTGCAATGTTTGATGATACTTACATTGTCACATCGTCCATTACTAGCATACATAATTATAATTACTGTAGTTATGGACACTGATTTACATAAAATAAAATCTTATAATCTTTTTTATAGGATGCATATGATGATATGAAAAGAATTCCATGACACAATCTCTGCCTGCTACTCCCACATCACACCCCAGCATCCACAACTCAGAATGTATGTTTCCTACAACTGAACTTTTTATACTGATATATATATATTTGATGCACCTATTACCAAACTTAATCCAAGAGATATACTCCACATGTGGTCTCATCCTCAGTAGCTGAAGCTGTGCTAATACATAGTAGGTACTTAATTGACATTTGCCAATTTACTGCAAAAGGATAGAAACAAACAAAAAATGCTTCATGGAATTTGCTGCTTTATATCATCACCAAAGCCAGTACCCTACATTTCAAGTATACAATCTGGCCTTTAGAGGCCTCTCAGATTTCTACATCTAATTTATATTCTAATTTATTCATCATGATGTTAATAAGCTGTTTGGTTTTTGATGTAGAAGAAAAAAAGCAAATTTATTCAATGATTCCATAGATATTCAAGAACAGAAGGCCTCTAATTGACTATAATAATAGGTCTCACAAAATCACAGAACTGATAATGACAATAGGTTTCAAGCAACGAAACAATTTGATCCCACAGATGAAAAAGCTGAGGTTGAGAGAGGTGACACAACTAATTCCAGGTCACACAAACACTGAACGGCAGACCCCACGTCAGAACCCAGATAACCTGACTTCCAATTCGGTACTCAGGGAATCAGTTAGCCTTGGGTTGTACAGAGCAGACTGATGAACATACAAGCAAAAAAACCTTTCTCAAACCTGGGAATTTACAAGATCCAAAGCTTGGAACAGACAGGAACCAGGCAGCTCCGCTCCTGCCTGGTTTCCATGGCAATATCAGCTACAGGGCGGGCAGCCAAATGAATGAATGAACTACAATGATGTTTATTGTTCTTTTTTTCTCATTCTGGTTGTGGAATGCTATTTTTATTTTTAATTTTTTGCACGTGAGGGCGATTCCCCTCCCCCATTCTTCTTTGTGTGCTGAATTTGCTTCCCAGGATATTGGCTGAAAATGCCAGGGACCTATTTCCCTCTTTTCCTTTGAACTAGTGTAGGGAAATGAGACATAAGAGAAAATCTATAGAAAATGCTCCAGGGAGAATATGTGTGTGTGTGTGTGTGTGTGCGCGCGCGCGCGCACAAGAAAGAGAGAAAGAGAGAGAGGAGAGGATAATGAGACCCCTCTGACTTTCTTGGCTGCCCCTTACTTTCTGTGTTCATACCCTGTTTTATTTGTGTGTATGTTTTTTAAAGTCTTCATTTAGGGACCATGAGATGACAAACTAGAGAACTAAAAGCCAACTCTTTGAGAATAGTTGAAGGAAAAGTTATAAAGTGCCTGAGACCTTCGATATTAGCTAGTCAATGACCTCCCCACCCACCCCATATTTTAGAAACAAGTAACTGAATGTATCACTACCACCAGGCAAACTGGCTGGTGCAGGAGGGCACACAAGTGAGCACTCGGAAACCAGTCACCTTGTGCTCTCACCTGGAAACTAGTAAAAAGTGAAATCCTTCCAGGAAGATTATATTACGTAACAGGCACTTTCACAATTCAAGGGTTTCTTTTTCTTGGTGCATAGAGTTAGCCAGGAAGCAGATTTAGATATTGAATAACCTAATTAAACTTCATATGCATGTTAATTTCTCTTGTTAACACCCTGTCGTTTGACCTAACTGAGAAATTCTGCGTGCCCATCACATGTACCGTATGGTGTATATTTCTTGATCTTATATTTCTGATTTATAAAAATAGTAGTTATGGATAAGGCCAGCCTCCTATCTTACTTAATAATGCACATTATTTGCCACTAAATCACAAGGTAAGTCACACTCTGCTGATTTAAAACTTGAATGTAAGGTTGAGCAGAAAACCTACAGAAAGGAAACCGTTCATAGATGAAGGACACAACATAATTCTAGGATCAAAAAAATCTATCTAATCTTCAGTATACATAAATTCTAGTAGTGAAACGTATGCCTCGTTAATATGACTAAGAAGAAGACCTACCCCCTTTCTTCCCAGCAGCTCTTCTTTGCTCACTGTAGTTCATTAGGCCGCATTTCCCATGGAGACCAGAGCAAGAGGACCTGACAGCAGGCCCTTATTAATGGTCTTAGAGAAAGTGACTTAAGTACACAGATAAGTGCTGGGTCAAAGGTGACTGTGCAAACCAGAGAATGAAGGAAAAGAAAATAATTTTTTAGAAGCTAGCCAATAATGCAATTATAAGGACAACAAAAATAGAAGTTTAGTGATTTTTGCCATAGTCCTAAAATATTCAAGAATTAGACACTCCTTCTGGACCACAGAATTCTTAAGCCCACATCAGAGTTTTTAACTTAGAACTGGCCAGGTGCAGTAGCTCACACCTGTAATCCTAGCACTCTGGGAGGGCGAGGAGGGTGGACTGTTTGAGCTCACGAGTTGGAGACCAGCTGGAGCCAGAGCAAGACCCTGTCTCTACTAAAAACAGAAAAATGGGACAGGTGTTGTGGTGGGTGCCTGTAGTCCCAGCCACTTGGGAGGCTGAGGCAAGAGGATCGCTTGAGCCCCAAAGTTTGAGATTATTCTGAGCTGTGACACCACAGCACTCTACCCAGGGCAACAGAGACTCTGACTCAAAAATAGCAACTTAAAACTAACTTATTTTTCAAGGATCATAGAGAAAAAACAAACCTTTAGTATCTCAGCTCACATCAATTATAATTAAAAATGGCACTAGGTAGCCCACAGGGGCCACGTTTTGCCTGGCTGAGGAATTTGGGCCTATGACCCTATACCAGTAGTTTCAACCTCCACCCACAGGGCTGGCACCTTCTTAACCAGTCCCCATCAGAACATCTGGAGGGGCAAGTGTATTTCAGAAGCATGTATTTTTTTTCCTAATACTAACCACAGAAACGGAGATCCCACCAAACTTTCTTGGCATGAAGAATATACAGAAGAGAAATTTTTTAAGTTTTATTTAGTGACTTAATTTTTAAGATGAACATTTCATTTAAAAATGTGACAAAAGAAAGGCAAGGGAAGGGAAAAGGGAAAGAAAAGGGAAGGAAAAGAAAAGAGAAAGGAAAAAAAGGGGAAAAGGAAAGGAAGGGAAAAAGGAAAGGAAAAAAGAAAGGAAAGGAAGAAGTGTTGAGAAACCCCGTCTTCAGTATTGGGTGGAGGTTCCCCGGGAAAAAGGAAGGGGGGCAGCTCCACTTGAATGTGGATTATGCAGTGCCCTTCTTAATACCGTCTTGGAGCAGATGTTAACAGAGGATAAGTCGCCAGACATCACTGCACAAGTACAATCTGAGCCAAGAAAAGTATCAATGAAGGTTTTTACAGTATTCTAGAATCCTCTGGAAAATAAAGTTTTTCTTGGGCTCCTCTGAGAATCCCGACCAGTTTAGGCAAGACCAGATTTACCAAGCGCTTTGTAGATACCCTGAAATGACAGTCTCTCAGGAGAGCTTGAAACTCGAGCCGCCCAGACAGTCCCCGGGAGCCCTGAGCCCACCAAGGCGGACATCTTTTAATACTGCGCTTGCGCTTCTGCACGAAGGACTTGGGTGTGGGGGGAGAGGCAGAAAATAAAGCAAAGGTGTTTGCAGTGTCTGTTTACAAATATTATAATCTTTTATAAGTAATGGTTTTTGTGACCATCACAGGGCCTTGCTTGAAACCTACCATTTGCATCCCACTAATTAAAGACCAACAACTTTTGGACCAGCTACAGTGTGTCAACAAAACAGACCACAACAGCTTTATTACATAAACAGTTGCCCCAAGGATTTATCAAGTGCTGTTTTCCTTTATGGCAACTTTACTTATTTTTATTCATTTATTTTTATTATTTGTTTTTTTTGTTTGTTTGTTTGTTTTTGCAGTTTTTGGCTGGGGCCAGGTTTGAACCTGTCACCTCCGGTTTATGGGGCCTGCGCCCTACTCCCTTGAGCCACAGGCACCACCCAGCAACTTTACTTATTGCCGTCTCTTTAATCCGATCTACTAAATAGCATATGAAATGGTCCAGGAAGAAACGAGATGAACAAAAAGAAAGTTAAGAATTTCACAAAATTAAAAATATATGTACAATGTCTAGAAATATTGCAAGTGGAAAAGAGACACTAAAGAACCTGATAAATTTTTTTGGTTTGTTATAAAACATTTTAAAACTTTTCTCCCATATTTAATTGGCCACTAAGTCTCCAAAGAGCTATTGATTCTCTCTACCTCTTAATTCTTATTTCCACTACCCTGACTCCATGCCATTAACCTCTCTTATCCTCATCTAGTTGACTGTATCTGCTGGTTGGCCTCCTGAATTCCAGTTTGGATGCCATCCTGGATGTTCTCCACCCTGAAGGCAGAGTAATTTTATAAATTACAGACCTTATCATGTCCCTCCTCCATTAAAATCAGTCAATATTTTTTTTTCTCCCCACAGCTCTCCAGGATAAAGTCCAAATGGTTTAGTCTCCTTTGTACGGCCCTCCATAATCAGACTCTTTTCTTTTGATTTGCTTACATGGCAATGTATGCTTTGAGCACATCAACTATGTAATATCCCAGACATGCTATGGTCATGTGGGTCTCCGTCTGCTTCAGCTCACCACTCTTCTTGCGGGAGCTGAACTTTCCCTTGTTCTTTGTTTACATTGATGGTTCTCAAGAGGTGGTGGCAGCATCAGCAGAGGGAACTATTAGAAATGCAAATTATCAGGTTTCCCCTCAGATCTACTGAGTCAGAAACTCTGGGGATGGGATCAGCAGTCCGTAGATAAGGTCTGAGTATCTTAGGCTTGTATTTATTGTACTTGTATCACAGACAGTGTGTGAAGAACCAGCCCATGTGGACAACTGCACTGCCTGCAATTTAGCTCACCTGCGACAAAAGTGAAGCCCATCAGGTCCCCTGTTGAAGCTAAAAAGGAAGTGCTCAGGGAGAGTAAATGGGTTATAAGCAGGGACCCCCATAGCTTGAGGAGTCAGACAAACATCCTAGACACAGAGACTCAATGTCTCAAGGGCCAGGAGGTTGACTAGTCCCATCTCATCATTTCATTGAGGACAAACATGAGACCAGGAAAGGTAAAATGGATTACTCAGTGTCAGGCACATGGTCAGGGGAAAACTAAAACCAAGGTTCTGGAGGAGGAAAAGGCCGCACGGCAAAAAAAAAAAAAAAAAAAAGAGCCATCTAATGGTCACTGACACAGGCAAGTGCCTGGCTGGGCACCCTGGCAGAATGGGAAGCGTGGCAGGTGCTGTTGGTAATAACTCAGTGCACTGACCCTGCCTCGGAGGCACCTGCCAACAGGCGGAAGTGATGCTTCAGTTAGGACTGGAGGTAGGCAGCAGATGAGTCCGACAGAGCTAGGGAGTTGTCCTTTAAACAAGGTTGCAAATATTACACATACAGATTTGTGTGTGTGTGTGTGTGTGCAAACATTACTTGTAAAAGAATGAAACCTGGTGTGAGAAACTAGGTTGCCACTTTGAAGGTAGTAACCATGAAAAACAGGACACCTCCTGGAAATGTGAGTCTGTGCAAGTGTGTGTGTGTGTGTGTGTGTGTGTGTGACTATTTTGTCATATACAGAGTTATAGAGAGGGGCCAAAAATGTGTGCATGTTTTAAGAAAGGAAAACACCCTATTAAAATTGAAATACTGTGGCTCAGTGGGTAGGGCGCCGGCCCCATATATGGAGGGTGGAGGCTTCAAACCTCGCCCTGGCCAAACTGCAACAAAAAAATAGCTGGGCGTTGTGGTGGGCGCCTGTAGTCCCAGCTACTTGGGAGGCTTGTGTGATCACTTTGTTCCTGAGCCAGGCTTTCTGTCTCTGCTCACTTGCCTTGTTTTTGCGGGGTGGGGTGTTTGTCCTCTCTGTCTGTCTACCTATCCCTCATTGACTTTAAATCGCCTAAGCCCAGGGGTTGGAGGTTGCTGTGAGCTGTGATAACACAGCACTCTACTGAGGGTGATAAAGTGAGACTCTGTCTCTAAAAAAATATAAATAAATAAATAAATAAAATAAAATTGAAATACTCTTCTGCAATTACAAGAGATACAGATACAGGATGCAAGATAACAAATGTTATTGACTACTACAATATACTATACTATACTACTACTATATATTGACTACTACAATTTTAATACAATGTTTTCTTAAAATGTGTATACATTTTTTGACACCCTGTGTATGTGTATATAGTTAGGAATATTGTTAAACTATATTATAATAGTTAAATTATAGCTTATGATAATTATAACATGAAAACCTTGGATTATAATATTTTATAATTTAAAATAATAACATTAAAAACATAAGTTAAATATTACTGGGGAGCAAATATTAAAGTAAACAAATCACTGTCCCATTCCCTGGGCCCTTTCTGCTCATAGTAAGTCTCTTCTGAGGACTAGGCCCAGGATTCAGGAGAATCTGACATTCAAATGCCGTTAGGTTCCCTCTGACAGCTGCTATCTCTTCTTCGTCTTCATCACAGGTTGTCCATTTTCCATCCTCAGGAGGTCAGAGCTAATTTAGAGGACAACCTCAGCTCACCCGCCCAATGCCGCTCGTCAGCTAGAACAGCCTGTTTGCTGCCTCCAGCCCGTCTGCAGTGAGACCCCAGTTTCTCTCTAGTGAGGGAGGAAGCCAGAGACGTATGGTCTCAGCACAGACTTCTTTGCCCAACAGGAAGACAAAATTTTCTCTATGAAAATTCAGCTACAGGAAACAGGGCTTTTCCTACCCCTTTGTTGCAATTCTGCCCTGAGTCTAGGTAAGGGTTGTCATTTGCTTTCTATATACACTGTTAGCATACCTTTAGCTCAAAATTTCTTGAGGCACAAGTTGGTTAGCACCATTGTTTGTTTCAATCTTCACATTCCATGGGCTGAAACACCACAGGGCAAGGGCAGTAGAGGTTTGCGCTTTGACCTTCACCTTCTGCCTCCCAGGAGTGCTTGAAACCCCACAACATAGCTTCTAGAGCTTCTAGAGCTATGTCACACTCTGCAAATACTTGGGCAGTTTGGTGACCTTAAAGTACTTTCTTCACTTGATGGGTGTGCATGATTCTTAAAAGATCCCTGAACTTCCAAGTTTCCTACCAATGACTCATACACCAGGGAAAATGTATATGAGGTCTGACAATTAAGTTTGCAAACTCATCCTAGAAAAAGTGCTACATACCTCATTGCTGAATAGACAGTCACGTTCAAAGTGCTCTCCTCGGGAAGCTACGCACGGAGGCCAGTGCCTCATCCACCCCTCAAAGCAATTTCAGGACACTTTCTGGAAGGGCCATCAGAGCTTGTTGTCCTATTACCGCTGATGTCTGAATGTCATCAAAATGTCACCTTTTCTATATTTCCTTTATCTTGAGGTAAAGAAAACGTCATTGGGAGCCACATCAGGTGAGTGGGGAGGGTGTTCCAATACAACTGTTTGTTCACTGGCTAAAAACTCCCTTACTGACAGTGCCATGAAGGCTGGCAAATTGTCACAACGCAAGAGCCATGAGTTGTTGGCCAACATTTTCAGTTAAGATTTTCCTGTTTTCTCTATTGATGTCTACTTGGTCTGCTGTGCTTCTCACAGTTAGCCCAGGATTTTGAAGCACAATTCAATAAATTTTTGCAATGTTTTCATCAGTTCTGCTCATTCTGGCCTCTTTGACCTCTCCTCATCAGTGAGACTTTCTCTCCCTTCACAAAAAAAAAAAAAAAGTTAGGCTCGGCACCTATAGCACCGTGGTTATGCCACCAGCTACATACACCGAGGGTGGTGTGTTCAAACCCTGCCCAGGCCAGCCAAACAACAACGACAACTGCAACAACAACAACAACAAGAAAAAAATAGCTGTGTGTTGTGGTGGGTGCCTGGAGTCTCAGCAACTTGGGAGGCTGAGGCAAGAGAATCGCTTAAGACCAAGAGTTTGACGTTGCTGTGAGCTCTGATGCCATGCACTCTACCGAGGGCAACATAGTCAGACTCTGTCTCAAAAAAAAAAAAAAAGTTAATCCATTTTTACGTGTACACTGCCACTTTCTTCATGACATTATCCCCATAAACTTGGACTGAGATATTCCTGATTTCACTTCCACTCTTGCCAAGTTTAATAAAAAATTTACAAATGTTCGTTCATTGCTGTAATTCAAGCTCTGACATTTTCGCACTGCCGCACAAAAACACACAGCAACGCAAATGCCTCTCTGCAAGACACCACCTCAAGTCAACATGAGGACAGCTGCGAGACACTGACACACCACGATCATGAAGCCACACCAAGTTACTTGCACAAAGTGCACGGTGGCAAGTTCGCAAACTTAATTGTCAGACTTTGTACCCACGTCCACGCACGTTAACAGAATGCCACTGGCCGTGTTTCTACAAGGCCTTTATTTTACATGGTTACTACCTAAAAAGCAGTAACCTTTGTTGAGTCTAGTCCATTGTGTTTTCTTACAAGCAGTGATGTGTTTGCTTTTTGAAATTTCTTTCCTGAACATTTGTAAAACCATTTGCTACTTTCATTCTCCTTTCTGTCTTTTGTGTACTCCCCTCCCGTTCCTCCCCAGCTCAATCTTGATTTCTCCCTTTACCCTTTAAAAGGTGATATAACCAAAGCCTGTCCTTGGCCCTTGAACTAAAGAAGCAGAGTTGATGAGTGTGACCTGAACTATCTTAGACATGCCCTGACACCTTTCATGTGGGACATTTCATCTGGACACCTCCTCTCCCTCCATAGACAACAAGTCACCAAATTCACAAATTTTTCCTTAATCTATACGATTTTATAGGCCATGGTGAGGAAGCTGGATATTCTAAGAGTGATAGGAAAGTGTTATTTGATTTCTAGCAGGAGATTGACATGATCTGAATTTCATATTTAAAAAAAAAATCAATCAGGCTTTTAGGGACTACAAAAACAGGAGCAGAGAGACCAGTGAGAGGATTACTGCAATAATCATAGGGTTACGTGAGAGGGGAAGGGACATGAATGGATTGGGGATATATTTTGCACAGAGCCATGGAAGACAACTGTTAACAGCTTGGAAAGAGTGGGAAAGAGGATGGTAAGGAAAAGGGATGGGTCTAAGACCCTCATTTGCTACTTGAGTAACCAAATGTTAGGGTTTCCCTTTGATGAGATGGGGTACAGAGAACTAGAAGTTTGGAGAGGGAAAGAAATCAGCAGTTCTATTTTGGCCACATTATGTTTAACATGCTTACCGATCCCAGCTACTTGGGAGGCTTAGGCAAGAGAATCACTTGAGCCTAAGAGTTTGAGGTTGCTGTGAGCTGTGATAACACAGCACTCTACAGGGGGCAAGAAAGTGAGACTCTCTCTTAAAAAAAAAAAAAAAAAAGGATGCCTACTGAACACACACTCTTTTAAATGGGCACTTAAGACCTGAGAAACATGTCAGCTTGGAGCATCTAGCGAGAAATTTTCTATTGCAAGATGGAAACACTTGCTTTTGCCTTGGCGGCAAACCATCTCATTATTCAGAGAACATTTTATCAGAAGGACCATAAGATATGCAAATGTTCAGCTGAGATTTTTCTGGGTGCAGAGGTGTGAGAAGCTAAAATGTTGTAAAAAGATATTTTATGGTGGGCAGAGTGGAATGCCTACAGATTGCTTCTTTTAGAGCAAGATTCTCTTTCCCAGTATAAATTTAAACTGACCTATACAGGTATAATACTTTCTTGGAAAATGTGTTTGTCTGTGGTAATAGCGTATGGATGAAGATTGAATGAGCTATTTCAAAGGAAATCAGGAATTGATATTCCCCCTAAAAATCAAAAAATAGCAAGGATTTGTAGACCAAAGAGTCTGCTTGAAAGTGAGAAATGATTGTAGAAGGAAAAGGAACCTGGCTTGGTAAAGTCTACCTGCCTTGGTCCCTTTGTCATACATTTCTAGAAAATAACACAAGACTTAGAGAAATACACTGGTGCTTCACTGTTGAGGTCCTTGGGATGTCTGCTGAAGAACACAACAGCAACTGGAAGGAATTCATTTAACAGCAACCATCCCCTAGGACCTCCAGAAATATATGGGAAAAGAACTTTGCAAAAGACTAAAATTTCTGCACTCAGGTGGGAGAGAGGCTTACGCTGTTGTTCTTTACCAACAGTACCAAATATAACCAGCCAAGGAAGGCCAAAGGGTAAGACTTTATAACAGCTTTCTTAATGTTACATAATCACGTAAGTGTATGTGTAGCCAAGAAGAAGAATCAAATTGGATTCAATTAGAATAACCTGGGGACTAACCAAGATTCCTTTTCTCAATTAAAAAAAAAAATAGGGTTAGTGATGCTAAACTTCTATCCACCCTTAAAAAGATTAATAAGAAAATAATTTTAAAATGTTTGTCATCATGAGAAATAAAATAAAACAATAAAAAGCTATTAATGTCTTGTATCAGTATCCTATTTGTTTCATGACTAAGTCTATAGGCTTTTGTAAATATTCCACATATTTAAAATGAGTGTACATTCTGTAATAATTGGATTATTATTGCCTAACTGTCAATGTGGTTATGTTGATGGATAGTATTCCTGGAGGAACACTATGTCCTAATTTTCCAACACTTTTCTGTCAATTACTGAAAGAAAAATGTTAAAAATGTCCAAATATGTTTGTGAAAGTATATCTTTCTTCCTTATTTCTGTCAATATTTGCTTTATGTATATTGAAGTTATATAATTCAGTGGAGAAGCTTTTAAGATTTTTATGAATTATTAATTGACTTTTCATCATGATTTTACCCTTTTTATATCTGATAAGACTCCTGTCTTGAGATCTGCTTTGATATGTGTATAGCCATAGGAACTTTCTTACAATGATACACGTCTTGCAATGATACACATTTTTCTATCCATTTACTTACAATTTGTAGGTGTCTTTATATTTAAAGTATATGTGTGAATATCATGTGGTTGGGTCTTGCTTTTTTAAAATAATCAAACCAATCTCTTCCTTTTGGATGAAAAAGTGTTTTATCCATTTACATTTAATGTAAGTATTGTTATGGTTGCATTTAAATCTCCCATCTTATTGCTCATTTTCTGTTTTACATCTCTGATCTTTATTGCTTTGTCCCTTATTTCCTGCTCATTTCCTATTTCCTATAGTCTTTGGGGTGAGTAGTATTTTTTATGTTGTTGAGATCGAGTGTTACTTTCTTGCCCCCAGTAGAGTGCAGTGGAGTCATAGCTCACAGTAACTTCAAATTGTTGGGCTCAAGTAATCATCTTGCCTTCATTTCCCAAGTAGTTGGGACAATAGGCAGCCACCACAATGCCCAGCTGTTTTTTTTATTTTTTTTTGTAAGAGATGGGGTTTCTCTCTTGCTCAGAATGGTCTCAAATTCGTGGAGCTAAAATGATCCACCCATTTTGGCCTCCCAGAGTGCTGGGATTATGGGCATGGGCTAAGCTACACCTCCTAGTATTATTTATATTGTTCTAGGAGTACATATATGCCACCCTTAACTTGTCACAGTCTGCTTTGAGCACCAATACTTAGGGATTCAAAAGTAAGCAATAGTGCTTGCCCTTCAGGTGAGCAGAGGAGACAGACATATATATAACAAGTACAGCAGAACCACTCACTATTCAGGAGCCTTTCAGACAGGCTGAAGACAGCTGCATCATTTGTTGGGCTTCTGATGCTAACAATATTTCTTGGTTGCAAAGGTTATTTTTTCCTCTTGCATTATTGGATTTTGTATATTTTTAAAACATTTTGACCTGTTTCTAACTGGATTTTGTTGAGTTATGAGAGTTATTTATAGAATCTAGAAGCAAGTGCTTTGTTGGGTATGTATTTCTAAAAGATTTTCTCTCAGTCTGTACCTTCCCTCTCATCCACTTCATAGGGTTTCCATGGAACAAAAGTTTTTAATTTTCATGAATTCTTGTTGATGTTTTTGCTTTTAGTGTGTGTTTATTGTGTTTCATGTAAGAAAACTTTGTCAAACCCAAGGACACTGAGATATTCTTCTAGAAGTTTTATAGTTTAGGTTTTAATTTTTATCATACCATTAATTTTGAGTCAATTTTTGTATACAGTCCATGGTAAAGGGTCAGATTCATTTTTGTTGTTGTTGCATATGACTACGTAATTGTTAGAACACCATTTTTTTTTTATTTTTTATTTTTTTATTGTTGGGGATTCATTGAGGGTACAATAAGCCAGGTTACACTGATTGCAATTGTTAGGTAAAGTCCCTCTTGCAATCATGTCTTGCCCCCATAAAGTGTGACACACACCAAGGCCCCACCCCCCTCCCTCCTTCCCTCTTTCTGTTTTCCCCCCCCATAACCATAATTGTCATTAATTGTCCTCATATCAAAATTGAGTACATAGGATTCATGCTTCTCCATTCTTGTGGTGCTTTACTAAGAATAATGTCTTCCACGTCCATCCAGGTTAATACGAAGAACACCATTTTTTAAAAAAGATTATGTTTTCCCCATTGAATTGTCCTAGCATTTTGTCAAAATTTGTCAATCCCATATGTGTGTTTATTTCAAGGTTCTCGTTCTATTCTATTGATCTAATGATATCTTTTTATACCAATACCTCACTGTTTTACTTACTTCATAATAAATCCTGACATCTGTCATATAAATTATCTAACTTTGACCTTTGTTTTCAAAGTCATTTGGGCAATTCTAGGCTCAATTCTAGAATTGAGGTTCTATTCAAAAACCCTGCTGAGATTTCAGTTGAGTTGCAATCTTTAGATGCTTTGGGAGAGAAACGACACACTAGTAATACTGTGTGTTCTGAACAGATGCCACATTATGATGCAGAAATCTCTTCCTACATATATGTCATAGAAATGCTCAGGTAAGTGTACCAAGAGGTATACACAAGGATGCTTCTAGTACCACTGCTGATATTACAAAGATACTGGAACATCTGCTTTATCACTAGAGAAAATAAATAAATGGTAGTCTATTCATGCCTAGAGAAATTATTGAATATTTTACGGAAGTTAAACTGACTCATAAAATAAGTTATTTTTGAAAAGAATATATATAGCTTTATCTTATTAATATTATATTAAGAAATATGCAAGACCAATGACCCTGTTTCAGAATGCAAATATATGGGACAAGACTACAAGGAAGAGATAAGGGATGATAAATACAAAATTCAGAATAATTTAACTTTTTAGTTGGGGGGCAGGAAGCCATTAACTTGGGAGGACCTCAATGTTGTATTTCTTAATGTTGGTGGAAAACATACAGAAATTTATTAAAGTGTTATTCTACGTGGCATACATGTCTTACACCATCCTTTTCTATTTAATATTTAGTAAAAATTATTTTTAAGATAAAAGAGCAAAAAAAAATTGCTGAGAGAGAAGAATAAGAGTAAAATTAAATTTTACACCAGTGAAACCGGGCAAAACCAGGTATAGCTCTTTCTTTCCTACATGTAATTCTTTCCTTATTTATACCATTCTATGAACAGAAAAACAATGTCCTAAATATGTGGTGTCCCAAAAGTCACCATACATAGGGAAAATGGAAAATTGTAGCTAACTATACCTTTACTTACAAAATATTCATTACAACATTTTATGAAATAGTCTCTACATGTTGGCCATCTCTTCGTACAATTTTGAAATGAATACTTTGTAAAGAAAGGTAGGTACACTTAGCTACCATTTCCCATTTTCCCCACGTACGATGACATTAGGGGTGATTTTTGGAACACCTAGTAATATTAGGATTCAGCAGTGTAAACCCATTATTACTGCATATTTTTTTATACCCACCTTCTACAAAGTAACTAAAGCACTTTAAAATGTGAGAGTAAATGTTGCTGTTTGGAGACAAACATCACAGACAATAACACAGGCCAATCTTTCCTCTTCTACCCCGTTCATGGCATCTCCAGGCCCTTCTCTTATAAGCAACATGCCTGTATAGCACTGGGCCTCTTGACAAATGGCTATTTGAGGAATGTTCGCACCCTGCCAAATGGTGCCTGTCATCTGTTGAGTAACAAATATAAAATCTAATAAGTCAAGAGACAAAAAATAACCTGTAAACCCCAAGAAGTATTGGTAGTATCAGAACTTCCGCAAATGATGAGGCCGAGGCTTATGTTTGTCTGGAAGTCCTTTAAACATGGAGTGGTGTGGTTCTGTTGTATTTGTTATTTACAGGTCTGTCCCCTCTGCTTCCCTGAAGGGCACAGACTGTGCCTTGCTCATTCTCAAATTGCTAATACTTAGTACTCAAGCTCAGTAAGTGTCTTTGATTGGTATTCTGATATCTATCCAAAAATAATAACATGTTAAAGCCTTCTCTTGTGGTATATTTCCAAAGCTTCTGCTTTTGTGCCAAATCGTGTACTTTTTTGAAAGGGTCTCTATACTTTTACAACATTTTAGAGACATTGTTCAAAATACCATTTGATACTGAGAAGGTACTACCAGTGGCGTAGAGAAAAAGTAATTTCCAGCTGCTTTAATTTCATTTTTGGATTCATCTGGTATGAATGAAAAGGTACCCGAAGGCTTCAACTTTGAAGCCTACAGACACTATTTATTACTTATATGTCTCACTTTATCCCTGTAGTTTAGCAAGATAAGAATCTCAGCCAACATGTACTCACTGTAGATAAAATATAATTGTGGAAAAGAAAGTAAAGAAAGGAAATAGTCTGAGGGTTCAGCCCATGAGGTTTATTTAGAGTGAAGAAGGTTCTCCCAGTTAAGGGGTGCTGATTTTTTTTCAAGAATGTATACACATCCTAAGGTCTAAACATTTGGATCTTCTGGAAGAAATCCGTTTGCTATTTGCAGAGGTAAGTTACTTAGGAAAATCTGTGAAGAGCAAAAAAGCCCTCAGTAGGCACATCCAGATTCTCACAGTGGGGCTATAGAGCCTAGTAGTATATATAACATGACTGACTTGTCCTTCATTTAGCATAGAGCAAGAAAAAGCTGGTGCTTGGCCTTTGTTTTTGATGACTGTGAAAGCAATGGAAACAGAGGATGACAGAACTTATTACTGAGGTAGAGGCCTTAGTTTTCATTAAGTCACCCTGCCCCTGAGCTGGTACCCCTGGAACAATATATACGGTTTCCTTTCTTTGAGAAACATCCTTGTAAGGTTTCAATATTTGAGCAACACGTCACATACAGTCTAGTGAATTCTCAGTTCCTGTGCAAGTTTCCCAGGTAACTTGTAATTTTCATGTCTATTCTTGGGGAGTTTAGCTCTAGAGTCCATGAAGACAGCAACATGGTTGACGGTAACGCAGATGAAAATAATGACCATTTATTTGGCATTTCTACATTTATCACACAATGAGCAGGAGATAAACAGTAGGTTCTGCTGTCTGTCTCCATCAGCGTTTTTTCACTAAGAGGGGTGAGAAATAAAAGCCAGTGGGGTCTTGAGAGGCTGGTTTGGGGCTGGTTTGAATCTGTATGTCAAGTATTTTTTTTCATGCAGTTTATATAAACGTGTGCCCACTTCCTGCTTGTCATAAGACCCCCTGGTACATTTTTATGACGTGAGCATCCTTTCAGACATTCTGATGATGGAATGGAGAGTTTAAATTCCATTTTCTTCTTGAAGTGGAAATGAACATGGATCCCTAATTATGCAAGATGCAAAGATGAAATACCAATCTTTGGGACCCTCCCTTAAATAGTACCTGGCCATATAATTACTATTTGATGACTTTATGCCCATCTTTGTGCAGCTGCGCACATGGGCCCACAATTCTGATTCACAATGTGTGGCTTGAGGCCAATGTGGGCCATATGGACGCTGAGAAGCTCCCCCAGGGTCTCTGATCCTATGGTCTTCCCTCGTCCCTGGCATACAGCTAGAGATTTAAAGCTTGGAAGTAGAAGAGGCTCCTCTTCTTCCTTTCAAAGAGACAGAAAAGAAGAAGTCAGAGACAGACCTAAGGAACCACAATTCCAGGAATGAACTGTCCCATTCTGAATGACAATATCCCAGGGTGTTAGGAAACTGAGAAAACGGAACTAAGCAGAGGTCATTGGTTTTGATGGCTGCTGTTAAGAAGAGAGGGGAAAAGGACACAGGTAAGAAGAGCATGTCTGCAGATGATGGAATCCACAGAAAAAAAGAGAATCTCTTGAGCTGTGACTTTGTCAGTTTGGGCTGCTATGACAGACTACCACAAACACGGTGGCTTTAGTTGTTTCCCGCAGCTCTAGAGGCTGGAAAGTCCAGAGCAAGGTGCCCCGATGGCTGGATTCCGGCACAGCCCTCTGCCTGGTACAGATGGCGTCTTCTTGCCTGCTCTCACGTGCTGGATGGAGAGCGAGTTCCAGCTCCTTTGTCCTCTTATCAGGAAACTGACCCCACAACCCCATCCAAACCCACTGTCTCCCAAAGCCCTCTGAATAACACGATACCAGGGAGTAGGCTTCAATATATCAATTTACAGGAGTTGGGGGCACTCTGCGTCCACAGGAAGCTGGATATTGAGGTTTTACCTGTATAAGTCTCATGAATTGGTAATAAATCACCACCTATTTATTTCTGGAATAATATGATAACTGAGTAAATTGCAAATCCAAATGATATCTGGGTCATTATGAAAGTTTTGATATACGCAAAAATCAAGAAACATAAAATCTGCATGGACAGAAACAAATGAAGCCTTTCCAGCAACAGTGAGAAGCTGAGCAAGTTGAAATTTGCACACATGGATCAGAAAAGATGCCGTTGACTGTGTTTCTTGGAAATGAAATAATGGACCACAAGTCTGTCCCAAAACTTTTATAGTGACCCATGCATAGTAAACAGTATATTGTTTGGCATTTTGCCTCCTGCAAAGTGCTAGAAGCCAACCCTTTTCAGATTTCCCAAGAAATGTTCAATTCATTCCTGAGGCTGATGCTAAAACTCACCAATTCCTTAATTAAATGAAGACCCAAACTTAGCATCACAGAATTGTAGAACTGGGAGAGCAAGCATCCCATCGCATCCAACCATCTCCGTTTACAGGCAAAGAAACCTAAGCTTCAAGGAGAATGAAAGATGATTGTTGAAGATGACTCTCTCTAACCCTGTGGGTGTATAATCTTAGGTACTAGCTTGCTGAAGTTCTCACTATTCTTTTGAATAAGCAAACAGCACCTTCCTCTGATCCTGATTACATAATTATTAGTCAGCAACTATTGTTTTTCAATTCATCTGGGTGATAAATGCGGAACAGTACAGACTACCACCAGTTCTGATTCAGCTGTGTTCAACTACATGCGGTATAAAATACACATTGAGCTTCCTCAGGGAATGAGACCCCATCTATAATGTTTCACTCCTGAAACTGGGTTGTGCAGAAGACAGACTGGCATTAATCATCACCTAAAGACCTTCCACCATGTCACTTATAGATGTACTTAGGGTAACACCAATGTCTTGTACACAGTGTGGTTCAACCCAAACTAAAAAGAATTGTAGGCACTAACTGTCCATGACAGGAACACTAAACCAAAGGCATCCTAAGGCCAGACAGAAATAGGAACAGGCCCTGAACTTAAGGGAATAACAAAAATTACAAAGACTATGTCTACACCACTGAAAAGGTGGTGAAGTGAAACTGGCTACATTTAGGGAGCCCATAGTCCAAACTTAAGCAGACAGGCTCAATTCCTGAGCTTCTTTTTTTTTTTTTTTTTTTTAATAGGTCTTATAAATTTTTATTTATTTTTTATTTTTTTTATTAAATCATAGCTGTGTACATTAATGCGATCATGGGGCACCATACACTGGTTTTATAGACCGTTTGACGCATTTTCATCACACTGGTTAACGTAGTCTTCCTGGCATTTTCTTAGTTATTGTGTTAAGACATTTATATTCTACGTTTACTAAGTTTCACATGTACCCTTGTAAGATGCACCGCAGGTGTAATCCCACCAATCACCCTCCCTCTGCCCACCTCCCCCCTTTCTTCCCTCCCTTTCCCCCTTCCCCCTATTCTTAGGTTGTATCTGGGTTATAGCTTTCATGTGAAAGCCATAAATTAGTTTCATAGTAGGGCTGAGTACATTGGATACTTTTTGTTCCATTCTTTAGATGCTTTACTAAGAAGAATATGTTCCAGCTCCATCCATATAAACATGAAAGAGGTAAAGTCTCCATCTTTCTTTAAGTCTGCATAATATTCCATGGTGTACATATACCACAGTTTATTAATCCATTCGTGGATTGATGGGCACTGGGGCTTTTTCCATGACTTAGCAATTATGAATTGGGCTGCAATAAACATTCTGGTACAAATATCTTTGTTATGCTGTGATTTTTGGTCTTCTGGGTATATGCCTAGTAGAGGAACTATAGGATTGAATGGCAGATCTATTTTTAGAACACTGAACAGTTAGAATTCCTGAGCTTCTTTCTTTATACTGAAGGGGAAGAAAAAGGGCTCCGAGTTCAGATTAGACTGAAAATAAAGTCAGTCTACCTTTGTGCACATTTCTGAAACTCCCAAATGGGTTTTAACTAAGGAAATATGCACTGCAAAACAGAACTTGAGTTTTTCCACAAGCAAGAAAAAACAGAAATTCTAAGTGGGACTCCAAAATATATTTACAAAAATAAACTATATTTCTTGACATTTTCAGATGCCAGAGGTGAAGAAAGGAATAGGTTGAAAAGTCCCTAAAAAATGCCAGAAACTAAAAAGAGATTGGGGATAATAATACAGCAGGATGTGGATCAGGTAAACTTCCAAAATCTTTGAAGTCATCAGTTCACCAGTTGGGAGACCCTATTCTGTCATCCTATAGCTCCCTCCACCCCAAAATAAAACAAATTCATTGCAACAAGTGTGAATCATCCATTTCCTATGCATTCAACATTATATAAGAAATTAGGGTATCTGTGTTTTAAAAATGTATGCATAATTTAAAATTATGCATCTCCAGAACGACTCTGGGTGTTTGTAAAAATTTACATTGTCTGAGTGTAGGATTCAACTGCAACTTGAGCTTTACCTAACAAACTCAACAGCATAACCTAATTGTATGTATTTTTATATTAATCTAAAATTTTAAAAAATAAAATAAATTTACATTATCTCTCCAAAGTTATAGAAATTATTAAAATGACTTTCATTCTCTGCACAAAATATTGGTCCACATGTTTGGTATTATTTCAAAGAGCTTTCTAGCACAGAAAAGTACCAAACAACCAGTATCTCCTGGAAAACTTACCAGCCGATCATTGAGGAAGAAGATGCATTGTAACTGGGAGGTATTCCCACTAGACACTTATTTACAATTTACACCATTTCTTCAAAGGACTGTCTCATTCAGTTCAGGTTTTTATAACAAACATACCATAGACTGGGTGGCTTCACAACAGAAACTGATTTCTCACAGTTTTGAAGCTTAAAATTCCAAGATCAAGGTGCTGCTAGATCGTGATGGCTCCACCCTGGTGACCTACTCATCTCCCAAAGACCCCACTTCCTGCTACCGTTACAATTCAACATGTGAATTTTAGATTTCCAACATAGGAATTTTAATGCAAACATTCAGTCCATAGCAAGGACATTCTCAAACCTCTCATGAGCCAAGACCCCACTTATATTTAAGTTTTACTAGAACAATATAGGTGATTGTTGTTCTTCTAAGCCTACTCTCTTAACCCACTTGGGCTGCTATAACAAAATACCTTAAATTGGGTAATTGTAAGCAATGTAAATTTATTTCTCACAGTTGTGGAGACTGAGAAGTTCAACATTGAGGTGGTAGCAGGTTCAGTGTCTGGTGAAGGCTGGATCTCTGCTTCATAGATGGCACCTCTTTCTAAATCATCTCATGGTCGAAGGACAAAAAAGGACTAATGGACTCCTACAAGCCCTTTTAGAAGAACACCAATCCCATGTTAGGGCAGAACCTTCATGACTTATTCAACTCCTAAAGGCCCTACTGAAAATGAGTGCTCTCAAGATTAAGATTCAACATAAATTTTGGAGGGACACAAACATTCAAACCATAGCAATTTCTGTCTCCTGCTGCACTTTGAAACACTTCCCAAAAAAAGGCAAAGCAACCAATTGAGATTATTCCAAAATAACCCAGTCTATGAAATAAAAATTTGCTATTTTTGAGGCTTTTCCCTGAACACTCTTAAATAAAATGCAGAAGAGTCAGTTACTACCTTCAAAATGCTTATGATCTAATTTAAAGCAACACATTTTCCTCTGGAGAAATAAATTCTGTACAAAGTGTAAGCTTCAACTCTTTAATCCTGACTTTAATCCCACCTTTTCTCACCCTACCCACTGCCTGTGAATTTCCTACCAGTCTTACAGCACGTATATACACATACACGCACACACACATATAAAGAAAATCTATTTCTGCACTGCCTCGTAGATAAGGAATCAGAGACAAAAACAAAAACAAAAACATGAAATGCCTTTGCAGATTTCATACAGAAAGTGCTTGCTAGAATTAGGTGTAGCCTTTACTCTGCTAGACCAAATGCTAAATAAAGTAGAAGAACACAGTCTATTGTCATTGAACATTGACAAGCTATTTTACAATTCAGGTAGAATGAGGTACACAGTATGTGACCTCTATGTAGTATAAAGATATTGTGGGATAGTATTCCAACCTCCTAAAAGGAATTCTAACCTCCGAAAAATTTAGAACTTGGGAGACACCTGTGGGTCAGTGGGTAGGGCGCCATCCCCATATGCTGAGGATGGCGGGTTCGAACCCAGCCCCGGCCAAACTGCAACGAAAAGATAGCCAGGCATTGTGGCAGGCGCCTGTGGTCTCAACTACTCGGGAGGCTAAGGCAGGAGAATTGCTTAAGCCCAGGAGTTGGAGGCTGCTGTGAGCTGTGTGATGCCATGGCACTCTACCAAGGGCGATAAAGTGAGACTCTGTCTCAAAAATATATATATAAATAATTAAAATAAAAATTTAGAACTCTTGGAAACCTCAGATACAATTAAGGAAAAGTCAATCAACTATCCAATAAGACTATTTCTGATAATTCCCACATAGTGTACTGGGTTGGCGAGAAGTTTACTTTTTTTTTTATTTTTCCTTTTAACCCCATTCATTTAAGTTATGGAAATTGGAAAGACTTTCTTTCTCTTAGGGAAGTGGAATTAATTGCACCACTGTAATAATCTCTATGAATCTCATTTCCCCTGAGGAAATGAAGAAAAAGACCTAGACATAATGTAGATAAAACAAATTGACAGGGAACGTGGGTGGGAGAGAAATGAGAAAACCATTCTATACAAAGGTCTTATATGTTTCAAATGCAAGAAGTAATAAAGGAATTTTTTTATTTATTGTTAAATCATAGCTGTGTACATGTGTACATTAGTGCAATCAATGGGTACAATGTGCTGGTTTCACATATAATCTGAAATATTCTCATCATACTGTTCAACGTAGCCTTCATGGCATTGTCTTAGGTAATAAAGGAATTTTAAGGGCAGAATTCTGTTTCACTGAATCTCATCATCTATAACGTTTAAAGCTATTGGTGACCTTTCCCAAGGCAATTAATGTACTTACATAGTTACTGAGAGGTACATCAAGCTTGCCTACCAGTGTCTTTTAAGGAACAGAATTAAGTAGATAAAAGGAGGAAATGGTAAAATGTAACTCCTTTTCCCAGTAGCCACAGCTTGTCCTTAATCCATACTTCCATTAGCAAAGACCAAGGTCATACAGGTGAGACCAAATTACAGCCGGAACAAGGAACAGATACCCTCAGTAGGGTCTCATTGTACTGATTTGGGCTAGAAACTCTATGAACATCCAAAGCCTGAATGTTAACATTCAAAAAATTAGGAGGATAAAAGCCACTCAAATGGTCTTTTATGGGAAGTAAGAAGCAAGGAAAAATTTTAACACCCATGAACTTCCCATAGCAAATGGTAATTCACATTTCTAGAGTATGTACATATGGTCATACAGGACCTCAAAGAAAAGTCTAAAATCTACAGTTTCTTTTTTCTTTTTAAAAATATTTGTACTTCTAAGTAGGAATAGTGATGCTCCAGTCCTGTAGGCAATGTCATTTGCAACAGGGGATCATATTACATGGCAGGAAAATTATAGAGAGATTGAGGGATGAGCCCCACTTCCTTTTTTCCCCTGTATAACCAAGGTCACTTTTCCTTTCTTTGTCCACCACCCTTCTTCCCAGTAGCATCAATTCTTAGGTCTAACTGCAACTTTCTCACATGCCCAAAAGTTGACAAGCACATTAAATATTCTGCTCAATTCTCTCTGGCAAATTCTATCTGGCAGACACTAAACTAAGCACAGTATAATTAGGCACTACACTCTCTTCGAGAAGTTCACCAATTAATGGACCTTCCAGAGTGACATACAAAGGTATAATTATAAGGAAAAAGAAAACCATAAAGAATAATATGGAGAATGAATTATAAACCACTAAAATGCTAATCAGCAACATTTTTTGACGGCCAAGAGTGCAAGTGCTCAGGACAAATCTTGCAGAACACTGGGCCCCTGTGCCATCTGCACCTGTCCCTGCATCCTTGGTTCTCATGACCTGTGCCCCAGACTCAACTGATGCCACTCTATTTAATTTGCACAGTTTAAAATTGTAAAATATTAGTCCTGAAAAGGACTTTAGTGACCAGGTAGTCTTATTTCCTCATTTTAGGACCTACGGTATGGATTAAAATATTGCTTCCTAATCCCATAATTAATCTGTTGAATTGTGAAGACCAGGATGAATGCAGGGTATCTAACTCCCAGTCCCGTGTTCTTTCAGCTACACCATGTTGCCTCCTGTTCATATGGGATTTGTCCTTTACCCACCCAAATTCTCATCACTTGGTCCACCAAAAGCCTCACCTTCTTCTCTACGAAACTCACTTTTCTTTGGCCTCCTGCAGCACTCAAAGGCTAAGCTACAATTATCCTGTCAGTTACTCTGTTGTTTCTTATTGGAAACTCTCACAAGTACACTACAGGTGACTCAGGGATAGGGACTCATTGCTGAATATTCCTCTGCTGATCCTAGCTTGTGTTGGGGCACAGACAAGCCAGCTCCAAATACTTGCTCAGTTGGTGACTCATCATTTAAGGTGACCTGCCTTTGTTCATTCATATTGGATATACCAAACACCTGCTATCACCTGAAAAAGCCACACTGGTCTTGAAAGCAGCACACCCACTTTTTACACAGGGCAGCCAATTCAAGCATTTGTGCTTCAAAATTTAAAAGAAATAAGCTTAGGTGTAGATAAGGGGGAAAAAAGTAAAGTGTAGTATAGTCAATTTCTTGAGGGTTTCTCTTTTTTTGCCCCATATGTGCATAGACCCTGAGTAAAGCACTTAATTTCTGTGACTCTCTTCAATTCGTCTTCACAATGGACGTAATGTCATCTACTTTACAGGTACCTGATAGTTGTGAAAGTTAATAACAATTGCGAACATCAAGCACAAGCCACTGCAATGCCCATTTTCTCCTTCCTACTGATCTTTGTCCTCTAAACCCAGGCTCACCCTTTGTCTCATCCTGCTAATTCCTGAGAAGGTGCCATCAGACATCAAAGTCGTGGGCTAAAAAAGCTGGGGTTCTTCCATAAACAGTTGTGTTTTAACAGAAGGATTGCTGTTCTGACAGATTAGGACCGGCAATGGAGGAGGTGTTTGGAAAGAGGACCCCACTGTCACTTTCTTGAGTCCTACCACTGAAGCAGCAGTCTTAAGGGTGTCTTGAAAAGCACAGCAACTGGGCCTAGAAGACTTGTGATCTATATAGTTTTAGTGTGACCTGAGTTTCCAGCCACTTCTTTTGAAAACAAAGGCAATGATTTAAATTGGTCACTCAGATATTACCCAGCCTTATCATTCTATTCTATTCCTTTACACCTGGAAGACAGGTTCTAAATAGGGACCCAGGGCTGTGGTAGTAATCAAAAAAAAAAGAAAGAAAAAGGAAGGAAGGAAGGAAGGAAGGAAGGAAGGAAGGAAGGAAGGAAGGAAGGGAGGGAGGGAGGGAGGGAGGGAGGGAGGGAGGGAGGGAGGGAGGGAAAGGAAAGGAAAGAAAAGAAAGAAAACTATCCATTTAATGAATCTAATGCCAGATCTCTAGAAAAACCCATGATGGTTAGTAAAGCAAGAAATTAAAAATGCTGTTTTCTTTGATTTCTTTTGGTTTGTTTGCAGGTAGAAAAATGAGGGAATTTCTTCTGTTTGAAATGAAGGGAATAAATATGTGTTGCACGTCTACTATGTGCGTCGGCCACATATTTTTTTACAACATAGGTTAGAAAAGAGATTTTTCAAGTGAAATTAAATTGTTATTAACAGGAAGACCCATTTTATAGATCCTCAAAGTCTGAATTTCAGACCCTCCCATCCAAGGTTGGAACTCTTCCAGTCTGACCCATTTCTTATCCCTCCTTGCAAGATTTTGGTAATTCATGGTGTTTCCTGGAAAAGAAGAAGGGAAGAAGCCACTCTGGATGGGTCCCCAATACTACAGAGGCTCCCAGAGAGACCCTCATGCCCATGGCTAATAGCCCACTATTGTAGTTCTTAAAATATTTAGAGTCCCTGGGTGGAGCCTGTGGCTCAAAGGAGTAGGGCGCTGGCCCTATATACTGGAGGTGGTGGGTTCAAACCCAGCCCCAGCCCAAAACTGCAAAAAAAAAAATATAGAGATAGATAGATAGATATAGATATAGATATATAGAGTCCCAGTTCAGCTGGTGGAGACCCCAGCATTCTATGACTATTAGATGGAAAATGCAAAGTATCTCATTGTCAATCAAATTAGTGAATATTTCACCTTCACAGCATCATATCCAGGGCAGCAGTAACTTTCAACCAAAGAGCTGCCAGAAGTTCAAGGACACCATCAATAATCTCAATAAGCCTCATGAGAGAGGCTGTTTCACCTCTCCTAAATGCCCAGCTCCATGGGAATGAGATATGTTTGTGAGCTTTGAAGCAAAATGGAAAACCAGCCTAACCTCTGAGTGAATAGTTCCACATTGTGGCCACATCTTACATTGTCCCTGTAGTTAGTAGCAACATAATTATAAGATCACCGAGTTTAAAATTTGTGGATCAGTTGTTCTCAGAGGACACCTCCCTAACTCTGTTTCCCAATTTCTAAACAGAGATGCTATACTTCCTCAGAACAGTCACAGCCAAAGGCAGCCTCTGCTTCTGCTTTCTATTTACATTTCACTAGGAAAACCAACATTTCAGGGCGGCGCCTGTGGCTCAGTGAGTAGGGTGCTGGCCCCATATGCCGAGGGTGGCGGGTTCAAACCCAGCCCCGGCCAAACTGCAACAAAAAAATAGCCGGGCGTTGTGGCGGGCGCCTGTAGTCCCAGCTGCTCGGGAGGCTGAGGCAAGAGAATCGCGTAAGCCCAAGAGTTAGAGGTTGCTGTGAGCCATGTGACGCCACGGCACTCTACCCAAGGGCGGTACAGTGAGACTCTATCTCTACAAAAAAAAAAGAAAACCAACATTTCATACTATTGACCTCATTTATTTTAAACATCATCAATAGCTTATAATGGGCATCCTTTCTGCAACTCCTCCAACCTGCTTCCAACCAACAGCCCTGTCTCTGGGAAACACATAGTGACCAGTCAGGAATTTACATTTTTCCCTGGGGTGGCTCCAGAGGTATAGGTATAGCCTGGTGAGTCAAACTAATAGAGTTGGTCCCTGGCACTTGTCTGGCTTATTCTGTAAAAGCAAACAGTGCAGCATCTCTGTCCCTCTGTCAATATCCATCAAGAACACAAGAAACAAGCAGAGACCAAACAGATTGGACATAGCCACGAGGTCCCTTCTTATAGCAGGTGGGTCTGTGTGGAAACCAGTCCATAATGTACACACAGCTCAGCAGGCCTGTGCAGGCTGCCTGCCATGTGCCAAGCCACTGAGGACGCAGCAGAGAATAAATGGATGAAGGGACAGACATACCAAATACTCCAATTTGGTCATTATACAGCACAGATATGGATCAAAACATCACATTGTGCCCCACAAATATGTATAATCACAATGTTTCGATATAAAAATAGTTACTTTCAAAATGAAAGAGTATGAAATGCCAGCGCCACAGAGCTTATATTTCCCAAATTATTATCTATCTCAACACTGCAAACTCTGGGAGCCAGGAAGAGGAAAATAATGCTGGATGTTCTTATATCCATGGAAAATGTAATATTTACTCACATAAATGGTAGCTCTGTGTTTTTTTCTTTTCTTTTCTTTTTTTTATTAAAATCATAGCTGTGTACATTAATGCAATCATGGGTACAAGGTGCTGGTTTTATACATAATTTGAAATATTTTCATCAAATTGGTTAACATAGTGTTCACGGCATTTTCTTAGTTATTGTATTTAGACATTTATAGTCTACACCTAGTAAATTTTGCATGTACCTTTGTAAGATGCACCATAGCGTGGTTCTGTGGTTTTATGTAGGAGGTAGAAAAATCATTGTCCTTTCCAAATTATGAGAAATAATAAATAATCCAAAGCTGTCGATGATTATTAGAAGCCACTGTGCTCCACCCTGAATTTGAGGAGACCTTTAGAGCTTATCCAATAGATAGCATGATTAACTCAGCTATTAAGATTTTATCTCACCATGGAGTATTTTTTAAATTTGCATAAATTATGAACAAATAATTTCTCTCAAGAACATATCTTCATTTAAAATGTGTTTGTAATTCTATTTATTGATGAAAAACTTTACAATGTCATGGCCTGCTTTTGAGAACGCTCTTTTTGGTCACAACCAGCTAGATGACTATGAGCGGGGTGTTCCATGGCTTCTGGTTTCTCAGCTATGAAATGAAGTCATTCAGGTGGACGATCTTGAAGTTTCCATCATATATTATCTTATAATGCAGTGGGTTGACTCTGTCCATGACGTGGCAGGGGACGAACGTTAAGTGCTACGGCTGGGGCAGGGAAGAGTGAGCTAGACACACACAAATAGGCAGGAGACAGAGGAAGGACTTTGGGGTGTGAGGGTTAAAATCAAGTCTCAGTACTGCATGTGCCCTTGACACCTGGGGAAAGCTAGCACGGCCTCAAATTCCAAACAGCCCTCATCAAAAAGTGCAGTCACATTTCCTGCTTATTCCTGAGTAGTGGAATTATTCAAACAAAGCAATCACATCCTTCCATGGGAAGCAGGCATAACTCCAACCTCCTGTTACCTCGAAGGCTGCCTCCAGCATTCTCTGTTTGCTCACTGTGCTCTCGAGAGGAGGCTCGAGGAGGCTCCGTGGGGTGCAGTGTTCCCCCCCTCCCAGGCTGTGAGTATATGTGATTAATAAACCACGGTCAAAGTCACGTGTCCAAGGTCAGGCCAAGTGGTTGGCCATCTCCATACTCCTAGGATGGAATCTCTCCCTCACCAGTGGAGTGAACAGTAGGCAACCAAAGCAGATTCATTCAGGGGCCAAGTTAAAACACACGGCTGATTCTGAGTACAGAGAAAGAAGCAGAGTAAATGGCATTCAAGTGAGTGAAAGGCAGAAGAGAGGCCAAGAAGATGCAGGGAGACTTGCTGCAGGCAGGTGGAGAACGGCTGCAGGAGGTGTAGCCAGAGGAGACTTAGGAGATCAATGTCTAACACGGATGCAGAGTCCTGGCAAGATGGCTGGAATTGAGGACAGGGCTCCTAGACTTTCATAAGTCAGACCAGCAAAATAAAAGATTAGACCTGTTATCAAGACAAAGACAGAGCCATAGTGGGGCAGATATAAGTCAATCAATGAATGCTCAGTCTCAGGAAAAAAACAGAAATTTGATTACTCAGATTGAATCATGGGATAAAATACTCACAGCAGCCAGGTCACCTTAATCCCAAATTCTCTAAATAGCAGACTAGCAATTTATATTCACTTCCCTCTTCTTCCTCCCTGCCTTTTAACACACAAGACAGACTTGTTTCTGGAGGCTGGGATAGAGTTGACCTTTAAAAGGAAGTTTGGGGAAATCTCAAGAATAGTGACCCAGGAAAACTCAGAATCCAATCCCTTTGCCATTGTTCTATCCTATTTCATTTTAATCACGTCATTATTCGGAGGATTATAACACCAAATTCTAGAGACTATTACTCACCTATTTTAAAAACTATTTTGCAGCCTGTGTGCATAGCTCTGGCATCATGCCAAGTCTTCATGATGTTCAAAATAATTGGATGCCTCATTAAATCTGTTAGCTAAACCCCTAGGATTGGAGAGTTGGGTATTGTCAAGATCACACACTTATTCCATTCCCTAATTTTGAAAGTGGCTTTTATCAGCATTATCTTGGCTCCAAAATTGGCTAAATTTCTCCATTCCTTTCCCTTTCATTTAAAAATTCTATCTACTTCTTAGTCACTGTTGATCACCCATTCATCTCTTGAGCTTTCTTATCTGAAGCCAGACCCATTTCACTTGACTTGTCTTTCCTCAGTATATTTACTAAAGGTTTCTGTGAGGCCTTGTGTAGTCTTCCATACTTTGTAAGACTAAAATCCATGTCTGAGGTATTCATTCATTCTTTAATTCATTTATTCAACTATTATTTATTGATGGCACACCTCATATTTTCTAAGCTTTAAGAACTTAGCAAAGAATATGGTTTATTTTAAGGCTTTTTGATATAAAATGTGACAATAAAACCAAGACAGGTTCTATTTTTTCCTCTCCCTAAATCCCCCACAAATTCTAGATTAAGGATTGTACTTATGAGATTGGTCCTATCATTCATACCCCTTTGTCATCTGCATGGACTATGATTGAGCAAGTAAAATCTGTGCCTGCCTGAGCTAAAATAAAACCTGTGTTCTACTAGTCCAACAAATCAGTTTCCTTTTTCGTCCCCTGGAGACCTCCGCCTTTGTCTCCAGGTTAGACTGGGTATTTTTCCGGCCACCTGCATGCCTGGTAGAGTCGGAGAGTAGGAGGCAGGGCTGATTGATGCAGAGGCTTACAGAGTGGGTGCAGGTGTTAAGTCTAAGTATGAGGAGCAGATAACCACAGGCAAGCACCGGCTTTAACTGGCTCCTCAGCTATCTGTGTCACCTTACATGAACTTCAGCTCATTACAATATCATTTACATTGTGGTTTTAAAATTCCTCCGCCCTTGAAATCACAATGGCAGTTCTAAGAAAATCGCATAAAGTATAAAAATGGGAGGAAACCCAATTCTAGGAATTACTATTCAAACTCTTAGTAAAACCCAACCCCTTAGCCTTGAATGTTCTTCCTCTCAATTAGGAAAAAAGTTTTCTACCAGGAACCACTGCTCTTTTCCAGCCTGCCTAGGGAGAGAGCAAACTTTCACTTTTAATCTTCCAATTAAAAAAAAATAAAAGCTGCTTGCTTTGGCTTATGTGCTCAAGTCTTAAAATTCTTTTCTTCCAGTGATCACCAAGAACCTAGAAAAACCTCCACTTGGAGGCCACTTGCACAGCTATTCTGCACCTGTCCTCAGACCTGCCCTGAGGTTGGGAGCCTTGGTTCTAGGATCCCAGCTCCATTTCTGTTTCTCCCCTTCCCATCCTTCTCCTCAAAAAAAAAAAAAACAGAATGCATAAATGCATAAAAGGTAGATTTAGGCACTGCTGGCTGTCTGAAATATGTTTTTTTTATAAAGTCAATATACATAGATCATGAATACATTTATGCATATGTGGGGTACAATGTGTTGATTTTTTCTTATACAATCGGACGTGGTTACATCAAACCAATCAACATAGCTTTCGCCTCATTCACTTGACTATTGTGTTAAGAGATTTATGTTCTACACTTGACAGATTCGACTTGTACCCTTGCAATGTGCTCCATAGGTGTGGTCCCGCCTTTTACTCTATCACACCTCCCCCCTCCCCTCCCTTCCCACTCCATTTCTCTCCTCCATCCTGGGCTATAGCTGTGCTCTATCTTTCATACAAAGTGTGAGTAAATATAAGTTGGTTTCTTAGAAGTATTGAGTACATTGGATACTTTTTCCTCCATTCTTGAGTTACTTTGAAGTATCTTTATTCCTTCCTCGCCTTTTATGGAGGGCCTGCCTTGGGATAGACTCCTACTCTCGCTGACTGACCAGGCCAGGCCATTGCTCTTCAGCACCCCAAAGGGCTTGTGTGTTTCTGTCTGGAGCACCTGGGTGCTTCTGAGAAGCGAGAGTCCCTTTCTATTCCTAATCCTTTCTGTGGTCCTATTTTTTAATTTTTGGTCTTCTAAAAATCCACTGTGATTTGCCTTGATTTTTCCCTTTCAGTCTTTGGAGCTATCTGCTTGGCAGTCCCTTCCATCTGAAGATGCACAGACTTCCGATTGGGGAATTATTCTCCCATCGTTTCTATTGATTTCTTTGACTTATTATCTCTGCTTCTCTGCAGACCCTCCAGTAATCCCATTGTTAGGACCCCTTCCCATTTTCTTGTCTCTCCTTTTCTTTAACTCCCTGGGAAATATCTTCAATTTTATTAAGACTCCTAATTTTTTTAGTGCACATAATTTTTAATTTCAAATAACTCTTTCCTATTTTCTATTTTCTCTCTTTAGCATAGAATAACTGCATCTTCTATTACCTCTCCAAGGTTATTAACTGTGAGGGTTTTTTAAGTGTTCTTTGTTCCTATACATTTTAAACTTCCTCTGTTTATACTTTCGGAAATTTACTTTCAATTTGTTTACTTCAGAATGTGCCTTTTCTTTTCCAGGTTGTTCTAAAATGCCCAGCTCTCAAATGTTTCTAAAATTATTCCCTGCCCTTTACATTTGAAACAAAGATGTTCAAAAGCTGACTGTACCATTGTGTATGCTGGTGGTCTTGCTAGCTGGTGGGCCTTGATGTTGGATGATTGAGCAGCGAGAGCTTTTTTATTGCGAGAACCTCAACATCACTGGCTAGAGGGTTTTTTAGCTCTCTTATAGAAAAGAATCCTCCAAGTTGCTGCCTGCCCTTCAACATTCTGGGGCAGAGTCAGGGAGGGAATTGGGGGTCCCTGACGTTCAGTATACACACTTCAGTTTCATCCCCTGCAAACACTCAGCCCTGTGCCTCTCCTCACCCTAAGCAGGGTTTCCCAACCTCGGCCCTATTGGCATCTTGGGCTAGATAACCCTCCACCCTGGGAGGCTGTTCTGTGCACTGCAGTACTAATTCCTGGCCTCCACCTCCTACATGCCAAGGGCACCTCCAAGTTGAGACAACCAAAAATGTCTCCAGACAGTGCCAAATATCCCTTAGGGTGGAGTACACAGCATTCTTGGGTGCCCTATAGTCGAAGTTTTCACCAATGTTTATCCAGTTATAAAGTTCTAGGCTCCTTTAGAAGCAAGGGTAGGGTGGATGACTGGAGCTAATAGATATGGGAGGAAGATGGGGATCTAAATAATGTGTCTGAAGATTTTCTTGCCGTCTGTGGTACCCACAATCTTCGATCTTGACTCCTTTCTTCTCACTGTTGACCTTGTCTTATGCCTCTCACTGGCATCTGCATGGATGTTTGGAACATGCACCATGTTTAACTAGAAGCCTGTACTATGACCTTGCAAATCCGATCCCTTGTTTATTTTGCTTATGTAAATGTATAAGGAATGTCTTTGGTTGTTATCCTAAAGATTGTTACTAGTTGTACAGAGCAATACTGACCACCCATACCCTTTTTTCTTTTCCTAACTCACATCAACTACCTTATGTTCCTAAGAGATTAGTTTTTATTTTTTTTATTTAATTGGTTGGTTGGTTATTTACTCATTTATTTATTTTTACTGGGATAAGAGGCTTTTTATTAGAGAACGCCAGGATTACAAAGGACTTCAGAGCTGGCACTGGGCTCCTCCTTTCTGCCAAACATACAAGCACAGCACTGACAAAATGCAGATTGTACTGTGCATTTTGGGCATCCTCTGGGCATCCCGGTGTGGCCTGGCCTGTTTCCTTCTCCTATTTGGCCACCTGAGGAGTCTGACCTCTCTCTTTCCCAGCATGAGGCCGCCTCCAATATGCACCCAGCTACTCCCAGAGCTGCCTGCCTTCACCCCACACTGGCCCAGGACGGCCTGCCAGGAGCACAACTTCCCAGACAACGCCTGCACTGAGGCTACGTGAGCACCTACTTGGGCCACCTTCTCCTGATCAGTCACCTCGAGGACAGGCAGCGCCTAGGCACAGGACAAAGAGTGTCTAAACCTCCACTGCCCACGGCCACCACCAAGTAGATAGGATCCAGAAAGAGGAAGGAGCCAGGGTGCACATCCTCCCCACCCGCTGTGCACCCGCCACTGCTTGAGATTAGTTTCATCATTGAAGGAAAATGTAACCACTGACAGACCAGTGGCTCTCTCTCTCTTTTCTTTATTATTAAATCATAGCTGTGTACATTAATGCAATCATGGGGTACAATGTGCTGGTTTTATAAACAATTTGAAATATTTTTATCAAACTGGTTAACATAGCCTTCACGGCATTTTCTTAGTTATTGTGTTAAAACATTTATATTCTACATTTAGTAAGTTTCACATGTACCCTTGTAAGATGCACTGTAGGTAAGTTCCCACTGATTACTCTCCCTCCACCCATCCTCCCCCCTCTACTCCCCCTTTTTAAAGAATAGCTTTTGTAACCAGCCTAAGAAGCCTTAGCTGAACAGGAGCAGGGGACTGTAGAGGTGGCACACGCTCCAGTCCAAGACTACATGTTGTGGGAACGTGGGTACATACTGCCTGGTGAACCCATGTAGCAATGCCCAGAGGATGCCCAGAAATAAACCTAAAGCTGAAAGGGGGCTGGGTTCCACACCAAATTCCATCCCCGCACCCCCAAGCAAGACCTCCTGATGAATTGCGTATTTTAGTCATGATAGATTTTATTAGGTGGTCAGAGCAATAACATAGTAGTTATCACATAATTTGCCAAAGCATTTTCCAAGAATAATTGCCAGAAGTATGCATTCAACTTGTGTGCCCATATGCTCCTCATAAAATTTAGAAAGCAAGGAAAAGGGAAGAGAAAAGATTAAATCCAGGAAAAACAAAAAATGAAAAAGAAATTAATAAATAAGAGTATGTCAATTTTACAATGCTTTGACTCTGAGGTTCAGTATGGAGTCATGAGTTAACGTCTTCTTATTTTTTTGTGTGTCTACCCTTATTTGACAATGTGAATGTTACTTTTTTTGCATTTTTATTATTATTATTGCTCAATGTTTTGTTGCAGCAATCGTCTGATTTCTTTGCTGAATGTATTTATCTCCGTTCATTCTTTACGAGGTTTTTGTTTCTAGTCCTTATCTTAAACATTGTTATTGTTATTAAATTTTAAGCCTTTTTGATTTGGTGAAGGCAAAAAGTGGCAACCAAATAAACATATATACATACATACATGTATGTATAAAAAAATTAATTTAAAAAAGAAATTGATAAAAAAAGATGATTCCAATGACGTGCAATCTTCTACTCTTTGCACTGTAAATGTATTTACTCTATCTAAATGCACTATAACGTATTTACTCTATCTAAATGCACCATAAGCACCCTCAATTAGACCTATCAGATTTTTTTAAACAACTTACTGTACGGATGCGTGGAATTTTACATTGTTGTCTGCATAATACAAGCATGAATGCTGGAACATTGTATACCATCCTAGTCATTTAGGACTGTGGACTCAAAATTGGTTGGCAAACACAGCATTATGAAGCTGAGTTAGCTACAGCTCCTTCTTCCTGAGCCTCATTACTTACCACAGTGCATCTACTGGGAAGCCAAATGAGTTGGATAAGACACAGAAGCACATACATGTTCTTGAAAATAAACTTGGGACCTGGAGTATTACAAAATCTTAGTTACTTGGCTCCATTTCCTTTGGAGCTGTGCTTCAGCCTGACCTCCTCTGAGAGGCACCGTGTGCCAACCCTGCCACAACCACTGGCTGTGTTTAGGAGTGCCCGCCCCTGCCTCACCCTGCACCCCGGATTCTCCCCCTTACCCCAGGTTTAGAGTGCCCTTTCCTTTCTCACGGGGTAGAATGGGGCACTTGATCTCTGACAAAGGCCAGCTCGTGCTCTTGGTCTGACTAGCACACAAGGAACAATAGAAATGCGCTCCTTCCATCCATCCTGGTCTTACTGACCTGGTGGTCATTTGTTTCTTTTCTTTTTTTTTTTCCCTCGGTAGAAGTGGATTCTCACTTTATTGCCCTCAGTAGAGTGTTGTGGCATCACAGCTCACAGCAACCTCCAGCTCTTGGGGCTTAGGCGATTCTCCTGCCTCAGCCTCCCGAATAGCTGGGACTACAGGTGTCCACCACAACGCCCAGTTATTTTTTTTTTATTGCAGTTTGACTGGGGTGGGTTTGAATCCGCCACCCTCAGTATATGGGGCCAGGGCCTTACCTGCTGAGCCACAGGCGCCGCCCATCATTTTGTTTCTTGCACTGCCAATGTTACAAGGATAAAACTTTATCCTTAATCTACCTGAATTCCCTTTTTTAACAGGCATATTTAAGCCACACTCCCACGACTCATGCGAAAACCGAAGTAAGTTTTCTCCATCCTGATACCTTTTGAGACTGTACTTGAACTCAGAGACCAGGTATGTGTCTTAGTTGAAAGAAAACCAGCAACAATGGAAGTTCTTGCAACATTTTTTTTTTTCCTTCCTCAGGGAGGGTTGTTGCATGGTATCATGGGAAATGGAGAGGACTTGACCTTTGGAATGACTATGACGCAATGCTCATAGACATAAAACTCCCTGCTCCCTCCTATCACATCCCTCTTAAGTTCTGCAGGGCTGCTTTTTTAAGTAGCACTGCATGGTTGAAGGCTTCATCATTTTTCAAACCTGTGTGGAAAGTGAACCGATGTGTTTTCTGTTGGTGGGAACTGCCACCACTAAAATGTCTCCTCTATAATGGGGACTAAAAACCCTAAAATATAAATACATCTTAGAACCTTTAAACATATTATGATCACCACTCAAAGAAGACCTCCAAGCTTCCTGATGCACCTGACTGGGGAGACTGGTGTCACAGAAGCACCAGTAAAAAAATATTTACAGAACTGAAATATTTATGTTTAAGAGCGGGAAGGAAAAAAAAGGAAGCAGATATGAAAATCTGTCTGTTCAAACAGTTCCCATCGAAAATGCATTAAGATGCTCCTATGGCTTCTCCTAGCAGGACTTGCCTAATACTTCTGTGATGGTTAATTTTATGTGTCAATGTGACTAGGCCACAGAAATGCCCCTATTGGTTAAACATGATTTTCCTGTGTGTGTGCCAGGGGGTTTCTATAAAAGATTCGAACTGGTGGGCTGACTAAGCAGATGGCCTTCCCCGATGTGGGTGAGCTTCATTCAATCTATTGAGAGCTTGAACAGAACAAAGGTAGAGGAAGGGAAATTCTCTCTCTGCTCCAGGGCTTGAATTAGGACATTGGTCTCCTGCCCTCTAGGAATTAAACCGTCTCTGCTTCTGGTTCTCGGGCCTCTGGAATTAAACTGAATTATACCATCAGCTTTCCTGACCTCCAACTTGCAGGTGGCAGCTCATGGGACTTCTCAACCTCCATAATCACGTGAGCCAGTTCTTTAAAAAGTGTGTGTGTGAGTGTGTGTGTGTGTGCACAGGTTGTCAGTTCTGTTTCTCTGAAAAACCCTAAGAAATAAACTTCCTTTGATGGCCTACCCAAGATCACGTGATCTCACTCCTTTGGACTTCTCCACATTATTTCCAGCAGTTTCTCCCTCCCCAGCTTTCTGCAATCCTCAAACACGCCAGGGTTCCTACCAACTTAAAGCTCCTGCACTCGTTTCTTCAGCATAGAGTGTTCCCAGCTATATCTTATGTGGTCTACGATTTCTGTTCAAATTATGGCATCTTATAAAGGCTTTCCCAGAAGTTCCTAACGGCATTTGTATCCAGCCCTTCTCTAGCTTTTTTTCTTTATTATTATACAAATTTATAGGGTACATGTGCACTTCTGTTACATGCATAGATGGTATGGTGGTCAATCCATCTCCTGAATCTTGTAGCTAGTAACAAATTTCTCATCACCCACTTCCCTCCTGCTCCCTTACCTTTTGGAGTCTCCGTTGTCTGTCTTTATACTCCCTTCAGCCATGTGTGTATGTTTTTAGCATCTACTTATGAATGAGAATGTGGGATATTTGACTTTCTGTGCCTGGCTCATTATCATTAAAAACAATGGCCTCAATTCCATCCCTCATGCTGCAAAAGTTATTGGGTAGAAGTTCTGTAAATGTCTGTTAGATCTATTTGTCCTAAAGCCCAATTTAAGTCTGTTGGTTGATTTTCCATCTAGATGAACTGGCTTAATACTGTGAGTAGTTTTTAAAGTGTCCACTACTATTGTACTGCTGACTATCTCTCTTTTTAGGTCCAATAATATTTGTTAATGGCTCTGAGTGCTCCAGTGTTGGGTGTGTGTGTGTGTGTGTATAAATATATATATAAATATATAAAAATATATATTAAAATTGTTACATGCTCTTGTTGAATTCATGTTTTAATATTATATAATTACCATGTATTTTTTTTTATTGTTCTTAACTTACAATGTGTTTTATCTGATGAAGTATACCTACTTCTATTTGCTTAAAGTTTCTGTTTTCACAGAACATCTTTTCTACCCCTTTACTTTACTTCCAGTCGAATATGTCTTTACAGGGAAGGTGACTTTCTACTAAATAGCATATAGTTGGATCATTTTAAACCCATTTAGCCAATAGTGGAGCATTTAATCCATTTATATTCAATACTAGTATTTATATGTAAGGTTTTGTTCCTCTCGTACCGTTGTTTTCTAGTTTTTCTTTTTCCTAAATTCTTTATTAAATCATCACTCTGTACATTAATGCACTTATGGGGTACAATGTGCTGATTCGATATACAATGTAGAATGCTTACATTTAACTGATTAACATAACTGTCCCCTTGCTTACTTATTTGTTGTGGTAAAAATATTCGTGCTCTATTCTTAATAGTATAGAAATATAACATTGCATTATGCACATTAGGCTAGATCCCTCCAAAAAACCCTCCTTCCTCCTGACCTCCCCACTCCTCCACCCCTCTTTCCTCCTTTCTGCACTATAGTTATCTTTTACCATTCCTATGATTGTGTAGGTGACTATATACTGATTTAATAGTAGTATTGAGTACATTGGGTTTTCCATTCTTGAGATACTTTACTAAGAAGAATATATTCCAGCTCCATCCAGGTAAACATAAAAGATGTGAAGTAACCATCTTTTTATGGCTACATAGTATTCCACGGTGTACATATACCACAATTTGTTAATCCATTCATGGGGTCAGTGGACTCTTGGGTTGCTTCCATGATTTGGCAATTATGAATTGGACTGCAATTAGTTTTTCTTCTTTTATATAAATTCTGTATTTTTTTTTCTGATTGTCATTGTGGTGTGACAGAATTCTGTGGTGATGCTTTTGGCTCTGCCAGTTTTATATTTTCATGATGGCAAATGTTATTTTCTCACCTCTAAGTTTAGAACTTCCTTGGGCATTTCTTGTAGGGTCAGAAGTGTTGACAAATTCCCTCAACATTTGCTCCTCTGGGAAAGAGTATTTCTACTTCATTTATCAAGATTAATATGGCTGGAAATAAAAATTTTGGCTGACAATTGTTGTCTAGTACTTTAAATATATCATCCCATTTTCTTATGGCCTATAATGTTTCTGCTGAGAAGTCCACGGTTAGTCTGATGGGGTTTCCTTTGTAGCTGACTAGACAATTTTCCCCTGCTGTTTTAAATTTCCCCTTTTCACTGTTTTTAGAGTCTGTACTGTGACAAAGTCATTTTTTGCATTATATTTCCCTGGTAATCATTGAGCCTCCTAATCTGGACGTCTAAATCTCTTGGTAGACTTGAGAAGTTTTCATCTTTTATTTATAGTTTGTTTTTTTGTTTGTTTGTTTTACCTTTTGACCTCTCTTCATTCTTGAAGATATAGATAATTTATAAATTTGCTTGCTTTATGTTGTCCCAAATGTCTTGAAAGTTTTGTTCACTCTTTTTTGTTTTTCTTTATGTTTGGTTGGATTGTTTCAAAAGACTGGCCTTCAAGTTCTGAAATTCTTCTGTTTGATCTAGTCTATTTTTTAAGCCTTTCAATGTATTTTATATTTCCTTCAATACATTTTTCAGTTTCAGAATTTCCAGTTTGTTTGGCTTTTTAAGATATCTATACCTTTGGTAAATTTTTTGCTCATATTCTGAATTGTTTGTCTGAGTTCTCTGTATTGGCTTTCAGACTTCTCTTGCCATCTCACTGGGCTTCTTTAAAATCAGTATTTTAATTCTTTAACTGAGATTTCAAGACTTTCTTTTTGCTTAAAATCTAATGCTGGAGAGTTATTGTGCTCCATTGGGGGTATCATATTACCCTTTTTTTTTTTTTTCATGTTTCCTGGTTCTTTACATTGATTTCTGCACATCTGGTGAAAAAGTCACCGCTTCCTATTTTTGAATTTACTTTCAGTGAGGAGGGTCACTTTTCCCTGAAGATGTGTTCATGGTGTTGGCTGGAGAGGGCCCTTTGGCTTTGCTTCTGTGTGTACACAGTAGTGAAGTACCTCTGTGATTACACTGGCTATAAAGTGTTAATGCTATCTGTGATTTCCCTGGTCATTTAGGGTACAGTTATTGATGGATCCCATGTGAAGCTGTGCTAAGGACTGGAGTGCCAGATGAGACCATCTTCAGGTTTCAAGAGTAGCAGTGATGGGCTATCTATCCTTGTGCCCCAGGGTATTGTACACTTGCACCTCTTTCGAGTTCCAGATCTCTAGGTGGCTTTCGCAAATGTCAGCTGCAGTGGTGGTGTACTGGGTGGGTGAACAGTTCTTGAGTCCCTGAATAGCTAGTGAGGGAAATGGTGATAGCACTGGTGAGATGCTCTTCTAGGTTCCAAGCTCTGTGTGGTTGTGTCTGCAGTGGTTGTAATGGGCTGTGCAGGCCAGCCCTGAGGCCAGCAGATGACACTTACAGGTGGAAGCTAGCTGGGTGGTAGCAGTACGCGTTTATGTTGAACTTCAGTCCCCCAGGAGGAGTGCTTGAATATCCCAGGATGCTATAACCTAAACTCTGTCTTGAAATGAGGGAGAGGGATGAGCATGATGTAGATGGAGTCAGAACAAGCAAGCTTCTGCTCAGGTCCCCCAATTTTGAATGCATACACTGGTCACAAAACATAGGGGCAGGGTGATACTCAGGTCTCTGCCAGAAGGTCTCTGCCAGAATGTTTGGGTGAGGAGTGGCTGCTGCTGCACTGAGGTCCTGCCATGGTGAGGGTGCAGCTGGCACTGGCAACCACAGGCTTGGCCAGTAATGGGGACTGGGAACTTGCATGCCTCTCATGCCCCAGTACCAGTTCCAGCAGGGCTTACTCTTCAATCCTGGCTATTGCAGCTGACCCAGCTATTCCATCAGACATGGTAGTTTGTACCTAGTACACAGCTCAGCCCCAGGTAAGAGCTCCCATCCTGACCAAGCCTCTATGGCAACTCTCTCCCTCCACATAAGTCCTGGGGGTGGTGTCCGCTTTGAGTGCCATGAGTTGCAGCCCACACCACACTCATTTCTCAGTCCTGGTCGTGGGAGTTCACCCCCCACTTATATCTCAGTTCTGCGAGCACAAATCCAAGTTTCTCTAATGCCTGGGACTGGCACAGCTGTTTCCCAGAACCACACACAGTCTTTTAATAGCTAGGATTGAGAATGACTTCAAGCTTTAGCTGCTTAGGTTTCAGAAAGGGCTTGGGATCCAGGATAAGTTCCCTCTCTGCTGCAATTTCTTCTCACAGTCTTGGTCACTCCCTAAGTTAGCTTTGGGTCTCAGAAGGTTCAAAATGTTCTCCCACGGCCTGAATGGTAAAAATTTCTCAGAGGAAATGTGGACTGCAGAATGACTCTCACTCACTCTGTCCCATATTAGGGAGTTATTACCTTCCCAGGAAGTCCTGGCCAAACAAACTATTAGTTTTCCTAAACCTTCTTGGATTTTGGTGTTTCCTGTCACTTTTCTGTAGAACACCTGTACAAGCTGTGCCCAGGTTACAAATGAAATAGGTTCTATTAAGTTTTTTCTTAAGTCAAACTTATATGTAAGTTAGAACAGGTACATTTATCTATTACCTATAATATCATCTGTACATAAGTGTGAGTTGTATATAAGTCACATGTTTGTACCTCCATTCCTGAATGTGAGTCACGCATTGGATATTGGTAGCTTGGGGATTTATTATAATTAGCCTCCTCTTGTAAGTGTAAGTTGTACATAAGTTGGGTGTTTGTAACTTGAGGATTGCTTCTATTCCCTCTTAGACAATATATTCAATATGTGATTGTTTGCACCCTATTTTGATTCTTCTAAGTGGATTAGGTGTGTTTGAAATGCCTCTCAAGTGACCTCTCTCGTTACTTTTCCAATGATTGAGGCCTTTAAATTCTTAGCCACTGTCTGTTCAAATATTTCTTTTTTCTCATCTTTCCTACTTTTCTCTAGACTCCAATTAGACCATTTGATATTGTTCTCAGATTTCAAGTAAACTGTTTCATTTTTTCATTCTTTTTTACTATTTGAATAATTTCTATTTACTTGTTCAAGTTTACTGATCTCTTCCTTTTCTACATGTTGTCTGCTAGTAAGTTCACCAAATGAGTTTTTTTATTTCTGATGTTATACTCTTCACTTATAGCACAGCCATTTGATTTTGTTTTATAGTTTCTATGTCTCTGCTGAGATTTCCTCTCCTTTTTAATTGTCCATTTTCCACTTATCTTTTAACATATACAAGGTGGCCATAAAATTTATGTACAATTTTAAATTGTACACTATTTTAAATTGCACACGAACTTTATGGCCCACTTTTATATAAAATAGCTGTCTGAAAATTCCATTATCTGGCCCACTTCACAGTATACTTACATTGATTATTCCTCTCTTTATCTTGAGTCATATTTCTTGTTTCTTCACATAATTCATCAATTTTTATTGTGGTTTAAATACTGTAGGGTAAAATAATACTAGAGACTAAAGTAAATAATAAACCTCAGAAAAGGATACATTAATTCTCCTATCCGGGCTGACTTGAGATGGATCTGAGCTTAGCTTTGCTATAGTTAGTTTCAGATAATCACTGAATGTACATGGTTGAAGACATGATTGGGACTTTCTCTTTATCAAGACTGAGTACCTGAGCATTGGTGAGTCTCACCTCTCTATACCTATTGTAGATTTTTCTTCTTCTACTAGTCCACCAAGGAAAGCAATGGTTGGCCTCTTCTCTCATAGAAATGGCTTATTACTTTCTGGAATTTAGTTAATTATCTTTCTTTGCATACTCAGCTCTAGTACATTTGAAAAGCTAGACTGCTGTCGAGTACCTGCTTTGGGGTCAACATTAAAGAGTGACAGTCTCTTGTAACTTCCTACATCTATCTGGATGTGAAAGTTCCCACCATGTTTCTTTTGATCTTATTGTTTTAGCATCTAGAATGTTGCTGGTACTTAGTAGTCACTCGTTAAAATTTTTGTAGAATACATAAAAAATGAACAATGATATTAATAAAACACCCAATTGCTTATATTAATCAGACATCTCACTGGAAAAAGATTAAACTAAATTTGTCCAAAATGTTGTAAAAAGGAAAATATTACATAAATAACAGAACTATTTAAGGCATTGTTAGTAATGCTGCCATTGTAAGGCCAGTTTGTACTTGGAACCAATATTATTTATTATGTTGAAACACTGAAGTCTATATAGATTTTGAAGATAAAGAAAAATCATTGTAATCTATGCAGATGTAATTATGACATTAACTGAGAAGGGAAGAGTAAATTAATGTATTTAAGTGGAAAACATACAAATTAACTTAGAATTTTTTTAATGCAGGAGTTGTATTCATGACTTTTCCATGTTTAAAAGGAATACAATTATATTAGTAGTAAGATCTCATTACTGCCCATGGAAATGTCCTGTGGTTACACTCAGTATTTATTCTCAAAGTCATGATTGACTATGGAAAACTGTAAGCCTATGTTTCCCCTGGTTCATATGAGTAAGAAATTAGACTGAATTGTCTGTATCATTCCCCTTCTAAATATCTACTTATAGATAAGATCACAACCAGAGCACTGAGAAGACATGTCCTTATCCAGCAGGGATTGATGATTCAAATTAACTTTGGCAGAGTGAACTCGCTTCTGTATTATCTGAAGAGCTACTTGGTTTTACTGTCAGGCATGTGCAACAAGCGTCGGCAGAGTCAGGGTACGATGACTGTACTTACGGCATCAAATACCATAGGCAAGCTAGGGCTGGTTCAGCAGAACAACTTCTTAGACCTCCCTCATTACAAAGACTGAATATAGCTTTCTCTCGTTCAGCTCTAGCTGGGGGAATAGAGTGGATTATTAAGTAAACACTTCAGATACAGCCACAGCTGCATGTTAATGGCCACAGTCAAGCAATAATGTGTTGGCCTGGGACTGACATGACATTGCTTAGTTCCTGCTAATTTAGATTATGAGCTAAGAAAGCTGTCTATTTTTTCACTCTAAGGAAAGGTAATATTTAGTATGAACAGTTTGTGCAATGAGTCACTTGCATCCATAAAAATACATGTTATAACACACCCCTAACAGGGTACGTGTTTAGATGTTCTTGGACTTGGCTGCCTTGGAGTGTGCCATCCTCCCATTTGCATCCCACGATAGTTTAAGATGTTGATTTGATTCTTTAAAACCCTCCATGATAGCAAACTTTGACCTGTGACAGCATCTTTAATTCCCTTATAGCAATTAGGATCAGCTGGCAGATCTTTACTAATGGCCCCGAGATGGAAAAAAAAAGAAAGGGAATTAAGAGCAGCAGGATATTTACTCATATAAGCCTATCAGGGAATTCCTTTTTCCGATGATTCCACAGAGTGTTCTTTGGAGGACAACTGGGGGAGAAACAAATGTGCACTTTTAACCCGACTAGATGCAAGCTTTGGCATTCCAGAAGGCATTTTAGCTGTAGCTCTTCACTTAGCTCTTTCACTTGTATGTACACTACTCAAAGAGTTAGAGCAGCAAAAAAAAAATCAAGCTAGCAAAAGAAAGATGCATTTATTTAGTAGAGGTTTAGCAGGCAAGGCAAAACCTAATAAGTCAGATGGAGACTTAGTCATGTGAAGCTTTTAATGACTCTGAGTAGATACCTTATACGAGCTTGTGTGGTTGTTAAAGCACAGGGGAAAGATGCCGTGCTAATGGGTGAGAGTGTGTGGCTGTATCTGAGATACTGAGCACATCCAATTACATTTATTACCTGCCTCCAATTCAAGCTTTTTTTCTGTTCTTAACTCTTGTGTTGGTTGTGGGAATATGAAGGTGATGGTAGGATCTGTCCTAAAGAATTTGGAAATGATTAAAATGCAAGTCAGACTTTAAAGAGGTCAGCTCAGAATGGAATGGAGCACCCAAGATCCTTGGGATTTCACTTGTGCAATGCCCTAATAAACAGCAATGATGAAAATCATCTGTAAACGGTTTCCTCTAAACCAAATTAACATGGGACAACACTTACCTTTAGTACATTAGCTCTTGATATAGCCTGAGAGGTTGATATTGATTGTAGGCAACCATTCACAGGCAGAGACATATCTTTCTGGCCAGAACAGGAAAATAACTGTCCGTAAAGCAGAGTATGAAGAGGTTGGGAAGTGAAAATTTTATTTCCATTTCTAGGTTCCCTGTTTCACTTTGGGTTTAAGGAGCAATGATGGCAATCTGCTAAGACGTGCATGCTCCAGCGACGGTGGGAATCACCGTCAGCATCTTCCTTGGTTGCTTCATTTCAGCTCAGTCAATACCAGATGCTCTGTGTATACTGAGCATCTTCTGTGATAAGAGTATTTGGAAGAAAAAGAAAAGATGACCCTTTTGTGAATCTCCCAAGGCACAGTATTCTACCTGGCATATGAATATTTGCATCTTAAAATAGGAGGCAGTGAATAAAACTGAAGAGCAAATCTAATGGTGAATTTTCTGGCTCAGGTAGAGAAGATAACTTGAATAAACTAGTCTATTTAATTTTTTATGGTTTTATTTTTAAAGTACCTGCAACAGTAAAAAAGAGGTAGAGAGTGACGTCCCCTGCATCCTTTCCCAGAGACAATCTCTATCATCATTTTCAAAGATATATTCTAAAATATATATACAAAACAGCAACTGTTTTTCATTTACAATGTATCTTGGAAATCATTCCACATCATTGCCGTTAGAGGTGGAATGATTTCTTTTAACTATTAACTTCTTTTAATAGTTATATACACTCCAGTGTCTATTTCTACTCTACACAATTCTGTTGAAAGATCTAAGGCCAGGCTCATCTCTCTCACCCTTTTATGCATAAAGAATTATTTTTTCAGGCTCAGCGTCGGTAGCTCAGCAGCTAAAGCGCCAGCCACATACACCAGAGCTGGCAGGTTCGAACCCAGTCCCAGGCCTGCCAAACAACAATGACATCTGCAACCAAAAAAAAAAAAAAAAAAAATAGCCGGACATTGTGGCGGGCACCTGTAGTCCCAGCTACTTGGGAGGCTGAGGCAAGAGAATCACTAAAGTCCAAGAGTTGGAGGCTGCTGTGAGCTGTGATGTCACAGCTCTCTACTGAGGGCAACATAGTGAGACTCTGTCTCAAAAAAAAAAAACAAGAATTATTTTTTCAGTTTTGAAGTCTAGCAAATTTTCTAGAATGTTTTGATCATTATGTTAACATTTTTTAGCACTTGGGTTTAGGCTTCTTTGGAGTATGAAATGCTTTCTTAAATTTCATCATGAGGTTTTGATTTTAGTCTTTGATTCTCTTCTTCCGGCATAGCAAATATTTGTTGATTCACTTTGTCTTCCATATTTATGGGTTTTGAACATTATATTAACCCTTTTCTCTTATCTTCTTCATTGCCTCGCTGTTCTCAATGCTGCCACACTCATGCTTCTTGCCATTTTTTCAATAATCTCTGCGTCCCCTTGTGTTGCCGCCACACAGGATTTCATGGCTCCTGATTACATTTCCTTTCTTCAACTTGCTTCCTGAGGTTGACAGCTCATGTTCCTCATCATTTTCCATAGCTTCACCACATCTTCCATGACCTCCTCCTTCCATGTCACAGAAACTATTGCTTTCTAGGAGGAAAAGTAACGCAAGCCAATATTTTAAACATAAATATGCTTTTGTTTGGGGAAGGCTTTTTTATTTTTTTATTATTATTTTTTTATTTTGGGGGATTCATTGAGGGAACAATAAGCCAGGTTACACTGATGGCATTTGTTAGGTAAAGTCCCTCTTTTTTTAGGGGCATACTCTCTATCTGCTATTTATATTCGGTTTTTTGTTTGTTTTTTGAGACAGAGTCTCAAGCTGTTGCCCTGGGCAGGGTACCGTGGTGTCATAGCTCACAGCAATGTCCAACTCAGGCTCAAGCGATCATCTTGCCTCCGCTTTTCTATTTTTAGTAGAGATGGGGTCTCGCTTTTGTTCAGGCTGGTCTGGAACTCGTGAATTCAAGCAATCCACCCTCCTCAGCCTCCCAGAGTGCTGAGATTACAGACATGAGCCACGGCACCCGACCTGTTGTTGTTTTCTTTAATTCTGTCTACATTACTTCTATACAGAACGAGTTCTTAGGTCTTCTCATCACTCCCCCCACTCCTCCCCCTTGCTTTATGACTTGTCTTTGAGCAAGGTAAGTTCTTTGAGAAGCGGCTATTTACAAGTTGTTAGTCAGGGTCTTTGGGGCAGGGTTAGGTGAGGGTCCTTCCAGCAGCTGCTCAGCGTACAAATCCTCTCTCACAACTATGGCGTGCCTGTGTTGATTTCTCATTCACTCCCCCACTGTTCCTGAATCTAGATGGTTGTTTTGCCCCTCACCACCTGCGCTGAAGAGCTGTGTTCCGCTGGCTTTGCCTATGAACCACCTCGTCAAGCTCCCAATCCAGTGCCATGTACACCTCTCCTTGATTTTGCTGGGCCTCATAAGCTGAGGCTTGGGTGGCAGATGCCTTCCAGTTCCTCTCAATATGAATCATACGTATCCTGTTTCTAATCTTACTTCCAGAGGTAAAAAATGGAAGTAGTGCTCTCTTTACTCCACTCTAAAAGGAACACACGCCCACAGCTATTCATCTGGGCACCTGCACCACAGGTGGTGCCCATTCTAGGTCTCTCATTCCCCAGTGAAGACTGGGCAACGTGAATGACGGCAGAATCTCATCTCCTCCATAACAGAACTAAGTTTAGTAGTACACTGGAGAAGAGAAAAGAGAATTAGAAAAGAGATTTTTATTCTTTCAGTACCCAAGAGAGCTCGGAGAGCACCACTTAGGGCTCAGAAAAAAAGGTCAGCGCTCAGCTACTGAGCTCTTCCTCTTTCTATATTTCTTCTTCAATGGAAGATAAAGAACAAACATATTCTGTGTAAACACACTTGGTGTTGCAGTTGCAAAGGAAAATGGTCCTTTTATCAAAGATAATAATGTTTGCTGAGCACTTAGCTATGTACTAGGTACCTATGTCCTAGGCAGCTTTTGTTTTAAAACTTTATTTTGATATAACTGTAGATTGGCATACAGTTGTAATAATGAATACGGAACTCTAGGTAATCTTTCCCAATGGTAACATTGTGCGAAAGTATAATGCAATAGGACAATCAGGGCACTGCAATTAGTGCAGTCAGCACAGAACTTTTCTACTGCTACAAGGATCCCTCTGATTGCTGTTTTTTAACTACAATCACTTTCCTCTACTTCCCCTTGTGTGTCACTCCTGGCAGCCACTAATCTGTTCTTCGTTTCTACAATTTTGTCCTTGTAAGAATGTTATATAAATGGAATAATATGGTACATGTAAACTTCCATGATCGCTTTTTTTTTTTTCACTTAGGCTGATTTTCTCGAGATGATCCACATTGTTGTGGATATCAATAGTTTGTCCCTTTTGATTGCTGGGTAGTATTTTATGATATGGATGCACCATGGATCTTTTCACCAATCATCTGTTGAAGAACATCTAGGTTGTTTCCAGTTTGGTGAGTTTCTTTTGCTTGTTGTTTGTTTGTTTTGAGGGTTAATTTGTATGCCAAAAGTTTATGTTAAAGTCTGGAGCCTTAGTAACTCAGAATGTGCCCTTATTTGGAAATAATGTTGTTGCATATAATTAGTTAAGATGATGCACACTACAGTGGGATGGGCCCCTAATTCAGTATGACTGGTGTCCATGTAAGAAGTGGACATGTGGACACAGATAGGCATGAAGGGAGAATGTGTGTGACAATGAAGGCAGAGATCGTGGTGATACACCCACAAGCCAAGGAATGCCAGCTATTACCAGAAACCCACCAGCAGCCAAAAGAGAGGCATGGAATACATTCCTCCTCACAGCTTCAGAAAGAACTAACCCTTCCTACTACCTCAACCTCAGACTTCTAGCCTCCAGAACTCTGAGACAAGAAAGTTCTATGGTTCAATCTGCCTGTAATACTATGTTATGGCAGTTCCGGCAAAAGAAAACAGAACTATACGTACAGTGCCTGTGGGCAAAAGGAGTAGGGCACCGGCCCCATATGCCAGAGGTGGCGGGTTCAAACCCAGCCCTGGCCAATAAAAAACTGAGAAAAAAAGAAAGAAAGAAAGAAAACAGAACTATAAAGCCGCTGCAATATCCGTGTATAAGTTTTTGTATGGAAATAGTCTTCATTTCTCTGGGATAAATGCCTAGGAGTGCAAACACTAGGAAGATAAAACAGTACCTGCAAGTTTACTTTTCTAAGAAGCTGCCAAACGACAGTTGACCTTTGTTGGAAACGCATGTGTTGTATGCAAATATTTTCTATAAATATGATGGAAATGTTTTTAGACATTTGTGACAATTTGAAAACTTATAACCAAACAGCCTAGCCTAGAAATACCAAAAACATGAAGAAAAAGGTATAGGATGAATGCATAAGCTCTATGTAAATACTAGCCTATTTTGTCACTTACTACCATAAAATATACGCAATTCCATTATAAAAAGTAAAAATTTATCAAAACTTACACAAACACAGATGGTACATGGCACCATTTGTAGTCAAGAGAAATGTAAACAAACATAAAAATGCAGCACTATATTATAATTGCATAAAATTAACAGCAGTACATTCTGTCCTATGATGATTTGCTGCCACCTCCTGTTGCTGTTGTGGTGAGCTGAGGAGCTGCCATTATCCTCTTAAAATGCCATGTGACCCCAACCATTGCCACATGAGCAGTTCATCTCTCCAGTAAATCGTGTATTGCAGCAACAACAACAAAAGATCTCCTGAGGTTCTCACATATTTTTTCATCATGTTTAGTACAATACCATGAACCTTGAATAACACATGCGACCTATACTGAGTGATGCTGGAAGGCATCCCAAGAAGCAGAGAAAGTCATGACATTACAAACAAAAATTGAATTGCTTGAAAAGTACCTTAGATTGAAGAGTGCAGCTATGCTACCTGCATTTGAGACAGATAACATAAACTTTTGGCATTGATAAATACAGTACCATACTGAATGTGAGCACTGTATAAGAGGTTCATGTGGGACTTATAAGAGAATGTGGTTCATTTTTGCCCATGGATGTCCAATTGCTCCAGGACAATTTGTTGTACATGCTGTCTTTCACCCATTGACTTTCTCATGCATCTTTGTCAAAAAATAGTTGATTATGTTTGTATGAGTCTATGTCTGGCTTCTCTAGTTTGTTCCACTGGTCTATGTCTCTACCAATATTGCACAGTTAATAAGTATTGAATTGGAGAAAACCGATCGTTTGAACTTCATTTTTGTTTTCTGAAATTATGTAGTTATTCTAGTTTCTCTGTCTTTCATTATAAATTTTAGAATACTCGTCTATACATACAAAAAAATCTCACTGGGATTTTGATAGGCATTGTATTCGATCTATACATCAGTTTGGAGAGAATTGATAGCATTACTCGAGTGAGTCTTTCAATCCATGAATATGGTATGTCTCTCTATTTATTTAGATCTTCTTGATTTCTTGAATCGCCATCATATAATTTTCAGTATACAAGTTTTATGTATGTTTTGTGAGATGTGCACTTAACATCTCATTTTTCTTTTTAGCTACAGTAAATGGTATTGTATTTTTCATTGTGATGTCCACATATTCATTATTATAACATAAAAACACAATGGATTTTTGTATTATATCTTTTATTACATGACCTTGTTGGACTCATTTATTTGTTCTAGGAATTTTATGTAGATTTCTTGTGATTTTCCACACAGACAATCATGTCATCTGCAAAAAAAAGGGACTGACTGTCGGTGCCCACTGTGGGCACCCTGTCCCCATGCGAATAAAAACAGCTGGGACACAGATTGAGGGGTACATGCCTGTAAGAGGTGGGCTTCCCATAGATGCAGGGAGAGCCCTGAGTAACCTCTGTCATGGCCTTTTATTGAAGCATTATACACAACAGCTGCCGAGGGCCCACGCACAAGGACTACGTGCTTAATGATCACTGCATGCTCTTTCCCCACAGGCTCAATTCCCACCCTGTTATACCACAAATGTCCAAAGTATAAAACCTGCTTGCTAAGGAGCAATGGAGCTTATCTCATTAACACAAGCAGTTGCTTGAGGCTTGTCTCGGGCTGCAAAACACCTCCAGGCTAGGTGGGAGATTGTCTCGCCCACAGCGCCTCCCTCAAGAACCAGGGACCACTTCTACAAGCCTGGTGCTCAGTCTCCTACAACTGACCTCTTTCTAATCTGAATATCCTTTCCTTGCTGTCTTGTCAAAAACATCAACCATGTGTTGAATGACGGTGGTGAGGATAGAAATCTTTGCCTTGTTTCCAATTTTAGTGGGAAAGCATTTAGTCTTCCACCACTAACAATAACATTAGCTGTAAGGTTTTGTAATGTTTTCTATCAAGTTGAAGACATTCCCTTCTATTCCTAGATTCCTGAGAGTTTATAAATAGGCATTACATTTTACCAAGCGTAGATTGATATGATCATGAGATTTTTTTTTCTTTTTGAGTTTCTAGTACACTGGTTTACAATCATTGATTTTTCAACTACATGTATTAAACTGATCTTACATCCATGAAATCAACCCCACTTGGTCATGTTGTAAAATTTCTTTTATGTTGCTGAATTCTCTTTGTGATTATTTTGTTAAGAATTTTGCACATAAAGGATATTGGCCTGAGGCTTTCTTTGTGAACAGTTTTTGTTTGATTATAGTATATATGTAGTACTAGCTTCATAAAATAAATTGAGAATTGTTATTTCCTCCCTGTATTCTGGAAGAAATTGCATAGAATTGATATTAAGTCTATAAAATTTTTTTAAATTATCTAGAGAAACCATCTTGGCTTATAGATTTCTTTTTGGAAATTTTAAAATTATGAATTCCCTTTCCTTAACGGTATAGGTTATTCAAATTATTGTGTTGAATGAGTTGTAGTAACTTACATTTTATGAGGAAGTGGTCTGTTTTGTCTAAGTTGTCAAATTTATGCATGCAGGGTTGTAAGTAGAGTATTCCTCTATATTATCTGTAGGAACTGCGGGTATAGCTACTTTTCGTTTTTTATATTGGTTAATTTATATCTTCCCTCTTTTATATTTGTCTGTCTTGCTAAAGGGGCTGCAACTTTATAGATCTTTTCAAAGAACTCACTTATTTCATTGATTTTTTTCTATTGTTCATTTTCAGTGTTCTTCATTTGTGCTCTTATCTTTATTTCTTTACTTCTGTTTGCTTTGATATTGTTTGTTCTTTGTTTTCTAGGTTCTTGAAGACCTTAGATTACTGTTCGATACTATTCCTATTTTATAATGCATGTATTCAGTGCTATAATTTCTTCCTCAGAATTGCCTTAACTGTGTCTCACAAATTTTGATATATTGTATTCTCATTTTCATACGGTTTAATATATTTTTAACTGTTTACTCTTTGTCTTCCTCTTTGATTTCTGATTTGTCTGGAAAAATGTACTATTTTGTTGCCAAGTGTTTGGAGTTTTGTTTTTTTTTTAATCTTTCCATTATTGGTTTTTAATTTGTTTCCACTGTTGTCAGAGAATACATTAAGGACGTGTTCAATTATTTTAAATTTATTGAGTTGTGTTTTGTGTCTCAAGATGTGGTTTATCTTGGTTTATTTTCTATGAGCACTTAAAAAAACATGCATACTGGTTGTTTTGTATAGTGTTCTTTAATTATCAGTTAGATCCTTTGGTTAATAGTGATGTTGCATTCTTCTCTATGCTTTCCGGTTTTCTCTCTAGGTGCTCTACCCACTTTTGAGAGAGGAATGTTCAGGATTCCAGTTATAATTGTGAACTTGTTTATTTTTACTTTCAAGTCTATCTATTTTGTTTCAAATATTTAGCAACAGACTGCCCAGCTACCTCAGTCAGTAGAGCATGAGACTCTTTTTTTTTTTTGGCCAGGGCTGGGTTTGAACCCACCACCTCCGGTTTACGGGGCCGGCGCCCTACTCCTTTGAGCCACAGGCATCACCCGAGCATGAGACTCTTAATCTCAAATATTTAGCAACTGGTTTTTTTGGTGCATACACATTTAGAATTGCTGCCAATCTTTTTGGTAGACTGACATTTTTACCACTATATAATGGTACTCTCTGTCTCTAGTGATTTTCTTTCCCCTGAAGTCTAATTTATCTAATATTACTATATCCTTGTTTCCTAGAATTAATATTTGTACAGTTCCTTTTTCCATCTTTTACTTCCTATAGGCTTATCATTATATGTGACGTCGGGTCCTTACACAGCATGTTGTTGCTTTAGTTTTACATTATATATATACTTGATTTATGACAATCTACTGGTGTCTTCATCTTACCAGTTGCAATAAAGTGTAAAAATCTCACCTCCATTTTATATCTCTTTGTCTCCTTTTTATAACTGCCTTAAATATTATCTTTATATTTATTTAGAGCTACATCATACAGTGCTGTAGTTTTTGCTTCAACTGTAAAATATATGTAGAAAATTCAGGAGGAAAAAAAGAAAGGCTACTGTATTTAACCACACATTCACCTACCATATTCTTTGTTTCTTTTTGATGGGCCAAAGTTCGGCCTTTTATCATTTTCATTCTTTTCAGAGAACTTCTTTTAGCCATGTTTTAACAGGATTCCTGCTGGCAATAAATTCTATTATATTTTTCTTCATTTGAGAATATCTTGATTTCTCCTTCATTCCTAAAGGATATTTTTGCTGAATATTGAGTGCCAAGTTGACAATTCCTTTCTATCAACAAATGAAAAATATTGCATCATTTCCTTCTGGCTTCCATTGTTTTTGATGAGACCTTTTCACCCACAGGTAAGATGTCATTTTTTTTTTTTTTTGGTAGTTTTTAAGGTCTTTTTTCTTTACTGTTTGTTAGTATAATTATGGGGTGCTTGACATTTATTTCTTTGGGTTTATTTTGTGTGGATTTCACACAAGTTCTTAAATCTGTAGATTTAGGTCTTTGGCCAAATTTTGAGGGGAGTTTAGCCATTATTTCTTTGAGTACTCTTGAGCCCATCTTCTTCTCTTTCTCCTTACAGGACCTGATGACTTGAATGTTAAATTTTCTTGTTATAGGCTCACATGTCCCTGAGTCTGCTCATTTATTCCTGTCCATTTACTGTTTTTTGGATTAGGTAATTTCTATTGTGCCATCTGCATGTTCACTGATCCTTTCCTCTGCCTTCTCCACTCTGCTGTTAAGCTCATCTACTGAGCTTTTTCTTTTGAGTATTGTATTTTACAGTTCTGAAATTTACGTATGGGTTTTTTTCATCTCACATTTCTTTGCTGAGGCTCCTTTTACAAAAAAGTTGTTTCTAATGTGTTTGCACTGCTTACTGAAGTATTTTTTGTTGTGGCTGCTTTAAACTCTTTGTCAAATAAAATTTTAACATCTCTGCCATCTTGGTGTTGGCATCTAACGATGGCCTTCCCCTTCTCTAATTTCCACTTGATATTTTCCATATCCTTGGCATGATAAGTGATTTTCATTTGAAACCAGACATTACTGTCTTATGTTATGAAAATTTGGAACTTATTCAAATGTTGTGTTTAGTTGGCTTTTCTGATACTGCTCTGGGAGGGAAAGGGGCAGGTGGGTATCACCTCATTACGGCCTCTGGGAGGTAAAAGTCCAATTTTGCATCTTTCCCTCCACTGACATGTGTGGATCTGGGCAACTGTTTGGCAGGGGTCGGAGTTCTGGCTCCCCACATGGTGTCCAGTGACATCACAGAAGTGGTGTCCTTCTTAGCCTGGGCAACGATGAACATCCTTACTCTCCACTAATAAGCAACATCTCAGAAGAAATCATCTAAGTTCTGAAAATACCTGAACAAGGGACACCTTGATACTGCCAGATGAAGGTTCAAGTCCAGCTATCCACATGGTCTCCCCAGACACCATGGTGGCTAGGGCAGTGAGTCTCCATACCAAAGATAGAGATGAAAGTTCTAGCTCCCTATTGGCCTTGTGTGAGATTGTGCTGGGAAACCTCATTACAGCTCTGTGAGGGCAGAAGTCTGGCTTCCCCACTCAGCATGTTCTGGTGTGGGTAGAAGTGAGGCTGCTGTTCTTTTGGTGGTGTTTGGATGGAATGCAGTGATCATGATCTAAAAGTTTTTGTCGGTCCTTCCAGGCTAGGGTGCTTTTTTCCTTTTTCTTCTGTTTCTTTTCTTTTCTTTTCTTTTCTTTTCTTTTTGACTGAAGAGATCCGGTTTTTCTTAGAGACTTGTTTTGTCTCTGCTGGTTTCTTCTACTCCAAATCTGGGATATGAGCAAAAAGAAAACCCAGGGAAGTCACTATTATGCCATTCATGACTCATGTCTCAAAGTCCCTGTTTTTCTGCCGTCTTCTCTTCTCCTTTCACAGTCTTTGTACATTTCTTTTATGTAGTTCCCAGGGTTTTTAATTTTACTTGGAGGATGTGATAGGAAAAACTATGTCTATACCATCTTTTTGGAAACAAGAATCTGTCTTAGGCATTTTACATATTTGTACTCATTCAATTCTCACAATAGCCTTCTGAAGTAGAATTATTAACATCTCTGTTTTATAGTTGAGGAAACTGAGTCACAGAGAGGTTAAGTAATAGTGGCAAACCAGGTTTCAAACTCAAGAAGTTAGGCCAGAGTCAGCACTTTCAAACAGTCTGTTAGAACTCCTTTCCAGTACTAAATCTTCATGTGGAAGTTCCTCATTTGTCTTGGTTAGCGTTTCCCTGCAAGACTGGACTCCTGAATATTTTGGCCTAGTTGGGAGTGCCCTCCATGGAACACAGTCCTCCGGGAAGAGGCCCTGCTCTTTCCCCACACCTTAGCCACAAACACACCAAATTTAAAAGATACAGGGCTATAAGCAAAAAATGATTAAATGATCCATCACATCCCTTGTTTTTGAAAGTCCATCTTGAGAGCTAACAATAACCTCCAAATGAGACACACAAATGTCGTTGCAATCCTTCCATTTATCGATCACATCCTTTGGAGCTCAACGCTCTTTATTTTCTGCAAAATTCTTGCTGCGTTATCTACAAGGTAATCATTCTTTCAAAGGCTCTTCTTTAAGTCATTTTCTTCCTCTCAGGCTTTATCCCAAGTTATCCCCCTGCCTTAGAATAAAACTTCAACAATGCTGTTACCTTCTCCCACAAGGAAAGTTACAAAAGCATTCAGATGGGAAGAGCCTTCAGGATTATTTTATAAGAGACAAGATAACTAAGCAGTAAGCATCACACTGTCTGACAGGAGTAAAACTATGGCCAGAACACAGCACCACATGCCACGTACTGACTCCCTTCTCCAGCTCTGATAATGGGGTGGGAGATTGTTTCTTATCATTTCTTATACAAATCCCTTCTTTTTAAACCTATTTCAGAAACACCACTATGAGGAATTCCTGCTGGAAAAAAAAGGGTGGGAAGGGGAAGCACAAAAGCCACGCCATCGATAAGCCGGAAAGCACAGATGACCTGCTCGTCCATCACGCAGAGACCCTATCAAACCTGCCTCACTAGGACATCAGTCTGACTCAACCTCTAAGCTCCTTCTCCTTCTCTCCATCTGGCCCAAACGAGAAGCTTTCTCTCAGGTCTTTTTAGCTTCCTGAACAAGAGCCAGCCCCCTGTGGCTTGCTGCTGCCAGCCTGAATACAGTAATTTTCCAGAAGTCTCTGGGTATGCCACATTGCTCAAGGAAGAGCAGTATCATTAAAGTGACTTCTCGGTCCCATAAACATGCCACTTGTAACCCTCTTGTTCTGTTTGGTGACCTATGCCACCCACTACAATCAACAAGGGGCATCTAGAGTCAGTGCCAAATCCCTGCAAGCTCCATCTGAACACACTTTGGCAAAAGTCTGCATGATACAGATTTCTGTGTGTCATAATGAAATAACCTGTCCTTAAAGCTCAAAGTACAGCATCTGACTGCAGTATTATTTAAATAAATAAATAAATAAGCTGCCACCACTGGACACTGACAAATGTAGACATCATAAAATGACCTTAAACCAATCAATGCTGAGAACAGTCATGATGCATCCAGGGGTCTCAGCACCAAAGAAACAGGCTCTGCCCATTAACATAATGAATTTCAGTGATGGCAAAAACCTATTCTTGAGGGCATAAAGGACAAGTAGCAGTGAGGTCATCAGTAAAGCACATGACATTTTAGTCCCTGGCTCTAGTTTTCCCCGTTTTATTTTTCAATAACCCACAAGCTGTCCTGCCTCATATAATAATCTGTGGCAAAGGAGAGCTCCTCTTTTGTCAATACCAGCTGTGTGCACACACACACACATATTCCAGATGGACTTCTCCCTGAGTGAATGCCATCTGTGTTACCAGGAATCAGGTTCTTGCCTAATTCTTTCTCTTTTTTTTGAGACAGAGCCTCAAGCTGTCGCCCTGGGTAGAGTGCTGTGGCATCATAGCTCACAGCAACCTCCAATTCCTGGGCTCAAGCGAGTCTACTGCCTCTGCCTCCCAAGTAGCTGGGACTACAGGCGCCCGCCACAACACCCGGCTATTTTTTGGTTGCAGCCATCATTGTTGTTTGGCAGGTCCAAGCTGGATTCAAACCGGCAGCTCAGGTGTATGTGGCTGGCGCCTTAGCAGCTTGAGCCACAGGCGCTGAGGCGTTCTTACCTAATTCTAAAGCAAACAACTTGGGCATATGCCGTGATCAACAAATCAAGGCACATGATACTAGACAAATTGTCTAAAAGTGAGACTCTCCTTAAAAAGCTGGAACTCCCACCTGCAAACCAATTAACATTTTATTAGCAGTAGAAACTTATGTAAAATGGTAAAAGGTTTCACAACACAGAAATGGTGAAGTTTTGGCACTGCGGAAGAAATGGACATTGACCGAGTGTGGCGTTCATGTGGCCAAGTGCTATTTCCATCCCCATGAAGTAGACAATTCATTTTACACATGTGTAACCAAGTTAAGAGAGATAAAATAGGCTGTCCAAGACCACATGGCTAGATGAGAAGATTCAGGATATGACTCCAAGTTCGTGCCACCCTAAAGCTGTCCATCCCTGTGCTTCTGATTCAGGCTCCTTCATCTCCGAGTGCGTAGGGGACCAGCACGCCTGCTACTTGTCCTCAGGAAAGGTTTCTGGAGGAGCTAAGCAGTCTGAAGAGCTGAGCTGATCCTCCTTCAAACTCTGTCTAAATCTGTTACAATGTGCTACAGTACAGGGCAGTGATAGAAAGGAAAGGAACCTTCTCTCTGTTCTGCAGACACCTCAGATGGGAAGCTGTTTGGCTGAACAGCACAAGTATATCTTAGCAAGCAAAAGTAGGAAAAGATACAAGGTCTACCTTCATTTCTGTTTTGTTTTGTTTTGTTTTGTTTTGGCCAGGCCTGGATTTGAACCCACCACCTCTGGTACATGGGGCCAGTGCCCTACTCCTTTGAGCCACAGGCGCTGCCCATTTCCTTTTTTTTTTTTTTTTTTTTTGAGGCCAAGTCTCACTCAGTCGCCCTGGGGTTGAGTGCTGTGGCTCCATAGCTCACAGCAGCCTCAAACTCTTGGGCTCCAGTGATCCTCTTGTACCTCAGCATCCTGACTAGCTGGGACTATAGGCGTCCGCCACAACACCCGTCTATTTTTGGAGATGGGGTCTCACTCTTGCTCAGTTTGGTCTCCCGAACTCAAGCAGTCCGCCCGCCTTAGCCTCCCACAGTGCTGGGATATACCTTCATTCTCAAACTCAGTTTCGCAAGTGTAAATGAGTACCATCTACTTCGCGGGGAAGAAAATAGCCCTTGGTCATGTGAAATATACACTCTGTCAATGTTCAATTGCAAAATCCTGTAATAGAATAAATTTGTTTATGGAAAGTTGAAAATTCTCTTCATTGTGTCCTGCCCAGAGCCTCTGGTCAAGAAATTACAGGCGCCCAAATGGCCAACACATGAAAAAATGCTCATCGTCTCTAATCATCATGATTTCATTTGCATTTGAAATGCAAATCAAAACCACTCTGAGATACCACCTAACTCCAGTGAGATTAGCCCACATCACAAAGTCCCAAATCTGTAGATTCTGGAATGGATGTGGAGAGAAGGGAGTACTTTTTTTTTTTTTTTTAGAGATTCTCACTTTATCACCAGCAGTAGAGTGCTATGGCATCATAGCTCACAGCAACCTCCAACTCCTGGGCCTAGGCGATTCTCCTGCCTCAGCCTCCAGAGTAGCTGGGACTACAGGTGCCCATCACAATGCCCAGCTATTTTTTGTTGCAGTTTGGCCAAGGCCGGGGTTGAACCCTCCACCCTCAGTATATGGGGCCAGCGCCCTACCCACTGAGCCACAGGCACCGCCCCAAAGGGAACACTTCTATACAACCTTCCTGAAAAGAAATATGGATAATTCTTAAAGAACTAAACGTTGATCTTCCATTTGATACTGCAATTCCATTACTAGGTATCTATCTAGAAAAACAAAAATAATTTTACCACAAAGACATTTGCACCAGAATGTTCAATGCAACTCAATTCACAATTGCCAACTTGCAGAGACAACCCAAGTGCCCATCAAGCCATGGATGGATTAACAAACTGTAGTATATGTACACACGGAGTATTCCATTCAGCCATGAGAAAAGATGGAGACTTCACATCTTTTATGTTTATCTGGATGGAGTTGAAACACAATTTTCTTTTTTTTTTTTTGTAGAGACAGACTCTCACTTTATGGCCCTCAGTAGAGTGCGGTGGCCTCACACAGCTCACAACAACCTCCAACTCCTGGGCTTAAGCAAAAAACACAATTTTCTTTTTTTTTTTTTTTATTGTTGGGGATTCATTGAGGGTACAATAAGCCAGTTACACTGATTGCAATTGTTAGGTAAAGTCCCTCTTGCAATCATGTCTTGCCCCCATAAAGTGGAAACACAATTTTCTTAATAAAGTATCTCAAGAATAGAAAAGCAAGTAACCAATGTACGTGCTTCTTAATATGAAACCAATATATAGACAACTACAAGCCCACACAAATGATGAAATACAAATATAGTCTAGCAATGGGGAGGGAAAATGAGGAAGGGAGGAGAGGGAGGGCAATTGGTGGGATCTCACCTAATGTGCACAATGAGAGGTTGCTCAGCACAGTCCCTGGGTGAAGGGTTCAACTACAACTTGAAACTTTTTTTTTTAATTTGGCATAGGAAAAAATCTTAATCTTGTAATAGTTATGATATAGATTTAACTAGAAAGGTCCTTACTATTATTTTTATAAAATTTTTTAAATTTTATTTTATTTTTAAATTATTTTTTATTAAATCATAACTTCATACATTGATGCATTTATGGGGTTCAGTGTACTGCTTTGATATACAACGTGAAATGCCTACATTGAACTAAGTAACACATCCATCAAAATTATACTCATTTCTTAGTAGTTTTGAAATGTACCATTGTATCATGTGTATCATGCAAATTAGGTGAGGTCCCCCCTTGAACCTTATCTTAAAATTGAAAACAATGTAATCTAAAAATTTGTACCCTCATATAAATTTGAAATTGCATTTCTTTTTTTTTTTTTTTTTTTTTGCAGTTTTTGGCCAGGGCTGGGTTTGAACCCGCCACCTCCAACATATGGGGCCGGTGCCCTACTCCTTTGAGCCACAAAGAAATTAAAGACATACAGAATGCAACTCCTCTCCCATCTCTGAGATTTGTGTTGTTCCATGTTTGCTTAGAGTTTCTAGCCACAGAATGGTCCCTCCATCCCTGCCCTCCAGCCATTCATCAGGAGCTGGATGCACAATTATCACAAGGAAACTTCCCAGGGACCAGAGTCTTCTGACCAGACCCAGCCAAACCCAAACAACCTGCCTGTTTGATGATTGGATAAAACCATTCAGCCTCTGTAAATGCCCAGGCCATCTGTAGTTATAGTTGTTCTGATTCTATCAGGCTTAATATGCAACTAAGTCAATGCACCAACTCTTGCCTCCATCAAAGGTGCTTTTCTCAGAGCAGCCCCCTTGCCTGGGGCAATGCAAGTCAGCATTCCTACAAGGTGTGTGGCAAGCCCTCTGTGGTCCAGCCCCATCTCTCTATCAAGCCTGGGCATCTAACTCTCCCCTCCTCTCTCTCCAGTCCATTCAAATTAATTGTAGCTTCCTAAACAGTAACACATCATTACATCATCTTTTTCCCTACCTGTACCTTTCTTAGTAAAGGGTATCCCAAAAGTCACCCCTAAAGTTGCCAGACATAGGAAAAATGGGAAATTTAGCTAAATGTACTTTTTTTTTTTTTTGTAGTTTTGGCCGGGGCCAGGCTTGAATCCACCACTCCCAGTATATGGGGCCAGCGCTCTGCTCTTTGAGCCGCAGGCACCCCCCACTAAATGTGCATTCATTTATAAAAAATTCATGTATCTTCATTAAAAAATGTCCATTACAAAATATTTTTTAAAAATTTAAAATATATTGTCTTTGGGTACCACCATCGCAGTACACACCACATTGTACAGTAACAACTACTGGATTTATCTGTACTGTCCCCACCCACAATTAGATTCTCTCAGGTTTTCTCATTCAATTTTGTATTTCCAAATTCTATATCATAGTCGTTGTTAAACATGGCCTTAATGAAAGGGTACACCTAATTCATGCATTGCTTGAACAAGTATTTATAGAGGAACTAGAAAGTATATTTAGAAAACTTTTAGCCCTGATGCTAAGTTTAGGAAGCCTTTCTCTCCTCTGTCTCTTGGGTGCATGAGAAATGTCTTCACAGACTCTCAAATAATAGGTATGGGGTGTGGGGGAAGGAGGGAGAAGATTAGGGCAAAGGCAAGACCATGCCTGCTGACACCTACGTAAGAGGAGGAAAGATGGAGACAAGGTTGAGGAGAAGGGGTGCTCAAGGAGAAGAATCACCCAGTGTACCCACCAGGGAAGAGGCAGGTCTAGGCACCAGCACTTATTCCGGCTCAGGGTGAATCTTCTGTTGCGAACTTGCTTACGTTGCCAGGAGACATACCATTAGGATTGATACTAAGAAAAGCACTACGAGCTTTTTTGTTTGTTTGTTTGTTTGTTTGTTTGTTGTGGGAGGCGGATTTGAAACCAAGTCTCACTCAGTTGCCCTGGGTAGAGTGCTGTGCTGTTGTCACACCTCAGAGCAACCTCAAACTCCTGGGCTGAAGTGATCCTCATGTCTCAGCCGCTCAAGTAGCTGGGACTACTGGTGCCCACCACCACACCCGGCTAATTTTTCTATTTTTAGTAGCGACGGGGTCTCACTCTCATCAGGTTGGTCTCAAATTTCTGAGCTCAAGCAATCCACCTACCTTGGCTTCCCAGAGTGCCAGGATCACAGGCATGGACCACCACGCTCGGCCAGTGCTGCCCTTTCCATCGCAGTATTCTTCTATTCTGTCAGTTTCACACATGCATGCAAATCTCCCTTTAAATCCAAATTAAACTAATTTCACACTAGAAAACAGGATTTATATATACAGGTGTTTGTGAATGGGAAGGCTGTAATTCAGGGAGTGTATATATAACAATGTCTTTCTCAGACTGCTATAGGCAAGATGATCACAAGAAAAAATAGCAGCAGCTGATGCCAAGACGTGCAATGCAGGTGATTTGAAAATTCTCTGCCATTCCAAAGAATAGTGCACATTTCCCTCAGACATAGTCTACTAGCAAAGAGATGAAATCTTTGAGATATATGAATAATTTCTCTGACAAAAGCTTACCAAAATAGAGCAATGAGAGAAAATTACCATGGTTATATGAGATCCACGTATTTCTCACTCATCATCCCCCATCTCAGAGGACAACATAAAATTTATTTCATTTTTATTTATGCTAAGCAGGAAGGAAATTTGTCCTGCTTCCATTTTAAGTTTGCTTCTTTGATTAAATAAGAGAACCAATTCTCCTAGAATAATAAACAATCTACTCAATTTCACATTAATGGAACACTTTGGATGACATTTACAAAGGGAGGGCATCAGGTAAGGGGTGGCCAAGGGGCTTTAGAATTGGTTTGACCCAGATTTAGATATGTTTTACCCCTTTGTAGCTGTGGGAACTTGAATGAAACACATAACTTTCCAAACTCAATTTCTCAACTGTCTACAGACATGACAGTAGACACCTCATGGGATGGCTAGATGGATTACAAATGTGCTATTTGCAAACACTTGTGTATATGAACTCCACTTTTTAATGTGACATTGGCACTTAAAAGGAGATTCGTGTGCATGTATGAAATTCACCAGGACATAATAGCCACATAAAATGACACCGGTAAGATGTCATGTGCGCAGCCCAGCAGAGTGAGCGCTCGACATTTTGTTTCCACTTGCCCTACCTGTTTACCAGATTTAAGGAGTTTCTATTGGGCTGGACAAATGATAAGATAAACAAAGCACTTCTCCATCCTTCAGGAACTTAGGCTAGTGAAGGGGATGAAATGCATATAGATTAGGCCAAGTAAGATATATACTTTGAGAGCAAATAAATCCAAGTGACTTGAGAACACAGGGAGAAAAACCAGGTGCCAAGTTCCCTTGGGGCATCAGGATCAACTTCACGAAGAGACCATTTTAGATGGATCTCAGAATTGGTAGGGACTTTTCGATGAGTAGTTTACAGTTCTGAATTAAGTCTTTCAGTTGAAACACACACACACATATACACAGGAAAAGATATTAATAGGAACTAAAGCAGATGAGACTCGAATCAAGAACCTTGGCAGAATTTCCACTGGTCACCAACTTTTGGAGCTAAACTGAAAACAACACTGGGACAGATAATAGTTTATTGCTTAAAATGAGGCAATGATACCAACCTAAAGGAAGGTGGTGGCCAGCTCTGGTTTACGGAATTCCTACCACTCCAAGTAAAGCACAAGAGCCTCCATCTGTACCACAACCCCTGAAAGAGGGCCAGAAACCACGTCTTGGCCTCTCCTTTAACCCACTCTATTCTTTCTACAGCTTTCTGCAAAGACTACGTCAAAAAAAAAAAAAAATAGAAGGGAGGATCTAAAGAAGAGAAGTTAGAAAAAATAAAGTTCTCCCTGGAAAGGGATATGAAATGACAAGGAACAGGGACAGAGTGTGTAGCACGCTGGTAGAAAAGACTGGTAGCAGATGACTGGGGGATTTTCATGTACTTAGTCAGTCAACCAGAGAGACAACAGTGGGGATGGAGGAGGATCTCATTAGTCCAACCAGAACAGTGCAGGACATGGGTAAACGCTGTTCCCAGCACCACTTCCTGAGAGAGACTAGAGTGGGTGAATCCCTGGACAAGCCAGCTACTCTGCTATGGCAAACGCCTAATCTACCTTGAAGATACTTTACTCCAAGAAAAATAAAGAGAAAATAGAGAGAAATGAGGAAAAGAATGAGGAAAGAAAGAGACCGTGAGTATTAAAAAAATAGTACAGAGACAACGACCCTGAAAATTTGGAGGTAAAGTATATCTTTTCAAAATTATTGACACAAAGCAGAATATTTTAAATAAATGCCAGTGCACCCACAGGATATCTTTTTACAGATGTCAGCCCTCACATTCTCAGATATCATCCAAAGGCACCAGAGAATTCTTCAAAGTAATAAAAAGTAAATTAAAAGTGAAAAGAGCTGAATGCAAAACCTATATATACACACACGAGGTGTCTAACAATTAAGTTTGTGAACTCATCCTAGAAAAAGTACTGTGTGCCTCATTGCTGAGTACCATTATGGTCTCCTCCAAAGTACTCCCCTTGGAGAGCTATGCGCTGATGCCAGGGCCTAGTCTGCCCTTCAAAGCAATTCTGGAACTCTTTTTCTGGAGTGGCCATCAAGTGTCACCTCATTATCCTTGATGTCCTGAATGTCATCAAATATCTTCCATTCTTAATATTTATGTTAATATAAATAAAAGGTCATTGGGGGCCAGATCAGTTGAGTAGGGAGGGTGTTCCAATACAGCTATATGTTTACTGGCTAAAACTCTCTCACAGATAGTGCCGTGTGAGCTGGTGCATTGTTGTGATACAAGAGCCATAAGTTGCTGGCCATGAATTTCAGTTAAGATTTTCCTGTTTCTCTATTGATATTTCCTGTTTCTCTATTGATATTGACTGCTTCTTTCTCACAGTCAGCCAAGGATTTTGATGCACAATTTGATGAATTTTTGCAATGCTTTCATCAGTTTTACTCTACTGGCTTCCCTGACCTTTCCTCGTCAGTGATGAGTTCTCTCCCCTCAGAAAATCCATTTGTTCACTGCCACATTTTCTTTATGACATTATCCCTCTAAACTTAGACAAACATGTTTCACGTCCACTCTTGCCAAGTGTAACAAGAAATTTACAAATATTTGTTCATTGCCCTAATTTAAGCTCTGATTCTCTTACAATGGCACCCAAAAACACACAACAATAAAATACTACTCAGCAAAATACCACCACACATTAACATGAACACAGCTGTAAGACACTGATGTACCAAGGTTATGAAACCTTACCAAATCGTTTGTATAATAATGCCAACAGAAGACATGGTGGCAAGTTCACTGACCTCATTGTCAGATAGTGCTTTTCAATTTTATAAAACTTTGCATGTGTGGTAGATGGAAAGTCATGCATCAGATAATTGACAATGTTTCAGTGAATGAGGGATCCCATATCTGACAGAGGTCTCATAAGACTATAAAAAGGTGAAAAATTCCTATAGCCTAGTGACATCATGGCCATAATGTCCCAGCATAATGCATTACTCATGTGATGCTGGTGTAAACAAACCCACTGAACTCCTGGTCATATCAAAGGATAGCACATACAACCATGCAGTACATAATGCTTGATAATGATAATAAATGACTATGTTACTGATTTATATATGTACTGTATGTTAATCATTACTTTCAAATATACTCATTCTACTTAACAGCCACAGGCAGGTCCTTCAGGATATTTTCCAGAAGAAGGCATTGTCATCATAGGAGATGACAGCTCCATGTGTGTCACTATCCCTGACGACCTTCCAGAGGGACAAGATGCGAAGGGAAGGTAATGCTATGGACAGCTCACCCTGTGTAGGCCTATGCTAATGTATGCATTTCTTTCTTAGCTTTCAACAAAAAAAAAGTTAAAAAAAATAATAAATAAATAGAAGACGACTTATAGAATAAGGATATAAAGAAAAAATATTTTTATACAAAAGAGTACAAAAAGTTAGTTTGTAAGATAAAATTACAATAGGCAAAGGTTAATTTATTACTGCAGAAATAAAATAAATTATAAATTGAGTGTAGTCTAAATGTACTGTGTTATCAAGTCTAGTGCCCCATACTGTCCTAGGCCATCACACTCACTCAGACTCACCCAAAGCAACTTCCAGTCCTGTAAGCTCCATTCATGGTAAGTGCCCCATTCAGGTGTACCATTTTCCATCTTTTATAAAGTACTTTTACTGTACCTTTTCTATGTTTAGACACAAAAATACTTAGCATGTGTTACAACTGCCTACAGTATTCAGTACAGTAACATGCTGTACCGGTGTGCAGCCCAGGAGCAACAGGTGATATCACACAGCCTAGGTGTGCAGTGGGCTGTACCACTAGGTTTGTGTAAGAATGCTGCGATGCCCACACAACAACAAAGTCACCTAATCATGCACTTCTCAGAACATGTCCCTGTCATTCGGCAGGGCGTGACTATACATCAGCGGAAATAAACTTAAATGATAGAATAGTTCCGAGTCTGAGGGATGTGAGAGGAAAGATTTTAGAGCCTTGCTGCTGTTCTATCTTCTTCCAAAATTTCCATGGGGTTACTTTCATAATTTAAAATTTGCTATGTTTTGAGAAAAATAGATAAATGCACAAATATTATATGGAGGCTGGGGGGAAGAAGGGGAAACATCAACAAAGGAAAGTTGGCATGAAAACACAGGCCATGTCAGAAAAGTGTCTGGAGGATGTGTAAGAACAACGCGAGTCTTGGTGAGGTTGGAAATAGCAACTGCAGTCAGAGAAAAGTCCCTTAATGCCCTATGTAGGGACAGACATTTTCTTCTGTCCACACAGCAGATTTTTGAATATCAGAAAGGGCTGTGTTGGAGATATGTTCGTACTCCAACAAATAGTGTCTTAATTCCAATGGACGAGAGGCATTTGTAATAGTCCAAGCATCAGGCATGTGCCTGACCAAGTGGTCCCCGTGACGTGGTAGATGTGAGTTTCAGATACAAGACTCAACCAACGGTTGGGTGAGGAGACAATTAAAGAAGGCCCCAAAGACCCCATTCTGGGGGACTAGTCAGAGATCTGCGTTATTCACAAAAGCTGGGGGAGGGATATGTGACGTTCATTTCCACCACGTTGAGCTTCAGTGTCCATGGAGTTTCTTGAGGAGGTTCTAACTGGGATTTGGAAATGTGAATCTGGCCCAGTGATGTGGATTTGGGTCATCAGTACAGACACAAGAGATGCTCAGAACTAAAGGAGGAGGCAGGGAGAGAAAGAGCAGGATGGAGAAGGAGGAGGAGGAAGGTGAGAAACAGAAACACCCGCAAGGGGAGACAGGAGAAGACCCTGGAAGAGCACACCGCAGAAGAGAAGTCACCCCTGATAGAGCCAGAAGAAGCAAAAGCAGGAAGAAAAGCATATCCCAGCACCACAGAGGAGGGGCTGAGCGCCCACAGGAGGGCCATTCTCAGTGCAGAATGCTGTGCAAAGCTCCAAGAGGCAGGATGCTAAGCAATGGCCACTGGAAACTGTGACTGGGAGGTCAAGTGACATCAAAAATTTTTAAGTCAAAAATAAGAAAGCAAATCAACATGTCTGATGTGATCAGAATGGACATTTTTCTGTGGCAACTGCCATTTTAAAAACACATCTCGAGGCCAATGCTCTGAGCATCCAGCCATTTCTGCTTTATCCAGATGGGCTGGAGATGTTCATCTCTTGAGTGCTAACAGTTTGAGGCTATTGCCACAGCAACCAACAGAACAATGGTTGTATTTTAACTCTGTCGGTCACCAACTACATCCCAGGATGCCGCCTGCATGGGAATGAAGTTGTTCTTTCAGACGCTGCCATGTGGAACTCAGCTGGGTTGGGGTTGCAGGTGTCTGTGAGCACTGCCTGATTTCAGGTGTTTTCTATAATTACTGGGATGATGAAATCTGTCATGCTGGTAAGGTAGCAGGCAGGAGAGACTAATTAATTATTTGATTCCCAATCTAAAAATAAATATTTATCAAGTCCAATTGCATTCATTTTAATTAGTTGGGTTTTTACAGTTTTAGCAACTCCCTTATCACACTGACTCTTTCTCTTAATATTAAAGAGGAAACTTTTGACACCTAAAATATCCCTGCAAAGACAAACCTGCTGGGTCTTGCTCAGGTCTCACCTTATCCCTGAGTGTATTTTACTTATTTGTTTTACTTATTGTATCACCCTTTTAGGATGTGAGCTCCATGAAGAAAGTGACTTTTGTGTATTTAATTGACTGCTGTATTCTCCACAATTTACATCTGTGTCTGGCCAATGAAATGAGTTAAATGGTTACTAGTGGAATGGATTTATTAAAAACGAGGTGGTGAGAACAGATAGATTATGAGACTAAATCTTCAGAAGGACAGCAGCACCCTTACAAAACCAAGTCAAGGTGAGTGGATCGGATACAAAGAGGATATGATGAGAAAACCCCGTTTATGTGGGGGGAAGATATGAACTGGTTTGATGAGACGTAGAATATAGACTCGATTAGCTTTCTTTATACCCAGCGTGGATATAACTTTGATTCTTCAGTACTACTCAGGGACCAGGGGACTTTGGGGGTGGGATAGTTGAAATCCATAAGAACCTCTGTCATCTTTATAAATTTCATTTCAGAAATTTAGGACTTTATTAAGCAAATAAGAGTGACCGTGTCACCAAGGGGCAATCCAGCCAGCACCAAGTAAAAACCCAACAGTATAATTGGCCAAAGCTGGAGAGAACTACATAACAAACCTTAAGATGCTACATGAAAATAATTTCTGGGCTGAACCACAGATATATATTTTGACTTTATAAACCCTGAAGTCTCCCATGAATCTAGTATTCAATAGCTGAATAACTTAAGGAGTTACAGTATTTTACTTTTTTTTTTCTTGAGACAGAGTCTCAAGCTGTCACCTGGGTAGGGTGCCGTGACATCACAGCTCACAGCAACCTCAAACTCTTGGGCTCAAGTGATTCTCTTGCCTCAGCCTCCCAAGTTGCTGGGACCTCAGGTGCCCAAGGAGTTACAGCATTTTAAAAAATCCTAATCTTGAGAATTAAGTGTATGTATAATCTTTTTATTTTATTTTATTTTATTTTGAGACAAAGTCTCATTCTGTTGCCCTGGGGATGAGTGCCATGGGCCATGGTGTCATCACAGCTCAACAGCAACCTCAAACTCTTAAGCTCACCCAATCCTCTTACCTCAGCCTCCTGAGTAGCTTGAACTTCAGGCGCCTGACACAAGGCCTGGCTAGTTCTTTTTCTATTTTTAGTAGAGATAGAGTCTTGCTTTTGCTCAGCCTGGTCTTGAACTCCTGAGCACAGAAAATCCACCCACCTAGGCATCCCAGAGGGCCAGGATTACAGGTGTGAGCCTCCTTGCCTCGGCCTATAATCCTTTTCTAATGAAAAGTGCCAAAGAAAGTAAAATCAAACAATCTGCCTCAAAATGCCAAGATACCCAAATACCTACTTTGGTCTGAAGGCATCCAGTGAAATGGTGACAGGATACCTCTTCTACGTTGCAGGTTTGATTACCACTAGATCTAAATCAAACACTGAAACTCAGATGTGTCATCACTATAAGTAGCAAATCAATACATTAATATTTTTTGGAAAAGGTCAATCAGAAAACCATTAAAATCGTTTATTAAATTCAAGCATCACAGAAAGATCTTCAAGCCAAGTCTCAGGCATTTCTCGCTGCACCTGCTGCCAGCATCTTAAATTGCTTCCTTGAAAAGAAAGGTCTGTTTGACAGTGACCAATGGCACATAAAGAGGGATCACAAATGATGCCAAAGTATCCAAACTCAGGAGGATAAAAGTTTAAAAAGTGAACTATATGATTACTGGAGAAGACAGATATTAAATAGATAATCATAAAAAGAATACTATGCAGCCTTAAAGAAAGATGGAGACTTTATCTCTTTCATGTTTACATGGATGGAGCTGGAACATATTCTTCTTAGCAAAGTATCTCAGGAACGGAAGAAAAAGTATCCAATGTACTCAGCCCTCCTATGAAGCTAAATTATAGCTTTCACATGAAGACTATAACCCAACTATAGCACAAGACTATGGGGAAAGGGCCAAGGAAGGGGAAGGGAGGGGGGAGGTTTTGGTGGAGGGAGGGTAATGGGTGGGGCCACATCTATGGTGGATCTTAGAATGGGTACAGGCGATTGCACTAATGTACACAGCTATGATTTAACAATAAAAAAAAAGAACATTAAAACAAACAAACAAAAAAAAGAAGCAATTGCAAACTAGGAGGAGACCAGTGTTCCAGGCCAAAGTAGCAGTATGTGTGAAGACTTCGATGATGGAACTTATATTATGCTTGAAAAATCGAAATAAGGTCAGTTAATCTAAGTCAGGGTTTTCCTGATTGACCCCTGTGGTTTTGCAGGTCCCAGGTTACATGTCATCAACTCAAGGAGACCTTCCCTAGTTCACCCTCAGGTCTTCTGATACACAGCCCAAAGGCACTTCTCCTGTTGCTTCTTACAACTCAACACAATTGTCTGTACCCTCATGTATCATTATAGAGATACTTAATCTAAGTGGAAATCAAGATACAGCCTTAGTGATAATTCTAGAGCCTACAGAACAGACCAGAGAAGCATCTCACAGAGAATCTGCCCCAAATAAAATGTATTTCTTTTTTTTTTTTTTTTTTTTTTTATAGACAGTCTCACTTTATGGCCCTTGGTAGAGTGCCGTGGCCTCACACAGCTCATAGCAACCTCCAACTCCAGGGCTTAAGCGATTCTCTTGCCTCAGCCTCCCGAGTAGCTGGGACTACAGGCGCCCGCCACAACGCCCGGCTATTTTTTGGTTGCAGTTCAGCTGGGGCTGGGTTTGAACCCAACACCCTCGGTATATGGGGCCGGCACCTTACCAACTGAGCCACAGGCGCTGCCCCAATAAAATGTATTTCTTTCTGTATATGTCAAACAGTAAGCAAACATTTGAATAGCACCAGCCACAGGGAAACCACACTGGCTATTAATTGGCAGTAGCGATATCACTAAAGGTCGGGGCTCTTCCCAAGTCTCCAAGACTCCATCATTCAATCTTCTAAGCAGATTCTCATGATCACGGAGAAAACACACAGTGTCCAGTGCTTCTATTCCTTTCAGGATAGTTTGGCTACACTGACATAAGCTTCTAGAGAAAAAATAAAGAAACAAATGTAAGGTCAACTGAGCTATTCCTGTTCCTCTCAAGACACCTTTACCATCACCTAACTCAGCACCTAAGAGCAAGAGGCTGCAAAATTGCAACTCCAAGGAAGAATAGAGCTGGCAGAGTAATCCCTGAAGATATCAAGCAACAGTTCTCACTCACTTAACTCTTTTCTGTACTACCTTAAATATAGGATCAGTCCCAAAGAAATAATAATGTCTAAGTAGACAGATGGCTAACTCTGAGCCAGGGCAGGCCTGAAAACTCTTGAGTTTCTCTTCCTAATCTCTGGTGCATCTGGGTTTGTTACTTGTTTATTCCTTGTTATAGTCTGTCCTGTTAAGACACATGGACCATATCATGTTCATCACTTGGATGATACCTACAGAGGTTTAGCTCCATCAAATTCTACTGCTTTCATTGCTAGAATAAATGTAAAGAACTTTATAAGTTTTTTAAAAAATGTTTTGAAGGTGAGTTATGAAAAAGCCAAGCATCTTGAACAATTCCAAAGACTCTCTTGGCAAATCTCCTTTCTGAATGCTTTGTATATAAATTCCATCATCAGCTTCAGCTGCTATGGCAACTGGACTATTTTGGAAACGACTTGAAATGAGTACCACTACACATCCAGCATCTTTTGCAGGAAACACAAAAGACTATGAGATTTGATCCACTCTAAATTTCAAAATGCAGACATCAAGTTTCATCCCTGAAATCTATTTATGCTCCTATTTGCAAATTAATAGATAACAACCTGATACAACTCCATGTGAGCACAAGGGGGGAGCCCTTCATTTTATTCCTTAACTGTTCATTGTAAAGTATCACTTAGATCACTTGGGTACTCTCTTCCCAGATTTATCGGACCACTTTTTAAAAAGAGACTCTAAAGGACTTAATGTAATCAGAAAAATCAAGTGGAAAGTACACAGTTTCCATAAGTAGTATAGTCCCTGCTCCTCCCCACCCCACTTTCCTCCACTGTCAACACCCTGCTTAGAGGGGTATGTTTATCAGTCAGTGAACCCCTCCCCGACACATCATAATCACCCAGAGTCCATAGTTTATATTAGGGTTCACTCTTGGTGATATGCATTTTGTGAGTTTAGACAACTGCATACTGACGTGTACCCTTCATTACAGTATCATACAGAAGAGTTTCACTGCCCTAACACCCCTCTCTTTTCTACCTACAAATCCTTCCCACCCCCCTGAACCCTTGGCCACGACTGATCTTTTCACTGTCCTCATAGATTTCTTTTTCCAGAAGGTCTCATCTTGGAATCACACAGTATGTAGTCCTTCCAGACTGGCTTCTTTCACTTAGTAACATACACTTAGCCATCTTCCATGTCTGTCTATGGCTTGATAGCACATCTTTTTGTCACAAATAATACTGCGTTGTATGGATTTACCACAGTTTGTCGATTCACTCACTGAAAGACATTTTGGTTACTTCCAAGTTTTGACAATTATGACTAAAGCTGTTATAAACCTTTGAGCACAGGTTTTTGTACCGACGTAAGTTTCCAATTCATTTGGGTTATAGCAAGGAGGGCAATAGTAAGTGTGTGTTTTGTTTTGTAAGAAATTGTCAAACTGTATTTCAAAGTGGCTGTGACGTTCTGTATTCTGACCAACGATACATGAGAGGGGATTGCTTGACGTCCTAGAGTTGATTGCTTGACATCCTAGAGGGGATTGCTTGACGTCCTAGAGAGGATGGCTTCACGTCCTGTTTACTTCCCATCCTTGCCAGTATCGGGTGGTGTCAGCATTTTAAAATTTTGGCCATTTTAATAGGTGACAATGGTGTCTCCTTGTTACTTGGATTTGTAATTCCCGACTGATACACGTGCTGAGCTTTTTTTCCATATGCTTATTTGCCAGACCTCCCTGTGTACTCAGATCTCTACCAAGGCCTGAGGTTCCCACCAAATGCTGTACCACAGAAGAGAAACAAGCCCTTTGGCCATCAGTTGGCTGTGATTTAATCAAAGAACAAGCCGTGGTTCTCACATTCTACACTGCTGAGCTACTATTCCTGGATCACTGAAATAGCTAATTTTGTTTGTGGGAGCAAAGAAGACTGTGTGGAAATAGAAAGTAATTCAACACCCAGACAATTTAATATGGTATTTAGGCCCATGCACCTTAACTGTATATATGAAAAAGCATCAAACAAGTTCTCAAACCCTATGCTTAGGCTATAACACTGGGGAGTTCATTTAGAATCTCCAACATTTGCTTAAAATTCCACAAAATAAGGAAATTTGTTCTTGCTCCAAGTTCTCATAGGGCATTCCCCTGAATATTTGGGGGTGATGGTCAGCAGGTGCGAAGGTTAAGCAACCCAGATGAACTGATGGAGGGACCAGCATATGACGTGGACTAAGTGTGTGTGGAAGGACTATGTGGGGATGGGGTGAGAGGCCTTCTGCACATGTCCTAGGACCCAAAAGAACCAGCATCCTCACTAAAATTTTTGAATTTATTATAATAATGAGAAATCCATTTTCAAAATAAACTGATAAAGCTATCATACATTTTCCTCTAGAAGTTTAATGATTTTACTTTTAAGATACTTATGATAGTAAAGGCTTCTATCTCAGCATTTTAGTGCAGAAACAAGCTTTTACTGACCTTTTGAATAGAATCTAAAGCAATCTACACCATCTTTATCAATTTCAAAATGTGTTTCTAACAGCTGAATCCTTCAAAAGTATACTTTAAATGGATAGTCAGGGCAAGTAATATATCAGAAGTGTCAATCAAAGGAGGAGAAAAATTCTGTGACATTCACAGATGTCACCCCATCCACTCATTCAATTAAAAAAAGTGTTTTGTTTGCAAGAGGGACTTTACCTAACAATTGCAATCAGTGTAACCTGGCTTATTGTACCCTCAATAAATCCCCAACAATAAAGAAAAAACAAAAACAAAAAAAACAGTTTCCTTCTACAACTTGGACTTTACCTAACAAGTACAAACAACATAACCTAATCATATGTACCCTTATAATAATCTGAAAAAAAAAGTGTTTTGAATAACCACAATATTCCAGGCACTGTTCTAAGTGTTTAACTATGTAAAGTGCATGTTTATATTAATATGTAAATTAAAGGCATAAATTACATTTGCAAATGTCATATTAGAAGATCACAAGTTCTGGGCCAGAGCTATGCATACGATAGGGCCTTAAACAGGGTGCTTATTAGAAAGATGAATTCACTCACTGAAAGACATTGGGTCTGAAAGACTGGGTATTTCATGAATTAACTCACAATTACTAATTGTAATAATTGTAAGCCATTGTAATTCTCTTGATCTGGCAAAAAAAATAAAAATAAAAATAAAAGGTTGTTTCATTCCTTAACCATCAAATTTGAATATAACTCTTATCTGGTATATTTTTTAAAAGTTTTAAATTTTTCATTTTTTTTAAATCATAACTGTGTACATTGATGCATTTATGGAGTTCAGTGTACAGACTTGATATACAATGTGAAATTCTTACGTCAAACTGATTAACACATCAATCACCTTGCTTACTTATTTGTTGTGGTAATGACAATTATACTCTTTTCTTAATAGTTTTGAAATATACCATTGTATTATGCACATTAGGTGAGGTCCCCCCCAAATGCTCTCCGTCCTCCCAGCTTCCCTTCCTCCCCTCTCTTTCTTCTTCCCTCCTACTTTCTGGACTATAGTTATGGTTTATCATTCATATGAATGTGTAGGTGACAATATACAGATTTCATAGTAGTATGGAGTACATTGGATACTTTTTTCCCCATTCTTGAGATAGTTAACTAAGAAGAATATGTTCCAGCTCCATCCAGGTAAACATAATAGATATGAAGTCTCCATCTTTTTATGGCTGCATAGTATTCCATGGGGTACATATACCATAATTTGTTAATCCATTTGTGGGTCGATGGGCACTTGGGCTATTTCCATGTCCTGGCGATTATGAACTGGGCTGCAACAAACATTCTGGTGCAAATGTCTTTGTTGTAAAATAATTTTTGATCATCTGGGTACATACCTGGAGTAGAAGAACTGCAGGATTGAACAGTAGGTCTACTTTTAGTTCCCTGAGTATTCTCTAAACTTCTTTCCAAAAAGGCCTATTAGCTTGCATTCCCACCAGCAGTGGAGAAGTGCTCCCTTCTCTTCAGATCCACACCAACATCTGTAGTTTTGGGATTTTGTGATGTGGGCTAATCTTACTGGAATTAGATGGTATCTCAAAGCAGTTTTGATTTGCATTTCTCTGATGATTAAAGATGATGAGCATTTTTTCCTGTGTTTGTAGGCCATGCACCTGTCAGCTTCAGAGAAGTTTCTTTTCAAGTCTCTTGCCCACATAGAAATGGGTTATGTGTTCTTTTCTTATTGATTAGTTTGAGTTCTCCATGGATTCTAGCTATCAAACGTTTGTCAGAAGCATAACCTGCAAAAATCTTCTCCCATTCTGAAGGTTGTCTGTTGGCTTTACTGACTGTGCTCTTAGCTGTGCAGAAGCTTTTTAGTTTGATGAGAAGTATTTTTGGTGTTGCTTCAATTGCCCAGGGTGGGGGTTCTCCTCATAAAATATTCTCCCAGGCCGATTTCTTCAAGTGCTTTCCTCGTTTTAAATTTTTCAAGCCATTTGTTTATTAATGGTACAATTGTTTAATCTTTATCTCAGATTCTTTTATGAGTTTCAACTGCTTTCACTGACTAATTTCACAAAATAAAGTTTTATGAGTTTCAACTGCTTTCACTGACTAATTTCACACACAAAATACTTTACAAATGAACACATTGTTTTCAGCCCTTCTAAACCCACTGACTCATTCTCTGACTTATTAACAGAAAACATGTAACTGGAGAAACAGCTATTCCTACAAAAACTGATTCATATTCCATTTCAGGTTTCTCGATCAAGTCATATCTCATCAGTTGTCTAAGCTCTCACAGGCTCAGGCGTGGCCACTGCTGATAAAAAGCATTCCACGTTCTTCCAGGACCGAGGCAGAGAACCAGAGTAGATGCTTTCCTGCAAGGCACTTATTAAAAGAATAAAATCTCCTTACAGCTGGATGGGCTGTGAAAGTTTTCTGACACTTTTCTCACCTGTTTTATAGTAGGAAAAAGACAGAGAGTAGTGAAGTGACTTCCTCTGAGGTTATTGGAACTAGCCCATGGAACTGAATTTGGAAATGGTTTATGAGTCCTGAAGTACGGAATTCACATCAGAATAAATAGAAAGGAAATCAATATATTTTTTAGCAACTGTAAGTAACTATATCCCCTGTCTCTGTCTCTCTCTCTCTCTCCCACATCCACACATCCATACATTCCAAAAACCCCAGGTACCTACTTTGGAAGAGGTTAACTGGAAAAACAGATTTTATGTGACTGGTTGTCCCAGCATCTTTTTTTTCATAGTGCACTAAAAATAAGGCAATGAAACGGTGTGTAAGGAAGAAAGGCTGTGACAATGAAATACAAGTCCGTAGCAGGCAAATCAGCATTTGTTCACCTGTGGAGTGTATTTTCTTTGAGTAGATTTTCATTGAAAGATTCTATTGTGTTTCCTGTGATTTAAATATTATTTTTCCAGCATTGCTATAAATGTGACCATAGAAAATCCTCTTGTTCCTGCCCAATCTCTATCTGCAATTTAATGAATGAATCATTCATAGAGAGGATCCCAAGATCATCAAAATACACTGAGTAGGCCCTCAAAATGTGCTCTCTGTATGCCCTCCTAATGAATTCAGAAGTATTCAAAGGAAAACTTACTAAATTCATGTGCCTATTAATAATGCCACAATGAAGAAGAAACTAATGAAAATTCAATGTAACCAACTGTCAGGGGAGATAAATAACAAAGGCTATTATGTAAAAATAAACATGAGATGGTTTTGAGGGTATCAATTATCTTGGTAATTCCCACTTAGTAAAGACAGTGGGTAGGCCCTTTCAATATATTTCAATTATTTCATGGCTAGATCTCAACAAATCACTGAAAGAGCTTTAGGCATTCATTCAAACCAACTAAAAGACATAGGTGTCATTTAGAAAATTAAAATCTAGATAAGTAGAATAGAAGAAGAGGTTGTTAGTTATTGATGACCCATTCAGGATTTGATCTTGACCTTGAGCTCCTTTTCGCCAGGCCCTACTCATGATTTAGATCAAGACATGAAAGTCTCTACCATGGAAGAAAAATTCTGTAAGCCCAAGAGCCATACTTGCTTTTGTGCTTTCTCTACTGTACTTCCAGCACCTATGGTGTCTGACACACAACAGATGCCAGGTCAATACATTTGAATGAGTGTCTAAAGGAATAGAATGTCTTCTCAGAGCAAGGATGACTCCCAAGCTTCACAGCATTGAGGAGGGGTCCTCAGCAAAGTCACATCATCCTTAGCCTCAAGGTACAGAAATCAGGGGCAGTAAGGAAATGGGTGCAACAAGGATTTGGGTTGTATGTTGAAACTTGGATTTTCACCTCATTCCAACTGATTTAATTCTTATGATTTTATACTTAAAATATTTATGTATATGGGCCAGGTGCAATGGCTCATGCCTGTCATCCTAGTACTCTGGGTGGTCAAGGCAAGTGGATTTCTTGAGCTCAGGAGTTCGAGAGCAGCCTCAGCAAGAGGGAGACCCAGTCTCTACAAAAAAAAAAAAAAAAAACTAGCCGGGCATCATGGAGGCTAAGAGTATGAGAAGCTATGATGATGTGACAGCACTCTACCCCGGGAGAGAGTGTAAGAACTCTGTCTCAAAAAAAAAAATTCATGTATATGGACACAAACATCTTTATCAAGGGGAAATTAGGAATAACTTTGACGACAATGATCTTTGTTCTTTCTCAAGGGCCTGCTTCAGGCAATGATGGCAACTAGAAACAGTGCCACTGCAGTTGCTAGGGAGCTGAGGAGAACGTGGGAAAGGCGAGGAGGCCACTGAGTGCTTTCTTCAGCCTACAGCCCAGGGCACAGACACCAGAATGGAAAAGCAGACTGCAGCCAGCCCGGCCCCCAATCAGATCCCTGACAGTCCACTGATGAGAGAAATACCCATGATCCCACTTTAGTATTTAGCATAGAATTACCAAAATACCAGCCTAAAACAACTATATTCTAAAAAGTTCAGTTTTATTTAATTTGTCAATTGCTGGCGGGGGGAGGGGCAACTTTCTGCTTTTACACTGATGTGGATAAAAACCTGGGCAAAGCATCTGCTCTGCAAAATGACAGCAACAAGCCAGATACACAGCCAGAGCAAGCTGTCTTTTACCAGCTGGCCCATTACCTGGGCGCCCAAGAGCGGCTAGTGCTCAGCTGCTTGAGTACCTCGGAGGACCTGGGCTAGGCAGTTGCTTATTCTTTGAGATTTCTATCATGGCCTGGATATAAGTGCCCTTGCTCTAGTGGATTTGATCATGACCTTGAGCTACTTTTGCCAACATGCTCTCCAGGCCTGTTTATTGATTCACCCAAGTACTTACCATCTACTGTGTGAGGGTCCTCTTAGCTTAACTCACACAAAAAGACAATCCATTTAGCAGGGGAAAGAAAGGAGCATTCATTAAGGGAAAACTAGCTAATGCAGAAATTTTATTCCAAAGAGGTTGGATTTTTTAAAACTGCACGGACCAGTTCTTACAAGGTCAGGTGTTCTCTGCCCTTTCGTCCTGCCTACACAGAGGGCAGTGGTCAGGTGCATCAGAGGGGCACTGAAGAGTGAACACATGGACAGAAGAGAAGCCCAGAGATGTTCATTGGATTTCACTCATTCACCTCCCAGTGACTCCTGTCACATTCAAGGTATGTAAGAACTCAATAGAAAATGACAAAAGTTAACAACATAAGGAGTCCATAAGAACCAGAAATCACCCAGTCACTCTGAGTGTGAAGCAGGCCACCATAAGGAAAGTCAATTACCCAAAGAAAATTTTTAAATGTCGAGACATCTGACTTTAAAATGATAGGCATCTGACATTTGCCACTGGATACACAAGATATTACACACGATAAGCTCATCCCGTAAAGCGTTACTAGAATGCTGCATGTGGCGAATTTGGTAGAACGTGAAGGTCTGGGGAACGTTGTGTTATAATGTTGTACTTTACAGTGCCTTTTCCCAGACAGGAGTCCTGGTTTACTGAAAATTTAGGAAAGCGATGCAGATTGTGACATTTGATTCTCTGGCATAGGAGGCAAGGCAAAATGCAAATGTTAGGATTAATCTCCTATTATCACATTGCACTGAACACATGCATTGAAGTAGCACAGATTCCCAGATCACCACGATTGTCTCAGTTTAACAGCTCACCACACAGTGCTCAGATTCTTTTTTATTTAATTTAAAAGCATTGATTTTTGTTATGCTGGCATTAAGTATCCTTAAAAGCTCAAGCGAGTGGTATGGTGACTCCAGGGTGGACGCTAGTTGCAAGATAGCATCAGAGCAAGAAAAGAGAAGCAGCAGCCCAAAAACAGCATTCAGGCTACCTGTGAGAATTTCATTACAAGTTAATAAAGCATGTTTCCAAGGCAGGCAAGACGTTTGCTACTTCTTGATGTCTAAAAGGTAGATTATTTTTCCCCAAAAACAACTAACATTCATTACAAGAGGATAAGAAACCAAGACTTATAGTCATGACTGTCTTTGTGAAAAAAGTCAAGAACCTGAGAAACGGATTACTGGCAGCCAAGAGTTTTCTAATATATTCAAGGAAACCACCCTCTCTTACATTTATTTATCTTGAGAAATAGTATCAATTAAGACTTGGATGAAGAAGGGCTGTGGGTGGTGTATGTGTGTGAATGAATGAATGAGACGGAGACAGAGGAGAGAGAAGAAAAAATATGCAACACAGAAATTCAGGAATGTGTCCTGTGTCCTGTGTCCTGCCCACCACCATTAAACAGTTACCAAAACCCAGAACAATATCATGGGCATCACAAAATTCCTCAGAGGTCAATGACTGCCCATGACGAGCAGCTTGGAGCAGTGACTGAGGAGGGAGTCATTCCCAGCCTATCAGTGTTTCTTTCCCCCAACTCACAACTGTCCCCTTTCTTTCTTTTTCTTTTTTTTCAATTTTTGAGATAGAGTCTTACTATGTCGCACAGGGTAGAGTGCCATAGCGTCACGGCTCACAGCAACGTCAAACTCTTGGGCTCAAGCGATTCTCTTGCCTCAGCCTCCCAAGTAGCTGGGACTACAGGCACCCACCACAGCGCCCGGCTATTTTTTTGTTGCAGTTGTCATTGTTGTTTAGCAGGCCCGGGCCCGGTTCAAACCCACCAGGCTCAGTGTATGTGGCTGGCGCCATAACCACTGTGTTACGGGCACCAAGCCTCCCCTTTCTTATTCAGTCTGTTCACCTGTTATCTAAAACATTTGTGTTCCTTTTTAAAATTCACTGTATAGTCAAAAGAATTTATTTGGCTTTCAGAAATATTTCCCCCAGGCTCGGTGCCTGTAGCTCAGCAGCTACGGCACCAGCCACATACACCAAAGTTGGTGGGTTCGAATCCAGCCCAGGCCTGCCAAACAACAATGACAACTACAACCCCCTCCAAAAAAAAGTAGCTAGGTGTTGTGGTATGTGCCTGTAGTTCTAACTACTTAGAGGCTGAGGCTAGGGAATCGCTTAAGCCCAAGAGTTTGAGGTTGCTGTGAGCTGTGACATCATAGCACTCTACCCAGGGTGACAGCTTAAGACTTTGTCTCAAAAAAAAAAAAAAAGAGAGAGAGAGAGCAGTGCCTGTGGCTCAAAGGAGTAGAACACCAGCCCCATATACCGGAGGTGGCAAGTTCAAACCCGGCCTCAGCCAAAAAACTGCAAAAAAGGAAAAAAAAGAAATATTTCCCCCAGGAGGGCTATGCAATGCACATTTTCCTGACAGTGGTGAAAGAAATGGGTTGGCATCCTCTCATCTTGGTCCTTGGAACTGGTAACATCGAAGAAATACACTAGACGACAGAAGACTTGCATTTGACGACAGTTGTAACAGTGGCTAATTGGGGGCCAAGAAGGTTCTCACCTTCTCTCATCTTTTGACTCTTTACTTATGAAATCTCTTCCTCAAAGAAGAGTTATGAAAATAAAAAAATGAGATGACAAAAATAAAAATTATGCATTGGGACGTATAAGATGATTAAAAGTATTACTGCTGCTATGACTATTGCTCTTCCCCTTTGAAAACAGTTAGTTTTGCCATAACACAACTTAAAAATTCCTAGAAATCATACACTATGCAAAATTGTGCAATAAAAACGCACACACACCCAGGGCTCACGAGGAAAAGACAAAACAGGCGGGAACAGGACAGCCTTAAAAACTCCATTTGTGACCTACACAAAGGCAGGAACCTAATAAAGATGGTAGCATATATTTTTTCACATGTTAATTGGTTAAGAAACACATACATACTATAATCGTTACATATTTTCAAGACAATTTATTGTTTCTGTCTTGAAAAGGGCCTGAGCGTTGGCTTGTGGAAGTGGGCCAGGCAAAGCCACAGCTTGTGAGGCTTGGCTGTTACTGTGAAGCAATGGGAAGAGGGTTGTCTGAGATTAGCTGTACCGCTAGATGGAGGTGGCGTGCTCATAACACAGGGAGCTGATAGATGTCTGAGAAATGGGCATTCTATGTATTTCTATAGGGCTCAATTCAACGGGCTGCAGTTTTCTGTATTTGCTCATAAATGACAGCATGTATCAACAATCATGACATGCACATTGCACGCAGAATGCTCCCTCCTATCTCAATCGTGCTGAAACAAATTTGTGTTTTCAAATGAGCATTATAGCAGAACTCCCTGTAACATGAAATGTGTCCCCAAACTGGAAAATAAGAGAAAATCAGCTGATTCTACTACTAGAAAGATACTAGAATCTAAGTAGCCCTGCTACTTAGAAAATGAACGTACACGCAAGAAGCAACTCCAGACTACTCTGAGCTTCCCTTTTCTCATCAGCAAATAGGGGAACATCTGATGCTTTAAAAAAATCAAAGCCTTCAAAAGTGAATTTAACTACACCTGGGTCTCCCACTTTGGGTCTCACAAAGCACAAATGATAAGGGAATTCGATCATTAACTAGTAGATTCCTAAACATAGGCAACTGCTCATTCTCCAATTAGTCAACACATTTTTATTTATGGTTTTTATTCATTCAGTAAATATTTATCGTGCACCTATTAGGGGCCAGGCCCCATTCTAAACACTGAAGATGCATCAGTGAACAAGACAAACAAAGGTAACCGTCTCCACGGAGCTTACATTCTAGTCACGGAAACAAACTACAAACAGCTGCATGCTGATGCACACACACCAGCATCATGTGTCACCTTGCTACACTTGCACACAAAGTGCTTCTTACAAAGTGAAGGTGTGTGACAAACTGAGAAAGGCTACCAGTGCCATGTTACCAACAGCACACACTCACTTTGTGTCTCCGTGTCACATTTTGGTAATTCTCATGATACTTTTTCAAACTTTTGCATTATTATTATTATATCTGTTATGGTGATCTGTGATAAGCAATCTTTGATGTTATTATTGACATTGCCTGGGGGCACCATGAACTGCCTGCATCTAAGATGGAAAACTTACTAGATAAATGTTATATATGTTCCGATGACTCCTCTGAAAGCTGTTTCCCATTTCTCTCCCTCTCTTTGGCCTCTCTATTCCCAGAGGCCCAATAATATTGAAGTTAGGCCAACTAATAACCATAAAATGGCCTCTAAGTTTAAATGAAAGGAAGAGTCACATGTTTCTCTCCATGTGGAAACTCTAGACATGCCGAACGCTACACCTCTTGCACCAGTTAGCCAAGCTGCGAATGCAAAGGAAAAGTTCAAGAAGTTAGAAGTGCTACCCCCGGTTAACACCAACGATAATGAAGTGAAACAGCCTTACTGCTGATAATGGGGAAGTTTGAGTGGTCTGGATGGAAGATCAAACAAGTAACAACATTCCATTAAACCAAAGTCTAATCCTGAGCAAGGCCTGAACGCTCTTGAATTCTATGAAAGCTCAGACAGGAAGCCAAAGAACAAAAGTCTGAAGCTAGAAGAGGTTCTCTTCATGAGGTTTAAAGAAAGAAGTTTCCATAACATAAAAGTACACACTGAAGCACCAAGTGCTGATGGAGGAGCTATAGCAAATTATCCAGAAGACCTAGGTAAGATGTTTGAAGGTCACTACACTTAAAAAAAAAGATGCCCAACCTGGAGCCTGTAGGCTACAGGCTTATTTTGTGAGGACTTTTTTTGCTTATCTGTGGTCCTAGATATCAGGAAAAGTATGCATCTATCTTTTTTTGCTAATCAGCCTTCATTAGTGTTTGTGTATTTTTGCTAATCAGCCTTCATTAGTGTTTGTGTATTTACTGATTGGCCCAAGACAACTCTTCCTTTTTCCATGTGCAGCAGAGAATTAAAAAGGTTGGACACCCCTGGACTGCAGATAAAATAGCCTTTCACTGGAAGAAAATGCTGTCTAGGACTTTCATAGCTAAAGAGGAGACTTTCATACCCTCTAAGTGCCTGGCTTCAAAGTTTCCATAAACTGGCTGACTCTCCTGTTAGGGGCTAATGCAGCTGGTGGTTTTAAGTTGAAGCCAATGCTCATTTACCATCTTGAAAATCCTAGGCCCCTAAATCTGCTCTGTCTGTTCTCTATAAATAAAATGATAAAGTCTGGAAGACAGCCCATCTTTTTATATCATGTTTTACTGGGTATTTTAAGCCCACTGTTGAGATCTACTGCTCAGGAAAAAAGATTCCTTGGAAACAAAGTTACTGTTGATTGACAAGGCAACTGGTTACTCAAGAGCTCTGATGAAGATGTACAGGAGATTAAAGTTGTTTTTACTCTTGCTAACACAACATCCATTCTATGGCCCGTGAAACAAGGAATAATTCTTACTTTTGAGTCTTATTATTTAAGAAATAAGGGGCAGTGCCTGTGGCTCAAGGAGTAGGGTGCCGGCCCTATATACTGGAGGTGGTGGGTTCAAACCCGGCCCCAGCCAAAAAAAAAAAAAAAATCTATTTAAGAAATAAAAATACATTTTGTAAGGCCATACCTGCCATAGATAGTGATTACTCTTACAAATCCAGCAAAGAAATTTGAAAACCTCCCAGAAAGTGCTCAAAATTCAAAAATAAGAATTAAGAACATTCATGATTCATGGGAGAAGGTCAAAATATCACAAAAGTTTAGAAGACATTGATTCCAACCCTCGAGAATGACTTTGAGAAATTCAAGACTTCGGTGGAGGAAATAATTGCAGAGAAGTAGAACTTCCAGTGGAGCATGAAGATGTGACTGACTAGCGGGAATCTCGGGATAAAACTTGAACGGACAACGATTTCCTTCTTATTGAGGTGCAAAGAAAGTAATTTCTTAAGATGGATTCTCCTCCTAGTGAATATGTTATGATCATTGTTGAAATGACAATAAAGGAGTTAGAATATTACATAATCTTAGTTGATAAAGCAGTGGCAGAATTTGAGAAGTTTGGAACCCCAATTTTGGAAATTTGGATGTTGGTAAAATGCTACCAAATAGCATTACATGCTACAGAAAAATCTTTTGTGAAAAGAGGAGTCAATCAACTTTGCAAACTTCATTGTTATCTCAAGAAATTATCACAGCCATCTCAACCTTCAGCAATCCCATCAGTCAGCAGCCATCAACATGGAGGCAAAACCCACCATTAGCAAAAAGATTATGACTTGATAAGCTCAAATAATCATTATCATTTTTTTAGCAATAAAGTGTACTTTAATAAAGATGTGTACATTGGGTTTTAGATATCATGCTATCACACACATAATGGACTCTAATGTAAACTAACTTTTGTTATACTGGGAAACCAAAAATCTGTGACTCATTGTATTACGATATTCACTTTATTGTGGTTGTCGGAAACTGAACCTGCAATATATGTGAGGTACATCTGCATAATTCATTAATTACACATAATATTAGAGAGTAATAAATATTATGAACCAGAGTTGAGGGCAATGGGAATTATACATAAGGGACAAGTAGAACATTATTAAATTGGGTAATCAAGGAAGTCCTCCTTGAAAAGCAGACAACAAACATTAAAAGCCATAGGTAACATAATAACAGGTAATGGTAAATGCTCAGAAGAAAAGCAGGGCAGACAAAGAGAGTGGCCACAGGCAGTAGCCATGCTGAGAAGCTGATGCTTGAGCTGAGAGGAACCACGAGTCCTGTGAATATCTGGAGAAAGAAAACGTCAGACAGAAGAACAGCAAGCACAAAGCACGGGAGGTAGGAATGGGGGTGCCACATTCTAAACCCACCCAGACACCTGCATGGTCATAGCCCTTGCTGGGGATTTGCTAAGATAAGCAGTCAGAGCAATGGTCTGGCCCAGACACCAGAGGGCTTTGTAGGCCAAAGCAAAGACTGGGGCTCTGTTGATCTAACCAAGTCAGATTACATAAAAAAAAAAAAAGAAAGAAAAAAATATCAACATATGCCTGAATGTATTCATGATCTATGTGTATTTGACAAAAAAAAAGACTGGAGCTTCACTGATGGTTTTGTGTAGGCTGTGGTATGAGCTAACTCAAATGTTTAAAAGATCATTTTCACTATACAGTGGGGAATAGATAGTAGGCAGGAATTGGGGGGCCACTTGGGAGCCCTTTGCAATAGCCTGCGTCATAAATGATAGTAGTAGTATCTGAGGAAATGGTCAAGTGCGAATGAAGTCGTGACATTTTAAAAGTAGAGCCAGGAACTTGCTGATGGGTTGAACAAAGAATGAGAAAAAAGGCAGAATCAAGAATAGCAGCCCTACTATGAAACTAATTTATGGCTTTCATATGAAAACTATAACCCAGTTATAACTGGGGAAGAATATGGGGAAGAAGGAGAGGGAGGGGAGGAAGGGGGGAGAATGGGCGTAAGGAGGGAGATTGGTAGGATTACACCTACGGATTACACCTTGCATCTTATAAGGGTACATGTGAAACTTAGTAAATGTAGAATATAAATGTCTTAACACAATAACTAAGAAAATGCCAAGAAGGCTATGTTAACCAGTATGATGTAAATATGTCAAATGGTCTATAAAACCAGTGTATGGTGCCCCATGATCGCATTAATGTACACAACCATGATTTAATAAAAAAAAAAAAAAAGAGTAGCTCTGAGGTCTCTGATTTAAACAATGGAATGAACAGTTGTGCCTTTTTTTGTGAGGCAGACAATTGTAGGAAGAGACTGGTCGACCGACAGAGGGCTGTCTGAGAGTAAAATATGCTTACTAATTACCAAAGATCAATCGAAGAGTGAAAAGGGAAGCTTCACATTGAATTATTTTAAATGGAATAGTGGGGGTTTCCCCCCAGTTTTAGCTTAAAGTGATCCCCTCCAGTCCTGCTACACCATCAGCAATATTCTCCCACTAACTGGTGTCTGATAATAGCTAAAGGCTTATTGCTTTGAAATTTCACAGAAAGAGAAAAATAAACTTAATGGTAAAAAGAAAAAGATAGTGATAACCAAGACACCTGGTAATGATACTAAACCGTATACTCTCTAATTATTATTTCTTTTAAATAATTTTAGGAAAAAACATATCTCATAATACCAACAATTGCTACCATATGGATAAACGTCCTGCTCCGGGTTGTAACTTGGAGTCTTTAGGGTTTTCTACACACACAATCACATCTTCGGTAACAAGCGATAATTTCACTTCTTTATGATTTGTATGCGTTTTGTTCTTTTTCTTGCCTAAATGCTCTGGCTAGGACTTCCAGTACTTTGCTGAATAAAAGTATTGTTAGTGGGTGTTCTTATTCTATCTGATCTTAGAGAAAAAGCCTTTAGTTTTTCACCACTGAGTATGATGTTAGCAGTGGCCTTGTCACATATGGCCTTCGTTATGTTGAAGTAAATCCCTCCTCAACCTAGATTCTGGGGAGTTTTTTCAGAGGCTTTTGTTTAACCCTTTGAGACGATCAAATGACTTTTATCTTCAATTATGTTAATATGGCGAATCACAATAATCACAAACTCAGTTTCTTCTACTATACGTTCATACACATAACACACTTCTCACACTTCGTGGGGAGAAGAGCATCAGATCCCACAGGCTGAAGGCCCCCCAAGACTATACCCCTCAACTTCATTGTTTTACCTATGCTGATCAATGGCTATAAATCATGGTTCCCATAAATGCCTCCTTGAGTTCAATTTGCTACAGGGACTCACAGAACTCAAGGAAACACCTGCCATTACTGATTTATTGTAAAGGTTATTACAGAGGACAACAATGAACAAGGATGAAGACATGAACAGGGTGAGCCACAAAGGAAGGGGTGCAGATTTTCCGGGCCTCCTCCAGGAGTTTCCACGTGTCTGCCTAATCACGCATTCTCTGAACCTGGTCCTTTTGAGTTTCTATGGAGCTTGCATTGCATGGGCACAACTGATTACATCATTGGCCACTGGTGATCAAATCAACCTTCAGTCCCTTTCCTCTCCCTGGGAGTTGTGGGATGGGGCTGAAAGTCCTAGCTACCTAATCATTCTTCAGTCTCTCCAATGACCAGACACCATGCTGAAGCTACCCATAGGTCAGCAAGCCTTCAGTCAACTCATTATCATACAAAAAGACGCTACCACTTTGGAGATTCTAAGGATTTTTCAATTCGTACCTCAGGAAAAGACCAAGTGCCTATTTCACAAGATCGCACAAGTTGAACCACCCCTGCATCCCAGCGATTAAGTCCCACTACGTCATGGTGATCCTCTTAGTGCTATTGAAGTTGGTTTGCTAGTATTTTGTGGAGGATTTTTGTGTCTTTATTCATTATAGATATTGATCCATAGTTCTCTTTTCCTGCAGTGTCTTCATCTGGTTTTGGCACCAGGGGAATGCTGTCCTCACAAAATAAGTTTAGAGGTTTTCCTTTCTCTTCCATTTTTTTTGTGTGTGTCTGAGATGAATGAAAACTTCATTTGTATATCAATGACGTAAGCAACGCTTTTGTTAAATCACTAAGCGTTTTCAAATACATGATGAATATTTTTTACTATTCATAATGTAATAGCTACAGACATGAGGCACTTTTAAGTTTAGACACGTTTCTGCATTGTGAACATTTTCCCACTGTCTTTCTGAAGTCTAGACAGTGGATAAAACAATCAAGCACTGATTGGAAGTTTTGGCTGATTTCTGTGGTGTAAATACTACCCACAGGACTAATTTCAAGCTTCCAATGCTTAATGTGGATTGCAAAGATGGAGAAGCGATGAGCAGTTTATTCACAAGATGCAAACAAACTCCCAAGCAAGGATAAAAGGAAATAGAGTCAAATGACTAGGAAGTTATGAGTTTGGGGTATTACCTCCTATTAATATTTTCTAATGAACTATAAGTTGATATAGTTGATTATTTAACACTGGCTGTGTTAAATACAGCCAACACATAAAGTTACTGAGAATTGAACAATTGGCTCTCGTGAAACAGCACAGGTTGGCTGCCACACACCACTGCAGCTTGATCTCCAGTAAGCAACGAGTTAGGATAATCTGGAGCCAAATGCGGGAGCAGATTTGCCCTTTACTTTGTGCATTCTGCTTTTCTTGGGTCTCCCAATGTGCACAAGGAAAGCTACACTCTCAACCTTTCGTCTGAATCAAACCCTGAACCTTGAGCCAGGCTTCTTACTCAGGAACTCATGGCAATGAGGATTTCATACCCAGCCACCCAGGACTGCAGTAATGGGTTTGGGGAGAAAAGTGTCTATAAACTGGGCACCCTTTATAAAACATCATGGAATAAGCATCTCTATTGTTGACACTTCCATGTTTTTCCTTGGATTATCAATGTTCACACTTCTGCTTCTTGGCCATTCATCGAGTTCACTTCTGTTCCATATATTTTTAGGCTCTCACTATACCTTACAAGGATAATAATATCCTCATCTCCTTTGCCAATGCAGAAGAACACATTTGGCAGTAAACACTGCCTATGTGTTCTCCTATGTCATCCCATCCTAGAGATTTTCTTTCAAGGCCTTGGCTTCCCTACGTACACTAAATTTCCTTTCTTGTGTAGTCACATGAGACCATCTCCCCTCTCTTGGTGCTCCTGACTCACTTCACCTCCCCAACTAAGAGTCTGACCGTAATACTTACTCTTGTATAATATATTTGTCTTAAGTATTTTAGACACAGCCCCTGTCACTGGGAGTTCATAATCAAAGAGCAAACATTCTGATTCTGATAGAAATGGGTGTGTAAAGACACACACGCGCGTACACGCACACACAGACTAAAGGTTAAAATTATGAAGTCAATCTTGGAATCCAAATAGTAAGCACTAACATAAGTATCTCAGTTTGATAATAAAGTAACACCAAAACTATAGACATCTATAATATTTCACATTAAGTATAAAACACAATGTAGTTGGAATCTATTGAGTAGGTGACATTAAAAGGCTTCCCACTTTAAAAAGTCGGTTTTTATATTTGATAGTACGTTTTAAAGTATTGTGGGTGCACGTACCTAAAATAAAAGCATTTAATGATGATTTCTTAAAAATTATGACTTGACTTTGATTTTCCCATGTTGTATATGAATATAAATAGGAAAGTGATATAAAAGAAAAAATATAAGAATGCATCAAATACTACCGCTAGTGATAGCTTAAATATTGGTATATAAGAAGCAGTATAAGAAAATATATTAGAACATTAGTGGTGGTAGTCTCTCTGAATGGAGGGATTATAGGTGATATTTTATTTTATTTACTGTTTTCTGCGCTATCCAAGTTTCTATACTGATTGTGTATTACTCCTGGGATGGGTAAATAAAACTTTATTTTTAATAAAGTTAAAGGAAATGAGAGAGCATAATCTCATGTTACTTATTAAATACCTTCTGGAAAATATTTTATAAGGTCATTTGTTTATTTGTTTGCGGGGAGGGGGGTTGTTGCTTTGTTGGGGTTTTTTTTTTTGCAGTTTTTGGCCGAAGCTGGGTTTGAACTTGCCACCTCCAGCTATGGGGCCGGCGCCCTACTCCTTTGAGCCATAGGCACCGCCCTACAATGTCATTTGTTTTAAAAATGTTTGAAAATGTCCAAAAGAAGCTAACTATTCTCCCATTGTTCTCCCCACCCCACTGTGCTGTTCCTTACCTTAAGGTCCCTTCTCTGTGTTCCTGGAGTAACTAACTCCCAGTTTTCATTCAAAACCTTCTCCAGGGAGCCTTTCTGAGCTCTCCAGCCCAATGCAAATGCTCGTCCTGTGCAAACAGTCCTCTGTGCATTCATCAACAGTAAGCACCGCCAGGCTATCAGAACAGTGGAAAGTGCTATTCCCAAGAGACTTAGCACAGTGCCTACTGAGTCAAGAGATGAATGAATGGATAAGCCTCTCTGACATCCCCATAATATAAACAAGTGGTTGACCTTTCTGTTTCCCGTCACTTAAGGGACTATCTGTTTGACTAGAGTGGTAAAACCAATGAGGTGTTCTGACACCTTAAAAAGGGGTAGGGTGATTTAGGTAAATCTAATCCATCAATTTAATCAAATAGTATTCAGTCAAGAAACATTAACGAGTGGCACAGTAAGAAATAGGTTAGGCACTGGAACATGGGAAGGACGACAGTGCTTGTTTCCTCAACCTCCTGAGAGTAGAGAGATAGGCAGGTGCATCTGCAGCTAGTAGAGCGCTGAGGTTGCCGTAGTGAGGCACTTCCTGCAGTAACAAAAGCGAGGGGCACAGGACATGGAGACAAGCCTTCTTCATTCTAACCACGTATAAAGCTAAAATGTAGCTGGGTTTACAATACGAAGCACAATAGCGACTGGACTGGAAAATTGCCCAACTAATATCATCAATGTAAATACTCAATGTTACATTATTTGAATGGACATGAAAAAAAATGCAAAACTCGCTGTTGTGAACAGTGGTTCACCCTGGGACACACTGTCACTCACCATAGAAAGCACGGATTTGGAAAAGAGAAACTAATGAAGATTTTGTCAACATTTAAACCCCTAGTATCAATGTATTGTTTTCTATATTCAGTTTGCAGATCCAAAGTTGGAAGCCGGGGGCGGGGGGGATGATAAATGATTTCTCCTTAAATTGCACCACCACAGACAGTCTATTGGATTCCATTATTGTGGAATAAGAAAGTTCACTTTTTTCCTACATCAACTTTGAACGTCATTGCCCTTCCTATGCCCCAAAGAAATGAACTAAAGGAATTAAGTTGTAACTCTACTTAAAAAAAGAAAAAGTGAGCATGAGTAGCTTTTCAACCCCAGGGCTTTGTTTCCAAGCAATTCAGAGTTTTCAGCTTGGATTCAAACCCAATCTCCCTTTCACGGCCCTGTGGCTCCGTGCAGTTCCATAGATAAGTGACTTTAGGTGACAACATCAGATTCGCTTTGCGAAGGCATAATGACAATTCTTCATAGAATGATCATAGGCATCAATTTTTTTTTTTTTTTTGCAGTTTTGGCTGGGGCCGGGCTTGAACCCACACCCCTGGTATATGGGGCCGGCACCTACTCCTTGAGCCACAGGTGCTGCCCAATATTTTCTTAACTATTTCAACTTCCATCTCTTTCAAACTTCATTCTCACATCATTACTTCACACCATAGAATATGGTCATTTGTGCAGAATAATATGAAAATGAGAGGTTCAGGCTGCTTCAATTATGTGTGAGAATTGAAGACATAGATCGTATATTTACTATCAACCTTTAGAATAACCTCTACCTAGAACTAATAGCCATAATTCTAAACAGCCCTCTATAATCTAGTCTATAGATACTAACCACACAGATTTCTTAAAACATAGCTCAAAAATCTGACGGTGCATGAGTCTTGCTCATTACATACAGGACAAAGTCCAATCCACTGGCCGGGAATTCAAACTCTTCACAAGCTGGCTCCCCTGCTGATTAGCCCACATGTCCCTTGCAAAAGCTATACGCCATTCCCCAAAGACCTCATATTGTTCTGTGAACATTCAGAGAATTCTCCCACCTCCATATCTACCCTCTCATGGGTTTTTCCACTAAACTAACGTTCCTCCCATATCAGCTATTCAAACTCAACTCATCCAAAGCCCTCTTCCAAGAAGCCTCTCCAGATTATCCCATCACAGTAATCTCTCTGTCTTCTCTCCCACTGTGCTGGTTTTTATCTCTCTTAACCACTTCTACCATATCTTACTTTTGTAGCCCTCACTTCAGCAATCAGCACACAGAAGGTGTACAATTACAGAACTATACGTAAGTCACCTATTCTTTTAAAACGATCATTCGGAAGGCATTTTAGGATTATTTCCTTTGGCCGATTCAAGTGTTGCAAGATATTGTTTGACTCTTTCTTCACCTTGTAACTGACATTAGAAGTTGTTTTGCCAAATCTACCTGTCATAGTAGCTTATCTGCTGCTTGTTTCTCATATACAAAGAGAACATTAAAAACTCCGATGTTTGAATATCCTACAAAATGTGTACTCATTTCAGTTTAAAGAGGAGTTTAGCCTATTTGCTACCCTGAATCCAATTCTATAGCGTATTTTGCACTTCATGAGTGAACTTAGCCTTGAAGCTGGTAACCCCTGGGATACTCTGTAAGTTCCAATCTCAGGAAACGTTAAGGCCCTTCTGACACAGAATGAGCAGTACCAGCATGACTACTGTTGAAGACATTAGTTTGGAAGTCCTTTTTGACCAGGCAGTAGTTGAACATCACTGCTATATGGTTACATGACCCACCAACCACCTTACTTTTCCTAGAAAAATATTCTATAAAATATAAAATAAAAGCATTATAATTCATGAATTCCCACATGAGGCAAAAATAAGAATAGAATCCCAAGTCTGGTGGAGACCTTGAATTATTTTATTTTATTTTATTTTATTAAATCATAGCTGTGTACATTAATGCAATCATGGGGTACAATGTGCTGGTTTCATATACAATTTGAAGACCTTGAATTGTTATGTGGCCATCTAAGACTATACTGAAGGACAGAAATCAATTCAGTAGGGCAAAGAAATAAAATGATTCCTAAATTTGACTAACAGTAAAAATCAGAAACATAAATCTTACAAAGGTAGAAAAACAAACCAAAACACTCACACACGCACGCACACGCGCGCGCACACACACACACACACACACACACACACACGTTAATTTAATCTAATCATTTAAGTATTATATTTACTCTCATAGACTACAAACTCACCAAACTGCTCTGATATTTTCACTGAGAAATACTATGTAAGGAGAGAAAATGTGAAGCATTTTATTTTGTGATAATATAAAATTTCTTTTTTTTTTTTTTTTTTATTGTTGGGGATTCATTGAGGGTACAATAAGCCAGGTTACACTGATTGCAATTGTTAGGTAAAGTCCCTCTTGCAATCATGTCTTGCCCCCATAAAGTGTACATTTCTATGGTAATATGTGCCGAAATATATGCCAAGTTTCAGATAATAAGCCATGTCATAAATAGCAACAGATGTGACGATTTTTTTCGCTTAAATAGGGATGCATTTGTAACATGCACTGTATGTCTCCTCTAAAGAGCCTTTCAGAGGCTTTGCTACTCACTGTCCTTGCTAATAGGTCAGGTAGAAGAGAATAAGGCTTAGTACTACAGTCATCTTCTTCCCCATAGGTCCAATTATATGAAAGAAAAGTGGGTCCTCACTTAGAGACAGCTGGTGTGCAGACTAGCCAGTGGCAAACTTTTACCCAAGTATTAAAAAATAAAACAGGAATTCAGGTTTGAATCTCAAAAGTGTCGATAAGAAAATCTGGAGAATGGGCCAGGCACAGGGCACAGTGGCTCATGCCTGTAATCCCAGCACTGTGAGAAGCTGAGGCAGGTGGATTGCTTGAGCTCAGGAGTTCAAGATCAGCCTGAGTGAGAGTGAGACCACATGTCTACTAAAAATAGAAAAATTAGCTGGTTTTCCTCATGGACACATGTACTCCGAGCTACTTGAGAGGCTAAGGCAGGAGGATTGCTTGAGGCCAGGAGTTTGAGGTTGCTGTGAGCTATAATGCTACAGGGCACTCTACCCTGAGCAACAGAGGGTGACTCTGTCTCAAAAAACAAAAAAGGAAAGGAAGAGAAGAGAGGAGAGGAGAGGAAAGAGAAAGGAAGGAAAGGAAGAAGAAAGAAAATGAGGAAACTGAGCTGTGGAGGTCAGTGATACGGGAGAGTACAAAGGAAGGCCAGCAAATGAAGATGGCCAGAAAGAAGCAGGGGACAAATCTCTGAAGTCCTGATGCCCTGAGGTTCTGATCTGATTCCAGCCAACCTTCAGGCGTACAACTATCCTGAAACATAACCCAATTTCAATTCCACAGAGCCATAATGCTCTCAAGTGATTGAAAACATCCAGAAGTTCATAAGAATATAATTTAACCTACTGATAGACCCTGGAGACAAAGAGGCATGGGCAAATAGCAATTTATAAAAGCCAAGGCTGCCAGAGCCCAGAGCCCAGCTCTGTCATTTATTACCCATGTGATCCTAGGCAAGTTATTTAATCATTCTTAGTCTCGTATTTCTCATATGTAAAATGGATATAACAGCAGTGCCTCAATGGTTACTATGAGCAGTATGAGAGATGAGGTGCACAGTGGTCAGCACATATACCCCTCAATGTAGTTAGACGATGACCATGACCATGATGGTGACAACAGCAAGGCTGATTTTGTCTTCCACACTGGCATAATGGCTCAAAAGAGGAATACATGAGCTCTAAATTTAAGATAACTCTAGTTACTTATTACCAGCTCGTCCATTTTAAAAAAATAGGTAGACTATTATAGTTAATTTTTAGGTAACTATTAATAGTTACCTAAAATAGTTAATAATAGGTACTATTATAGTTAATATTTCAAGAACGATACCGCCTAGGAGACAAGTTGGGATGGAAGAAAAATTGATATGAAAGTAGAAGCCAAAAGCAACTTTTTACCTAAAACTTAGATTTTTCATTTTCTTTCAACCACCACCGTGGATTCTAAATCTCATCTGTAACCCACGTTCTCTGCAAAGGGTATAACTCATGCACCCATTACCTCTCATGGAGATTTTATGAAGGCCTCAGCATTGAACTTCTCCACATGTGTACCCTTTTTGCACGGCGTCAGAAGAAAAATGCCTAATTTATAGTCACTTCTAATGAAAAATACTTCTAGAGCATACATACCACTGTCTGCTGAATAATGTCTAGATTCCCTCATAATGACCATCATGACTCTTCAGGATCTGCTTTCAGTTCCTTTCTGCGTCCTCTACTGTGGCCCCCCAGCTGTCCACAGCCCTTTCTTTTATCTACTCATTCTTTCTGCCCTTTTTTTCTTGCCTCAAATCCTCTTCTGATTTGGGCAAAACGTAAGATCCTCTACAGATCTGGGCAAAAATGTAAGTTTTTGACGTATGTCTTAAGGCTCAAATGTTCTTGCATGATGAAAGCTCTCTTATCCGATATTCTGAGTTAACAATCTTCTCTTCCATGGTCACACAGGACTCCGTATTTCTACTGTGTCACATCACACTACTATTAAGCTATGGCTGTGTCTTTCAAACTAAGCCGAGGCTACACGTTAAGAGGCATGAAAAAAGAGGCATCCATAAGCAACATCCCCTTGATGTGGGAAAAAACGTCAGTAAACATATTTGAGGGCCAGGTTCAGTGGCTCATGCCTGTACTCCTAGCACTTTGGGAGGCCAAGGTGGATCACTTGAGCTTGGGAATTTGAAATCAGCCTGAGCAAGATCAAGACCTGCATCTCTATTAAAAAAAAAAAAGAAAATTGAAAAACTAGCCAGATGTCATAATGGGTGCCTGTAGTCCCAACTACTTGGGAAGCTGAGGCAGGAGGATCACTTGGGCCCAAGAGTTCGAGGTTGCTGTGAGCTGTGACACCAAGCACTCTACCCAGGGCAACAGAGAGAGACTCTGTCAAAAAAAAAATTTTTTTTTGAAACTATTCCATAAGATATATTTTAACATCCAGATGTCCTGATTCGGAGGAAATAAAAAAATTTCAGTTGCTAAGGTGGGGGGGGGGGGGAACAATGATTTAAACAACAAAGATTTTCTCTTTCCATATAACAAACCTTCCTAATCAGTTGGGTGGGTATAAAGGAGCAATGCAGCCCTTTTCAGTTAATTCTTACTGAGTGACCACAGTGATCCAAAGCAGAGGAGATAGGTGTACCTTCTAGTTACACAGAAGTCATACAGTAGACTCTGTTTGGCTGATTAAATTCATAGGTGGCACTCCACATTTACTCACATAAAGCTGTAAATGCAAAAATACAAATCACCACAGGACAGTAAAGAAGTATTTATATTGTTAATATAAGAGTTGGAAATAGGAGAAAATTAAAGGATCTGAACAGCTTCAAGTCGCCTCTCACTCTGCATAACACACTGCTGGACACAGAGGTACACACTTGAACCTGCTTTCAAAGAAAACTTGACTGATGTTCCCTCCATTCTTATAAGAAGGGAGCAACATGTGCCTGTAGGCAAGAGGTTCTCACTCCCTTCAGGTCCCTGGCAGCCTTCCCATGAAGACCATTTGGCAGACTTCACGGCATCACGCCTGGATTTTAAATCTGATTGTTGCATATATATCGTTTATGTTTTAGGACATTCTGATCAAAAGCTATTTTTTTTATTCAAACTTCATCAAATATTGAGACAGAGAGAGAGAAGGAGGATTAGGAGGAGGAGGAGGGACTAGAATAGAACATCTGAAAGCTGGTTACAGGCAAGTGTAGTTTTTTTCACTTCTCCAGGCAAATAGGAGAACTTGGAACAACCAATCCATTGTTCTTCCTTTTTTCACTATTCCTGAGTACTCTCTACTCAAGAGGCTACACTGTTAAATAAACTAAAATACAGGGGGAAAGAATGTACTGATAAAACAAAGTAATCCCTTTGCCGCTTCACCAAGCAAAGGTCAGCTTCCCCAGTGGCTACCAGCTTCAGAAAAGGCACAGAACTCTTCAAAGCACTGCTCTCCTCCTAGGACTTGTTCCAAAGCAGAGGTGCTTCCAAGAGCCTCATCTTCAATTTTACCACTAATTGGAAAAGACTAAGGGAAAGAAGAAATCCCTCAGCATCCTCATCTTGGGACCTCAGCTGTGTAAGTACCTTAACCCCTGAGTGCAGGGCTAAGGAACACCACTCAGCCTCAGGACCTTCCAGAAAGAATTGTATAAATTATAATTTGTCTTCTGAGCACAAGTAACCTCTTCCTCATTTGCATATCAGCTTGTTAAGTGTACAGAGTCCTCCAGCTATGATCTCCTTTCTTGTCTGTACATCTCAATAGATCTGTCCACAACAGCCACACCAAATTTTGCACGTATTTATCATTTGCATTTCATCCTGTTCTTTAAAAAATGTATTTAAGATTCATCTCATTATTATTTGCACCATGCGTTATCTTCTAAAAACATGAAAGGCCAATTAAAAAAGTACATTAAATTTCAAACGGTCTATGAACCAACTGTATGGTGCCCCATGATTATACTAATGTACACAGCTATGATTTAATAAAAATAAAAAAAAAGAAAGAAAGAAAAATCAGCAAATCCCAAGGAAGCAAAAGAACAGGAGAAAACGTAGGATCAAGCCACATTTAGGTGATCAGAACACCGCCACATACTCCATCACATTCCGTTAGAGGCAGGTCACAGGTATGACATCTGAACTTCCCACGGTTTGAAGGAAAATGCAATTGATTGTGGAAAATACAGTATCTGAAATAAACTTTCTAAGACTTAATTCGTTTAGCCTGGACATGTACATACTGCAGGGATAAAGGAGATTAACTGAAAAGCCTCAAGTGTGAAAACAAATTGGAATGGGGGTCCTTTTTACAGAATAGATAACAGGCAAGAGGAAAAACCTCCAGCATAAGTTTTCATAACCTAACCCTACGAACACCAATGTTTTTACTCCATTGTTTGATTCGTCATTGTAATGACAGATCTAGAACCATTGAGAACTACATTCCCACAAAACATCTGTCGGAGAGGGGTGTCATTTCTTGGTAAATGTGATGAGAATGTGGAAGAATGCTAGGCAGATGACAGTTCTGGTGGTGAAAAGAAAAGAAAAGCCATTCCTCTAGGTCAGTGGTTCTCAACCTTCCTAATGCCGCGGCCCTTTAATACAGTTCCTATGGGTTGCAACCCACAGGTTGAGAACTGCCGCTCTAGAGCAAAAGTTAGACCCAATCAAAAATAAATTTACCTAGACATCTTTAGGTTTATGACTGTGTGTTATAGATATTTTAAAGCTCTTATTATTGAAATTTCTACACGAACAAAATGACTATAATTAAAAATATGAAACTCTTTACTATCCTTTTTCCCAATAAAACAAGTATGTTCATAAATCGATTGTTGATAGACAAAGGTTTCTCAGAGTACAACATTCACACTATAATATGGACTATAAAACAAAGTGACCATATTTCTCAAAGCAGAAATAAGCACGCCTGGCTTGAAAAATGATATTTGACTTTGGAGGTTTATTTTTATAAAAAACTACAATTTGTGAACATCTTAAATTACATTGATTTTGCATTCAACGGCCTTTTGGAAAATTTCTATAAAGTCAGGATTGTCACAAAAATATCTGGAATGTATATTTAGATAGAGTTGGATAGAGGTAAATCCTCCTAAGGACTTTTTTTTTTTTTTAATTTAATCATAGCTGTGTACATTAATGCAATCATGGGGTACAATGTGCTGGTTTTATATACAGTTTAAACTATTTTCATTGAACTGGTTAACATGGTCTTCATGGCACTTTCTTAGTTATTGTGTTCAGGCATTTATATTCTGCATTTAGTAACTTTCATCTGCACCCTTCTAAGATGCACTGCAGGTGTAGTCCCACCAATTACCCTCCCTCCACCTATCCTCCCCTCCCTTGCCCCTTTCCCCATATTCTTGGGCTGTAATTAGGTTATAGCTTTCATATGAAAGCTATAAATTAGTTTCATAGTAGGGCTGAGTACATTGGATCTTAAGGACTTTTAAAAAGATAGCCACATGGGGCGGCGCCTGTGGCTCAGTCCGTAAGGCACCGGCCCCATATACCGAGGGTGGCGGGTTCAAACCCGGCCCCGGCCAAACTACAACCAAAAAATAGCCGGGCGTTGTGGCGGGCGCCTGTAGTCCCAGCTACTCGGGAGGCTGAGGCAAGAGAATCGCTTAAGCCCAGGATTTGGAGGTTGCTGAGCTGTGTGAGGCCACGGCACTCTACCGAGGGCCATAAAGTGAGACTCTGTCTCTACAAAAAAAAAAAAAAAAAAAAAGATAGCCACATGATTGTTTGCGTCATTTCATACATGGCGGGAAACTGGCTGGAGTCTTGGTTTTGCTACTAGCTAGGAACCTCAGATATATCGAACTTCTAGAAAGTTTATTTCCTCATATGTAAAATAAAGGACTACCCATCCATTGTATGCCCTACATTTTGTGACTCTGGGCACTTCTGAGAAAACCACTACTCACCCACTGTAAGCCTGGGTGCAGCTGCTCAGGTCTCAGAAACTACAACTTGGGTCAAGTACATGCCCTGTTTGACAATAAAGAGGTCTTCATGCCAATGCATCCTGACAAGGCTGCGCTAGAATGGCCAGCACATTGACCAGAATAATTTGACCTGTCTGAATTTCAAACATCCATCAGCTCTCATCTCTGATCTCCATCTACTCTGTAACTAACCTGTAACATGACTACCTGCTCTCATCTCTGATCTCCATCTACTCTGTAACTAACCTGTAGCATGACTACCTGCTCTCGTCTCTGATCTCCATCTACTCTGTAACTGACCTGTAACATGACTACCTGCTCTCTCTCTTATCTCCATCTACTCTGTAACTAACCTGTAACATGACTACCTGCTCTCGTCTCTGATCTCCATCTACTCTTTAACTAACCTGCAGCATGACTACCTGCTCTCGTCTCTGAGCTCCATCTACTCTGTAACTAACCTGTAACATGACTACCTGCTCTCGTCTCTGATCTCCATCTACTCTGTAACTAACCTGTAACATGACTACCTGCTCGCGTCTCTGATCTCCATCTACTCTGTAACTAACCTGCAGCATGACTACCTGCTCTCGTCTCTGATCTCCATCTACTCTGTAACTGACCTATAACATGACTACCTGCTCTCGTCTCTGAGCTCCATCTACTCAGGTCTACCAGGATGGCAGAATTTTTTTTGTTGTTGTTTTTGTTTGTTTACATTTTCTAGAATACTTGTGCACACACTCACACCTCAAAATCAACAATGAATGTAAAATAGAAGTCATGATCACTTACTTTTTGTAAGCAATGCTTTCTTTCATTTCTCTTGTGGGCAACATAAAGGGATAAAAATAACTATTGTTGTTGTGCAGTTGATAGGTTTCCATTTTTTTTAAAAAAGTCTTTATTTCTGTAAAAGGCTATTACCCCGTTTCCCCAAAAATAAGACAGTGTCTTATTTTAAGGTGTGCTCCCAAAGATGCGCTAGGTCTTTTTTTCAGGGGAAGTCTTATCTTTCCTGTAAGTAGGTCTTATTTGGGGGGAAATGGGGTAGCAGCCAGTCTATCCTTCCTCACTGGCCAACTTAGAAATTTTCTTTTATGCCCTGATGTTTTTCAAGGGGTTGATTAGATCTTGTATCTGTACCAAAACTCCCATATCCAGGTTATGCTAGAGAATTACAAATGTAATCCATAGATATCAAGGGAATTATAGAATCTATTCCAAATTTATGTTGACAAGATAAAGAAAAAGATACTATTGTTAGAAAAGTGAAAAAAGCCTGTTTGGGAGTGAGGAAAAGAATTCTGTCAATGAAGATCAGAAAGTGTGCAGGGGACAGTTGGTTGCTTAAAGATTTTAAAATGTCCAAGTGCTTGAGAACCCAGTTACACCTGCCTGGAGATCTTGCAAGACGAGAGCCCATCACTGATGGTAAAAATCTTCTGTCTTTGTGGGATCACAGGAGACTTGAGGGTTGTGATAATGCAGCAAAGAGCTCATCTTTCACACATGTGGTGATGTCAGCATACCATATGTTCCCTTTAATGTTATTCCATAACCAGCATAAGATAGGCATCCCTGATCAATAACCATTTTTGTTTTTTTTATTGTTAAATCATAGCTGTGTACCTTAGTGCAATCACCTGTACCCATTCTAAGATGCACCATAGATGTGGCCCCGCCCAAGTTCTCCCGAGTCCTTACAGCTGGAAAACGTGGTGCTGTCCTTGGTACTAGATAGAAAGGAGATGGTCCGTCACTCTAAGAGGTTGAGTGGAATCGTGGAAGACATTTGACAAAGTGTCTTGTGTGATGCCAGTAGATGAGATGGACACACAAAACATACACTACGGTTTATAATTACGTTTTACTGCTGTACACTGGAGAGTGCTCATCAATAGTCAATGAAAACCTGAGGGCAGGTTCGAACACACATGAGGCCTTGTGGCTCTCTCATCTGACATGATCTGCTTTAAGAGGCCAATGTCATACCCTGAGGGTAATAGCGAATATCTCATATGACTTACCAGATTAAGAAAACATGATAGAAAGCTAAATTGAGTGTAAATATGCAATTAAAGAGATTTATTTATGAAGTCAATGTGTAGGACTGAATAATCAGTCACCAAAGCAGAACTTGAATAGAAGCTTATCTGGAAAAAAACAAAACAAAACAAAACAAAAACTGGAGTTTTCCTCTGATTGCGAGATCAGTATGGATCTCACAGTGTCAGGGGGATGATAAAACAAAAAAGAAAAATCCTCTGGAAGATATGCATGCATTAACAAAATTATAGTGTTCAGTAAGCAGATGGTAAGAGTTTCACTGTACCCTCTATTAGTAAAGTCATCTCTGTAATTTGCTTATGAGAAGTCTATTTTACACTAGACTCTAATGGCACATTCTTTCACACCTTCCCACACTACACAGGGTAAAAAAAACCTGCTTCTATTTGCATGCAGCAAATTTTCATTGGTCCATTGATTGGTTCATCTCTGCTGAGTTTGGCTTCTCCCTGATCCCCACGTTACATGTGTTCTTCAGTAGATTGTTCCCTTATTTCTTTAAACTGCTCCAGCAAATGTGAAAAACCAACTAAAGAGGCACTTCAAATATGCTACCAACTTCAGATCCTGTCTATTAGAAACAAGAAAAAGAGTCTAATTTAAGAAAGAGGGCATTCCATTCACTCCCTCATTGTGCTGTTTTTTTATTGAACTGAAAGTCATCGCTAAGACTGTAAAGCATCTGAGCTTTGTTTTGAGAAAGAAAAAAATGAGAATGAAAATGTGCTGAGACTTGGCCAGGCACGGTGGCTCATGCCTATAATCTTAGCATTCTGGGGAAGCTGAAGTGGATCGTCTAAGCTAGGGAGTTCAAGACTAGCCTGAGAAAGAATGCGACCTCGTCTCTACTAAAATAGAAAAAATAGCCGGCCATTGTGGTGGGCACCTATGGTCCCAGCTACCTGGTGGGGGTCGGGGAGGGGGGTGTTGCTGAGGCAAGAGGATTGCTTGAATCCACGGATTTGAGGTTGCTGTGAGCTATGATACCACAGCACTCTACTCAGGAAGACAAAATGAAGCTCTTTCTCAAAAAAGAAAATGTATTGGGAATCCTTCGAAGTTAAAGCATTACAATAAAATGGTAGAGAGAATGGGCTCTAAAACATTCCGGGTTTGAATCCTGACTCTGCCACATGGAGTTTAGCTTTGGTATGTTCCTTACCTTCCCTAAATCTGTGAGTAGTCTAAGATTAAGTTACATAGCACATGGAAAATGCTTAGGGTGATGACCAACATATGTAAAGGAACAATACATTTTCACTATTATGATGTTGCTAGTGATATTATCATCATTATTATTACTCATTTTGCAGACTGTGAGTTTTAGACTTGAGATTTAAAAATACAGAGAAAAACTATTTTTTCTCTGTATTTATTTACTAGTTTCATCTACTAAACAGTCTCTCCACCAGGAAAGATATAAATAAGCAAAGATTCAGGGGTAGGGCTCTGAGAAATTTTATTGCCAGCTGGTAGTCTGACCAGCAAAGTTCTACAGAGAAGCAAAATGAGCAATACAGCTTATATTCAAATATCCAAGGCTGGAAAAGTCACAAGGTGATTATTCATTCATTTGCAGCACAAAGATTTATGGTAATGCAGGGATGAAACATGACCTGTGCCATGAGAGAAACATCAATAAAATACCAAGGGAGTTCAGCAGATGCAGGAGGAATTTCGTTGGCCCAGGAATGTTGAAATTGTAATAAACTAAGAAAATAACCTAGTTTCTAAAATTGTTCTTGGGTTCCTTTCAGTGATGAATCTCCACTTTGTCCACTGTGCCCTCAGCCTCTGTTACAGTGTTTACATTTTTACATTGATTCCAAAAAGCATCGTGGAGTTTTTAAGAGTAATCACAAGAGGAGCATGAATGGAAATTGTAAGCACAGGGCCGGAGTTAAGGGAGGCATCGGCCAGTTAGAGTCTGTCCAGAAGAGGCTGGCAAGAAGGATAAGGGATCTGTAAACCACATCATGTGAAACAGAAATATTAATCCTAGGGTGGTGCCTGTGGCTCAAAGGAGCAGAGCGCCAGCCCCATGTGCCAGAGGTGGTGGGTTCAAACCCAGCCCCGGCCAAAAACTGCAAAAAAAGAAAAGAAAAGAAATATTAATCCTGGGGAAGAGAAGGCTTGGGGAAGCAGTGATTGATGGTTTGGTACAAGTGAAATGATCAGGGTAAAAGAAGATTAGATATTGTACGCAAGTCTAGAAATACAAATTTGAACCATAATGAAAGAATGTCAGAAAAGTACCTTTTATGTTAATGTAAGGAACTAATATCTAATGGTTAGAAGTGCCCAGCCATGATTTCTTCCCCTAGAATGTGGCTCCTTTCTCCTAAAAGTCATACAGATGTGGGAAAGTGGCACTGTGAGGAGGGAGTGGTGAATTAAAGGACGTCCAGGGCTCCCCACAGTCTCAGAGGCTGGGAGATATCTAGCATGAGCAAACATTTCCCTTTGGGAGAAAACCTAATTAACCTTGGGAAGCCGTTTTGAGGACTTGATTGTGTTTTATCTCCATATGCATATCTGCAAATCCACCAAAAGCAGAACCATATTGGCAGCTTCCTACCATAAAACCTCTCGATGGCCCGCCCAAATTAACACGAACAGGAATAAGGGAAAAAAAATCAAAATCCCAAATTCTGAACTGCCCAGGAGGGTGTCTGACATTATAGGAATGCAATGAACAGAACCATTTCCCCAGCCGCCCTTGGTTTATCCCTGCCACATGCAGGGGATGGTGAGTTTTATTCCAAAAGGAGAAACAGTGGTGGCAGGCGCACTCTCCACTGGGTCTCAATTCACTCCCCACCTGGGGAGGGAGAAAGGATAACAAATACAAGGTTTTATTTTGTTTGGAAAGGTCTTTCCCAGGGAGAAAATTCAGTAGTTGTAGTTTAGAAAGGATCTCCAAAGCAGATCAACAGCAGAGAGAGACCCAGGTGCTCCTTAAAGGCCCTGACAGCTCAGTATTGTTATTCATCCCCCATAGCTTCTTTCTCTGGTTTGGATAGAAAACCACACAGCTGGAGAGATGGAGTGGCTGGAAGGAGAAAGCCTCACGTGTGGAAATTTGCCAGGGGTAATCTAGTGATAGCCAGATATGTCTCAGCTGGGTCATTCCAATTGCTACTTTGAGTCCATTATAATGGACAAATTCAACTGACATCTAAATAAGGTGGGGAGGGGGGGGCGGTTAAGAAGAGACCTGAGTTAGGAGAACAAGAATGACTCTGTGAGTTAGAAAACTTGGGTTCACATCCCCGTATCTGTAATTTTGGCTAAATCTGTGAGTGCAGTTTCTCATCTACCACACATAAAGAGGATTACTGTGAAGACTAAAATAATACCTCTGAAAGCTCTTTGTAAAGTCCAAAATAATGTCTAAATCATACGATATGATAGTCTTTTACTATGCCTACTAGTCATGGTTTGACCTACATATCAATTTAACAGTGATTTAAGGAAATTCACAATATTTTCTTACGTTTGGTAAGGATATTAAAACTACTACATTTTGTATAAATAATATGATCTATTTGTAAGATTATTATTTTCTTTTTTTTATTTTTTATTGTTGGGGAGTCATTGAGGAGAAAGAAGAAACCAGGTTACACTGTATTTACAAGATTATTAAAAGGCTGTTTGAGTTTTAGATTTCTTCTTATAAGAAAATACAAAAAATTCTTAAAATACAAAAAATTTCTCTTTATTTTGTATCTTAGTTTTTTTTAAAAAAAAATTCTTAAAATACAAAAAATTTTCTCTTAATTTTGTATCTTAGTTTTTTTTGTTGTTGTTTTTTTTTCCACTCTGCCATCCTCGGTGGCATAGCTCACAATAACCTCAAACTCAAGCAATCCTCTTGCCTCAGCCTCCTGAGCACCGGTGACTACAGGTGCCCACCACTACACCCAGCTAGGGTGTTTTTTTTTCTGTCTTTAGTAGAGACAATGTCTCGTTCTTGCTCAAGCTGGTCTCACAAACTCGGGAGCTCAAGCAATCCACCTGCCTCAGCCCCCTGAGTGCTAGGATCACAGGTATGAGCCATTGCACCTAGCCAGTTATCTCATTTTTAAAATGAAAAGCTATTCCTTGGTATTTTTCTGTTTTAATAAGTTTCTATAGGAGTTAGATGGCTTCTACATAAATAGCAATAAATATAATTGCAATAGCAATTATAACATTATAGTCTCATGAATATTGTTTGGTTCTACAATATTTAAAAAATCCAAAAGCCATAAGCACAAATGAACTTGCTCAGAAATAAAATACCTAAGAAATAAGTCAGTGAAATAAATAAATAAATCCATCCATACACACACACTGCATACCTCCATAGTTAACCACCTCCTTAAGTTGACCTAATTTTCACAGACCAGACATGTACCACATGTACTCAGTGGAAGTTCTTTATGTTGACCACCCCTACATGTCGACTGGTTTGTTACAGTCATTTGGGTGGTCAACTTACAGAGGTTCTTCTGTATACTGTAGAGCTGGTCAACATAAGGAACTAGGCCTATTGTACTGATATGTACATGTGGTGCATGCCTGGTCTATGAAAATTAAGTCAACTTGAGGAGGTAGTCGATGTAGGGAAGTGGTTAACTATGGAAGTTTTACTGCGTGTGTGTATATATATCTCTCTTGAAAAGGTTTTGCTCCTCCATTCATCCTCCAACAAAAAGATAAACCAGATACCAAATCTCTACCTAGAATAAGCAGGTAAGGGATGAGTAAAGAAAAAGCTTTTAAGAAGTCTCAGCTTCTGAGCTGAAGTTATGAAAATGATGGTTCATGGAGAAGTTAAAAAATCTTTTTCCTTTAAGAAGTCATCAATCTTTCCACTAATGACAAGGCCCATGATTGAAATAGCAAGATGCATCCCAGATCTGTACTTCCCTGTTGATGGAGAGCAATGGAGATGGGGAGGGTCCCAGTACAAGAGTCACAGATACGGCTGGATCATAAAGATTATTCAGGGGCATGGGATTCTTTAATAATCTCAATGAGACTCCCCCACACCCTCAAGGGGTCAGTCCCTCTGAGCCGGTGCATCTCTCAGGAGGGGCTCCCTCTACAGCTGAATGGCTGTCACCCATAGAAAGCTCTTGGGCTTCTTCCATGACTTAGCAATTATGAATTGGGCTGCAATAAACATTTTGGTACAAATATCTTTGTTATAATGTGATTTTTGGTCTTCTGGGTACATACCTAGTAGAGGAATTACAGGATCGAATGGCAGGTCTATTTTTAGATCTCTAAGTATTCTCCAAACATCTTTCCAAAAGGACCGTATTAATTTGCATTCCCACCAGCAGTGTTCTCCACATCCACGCCAACATCTCTGGTTTGGGGATTTTGTGATGTGGGCTAATCTTGCTAAAGTTAGATGATATCTCAAAGTAGTTTTGATTTGCATTTCTCTGACGATTGAGGATGATGAGCATTTTTTCATGTGTCTGTAGGCTGTGTAAATGGTGGGACCACACCTATGGTGCATCTTAGAAGGGTACAGGTAAAACTTACTACATGCAGAATATAAATATCTGAACACAATAACTAAGAAAATGCCGTGAAGGCTATGTTAACCGGTTTGATGAAAATATTTCAAATTGCATATAAAACCAGCACATTGTACCCCATGATTGCATTGATGTACACAGCTATGATTTAATAAAAAAAAAAAAAAAACAGAAGAAGAAGAAGAAAGAAAGAAATCTCTTGGTATATTGCAGAGCAATACAGTGAGAAGGGAAGCTACAGCAAACTGGACGTCCCCCCAGAACAGTCACATAAACTCAACTCATGAAGTTCTCTTTCCATACTAGAGGATTTTCTTTTAGGTAGAATAAAATATCCATGGATTCTCAGTTTCCCTTGAGTGCTGTGATCATTCCGTATCTTTACTAAAGAAGAAATTGAAATTTAAAAAGGGCATCTCTTGGCACAAGGCCCTATCAGTATTCCAGTTATAGAATCACTTCAATAATCATTAGCTGAGTTATGCAAAGACTTTTTAATATACGCAAATACAAAATAAAGCAAACATTTATTTCTAGAAGCATTATTAAATTATGACATATTAGGAGTCATTAGCAATCAGCAGGCAGGGGCACTGGGTTCTGCCAGTTTAATGTTCTGAGCAGTCAAAAATAATAGCCATGGGGCAATTAATTTTCTGAACATTGATTATTTCAATCTCCAAACTAATAAGTAGGGTTAAACCAAATAAAATTAAAACCAGCACAGCCAGAAACTAAAGACCAATTCCCACCCATCGAGGGGAGTCTGTAATCTTAAGAGATGAGTTCTGTGCTCTCAGGTTTCTGGGTGATCACTGGAAGTTATTCTAGCACCCTAAGTCACATTTGGAAACTTAGCACTCCATGCAAATCATCTTTACGTCATCCGCACCCCTTGCACACATGCACACACACAGACCCACGCATATTTCACAAATTTAGGAAGAGCCAACAGACTGTCCAATCGACACTGTCCCTATCAAACAGAGTCAGAACCAGGGTCTTTGGATCAGTCCTCTGCACTTTCCACACTGTTGGGGCTTAAAATAGACATTTAATGCTCCTGGAACTGGGGTAAATTCAATTTCTACTAATTCAAGAAAGTTACACAGAAAACTGTGAAACTGCCATTTTTGTCTGGGTTTCTGGAACAGCTCATTAATAAAACATTAGTTAACAAAAATGCATGGAATCTTCTGCTAAAATTCTACCCACAATTCTAACCCATCCTTCCTTCATACCTTCTTTAACCTAGCACGCATTTCTTAAAAATCCACTGAATTTGTCAGGCAAAGTGTTAGGTTCTATGGTAACACACAAACAAATCACAAAGAAATCCTGTCGTTACAAAGCTCAGAAGGTTAAAATATAAACACACACAAACACACCCATAGTAGAACCTCCAAAGCTGACCACCACCCTACACTGACCACCTCCTTAAGCTGACCTACTTTTCACAGACTGGACATGCACCACATGGACGTATCAGTACAAAATTCTTACTAACTAGCAGGCCTAGTTCCTTATGTTGGCCACCATCATGTGCTGGCTAGTTTGTTACAGTCCCTTGGGTGGTCAACTCACAAAGGTTCCCTTCCACTGTATAAAAAAGACCAAACCACTACATTAAAGTTGTTATCTTAGAGTACTGGGATTATGGTTGACTTTTCTTCTTTACATTTCTTTTTAGAATCCAACATGTTTTACAGAGAACATTTTTTAGATAAGCACTAGTGGAAAGATTTTTATCCCAGATGATTTTGTCTAGATAGCCCTGGTGTTCCCAAAATTACCTGAAGGAGTACAGAGACTAAAATATTTTGATGGAAACTCAGATTAGCTTTAGAGCTGCTTGTCCTGGTGGAACTAAGAAAGGAGACGCTATACTGAGTTTTCGATTTCTTGGAGGAATCATAAAACTTAGCACAAAGCCTTCCTGAGCGCCACCTCTATAACCACATGACTGCGCAGATCCTGCAAAGTATATCTGCAGAGCACGTCACCTCCGCCCATTCCTAATCATTTCAAATATTCAAGTGCAGAACGTCTGTATGTGGAAGGCAGAGAGGGAAGTGGGAACTAGGGGAACAGTCATTGCAAAAATCTAGGAATCCAGGCAGTAATCCCAGGACAGGATTGGATGACGTGCCACCTGTTTGTGGTCAAATTTCAGTAGCGCCTGCAGCTGTAAGCTCTGTTCCCTCCTCCTGCTTCCTTAACACGCAGATGCATTCTGCTTTGCAACCAAACATCTTTGCTTCCTTCCAGAAACCCTCCTCTTTCTCTTTTCTTTCTTATGACTATATACACTATTAACCCTATAATCTAAAAAACTATTTATAATCATTTTTAATGTACAGAGCTAGCAGTTTTGTGAAGGGAAAAATAAAACGCCTATTGCTTGAATAATGTTTGAACCATTACAGAGTGCTTTCCTGGGAGTTATGGCTTAGTTGTCAGAATAATCCTCTGAAGCAGGACTTTCCTAGCACCTATGTGAGGGTAAAGAGGCTCAGAATGTTCGAAAGACTCATTCAAGTTCACTAAGCTGCAGTGGTAGCTCACTGCCTGTACATGCACACTTCAGATTCCATATTACCAGCCAGTAGGGAAGTAGCCTGGTATAGGTTAGAAAAACAGCATGTGGCATTAGAATGAATTTCAAATTCTGACACCACCATCTTCAATCTGTGGGATCTTGGGCAAAATTCTTATTTCCTCTGAGCCTTGTTTTCCTCCTTTGTAGAATGGGGGAATGACACTTCCCTCACTGGACTGATAGGAAAATCAAACAAAATAAAAGTCAACAATGGATTGGTTCTCAAAACATTCACCTCCTCTCTTCCACCTTCCTCTACTCCATCGTTCATGCCCCTTATTTGAGACATACACATTTTGTTTCTCACCCTGACACGGCCTCCCCAGTTCAACAGCAAGGTTTGAACGTCATCTAGTAGGCTCTTCATGTAATACAGAGTCTATTGCTATACCAGAATCAGCCCCCACACAGCTGTGGTCAGGGAATTATGGAAGGCCGATATGGCAGCCCCTGGTTCTTGTGCACTTGTTCTGAGTGTGTTGGATTTTGTGCTGCCAAGAGCTACACAAGTAGGAAGGTGACCAAGACACAGCAACACACCCCTGCACCCACTGCCTGCTTACACCACATCCTTCTTCTGGACTCAAGCTCGTTCTAAAAGCGTTCCTTGCACATTTCTCTCAGATAACTGTACAAAACCAACAAGCAAGGGCTAGAGAAGGAGTCAGAACTATCTCAGGCTAAGCCTGTCCCCACTTCTCCACCTACAAACGCTGCTAAGGTCCCTCTAACTTTATTTCCATAACACAGCAGACTCTCATTTCCCTACCCTCTCTTCATCAGACTCCTATCTCCTTTATATTTTAAAGATAATGACTGATGGTGACTGTATCGTTTATTTGTAGGGAAGTTAACGTGTTTTTACAATCATACTAGTATTTTTAATAAGACTGCTATTATTTTGGTTCGTGTTTGATTATAACATAAAATGTTTGGAGTGAAGTGCCCATCGACCCACAAATGGACTAGCAAATTGCGGTACATGTACACCATGGAATATTATGCAGCCTTAAAGAAAGATGGAGACTTTACCTCTTTCATGTTTACATGGATGGAGCTGGAACATATTCTTCTTAGCAAAGTATCTCAGGAATGGAAGAAAAAGTATCCAATATACTCAGCTCTACTATGAAGCTAAATTATAGCTTTCACATGAAGACTATAACCCAACTATAGCACAAGACTATGGGGAAAGGGCCACAGAAGGGGAAGGGAGGGGGGAGGTTTTGGTGGAGGGAGGGTCATGGGTGGGGCCACACCTATGGTGCATCTTAGAATGGGCACAGGCGAAACTTACTAAAGGCAGAATACAAATGCCTACATACAGTAACTAAGAAAATGCCATGAAGGCTACATTGAACAGTTTGATGAGAATATTTCAGATTATATATGAAAACCGCACATTGTACCCCTTGATTGCACTAATGTACACAGCTATGACTTACCAATAAAAATAAATAAATTAAAAAAAAATGTTTGGAGTGGTTCAAATGTTTTGAGTGATCTGTTCCAATTCTATTGTCCTCCAAATGCCAGTTATTTTTAGTGTGTGATTTTCAGAACATGGAATATTTTTAAAGGAACACATGTATCATGCTATAGTAAATGCCCACATTTTGCTTTGTCGTGCGGATATTTTTTATACACTGAGGCAATACAACCTCATTAACTCGATTTTGTTAAAACCCAACTTCGCACCTTATCTCCAGGGCTAACAATGTACAATTTCCACAAAAGACTCTACCAAGGAGCAAACCATACTACTTTTCATAAATATGCTTAATAAAATGCTTCTAAGCATAAAATAGTGTATCAAATATAGTGCTGAAATAAATCTATGCAGCACCGGCCTATCTCTACAACTTGAAGCAGCTTTCATTTTATTATGTAAAATGATTCCATTTTTAAATCAGCTAAACTTCTAAGCAAGCAAAGATGTCCCAAGAAGACCTTCTTTAGCTACACAACCTTCCCATGAGTAACCAATTTTCTTGGTAAAGAAATAGGCTTAAATAATTTCTTAAAATGTTTTCCTCTTACCCCTAGAATACTAAGTAGACAGTGAAATGAATCAGATGGTTTTAATTTGCATTTATTCTTTGATATGGACAAATGGCAATCTTTGTAGGGTTCAGTTTCCTTCTAGGGAAATAGGAATTTTAAGACATTGAATAAGTACTCCATCAAGTTGTATGAGGTTGTTATAAATATATATATACATTTCTATGTCTGTATTCATATATACTGGGAGTATATACACACATATATGTGTGCATGTGTGTGTGTGTGTGTGTGTGTGTGTGTGTGTATACCAGAAAGTACTTGAATCTGCAAGTCCTCCAACCTTGGGATTGTACAGTGTTCTGATAAAAAACATATTATCATCATCACTGAATCTTTACCCCCAGCCATTTCTAGAAAATTACCCTTGCACAAAATAATTATTCAATAAACGTTTGTAAAATTAAACTGAACCATATGCATAATTAACCAGAGTCTCTCAATTAAGTTGCTTAAAAAACTAGATTTATTGGGGCGGCACCTGTGGCTCAAAGGAGTAGGGCACCAGCCCCATATGCCAGAGGTGGCAGATTTAAACCCAGCCCCAACCAAAAACTGCAAAAAAAAGAAACTAGATCTGTTACTAGACAGCAAATAGATAGTTCTTAAAACAAGAAACTTATATTCCAAATAAAACTTCAGTCTTATTGCTATCTTACAGATTAAAAATAAAAGGCATTGGATATACCCTGTTTCCCTGAAAATAAGACACTGTCTTATTTTAAGGTGTGCTCCCAAAGATGCGCTAGGTCTTATTTTCAGGGGACGCCTTATCTTTCCTGTAAGTAGGTCTTATTTTCGGAGGATGTCTTATTTTCGGGGAAACAGGGTAGTTGTTGGGTTGATTAGATTTAAATTTAGTTGCAAAGTGACAGAACCCAAATTACAATAGCTTAAAGAAGACACAAGTTATTTGTTCTCTAACTTGAAAATTTACAAGGTGGGTCAGGCCAGCATGGTGAGGCCATAATCATGATGTACCCAGGCTGTTTCTCTTTGATTGTTCTACCATCCTCGGCTCTCAGCTTCTACCTCCTGTCCAAGAGGATTGCCTTCTAGCCAGCAGAAATAATAAAAGAAAGAAAAAAAGTGCATCCCCCTTGTTAAGAGCACTTTCTGGATGTTATGTTCCAGCTGTTCACAACTCATTGGCCAATTCACATATGCCATGCCTAGCTGTCTGGGAGCCTGGGAAACCTTTGTGCTACTGGCTGTGTACCTGGAAAAATGGGGAGTGCTATTACTACAGGAGAAGAGGTAAGAAGGAGTAAAGATAGAGAGGTTTACTACAGTTTTATAAAGTGACAATGAGCTTTGAGTCAAACAAATCTACGCAAAGTAAATTAATTAATACCTCACAAACTTTCTGAGTAAGACTATCACGTGAGTTTGAAGGCCAGTGCTGATTAATGCGAAGAGTTTATCCAACAGATAAACCACTTTTGATTGAAGCCATTCAAATTCCCATCCAAAATCAACTAAACTAAGACTTACTACTAAGCCTACATCAAATTAATTAATTAGTTTGAAAAAAAATAGATTACTGCATAAGACCAAGATTAAGATGAAAAGAGACAGCCATTTGAGAAGATCTTTCTACACTAATTCAAATGCATAGTAACTTTGCTGGTTGTAATCAAATACATCTCTCTTATCTTAGAATAGGGGGAATACTATATAGTCACTTTGCCCAAATTTAAATGCATTGGGAATAAAAGGATAAAAAGACCAAACAAAGACAAAAAAAAAAACCCACAATAATAATAAAATAATTGTGAGAGAGTGTGATATTCCTTCAAGTATTTACGGATTCTTCGAGGTGTGCATTGCCTATTCCAACCCAACACCCCAAAAAGCAGTTATTTCATCAGTTCAAAACAAATAAAACCGATTTTTTCCAATGTGCTATTTCCTTAATATTTGTATTAAATAAACTTCATCTCTACCATCCTCCCAAGGTTCAATTACTGACGTTTCATTCTGATCTGCAGAAAGCTAAGGACAGAAAGATAAGAATAAGGAAAAGGCCAGAAAATATAAAATGGGAGAGAGAGAAGAGTACAGAAATGAGGAACAAAATAAAACACTGGATGATGACTCATCCTCTAGAGAACTAGAGGACGAATTGAAAGGAAAATGAGAGCAGCAACAGGGTCAAGGAAGAGAGAGAGGAGGCAAGAACAAAACTATTTATCGCAGCTCAATTTAAAATCGCCAGAATGTGGAGGCAGCCTGAATGCCCACCAACACAAGAATGAATTAACATGCTGTGGTATATATATATACCATGGAATACTACTCAGCCACTAAAAAGGACGGAGACTTCACATTCCTTTGTATTAACCTGGATGGATGTGGAACACATTATTCTTAGTAAAGCATCACAAGAATGGAGAAATAAGAACCCTATGTACTCAACTCTGATATGAGGACAGTTAAGGTCCTAGTACACAGTGGGGGGTGGGGGACGGGGAGAGCTGAGAAAGGGAAAGAGGGAGAGCATTGGAGGTCAAGGGATAGGGTTCACCTTTTGGGGGCAGGGCACAAATATAAGAGAGTCCTTATCTAACAAAAGCAATTAATGTATCCTTGTTCTGGGTATCCTCAATGAATCCCCAACAATTAAAAAAAATAATCAATGTCTGGCATTATATGTGAAGGTAGGGAGCACACAGCAAAGAGACTAGCAGGAACCTCTTCATAGGAACAGGTCTGACCTGAGGGTCTCTGAATGGGGCTCCTCCATCTAGGCAGCATTATTTCCTAAGAAAAACTTGATCTGAATTCGTCCACATTCGGTGGACACCGAGTATGCTGTAGCCCTATTTTTATGTGACCCAGATTGTACATATTAAAACACAAAACTTCATAGAGATATTCCTCCCAGGTAACACAATCATTAAACGGTAGTTTCAGAATTCGATTTCTTATGGCATCAGATTTCATCTTAAAACATCTTCTACAATTGGTTGGAAGGAGTCACTATCAATATTATTCTCACTTCACACAGAGGCTCTGAGAGAGTGACTCGCTCATGATGACCTAGAATGAGTTTGAGCCCCAGGTCTGCAACTTACCACGTGTGTAATACACAAGTCACTTAACCTCCACGAACGTCATCTATACAATAAAAAATAATTGATAACAAGTCCACAGGCTCTCAACTATAAATCAGAGTATATATGTAAAAATACCTTATAACTGAAAAACATAATTTGTGAGATATTTACTAAAACGAAAATGTTCAGTGTAAAAAAATTACACAAAGTTTTACACGCTGCTGTTTCTTTAAACGATAAGGATGGAAAATGATGAAAAAGAAAGAGGAAGAAGGAGGAACAGGAGGAGGAAAGAGGAAAGGAAGGGAGGAAGGAAAAGAGGAAGGGAGGAGTGCGAGGAAGAAGGGAAATGGTCTAACCCAGTAACAAGGGCAAACAGTGTCACATGGGGCATTCTGCTAAGTCTTTGCTCACTCAGTCACACAGCAATTCTATGTGGCAGGTATGTTTTTACCCCAATCTTCAGTGAAGGAGAGTGAGCCTTGGAGATGTTTAGTAACTTGACAAAGTCATGCAGCCAGTTAGCGACAGGGCCTGGATTCAACTCCACTCAGTCTGGTACAGATCGGGACACTTTAAACTCTTACGCTGCCTTGATATGAGTCAGCTAAAAATAACAGTCCTATGGGAAATAGTGAACATCCTAACCATGTCATCATAGAGGGAAAAACGAGAAAATATTAGGCCCATCGGCACACCAGCAGGTAAAATTATCCTCCTCCTCAAGAGATTCAAATGCCATTTAAATGTCCATTGGCAATAAGGTGATCACAGGAAGTGAGAGTAAAGGATGAGGTCAGCTAGGCCCCTGCAAGGAGGGGAACCCCCATGAAATTAGTTCAGTTGCTAATGAAGGTACACATTAGCCCAGGAAGCTGAGGGTTTCATTGCTTCCCAGTGGCGACTGAGCTAATAAGTATAAAGCAATTAAAAAAAATGACAAAGTCTTTAAAGACCACCTATTAAAAAGCTAGCTCAGAAATCCACACAAAATTAACAGAATTTTGGTTAGACAGAAATCAAAGTGGTCGCACTTAAGCCTAAGTCCCTCCTATCTAAGGACAATCCAACCTCTGCCTTTAATACCTCAAAGACTGTCCAAAAAATAAATAGAAATTGCCAATAAAAATTTGCAAAGATGCTCAAATATCAAGACCACCATGAGATACCACACATGCATTAGGACGACTATTACCAAAGACACGGAAAATAACAAGTGTTGGTGAGGACGTGGAGAAATTGGAATCCCTGTGCACTGTCAGTGGAAATGCAAAATAGTGCAGCCACTGTAGAAAATGGTATGGCTTTTTAGAAAATGGTATGGTTTTTTTATGGTTAAAAAAACTTAAAGGTATGCCTCAAAAAATTTTAAAACACAATTATTGTATGATCCAACAATTCCACTTTGGGGTATATATCAAAAGAACTGAACGCAGAGATATTCATTGCTATATAATTTATAATAGCTAAGGTAGTGGTAATCCAAGTCCCCACTGGTAAATGAACGGATCAACAAAATGTTGTGGAGCTGTGCAAACATTATTCAGTCTTTAAAAAGAAGGAAATTCTGGTATATGTTACATTACAACCTTGAGGACATTATACTCATGAAACAAGCCAGTCACTAACAGACAAATGTGTCATGTTCCTGCTTATAGGAGGTACCCAGAGTAGTTTATTCCCAGAGACAGAAAGTGGAACACTAGCTGCCAGGGACTGGGGGCCGAGAGGATGAGGAGTTATTATTAGTGAGTTTGGAGTTTCAGTTTTGGAAGATGAAAAAAGTTCTGGAGGTGAATGGTGGTGATGGTCTCATAGCAACGGGAATGAACTTGATGCCACTGAACTGTAGACTTAAAAATGGTTAAAATAGTAAATTTTAGGTCATATATATTTTACGACAATAAGTGGAGAAAAAATAAAGAGCAAGAGACACATTTGTGTAAATGTGAAAAAAATGGAAAGCTCATAGGACAAGAGCTTTATTATTATACATCATTATTCTGAGCACCTGGGAACAAATACCAATTACCGCTGCCTTCACCTTTATTTCTTTAAAAGTACCTCACATACATACTAAAGAATTTATGTGGCTCAGGGCCTGTGGCTCAAGCGGCTAAAGCACCAGCCACATACACCTGGGCTGGTGGGTTCAAATCCAGCCTGGGCTCGTCAAACAACAATGACAGCTGCAACCAAAAAACAGCCAGGCGTTGTGGTGGGCGCCTGTAGTCCCAGCTACTTGGGAGGCGGAGGCAGGAGAATCACTTGAGTCCAGGAGTTGGAGGTTGCTGTGAGCTATGATGTCACAGCACTCTACCCAGGGTGACAGCTTCAGGCTCTATCTCAAAAAAACAAAAAGAATTTCTGTGCTGAATGGTATATTTCCCTGGATTTACTCCAAAATTATCAACTGAGGGACAAATATACATGAAACCAGATTTTCCTGTAGTTAATAATTGTTGATACTATGGGATGAGGACAGGAAGGTCCTTTATAACAGCTTCTCTGTTCTGGCATTTGGTTGAACTGTGAGATAATGAACAATGTCAAGTACTACTGATTGTACATGTATCACATAAAATAGTTTTAAACAAAACATCGAGAGCCAAAGAAGAGCAGCAAATTCTAAAATATAATTAAGAAAAATTTTAATAGACATACTCTTATTTGACAATGTGAATGTGACTTTCTTTGCATTATTATTATTATTGCTTAATATTTTGATGCAGCAATCGTGTAATTTCTTTTTTGAATGTATTTATCTTCTGGAGCTCCAGTGGCGCAATCTGTTAGCGCGTGGTACTTATATGAATGTATTTATCTTCGTTCGTCCTTTACGAAGTTTTTGTTTCTAGTCCTTATCTTAAACATTGTTATTGTTATTAAATTTTAAGCCTTTTTAATTTTGTGAAGGCAAAAAGTGGAAACCTAAACACATGAATATGTAAAAAAAAAATTTTTTTAAAGGAAAATGCTCCTTGGATACCTTTAAATGCTTCCATTTTTAGGAAAATCTAGGTCCTTTTTTTCTGAATACTTATAATTAATAGTTAATACATATACAAGGATTCCTATTTATACAAGCTTTGTATGAAGTACTTAACTAATCCTAATAGTAACCTATTATTTACATACCCATTTTACAGATGAGGAAACTGAGACTCAAAAAGGTGAAGTAACTGGACTCAGATTAAATGCATTTTAACCCAGGCAGTCTGACTGCAAATCCTTAAGATTAACAAGTACATAAGTAAACTACAATTATATCACTAATTACAAGACTAATTTTTACCCTTTCTTACACACTAATTTAGACACTCTCATTAATCCTAAATTTCCAGAATTAGAGAAGATTGATTGACAGTGTGTGGAAAGAGATCTTTCTAAGGTATGTGATCAACACCTTTGCCTCCTCTCAGAAAATCCCTGAGAATTTCTGACATTAGCATGGCTCAATTCAGTTCATTTAGTAAGTACTTACTAGATGCCAGAGGCTGTTAAGACCTTGGAGGCATTCAAAACTACAATCAGAAGACATTGGTCAACATAATATTTATTTTAGAATCCAGATGACCAGCATTTCTTCCTCTTTCATGGCATTAATCTTTCTATGATGCTTGATGTCTGTCTTTGTCACTGTAAAATAAGCTCCGTGATGGCTCATACTGTGCGCAACTGCCCATAAATCCATCCTCGCTGTCCACCAACTACGCAGTCAACACACGCCAAGGCTGGGTGCACGTGTAAGGAATGCAGTTGAGTTCTGAGTGTCCTGTCCATTTACTAATTTATCTAGACAGCAACACACTGAAGAGGCAAGAGTAGACTCTTTGGGCCAGGCATTCATTCATTTTATCATTCATTTATTCATTCATGCATTTATGTAACAAAAATTCAAGGACACCTATTTTGTGCCATTGTTCTGGGTCCTGGCACATAGCAATGGAAAACAGGTGTTCTATCCTCATGGAGCTCACCAACTGTGCCACTAATTCTTGACGGATCTTGGGCAGTCACTCAGTCTGCATGAGTTGGTACTAATAACCAACATGCCGCATTATTCTAAGGAAAACAGGTCACATATGGAAAGGACCTGGCACATGGCAAGTAAGTGCTCATTACCCACAAGAATCCCAAAGTCTAAAAACAAAATACTAAGTGTAAAACTTAAAACAAGTGACAAGTGACATTGATTTCTAGAGGAAATGCACCTAGAAAAGTTCCAAGAGAGAAATATTAGTAATAATATGAAGTACATGTTGATACTGATACTAACATCTTCTGTCTATACCATTACTCTATTTTCTTGAAAATCCTTTGACATAACTCTTAACTATTAAAGGTGAAAATTTGCCATAGATTTCTGCACTAGAGAACTCACGGAACCAGTTGGGCTCACCTGAGAGTTCTGTATGACCAGTGAAGGTCTTGTAGATTTGTATTGTTTCTGACCTCTTCCAGCAATGAGCAAAATCATGTCGACTGGGCTTCTATAATAAATTACCTACAGCCATGGGAACTTTTTGGGAATCCCTCTGCAAAGATTTTTTTCTTGCAAAGACACTAATAGAAGTTAAGGAACTTGCCCAAGCCCACACAGCTTCAGGAGTGAGGTCGGAATTCACATCCAGCCCTTACAACTCTCCACCACTACTATCTCCACATGGGCTGTCACTTGGCTTTCAAAGTTCTGAGACATCAAAAAGGAATGGTGCTTATTTAAAAAAAGATTCCATTATACTCCAATTTTAAATTCTCAAAAAATATTCTGACTACTTTGAATGGCTTTTACTCAGAACCTCTGGTTTCTCCTCCGTCTCTAAGAAATCAGAATGGCTGTGATGCATCTCTAAGATGCTACAAGACAGAGATGAGTTGAAATACTTCACACATCAGCAAATCACCTGAGGCCCTATAAGCTCCCTGCATGACAGACTCATGCTATACACAGGATTTTTTTCTTACCAAAAGACAACCTCTATCATCTGACCTGAGGAGGGCTGCCCACTCAGACAGCTGAAAGTTTCCAAAAAAAAAAAAAAAAGTCATAAAGTGCATATAGAGTTGATGTCATTTATCACAATAGCTGTCATTCCCTTTGTCAGGTCCTGGTCTTCCTTTAAAACTTTTATTGTATTCTTTTTATTTATTTATTTATTTTTATTGTTGGGGATTCATTGAGGGTACAATAAGCCAGGTTACACTGATTGCATTTGTTAGGTAAAGTCCCTCTTGCAATCATGTCTTGCCCCCAGAAGGTGTGGCACACACCAAGGCCCCACCCCCCTCCCTCCTTCCCTCTCTCTGCTTTTCCTTCCCTCCCGCCATGACCTTAATTGTCATTAACTATCCTCATATCAAAGTGAGTACATAGGATTCAATGAATGATCTGCTGAACTCTACTTTTGGTCCAAGCACTGTATTCAAATGCTAAACTAGGTATAGCATATTCTTTTATCTCTTCTCTTGGATTTGATGCTATTTTTCCAAAGTCCTTTACACTATGCTATTAATCTAATACTGGTAGCCACATGGACTATTTAAATTTGAATTAATTAAAATTAAATACAATTTGGCTGGGCACAGTGGTTCATGCCTATCACCCCAGCACTTTGGGAGGCAAAGCTGGGAAGATGGCGTGGGGGCAGAAGTTCAAGTCAGCAGTGAACTATGACCACAGCAGTGCACTCCAGCCTGGGCAACAAAGCAAGACATTGTCTCTACATAAATACATAAATAAATATAAAATTAAATACAATTTAAAATTCTGGTCCTCACTAACTCATCCTTCAAGTGTTCAATTCTATCATATGGCCAGTGGCTACTGAACTGGACAGAGCACACACATTTCCATCATGATAGAAAGTCCTATTGGGTACCATTTCCATAGACCATCAAATCCTGGGTTTTCATTAGCCCAGAACTTCCAACCATGAACTTCCCAACAAGTCCCCCATGGCTGTAGGTCATTTATTATACAAGTCCAATTGATACAATTTCCCCTGTTTGCTCATTGCTGGAAGATGTCAGAATAAAACTAATACAAGAATAGCCCAGATTAAGTTCCCAATCTGATCATTCCTGGCCAAAGGAAAAAGGCAGTTAATCTATTTATAGTGGGTGAATAGACATCCTAGTGTAATCCATGGATGTCCCCGGAGCAACTAGCATGCTGATTACTCACTGACACTGAAATACAAACCAAAAGACTTACTGCATTGAGAAAGACAGAGAGATCCTAGAAAGACCTGAATTCCAGCTGTGTGCTACTTCTCTGATCCTCAATTTTACAATCTGCAAAAATGGAAAAGTAGATAAATTCTGAGTTCTCTTTCACCTTGGAAATTCCTGGATTCTAAGGCTTTATGTAGTTTAGATAATATCCAAGGAACTGTGCAGACTTCAAAGATACATAAAACAAGACTGCAAACAGCTTATTAGTGAGTAGAAGAATCTGGCTATAAGGAGCTAAATAATAAAAGACAGGACAGGCTGCACCCATAGCCCAGTGGGTAGGGCGTCGGCCACATACGCCAGGGCTGGTGGGTTCGAACCCAGCCGGGGCCTGCTAAATAAAATGACAACTACAACCAAAAATAGCCCAACGTTGTGGTGGGCACCTGTAGTCCCAGCTACTTGGGAGGCTGAGGCAAGAGAATCGCTTAAGCCCAAGAGTCTGAGGTTGTTGTGAGCTGTGACACCACAGCACTCTACCCAGGGCAATAGCTTGAGACCTTGTCATAAAAAATAAAAAAGACAGGACATTATGTCATACAAATGGTATTACCGAAGTATCTTATAAAACACTTCTCTCTACACTACCAGGAAAATATGACTACAAGTAGTTCACTTTTTTGTCTTTATCAAAAAATAAGATAACATGTCCTTCCCCACCTGGCACATACAAGATGTTTAATATTTTTTATTAAATAAGAAGGAATGAGATAACCATAATATTAATTGTAACAGCAGGCATTTACTGAAGATCTAATACATTTTAGATTCTATGCAAGTCATTTCCCCTAGGCTACCTTATTTTATCATTGAACAGCCCTATGAAGAAAACGTTTTTCATCCTTTTGTAAATAAACCGATGTGGGGGCAGCGCTGTGGCTTAAAGGAGTAGGGCGCCAGCTCCATATGCTGGAGGTGTCGGGTTCAAACCTAGCCCCGGCCAAAAACTGCAAAATGAAATAAAAAATAAAAGTAAAATGATGTGAAGGGAACCAGGTCATTAACCACCCACAACCACACAGCCAACCAGTAGCAAAGCAGAGACTTAAAACCGAGATCACCCGGTTCTAGTGCACATGCGTCTCCCATTTCAACCCACCACCTCCCAGAGAAAACGTTTACTTGCTACCCACCACAGAGGACCAAAAATTAGAAGGCTCCTTAAAAACCCAACTGACCTCACCAAGCTGCCATTTTCCTGTATATTTTTTCGGAAGACAGAATAACAATTTATCTTTCTAGATAAGCTCCCTCAGCCAAATATTTTCTAGTCTAGGCCTGGTGGCAATTTCAATGAAGCTAAAATTGAGGTTGTGATTGCCTATTATAGTTCCGAGGTCCTGAGACCTCTATTGATTGGGTTAGACACAAGACAAAGGAAATTAAAGAAGGCAAGTTAAATCTGTATATTGCTATGGGCAAGTGCAGGGCCTTTGTTGGAGCAGGAACTGGGCATCCACTCTACCAAATACAATTATTTTACAATGAGGTTGATGCGGGGTGGGATAGAAGTCACCGTAACCCTGACATTAAATGCCACCTCCTCGTCACTGCTGGGAAGTGAGGAGCAAGCCTCAATTGTTCGTGTTGCTTATTTTCTACAATCCTCTTTTTAAGGAGACTTACCATTTATCAATTCACTAAACTGTCCAAATCCAAAATATTTCCAAAGTCTCTGCAGTGATCACATTCTGTCACCCACACGGCCTAAAAATACTCTGCTTTCCATCTCTCAGCAGAACCACAAAGGCTATTAGAAGGTAATAAAATCCCTAGAGAGCTTCTCTTGGGTACATCTGCATTTCCCTCTGATCAATTAGATTCAGAGAAATTGCAGGTAGGAAATGAAAGAAATAAAATTCAGGCCACAAATCCTTATCTTAATCCCACAAATAGCACTGACAGGCAATGATGGGTGAGGAAAGAGCTCACCCTGGAAGGCTTTCTTGCTCTGAACTCAAGTTAATTATTATCCCAAAATTCATCATTAAATTATTACTCATAAAATGATTCCATCTACTTCTTATGGAGAACTATCAGCACGGAAATATCATCGATGATGATTCCATCCTATCTCAGGGCACATGCCAGTATTTGTGTCAGAGAAAAATAGGTCTGAATTTGCAGAAAGGTTCTTTCCAATAATCTAATTTAGAGAAGACATCCCATTGGGGAATTTTTCAGACTTGGTAACAGCCCCTAATTTTAAAATCTGGAGGCTTAAAAGGCCCACACATTTTGTGATGATCTATTTATACAATTCCTTCCCTTTGTGTTGTTGTTACCTTTAAAGATTCTCTAATGACCGGAAGTCAATCAGACAGATTAAGATAACTAATGTTTTAAAATGTCAAAGATACCCTGGGCACAGTGGTCCACATCTGTCTGTAGTTTCAACTATCTGGGAGGCTGGGGTGGGAGGATCACCTGAGCTCCATTCAAAACCCACCTGAGCTACACAGCAAGACCTTGTTTCAAAAATACATATATATTTTTTTTTTACTATGGGAGTTGGGGTGGGAAGATTTGACACCTTCAAGACAGACCAGATTGGCCATTCTGCAGAGCCAAATGCCCTAAGTTAATATAGAAAACGTCACTGGCTCACCACGAAGAGGCTAGTGATGTCTGGGGCTCGATCCCTTCTGAAGAAGAAATCAAGCCACTCCTCTTTCTCACAGATATGTTTCCTCCAACAGAACAGATTGACTTCAGAAGTAGCATTTAATGACATCCGGGGTAAGCCAGTCACGGTAGGTGACCCTCCTGGTAGAGTGTCAGCTTCTTCCCACTGTGCCTTCTGAGGCCTCCTCCTTGCTGTTCCACAGTGAAGCAGTCTCAAACCACACACGCTAACCATTTATCACCCCCACAATATGAAGCCACGTGTAACAGACTTACCCAAGTCTAGTGCCTGCACTTGGCTGCTACTCAAACAAGCCTGGTACCTACCCTCTTCTCCAAAAGACATTGTTCTCTTTTACAGCTGAAATGAACATCATCTTAGTGAAAATTTTATCTTTGCTGGTTTGAAAAGGAAAAAATAAAAAGAAACAAAGGAAGGCAAGAACTGTATAGGAAATAGAGAGACAAGACCAGGACAGTGTGTAGAATGGAGGCGAGAAGGGAGAAAAGAGAAAGGTGAAGAGAGGGAGGTAAGGGCAGGTGTCATAGGGAACTCGATAGTTTGCTATTTCCCCAAACCTCTGCCTTCTAGTAAGAGAACAAATGAGGAAAACAGTTTCATTTTCTTTTCTGACAGCTGGAGCATAACTGGCTGCTGCAATAATATCAGAAATTATTGGGCATTTTGAGCATTCTTGCTAGCGAGAAGCTAGCGTTCCAGCCAATTTGAAACCCTGGCCCCAACGTGTCCTAGAAATTTTGTTTTCCAAATGCTTGAATGTCAGACTAGGGACAAAAAATGATGTATACCGTCTAGTGGTCAGTGCTGGCCAGACACCAAATCTGGAGTGTGTCTCCTGCACTCTGGGTCCCAGCCTAGTTGTCCTTTACAGCCAGAGGTGCCCCACGAACGAGTTTCATCCAAAATTGGAAGCAGAGTTTGAGATCCATCAACGCCAAACAACACTGAATTCTGACTTGTCACTGCGACAGATTCTTCAGGAATCTGATCTGAATGCAAGGCTCGTTGGAGCTAATCAGGTTTCTCTTCTGGAGTTGATGATTTCTAGTTCCAATCTAGTCAGGGTCTGTCTGAAGAGAGCCTAAAAAGCCCCAGGAATAAAAGTGGTCAAACTCATAATTTTATGCACTTTTGAATAGGATGTCCTCATATACATCAAACAACATAACCACTCTAATTCAATCACCTGCTTGTGAAAAAGGAGCCTTATAAGTTAAAGAATCAATGAGGCAAATATTCGGTCCAGACATATTTTTAAAACTTATCTCTGATGTCAAACGAGCTCTACAGAGACTCATCAGATTAAGCCAAAAACTCCTGCCCAACATAGGAGACTGACTTGCAGTCACCAGGCCTGCCTCTGAGGCAGCACGCCTGTCACCATGGCCTTCACGATGGTAGCATCCACTCTGCCGGAAGGATCTGAGTCTTATCCACTGCACACTTTTTTCCATAAAACAACTATGGACTTCTGCATGAAAAAAATATCCCTGGGATTTTTCCATGATTTGGAGGAACTTACATAATTTGAGTGAGGATAATCATAAGACAGAGAGGCATCGGACAAAAAGAAATTCACACATCCCAGTTTTTCTGTGTATTCCACTTGGGTGACCGTTCACTCTTTCCTACCCCTCACACAGATGTAGTGTCACTCATAGCCTAGAAAGAAATATATGGAAACAGCACATGCATATTTGAACGCATGTAAATTATAAGAACCCTGAACAGAAAGGAAGCAAGAGGTGTCGTGGATGGGAGAGTGGGGAAATGGTGAGAACACGGCCAACATTGGTCATTCAGGACTCACTTCCAAGAATGGTGCTTCGATCTTTAAGTAGATGTGGAAAACTGGCATGAGCTGGGTAGCACCTGTGGCTCAGTGGGTAGGGTGCCAGCCCCATATACCAGGGGTTGTGGGCTCAAACCCATTCCTGGCCAGCTAAGACAGCAGTGGCAATCGCAACAAAAAATAGCCGGGTGTTGTGGCAAGTGCCTGTAGTCCCAGCTACTTGGGAGGCTGAGGCAAGAGAATCACTTAAGCCCAAGTATTGGAGGTTGCTGTGAGCTGTGACACCACAGCACTCTACCGAGGGCAACAAAGTGAGGCTCTGTCTCAAAAAAAATAAAATAAAATAAAGAAAATTGGCATGAGTCAATATAACGGTCCTTTCTGTACCCATTTTCTCCACTATTAGTGAGCAATGTACTATTGTACATTGGAACATTGGAACAATGACGTTCATTTCAAAGCCTTTGACTGACTTCCTGATTGATAAGCATTGTACTATAGTGCTTATTTTTCAATAAAAGTAGAGCAGTTAAAATATTCAAGCACATGCTTTCAAAATAGACCCCTTTCCAATGACTTTGCTCTCTTCACATTAAAATTTGACCTCTACTGAGAAGATAGTAAGTGGAAAGCCCTTTTAAAATACAAGACAGATACATGTGAAAGTTACCCATGTGTAACTTTAACTCTAAAATCCATGATGTTAGATTGTATGTCTGCACAAAGACACAAAACATTTGACTTGATAATCAGCAAATGATAACCAAGGACACTGTGTTTCTTTATAAATCATTTGAAATTTACTGACACATTATTATTTAGATCACAAGGAAAATTTTGAAAAATGTTCAAAGAATAAAAGGAAAGACAAGGAATCCATATTCAAGCATCATGAGTAAAAATTTACTGAAAGGAGTTATTTTTGTTCAGTACTGATTTATCAGGAAAGTCTTTTCCTGAAAAATAAATTACATGTGTCATTAACCCTAAACAAAAAGCCAACCGAAGGGTAAGAAAATAAACAGCACCAGAAGTTCCAAGCTTAACCAACACAACAATAATGCTTTCAAAAATAAAGTATTACATTCATCATTATAGTCTATTAACTTGCGAGTAGAATTAATAGCAATTTCATGCTATCTGACACTGTATAGAGTAAATTCAGACCTAGTAACGTGAAGCTCTGTTGTATTAAATAATCAAATAACTATTTTTAAAATTCCTGTCTTCTTATTTTGTTTTCAGGACGATTAACTAAATGCAACAAATTGGTTGCTGTCATGTTTATTTCTAATCAAGAGAACAGTTAGGTGCCCAATCTTTTCAGTCCTTAATCTTTTCTAGGAAAGCAGAGAGATAATACAGCTGCTTGGCCTACCAAAAACACCATCCTACTATAATTTTCTAGCTAAAAATCCAACTCTGCACATAGCATACCCCCATAAGACAGAATTCAAAATTCTCCCATCTTGTATATTGCAACATTTGGTTCTACCAAACAAAAGAAAATAGTGTGACTTATTTAAAATCACCCTACTGCTCCCCAAATATTTTTTCTCAAAACCAACTGTGAGTAGAATGGGCAAATATGCAGTCATTTCAAACAGTGTAGGAATACAATAGTAATCATCTAAACCCAATGGGGATTATTTTCCTGATTTATGCAGTAAGAATATTCTGAGACGAAGATGGACAACTAATCCCCAGTTTTTCTTTTTCATCTTACTGTGTTATCCCAGACACATATAACTCCATTCACAGGGACACAGTATCGCACTGTCCGCAAGGCTAGAGAATAAAGTCAGCTAGCAGTGTGCCAGGGTCTTCTCATTAAAGCAACGGCAATATTCCTTCAAACACATATTCATCACTCCCTCTTAATGATGCTGGGCTACCTAGATGAACAGTTCTGATTTAGAGAGGTTAAGGTAGCGCACAGATTTTCATCCATATTCACAATCAGCTCTGATCCTCTTACTGAAAAAAAGCAAAACAGAACAAAACAAATGCCAACTCATCCTGGACTCTTCAATGGGCTCACTCTCATTAAAATCCTTAACAATTTTTAAGTTTCAAGGAATGATTTCCTTTTTACTACTGTTAGTGTTTACTAAAGAAGTCTTGCCCATAAGCACTCCTGACAATAAGCCAAAAAAAAAAAAAAATCATCCACAATTTGTAATAGAAACAACTGCTGCAGAAGTTAAAGAAAGATTACCGCATCCTTAATTTTAGCAAATTGTTGATTACAGCCAGAGTGAAGTTACCTAAGCAACCACTCTAAAGCACATGTGATATTCAAATGCATCTTTATTACGGTGGCTGAACGTGTACAAGTCTGTGGCTGACAGCATTTCCATTAAATGCACAAAGCCATCTGATCTGTTTATGGCAAAAAAGAAAAGCCTTCTGGAAGACAGAGGTTTATTTAACGAGCATTTAACACTAGAACACAAACAGCCATAAACAAAATAATAAAAAAAAAAAAACACTAAGTAAAAAATAATATAGGCTAAGACAAAAGCTAGCATTGTTCAGTTACGAGTAAAATCATTAAACCACATACATTCACACGGTCACACTCACTCTTGTCACAGAACTGCAAAGTGGGCTATTTTTATTTCAAAATGTGATCCACTTATGTAATTATTATAACCTCAATGTTTAGGGGGAGTATAAGAAAAAAGCTTCTACAATTATTATGGATGCTGTTAACTCACGTCTATAACAAAGTATGGGGAACACCCGAACTTGGCCTTACTGCCCATGACAGATCAACCTGTGTAAAAGCAGCAGGGAAAGGGTGAGATCACTTGGGAACGTCAGATCATCTTCAGCCACAGCATGCAATCACTGGTGCCCCGGGCCAGCCACAAGGCCACGTTGTCGATACAGACTCTGAGTTAGGAGAGGAAATACCAAAAAGGCCAGAAGGTAAGTGAACAGTTCCTACCTTTCTGTACACCAGCATGTTGGGGGATTCATCTGCCACCCCGTTGCTGGTCTGTCCATAATTATTCCCCTGGGCCATGTCACCAAAAGTTGGTCCACTCTCCCGTACAAGAATGATCAGTCTGCCCTGCAAAGGTTTAGAGAGACTCCGGTGAGATGCTAGTGGTAATTCAAAAAGGAGCTCACTGTCCCGTGTGTCGACATCCGCAGCCCCCACCCCACATGGAGTGTGCCTACATCTGGGATGGCTGGAGCAAGTAACCCAGCATGAAGATTTAGGAAAGTAAGTTTTCACCTACAGTGCGCCCAGGGCATTATAAGAAATTACACTTCCAGGTACATACAGCCATTGGGCAATGGTTCTAATGGACTTCATTTTCTCGGTACTAGTATTACAAAGTGTTTGGTGCTCACCTTAAGAACCCATGGTTACTAATCCCGTAGTACAGGGAGTTCTCTCTTTCACCCAATACTTGCGTTTCCACTGGACTATGTTTCCCCAAAGGCCACATGGGGGGGTGGAGATGGGCACACTTTCTCCCAGGTGTCAGCCCAGGTTCCCACATGCAGGCGCATCCCAGAAGCCGGTTCCCGGCGTCTTTCTCCAGCACATGTGTTTCCTCCGTATCCCCCTGGTCTCCCACACAGAGCCAAGACTCCGCTCGCCTACTTCCACCTGCCTGCACTGCAAGGGTGCTCTCCCCCAGCCCTCTCCGCTTCGGAAGTCTGGAGGTAAAACTGCCTAACCTAGGCGAGAGGTAGCTGGGTGAGTCCCGGCAAGAAGAACTGGTGGGAGGTCACCCCTTCAGATAATCACCTGTGTCACCAGGGGTGAAAAACTAACTGCAGAAGCCTCAGAGCAATCAGCCAAAGAGGCGACAACAGGCAAACCCCAGCTCCCCTCGCCTGGCGCCCGCGGCAGCGGCAAATGGCAGGCGAGCCTGTGCCCCGCGCCGCGGCCACGCCGGCTCCGGGCGGCAGTTTCAGCACCGCGGACCGCGCCGTGCGCTCTGTGCCCGCAGCCCAGCCCGGCCGCGGGTCCCGGGGGTGGCCGGGGCGGGGCGCAGGGCGCGGGCCGGGGGCGGGCAGGGCTCCGGGCGGCGCTGCCTCCTCCCCGCCCGCCTCCCTATTTACCTCCTCCGCCAAGGTCACGGCCCCGCGGCGTCTCCCCTTGCGGGCGGGCTGGGCGCAGGCGGTGTCAGCTGGCGGCGAGCGGAGCAGCGTGGCAGGGCAGCCTCATCACCCTCGCCGCGGATGCGGGTTCCGCGCGGCTCCGGCGACCGCCACCCTCGCCGCCGCCCGTGCACAGGCGGCCCCGGCAGCCGCCGCTCGCGCGCGCTCTCCCGGGCCGCCTCGCCGGCTCGCTCCCTCCTCCGCTGCTCCGCCGGGTACTGGGACCAGCCGAGCGCGCGCGGGAGCCGAGACGCCCGACCCGTGCGCGCGACTGGAGGAGGGAGGAGGGGACAGTCACGTGGGCAGGGGCGTTCGAAGGTGCCAGCTCGGATGGGCTCGGCTCGGCCGCCGCCACCCCGCCCGGGCCTCCCGGGACCCCCACCCCGTCGCCCGGGGAGGCTGCAGCCCTGCCCGCGGCGCGGCCGGCCCACGCTGCGCACACCCCGCCCGCCCGGGCGTACGTGCCGCTGGAGGCCCGGAGAGACCGGAGCTGAACGACCGGTGTGAGCCGGAAAGGGAGGAAGGGCTTGGGCACTGGGTGGACGGACGGACGGATGGACGCAGGGATGGGGCCAGGCATCCGGCAGGTTCCATCACGCGTCTGAAGACGCAGCTGACCGTACTGAAGAAGCAGGTGATTGATGATCATTATGCTTAAAGAACAGAGGAGAGAGCTGCTAAGACATTCTAGGAGTAAAAGGCATGGCCGGGACCAAATGAATCATTCAGCCTCGTTTGCCTGCGGCTTTCACAGCTTCCTCCGAAGTTGGAGAAATGGGAAACGATTTGGAGGTTGCCAACACGAGGTGAAAAGCTTAACACTTGTGAAACCGGAGGAGCATCCTGGTGCTGGGCTTCTCCGGAAGGCGCCGAGGGGAACTTGGCGCTCGCCCACCACCTCCATCCTCCAGCAGTCTGCACGGAGCGCCCTGAGTGCTGCTCCCCTGCGGTTACTCTTCGGGTCGCGGCCACAGATTCTCTTAGAAAAATCACTTTTGCCTGGATTATAGTAATGGCTTTCAGGGGCAGGGTTGGGAAGCTGTAAATATGGAGGTGGTTTTCCTGCCTCTGGTGGGCCAGGTGTGGGGGAGACAGAAGTGATACGGAAGGGGTGGCGCCCCAGCCAGCGGAGCTGAGCGGGACCTACAGCTCAACCCTGGCGGTGTCTGTGCTGCGGCAGCCGGCAGCGCAACCAGCAGGCTGAAGGGGAGGCAGTGGGGGCTGGAGGAGGCTCCAGTTGCCAGAGGGGCCAGACAACTGCGGGGGAGACACCGGCACCTTAGGTCTCCCTCACTTGCACTTTGACTGACTAGGAACCCAACTTTTTATAGGCCTGGTCAATTTCATGTAAATTTCCTGGGCCTGAATGAAATGGATTGTAGCAATTCATTAACTGTGTTTGGGCCCGGCGCTAAATGTAAGTACTGATTTCTGGTCAATTTCATGTAAGTTTCCTAGGCCTGAATGAAAGGGATGGTAGCCATTCATTAACTGAGTTTGGGCCCCACACTGGTAAATGTAAATGTAACAACTGAGTTCAGGCTGAATGTAACTTCAGTGGACCCACACCGGCTAACTGTAACAATTGAGTTCTGGCTAAATAACCCTATGCGACTATATACACACCTGAGCAAAGCCCCAGAGAGAGACAGGGAGAAGGAGAGAGAGAGCTTTTCTCCCCCCGGCTTGGGTCTTCTCTCTGCCAGGAGCTTTGGTGGTTTTGTATTCTTTTCTGTAAATAAATCCTGTCTTAGCACTGATCTGTGGTCCGTGAATTCATTCTTCTAATCACCGACACCAGGAACCTACTGAAGACGAAATTCCGGTATCAGAAGGTAGATGACAGACAGCAGCCCCTTTCTAGGAGTAGATCTCAACCGGCATCGGGATCCAGCTGCTATTCCAGGAGGGAGCCATGTGGACAAACACATTTGCCTCCCCCCTGGCAGGCCCTGGCAGGTTTTGCTCAAGGAGCAAATACCTAACCTAGTCCCTGTTCTAAATGTTACAGGACAAAGATCATCGTCCCAGACTACTTTTCACACGCCCTAGTCTGACAGCTCCCAGTGTGCTTCAATTCCCCAGGTCTTTGCATTGTGCCTTCCGGAGCAAAATTCTCTTCATTTTCAGCCTTTCTGAATATTTCCTTAACATTCTTTCCCTAACTGAAACCTACTTCTCCTTCAACCTCTCTCTCCCCTTTGCTCAGTTTACCCCTGGGAGGTTGACATGACTTGGATTAACACTTGTAGAGTCAGAACCATAACTGAGCATGCTCAGTTCCGCCATTTTCCTCTAAAGGCGGAACCTCCTGCTTTATCCCTTGGATCACTGGATAAAAGGGCTGTCCTGACCCGGAGCCTCACCCAAGCACAGTGCTGATGGCTCATTCCCAGTAGCAAACTAAGAGAACAGAAAATACATACTCCCTATACTCTCCACTTAACCATCACCCTATTCTTTGCTTCCCTCTACGCTAAACACTTCCTCTCTTCCCATTCCTTCTTGTGCCCATTCTAGCACCGACCTCCACCTTCGCTAAACCCAGGGTCAGTTCTCAGTTATCCTGTGAACTAGCTTTTCAGCAGAAGTTAAAGTTGATCCCTTTTACAGTCTCAAAAACTTTTTACATCTAGCCACCCGGACACCACTCTTTGTCATTTCTCTTTCTACATTACTGATGCTTTTTGTGGGCCACATTGCTTGTTCTTTTTTTTTTTTTTCTGACCCCCAAATTCTGGAGCACCTCAGATCTCAGACCTCGAGCCTCTTCTGTCAGTTCACATGCACTCCCCAAGTGAGCTCGTTCAGGGTCATGCATTTCAATGCTGCCTGAATACTAGTGACTCCCAAATGTGCACTTTTAACCTGGGTCTATCCCCTGAAATTCTGGTAGCCAAGTGCTTATGTACATCTCCACTTGACTATCTAATCGGTGTCCGATTAATTTTTGTGATAGCAGGGATTTTGTCTGTGTGCTCACAGCTGTGTATTCCAGGCCTAGTACAGTTGCTGGCCCAAAGAAGATACACAATAAACACACATCAACTAAATTAATGGTTGTATCTAAAAACAACAATCTTATCAGTTACTTTGTATTTTCTATTGGATTTTTTACACTATTATTTATCTCAGAGTTAGTTATACATTTTATAATAGTTATAACATCTTTTACATTAGTAAACCAATAGGGAAGGAAAGGATTGGAGAGGTGGAGGAAATTGCCTGACACTGACATAGCCAGGAATGATTGTGATGGTTTGTGCTGTGTCAACTTGATTAGCTGGAATGGCACTCCTCTTGTCCGTATGCATGTGAGCACAAGCGGCCAGAAGAAGAATTTGTGAAATATTTGTGAAACAGGGTAAAGCTATTCCCTGTTTAGGTAGACCTATTCCTCCGCGAAGGTCTTTGTAGTTTGATGTAGTGATATATGCAAAGTCCTGGAGGGCTCTGCATGTCCTGGCTTGCCCCTGTTTCACACCCAGATCTTCCACATTTCCAGCCCAGCTGACCAATTAGAGCCACTAACCCCTCCCAAGGGCACTACCATGAACTTAAAGAGACAGTGGCCAGGCACAGGCAACAGCTTTCCATTGAATTTCCTTCCATCTCCCCTTCAAGCTCTCCTCCTCCTCCTCACAGCTGGCTGTGCCTGGCTGCCCAGATTTCCCTGTAAGCTCTGACTTGCCCACCCACACAAGGACCTCAGGGCGTGTGGCAGTAACTCTTCTCACATCTGCCAATCCCCTCTGGTGTAAAATCACCTTTACAGCTTTCTCTGCAATTGTGTGAGTTTTTCTTCTTACAATACACCCCTTATTCTTCTACTACTACTTTTCTTCCATGACAGATCCACAGCTGGCAGAGCTCAGATCTAACTTTCCTACATTCTTTTCACTATCCCACATGAAATCCAACTTAGGGAGTTAAGACCTTGAAACACAAGGTAAGACCTCTGTGTCAGTGCAGAATTGACTGATAGACAGGATGAGAGTTGAGTAAAGGAAAGAGGCCGACGTTCACACTGGGATCTTTGTGGACTGACAGCACATCTACCTGTGGATATGGTGGGCAAAGGGGTTGCTACTAAAGCACAGCAGCAAGAAATACTGAAACCCATTGAGAAAATTACTAGTAATAAAACAACCATGTATTGAATTCCTGCTGTCTCTAAGCACATTAAAAATAGTCTCACGGCTCCGTGCCTGTAGCTCAAGTAGCTAAGGTGCCAGCCACATACACCAGCAGCGGCAGGTTCAAATTCAGCCCAGGCCTGCCAAACAACAATGAAAACTACAACCAAAAAATAGCCAGGTGTTGTGGCAGCCGCCTGTAGTCCCAGCTACTTGGGAGGCTGAGGCAAGAGAATCTCTTAAGCCCAAGAGTTGAAGATTGCTGTGAACTGTGATGCCACGGAACTCTACCCAAGGTGATGGCTTGAGGCTCTGTCTCAAAAACATAATAATAATAAAATAAAATAAAAATGGTCTCACAATAGCTGACGAAATTTACCCTATAGGGTATGGATAGAAACCAGGCAAGCAAGAACAGATTTCAGCATTTTTCTCTGCTGTAGTTGTTAAACTTCATTAGACAACTCATAATTTCTGTTACTATATATTGGAAACAAAATTACATCTATCACTTTATTATTTCTAGGATTCACACTTTTCAAATATAACGGAGGGAATTAGGCTAGAATCAACTCTAAAAACCCATTGAAAGATTTAATATCTTCTCTTAAGTGATTCCGCCCTACGTAATGAAAACATTTATGTTGTAAACAAGCAAAAATGAAAAAGCCTGGGTATGCTTTATATTTTGTTGAAACAAATTAAGTTGTAAATTTTACATTCGTTTCATATGCCAGGTAGAACTTCTGAATAGCAGGGAAAAGACCTGTTACCCTGCCAAGGTAACGTAATTACAACCCAAACAATACATTGAAAAGCTTTTGGTTTTGTTTTTAGCTTTAGCAGCCTTACCTTGAAAAAAAAGGCAATTTTTAAATTGTTGTTTTTTTCTTGTTTTGAGATACAGGAAATAGTGTGTATTATGGCAAATAACTAGGGGTAGAGAAACCTCAAATTGTGAACTGCTGATGTAGAGTTGCCTTTTCCCTTACTTTTTTTTTTTTTTTTTTTTTTGCAGTTTTTGGCCTGGGCTGGGTTTGAACCCGCCACCTCTGGCCTATGGGGCTGGTGCCCTACTCCGTTGAGCCACAGGTGCCACCTGCTTTTTCTCTTACTTATTCATTTATTTATTTATTATGCATGGACCATTCTTCTGTTTCTACAAAGAACGTAAAGAAATATAATACGTGTTTTTTGTCTTCAAGAAGTTCCCTAATTCACAAGATAAACTCCCTTCCTTTCTTTTTCTCAAAACTTACATCCAATCCAGTCAGGATTGGATGCTCTACCTAAAATCTGTATCCTGAATCTGTTCACTTTTCAGTATCTCCTCTGATCACACCCTGCTGGGCGTCACTGTTGATTCTCTCCTGGACAGAGGCAGTGGCCTCCTAACAGGGTCTGTACTTGCATCCTTTCTCACCTATGTCTAGTGTCAACACAGCAGTCCCAGCAATCAAATTCCTTCTCTCCTCTGCTTAAAATCCTCCAAGACACCACATGTCCCTCAAAGTGAAAGATGTCTTTAAAATGCCACATCTATGGTGCATCTTAGAATGGGTACAGGCAATTGCACTAATGTACACAGCTGTGATTTAACAATAAAAAATAAAATAAAATAAAATGCCAACACAGCCTTATATAAACACTTAGTTCTAGCCACACTGCCCTACGGGATTCTTTAAACATTCAGGCATGCAGCCACCCCAGGGCATTTGCACCAGCTGTTCCCTCTGCTTCGAATGCTCTTCCTTCAGATATTCTTCTTCTCTTTCCCCAACTCCTTACTCAATGGCGTCTTCCCACGGGGGCCGACTAATCTTCCTCATGTGACACTGTGCACCCGCCCTGCCCCCACATTCCTTCGTACACTGAGCATTTGTCCCCTCTCACCTACTGTACAATTTACCTGTTGACTATGTTTGATATCTGTCTTCCCCTAGAAACATTTAAGTTCTATGAGGTTAGATCTCTTTCCCTCTCCTCTTCCCTGCTGTATTCCCAGTGCCTAGAACAGGATCTGACCAACAGTGGGCATCGAGTACTCACTCACTGATTATTTAGTGAATAAGTCGATGAGCTTGATTTTGTTTGAAATGGTGGGCAGACTGGAAGGACCCAGTCAACAGCCTTGAACTGACCTGAATTAGCACCAAGTGCCACTGTGGCTGGAAATGATCTGCCCTTCCAACGTGTTTTCTTCATGTCCTAAAGGGAAAGAATAATTCCGTTTCCTACCACAGACCCGCTTTACAGAGGAAATCTTTGAGAATTAATTAAAAGGCAATGTGGAGAAAGCATTTTGATTTTCTAAGGGAAGCACTTTATTAATTTGAGGCTTTTATTGTGTGAAAGAATTGTAAGCGACACAGGGGCAAACACAAAGATGAGAACAATCTTAAAGGGATTATGCTGTTCATCATTCTACATGGGCATTTTACAAGATAATTGATTTAAGATTGATATAAGCAGGATGGAAAAGAAAAGTGGTTTTTGAGAAATCTTACCCCCAAATGACCAATTTTTATGAAATGCGTTCTAGTTTGTAGTAAACTCCCAATTATTTACAGAACAGCACCCTCATTAAAGAATTATTCTTCACTTTTACCATCTGTTTGTCTATTCTGTGGCCATTTTTCTGCTAATTGGAACTCCCATACAATGTGAGAGGGCTGGCAAAGAAAAAAAAAAGAAGTAAAAACTAGGATTTGAGTTTTATTTTCTCTTCTTCACATAAAAATGTTTAAATTCTGATCTGGAGTACCTCCAAAATTACTCAACTTTTAAATGTCATTAATTGAGTGCATATTACAAATGAGATTTGGTATAGTGTTTGGGAAGGAAGACAGTGCTGAGACTCTGTTCCTTCCCTTTCCACATGATGGAACACCACTAAAGAAGCTGTCAGAACACTTGAGCTTTAGTCCTAACTCCATTGTTTAACATCTAAGTAATGGTGGGTAAGTGGCATAACCATTCTAAGCTTCCGTTTGCTCAATTGTAAAATAAAACGTGTATTATCTCCCTTTTCTTACTCTGCAGTGAAAACCATCTTATTCCAAGGCAAACAAAGTATTTGGAAATATGTTCCAGTAGCAGGCTCACTGGCCGTATCGATAGACGCAGTGGCCTAGAGGTTAACCACCATTTCTGGTAGGCAGCCATTGGGAGCAGCTGTAGCTAAGAACGATCAGAAACAATCCATCCAACAAGTCACATGTGGTGTCCAAAGTGTGGTGACAAGCCAGGTGACTGGATTAGAATGACACAGTGAGAGATGAGAGGAAGTGTCCCCACAGGAGGGCTAACCGTGGCTTTATGGGAGCCCAGCTCTAGCAGCTGGACAGTGGGATCAGTGGGGTCTAGACCCCTGAAGCTAGGAAAACACAGAGCAATTTATCTTCTATCTGGTTTCCAAAAGGAGGACAGTCTTCATATTAGAAATGATAGTAGACAGGATTAGAATAATACAAAATGGAAGGGATATCAGTTAAATTGCAAATGAAGAAACTGGACTTTGGTGAAATGAATTCACTTCCTCAAGCTCACACACACAGGCAGAGTTAGAGCCCAAACTTCCCACCTAGTCTTTAGATTCCAAGTCTGGTGCTGCTTAGGTTCACTCTCTCTTGTTGATAGCATTTCTATTAAATGCACAAAGCCATCAGATCTGAGAACCAGGATAAGGGAAGAAATAGTAAAAGAGCTCTAGGTGGTGTTTCTCCCCATAGCAGTTCTACCCCTTACCACTGACAGAATTTGGGAATGACATCCTCATGGTAGAGGGAAAAGGAGCAAAAGATCAAAATAGAGCCACTTTGCTTGAAATGAGAGGAAATGTGAATGTACAAACTGGATTGGTACCATGAGCCTGTCCATAGGAAAATTCCAAGTGGAATTCAACAAATGTTTATTAAGCTCCCACGCCATGCCAGGTGTTTGGCAGTCTCTGAAAATGAATAGACCTTTCTGTGGCAGAGGCTGGTAGACAAGACAGATTTGTAAATCCTTGCAGTGTAACATGTTAAGTGCATAGCATATGAGGTGTTAGGGGAGCACAGAGAGGAGAGTCAAATATCTATTCCACAAAAAAAAGGACTTTTTAACAAGGTCTTTAGAAAGGTCTTTAACAAGGTCTTTGGTCAGGAATCTTCCAGATGGACAAAGAGGAGGAAGAACATAGCAGCATTTCAGGTGGGCGAAATACCTAACACATGTTGAATTACAAGCTAAGGTTTGCTGTACTGCAAAAGTTTAATATGGCTGGCTTCAAAGAGTTGAAGTGACTCTGATGGAAACAAAGCTGGTCTGTAACTTATGGACAGATCAGGAAGAACCTACAGTCCAAAATTTGGGTTTTAACCAATCAATAAGTGGACGAGTTTTGAACACCCAAAGAGAAACATGGTGAGCACTGGGCCAGCGAGTATTCACCAACCATGCATCATGCCGGACTCACCTCATTTCCTCTTTAAGGATGGTCTCTAGCCTGTCCAATGAGGGCTATGTTAAAGCAGTATATATATATTTCAGCTAGTCTTCTGACAGACTCTTCTGCACTGGTTTGAAAACACAGTGGTCAAATAAAAGCTTGAATAACAGTTCATTGGGCTCAGAACATGTTTAATAAAGCTGAAAAAAAAGCACTGATTAATTGATCAGGACATGCTGGAAAAGAGGACTTCAGAGGGAAGATTCAGAATTCTGCCCTCAGAGTGTCCTTCTTCTATCTGGGACTGGACACAGTGACTCAAGCAAGAGAATAAACAGCCCACCTATCAAATTAAAAAATAGCACTAAGTTACAAGGAATAGCTAGTGCACTGAATAATGGCATGGGGACCCAAGGAGATCTGGGCAGGCTGAAAAGATGGGCTGAATGAAACAGGATGGAATTCAGCAAGGATACATGTGAAGCCTTCTACTTAGGTGGGTACAATCGTCTGAATGTTCGTGTCCTCTCAGAATTCATATATTTAAATCCTACCTACCGAAGTGATGGTATAAGGAAGTGGGACCTTTAGGAGGTGATTAAGTCTTAAGGGCAGAGCCATCATGAATGGGATTAGCTATCACTCTTCCAGAACAATCCCCAGAGAGCTCCCTTGCAATCCTCTGCAAGGACACAGCGTAAAAGATGGCTGCCCAGGAAGCAGGAAGTGCACCTTCACCAGGAAGCAGGAAGTGCACCTTCACCAGGAAGCAGGAAGTGCGCCTTGACCAGGAAGCAGGAAGTGCGCCTTCACCAGGAAGCAGGAAGTGCACCTTCACTGGCTCTACCAGCAGCCTCCAGGACTGTGAGAAATAAATATTCATTGTTTATAAGCTTCCCAGTCTGTGGTGTTTTGTTGTAGCAGCTGAAACAGACTAAGACAAGAGGAGAGGGTTGAATTTGCATTAAGTGCAAGATGGACAACATATGATTGAGCATCAGTTCAAATGGACCTTTTTTCACAGATTTTTTGTTTATAGTCAAAAGTAAACTCAGTATGATTCAAAAAGAGCCCACATCTACCAAAAACAGATGATGCCATCGCAATCTGCATTGCTAGAAAGATAGTGGTGGTGGAGAAGTGTAGACCAGATGAGTGGAGGTGTTAAAAAAACAAACCAGTCACAGCACTGCTCTGTGGAGATATATCTAGAATGTTCTGGATGCCACATGCCAGGGACAATCCTTCATTAATGCTCTGCCTCTACCTCTGTGATATGAGATCCATGAACATAGAAATTTTTGTCCTTTTTTCCACCTCTTCCTGCATCGTTCTTGTGCTCCCTGTGCCTGGACCATGCTGGGCACACAGTTGTACAGTGGGTGTTGGTTGAAGAACTGACTCGGTGAAACTGGACGAAAGCAGTAAGGATGGCGAATGTGCTCACGGCCACTCTGAGGACTGAAAGAAGTAGAAGACATTTCGTCCCTGAAAGAAAAGGCTTGGGCAATACGGGATGATGATCTTAAAATCTTAAAGGACTCATCTGTGAAAAAAGAATCAAACGTAATAGTTCAAGCCCCAGAGGATAAATTTAAATTTAATAGATGGATGTTTTAGGCAGACAGATTTCAGTTCAACACAAGGAAGTCATTCTAACAATGAGAGCTGTTTAAAATGACTTTAATGGGGAGGTGAGCTGTGTGTCTGGGAAGGTGTCTGAATGGCCCTGGTCTAGAAGGTCACGGAGGGATCAGTTATGCTGAGCACACTGGGTTAGGGGACCACAAAAATTATTTCCAATTTCCATGTTCTCTGACTACAAAATGAGATGCTATAGGAAGAAGTCCTTTGAAAACTGAATGCTATCATTTTCCTATAAGGACTTAAAATGGATTTTAATCTAAATTGGGGTAATATGGGCATGAAATATTAAAAATGACAGATGAATGATGCCCCTAACAAGTTCTTGTTAGGCCTAGTGGGCGTAGGCTAAACAGAAGGGGATCAGACCTAGGCTATAATGGTAAAATATCAGTTAACTCCTGGCAAATTTCTGGACTGCAAGCTTTAAAAAAAAAAAAAAATGAAGTATGTCTAGTTCATTCCCAAGGTAGATGGGAAAGTACTAATTAATTTCTTGCTTCTGGTTCACTCCAAGTTTCTTGCTTGGCTAACACTCTGGGAAACTGACCAGGAGGTACCAACTGTTCTTGGACTAACTTTTAAATAATACCAGGTGGGGAAAGTACTGAAACTAAGATGTATGAGGGGCAAAGTACTGAAACTAAGATGTATAGGGAAAAATATTAAAGCAAAAATGTATGGCTAACTAACCGCAAAATTCTGCTTCTGTACACTGCTTTTTTTCTACCTTCCCCAAATACACCTGGACAGCCTACATGCCAACCAAGATGCAGATCAAACCCTTTAAGCATTCGGGGCTGCTCTCAGAAACCCCATGTTGGGACACTGAGGCAGTTGCCAGCTGGCTCTTCAATAACTTTAAACTTAACTTGTTTGGCAGTGTGGTCTTTGTGGAACTCCTGGGCACAACAATTCTCTCCTGGGGTTCATTTTGGGTTATGCGATGCCAGGGAAGATTACATGTGGTGGAGGGAACTTATATAGTTTTGAATATTGGAAAGACAGAAAGGATACTGGTGGTTATCGTTGAAGTGTGACTATGAGAAAAGCTGCTTTAGACCTACGGGTCACCCAGAAACATCTATTATGTTTTATCGTAAGGATGGTCTTCAGCTCATGGTTGTCTGAAATATATCTGCTGTCAGCACCTCATGGGTGATCACGGCAAGAGAGCACCTGCTTACCCAAGCCAAAAACTCCCTTGCCGTTACTTTATTCTTTTTCTTCCATTCTCCATCATTTCTACTTATTAATGTTTCCCAGCTCTTCCAACTCATCAAGCTTTGAATGTCTACAAACCTAATACTTGCTTTTAAAAAGAACAAATAGCAAAGGGGGAGGGGAAGAAGCTGAAATGTTTACTTAAATTACCTAAAATATTTCTAAAATGTATAGAAAAACATTTAGGAACTGATCCCTAAATCAGTTAATTGTGCCTACTAACTTCAAATTTTATTAAGATGTCACTGTCCACCCATGAGGCTGTAATTGGAAGGCTGTGAACCATCCATGGTAAAGAGCTTAGCGACTTGAATTAAGTTTCTGTCGGTGCTGTGTTAGTTTTTCCCTTGTGGTACTTCAGCCAACTACTGTGCAGCTTTCAATCTGCTTGATACAGGGTGGTGTTTTCCACTTGCCCTTAAATATTAGACTCCTAGAGAAAACATTTTTTTTCTTATCAGAAGTAATTTCAGGGCTAATTTTTCAAGGTATAAAAGTAAGTGTTTTTACCTTGGACATTAAAGCCAATTGACTAGATATTTGGAATAGAAGGTATTCCCAAGGTTTGTTCAAGGTCCTCAGCCCTATGGTCATGTAGGAGCTGACCCTCCACCAGCAGCGGGCCAATAGCCTGGACCCTTCTCTCCTGGTCCTCTGGAGCTTCTAAACACATGTCACAGAGCCCCCAAACAGGGCTTAAATCCAACATCTTTCTCCTCCTTGAATGGCAAAAGAGTTTTTTTCCTTTTTTTGTTGTTCATCCACCTTGAACACTGTGGGTTAAGAAAAGGGCTGAAAACATCTGAAGGATCAGTGGAAGGAAGGCTATTAACTATCCCCACCCTGGGGGGGAAATAAGATATTCCAGGATGTCAGATCTGTACTGGCTGAAGGCTGTCCCTCCCTCATGGAACCCGCACGTAACACATACCAGGTGCAGCTATGCTGAAGACCCAGTTCCCCATCCCAAATAAGCACGAGGTAGACTCCCAAACATGTGAGACACAGCTCTACTCTGATCAAAAGCAGGACATTTGGGCTAGAAACTCCTTGAGCAGAAAGGATCTGAAGTCTCCCCATTGAGCCACCGCAGGTGAATAGAGTCTGGGAGCTCCTAGTGATTCCAAAGCATCAAGACCAGAAATAACAGTATTTTTATGAATCAATCAATCCTTTATTCGTTAAGCACTGGCATTGTGCCTAATGAGGTTCTGAGTGTGCACAGCCCAAGTGCATGCAGAATTATCCAGATCCCAAATAGGAGAGCCAGGGAGCTACTGAAGTACCTAGAGGGTGGGCCAGTCTCTCACTGCCTCACCTCCTCTGCCCCCTCCAGATATCCTCCTGGGGACCTCTTCTTCACTTCTCCCCTCTTTTTTGGCGGTCTTGTCTGGTTCCCTGACTTTAAATACCACTGCTACACTGATAATACTTTGATTTCTCTCCTGAGCTCCAAACTCCTATTTCCAACTGCAGACTTCACATCTTCATCGGAACATTGACCAGCCATTTCTAGTCAAACAAATCCGTAACAGAACTACTGGTTTCCCTGCCACTTCCCCAAATTCTTCCTTTTCTAGAATTCCCCATATATATGTAGTACATTCTCTACTCAGTTACGTAGGCACAAATCTAGGAGTCATGACAGAAAGCTGCGATCCCTCCCTGTCCCTTGCTCTTGTGTGTAATCTATTAATAAATATTGTCAATGTGTATTAAAATAAATACCATATGAAAACAATTGAATTCTCCCACCCCTCTGCCAACTTCCTAACCCAAGACACATCATCTCCTACCTCACCTACTTACGGAGTCTTCTAACTGGTCTTTCTGCTTTCATTCCTAACCACATTAATTCATTCTTTAGATGCTAGACACAGTGATATACTGTCATGTGCCATATAATGACATTTCAGTCAACAACAGACTGTATATGTGATGGTGGTTCCAGAAAATTATAGTACCGTGTTTTACAGTACCTTTTCTATGTTTAGATAAGTCTGGATATACAAATACTTACCATTGTGTTACATTTGCCTGTGGCATTCAGTACAATAACATGCCACACAGATTTATAATCTAGATGTGTAGCAGGTGATACCATCTAGGCCTGTGCGAGTACCTATGCTGTGATGTTTGCACAATAACAAAATCCCTTAATGATACATTTCTCAGAACATATCCCCATTGTTAAGCAACACATCACTGCATTCAAAACACGTAATAGATCATGACAACATTAAGCAGCCCGAGTCCTTCAACAGTCTCCCAGCGTCCTTAGAATACAATTCGAAATCCTCACTGTAGCCTATACGATTCTAAATCATCTGACCTGTCGTTGCCTCTCCAAGTTCATCTTATGCTATATTCCCCTGTACTCAAAACTCAAGGACTAGACTGTCTCTTTCTCATCTAAGCTGTCTTAGTGAATGCAAAAAGGGACGTGGCCAGCTTATGAATCCAGTGTAACCTACTATCAAAACTGGACAAAGACAAGACATGAAAGACCAATCTCACTTTCTTTTGTAGAGTCAAAACCTGGATAAAATATTGGTTAATTAAACATAGGATATATAAAGTACATTACATCTATATGCCCACGCGCCATAATCTAAAGATTGCCTCAAGGCTGCAAGCATAGCTCAACATGAAAAAAAGAGTTGCATCCTTTGATTGAAGCTTACAATTACACTGGACTTTTAGCCACAAATGAAAAAAAAAAAAAATCACAATTTTTTTTAAAAAAAAGAAGCATTGGCAGAGGGTGGCATGATCTGTTTTTTGAAATTATCTTTTACTTTTATTTATAAATATTAGTTATCTATTTTCTGATACATAAAAAAATAATAAGTTAACTGATGACTTGATACTGAATCTCAGAATCAAAGCATTCTATAATAGACACACTCTTATTTGACAATGTGCATGTTACTTTCTTTGCATTATTATTATTGCTTAATATTTCAATGTAGCAATTGTCTGATTCCTTTTCTGAATGTATTTATGTTCATTCTTTCTTTACGAGGTTTTTGTTTCTGGTCCTTATCTTAAACATTGTTATTGTTATTAAATTTTAAGTCTTTTTAATTTTGTGAAGGCAAAAAAAATGGAAATCTAATTAACACATGTGTAAGTAAAAAATAAAATTAAAATAAAAAAAAAAAAAGCATTGGCAGAGGGTGGTAACAACTGTCCCCTGGGGACTAAAGATGAGTTGAGTATGGTAGGCACATAAAGGGTCCAAGCTGCAAAGGGCAGTAGCCTGGCCACGGATGCCCAGGAAGCAGGCTGTCTGAGCCCCCTGTGCAGGGACAGACCCCAGGCAGCTAGAAATTAACACAAGAAGACTTGGGAGTGCGTGTGACGCAGAATCCAAGCTACTGGTGCCATGGGCAAATCTCTCAGGCTTGGTCAGATTCCACCTTGGAGAAAATAGGTTCATCTGACAGGATAACCTGGAAGAGGGAACACAGGTGCCAATGGTAACAAGCTGATTCACATTTAACCAGTGGTCAGGGGAGAGAAGGGAAAGCTAGGGGAGGAGCCCAGCTGACCAGACACTGAGGATTGACATTGCTGCTCCTGGTGCAGGGCTGTGCCATTCAACTTCCACGCCTCTCCTACGTCAGGCCCCTCGCTCTTTGGTGCTAAGATACAGGGCTCCCACACCCCTGGGGAAACAGTGCTGCATCAAACAGAAATTTTTTTAGAGGGAGAAGAAAAGAAGAGGACTCCACATGGTTCTCCCACTCTCAGGAGCAAAGAAAGGTCTCTTGTGCTCTCCACTCTCTGTAGATGGGCTGGTCATAGCATCTGGATCATGGTGCCGAAGTCCGCAAGGCTAGGCTGAATGTTGTCCTGGACAGCTGTGTCCTTCTTCCAGAAGGCCTCGGTCAGCTCCTGCAGCTGGGTGCACACCTGAATGAAGGGATCAAGCTGCATAGCAGGATTGGCGAGTGCCGGCAGCAGTGGAAGACCAGGAGCTGGGTAACTGGAGGCTCAGGTTGTAGCCCATTTGGGGCAGAGCTTGCTGCAGCTCTGTGTGGCAAAGGGAAGCTGAGTGGTTCTGGCCATACTGCTGGAAAAGGCTCTTTCCCTGATGGATAAATTTCCACAGAACTGAGAAAACGGTAGACATTGATGCGGCCTGACTTGGACTTGGCAAACATGTTTGTCATCCTGAGGCATGTGCCATTGTGGAGCAAGGACCAGCTGGACTTGACCACAGCCTAGTTCAGCACCTTGATGGAGTTGTAGCCACTGTGATCTAAGTCCACTAACTAGAACAACCAGGAATAGACCTCAGAATCCACAAAGAGGGGGGTGCACCACCCTGTCCATAAGACCCAGGCTGCTGGGCACTGAGGAATTTGGAAGTGGTTGACCATAGAGACCTCCTGGGGCCACACTACCATATGGTCCTTCTGGACTTCCAGATGGAAGCCCCTCAGGACTGAAGTAATAGGGGCCATAGGGCCCTCCACCAGCTGATGGTCCATAAGGCCCTCCAGAGGTAGGGCCATCTGGGTAGCTCATAACCACCTCCAGGGCCTAACCCATTGCATACTGACCTCCACCATAAGGGGGAGTCCAGGGGACTAGATACTCTGAGAGGCTCCTGGGCAGCCCTGCCCATATTAGCTGGCCATGTGACTCTAATGTCAAGCGTCTGCAAGGGGGCCCAAAAATATTTTCATGTAAGAAAATACACGATCATCTGAACAGCTTACATTATTTAGCGCAGGCAGCCTATGATGTGATAATAGACAAACTTTAAAACCTCAGTGACTTAAAAAAATAGTTTATTTCTTGTTCAAGAAAGGTTCAGATTGGGAAATTAAATGTAGTACATATAAAACACCTGATATATCAGAATGAAAACAGAAAAATTGTGAGCTATCTGCTGTTCCACAGCTTTGCCATGGAAAGGGCATTGGACTAGAAGGAAGGAGTCTTGAAATGTATTACTTTGGGTGGGTCACTTTATCCCCAAGGACTTAATTGTTGCATTTCAGAAAAATGGGTAGATTAGGCTGGATGATCTCTGAGTCCCCTCTCAGCTCTGACAGCTGTGATAGGTCAGTCCCAGCACCATCAATGGAACTGACATAATACAGTCATCCGTGTCTCTGACTTTCTTGCTTTCTTCTATTTTGACCTCAGCTACTCCTTGACTTTCTTTCTTCTGTTTTGACCTGAGCTACTTCTGTATTGCTCCCCTAAGCCGCATTCTCTAGTCGAGCTCATAGAACAGCAGAAAACAACAACCTTTTCTGGAATGAACATGTTTGTCTCACATCCTTATGTAGAGAGCAAAGTGGCCCCCAAATGCCATCCATAGGTGATCCTTGGTAAAGCTGAATTGTAACGGGTACTTCTGTCGTGCTTAGCCTCTTCAAACAAAAGACCCATTTCCAACAAACTTGACTAGGAGCACAATAAATAGCTTCTGTCCTAGAAACAGAGATAAATGTATTGAAAGGCATTTTCTAAAAACTTGCAGGGGGAACATGCACTTTGGAATAGAAAAGAAATGTGATTGTTTGGACCAGGAGGGACGTGGAGACTCTTAGGCCAGGAAAACCTAAGTCCGCTTCCCCGGTATCCTGAGTGCAGGCTCCTCTTCATTCAGCTCCTGTACGGGTGGAAAAGCAAGCTCAGGAGAGAAAATCCAAGCTGCAAGTTGGACAGGACTCAAAGCCAGAGCCTGCTTCTGCCATGTTATCGCTACATGACCTTGATCTCACTGACACTTACTTTCCTCATTTGAAATAAGTGAAGATAATAAAATCTACGCCCCAGGACTGTCACAGCATCAAATGTGATAATACTTCTTGATGATCTAACATTGTGTCTAACATGTAAGAGGACCTGTAGAGAGGTTAGATTTTTTTCTTGCCTCAATTTCTTGACAAAATAGCTTTAAGCCATAACTGAAATAAATCTTGTTCTCTGTAACAACTACATTGAAAAAGCCTGCAGAACATGGTTAACCAGAAATGCCAAATATCAATCCTCTCTGCTAATATCAGCACCGTTAAAAGGCTTTTCTGAATTTGATATTTCTGAGTGATGCAGAGATGATTCACAGTGACGTATATAAAGTTCTGTGGGCTCCTTACGAAAATGGTGTTAAATAAATATAAGCAAAATTCCCACATTCAAACTTTATAATGTATTCCTTTTTTCCTAAAATATTAAGGAGGTATAAGCATTAAGCATTTAGTGTGTTCATCACCAGAGTAGTGTACATTTTACCTGACAGGTAGGTTTTTAAGCCTCAACCTCACCCCACACTGTCCCATTCTTAGTTTTCAGTGTCCTTTACACCCCTGTATGGCCATGTGTACTTATTATTTAGCTCCCACTTATTAGTGAGAACATGTGGTGGTTTGTTTAATGGATAATGTTCTCCGGCTCCATCCAAGTTGCTTCATTCAAGACATTTCATTCTATTATGGCTGAGTAATACTCCACAGTATATATGTATATACCACATTTTGTTTAAGAATACAACCTACGAATGGGAGAAAATATTCCCAAACTATACCTCTGATATTCAGATTCTACAAAGAACTCAAACAAATCAGCAAGAAAAAAACAAATAATCTCATTAAAAAGTAGGCAGAGAATATGAACAAAGTTTTTTCCAAAGAAGATAAAAATATAGCCAAGATGCATATGAAAAAGTGTTCAATGTCACTAATTATCAGGGAAGTGCAAATTAAAACCACAAAGATATCCCACTTTCGGGCGGCGCCTGTGAGCAAGGCGCTGGCCCCATATACCGAGGGTGGCGGGTTTAAACCCAGCCCCGGCCAAACTGCAACAAAAAAAAATAGCCATGCGTTGTGGTGGGCGCCTGTAGTCCCAGCTACTTGGGAGGCTGAGGCAGAAGAATCGCCTAGGCCCAGGAGTTGGAGGTTGCTGTGAGCTGTGTGACACCACGGCACTCTACCGAGGGCAAGAAAATGAAACTCTGTCTCTACAAAAAAAAAAAAAAAAAGATCCCACTTTCCTCCTATCAGAATTACCATTATTAAAAGCATTCAAAAACAATGGAGATTGGCCTAATTGGGCTGAAAAAGGAATGTTTATACACTACACTCTTGTTAAGACTACAAATTTTCCTCTGTGGAAAACAGTATGGAGATTCCTCAAAGAACTAATCGTAGATCTACTATTTGATCTAGCAATCCCATGACTGGGTATTTATATTGTCCTAATTTTTTGATGCCATATCCCAGGGAGTCCATAGGTCCATGCTGAGCAAGACTATGTCTGTTACCAAAAATAACAGACACCACACAGGACAACATACTTTAAAGAGGAGAAAGAGACTGAACAGGTGGAGAATACTAACTACTCCCAGGAGCAGATTTGCAAAAAGAGAGCAGCAGGCTCTTAGGAAAAACTTGCTTAAAAAGCATGATCATCTTACCTTGCTCATGAGCTGAATTTAATTATGTTCTAATGCCACTGCCTTATTAATTTCTCTAATGCGTTGTCAAGGACAGTCAGAGCCATTTAGTACTCTACAGAGCCCTTTAGTGATCTAGAATTGATTAATGTCCGTTGGCATTGAGAACCAATTTGGAGTGAATGAAAATGCACCCTTGCAGGACTCTGGGTGAACACAATAAGAAGTCTTCATATAAGAAACAAAAACCTTTAAAGGCCCATCCTTAACCATTTTACTTCTGATATAATAGAGAGGACAGCAAAATCAGTGACCATTGACCTTTGATCAGTATGGAGGTTGGTTGCTCTAATTGGGATGTTTTTCCCCTTCAAACCACAGGTTGAAATTTGATTCCTAATGTTGGAAGTGGGGCCTTCTAAAAGGTGTTTGACCAAGACAGTGGATCCCTCATGAATAGATTATTGCCCTACCTGTTGGGGTTGGGGCATAGAGGAAGACAGAGATGGAAGGTGGGGGTGGACGAGGGTAAGGGAATTCTCACTCAATTAGTCCCCATAACAGCTGTTTGGTAGAAGAGACTGTCACCTCTTATCTCTCTCTCTCCTTCTTCTTCCTCTCTTGTTGCACATCCTGCTTCCCTTCACCTTTCATCAAGAGCAGAAGCAGCCCAAGGTCCTCACCAGAAGCAGATGCCAGTGCCATGCTTCTTGTTCAGCCTGCAGAACCATGAGCCAAATAAACCTTCTCCTTTATAAATTACCCAGTCTCAGGTCTTCCTTTATAGCAACACAAACAGAGGGTGCTCCCTATCCTTCCATCATTGTATGCCACTTGATTTTCTGACCTTAATTCATCTGGGAGCTATGTGTGTCTCCTACCAACCTGGCTACATACCTCAGCTGCTTTCTTCCAAGGAGTGACTGCCCTAAATTTAAGACCTATAAATTAGAGTTAGAAAACTGGGAAGTACAAAAGAAGCATGAATTACCACAAGCTCACACTAGGGAAGAGAAAAAGAAGAGAGAGACAGCATTGAAAAAAACTAAAATAAAAAAATCTTCAAAACAGAGGAAGGGCAAGAATTCTACAAAGTCTCTCCATAAAGAACAGGAAAATAAAACATCTGAAGAAAACGAAACTGATAGAAAAATGCACATTAAGAATAAATGGATACACTTTTTCTTCTAAGGATGAGTTGTCTGAATATTTTAAGGGAACTTATTTTAAAACATTTTTTAATCCAGGGACATTTTAATAAATACAATTTTGTCTTCTGAGGGAAGGGAAAAAATGGATTTTTTTTCCCATGGTAATTTAGGTTTATTTCTTGGCTCTGGGTGTTTCAATCAAAAGTGTTTTGCACCACAATACCAGTACACATAATCTTTTTGAGAGGATCATGGAGAAAAGTATGACTCTGTAGTCCAGTTAATTATGAACAGCTCTCATCCCTCTATTCTTGTTTCCAAACATAATTGGAGTGGTGTAAAAACAGAACTGGAAATGATACTCACAAAAAAACTACAAAGCTATAAAAATCAAAACAACATGGCAAAAGCATGAAAATAAGCATATAGATGAAAGAATTAGAATTAAGAGTCTAAAACTAAATCCATACACCAACAGTTGATTGATTTTTGGCAAGGGAACCAAGAATGTTCAATGGGAAAAGAATGGTTTTGCCAACAAAGACAATTGATACAGTGGGAAAAATATCTCTAAATTATATATCCGATAAAAGCCTGGTATCCAAAATGTATAAACAACACTTACAATTTGTCAATGAAAAGACAAATAAGCAAATTTAAAAGTAGGGGAGAGGTACTTGCCTAAGAAGATATAGCAATGGCTAATAAGCACATGGAAAGATGCTCAAAATCATTAGCACTAGGAACATGCAAATTGAAACCACTATGAGATACGACTTCACATCCACCAGGATGCCTGAAATAAAAAAGTGTGGTGAGGATGTGGAGAAACTGGAATTGTCATACCTGGCGGAAGGATTGTAAAATTGTGCTTCGACTTTGGAAATCAGTTTGGCATTATTTCTATTGTTAATCATAGAATTACCAAATGACCCAGCAATTCCACACTGAGCTATCTATGTCAAAGAAATGAAAATTTAATATCCATGCAAAAACTTGTTTACGAATCTTTATGGAAGCATTATTTACAATAGCCATAAAGTGGAAACAACCCAAATGTCCATAACTGATGAATGGATAAAATGTGCTGTGTCCATATGAGAAATTTTATAGTAATAAAAAGGAATAAAGTATTGATATATGCCACAACAAGAGTCAGAGGATGAACCTTAATAAAAATATGTACAAAAAAAGGCTCTGTCAAGAAATGGTATACATTGTATGATTCTATTTATATGAAATGTCTGGAATAGACACATTCATAGAGATAAAAAGCAGAAAAGTGTAGATAAGGACCAAGGGGAAGGAAGATGGAGAATCACTAATATGGGCACAGGATGTGTTTTGGGGTGGCAAAAATGTGCTCTAATTGTATTTTGTTGATAGCTGACCAATTCTGTGAATATTCTAAAACTACTGAATTATACACAGTAAAAGAGCAAGTTTTATGGCAAGTGAATTATACCTCATCATAACTATTTTTAAAAACAATACAATAACAAAGATACCATGCTATTTTCCAGCAGATAAAAAAAAAAAAAAGACTCAAAAGCTTGGTAATAGTGAGTTGGCAAAGGGTGGGGAATGTGGCCCTTTCACATGCGGCTGTTGGAGATGCATATGGACACATTGTCTTTGGAGGGGAAATTTGCAATAGTTACCACAATTAAAATCTGTCTTTAGGTCAAACAATTCAACTTCAAGGAATTTCCCTTGCAGATAGAACTTGCACATATGCAAAATTCACATATTGCATGTATGTGAATACCCATCGTAGTAATGTTTGTAATAGCAGAGTGTTAGAAATAATAAAAATTTCCGTCAGTAAAGACGGGGTTGATCACATTAGGGATGGCCATAAAATGGAATGCTGTATAGTTAAAGTGTTTACCTACTGACATATAAATATTTCCAAGATATGGTATGAAAAATACGGTGTATATGGTTTATAAGCCCATACTAAGTTAATAAACAGCATTATTAGCCACCAAATATTCACTGGAGGAGGAACATTGCTTCTCCACCCTACTGACTCTTGACTGGGACATGTGACCTGCTCTGACCAATGGCACCAGAGTAGAGTTGAAAGGGTGCCAATCACAAGAGAATGATTTAGAAGCAGCACATGTTTTTAGTCGTCCCTCTGGAGCTCCAGCCATCTGTCATAAGAGTATGCCCAGGTCACTGCCACTCCTTCAGCTTGGATCACAGAAACAGAGACACATGGAGCAGACTTGACTTGAACCCAGCCAAGTTCAGCAGATCCCCACTGGACCCAGATGAGCTATAGGTGACCCACAGACCCATGAGCAAAAATTCCTTGCCATCGGCCATTAACACTGGGACTTGTTTATTATTACAGTAAAAATTATTACTAAGAAAGGGCATTAAAAGAATGTAAAAGGTTTATTTTCTTTCTGTTCATAAAATACATTTGCATGCAGGGCTGCCTAAGAATGCAGTAACACAAGAAGCCTATTGGAGCTGAATTTGGTGGCCAAGTGAGTGACAGTGTAGCCTGGAGTATCTTCACAGGATAGTGTTTTCTACATTTTTTATTGCAAACTATGAGAGTGAATTATTTATTCAAAAAATTATGTAAGAGAGCATCGTTCTCAGGCATTCTGAACAAAATAGGTGTCATCAATTTGAGTTACAGCCTATGACAGAATTAGTCCAAGAAGTGAACATAAAATAAAGGAAAAACAAGCAGCTGGTAAAAGAGGTGGAGATGTACGTAGCCACCTGAGGGCTGGTGTCACTGGCCAAGGGACCAGGTGATAGGGTGGAAAACTTCCAGGACAGCTTTGTCTTTGGTCCCCAGCCCCCTCACCAGTCACAAATAGCTGTGGATCTTTTGGTAAACTGTGTAACTGCTTTGGGCCTCAGGATGTCTTTGTTAAATGAGTGCGAATCTCAGATGACATCTAGGAGAGAGGTCACCCCAAATTAAAAAAAAAAAATTCTATTGATAACTAAATGATTGGAAAGAAATTTTCACAAAATACATTTTAGATAAAGCACATGAGCTTACATAAACCCACAATATATATATATATTTTTAAACCCACAATATTTTTAAGATATGTATCCTGTGGTCTATTTGTGGGAAGGTAGTTTCTTTTTATTATTATTATTATTATTATTTATTTTTATTAAGTCAAATACACATAGATCATGAATACATTCATGCATATGTAGGGTACAATGTGCTGATTTTTTTTATACAATCTGATGTGGTTAGATAAACCAATCAACGCAGCTTTCAGCTCATTTACTTGATTTTTGGGCCAAGACATCTATGTTCTACACTTGACAGCTTTGACTTCACTAAGCTGCTTTCACAGGATGAGAATGTTGGGATGTTTTTCTTGGAGTATAAATGAATTTCTCTCACATTACTTTTCTTTAAGTTTCCTGGAAACTATCACAAAATTATCAACAAAACCAGTGAAATCAGTGGGACCAATGGAACTAACAGAAATCCTGCATTTGATATGCAGTGGGGGAATTCCATATATTGGCCTTGCTTCAAAGTAGCCTTGAGCCTTAGACATTCAGCAACAGCAAGAATCCACAAACAGCCTCCGATCATGCTAAGGTTTTTCTCCCCCAGATCTCTAGCAGCTCTCACATTTCCCCATAGACATCAACAACTTCAAGCTAGAATTTTTTTTTTTTCCTCAAAGCAATAGCACTACATACAGTCAGGCATTAACCTGGCACCAAGATCTATCTCAGTCACTTAGGAAGACACTTCTTCCTGGTTCAAGACACCAGAGAAGAACGATTCCACTGGTAAAAGGAAAGAATGGAAGATAAGCAAGAGGCAATAAATTCACTTCTCATGCATGGCATCATGCATGGCATCAAATCAGACCCATTCTATACAGTGCTGTGTAATCACAAACCCAGATGTTCATGACCGATGAGCAGAACTTGCTTTACATATACGTAGAAAAATCTGAAGGGCTACAGAGTACTAAAAATTCCACCATCACGGAAGTTTTCCTTTGCACTGCCCACCATAAAATGTTTTTACAAGATAAAACACTCCCAAAAGGAATCACCTATGGAGAAACAGGAAACCTTAGTGAACTCTCTAGAACAAGCTTCTCCAGTTGGATACATGTCACTTCCAAGTGCCAGAGGTCTCAATAAGCTCAGGTCATTAACAATTACTGCCTGACCCTTTAACATTATCCTCTGCGACTCACTCCTACGTCCAGTCCAAAGCAGTTCTACATATTTCAACAACAACTATCACTATCTTTCAAGGGGATTGCATAATATAAGCCAAAAAGAATGAGGGTGTTAGAGGTTCTATAGTTTCACATCATTCACTTGGTGTTATGTAAATCTAAAATATTTCAATATCTAGTCCATGCTTTCCCTAATTCTTTCTCTTTTCACTCAAAACAATTTTCCTGGAACTCAGAATCTGAGGTCACTTTTCTTTCTTGTTACTTCAACTACTTCAGTGTTTCTGCTCACTCTAACACATCTCTGTGCTTTCTAGATCCTTAGAAAAAGCAAAAGACTTCTTGAGAATATACTAGATCGGGATTTTTCACTTCACGTAAGGGTAATTAGAATTTCTATTGCCAGGTAGATTGGAGTAGTTTGCAATGGACCAATAGTCCCTATGGAGAGTCGCTAGAAAAATATAATAACATTGTGAAAGTATTTGTTTAATAGCATCAGGAAGTTACCAAAGCAGCAGGGATTAAAGGAGCTAAGATTCTGGAGAGTGAAAAACTGCAAAAAGGTATGCTGATGTTTGGCAGCTACTTTGTAACAGAGGACATTTGTCAACTCTAGTTGCAAACTCAGAGGCTGAGTTTGGAATGTTTCCAGGCAGAGAGCCACAACTGGAGGACAGAACCAGAAGAGACTATGAAAGTCTCACACGAGTAAAGAGACAAAATTGGAAACTTGAGGAAGCAACACTCCTGTGAAAAAGGCAGAGTGGAAGGCCCACCTACTTCTGAAGCTGAACGACTTGGGAGGCTGTTCGCCTCCATAGAAACTCTCTGAAATGCAGAGCGCTGCTTGCTGAGGTCTTATTGCAATATCGATGTAAGAATTAGAGTTTGGGGTTTGCCAAAGGCCAGGCCCCCAGTGAACTTACTAGGCTCTCAGAAGAAAGCACTAAAAATCTACCTCCGGCAATCCACAGCAAACAAAGATGTTAAAGTAACTGTGAGGTAGAAAGGGCCTTTCAGAAAATCAAACATAGACTTGATTCAGCACAGCTTCTAGAGAAAAATGACAATCCCTTCTCTATATGCCCAGGAGGGAAAGGGTAAAGCCTCTGTGGAGAAATATTAACCAGATCCTGTTCAATTATTATATATAACGTGTACTTTTAAAGTAAAAAAAAAAAAGACAAAAACTGCAAGGCATGCCAAGAGACAAAAACATATGATCACAAGCCAAGAGGGGTGAAAATGACAATGAACAAACCCAAAGTCAAACAATACAGTAGATTAATAAACAAGGGTTTTAAAAATAACAATGATCATCACAGGCATGAACATAAGCATGGACATGTCAAAACTGGATCAGAGTTGGAGACTTTGCCAGAGAATTTAAATTTAATGCAATTTAATACAAATTTAAATCCTGTAACAAAGTAACATATTAATAATAAATAGCATTAAGAATCTAAACAGGTGAATTAATAGAAGGTTCGACAAAGCAAAGACAAGGTTACTGAACTAGAAGACAGGCTAACAGAAAATAATCAAATAGAAATACCGAGATTAAAAATGAAAAGAACATTTGTAATAGAAATGAATGGAGCATATTACAAGGGTACAAGTCAAATCTATCAAGTGTAGAACATAAATGTCTTAACACCATAATGAAGTAAATGAGGCAAAAGCTATATTAATCAGTTTGATGTAAGCATGTCAAATTGTATTAAAAAAAACACCTTGTACCCCACATATGCAAAAACGTATTCGTGATCTATGTGTGTATGACTTAATTAAAAAAAATTAAAAAAAAATTAATGAAAGATAGTTTATAGCGGTACCATGAAAGGAGTCAACAAAAATATAGTATGCTAACACGAATCAGAAGCAAGCTAGACTGCCTATGTTAATTTCAGACAAAGTATATTTCATAGCAAGAAAAACTATCCAGAATAAAGAGGGGAGTGAACATCAACTAAAGGGGTCAGTTCTCCAGGAAGATATAATAGTTCCTATAATGTATGCACCTAGCAAGAAAGTATCAAACTACATAAGATAAAAACTGGTAGAATTATTAGGGAAAGTTAAAAATCTATTATTACTATTGCCAACTTCAATACCTTTCTATTGGTAACTAACCGAGCTAGCAGGCAAAAAAATCAATAAGGATACAAATGAGCCAAACACTCTCTACCACCTGCATCTAATTGATGTGTATAGAACACAGCAGAATATGTATTCTTTTCAAGCTCACATGGAACATTCACCAAGGTAGACCATAATCCTGGGCCATAAACACATCTTATCTAATTTAAAAGACTGGAAATCACAAAAAGTATTCTTTGAGACCTCAATGAAAATCATTAGCAGAAAAAAAGCTAGAAAATCCCAAAATATTTGAAGATTAAACAACACATATATAAATAACACACGGTCCAAAGAAAAATTTGCAGGAAACATTAGAAAATATTTTGAACTGAGTGAAAATGAAAATACAACTCACTGAAATTTGTGTGGGATGCAGCAAAAACAAGGATCACAGGGCAATTCATAGCATTTTATGCATATATTAGAAAGAAGATCAAGTAATGAACTATAGAAATGATCCCTGAAAGTATAGTCTTTAGAAAGATCTAAAAATAATTACCTGTGCTTCCACATTAGGAAGTGAGAAAAAGAAGAGCAATTAAATCCAAAGTAAGCAGAAGAAAAAGAATAATAAAAGTCAGAGCAGAGGGCAGAGCCTGTGGCTCAAAGGAGTAGGGCACCAGGCCTATATACCACAGGGGATGGGTTCAAACCTAGCCCTGCCCCCCCAAAAAAAAATCAGAGCAGAAATCAATGCAGTGGAAAACAGGAAGTTAGTAGAGAAAAGCAGCAAAATCAAAAGCAGCTTCTTTGAAAACATCAATAAAATTAAAGCCAGGCTAAAAACACAGCAATAGCAATAAATAAATAAATAAATAAATAAATGGACAGAGAAGATACAAATTACTATTAAGTAACAGGAATGGAGAAGGGGCCAACTCTTAGCAAACCAGGAAGAGAAAGGACCTTCTTTAAATTGAAAAATGATATCGACAAAACATCTACAGCAAACACTATATTTAATTATGAAATATTAACATACTTTCTCCTGAGATCAAGAATGAGACAAAATGTTAGTGTTGTAAAAAAAAGGTAAAGCTAAATCAATAAGGCAACTAAAGAAAAATATAAATATAAGGACTGGAAAGAATATGGCTCCCATTTTGTACAGACAGCACGCGTACCTATGTATTATGAAAACGTGAAATCTTCAAGTCACTGGAATTAATAAACACATTCAGCACATTCTGAGAGTTAAATGCTGCACCAGCCCCTGATTTTCCAGATCCCCATCATACCCCTCGCCATAAGGGAAGCATGGCACAGCTTCGCCCACTCCACTCTGGCCTGCAGAAGAGAGTATCACAAAGCGTTCGGAGATTCTGGTCTCTCCTCTCCTTCACCAGTCAGCGCCTTCTTGATGGTCGCAGTGAAATGAGCTTCCTCTGATACTCCTTGAGAAACGTTGCCAAGCGGTGTGTTTGGGGATCTACATACAAACTCACCCTGAAACTCCATATCCCTGAGCTGTCTACCCCTTCCTCAATCTTAGGCTGAGGAGTTTCTGGCATTTCCTTCTTATTTATTCTAGCCAATTTTCTTGTCTAGGCTTCAAGGGATTATCCCGACAATATATAAGAACCACCTACATACAGGCAGGAGTCTTAGCTTCATTTCACTAGTTTGCCAGGCCCATGATTCGTCCCCACACTTACCCCCCCATGTGAGTCTTTCCAGGGCAAAATATTAAATCCTGGGTGATAGGTGAGTTCTTCCCATCTCTGTTCACCATGCTCCAGCTCGCTCACCACCGAGTCTGGTACCTTAAATATTCCCTTTCACACATATCCTCCCATTTCCTACCAGCACATTTTAATCACGTCCTGCAGTTCCTTCTACGTGTTTTGAGCATTTTTTTCCTGAAACAGAAGTTGTACTTCCCTGTTGAGGCTGTGCTAAGGTCTGCTCAGCAGTGGACAGGGTGGAACTTGGAATCTAACACTGTATTCCAAGCGACCTCACTCAGAGGTTTGTACAGTTTCCAGGCAAGGAAAATCTATTCTTTTATGAGAAAAGGAAGAAATTTGCTTTGCCTGCCAGATGAACTTGGGAGGAATGTATAGGTACAAGATTGAAGTTCCTCTTCCCAAATGTCTCCACACCAGGTCTCAAGGTCTACTAGCTAGTTTCCTATCAGTACCCTGACTTTGACCTATGAAATTTTTCAAAGCTGTGCATTCAGCCTCCTATGCAACTCAGTCACACTTGTATAGAGATACTAAGCCTACAATTCTGGCAGAGCACATCCTCAGGCTTCAGATGGCAAATATTTCTTTTAAAGCTGCCACAAAGAATTCTAATTTTATAGTATTCCTTAAGTCGGCAATTAACTCTGGACTTACTGTTTTTATATTTTTGCAAGATCTTCATTACTGTTAAAAATACCCTCGAAATTATTTTTGCTCTTCTGCCAATCTAATGCAATACCCCCTGTGGACCCTCATCTCCCTCCCTTCCATCTGCACCTTGCCCAATTAAATGTATGTGAAAGCTTTAGTATTTCTCATGTTCAAAATGCCAGAGTTGTTTTGCATCACACTTAGATTCCAGGTTCTTCTTGCTTTCGGACAGGTGGGAAAATCATCGACAAAACCCCATGCTGAGTATCTGCTTTCTAGAGCAGCTCCTTGTTCCAATTATCATAACCCAAGACAAATCCTGGAAAACAAGAGTGAAAAGCAAAGGCTGTGAGGTAATGCTTTATTTAAGTAGGAGGTATAATCCAGGAACCAAGAATGAGAGGAAAAGAAAAACAGGAAAAACAAGTATACAGTTGTCTGTATCCAAGTTGTCTGTGTCCAAGCCTGCAAAAAACTGCAGCTGTTTTGCTCTTCCAGGTGAGATGTCCTCAGACGGATGTTGGAGTCATTGTGCTGTGGGATGGTCAGTGGTGGGGAAGTCAGGAGAATAATAGGTGCCCTGGTTCTGTCTGTCTTTTGCCTCTTATTAGTCAAATTTGGCCACATTGACTGTTTACTTCACTGTACTTGCATGTGACAGGAAAGGGTGAGGACAGCTGGCCTCCCAGCATTAGCACTTCATCTGAGTCCAGAAGTGGGAAAAGCCAGAGCCACAGGAGCCATTCAGGCCAGCTTTGGAGGCCAGCACTGCAGTGGCTGCCTTTGTGCTGGGAACAAGAAGCTGCCAGAGTCGGGTCCTCCACAGGAGTGGCTGAGACCACAAGTAGTCTGGACAGTTGAGCTGACAGTCGTATAACTGTAGGATCATATCCCGACAAAGACAAAGGGATCCTAGCCGTAACTGAGACCAAATTCTACATTTTATAGAAGAAATTGACCCAGAGAACAAGAAGACCAATGGTTTTCAGTTTAGTTGCTTCAATCATACCATGTATTAGTTTCCTAGGGCAAGCAAATCTAGGAAGACATAAAATTGGGATGAATATGCTCACCAATTAGACAACTGTCTACTGAACAACTCCACAGGAGCAGAGATACAATAGGCATGTCCCAAACTGTGCCCGCCATCTGTTCTCAAGCTTATCCTTCTTCCTCCTGTAATTCCCTAGCTAAGTGACTACCACCACCATATGCTCATTTACCAGGACACAGTGCAGGTGTCCCCTACCTCAGCCCACTGTCTCCTGCATCTTTCTCATCAAATTAATCCATGCATTTAATTTCTGCCTCCTTCGTCCTGCAACCCACTCCCTCTACAGCACTACCTTACTTACTGTGCATTTCTTACATTGTAAAATCACTACCAACAAGTACAACAGTCTCTTAACTGGTTTCATTTTCTCCATTCTTGCTTCTAACTAATCCATTCTCCACGTGGAGATTCAATGGAAGCAGAGCAGAGATGAAGAGCATATATTCTGGGGTCAGGCTGGGTTAAGTTTGAATCTAGCGTCTTTATTTATTGACTGGATGACCTTGGGGTTCTTAATTAACCTTTCTTTACTTGGGTTTTCTGTTGCCTTTTGTATTCAGCCATGGGCAGCTCTACAAGGATGGGAGAACCAGGACTAGATCCATTTGCGGGCTTGCAAAGAAGCAAAGTGTTTCAGGGGTGGTGCTCAGCTTTAATATCATTTTAGTTTTGCAACTTCCGTGAAACAGAAGTGTGTGCCATTGTCTTATCAAGTTCAAAGAAGACCAAGCCCGCGGGCCTTGTCTCTGCTACAGAAAGTGCTGCATTTTATAGCCTTCAGCCTTTTTTCAGGTTATTAATGTAATTGTCTATTTCTGCAAGTTAGGTTCTCTCCAGGGACTAGACATGACTGACACAGTCCATTGAAAAAAATGACAAAGTCAGGCAAATCTAAATACTTGCCTTAACCTTTGATGCTGCCATTTTTGCCGTAAGTGCCTGGCTCAGGAGGCCGACAAACGGCAGGAACAAATGAAGGGTATTTTCAAAATTGAAGTCATTTTAAATTGTATTTTATTTAAGTGTTTTGTAGGAGAAAAGCCATTTAAAAAGGCACATGGAAGGAGCTGAGGGACTGTGCTTTGGGTGCTGATCCTAACAAATGTGACAAATATAAACAGAATAGAATGGCTGGTACCAAAAGAGTGCGCTGGGGAACAGCATGATTCAGGATCACACACTGGTGAAGATGAAGGAATCCTAGCGATCATTTAGACCAAACTCTTCATTTTATAGAAGAAATGCCCCCAGGAACATGAAGACCAGTGGTTCCCAGTTTAGTGGCTTCAATGGTACCAGGTATTAGTTTCTCAAGGTTGCCATAAGACATCAGCCACAAATTTGGTGGTTTAATAACACAGACGTTCTTACAGAGTTCTGGAGCATGCACAGAAGTCTAAAATCAAAAGGTAAGCAGGGTCATGCTTTTTCTGAAGCCTCTAGGGGAGAATTCCTTCTTGCCTCTTCCGCCTTCTGGTTGCCATGGCATTCCCTGACTGTGGTCTCAGCACCCTAATCTCTGCCTCTGTCTTCACATGACCTGTCCCTTTGTGTATTTCCTTTTGCCTTCCACTTACCTTGTAAGAACACCAGTCATTGGATTTGGGGCTTACACAAAATACTGGATGATTTCATCTTAAGATCTTTAATGAATCATATCTGCCTAGCCCTTATTTCCAAAGGAGGCCAGGTTCTGAGGTTTCAGGTAGACATTAATTTAGGGGGAAACTATTCAACCCACTATATACCAGGGGTCTCCTCCTTAATGAAAGAAAGTCATTCATGGATCTATGGAAGCTGGTAAAAATTCTGCCCTTCTCCCAATCCTCAGGCCATAATTGGTGCGCAGATGTTAAGAGTCAGACTGCCTGGATTCAAAGTATACTGACCCCTGAGAAGTAAATCATTTCTAAACCTCAGTTTTCTTCAATTACAAAGTCGAGAAAATATTCCTCTCCTCATGAGAACTTTATTAAGTAGCAGTGAGGACAAGATGAGATAATCCACGTGGTGCATTCAGCCCAGCAAGTGACCCATGACTGGGGCTCAATACATATTAGCTGCTGTCCATCAAAGCCAGCACTGCTTTCAAAAGGTTTGCATATTATACAATATGAAGCTCAGTGGTCCCCCAGGCTATGTGGGAAGCACCATACGGCAGCAAACTAGCTGGCTATTCCCAACCAGGGCCCTCATTTCCCTTCCTGTTGTAGGAGAAGCCCTGACCCCTATACCAATACTATCAGTGGGGCTTGCTGGCAAGCTTCTACCTGACCTGAAGGGCTATCAGCAGCTTTCTGTGCTGTTTGACTTGAGTCAGATTCACATTTGGAGATTAAGCTCCAGTATCTGGATTAAGCAAAAATCAACAGTAATATATAAAGAATATCTGAGGTAAATACCTCTAGAACCTAGACTTGAAAAGCTGGTAGCTTTCAGGAAGCTTTCAAAGTCTCTGAATTGAGTGTCTGGGCTTTGCCTGAAGGGCTAACAGGGAAGGAAACTGAGACTGGGAAAAGGAAGACAGGCAAAGCCTCAGGTGGACCCCAATAGTGGCAAACAGAAGTCCAATTCCACTGTCTTAAGGAAAAACCCAAGGGCACTCTGGGAAGGAGAGTGAAGGTGAGGAGTTGTGCACTGAATCCCAGGGTTGGGGAAATACCTGCTCTAGAGGACACTGTGGGCAGCTTCCCAGGCCCCCCTTCACAGCTGCAGCACTCATTCCCCCCAGGCTTTGGGGAAGCATCTCTCAGGGAATCTGCTTAAGCTGAAGAGAGTCGTCTAGCCCAAGGTCACACAACTCCCTGGAGGCCGCTCACATCCAATGTTGGTTCATGAGAAAAACACAAAGGTCTAGCCCCTTGCCATAGGTAGGATAACTCTGAAAGGTCTTCCCAGGTCCAGGGAAGGATCTTACAGGATCACATGAGGTTTCTGTTGCACCTGCATTAAACAGGCTTTGCTTTCTTCCCTCCCCTACAGGTGTCAACCCTGACAGCCTACTACAACTCTGACCTGCAAATTCCCATCCATGTTTTCTGGGGACCAATCCTGGACACCACCTTTCACAAAATCTTGTTTTGCAATTGAGAAAATTGAGCCTCAGAGATCATATAATATCCCCAAAGACATACAGCTGGAAAGTGGCAAAGCCTGGTTTTAAACCCAAGTCCGTGCATCCTCAAAGCCCATGGTCCTTTTACTATAATCTCTGCCTTCAAAGAGTTAGTCACTAGTAATAATGCAGAGATTAAATGTTCTCAGGATGAGAAAATAGGACTCTAACCAACCTGTTAGATGAGTGAGATTCCCTTTATGCTTGCCCTGGCTTGCTCAAAGCCCTATTATAATGACTGGTTCTTTTTTCTTGTTATCTCATTCAGCACTGGTTACTAAATGTTTGTTTTCTTTTATTAGCCCACTGTATGTTTAGGGGCAGGCTCCAGGTTCCTAGTTGTGTTTGCCTAGCTCCTTGTAAGCTTGAACCATCTGTTCCTCTAGAGGTGGATGACATTTTTCCCCCAGAGATTTCCCTACTTTGTATTTTATAAAGGAAGCTAGACTAGGTGACTCATTGCCATCATTCTTGTTTTTATCCTTCTCTTCCTCCTCCTTATCATCGATGAAAACACTGAGCAGCAGCCTAAAGGAAAAGCACACTGGCCACGTCCCTGCCCTTGAAATTACATCATGTTGTATCAGCAGCAAATACATAATGTTTCATTGAGAGCTATGATCAAAGTGAAGCAGTGGAACTTTGCCGTTAATCAAATGGGATTTTTGAACCCCCCCAAAATGCAATGTATTTCAGAACATATGAGCTCATAATCTCTGATAAATTGCTAAACTTCTATGTACAATCTTCTCATCTATAAAATGGGGCTGATAATTAGAAGGATTATTTTATGTGTGATGATCGGCTGATATATATATATAAAAGGCTTACCAAAGTGTTGTAAATACATAGACACTTAAAGTATTCTATTCATATGTGAAAATTAGAGGTGACTACATTCGGGCTCTTCATTTAAAATATACCTTGTGACATGAACAGAAGGAAAACAGATGAATGGCTAACCAACATATGAAAAAATGCTCATAGTCCCTAATCATCAGAGAAATGCAAACCAAAAACACCCTGAGATGTCACCTAACCCCAGTGAGAATGACCCACATCACAAAGTCTCAAAGCTGTAGATGCCGGGCTGGATGTGGAGAGAAAGGAACACTTTTACACCGCTAGTGGGACTATGAACTAATGCAATCTCTTTGGAAAGAAGTATGAAGAATTCTCAGAGAACTCAAAATAGACCTTCCATTTGATCCTGCAATCCCATTATTAGGCACCTACGCAGAAGAATAAAGTCATTTTTTCATAAGGATATTTGCACTAGATTGTTTTATCACAGCTCAATTTACAATCACCAAGATGTGGAAATAACCCAAGTGCTCATCAAACCATGAATGGATTAATAACTGTAGTATATGTATACCATGGAGTATTATTCAGATGTAAAAAAGGATGGAGACTTTATATCTTTGGTATTAACCTAGATAGAGTTGGAGAATACTGTCTTTAGTAAAGTATCACAGCAATGGAAAAGCAATGTAGTCAATACTAATATGAAGCCAGCAGACAAACTAATATATGTCGATGCAAGAGAAAAACTTGATTTAATTTAAGTTGGGAGGAGGAGGGGAGATGGGGAGAGGAAGGGGGATTGGTGTGCCCCAACCTATTGGGCACAATGTAAGGGTACATGACACACCTCCTAGGTACACAACATAACCACAACAGGGACCTGACCTAACAAACTCAAACATTGTAACCTAATCATTTGTACCCTCACATTAATCTGAAATGTAAAAATTAAATTAAAATACCATATGATACTTAGAGCAATTCAACAAAGGAGTAAGCTGAGTTCTTGGGGCAGACAACTGTAAGAGAGCTTCTGGAGTGAACATTGCAAAGAGGCGAGATCATCACTAGCATGGCTCCTCCCAAATATCAATATTATGTTCTCTCCAAGGGTGTGGCTATAGTTGGATTTCTTAAGACCTTGAGAAGAGAGACTAAAATTTGTTACTCATACGATCAATCATGATCAACTTAAAAATAGCACATGTAGTTCTGTAGCATCCAAATTCTGAACCAGAACATTTCATTTATCAGGAAACTCTTGGAAGAATGCTTTGATTTTGGACCTTAAGGACAAATCATTGAGTTGGCCTCTGCTATGAGCAGCTGGTGCTCAATTCCATGGAATGAGCTGAGTAAACATATAACGTGCTTTAAAGAAATTGGTCCAGAATGAGATAAAAAGAGAAAACATTTATCCATCACTGCTTGTTCCCCAGTGCTCAAAATTTTACTCTGACAGGTGGTAGTTACCTGCACTTCCAGGATACCTACATATGGACACATTGTGCCATCAAGATCTGGGTCTGCTGCATATGCAGAACATATAAAGATGTCCTATGATGAATGAGCAGACATCAAACAGCCCTCCACAATGCTGGGCTAAATACTCAAATAGGCTTTTAATGAAAGGGAATATTTTAAATGGCCTGTAACCATATGAAAAAGTATTCATCATTGTGAGTCATCACTTAATTTAATTTAATTTTTTGTAGGGGAAGCATAGCCTTCAGCATTAAGTGAAAGTGTGCTCTCCCCTTGTCATCATTAAAATGGAAATATGACTACACAACCACCAGCATGACCATGATTCAAAAGACAGAAGAAGTGTGATGTTGGTGTGGATGAAGAGCAACCGAACTCTCCTACACGGGCAGAGTAGGGAATATAAATCAATAAACTCTAGAAAACGGTTTGATCATGTGAACTGTGAAGCTGAATGTTGCAAGCCATTGTAAACTCACACTGAGTTCACTTTGTGTGCTTGATACAGGATATGTTTATTTCTAAATATTATCCTACCGCCGAACATGTGCTTGTTCTGTTACGCAGGAATTATACTTCTAGGCATACACCCTAACCAACAGAAATTCACACGCAATTTACTAAGACACCCAAAAGTGCTCAGTCAGCCTATAGCAATAGTCCTACACATGAGTTTCTCGACTTCAGCACTATTGACACCTTGGATTGGATAATGTTTGAATGTTTTTTGGTTTGTTTTTAAATTTGCAAAGGAGAGCTTTATTTCTCATACTGGTGACAGTCTGCAAAATGGCCATTCTGGCCTTGCCCAGCTGGGAAGCAATAGCCTTAGGGCAGAAGCCAGGAACATTTACTTAGAGCCAGGGACAATGGGAACAGGACTTTATGCTGAGCAGGGTGGCTGACTTTGTGTATTTAATAAGGTGTGGGAAGAGTCATGAATATTTATGAAAAGAGAAATAAGAACCCATGCAATCTAGAACTGGACAATGCTTTGTTGTGAGGGTCTCTGTAGGATGATGAGTAGAATTCCTGATTCTGTTCACTAGATTCCTGTAGCTTCTCCCACTGGTAAAAACCCAAAGTGTTTCCAGACATTGCCAAATGTCCCCCAGGGGCAGCAAAATCATCTTCAGTTGCAAACCACTGTCCTAAATTAAAAATAATCCAAAAACCTATCAATGGTAGCATAAAAAAATGGGTGGCATATTAATTCATTACAGTATTACACAGCAATAATAATAAGTAAATTACTATTATACTTAACAACATGTACAAAAGAAGACACCATAGGGTTCCTACCATAACATTATATACCTTATATAACATTTAAATACACATAAAACTAACCTATGATTATAAAAGAATAGTGGCAAACTTTGGAAAGAATAATAATAGCTTGGGAGAGGCTGCCGAGAGGCTGATAGTATTCTGGATCTCAGAATTAAATTCAAAATATCAATTGTAAAAGTTTTAGATCTACACATTTATGATTTTTGAACTTTTCTGAAAATACATTATATTTCAGGCAAATATGTGTCCTCCAAACAGATGTTTTAAATACTTTTATTTGTCATCTACCCAGAGATATTTTTTTCCAGTCTGATACATTGCCCCAAATGGAAAACTTACAGATACCTTTTTTACATTGAAGCATAAATTACTTTTTCCAGGATGTTCCAAAATGTCATCTTGCTTCTTTAGCTGAATCTGACCTCAATCTTAGGACTCCTCCATTCCTGATCACCAAATAACCAAAATGAACCATTATAGTGATTTGGAACATCATTCTGTTATCACAACCCTACCTTACACTTTTTGTTTCTGAAGAGTACCACAGGGCATATATTTTTCAAGTTAAAATGTGTTTTCTTGAGAATTTCACCCACTGTTTGAGATAATTAGTACCTCCTAGGTTAGGGTCACTGCACTAAAGTAAGGGATAAATATTATCTCTCAAGTCTGGCAATGGCTCCATTGTACTTAATATCCTAGGACCTGACTTGATGAAACTATGTTTGCCTAGAAAATAATTCCTAAATAATCCCCAAAAATATTTTGTCCCATCTATATGTAGTTAGTTACATGTTGTGTGACTTTAGTCCCATTGAAAGCCTTGTCTTTTCAAAAACCTATTCTTCACGAAGCCTTGGTCTTGAAAATCAAGAACTCGTGAAGCTATGCCGCTCTGAATGTTCTCTTTAAAATTTCACTTTAGAGAACCAAACTATTAATTTTCCAGTGTTCACTGAATTAGTTAACAAGTAGTTAATTTAAGAGTTAAGAGAGAATGAGCTCAAAGGAGAATACATTATGAATTTCTAGGGGGAAAGGAATTAGAGGAGGCAGATAATTAAATAGGAAAGGTCATGGAAGTGTCAAAATTTATCCACAAATTTGTTGACATTGCTCCCCTTGAGAGGTAGCATCTGGCTCTCCTCATCTTGAATCTGGGCTGATCTGAGACTGAATTGTACCAATAAAATAAAGCAGAAGTGACTTTCTAGATGGTGTGATTTCCAGAGTAAGTCAGAAGAAGCCCTCCAATTTCCATCTGATTTTCTTGGGAGGCTTGCCAGAGAAAGCTAGCCCCCTGGATGAAGTTTGATTACCTCAGGACACCAGGCTGGAGGGTCTCTTGGCAGTCCCAGCTGAGTTCCCATCCATCCGACAGCCAGCATCACATTCCAGCCCTGGGAGAGAGCCATCTTAGACAGCCAGTCCAGCCAAGCCAACATCTGACTCCAACTCCAGGACAGCAAGCAGGAATAGCATCACCTCATTCTTCCACAATTATTGACTCACAAAATCACAAGGAAAATAGAATGGTTGTTCTAAGCTCCTGCTTTGGAGGGTAATTTCTCTTATGCAGTGATTGCAATCAGGACAGGAACAATCACAAGTTCCTTCTAATGACACTCGTTCGGTCCAGCTGGGCTCAACAAGCATGCACTGAATTCCTACCATGTGTTACGCACAGAACCAGGAGTTGCAGATTCCAAGATAAGAGTCATGGGCTCTGGCTGGTGGAAAAGTTAGCGGCGCTGTGAACTACAACAAAGTACCTTAAAAGACGTCGTAAGAGCGGCGTGAGCAAGGAACAGAGGTGTGCAAAGGAGGCTTCAGTGTGCAGTGTCTTTAGAGTTGCTCAGCCTAGGCTCAATTCTAGCATTAATGCTACTTAATGCTATGATCTTGCACACCTGAATTAACCTCTCTGGGCCTAAAGTTTCCTTCCTCCTGGAAGGGGTTTCCTTGGGGTAACACAGTCTCCTTCCCCAAACAGAAGTTCCTTCATCTAATTGGTGAGGAGTTTAAGACACACAGCTGACACGTGTGCCGGCCCCTCTCTCTTCCTTTTTTCTTTGGGTTCCGGCTGTTCGCAGGACCCATTTTTTCTGCTCTGTCTGCTCTTTGCAGTTCAGAGGTGGAGACTGCAGTGAAGACTCGTGGCCTGTAACTGCGTGTCAGTCTAACTCATTCTTAGAAGCCCATGTGCTCACTGATATACGTCGTATTCCAACTAACAGCTTCATCAATAACAAAATCAGTATGTTCTCCATATGCTCTTTTTTCCCCCTTAATTAGTTCAACATTTGGACAGAGGGAAAAATACTGTATTCAACATCCATTATGCTGGGGTGGAGATCTGAGAACTGGACTGAAAGAAGATATGTTTAAGTCTTTAGGCCAGGGCACAGGAATTTGGATTCAGGAGGCACATGTAGCCTTGACCTTCATGATGCAGAGCCACGACCCTGAGCCATGTGGCTTGTTCTCACATCTGTGCATTTAGTTAGCTTTGTAGCCGTCCTTCCCAAGGTATGTGGCTGTAGGCCTTAGGCACAGCCATATGGGATTTTTCCCCTTGGTGGTTCAGATCAGCTTACTGCAACTTTGTCCACAGTGAGCTGCTGTTTCTATAGCGACAAAGCTGTAAGCACCAGAGCTTGGAGAACAGTACAAACGCCTCAGGAGATACCATGTGCTGTGGGGTGCTGGCCACTGCGGCCTGAGCTTAAACCGGAAGGCGCGGTTTTTCTAAGCTGTTGGAGCTGAGGTAAGGATTCCTCTTTGGGTCGAAAGAAAACCTTTCCATACACAGGACGTTTAGGCATTGGTGGGCAGAAAGAAATAGTTACCGCTTTTGAATTTCAAGGCAGCTGTATTCCGGGTAGGCTAAAGACACTATAGGGAGAATTTACCTTGCAATTATTATGCCAAGCCTTCGTGGAAAGTGCTAGACCCGCTGCCCAAATTTTATTCTGCATTCAGGGTCAAGGAGCAAGTGGCAAATGGATAGCCTTGAATGCATATAGCTTGTCCGAAGGCTGAAGGTTTTTAAATACTTAGAGGGTAGCTGGGTGACTTTCAAGGGGGCACCGTCATGTCGGGGGCACTCAAGTGCTCCCATGTTAAGAGGGGCCTGTGAGTTTTAGAGAAAGAAAGGAATGGATCAAAGCTGTGAGTTAAAGCATCACACACACAGTGTATCAGTTGGAAAAGAGAAACAGCAAAGCTGGGTCTCACTCCTGAAAAAAAAAAAAGGTATAACCAGAGGAAATGCTACTTAGAATCTAGAATATTAAAGCCAGGCAGCAGAGAATTTGGTCCTCGGTAAGCTTCAGAGCTTTGGAAGCAAACACCATAGCTGCTGAGTGATGGGTGCTCATGGCGGTGTAGGGAGTCAGCTGACTGGCAATGAAAGCATCTCAGACAAGACCTGGTCATTCGGTGGTCACCCTGGCAAATTGCTCAATTTTGCATAAATACAGCAATGCCTCAAACACTAATCTCTCTACAAGAGAAAAATGGGGGATACGGGAGGGCTACTTGTCCCAGCCCCGGCCATGGTATATGCTTTGCTCTCTAAACTCCTGTTATCTATGAAAGAAGCTAAATTCAAAACAGTTTTCTCCACTTACCTTCTTTTCTTCACAAACCATTGAACTTTTCTTCCTTGGCCCTTCACATCGCTGAGAATGGGGTTCTCTGAAAATAATTGTGTTTGTATTCATTATTCTCAAAATTAGGAATTAGCTTGTTCTGAATTTGGAGCTGCGAGACAAAAGACTGGACTTTTGAGCTGCCTGCACTTGTGTCTTCCCTAAACCAGTTGAATCGCCCTGGGCAAATTTCTTCATTTTCTGTGCCTCCAATTTTTTTTAATCAGAAAATGAGAATCACATCACCACGTCATTAACACAGCCATCATCAAAGAGTTAAATAGCATAATACTAAAAAAAAAGTCTAGCACTGAGTCAGCTATTAGGTATTACTCTTATTATTAGCTTTTCATCCTTTTTAATAAGGCACATGAAAGCACTGATACAGAACCAATAGAATTTCTGAGGCTTTGAAGGGATGACTCCAGCAAGGGCCATCCCAGCCTCATGGCAGCCTCTCTAGCTGGGTCGCAGTAGAATAAAGGGTTAGGGAGAATGGATTTTTGGCTTTTATTTTCTTTGGGTTTTCCACTTATCAGGGCAAAGGCAATTATTCCATCAGTTTTAATTATGCCCCATGTATGTGGTAACGGGAAGAAGTCACATCTGTGTGTAACACATCCCTTTGTTGACATTTCATCAAGAAAATGTGGAGATGTTGACAACTGGTCTCACCGCAGAGCCTCAGAAGTTATTTGGAGACGAGGCTCAACACAATGGAGGATGGCAAATAGAACCGGGAATAGAGTAGAGAAGAGGGGGTGGATTTTCTGCCTCCAAATGGGGGTTTAGAGTTAATTTGACTAATGGTTTGTTCTGGTTCACTCCAGACTCCTTTGAAGGTAAAATATGAACTGTCCACCCCTGAGCCTGGCAGGACAGAGCTGAGAACAAGACTCCTGAGAAAACACTGATTTTCTTCCAGAAGATGGTGAAACCACACACTGACTGATTAAGTCCCTTGGGTTTAAACAATGAAAACCTGAGGAAGGTTGGTGAGGCAATGCTTCTCCTCTGCTTCTGGCCTCTCCCTCCCTGGGAAGGGAGCTTCCCAGTGCATCGCCCTGGCTCTTAGTCACCACGCTAGGGTCTGGAGCATGGGCTAAGAGACTGAGGATGTGTGGTTAGAACCATACTTTTCTATTTCTCCATGAAATAGGGCTTCTGCAAGAGCTGTTCTGCCAGGGAGTGAGAGAGCCCACTCTGGAGACTCACCCCTGGCCAGGACTGACGCAGGAAGGCTGCTGGGGCCCTAGCCATGGTGACACGTTACAGGCAGGACTCTTGGAGGGACAGGGACAGGGAATGAAAACTAGAGGACAAGACAGCCTGTTCCAGCCATCCCTTAGGAGCTTTCCTGAGAGTGACACCCTGCAACTTCCAGGCTATGACATTGATGGCCTCCAGCTACCAGGAAAGGTGGCCGAGCATAGTAACACCCCAGACAATCTTGGGTTCTTACTGGAGAATGAAAGTCGTAGAAGCAGGCATCAGTCTCCACTGCTGGGGGAGATTTCATGAGAGCTTTTGATTTTCTCATAAAGTAGAAAAGTTGCACCCTGCACAGCCCTTCTCCTTTTCTCTCCTGGCCTTGAATGTGGATTAATGCAGTGAGGTGGGATGACCACCTTGCAGCAGGAGGTAACCAGCACGGTGGAAGGGTACAAAGTTTAACCTTCATAAATTCTAAATATTGGTCTTTTGGTTTTGCATTTAGCTTCCCTTCTCCATGTTTGTGTATGTATGTATCTTATGTGTGTGTTGGCTGAATGTTGTTACAAGAATTAGAAATTTGTCTTCCATCTCACAGAAATAATAATACGAGACAAAGTCAATATACAACCTTCTCAAGAATCAAACTCATTTAGTCCATTTCCATGCCTGTATTGTCTGTGTTTTCTAAAGAAAATATATTCTTTAGACATATTTCCTGTCACCTCAAAGCCCATACACATGACCACAGAGTTTTTCTTCATTTCTCATTGGCATCTTAATGAATCCTAAGTCATTTCCCCTTGGCCTTAGCCTTGGCCTCAGTGCTAAGGTGAACAGATGTTCCACCTCCTGTAACAAGATCTGATCACTCTTCAATGAGTGTAATTAAGTGTCTCCACAGCTTTCTCTTCTAGATAAATTAACTCAATTCCTTGAAACTTGGATCCTGGAGGGCTATTTTGACCTTCTCGGTCATTCACTGCTGCACTGCTCTGGACCCACTTCAAGTCCACCGTATCTTACTTATATAACTTGTCAGATTTCAGAAAGAAATATAAGAATAAAGGCCTTGGGCGGCACCTGTGGCTCAAAGGAGTAGGGCTCCAGCCCCATATGCCAGAGGTGGTGGAGGTGGTTCAAACCCAGCCCCAGCCAAAAACTGCAAAAAAAAAAGAATAATAATAAAGGCCTTGCAGGTGCCCAGGATTAGGGAGGGTCAGCTCAAACTCCTTTCATGATATTCTAGCCTTGAAGATATTTCTTATTCTTCGACATTCTGGTAAGGTTGGATGTGTCTTTTTTGTTTCAGGGAGTTCTGGCTGGACATTGATGTCATCTGAAGAATTTTTTAAAATACTCGTATCTGGGCCCCACTCACAGAATTCCGGTTTCATTGGTGTAGAGCAGGGTCTTAGTGTCGATGTTTTGTGGACGTTCTTTGGATGCATCTAAAGTGCAGCTAGGCTTGAGAACCAGTGAGCTGTTTCCTCTGGCTGTGCTTTAAATTTCATCACCTTCTGTCTCCATTTTGTCGCTACTCCGTGAATCCTCTCACAATCCATTAGGAATTTGCTCTCCATGGCTTTGCCCTATCTGAATGTAAATATATTCACTTCTTCCCCAACTGTAATGAAACCAACAACAACAAAACAAATGACTACGAAAAATGTTAGCCTTCTGCCCTGGGAACTCCTCTAGCCATCCCAAGTCTTTTTTCCTTAATAGCAAAGTACTATGGCTTAAATGTTTGTCCCTTCTAAAACTCATGTTGAAATCTAATGGTCATTGTGACAGAATTAAGAGAATTTATTTTTGAGACAGAATCTCACTGTGTCAACCTTGGTAGAGTGCCTATGGTGTCACAGCTCACAGCAACCTCAAACTCTTGGGCTTACGCAATTCTCTTGCCTCAGCCTCCTGAGTAGCTGGGTCTACAGGCACCCACCACAATGCCCAGCTATTTTTTGGTTGCGGCTGTCATTGTTGTTTAGCTGGCCCAGGCCAGGCTTGAACCCACCTGCCTCAGTATACGTGGCTGGCGCCCTACTCACTGAGCTATAGGCACCGAGCCAGAGATGGGACTTTTTAAGGGGTAATTAGGCCATGAGGTCTCTGCTGTCATGGGTGGAATTAATGCCTTTATAAAAGATCAAGTTGGGCTCCTCTTCCTCCCCTTGTCTTTTTTCCATCAGCCCCAGGGAGATGAGTTATTTCTCTTGTCCAGAGGATGCAGTGTTCAGGGTGCCATTTACAGTCAGAGTTGCTGTGCCTTCTGGCACCTTGAACTTGGACTTCCCAGCCTCCAGAACTGTGAGCCAGTACATCTTTGTTCATTGCCTAGTTGTGGTACTATTATAGCCATACAAAATAGTTTAAGACACCAAGCTTCTGGAAAACTCAACCTATACCCATTCTTTCTTCATCTCCCATTCATTCCTCACCCTACCTGGCTTGCTAAATGTATTCCCTCACCTGTGACTATTACAGTCATCAAGGTGCCAAATCTAAAAACTACCTCTTTGCCACTGTCGGCACTGTTGCTCACACTCACCTTTCTGAAATCCTTCTTTCTATTCTCTTTAAAGCATCACACTCTTTTTACCTCTAAGCCTCTCCCATCAGTTTACTTTGTGTAACTACAGTTAAAATGCTGCTATACCACAGGCACCATCGTAAACACTCTCCCCCTCAACTTCCTCCTTTCTTCAGTCCCCTTGTTGATGTGTTATAAATCGACATATTGAAGCTCCAGTGTTCGAGTTTCAGACCCATGCATCCACCTGCTGTCTTGCATTATAATATCTGATAAGTACTTCAAACGTGATATCTACAAAATGGAATGTTTTCCACTCCTCCTCCCACCCACCTGCGCCTGTATTCCCTTATCTTTAATTAATTCCCTTTTCCTTATTAATGGCACAACACTAACTACCTAGAAACACAAACAATCACCTTCAGCCTTATTTGTGGACTCCTCCCATATTCTCGATTTAAAATCTTATTAATTCTATTTCTAGAAGATCTCTCAAAATTTCTCTCCACTGCTCATGCCTTTATGCCAGGGGTGTCCAACCCTTTTTTTTTCTGCCACACTTTGGAAGAATAAGAGTTGTCTTGAGTCACACATTAAATACACAAACACTAATGAAATCTTCTGAGCAAAAAAAAAATATGGTCCATGCATACCTTTTATGATACTTGACACCACAGATAAGCAAAACAGTCCTCAAACAATCTGCATGGGGCCCTCAGGCTGCAGGTTGGACAGCCTGAAACAAACCCTTAACACAAAAGTTAATATAATAATCTTAATTGCTCTCTTTCCTCTTATCTCAGATTTCTGTACTCCATTTTCACACAGATGTTAGAATTATCTTAAGATAGAAATTTGATTACATTATGACCCAAATGAAAATGTCTCAAATGTTCTTCATCTCTTACAACATATGTTTTATTCATTCGTGGGCACGTTGGAATTCTTGGAGTTTTCTAAACAAGTGGTGTCTTAACATCGTCCCACATTATTACTCCATTGTTAGGAATGTCACAAATCACCTTCCATCTGACAAACTCCTCCTCACCTTTCATGGATAGTAAATGGTCTGAGGCCTTCCTCATCTTCACTGTGCTCCCAGCCTCTGCATAAATCTGGAATATGGTAGGTGCTCAGTGAGCATTTACTGTGTAAGACTTTGCCTGCCCATCCCATCCCCACCCACTTCAGGTAGAATTGGATCTAATAGCCACAGTCCCATAACACCATGCACAGATAGCTGTACTAGCATCCAGCCCATTAGATTGTAATCATTTGTTTATTTGTCTGAATCCCCTACTGAACTCTGAGCTCTTTGAAGACAGAGAATGTGTTGGGTTTGTTTTTGTATCTGTACCACTCAGCAATGTGTGATATGTTGCAGATACTGCTGATTTTTTAATGTGTTTATTAAGTTATTCATAGAACTGGTGAGATGGATTAATTGAATCGAGAACTTAAAAACAAAAGAATGTGAAACTTTCACAAAGAGAAGAGATGTTCAAACATGAAACTGTATTTGTATTGTATATATGCCATATACCTTTAAAACTATATGCGTGGAAGAAAGAGGTAAATTTTTTACAAGCATAAAATGACAAGATAATTTTTCATTTATATACAATGCATCTGAAAATGTATTTCTGACATATGCAAATCTTTTTTATGTCTTTCAGGAACAGAAATAGTTTTATTGATCAGTTTTGACCTATCTCGATGGAATAAGGTTAGTAGATAGTTTCTGGAGTCAGAATTCCAGAATTTAAACCCCAGCTCTACTACTTTATAGTCCATTATACCTTTGGAAAATCATTTACTCTGAGCTTAGTTTTCTCATTTGTAAATTTAGAGTTGTCAATAGAGGTTAAATAAGAATATGCAAATAAAGCATTTAATACAGGGCCGGATAGTGCTAAAACTTGGATCTCTGGCTCATAACAGTAGCAGCCTGCTTCTAGGAATTGTAAATTGATTTGCCTGTGACTTGAGAGGCAGGCAATATATTGTTAGCATTAAAAAAATAGCCTCAGTTTTCAGGATCAGATTTATTGTCTGATAGAATTTACACACATTCTATAAGACACAAGTAATCTAGCTTCCTTTTTTTCGTAAGCAGAATAACTCATTCAATTATAGCTATTCCTCTGGGACCCTGTATTTGTCCACTGTCACCGATACATGTGTGTTTACTAGAGATTTGAATTTGCCATTCTGTCTCCTGATTGAATGCCCATTGACTGACAGACATGAAAGCAGTCATTTGAATATGTCCCACGGACCACTGAAGCTGTTTTATGTATCTTTATCATAAATAAAAGAAATAAAAGCAATCGTAGAACATTAGGGTCTTAGAACACTACAGTTCACCTTAGTGACTGTATCCAATAATGTGCCTACATTTCCTTCTATAGGTGAGAAAATTGAAAATTTGAGAGGTTAAAGAATTTGACCAACATCACGTAACTGGGAAGATAGGGTCAGAATGAGCCTCTGGTTAAACGAAAAGCAATTTACATATGAAAGCCATAAATTAGTTTCATAGTAGGGCTGAGTACATTGGATACTTTTTCTTCCATTCTTGAGATACTTTACTAAGAAAAATATGTTCCAGCTCCATCCATGTAAACATGGAAGATATGAAAGCTATAACCCAGTTATAACCTAAGAATATGGGGAAGGGGGAGAGGGAGGGAGAGGAGGGGGAAGAATGGGCGGAGGGAGGGTGATTGGTGGGATTACACCTGCGGTGCATCTTACAAGGGTACGTGTGAAACTTAGTAAATGTAGACTATAAATGTCTTAACGCAATAACTAAGAAAATGCCAGGAAGGCTATGTTAAAACCAGTGTATGGTGCCTCATGATCACATTAATGTACACAGCTATGATTCAATAATAAAATAAAAAAAAGAAAAGCAATTTACATAAACAGATGAATTAAGCATCCCAAGTGGGACCTAGCTTGTCCGTGTTGCTGATGAAGGGGGTGCGTCTTAAGGCTTTGTGAGGAGCCCCTCAGCTGCCCTTATGAAAAGGTAGGCATTCCATGCATGTGAGTCATGGAAGGTAAGATGCCTCAGGAAAGCACTGGAGATTTGTCATGAGAACACTTTGTAAAGATAGAAGTTTGGGGGTGATTAATAAAAAATATCAGATAAAGTGAGCTGAAACATAAAAATCAATACATACGTGAGCCTAGGTCTGTTGTAGGAAGGAAGTGGTCTGATTCACATCCATAGGATGAGATTCCTGCTCTGCCTCAGGGGCAGCGTATATCTGTGGTGGGGAAGCACAGACTGCAGGGAGGTGGCTCTTTCAAGGGTATCTTCTGCCCTACCTTACGATCTTACTGCTTTGCTTACCAAGCGATAGTTATCTTGTTTTCCAAGAAAAACTTTCATTCTTTGACTAGGATGACCTGATGCCCTGATGTAAGTATTTGTTTTCCCTTACCGGTCATACCTCGGGGGGTAGAGTCGTACATTACTGTAGTGGACACTGTGGTCTGCTATCAAGACCTCCCCTCACCGCCCCCACCACAACCTGAGACTGAAGCAGTCCCTCCCCGCGCCCCCAGCTGGGTGTTAGGCACTGGCAGCTCCCAGCTGAGTCTGTCTTTGGGGTTTGCTTTCATATGGGGAAAGCCACCCTGCCCCAAATCATGCCTTCTACCGAGAGCAACCTGTACCCAAGAAGACAATGTAAAGGCTCAACCCTCATACAGAAAGGAGCCTCCTGCTCCAGAGTTCCCTATAACATCAGGTGAAGCCCTTTCATTGTTATTTCATCACATTCAATCTTTTTCTTCTTCCCACTTCTATTTCCTTCAACTGAGCTGAGAGAACTCTTCAATAAATTTCTTGCACACGTCTCTAGCTCACAGTCTGATTCCTAGGAAGCCTGGGGCAATTATACAAATCAGGTCCAGTAGGTTTGCAGCTATTCAGAATCCACGACCTGACATCTCTGCACATGCTGTTTTTGAACCTATCAAGTGAAGATCAGACCCTGAATAAGCAGTGACCCCATCAAATTGCAGATATTTTTTGTGTAAGACTCCCAAACATGTATTGTTTGACGCTCCCTTCTCCTTCTTACCTGCTCTTCATCAGTGGTACTTCAACTTCTGTTCTGAGATCCTCTTGGTATCATGGTTGAGGCCAACAACCTCCAATTCCAGAAAATAGAACTGAGACAATTATTTTATTCTATTTCTGCAAAATGATAAGCTCAGGGATAAATGCTTTACCCAGTTTGGACCAATGGTATTTGGACCCAAAACTTTCCTTCACCCTCTTAGGAGAAGTCCTCCTTTCCACTGTTTTTAAGCTTGTGAGGATGTCAATTATGGAAGCTGTAAAGAGAGAAGTTTGAGGGCGATTAGTAAGCTCCATGCAGAGCTTGAGATTGAAACCAGCATAAAAAGACCAGGTAAGACATGGAGAAGACCGTATCCAGAGACGGCTTATTTGTGTGCCAGGATCAAAATGTACAGACAGGTCTTACTGTTGGCTTTTCATTGGGTGATGATTTTTCTTTTTATAATTTTTATTTTTTTTGTTTAGGCCAGCTTGAGTGAGATTATTCTGTCCGTTGTACGAAAAGAGGCCCACTGAAAGACAAGTTAGAGGATTCTACGGGGTTTAGTAGAGGGAGACAAGGAGGACGCCCCTTTACAATCTTTTAAATCCAACGTACATCAGCTGAGCCACTTAGAGATTAATCAGACAATGGAAATATGATTCATGGTGCTTTGAGGTTTTCATTTTATTTTCTCAAAAATAAGATAGATCAAATTTTAATGTATAGTGCCTTCATTAAATGATTATAAATGCTTTCATTTCAATAACTGGGAACGAATTTAGAAAGTTGGACATTTTAATTAATTGGAAATGGTAGTGCTACTGCATTGCAAATCTCTTATAAACCAGGGTTGAAAATGCATATGTGTACAAAGGCCAAGAAAATAAGATAAAAATAGTATGCTTAGTATCAAATAATAAGAAGTAGGTGGGGATTAAGGCAAACTAGAGCTAAGAGAGCCAATTAGTGTCATCTGGAAACAAAAGCCCAACATTGCCCAATGCTTCATATTTTTTCAAGAGAAGACAAACCTTGATTTTAGGCAAAAATCACCTGATTTTATAATTGTTGATAATGAGAAAGTGAAAAATGGCCATACTGACAGCCAGAACACCAAGTTCCCTAAAGATTACAAATAATGCTCAAAAGAAGACATAGATAAGTCTAAACTTTGGCACCAAAATACCTAACTATCCCCTTTTTGTGACTAACATCACCTGTCTCTGAGCGGATACTTCTGTAACACTTACACTGTAAAAACACTTTCATGCTTCCGCCTCCTAGTAAAAACAAGTAAGATATCCAATCTCTGCATTGAGCTGGCTTCTTAGAAGTCAGAAATCCAGAACTGGTCCCTGCTTTCCAACCTGCCTCAAAATCATCTAACATAAGCCAAAGCCCTAAAAGAAGACCCCTCCACAACTCTGGGTTTCCCCAAAGAAAGACCACCCTCGCCACAACAATGTAAAGAAAACTAATTTTATTTTCACTACAGACAAGGGTCTGGTGGTCTCTATTGGCATAACAACAATGAATTAGAAAAACTTCAAAAACACTGACCGCTGAGCCAGATCGAAGCTACAAACATCTACTTTTTAAATTGTGATGGTTAATTTCATGTCTCAACTTGACTGGACCATGGGGTGGATGGAGATTTGGTTCCACATTATTCTGGGTGTTTGTGAAGATGCTTCGAGATAAGATTAACATTGAGGTCATCAAACTCAGTAAAGCAGATTGCCCTCCCTGGTGTCAGTCAGTTGAGGGCCTGAATACAATGAAAAAGTTGAACATGGGGGAACTCCGTCTGCCCAACTGCCTTCAACCTGTTACATCGATTTTATCCCACCTTGAGATTTGAACTGAAACATTGGCTCTTCCTGACTTGCAAGACTGTTGGGTTTTAGACTAAAAACTGCACATCCACTCTTCTGGGCCTCCAGCTTAATTGTGTGAATCAATTCTTCATGATAAATCTCTGTGTGTGTGTCTCTCTCTCTTCCCATACTTCTATATCCTAACCGAATCCTAACCCTGGCTAATACAGAAGGAAAAGGGTGACGTAATAGATATGGGCAGATTTTTCCATTTTCTTATACCATTTTATGTTTTCTTCTTCAGAATTACAAAATTCAGTCCATGCCACTTAAAGTAAAGGTTATAATCATTTTTATTCATGCCGGGAGGAAGAACTTTATTCTGCTTGATTTGAGCAAATCCATTATCAGACCTTTCAATTTCAGGCATTCCAAATTTAGGTCCACTTGGGACTTGGACGATGGCTGTGTCTGGGAGGGCTTCTGCCTTTATAATTTCTAAAGGACAAAAACCAGGAAACGTTTAAGAGAGACAGAGGAAATGATTCCAATATTTATATGGGTAACAAAGATGTTGTTTTCCTTGACTAGAAAATTCAGTTATACCTTCATTAGACAAAGACATTGTCTTCCATAATAGTGCATCTCATCATGAGAAATGCAAAATAAAAAATATATGGAAGGCAAAGAAATGCCATCCCAGGCCATGGAGAGTCCAGAAGGCTTAACTGTGGCTAATTCTGGAGGCTCCAGTGGAGGCTCCTTCTGGCCCCTCCGTCCAGCTTCCCACTAATTTTCCTGCAGCAAGAAATTGGTGCATGCCCAGACAGCTTCGCTGACAGTGGGTTCCCAAGCTGAAACCCAGACAGGTCAGCCCTCCGAATGACAATTCTCCTGCTTCTTCTGTACAAACGCAGAACAACTGACCCAGGAGCTGACCTGCCTCTCGTCAGCTCAGACGTGCTGCTACACAGGATGTCAAGAAGACGCAGAAATTGTCCTGATGAATCTTCTGCCTCTGAGCTCCAGTTTGTACTGAGTGACACTTGCTAGATGGTCCCTGAGCCAGGACCTGTTGGACACAGGTCCTCATCTGCCTGACGGGTATTTTGCCTCAGAGATCACTGCTGCCCACCTCTTGGCTTATCTGTCCCTTTGACCATCATTCCTGCCTCTTCACTGCTGTTTTGTCCCCAGGCATCATCATATTCTTCTGCCTCCTTACCTCGTCCAGGTACCATCCCCTCCACCATCCACACATCACACCTGCTGCCTGCACAACCCCATGGTCATGGCCATCAGTTCAGTTATCGCTTCTACTGACTGCCCCCAACGGAGAACCTTTGACCTTCCTCTCTTTTCCATGCATGACTTCTGATTTCTCTTGGCAAGCAAGCCACAGTTTATTAAAATTTGGCCCTAGGTAGGGCGGCGCCTATGGCTCAGAGAAGTAGGGCACCAGCCCCATATGCCGAAGGTGGCAAACCCAGCCCTGGCCAAAAACTACAAAAAAAAAAAAAAAAAATTGGCCCTATGCTGGCCCCTGTGGCTCAAGGAGTAGGGCACTGGCCCCATATACCAGGGGTGGCAGGTTCAAGCCTGGCCCCAGTCAAAACTGCAAAAAAAAAAAAAAAAATTGACTCTAAACGAATATTCACACAAAATCTCAACTTCAGAGAACTGAACGAGTAAAGTATTTTTCTTTCTTTCTTTACAGGACAACAAATCTAGAAGTTGACATCAGTCCGGAGCTGGCGTGACTGTTCAGAATGTCATCTGGAAGCAGGTTCTTTCCAGCTAGCTCCTCTGTCCTTAGCATGTGGCTTCTCTTAATGATCTCCAGATGACTACTCTACCTTCAGGCACTGATTCTTAATTTCAGCCAAAATAATGATAATAATAAAAAATAAAAAGTAAAACAAGAAAGGAAGGAGGGAGGAAGTGCAAATAGCAAAGGCTACCTGCTGCATTTCTACTCCTTTCTACCATTATTTAATATTTAACTAGAAGCCACAATAATTCCTATTCAGAAACCAGAACCACAGAAGGCACACAACGGAGACAGAGCAGAGCAAACACCAAACGCCGCCAGGCAGGAAGACTCAGAACCCCTGTGGTCCCTCACAGCTGCTGTCCTTAGCCACCCACTCCACCATCCTGTGGTCCTCCTCTTGGGAGAGTCTTCCTGAACTGTTATTACCCATGAGCACATACGGAGTGGTTACTGGGGCCTCAGATATCAATGATCCCCTTCCTATTGGGTCTCAATTTGGGGTTAGGAATGGCCTCAGAGATTTAACAAGCCTTTGACAACGCAATTCCCTTAAAACTTTATAAAATTTCCAATCTTGGAATAATTGTTCTTAGTTAGCTAATTTCATGTGTAAATTACCTAGACATGATATTTAGCCTGAAGATTCTTCTCCCTTATCTACTGATCCTCTATTTCATAGCTTCATGGCCAGAGCCTTGAGATCATTCAAAATAATGATGGGGAGATAGCAGGTATAATGCCAATTTGCATTTGTCTGAAGAACTCTCATGAGGCTGATGGGAAGGTCCTAAAGTACCAATCTACTAAAGTTACAGACTCGCTGTCATTGTCACTGTCCTTGCCTGGTCAGTTTGATAAGAATAAATCTCTTTTTAAGACTCTGCCACACCCAAAATATAGGAGTCTCAGTTAACTTGGAATACAGGTAAAGAATACATCTATTTCTGCTTACAGCCTAGCTATCTCTATGCTGAGCACAGAGCTCTCTTTCAGAAAAAAAAAAAAATCTCTAACCATATGCCAGGATTCTGAACTTTCCTACTACTTTTCCTGATAGCAAAGCTGCCATGGCACATGGACCATATTTCAAAGAACAGCAGGTGACAATCTGACCAAATGTTTGGTCACCACATTTGCAGCCTGGAATATCTGAGACCTCACTGCCCAGAGCCCCATTTCCTCCACTCAGCCAACTGCACATTTTAGCATCTTAGCTTCAGTGTCCCCTGTTGGGTAGGCAATTCTGAATCAGGTGGAATGCATTCAGCTGCAGCTGCTAACCAAATCAGCAGGGAGACCCTCGCTTATAACCCAGCTCACAGACAGGAGCTTCGAATGCGTATTTGCCAGAGGTAAGGCTAGCATTTCTTCCACTCTAATCATGGCAGCCTCCATGAAGAGTGAGTCAGGTCCATGATCTAATTTATTCCTCACAGCGATCCTACATGGTGGGTAGTATGTAGTCATTCCCATTTTACCAGTAAGTCAAGAGCCTGGGTGCCTTGCTCAGTTTTCCCATTTCCTAAGTTGTAGAACTGAGATTTGAACCCAACCTCAGTGATGCAAGAATTAGCACTTTTTATATTTTATCGCCTTAATCGTTTAATCTGTAATGGGGGAAAATTACGCCACAGAGGACCAAAAAGAGAACTACAGGGTCAGTCACAGTGCCTGTAGCTACATGACAGCCATGACAAAGTGGTTACATTGTGGAAATCAGGGGGGTCCTTCCATCCACAGAATGGAGCCAGGGCTCTGGCCCTGTGATTCACAGTCACGTGCAGATGCCACCACAAACGCATGGTATTTCAGATCTGAGTAAATGGCTTGAGATGTAAACATTATCAGAAAATAATGAGTCAGGCTCTCCTGAGCCATATGCTTCAGGCCTGAGCCAAGACTGGGTAATCACTGCCAAATGTTCCTTCAGGCTGCTAAATCATCACCGTCTGATCATGCCTGGGGATGTCAAAGAGGTGGCTGACTGAGGTGGTTGACAGGATTCTTACAGGTAAGTGTTGCTGGTTTTCTGACTTTCTCAACAGTAGCATTAGTGGAAGATGAGGGACTGGGTCCTCCATCACTGCGATGCCTCCTCTCTTTGGAAACGAGCTGTGCTTTCGCTTGGTTTAAATGTTTGTCAATGTTTTTCTTCTACAATCCCCTTGGATCAAAAGGCGATGTGTGGTATACGCTGGATGAATTATCCTCACATACCGTGGGCATTTTGTGGCCTTCCCCAACCTCGGGAGTCCCAGCAGTAGAGCTGGAGGCCTATAGGCGGGACACATTTCCTCACTGGTGAACCATGTTCCCTTCCGGTGTCCAGGAGCCAAGTGTGCTGAAGAGACAGAACCCCAGAGGGGCACTGCTCCCCACTCCAGCCCAGCCTGTCTGCAGATCTTCCAGAGGAGGGGTGAGGCAGGGCTGTTTCCCTCAAAATGAGGTTAACAACATGAAAAAGAAAGGACAGTGCCTGCTTGTGGACACAATGACCACATGAGTGTGGGGGTATTGCCACACAGTGTTCATGTGAAGGACTCATCAAGACGTCTGTGTGTGGTCTCTTCGGCACACCTGCTGTGTCCCTTGTCCTGTGTCCTCTGCTTCCTGCAGGCAGAAGTTGATTTGTCTGAACGTGGCCCTGTCAAGTGATCATCTCATGTATTTAGTTTTGGTCTCCTCAGTTCGTGATAAACTCTAGGAAGACAGTGGTGCATACACGTGTGTGTGTGTGCGCGCGCGTGCACAAAACTGTGCTGCGGTTATCTTCCAGTCTCTAATACGGCAACGGTGGCTTTGCCATTTGACTAGCTGAGGTGCCTTGCAATATGATAGATGGAAAAATGAAAAAAAACTATCTTTCACTTTTCAAGTGATTTATGGATTCCAACACTAGATTCCAGAGTGGGCTAGAACTAGAAATGGAGAGATTTGGGGTAAAACATTTATCTTGAATAAGTTTTTTATGCTGTATATATACACAAAGGTATAGAGGGATGACAGAGAGAGAATACAAATAGAGAAAATGATATATTAGGTAGCAATATTTGCCACAGATATATTTATCTCTATCTGTTCCTGCGTAGAGAGAGGGGTCTATCTATATGGATATAGTTAGATAACATTCACACACAAAAATGAATGCAGAAAATAGGAAAGGCATTTTAAAATTTTACAATATCTTCTAAACTCTCCCCTTTGTTAGAGGAAGTGGAAAAGTACAGCTCCTTGCTCTTGTCCTCCGTGTGCCCTTCAGGAATGACGATGAATTCCTCCTTCCCTCCCTCTTTTTGATACAATGAGCTGCCTTTGGTTTCTGTGATACAGATTTTATCTTCGTGGAATCCCAAGTGCCAATGCTGGTAGTTTTTTCAATTTGGAAAGCTAATCAGAATCTCAGGTATGACCATACCTCTCTTTCTACATTAATCCCTAAAAAGGAACATGTCAATTGTGAATATTTAATGGATTTGATCCTATTTTTAAATGCTTAAGAAGATCTAGCTTCAAAGTATTTCATTATGAATCATTTGGCAAGATGAATTTATCAGTTATTGACTTATTATTTAAAAGTGGATTTATATGGTTTTGTTCATACATCTTTCAAATATATAAGACAACTCTGCACGTCTGAATCCCAGGAGTGATTTCACAAGATCAGAATGAGCTGAGAAGGTCACCTAAAGTGAAAGGTCACCCCAAGCCGTACAATATCTCACAATGTGAAGGTTTCTGGTCTTATCTGACCTATTCCTTAATACCAGTGCTGTAAGGAGAGGTAGTCAGTGCCTCAGTCACACTCAGTGAATTCTTGATGGCTATATAAAGGTTAAAATGCTAGAGAAGGACTTTAACTAGGGTCCCTTATCAAAGTTCCCACTAGAGTGAGATACCCACTGGCTTTTGAGCTCCTTGACCTCAGAAGATCTACTGGCCCATTTTCATATTCTAATTGCCAGAACAGGGTTTTAAATTTAATGGGTGCTCAGTATGTGTATTTTTAATTTATATTCAAAAATATGAATAAAATTCATGGTTTGGATAAGAGAGAAAGGAGTATCAAATCAGTACATATGGCTATCTGGGAATATGAACATTCTTTCTTTTATTTTATTTATTTATTTATTTATTTTTGTAGACACAGAGTCTCACTTTATGGCCCTCGGTAGAGTGCCGTGGCCTCACACAGCTCACAGCAACCTCCAACTCCTGGGCTTAAGCGATTCTCTTGCCTCAGCCTCCCGAGTAGCTGGGACTACAGGTGCCCGCCACAACGCCCGGTTATTTTTTTGTTGCAGTTTGGTAGGGGCTGGGTTTGAACCCGCCACCCTCGGTATATGTGGCCGGCGCCTTACCGACTGAGCCACAGGTGCCACCCCTTTCTTTTATTTTTTTATTTCTTTTGTATGTTGGTATTTAATCTCTTTTTATTGACTTAATGGAACAAAGCACAAATGCTATTAGTTTCTGGATGCTTTATTTCCCTTAAGTAACTGCAAAAAATTACTTTAATGGTATTTATCCAGGCAAGATGCCACTGAAAAGTTTAGCATACCCAAAACATTATACATTTTGAAATATCAAATTATTTTAATTATAATTTTTTCACTAGCAATATTTTATAACATAGAATTCTGTGGCTTTTTTCATCCCTGCATTAGTTAATACATGGATGCATATGGAAAACTTAAATTCATATTTAGTTTTACTTAAAACTTATTATAAAATACTAACAGTTTGTATTAAATAACTATTAAACACTAAGAGCTTACCTATTATCATTAGGCCAAGATCATGCTTTTACAAACATGCATTTTAATTTAGACATTTTCTTTTTAAAAAAAATAATTTTTAATTAAAATTATAACTGTATCTGATAACTAAATCTACAGAGAACACAAATTAATCAATAAGAAAAGAACAAACAATCCCATTTCTTTGTGGGCAAGATACTTGAACAGAAACTGAAGATGATAGACGAATGCCCAACAAACACATGAAAAAATGCTCATTGTCTTTAATCATCAGAGAAATGCAAATCAAAACCATTTTGAGATATCACCTAACTCCAGTAAGATTGGCCCACATCACAAAGCCCCAAAGCTGCAGATGCTGGTGTGTATGTGGAGGGAAGGGAACACTTCTACACTGTTGGTGGGATTGCAAACCAATACAACCTTTATGGAAAGAAGTATGGAGCATTCTCAAAGGACTAAAAGTGACCTTCCATTTGATCCCACAATTCCATTACTAGATATCTACCCAGAAGAACAAAAATCATTTTACTACAAAGGTATTTGCACCAAAACGTTTATTGCAGCTCAATTCATAATTGCCTTGTCATGGTAGCAACCCAAATGCCCATTAACCCATGAATGGATTAATAAATTGTGGTATGTGTACACCATGGAATACTATTCAGCCATAAAACAAGATGGAGTTGGAACACATTCTTCTTAGTCAAGTATCTCAAGAATAGGGAAAAAAGTATCCAGTGTACTCAATACTATTATGAACCCAATATATAAACACTTATACACACATATGAATGATGAAACACAAATATAGTCTAGCAAGGGGGAGGGGAGGAAAAGGAGGGAGAATGTTTGGGGAGAGGAGGGAGGGCATTGGGTCGGATCCCACCTAATGTGCATAATTCAAGGAAATATTTCAAAATAACTGAGAGTAAATTTTAAATGTAATGTGCATAATTCAAGGAAATATTTCAAAATAACTGAGAGTAAATTTTAAATGTAATGTGCATAATTCAAGGAAATATTTCAAAATAACTAAGAGTAAATTTTAAATGTAAAATGCATAATTCAAGGAAATATTTCAAAATAACTAAGAGTAGATTTTAAATGTCTTATCACAAAAAATAAGTAAATGAGGTGATGGCTATGTTAATCAGTTTGATTTAAGCATCCCTCATTATATATCAACACCACATTGTACCCCATGAACATCTTTTCTTTTACTTTCTAAATTCTAAATTGGGGGAAAAAGAACTGGTACCATCAAAAGAGGACAAAAAAGAGTCTCACATTTATTTGGAAAACTAATCTACTACTCCCCTTGAGTGTTTTAAGTCAAAGTAGGTAGGCAAAAAGAGAAGGAAAAAAGTAAATATGAGAGAATTTATCAACAGATATTAAAAGACTTTCATGTAACAAATGATGCATGCTGGACAGCGCCCATAGCTCAGTGGGTAGGGCACCGGCCACATGCACCGGAGCTGGTGGGTTCAAACCCCACCCAGTCTGCCAAACAACAACACCACCACCAAATAGCTGGGCATTGTGGTGGGTGCCTGTAGTCCCAGCTGCTTGGGAGGCTAAGGCAAGAGAATCACCTCAAACCCCAAGAGTTTGAGGTTGCTGTGAGCTATGACGCCATGACACTCTACCAAGGGCAACATAATCAGACTCTGTCTAAAAAAAAAAAAAAAAAGTGGTGCATGCTCAAAAAAGATGAATTAGGTCTAAAGTGCTTTTTTTTTCTTTTTTGATAACTTTCCTTGAAAGTTAACATATTTGTTTTTGTTTGGTTTTTTTGAGTTGTACCCTGTCAAACTGGGTAGAATGCCATGGTGTCATAGCTCACAGCAATCTCAAACTCTTGGGCTCAAGAGATCCTCTTCCCTCAGCCTCCCGAGGTGTTCACCACAATGCTCAGCTAGTTTTTCTATTTTTAGTAGAGGTGGGGTCTCACTTATGCTCAAGGTGGTCTTGAACTCCTGAGCTCAAGCTGTCTAACTGCCTTGGCTTCCCAGAGTGCTGGGATTACACGCATGAGCCACCGTGCCTGGCAGTTAAAGTTTTGTGTGTGACTAAAAATAGAATCTGTTAGAAAAAATTCCATTTCTTAAACTGAAATCTTTCTATAAGATGGAGGAAAGAAGATGTACATATAAGAAAACAAACTGGAGTGTAAGGCTGAGATTATGAATTGAGATTCCCAAATCAGAAGCCAGATTTTCACATCCTTGAGTCCTACATTCGTTACTACTGGATATTGATTTTAGGCTTAACTTACAGCCAGCTCTTCTCAGTGGCCCATCTTGGCATAATGAATTTTTGCCATGATTCTGATCTTGTAAATCCTATCTAACCTTAACCTAATGAGATATAGTGAATGTATAATCATAAATCAGATGTGCAGATTATCTAGGTCTATTCTCAGGCAGTAATTGTCTTAAGACAATTACTCTTCTTCTCAAATATCCTCAATTGCTCCCCATTTCAGTGAAGTAAAAGAAAAGTTCCTTCCAATGCCCTTCATGGCCCATGTCCCCGTATTACACCCTTTCCTCCCGGCCAGTCCACATGCCTAAATCCCCTCCAATCCACACCAGTATCCTTGGAAAGTCTTCCCCCAGCCAGATACACTCTTGCCTTCTTAAAGTCTTGTTCAGATGTCATCTTCTCAATCACTTCTCTATTTGAACATATGAGCACCTGCCATCCCACACCCAGTGAACATCCCTCTTTCTATTTCTTTTCTCTATTTCATTTATCACTTTCAATAAACTATACAATTTACTTTTTATTATAGTTCTATTGCTTATTTTCTATCCCTCACCCACTAGAATATGAGCTTTACAAGAGCAAGGATTTCCACCACTTTTTTCATCCATACATTTCAAATGCTTAGAACAGGACCTCACTTATGGTTAGCAGTTACTCAATAGATGTTTGTTGAATGAGTAAATGAATAAAGGAAAGATTGTGTTCAATATTCATTATAATTTATCAAGTAGAAATAATGTAAAATAAGTTTAATGAGATCTGATTCTCTAGATTTTGGGTCACATGTCTATATATTTGAATTAAATGTTTGAATGATTGTTTTTGTTGGGAATTACATTGAATCTGTAAGTTACTTTAGGCAGTATGAACATTTTAACAATAGTGAGTTTTCCGATCCATAAGCATGGGGTGTTTTTCCATTTGTTTGTGTTGTCTATGATTTCTTTTATCAATGTTTTGTAGTTATCCTCACAGAACTCTTTCACCTACTTGGTCAACTGTGTCCATAAATATTTTTTATTTTCGAAGCCACTGTAAATGGTGTTTAGTTCTTTTGTTTGTTTATTTGTTTTTGAAACAGTTGCCTGGGCTAGAATGAAGTGTTGTCATCATAGCTCACTGCAACCTCAACTCTTGGGCTCAAGTGATCCTCCTGCCTCAGCCTCCCAAGGTGGCTGGGGCTAAAGGCAGGTGTCACCATGCCCAGCTGATTTTGTGTTTTTTGTAGAGACTGGGTCTCAGTCTGTTGCTCAGGCTGTTCTCAAACTCCTGCACTAAGTGTTCCCCCTGCCTTGGCCTCCCTAAGTGCTAGAATTACAAGTATGAGCCACTGTGTCAACTAGTACTGAGTTCTTGATTTGATTCTCAGCTTAGCTATTATTAACATCTAGAAATGCTACTGATTTGTATAGATTCATTTTATAATCTGAGACTTTACTGAATTTCATATGAAATTTTTAAAAAGCCACACAGCCAAATCAATCCTAAGCAGAAAGAACAAATTTGGAGGTATCATATTACCTGACTTGAAATTATACTACAAGTCAATAACAACCAAAACAACACGGTACTGATATAAAACTAGACACACAGGTCAATGGAACAGAATAGTGTCCAGAAATAAAACCATATACGTAACAACCAACTGATCTTTGTATACTGGGGATAGGACATCCCATTCAATAAATGATACTGGGAAAATTGATAGCCATGTGCGGAGGAATGAAACTGATCCATCTCTCTTGCCATATGCAAAAATTAACTCAAGATGGATTAAACATTTAAATGTAAGACCTGAAACCATGAAAATTCTAGAAGAAATCTAGGAATAACTCTTCTAGGCATTTGTATAGGCAAAGAATTTATGACTAAGGTCACAAAAACAAATGCAATAAAACCAAAAGTAAATAAGTGGGGCTTAAACTAAAAATTTTATACATAGCTAAGGAATTAATCAACAGAGTAAACAAATGAGCTACAGAATGGGAAAAAATATTTGCAAACTGTATATCAGACCAAGGATTAATATCCAGAATCTATGAGGAACTCAAACAAGGAAATCAGCAAGGAAATAAAAACATTAAAAAGTGGGCAAAGATATAAACAGACATTTTTTAAAAAGATGATATACAAGTAGCCAACAAACTTGACAAAAATGCTAAAGAACTCTAATCACAAAGGAAAATGTGAAGTAAAACCACAAGAGTATACCACCTTATCCCTTCCAGAGTGGCCACTATTAAAAAGTCCAAAAACAATAGGTGCTGGCTCAGATGTGTGAAAAGGGAAAAGTTATACACAGCTGGTGGGAATGTAAACACTGTGGAAAACAGTATGGCGGTTCATCAAAGAACTAAAAGTAGACCAACCAGAAATCCCACTATTATTTACCCAAAGGAAAAGAAGTTATTAAATAAAATATAACATGTAGTATCAACCTAAGTGCCCACCAACCGACAAGTAGACAGATAAAATGTAGTGTATGTACACAATGGAATACTACTCAGCCATCAAAAGATTGCAAGAACGTCTTTTGCAGCAACTTGGATGGAACTGGAGGCTGTTAAAGTATCTGAGGAATGGAAAAACAAATAGCACATGTTCTCATTTGTAAGTGGGAGCTAAGTGAAGGGATCATGGTAATACACAGTGACATAATGGACATTGGAGACTCAAAGTGGGAGGGGTCGGAGTGGGGCGAGGGATGAAAACTTACCCGTGGGTTAGGATGTAACTATTTGGGTGATGAATAGGGCTAAAGGCCCTGACTTTACCACTGTACAGTGCATCCATGCAACCAAAAAACATTTGCACCCTCTGCTTTTTATTTTTTTAATTAAGTCATTTGTATATAGATCATGAATACATTTATGCCATTATGGGATTCAATGTGTTGATTATTTGTACAAATTGGAGTGCTTACATCCTACTAATCAACATAGCCTTCACCTCATTTACACAATTACATTGTTAAGACATTTGTGTTCTACACCTGATAGATCCAACTTGTACTTGCAATATGCTCCTACTAACCCTCCCTTTATCGACCCACTCTCCCCCCTTCCCCTCTACCTTCCCTTCCCTCCTTCATCCTAGGCTATAGTAGTGTTTCATTTGTCATATGCAAGTGTGAGTGATTATAAATGCGTTTCACAGTAGTACTGAGTACATTGGATATTTTTTTTTCCATTTCTGAGGTACTTTCCTAAGAAGAATATTTTCCAGCTCCATCCATGTCTCTCAGAGAGCTCTGGGATAATTTGGAGAGATCTAATATTCACCTTATAGAAATACCCTCTACTTTTTAAATAAAAATCTATTTAAGCAAATATACCCTCCCCTGCACACACATAAATGTTGAATGAGGCATTGATATTGAGAGGAAAGAAAGAAGTTGGGGATCAACTACAGTGATGTACAAATGGTAGTTCTACCCCTTATTCACTATGGAAAAGCTGAGTGAGTTTCTGTGAGCTTAGTTATTTCCTTAGCAAGACAGCAGTGCTATAAATATTCAATAAGCTATGTTCCTGGGACAACAGGCACGTGGTAAATGTGCGTTTCTCCATTTTCTCTTTATTTTATTTTATTTTTTTTTTATTGTTGGGGATTCATTGAGGGTACAATAAGCCAGTTACACTGATTACAATTGTTAGGTAAAGTCCCTCTTGCAATCATGTCTTGCCCCCATAAAGTGTGACACACACTAAGGCCCCATCCCCCTCCCTCCATCCCTCTTTCTTCTCCCCCCCCATAATCTTAATTGTCATTAATTGTCCTCATATCAAGATTGAGTACATAGGATTCATGCTTCTCCATTCTTGTGATGCTTTACTAAGAATAATGTCTTCCACTTCCATCCAGGTTAATACGAAGGATGTAAAGTCTCCATTTTTTTTAATGGCTGAATAGTATTCCATGGTATACATATACCACAGCTTGTTAATCCATTCCTGGGTTGGTGGGCATTTAGGCTGTTTCCACATTTTGGCGATTGTAAATTGAGCTGCAATAAACAGTCTAGTACAAGTGTCCTTATGATAAAAGGATTTTTTTCCTTCTGGGTAGATGCCCAGTAATGGGATTCCAGGATCAAATGGGAGGTCTAGCTTGAGTGCTTTGAGGTTTCTCCATACTTCCTTCCAGAAGGGTTGTACTAGTTTGCAGTCCCACCAGCAGTGTAAAAGTGTTCCCTTCTCTCCACATCCACGCCAGCATCTGCAGTTTTGAGATTTTGTGATGTGGGCCATTCTCACTGGGGTTAGATGATATCTCAGGGATGTTTTGATTTGCATTTCTCTAATATATAGAGATGATGAACATTTTTTCATGTGTTTGTTAGCCATTCGTCTGTCGTCTTTAGAGAAAGTTCTATTCATGTCTCTTGCCCATTGATACAAGGGATTGTTGGCTTTTTTCATGTGGATTAATTTGAGTTCTCTATAGATCCTGGTTATCAAGCTTTTGTCTGATTGAAAATATGCAAATATCCTTTCCCATTGTGTGGGTTGTCTCTTTGCTTTGGTTATTGTCTCCTTAGCTGTACAGAAGCTTTTCAGTTTAATGAAGTCCCATTTGTTTATTTTTGTTGTTGTTGCAATTGCCATGGCAGTCTTCTTCATGAAGTCTTCCCCCAGGCCAATATCTTCCAGTGTTTTTCCTATGCTTTCTTGGAGGATTTTTATTGTTTCATGCCTTATATTTAAGTCCTTTATCCATCTTGAGTCAATTTTTGTGAGTGGGGAAAGGTGTGGGTCCAGTTTCAGTCTTTTACATGTAGACATCCAGTTCTCCCAACACCATTTATTGAATAGGGAGTCTTTCCCCCAAGGTAAGTTCTTGTTTGGTTTATCGAAGATTAGGTGGTTGTAAGATGTTACTTTCATTTCTTGGTGTTCAATTCGATTCCAAGTGTCTATGTCTCTGTTTTTGTGCCAGTACCATGCTGTCTTGAGCACTATGGCTTTGTAGTACAGACTAAAATCTGGTATGCTAATGCCCCCAGCTTTATTTTTGTTACTAAGAACTGCCTTAGCTATACAGGGTTTTTTCTGGTTCCATACAAAACGCAGAATCATTTTTTCCAAATCTTGAAAGTACGATGTTGGTATTTTGATAGGAATGGCATTGAATAGGTAGATTACTTTGGGAAGTATAGACATTTTAACAATGTTGATTCTTCCCATCCATGCGCATGGTATGTTCTTCCATTTGTTAATATCCTCTGCTATTTCCTTTCTGAGGAGTTCATAGTTTTCTTTATAGAGGTCCTTCACCTCCTTCGTTAGGTATATTCCTAGGTATTTCATTTTCTTTGAAACTATGGTGATGGGAGTTGTGTCCTTAATTAGCTTCTCATCTTGACTGTTATTGGTGTATACAAAGGCTACTGACTTGTGGACATTGATTTTATATCCTGAAACATTACTGTATTTTTTGATGACTTCTAGGAGTCTTGTGGTTGAGTCTTTGGGGTTCTCTAAGTATAAGATCATGTCGTCAGCAAAGAGGGAGAGTTTGACCTCCTCTGCTCCCATTTGGATTCCCTTTATTTCCTTGTCTTGCCTAATTGTATTGGCTAGAACTTCCAGCACTATGTTGAATAGTAAAGGTGACAGAGGACAACCTTGTCTGGTTCCTGTTCTAAGAGGAAAAGCATTCAGTTTTATTCCATGCAGTAAAATATTGGCTGTGGGTTTGTCATAAATAGCTTCAATCAGTTTAAGAAATGTGCCACCTATGCCTATACTCTTCAGTGTTCTAATTAGAAAAGGATGCTGGATTTTATCAAATGCTTTTTCTGCATCTATTGAGAGGATCATGTGATCTTTATTTTTGCCTCTGTTAATATGGTGGATAACGTTTATGGACTTGCGTATGTTCTTGATCATGATGAATGACTTTTTTGATGATAAGCTGTAATCTGTTGGCTAGGATTTTGTTGAGAATTTTTCCATCTATATTCATGAGTGAGATTGGTCTGAAATTCTCCTTTTTGTTTGGGTCTTTTCCTGGTTTTGGTATCAGGGTGATGTTTGCTTCATAGAATGTGTTGGGGAAGATTCCTTCTTCCTCAATTTTTTGGAATAATTTCTGCAGTACAGGAATAAGCTCTTCCTTGAAGGTTTGATAGAATTCTGGAGTGAAGCCATCTGGACCAGGGCATTTTCTAGTTGGAAGCTTTTTTATTGTTTCTTTGATCTCAGTGCTTGAAATTGGTCTGTTCTGGCTAAGTCTAGGGAGAGGGTGTGATTCCAAATATTGATCCATTTCCTTCATTGTCAAATTTCTGGGCATAGAGTTTCTGGTAGTATTCAGAGATGATCTCTTGTATCTCTGTGGGATCAGTTGTTATTTCCCCTTTATCGTTTCTGATTGAGTTTACTAGAGATTTTACTTTTCTATTTCTAGTTAGTCTGGCCAATGGTTTATCTATTTTATTTATTTTTTCAAAAAACCAACTCCTTGTTTCATTAATTTTCTGAATGATTCTTTTGTTTTCAATTTCATTGATCTCTGATTTGATTTTGGAGATTTCTTTTCTTCTACTGAGTTTAGGCTTAGATTGTTCTTCTTTTTCCAATTCCATAAGATCTCTTGTGAGATTGTTGATGTGCTCTCTTTCTGTTTTTCGAATGTAGGCATCTAAAGCGATGAATTTTCCTCTCAAAACTGCTTTTGCAGTATCCCACAGGTTTTGGTAGCTTGTGTCTTCATTGTTGTTTTGCTCAAGGAAGTTAATGATTTCCTGTTTTATTTCTTCCTTCACCCATCTGTTATTCAACAGAAGATTGTTTAATTTCCATGCCTTTGGGTGGGGTCAAGCATTTTTGTTAGAGTTGAGTTCCACCTTTAGTGCCTTATGGTCTGAAAAGATACAAGGTAAAATTTCAATTCTTTTGATTCTGTTGATATTTGTTTTGTGTCCCAGGATATGATCAATTTTGGAGAATGTTCCATGGGGTGATGAGAAGAATGTATATTCTTTGTCTTTGGGGTGGAGTGTTCTATATGCGTCTATCAAGCATAGTTGTTCTAGAGTCTCATTTAAATCTCTTATATCTTTGTTTAATTTCTGTTTAGAGGATCTGTCCAGCTCTGTAAGAGGTGTGTTAAAGTCCCCTGTTATGATGGTATTATCAGATATCAGATTGCTCAGACTGAGTAAGGTCTGCTTCAAGAATCTGGGAGCATTTAAATTGGGTGCATAAATATTTAGAATTGAAATGTCTTCTTGTTGTAGTTTTCCCTTGACCAATATAAAGTGACCATCTTTGTCTTTTTTGACTTTAGTTGCTTTAAATCCACATGTATCTGAAAATAAGATTGCAACTCCTCTTTTCTTCTGAATTCCATTTGCCTGAAAAATTGTCTTCCAACCCTTGACTCGGAGCTTTAATTTGTCTTTTGAAGCCAGGTGTGTTTCTTGCAGACAGCAAATGGATGGCTTGTGTTTTTTAATCCAGTCAACCAATCTATGTCTCTTCAGTGGAGAATTCAAGCTATTAACATTTATGGAGATAATTGATAAGTGTGGTAGTATTCTATTCGTCTTCTTTTGTGAGAGTCCATTGCTTAGTTTTATCTTTTGCATCAGTGTGGAGGTTAAGTTCTGTCCTTTGATTTCTGAGTTCTTACTTTGCTGCTGATCCATTGTGGTGGTCAGTGTGCAGAACAGGTTGAAGTATTTCCTGTAGAGCCAGTCTTGTTGTGGCAAATTTCCTCAATGTTTGTATATCCGTAAATGATTTGATTTCTCCGTCAATTTTGAAGCTTAGCTTAGCAGGGTACAGAATTCTGGGCTGAAAATTGTTCTGTTTAAGTAGGTTAAAGGTAGATGACCATTGTCTTCTTGCTTGGAAAGTTTCATTAGAGAAGTCTGCGGTCACTCTGATGGATTTGCCCCTGTAGGTCAACTGGCGCTTACTCCTGGCAGCTTGCAGAATCTTTTCTTTTGTCTTGACTTTGGACAGGTTCATCACAATGTGTCTTGGAGAAGCTTGGTTAGAGTTGAGGCGACCTGGGGTCCGATATCCCTCTGAAAGCAGTGTGTCAGAATCTTTGGTGATGTTTGGGAAATTTTCTTTTATAACATTCTCTAGTATGGCTTCCATTCCTCTGGGGCATTCTTCTTCCCCTTCTGGAATTCCTATAACTCGTATGTTGGAACGCTTCATAAAGTCCCATAATTCTGACAGTGAATGTTCTGCTTTCTCTCTCTTCTTTTCTGCCTCTTTTACTATCTGCGTTATCTCAAAAACTTTGTCTTCTACCTCTGAAATTCTTTCTTCTGCATGGTCTAACCTGTTGCTGGTACTTTCCATTGCATCTTTAAGTTCCCTGATTGACTGTTTTATTTCCTTCAGCTCTGCTATATCCTTTTTATATTCTTCATATCGTTCATCTCTGATTTGATTCTGTTTTTGGATTTCCTTTTGGTTATTTTCCACTTTATTAGCAGTTTCCTTCATTGTTTCCATCATTTCTTTCATTGTTTTCAACATGTGTATTCTAAATTCCCTTTCTGTCATTCCTAACATTTCTTTATAGGTGGAATCCTCTGCAGTAGCTACCTCATGGTCCCTTGGCGGGGTTGTTCTGGACTGGTTCTTCATGTTTCCTGGAGTTTTCTGCTGATTCTTCCTCGTGAGTGATTTCTTTTATCTGTTTCCTTGCCCTAATTTTCCTTTCACTTCCTCTTGCTCTTTAAGTTCTTGTGCCTGTGGACTAAGGGGTACAGGACCAGAAGGGTGAGAAGGTTGAGGAGCAAAAAAGGGATGAAAGAAAGGAGGACCGAGTGATAAGAAAAAAAAGAAAGATAGAGAAAGGAGAGGGGGTGGGGATAAGGAATATTGACAAAAAGAAGAAAGGTACAGAAAGAGGGAGACAGGGCAATATAGGTGTACAGTAGGGTACTTTGACACAACCTTAAAAAACCCCACCTTCTGGGTGTGCCCAGTTGGGTGGTTCCCTTGAGGTCAGCAGCTCTTTGCTAACCTGATCAGACACAGTACCCCACCTCCACCAAGTAGAGAGGAAAGACAAAAATGCTATAAATTAAACCAAAACAAGCAAACAGAGAACTTTACGGGGATACAATTGGGTGAAAAACCAAATGATAGGGGTAGAAACACTAGCAAAAATGAAGTTGTAGTTATTAAAAAGGGCAGCAATGGGAAATTATAATTAAACTAGAAAAATTGAGAAAGAAAAAGGGATCTGTATGGAAAAGATTGAAATTAAAAAACAAAAGAACATCAACAACATCAAAATAAACAAAGAACAAAAAAAAACAACCAAACAAAAAAAAAGAAAAAAATACACAACCAAAAACAAAGCAGTTTGTATATGTTATTGAATATTGTCTGGGCAACACGTGATCTTCTGGGGTATGAGATGTTAGTCACAGTTCTGATACGACTGGAGGCTGCTGATTTCTCAAACCCCAGCAGGTAGACACCCTAAATCTCTCTTCAGCCCACTTAAAAGGCACTTTGAACTTGTAAACTTGCTGAGCAGAAGCTTTCCCAGCTTTCTCGCTGGAATCACTGCTGAAGTGGCTATCCACTTACCCAATGTGCCAAAACCGGTCTCACTCTGCCCCTGAGGGTTAGGGCTGCAAGGCGGCTCAGACCCCACCCTTAGGCTACTTGGTTGCTGGGTTACAAGCTCCCACCCGTTTCTAGCTCTGCGACCCTGAGGGCGGAGCTTGCCGGGGCAGATCACTGGCAATGGTTCCGTGTGACCCACCGCCAAACACTATTAGCTCCGTCTGGCTCAGCAGCTCAGACTGGGGCCCTAGACAACGGCCAAAGTTCTCTGCACTCCCGCTCAGGCCTTCCCCAGGGCAGTTCAACTCAGTGCCAAGTCCAAGGACATCAAAACAGTTCACAGGTAAGGCCTTTCTGGTTTGCAGTCTCGCTGCTACTGAACTTACAGTTGTGGGCGGGTTTAGATGGATTGAACACACGCGACCACTTGCCGGTTTTCCACTGTTTTAGTCCTCCTCTTGGGGTCCAGAAGTCTCTCGCTGACTCCCTGTATCCTCATAGGAGTGATGCTAGGCAGTTCCCACCAGCCCGAGATGCCTGGAGTCCTATCTCCCCAGACTCACGGTGCCCAGATGCAAGGAAGCTGTTACTCGGCTGCCATCTTGCTCCGCCTCCCCCATTTTCTCTTTTTCTAACTCCTCATCAGGCCCCACATGACAAGGGAAGGAAGGAACGTGGAAGGTACTTGCAAAGATTCATAGTGAGTCCCCAACTTCTCTACACAGGAAACTGTGCAAGCAACTGGAGGGCAGGTGAGGACACAGGTATCAAATCTTCACTGGAGAGCAGGGCCAGTGGGGAGACTTGAGAATGAGGGAATGAGAACCAACAAGCAGGACACCGCTTATCTGTGACTGTGGTGGGCAGGGCCAGAAACTGAACATGGACATAACAGTAGTGGAGATGGCTGGATAGTCAGAGTCTAGGAACCTCACTAGACTGACCAGCCAGAGTCAGACTGTCAAACCAAACAGACTGTCAAAGTGAAGAAGCCTGAGCCTAGAGCCCAGAATCCATGTGCTAAGTTAAAGATTAGAAAGGTAAAAGGATCAAACTTAGGACAGTTGGAGGTGGCTAGAGGAAAGATGGACCCAGGGAAAGTCATTGCAAATGGCCACACGGCTATGTCCTCCAAGGATTTGGAGGATGGATGAACTGTACAGTGGTGAATTCAGGGCCCTTAGCATGCCCATGGCCATGTCCTCCAAGGATGCATAAGCTGCTTCTGGAGCAGGGAAACCCAAGTCCATTAGGGGTCCTCAAACTGCGGCCCGCGGGCTACATGAGGCAGTGTGATTGTATTTGTTCTCGATTTGTTTTTTTTTACTTCAAAATAAGATATGTGCAGTGTGCATAGGAATTTGTTCATAGGTTTTGTTTTTTTTAACTATAGTCCAGCCTCCAACTGTCTGAGGGACAGTGAATTGGCCCCCTGTTTAAAAAGTTTGAGGACGCCTGTGTTAGTAAGTCCTGCTCAGGGAGGACAGCAGCCCCCGTGGCCATGTCAGGCCCTGCATGGCACTTTTGGGATTTTTGTCTTTACTGATATTCTTGTAATATTTCTAAAGAAGGCTTTTAGCTTTGAAAAATTGGGAAAAAAAGGGGAAAGGGAGTATCACTTCTCTTCCTCAGACCAAAGAGAGTATTACTCCATACTCTTAATATAGATTGAAAATTAAAGTGCAAATATGTCCTTTTAAAAATAGAATACACTTAAGCCAATGCTGCTCTGTTTCTGCGGATACAATGAGCAGTAAGACAGAGTGTATTGTGCAAAGGCCCTCGAGATGCACAGCCATGCTGCGTATCTCTCATGCAAACAGCCTTCCACCTTTAACCTCTGAACTTCTCTATTAGCAGTGATTTTGATCAAAATATCCTTTCAATGAAACCAAAGCAATGTGTGGGCTGCTACTGGTTTTCTTAATGTTAGATATCAGTAGGCAACTTTTGTATTTTAACAAGTAGCTGATTGACTTGTTAAATTCTCTTAAAGGCAAATAATGAACTTGATGCTCTTGTGGTAAAAGCAGGCACTGGCAGGCTAAAAAGGTGGGGTCCTCAAGGCACCAATATCTTCTCCTGGAGCCACTAGGGCCTAGAGTCTGGCTATCTCTTTGCAGGTTTGGAAACCTGATTCTAGAGGATGTCTGATTGCTACTAAAGAAGTTCACAAAACAGGAAAAATCAGACTTTTGGATCTGAAAGAATCTTAATAATCATCAAAGAAACTTAATGGCATCAAAGAATGCCCCAGGAAACACTAGTTCCTCAGGATGTTAGTAGTTTTCCCTATCAGGAAAATACCCATAACCAGAAGGATAAATAATATTAAGCATACTTCTTTATTGCAGGAATTTCTCATCTTTCAAACCTAATATTCTGCATGAATCACAATGAGAATCTGAAACAGTATGACGTGTCTCCAAAAGTGACTGGGCCATAAAACCCTTTTCACACTGAGCACCTTTTTCAAAAAATTAATAGAAAAAGAAAAAAAACACAATTAAATTCCAGTTAGGAGAAGAGGAAGATAGGAGGGGGGAAGAGAGAGTTGGTAAGCTCTCACGTAACAGGTATAAGGTAGGGGTTTATGGCACACCTCCTGCATGAAGGGCTCAGCTATAACTTGGACTTGACCTAACCAACTCAAACAATGTAACCTAATTGTTTGTACCTATATATGAATCTGAAATTAAAAAAACAAAACTAAAAAAGTACAGAGTTTCCAGGCTCAGCGCCTGTAGCTCAGCAGCTAGGGTGCTAGCCACATACACTGGAGTTAGCGGGTGCAAACCCAGCCTGGGCCTGCCAAACAACGACAACAAAAACCAAAAAATAGCTGGGCATTGTGGTAGGAGCCTGTTGTCCCAGCTACTTGGGAGGCTGAGGCAAGAGAATTACTTAAGCGCAAGAGTTGGAGGTTGCTGTGAGCTGTGACGCCACAGCACTCTACCAAGGGCTACATAGTGAGACTCTGTCTCAAAAAAAAAAAAAGAAAAGAAAAGAAAAAAAGTACAGAGTTTTCACACATCTTATTAAACTTTCAACCCATTCTCCCTCCCTTTTACCCTATTATTAACATTTTGCATTTTTAGATTAGTTATAATTGATGAGCTGATATTGATACATTATTATTAACAAGAATTTCCTATTTTAGTGTTCACTCTTTGTGTTGTACATTCTGTAGGTTTTGACACATGTGTAATGATATGTATCCGCCATTACAATATTGCACCAAATAATTTCACTGCCCTATGTGCTATTCCTAATCATCCTTCCCTCCTTCTTCCAGAGCCCTGATAATCACTGATCTTTTTAATGCCTGCATAGTTTTGCCTCTTCCACAATGTCCTACAGTTGGAATCACGGAGTACATAGCTTTTCCAACCGCCTCCTTTCACTTAGTAATATGTATGCACGTCTTTGGATAATCATTGCATTTTATCCCTGAATTTCATTCCATTATCTGGATATACCACAGTTTGTTTGTCATTCCCCCCTTGAAAACCATCATAGTTGCTTCCAGGTTTGGGCCATTATAAATAAACCTGCTATACATACGGACCTAAGTTTTCAGTTCATTTGGGTAAACACCTAGAAGAGCAATTCTTATATCATATGGTAAAAAATATTTTTAGTTCCTCAAGAAACTGCCAAACTGTCTTCCAGAGTGTCTGTACTATTTTGCATTCCCACCAGCAACGAATGAGAGTTCCTGTCACTGTTCACTCATCATCATTTGGTGTTACCAATGTTTTAGATTTTTATCACTCTGATAGGTGCGTAGTGGTGTGTATTGTTAGTTTAATTTGCCTAATAACTTACGATGTGGAGCATCTTTTCATAAATCCATTTTCCATCTGTATACCTTATTTGGCAAAGTATCTGTTCAAATACTTGTCCATTTTGGAGTTGATGTGTTCGTTTCTTATTGTTGAGTTTTAAGAGTTATTTGTCTATTTTGCTTACTGCTCCTTTATCTGATACGTAGTTGCAGGTATTTTTTTCCCCAGTCTATTGCTTGTTTCATTCTCTGAAAAGTTTTTTGCAAGACAAACATTTTTAATTTTAATGAACTCTAAGTCATCGATGTTTTCCTTCCACGAAGCATGTTTTCAGTATTTTATTTAAAAAGTTATTGTCAAAGCCAAGGTTACCTCGATTTTCTCCTATATTATCTTTAACTGGTATATTTAGGTTTGTGGTCCAGTTTAGCTAAGTTTTGCATAAGATGTAAAGTCTGTGCCTAGATTCATTTTTGTTTGCATGTGGGTGTCCAGTGTTCTAGCAGACTGAGCACTTTGCTGAAATTCATTCTGAGAGAGACGGTGGGGGAAACGCTGACCTAATCTCATGCTGTAATTGTACAAAAGTGAAGAAATAGATTTTCCTCACAGAGAAGTGAATTGATTTTCTCAAGGTCATGCAGCTAATGCTAGTTACATAGAGTCTAACTGCTGATCTGCAAAGCATGATTTCAATTTTAATTTCCAAAGGAAGCCCAATGGAAGCTATCTTTTCAATGACCCATGTACTTGTATCTGTTGGTTGTCTTTTAGCTTGGAAGGTGTCTCCACATAGATTAAATAATTGGATGACTTTTTGGTGAAACAGAGCAAAAAGATTAGGGGAGCCTTGTAAATCATGTCATCTGCATCGTGTTCTAACCTGGATATGTTTTTCTACTTTATGCTGTAGTCCACTTCTCAAGTGACAGACATTTTCATATCTATCGGAGACGATGTCTTTTTTTCCTTAGTCCCAACACACACACACACAATTTTCTTTGTCCTTGACTTAACATGTCATAACATTTATATATCATTTTTACCCAATGCATAACATCATTAATATGCTTACAGTTTATCTGACATTAATCACTGTTAATGCTGTTAAATTCAACATTCAACTTGTTACATTTTTACTAAGCTCCTTCCTGCCTTAGGAGGAAGATACCAGACAGATACCAGAACAAAAGTGGAGATTTCAGAAACACTTTGAGTTTTTTGATAAATGTTTCTCCTATGGCTATGATGAACTTTTGGAAGCTTTTTATAATCTTATATTTCATATATGCTTATAGAGAGTTAATCAGTTTAATTTATGTTGACTTTCCTGACATACCTAAATTCTATTATAAAAGTTAGTACTGTGTGGGGCCAGATAATCCCTAACGACTGTCAAAAGAACGAAGTCAGTCTTCCTTTAGTTTGAACCACTACCTCCCAATAAATATCTGTATGATTGAGGTCTGTGGACGTAACTTCCCACATGTCCTGTTATTGTTGATTTGATTTTCACTCAAAGCAGGTAATGTGAAACATTCTGAAACTGGTCTTCATTCTTTCGATTCCTTTGGAGATTTTGAAATCTGGGAAACTAGAATTATGACTAGCAGCTTCACAGAGTACATTGTCCTTTTATGGGTTAAATTCACCCATGTCATCTCTACATAGAGTAAATCAGCTTTACAAAGTGAGACCCTGTTGCCACTCATAGCATAGCCTGGAATTCCTGCTTCTGCTGGACATCACCTGAGGGGGCCTAATTACTCTTCCCCAAACCAAATTATCTTAACCACATTGCAAAGTATTTTACTTTAGCCATTAGATGTTTTGAATTGTGGGAGTACAAACTCCATTATTTACAAAGAAACTTCTATTGTTTACAGACAAAACATAGGAAAGATAGATAATCTAGAGACAGATACAGAACAGAATGTTTCTAAATTTATACCATCGGCAAGAATAAAATTTCAGAGGAAAACGCCCCACAAAACTCACTAAATTTAAAAACAATGACATGAAGATCTACCTCAAACAATTAGAAACTGGAGGAATAAAAATATGGCTATCATCAAGACAAAACTTTCCACATGCTCCAATTCTGATGCTCAATCAGAATTTGTGAAATTGAATGGATTTTGTTAATTCATGGTTAACTTACCTAATGAGACAGCTGAGTTCTGACCCTGTGCCTCTTTAAGGAGAGGTCGTGATACTTTAGACACCAGAAGTATAAAAAGTCAAAATTCGGTTTTATTAGTTTTGTTTTAATATTTGCTTCTAAGAGACTTTTTATTATGAAAATATTTAAGCATCCATAAAAGTAGAAGAAATAATGTAATGGACCCCCACTATAAATCGGCTAGCTTCAACAATTGTAAACACGTCATCAATCTTATTTTGTCTGTTCTACTCAGCCCACTATCCCCTACTGGCTATTTTTTTTAATAGCTTTATTGAGGTCACATTTATACGCCATAAAATTCACCTATTGCATCGCACAATTCAATAATTTTTGGTAAATTTACAGGGTTGTCCAAAATCTAATTTTGGAACACTTGGATCATCCCCCTAAATTCCCTTGTGTCCACTTAGAGTCAATCTTTCTTCTGACCCCAGACCTAGGCAACCGCTTTAACTTGCTTTTTTTGGACATTTTACATGAATGGAATCATGCGATATATGGTATTTTGGATATGGCTTCTTTAACTTGGCATGGTGTTTTTGAGGTTCATCCATTCTATAGCCTATATAACCAATTTGTTCTTTCATTGCCGTATAATCTCTTATTACAGGGATAAACAAGATTTCTTTGTGTACCCATTTTTGTACATCTGTTTCTAGTTTTTGGCTATTATGAATAATATTGCTGAAAAAGTTAATGCCTTTTTGTGGGAATAGACTTTCATTTCTGTTCTGGACACCTCGAAGTGGAATTGCTGGGTTATATGGTAAGATTACATTTAGCTTGTTAAAAAATGGCCAAGCTGTTTTCAAGGTAGTTCTACTATTTTACAGCCACCCATAAAATTTTATGTCCTACAGTGTTTTTCTTTACCTTCAGTCTAAATGTTTTTCAATTCCCTTTGTGAATTCTTTGACCAATGGGTTATTTTAAAGTATATTTTTAAAATTTCCGCATCTCATTTTATTGTTAATGTCTAAGTCAATTCTACTTTATATGATTATAGTCTTTTTAAAAATGTATTGAAGCTCGTTTTATGACCTGACATAAGATATTTTTTTGAAGAATATTCCATGTGCATTTGAAAGTTTCTTGTCAAAAAAAAAAAAAAAAAAAGAAAGTTTCTTGTCATTGGGGGGAGCATTCTATACAACTTATTAGTATAAAATGTTGATAGTTTCATGCAAGTTTATAAATACTTGTTGATTTTTTTGTATTGTTCTATCAATTGTTGAGAATGGATTATTAAAATCTCTAACTATTGGCTGGGTGCCCATCGCTCAGTGGCTAGCACACCGGTCACATACACCTGGGCTGGTGGGTTCAATCCTGGCCTGGGCCTGCAAAACAACAATGATAACTATAACAACAAAAAATAGCCAGGCGTTGTGGTGGGCATGTGTAGTCCCAACTACTTGGGAGGCTGAGGCAAGAGAATCACTTGAACCCAAGAGTTTGAGGTTGCTGTGAGCTGTGAGGCCATAGCACTCTATCCAGGGCAACATAGTGAGATTCCATCTCAAAAAAACAAACAAAAAAAAACCCTCTAACTATTAAAATTATTCTTAAATTTCTACTCCCCCTTTTAATTCTTTAAAGTTTTTCTTCGTGGATTTTGGAGCTCTATTGTTATTTGCACATACATGTTAGGTTGTTGTATCTTCCCAATAAATTGACCTTTTTATCATTATGAATTATCCCCCTTGTCTTTAGTAATATTAATCTAGTCTATCAATATAGCCACAATGATGATTACTGTTTGCATGTTGTAACTTTTTTTTTTTACTTTCAACCTACTGTGCCTTTGAATTTAGGTATATAGAGAGGATAGAGTTGGATATTTGTCAGGGCCCAGGACTGGCCAGGTCTTGGGCCTGGCTTACCTAGGTTCTGGATGTGAACCGCTAAGCTACCTTGCTCAGGAACAATTTCTTTTAGGTGCCTGAGGGCTATCTACTTCAGCTGACGGGAGAGAGAAAGAGAGACAGTGTCTTAGAGAGAGTAAAGCAGTCTTAGAATAGATAGATCTTAGTCTTTAGTAGAGCTTGGTAATCTTCAGCAGAGAGACGCCGTGCTGGTGTTCTGCAGGCAGGAGAGGAGTCAGAGTAAGTGGGTCCGTGATAGAATGCGCATGCTCCCGACTGCCTGCCCCTCCAGCCTCATATAAGGCTGATCTCGTGCCGCTCAACAGCACAGGTGTAGAGACTGCCGATTCACCAAAGCTCTCATCTCGCGAGCTCTCATGCTTGTTAGGAGAGCTGAATCTCTCTCCATGCCCTTTTCACCAAGGTGTTCCATTATTGAGCTGTACAGGTATTTCTTATGCCTCTCACTTCTCCTAGCCATAGGCTATACGGGCTGCTACCGATATTGTTTTTATTTTTTTATCCAGTCTAATCATATCTGCCTTTTCATTAGAGTATTTAGTTCGTTCACATTTAATATTACTGTCATGTAGGTTATATCTATGCATACAACAAACCTCAAAATATACTGCTAGTGTTAGTTTTTTTAATAACGTTTTTTAAAGAATTTAAGTGAATAAAAGAAAAATTATTTTTATACAGTAGATTATATTTACCTTTTCCAGTATTCTTCACTTCTCAGTGTTTAAGTTACTATCTGATGTTATTTCCTTTTTTTGGATGAATTTCTTAAGTATTTCTTGCAAAGACGGTCTGCAACTAACAGATTTTTTTGGTATTCGTTAATCTCTGAATGTCATTATCCCTTTTTTATATTTGAAGTATAGTTTTGCTGAATATAGAATTCTTGATAGGATTTTTTTCCTCTCACCACTTTGAATACCCCATTTTATCATCTTCTGGCCTCCTTATTTTATTTTATTTTATTTTTGAGATACAGTCTCACTGTTGCCCAGGCTAGAGTGCTGTGGCATCAGCCTAGCTCATAGCAACCTCAAAGTCCTGAGCTCAGGTGATGCCCCTGCTTCAGCCTTCCAACCAGCTGAGACTATAGGCTCCTGCCACATCCCCAGATAGTTTTTCTTTTTCCTTTTTTTCTAAGTAGAGAAAAAGTCTCCCTTTTGCTCAGACTGGTGTCGAACTCCTGAACCATCAAGTAATCTACCTGCCTTGGCCTCCCAGAGTGCTAGGATTACAAGTGGGAGCCACCATGCCGGCTGATCTGGCCTCCTTTTCCTTGAAAGGACAAGCCAAGTAGCTGTTAATCATTGTCGTTCCTCTGTACATGATAGATCAGTTTCGTCTTGCTGGGTTTAAGACTTGTTTTACCTTTGACTTTCAATAGCTTGACCATGATTTTCTACTGCACATCTCTGTGTATTTATTCTATGTGGAGTCTGCAAACTTCGTTCACCTGTGGATTAATGGGTTTTTTGGCCGGGGCTGGGTTTGAACCCGCCACCTCCGGCATATGGGACCGGCACCCTACTCCTTGAGCCACAGGCGCCGCCCCTGGATTAATCAACTGTGCGACTTTGGAGCCATTATTCCGTCAGATATTTTTTGCTTGTCCCTCCCTCTCTCTCGTCGCCTTCTGAAACTCACATTACACATATATTAATACTTACTGCGATGCTCAAGGTTGCCCCACAAGCCTCTGAAGAGCTGTTAATTTTCCATCATTCTTTTTTTCTGTCATTTTCAGATTGATAATTTCTCTTGATCTGTCTTTATATTCACATATTATTTCTTCTATCATCTCAAATGACTGTTGAACTTCCAAGCTAGAGAGAAGAGGGGAGCAACTCCAGTAATAAATGTCTCGACGATTCTTACTCAAATTCAGTGGATTTTCACGCATAACGGCTTCTCAATTTTTCTGACTCTGTCAATTTCCACGTCCTGAAAGAATTCTTTTAGCCACTTCTTACCTTTTGGGAAAAGGAAGTACCAAATTTCTTGATCCACGATACTGTGAGTCCTGCCTCTATGTTCCTGTATTAGTTTCCTAGATTTGCTATAAGGAATGGCCCCAAACTTGATGCCTTAAAAATCACAGAAATTTATTCTTGCACACTTCTGGAGACTAGAAATCTGTAATTGTTAAAGCGACAGTCCTGCTAAAGCTTCTAGTGAAGAACTGTCCCTTGCTGCCTCCAGCACTAGTGGCTCTAAGCATTCCTTGGCTATGGCAGCATGACCCCCATCTCTGCCTCTGTCTTCACATGACCTTGTCCTCTTTGTTCTCTGCCTGCTCTCCTCTTCTTATTAGGTTACTAGTCATTGGCCTTGGGACCCTCCCTAAATCCAGGATGATTTCATCTTGTGATCCTTAACTAATTACATCTGCAAAGGCTTCATTACCAAACAAGGTCACAACCTGAGGTTTCAAGTAGGTTTTGACTTTGGGGGACATCATTCAATGACAATTGCCAAGCTGACTTTTTTCTTGTTGTTCCAAACTGACTTTTGAAGCTCATGCAGGTCCGTGTGCCCAGATAGAGTCAGCTGACTATTTGTTTGTACCTGGGTATTTGTGTTAATTTCCCCTCACAACGATAAATGCTTGGACTGCCCTCTTGCAATTTCTGTGCCTCAATTTCTTCTATTTTCACTAAGAATTGGGAGCCAACAAAAAATATCAATCTCATAGGGATTTTGCAAGAATCTGATGAAATATTTTATATTTTTCAATAAAAGTTCGGTTCTTTTTATAAAAATAAAATGCCATATGAAATTCTGTTTCATAATATTACATTGTCGATTATTGACAATTTGACATGAGGTAAAACCAAATACAATGTACCAAGTACTTCCCCAAAAGGTTTAGAGAGTATTTTCTTCTGGTAGCCATCAGGTATCAGCCATCAGGTCTGCCATGTGGAGCACTTATCATCAGCTGTCATTCATACATCAGCGGTAAATGATGAGACGCTTGGCTCCAAAAAGAGAAAAGAAGCCATTGGAAAGTCCCACTTTTACATCCTCTTTAAATCATTGAACTATAACTTAGTACTAACTCAAGCATGTATTTGCGCAGTCTCTCAACTCTCCCTTTCACAGCAGGTGCAGGTATCGAATCGGGTTAGGACTAAATGCTTTCTTCTAAAGAGGCTGTATCTTTATTTATCTTACCTTATCAAGAGCCTGATCTTTGATCAATCAAGTGACCTGATACCCCCAAACTGGTTATGTTAGTAACTGAAAGTAGGTAAAATCTATCATGTACAGTAATGTACTCCAAAGCTTATTCTTTATATTTTTTAGAACATCAGTGTACAGTGTGTTAGTCTCATGTAGGAATCAATAAATTAACTGTAAGATACTTAGGCCAATCAGTGTAACTGGCTTATTGTACCCTCAATGAATCCCCAACAATAAAAAAAAAAAAAAAAAAAAGATACTTAGGCAATTTACTGAGGGACCCAAGAGACTCTCTTTAGTGAAAGACACTCACTGGCCCTCAAAGATAAGTAGAGCCAAGGATAGATATGACTCTTTGACCCTAAAGTCAGCAAAAAAATTTCCAAGTTTTTTTTTTTTTTTTTTATGGCCAGGGCTGGGCTTGAACCCACCACCTCCAGCATACGGGGCTGGAGCCTTATTCCTTTGAGCCACAGGTGCCGCCCTGTCCAAGTTTTTAATAAAGAGGCAAGTCATTATCTCCAAATGTCCAGGATCTGTGCATTATCATTTTCTCTGCCTGGTGGTATTATAAACTCTATTTTTACCCCAGCTGCTTTAACCCAGCAAGCAGCTGTGGAAGTCCAATGTGTGAACTTAAAGGTAGTTTGCTTCTAAATCGACATACTTCCAGAGCTAAAAATAATAGGAAAAAGAAGGTATTATGGCTCATTTCATCTGGTCTTAGGTAATTTTTTAACATAGAGTCAGTAGGATTTATAACCACACAGATACAAACAATAATAGATGGAGTCTATTTATTAGATTGTTGTAGTAAGAGTTTATAGCCGTTTATAGCTTAAATGGCATTTTCACATTCTTTACCTTATTCTGTATTTTCAGAAAATACTTTGAAGTTGGAAGACAAAGCACATTATCTTTGTCTTAAAGATCAATAACTGAATGAAACGCAGAACAGTTTAGCAAGGTATCCAGAGTCAGGCAGCTAGTAAGTGGCAGAAATGGGAAGCCAGATTTGGGTCTCCTATCTTTGAAAGTTGTTATTCTAAAAAATGATTAATATGATTCTGAATGTTTATCATTATTCACATTGGTTCCTAAAACATAGATACACTTTCTGATCCTAATACATGCCGACTTTATAGATTGTTTAAGAAACTTTAAGGAGCACCACAACCATAAGAGTATTCTGGATGGGATTGTGACCTAGAAATAAGTTCAAGGGAGAATGACCTGAGAGTCACGGGAGCCGCGGATTCAAGGAATGTACAGCTCTGACTGTTTCTGCTAAGTAGGCCGCTGAAAGGAAGGTATGCTTTCTTGAGAGTGACTGCAGTTTCCCTGTCACCTCTGACTGACCATTATCAGACAACAGTTTGCAGGAAATTACATTTCTTCCACCGCGAGTGTTGTTTTCCTACTCCGCAAACCTTGAAGAAAATAAATCCCATTTAGATGTCTTTTCATGACTGACACCAAAAATCTGGCACCTGTAGTTAAAAATGCTTATAAATTAGCTCTTGGTGATGAAGGAGGCATGAATATGCTCCCCCGAAACATGCTGCTCTGGCAGACTGATCAAGGTAAAGGCACTTAAAACACAGTAGGTACAAAAAGATCGCTCTTACCTTCATTTTATTTCTTATAAGCAGGAGAGGCATTCCCCTGTGAAGGATAGGCTCCTCTTTTTTTCCTAAGCTTTATTTATTTATTTATTTATTTTAGAGATAGAGTCTCACTTTGTTGCCCTCGGTAGAGTGCTGTGGCGTCACAGCTCACAGCAATCTCCAGCTCTTGGGCTTAGGCAATTCTCTTGCCTCAACCTATCAAGTAGCTGGGACTACAGGCGCCCACCACAATGCTCGGCTATTTTTTGTTGCAGTTTGGCCGCAGCCAGGTTCGAACCCACTACCCTTGGTATATGGGGCCAGTGCTCTACAGGCACCACCCAAAGCAACATTCTTATCATCAAGAACAAAAAGTTAAAGCCAAGGGAAATTGCTACAAACAAAACCTTGTTAAACTAACCCTAATCTTTCTAGTCATCTCCCCACCCAGTTACCTACCCTAGAGTAAGCCCCTTTGCCTAATCACATTTCGTGATTTAGTGTTCTTTGTCTAAGAAGTGATTGACTCTGTTTCTTTTGGGTCTTTTACTATGCTTTTCTTCTGTTTATCTGTTAATTTAATTCTCAGGCTTAGCCAGGATCCTGAAAGCGTGGAGGTGCAGCTTTGACCTCCCAAGAGTTATATGAACAAAACTGAAGACATTTCATGTTCTTCCTGACTTTCTTTGAAACTAAAAATACAAATAATGGCTCGGCTGATATCTCAGGAAGACACATTTTGTGTTCATACCGCCTTTGTTCATAAAAGAGAAATGTAGTGGGAATCTTTGTTTTCCTTCTTAATGACATTAGCTTGACATTAACCTTGGTGCCCTTGGGAACTAACCATCTTCGGCCTTCTAATACTTGTAACAAAGTATGAATCCCCAGAGCTACCAGTACATCATATTCGTCAAGCTACTGAAGAACTTCTCGATCCGTTTAATGCAAGATTCTTAAGAACTAGGAGCTTTTTAACTTGATGTGTTGACTTAATGAATGCCTCACTGGGAAGAAATGTTTGTTTAAGCCAGTTCTTCTGATCACATAAAAATATCACTAACCCCTGCTGGTTAGGATGTCCTCCAAACTCAGCTGCATCTGTGGGAACAGCTATTTATATGTATTATAGTTAATTTGTTTCTTAAAGGGGGTATAAATTGTCCTTCTGACATATGTAATTCCAATGCATGAGCCTGACAACCAAGAGGATTCTTCATGGTAAGAATAATTTTTAGACACACATATATCTGACAAGAAAAGTCTCTTGGGAGGCATAAGATGTTGACATGAAAATTACGGCTTTGCTGGTAGAAGGTCTTCATGCAACCATTTTTTTCTGCCACTTTCCTCTCACTAGAGCAAGAAAATGGAAGGTTACACTTGCAGTTTAGATGTAGCGGGGAGTCCAGAGGGAGGGAGGGTACAGCTGATCTGAAGGTGTCTTAGAGCTAGCCCTCCTCTCTTCAACCCCACGGGACAGGCAAGGGCGTGGCTCTGTGCGTGGCTCTGTTGGGGGACCTGTCACTGTTCGCCTTGCGTTCTTGTTCTTGGTGATGTGTCTGGCATCCTTTTCTACCAAATCTTTGTATTCCGATGAACACGTGGAACAGCAGCAGTATGGAATATGCTAACGCCTGGAGAAAAGGAAGAATGGAAAGGAGGGGAAAAGAGAAGGAGGCAGATAGGGAGTGAGGCTTCCTCTCCTTCCCTCCTCTGAAGAACTCTACAGCTGGGAGAGGGTGTGGCAATAGAGCTAGGGTTCATCTTTGATGTCCAGCAACCAAATATTTCCTAGACTTTTCCCGGCCTGTGATAGCTCTTAGGTTCAGATCTAAGAAGTCTGTGTATTCTGATGCCTTAGATTTCTCACCACCTTTGGATAATGTTTGACGCTGGGATTGGGGAGGATGGAAATTTATATTTCTACAGATATTTATAGAATGACATTGTGTGGTGGATGCTGTGCTAATAATACAGAAATTCATCCAATCTCAAATAATTTCAACAAGATCTGCTGTGCACTTAATCTGTATTAGGAGCTGCTCCCTGGGGGAGAAACACAGCAGTTAACAAAACACAGTCCCTGTCCTGTCCACATGGTTAGGCCAGGGGGCGAGTGTCACCAGTGCCATCTTATAGACGATGGTATGGTGAAGGGTGCAGGTGCAGAAATGTCTTCTACATCCTGTGCTTTCTCCCTGCAGGATGCCAATGAGCCAGCAGAGATTGCGTGTCCAAGGTGGTACAGTGTCTGCCAGCCTTGGTCCCCTGGTGACTTCAGAGGCAGAGACTCACCCCACCAGCTGACAGGAGCCCCCTCATCCAGAGCTCTAACAAGTGCAACCAAGAAACTTTCACTATGCTGCCACTGAAATTTGAGTGGCATTACCGCAGTCATGGGTGTTGGGTTGTTGTTTTTTGTTTGTTTGTTTTGTTTTTCTGTCTTCACTAAAACGTGAGCTCCTGGAAGAATAAACTGTTTTGGTTTTCTCTGCCTCTCCAGCGCTTAGGACAAAGGTTAACACAATGTGGTGCAGAAAAAAAAATCTCTATAAAATATAACATATGTTATTGAGGATGTAAGTTTATACTTGAGGACATAATTAGATGATAGATGACTAGACAGGCATATTTGAAAATTTGGAGGTGTGTTCACTACTCTAAAAATTGGAAAATGCTGCTGTACATGGAAACATGGAAATAAGAATTGCTTGGAAATTTCTTACAAATATGAAACTCCATATAAGACTTGGGGGCCGACATTGAAAGGGAATCACATAAAATCCACAGGTTAATCCAGTTGGGTGTATACTGTTTTGAAAGACACACATACCGTAGCCCTGTATTTTCAAATAACTACTTTGAAAATTTTTTCAGGCTTGCAGAAGCTTCCTGATTATAGCATCTTTGAAATCAAGAAAACATCTTCAAATCTATCTGCTAAACAAATCACCCTGAGCAAGTTTCTTTCTCAGCATTAGTTTCTTCTCTTATAAAAATAGATACAGCTGGGCAGCGCCTGTGGCTCAGTGAGTAGGGCGCCAGCCCCATATGCCGAGGGTGGCGGGTTCAAACCCAGCCCCGGCCAAACCGCAACAAAAAAATAGCCGGGCGTTGTGGCGGGCGCTTGTAGTCCCAGCTACTCGGGAGGCTGAGGCAAGAGAATTGCGTAAGCCCAAGAGTTAGAGGTTGCTGTGAGCTGTGTGAGGCCACGGCACTCTACCCGAGGGCGGTACAGTGAGACTCTGTCTCTACAAAAAAAAAAAAAATAGATACAGCTTACTATGTGTTCACGAGGACTGACGAGTATTATGAAAGTTCACACCACTCAGAGGCATTCAACAAATGGAAGATTCTTTTTCTTCATTCTACCCTACAAATCGCCTTCCTATAATTAGTGATCTTTGCAACATGTATCTGTCTAAATTTCAAGAAGCACATGGATTTGAAAAGATTTTTGTAATAGATATGCTTATTTGTGTGCTTACATTTTATAAGCATGCATCATGCCCCATGTGTTTGCATGACAGCAATTTGAACCTAAAACAGATATTTGAAAAAAAAAAGTTAAAAGAATATGAGCCATCATAATTTATTATACAATATCTGTTAACACATGGTAACTGATCATGGTAACTGACATGGTAACTTACAAACAGAATTTAGTGGTCTAGACCTTTATTTAGTTAATGATTCTGTGTGTTAGAGATTTGGGTTATGTGATTCTTCTGCTGCCCTCAGGAGGTACATTCATGTATCTAAGGTACGATGCTGCTTAGCTGGACAGCTTTGCTTCTGGGGACAGCAAGGGTAATTGGAGCTTATGACAATTACGTTAGAGAATTTGTTCTAGAGAAAGCATTGCTGAATATCACTGTGGTCACCAGATGGCCAAGGGGAGTACTTCAAAAGTGACAGTAGCGATCTTCAGCAGTGAGGTATATAGAACCTTTTTTAGGATGAGTTTGTGAACTTAATTGTCTTCCCTCACAGGCTTTTTATCATCCAGCAAGTTAGACTTGGCTCTTTCACACAGCAGCTCTGAACATTTCCAAGAGCAAAAGGGCAAGTCCAACGTGCACGTGCTTTTTCAAGCCTTCTGTATGTCATGTTTGCTGATATCCCATTCATCTAAATGAGTTGCTTGGCCAGTCCAGATTCAAGGAATAGACCAAAAAACTACATCTCTCGAAAGGAAGAGAAAAGTGTTGGCCATTTTTGTACCATTTAATTATTAAGAGAGTAGTAAAGCCACAACCATAAAGAAAGAGTTAGATGGCTGTGACCACAGGCCAAGAATTCACAGCCCGGCAACTCCATCAAATGACACACCCCCTCCCCAGACAAGTCTCAAACTGGGTCTCCCACAGGTCTGCGATAGGGGCTCTTTTGTTGTGATTTACTGTGGAAGCACCTACAAAAGGAACCTGTAAAGAAATGAAAGACGCAGAGGAAAGAAGCTAAGCAAAGATGTGGTCTCACCTAAAGTTGAGCCTCAGCCTGATCCCATGGGGAGCTCAGCTGGGGCAGGAATCCATAGACTTGTCCTGACTGGAGGGAACGGTACCAAGCTGCTCTTCCTGTCCCCTCTTCATATCAATCCATCATTGGCTGCAGGGTTTCCCAGGATGGGACGGGGCATAATCTTTTAAGCTTTTCCAGGTAAAGCTGCCAACTTCAAACATGGCAGCTTTTAACCTTTTCCCGTGAATGGCAAGAGTGGTTCGGCTGCATTAATCTCACCTAAAACACCATTTCATCCCTGTTTTTAACCCAGGCTAAATTGTATCATAGGTAACAATCAGGTACAATACAGAAAGTTTAACATGAGGAGTCAAATCTAAGTTCACTACCGGCAAATTACTCAATCTCTCTGGGTTTCAGGTAGTCCTTTTAAAATGGTATTAGGCCAGGCGAGGTGCTCACGCCTGTAATCCCAGCACTCTGGGAAGCCAAGGTGGGTGGATTGCTTGGGCTCAGGACTTTGAGACCAGCCTAAGCAAGAGCGAGAGACCCCATCTCTACTAAAAGTAGAAAAACTAGCTAGGCATTCTGCCGTGTGACTGTAGTCACAGCTGGGGAAGCTGAGGCAAGAGGATCCCTTAAGCCCAGGAGTTTGATGTTGCTGTGTGCACAGCATGACACTCTCCCCAGAGTGAGACTCTGTCTACAAAAAAAAAAAAAAAATTGTATTTACATCATAAGAGTGTTGCTGCTGTTCAATAAAATATTTCCTATGAAATACCTCATATAGGGCCAGGAACATAGTCTCAATATGTGTTTGTTTCCATTCCTTCCCCGTTTTTCTTTATAGAATGAAGTAAGAAATTATATGTGAAAATGGTTATCTGCAAAGGCTGGTGGCATTCCATTTCCTGGATATATTGCCTTATACCTAGCAAATTGTCCTGATTAAAAGTTCTAACACAGAAAGAAAAAACTAATTTAGAAGGAGTAATCAAGATTCTCCATAGTCCAAAAGGAATAATTTTCCAGTTGTGCAGAGAACCAATAAAACTCCGTCCTAAACACAAAAGTAATTTTATGAAAGTGCATGAGCTTTCTCCAGAGAGGGAGATTTCACAAAGTCCATGGTCACAGCTGTGTAGTGGAGTTGAACGACTCTGAATCTGTGCCACCAAAGAAAAGCAGCTCAGGATTGTGTGCTAAAGAAGCATGGTCTTACTTAAATTTAAAAAATACTGTATTAGTCACTGGTCTCCAGATAAACTGAATATATGTTTGAAAATATATATACAGAGAAAGTATATATACACGAACAGACATATACAGTCATTCGCATATATATTCTGGAGAGAGATGGTTATTATAGCAATTGGCTCATGCAACTAGGGAGGCCAGGAAGTCTCACAATGTAAGCTAGAGAACCAGAAAAGCCAATGGTGTAATTTACTTCAATTTCGAAGACCCAAGAACTGGAGCACCAATGTCGTAAATCCTGATCTGGATCTAAGGGCCCCAGATCCAGGAGCACCCATGTCAGTGGGCAGAAGAATATGGATGCCCCGACCTCAGCAGAAAGGGGAGCCTCCTTCTGCTATTGTTTTGTTCTTTTAGCACTAGACACCTAAGAATTTCACTAAGGTAAAAGATCCCTGAATTTTAATCAGATTTATTTCCCACCCTCTTAACACTCCAAGGTCTTGAGTTCCTGGATGAAAAGCTCAATACAGCAATTGCTCTCCTTTGTTGCTTTCCAGAGTCCTGCCTTCTGGATTCACTTTCCCTCTTCCGTGTTTGTATGGTAGTCTCTGCGGGACTCTTGCTAAGGACCCTTAGTGAGGAGCCATGGCTGGTTCAGGCTTAGACTCCCCTCTGGGAAAGAAACCGCACCAGGCTTCCAGCTCCATCTCATCCCACACCCAGAGGCTTCTCTGCCCTGGCAACCTTACTGTGCCACCTTTGGCCACAGAATAGGTGAGCATGCAGGGGTCAAACATGATGAATTCTGAGAACACCTACAATGTTATGCATAATTTTATTGTTTGAATTGGTAAATGCTTAGACTCACAAAAGCAAGAGTTCATATTGCTCATATTAAAGTGAACCACAGAATCATTAGATGTTAACAAAACATTAACTCAAGTAAAGTGTAAATACTAAATTTGGGAATGTCCAGCCCCCAAATGAGAGCAGCAAAAGAAAAAAATAAATATGTGTTGTACTATGCTACAGAGACAGCCCTTCATGGCATCAAGGGAGGGGGAGAAATTTGCTATTATCCAATTAAAGCAAGAGATGTTCTCTATCAAGAAAAGTTGTAATTGGAAAGGATTTAGGCCTCATGTATTCAAACAATTATAATAGCTGGAGAACTAGTTTATTTTATTCTATGTTAGTCAATTTACTGCTACTATAACAGAATATCATAAATTTGGTAATTTCTAAAGAAAAGGGATTTATGTGGCTAACAATTCTGGAGGCTGCCAAGTCTAAGAGCATGATGCTGCCACCTGGCAAGGGTTATCCCACTGCAAAAGGGAAGAAGGTAAAAGCAAGCCCACAAGACAGAGAGAGGAAATTGGGCTGAATTCATCCTTTTATCGGTAAGGCACTTCTGTGGTTAACTCCCATGACAAGGGCACAAATCCGTTCATGAGGGATTCATGTCCCAATCAACTCTTCAAGGTCTCACTTTTCAACATCATCAGAATGGCAACTAAATTTCAATGAATTTTGGAGGGAACATTCAAACCATAGTACTCTTCACAGAGTCTGAGGATGGTACTGCTGCATAGAAATTTATGACCATGGTGGAGATTGTAGGCTTTAAGCCAAGAGCATAATACTGAATGCCAGGGTCAGAGGCTGACCAAGAGGAAACAGAATGGAACTGAAAGGACCTGGAGAGTTAGAGATCTCACTGACTCCTTTCCTGATTGTGTGATTATGGGCAATTTACCAAGACACAATGGCCTTGGTGTGTTCATCTGCACCAGTCCTTAGACCGTTACCATCTGGAAGAGTCATCATCAAAGTTAAGTTCATGGGTTGTACAAGATATTCTATTAGAGGGTGGAGAAAAATGATTTACCTTTTATTTGTATTTTTATCTTATTCTCTTTTTAATTTCTATTTTTGTATATTTTTATTGCACCTGGTAACATGACAGCACATAGAAAATTTAAAAATCATGTAGCCAACATAAGATCGAAATCACTGGCTTAACCATTGTTAAGTTAGAAAAACCCGTGTTCAAATCTCTGCTCTGCTGCTTACTGGTTGCCAGACCCTAGGCAGATTCCTTAATTTTTCTGAGCTTCTCTTTCAATGTATGTATTACAAGGATAATAATAGCGCATATGTCATGAGAGTGTCGCAAGATCAAATGAGTGCTTAGCAGGGTGCCTGGCAAGAAGTAAGTGTGAAGTAGATAATAGCTTTTATTACTCATCAACAAAATGTAGATTATCATTTCTTTCTTGCCAAATTGTTGTGAAATTTAACGACATGGTATATTTAAAAGCACTTTGCAAAGTATAAATTTCAGACAAATGTAAGGCACTGTGTCTTACTGCTTATTAAAAAATGTAGTTATTTTCAAGTGCTAGATTATGAGGCCATTTAAATTTAACTCTTCTTTTATGGGACAACTTTATCTATCTTCATACCTGAGAGTTATTAAAGGGAGGCCTGGGAAGTGATGCTCTTAGCACTGGCACCCTGAGATTGTTCCCTATAAACAGAGAATTTCAACTTTACCTGGTGGCCGAGTGTGGGCATTCTGAGGCTATTCTGCTACATTCATATATAAAATGTTAGCATTTACTAGCTAAAATATATTCCTAGTATTCCCCAAAGTTCTTGTCCTTTAAAATTAGAGTAAAAGCTTGAAGGGCTTTGTTGATATAAAGCAGTGTGTTACAATACATAAGATTTATGTATTTAATAAGATCTACACAATACTGGAATTCAGTGCCAAACTAGGTCTAGGAAACAGGGCTAGCTCCCAGACCAAGCTGTTTCAATAGGAGAAAACATAACCAACTTAATTTCAATTTTCTTTGAGGATAGCAAGCAATTTATAACAGAAATCAGAACTGTGGTAGCACTAGTAATATCACATGATACGGCTGGCAGAGCAATGAATCCGAGTGCCCTGTGTTCTGGCTTCCCTTACTGAACCACCTTTAATATCTCTCTTTCAATGGCCCAGAGGAAAGGCAACAAAGTAAGATTCAAGAATCCGTGAGCTGGAGGCAGATGGAGACACCTGGGGATGTAACAGCGACAGGAAAGTGATGTGTGAGTGAGCAGTTAGGGAATAATCTCTGCATTAAGTCTGCTGTTGGGAACGTGTTCTGGAGGAATGACCAGCTCAGGGATGGTCCCCAGAGTTGCCCTGCTCAAGTTCTGAAGTTGGCCTAAGACTTCGCCGTGACCAAACTCCTACGGGCTACCAGTGTGGAAAAATGTCACCGCCAAGAAATTTCCCCACACACATTTTTTTGTGTTCCAGACAGAGACCACCCTTTCCCATGACTTAGGATTCACTCATGACAAAGTTCTTGCTAGCATCTGAGCGTGGGTGTCTCTCCCTCAAAATTTATACATTGAAATCCTGACCCCCAAGGCAATGGTATCAAAAGGTGGGGGCTTTGGGAGGTGATGAGGTCATGAGGGCAGAGCCCTCATGGAAGGGATTAGTGCCCTTATAAAAGCAGCCCCAGAGAGTGATCTTACGCCTTAAGTCATGTGAGGACACAGCAGGAAGGTACTGCCTGTAAGAAAGCAGGCCCTCGCCAAACACCCATCCTGCCAGCACCTTGATCTTGGACGTCACAGCCTCTGTAAGCTACCCAGTCTATGGCATTTTGCAATGGCAGCTTAGACAAATGAAGCCAACCCTGCAAATTCTCAATCTTTCATGCCCAGTGACTAATCTGGACAAATTGGTCACCAGCTTGCTCAAACTTTATCAAGTTTCTCTCCTTCCCCTAGGTCCTTCCCACTGAACCTTGGCTCATCCCTGAACTTAAGCCAGCACCGAAACACAGAACATCTTCCCCCAGTGGACCTTACCTCTTTACACGAGCTTCTTATCCCATCCCTAGTCATCCATCTCTCCCGAGGCTTTTCCCTTTTCTCTGTAAAAAGGCAGCTCCTTTCTGCCCTGTCTTTGAGACACTCTCAGATGGTACGGTCAGGGCATTCTCTCCAGGGCAGTAGGGACCCTCCTCCTTTTGCAATGGTCTTTATGAATAGATTAATAGCTTCTTCTTACCTGTGAAGGCCTGACAATTTCATGAACTCACCTTAGAACGAGCACTACCTACCTCACTGCTGACTATCACTGCGAGTTCCCTTTGAAGTACTCCCCTCGGGAAGCTGAGGTCCAATGCCAGCACCTCGTCCACCTTTCAAAGCTATTTTGGAGCTCTTTATCTGGAATGACTAGATAAAGATGTTATCTGGATGACATCAGAGCTGTCATCATACAGCACCCAAAAACACACAATGACAAGAATGTCAGCCAGACACCACCACACATCAGCATGAGCACAGCTGAGACACTGATGTACCAAGGTTATGGAACATTATTGAGCTGTTTGTGCAGTGCTGGCAAGGTAAGCACACGGCAGCAAGTTCGTGAACTTAATTGTCAGACCATGCAACAACAGCTCTGATGATCATTGCAGTGTGTAGCTTCCCAGGGGAGTACTTGGAAGGTGACCATCATGCTATTTAGACATGGGGTATGTAGCACTTTTTCTTGGATGAGTTTCTGAATTTAATTGTCAGACGTCCGTATAACATGACGGTCAATCTGATAACCTCGCTGGTTCCTGTGTGACTCCTGGGCAGGCAGTGAAGACGGTGTGGATCCACTGGACAAAGGAATGATTTACATTCTGGGCGGGAGAGAGCAGGGTGGCGCGAGATTTCATCCTGCTGTGCAGAGTGGCACAGAATTTAAAACCTACGAAGCATTTAGGTCTGGAATTTTCCACTTAATGTTTTCTGACCTCAGTGGACCACAAGTAATGGAAACTGTAGAAAATAAAGCTGGTGATAAAGGCAACAACTGTGAGAAGGGGAGTCCTGGCTTGGGGACAGGTTGATATAATATTATATATTTAGGAGTTGCAGCCATGTACAAACTGGATAATCGCCGTGAGTGCAGAAGAAGTTAAAATGAGGATGAATATGGAAGAACTAGAAAAAGGTTTTTAATATAGATTTTCTTCTTTTAAATTGTTGATGATACTTTAAAACCATTTCCAGTATTGATGTAACTCATTATCATTATATAACTGTGTCTGTTTCAAAGATTTCCTCTGAATTTGAAAAGTTTGGCCTGTGAATTTATAGGAATTCCATTTGCAAAGCTGTAGGCTTTGAATTATATTTTATCTTTCCAAATTAATAATACAATATTAATAATCATTTCTGGTAAGAGAAAACAGTTAGGTAACCTTTCACCTAAACATGGTTCATACAAATGACTTGGTTTTGTTCCGCTTATCGCTGTCTCATTATAAGCATATAATTATAGTTATTGCAAAATGAAACTTAATATTTCACACATTATTTAAACCTTATTGTTTTTCATTTGATAGTACAAATCTTATATAGAGAAAGAGTATTGGATTAGAAAACAAGAACCCTGGTCCTGGCCCTGGAATTATGTGCTCCTAGGCAAGCTATTCTCTGATTTACCCTCTGCAAGGTGGAGATGGTGATACTAAAGTGCAATACATAAACTTTATAAAAGCTAGAATGGATTATTTGAAACAAAAAGAAAACTCCTTGGGAGGCTGAGGCAAGAGGATCTCTTAAGCCCAAGGGTTTGAGGTTACTGTGAGCTATGATGCCACAGCACTCTACCCAGGGTGACAGAGTGAGACTCTGTCTCAAAAAAAAAAAAAAAAAAGATAAGATAAGATGAGAGAAGAGAAGAGAAGAGAAGAGAAGAGAAGAGAAGAGAAGAGAAGAGAAGAGGAGAAGAGAAAAGAGAAAACTCCACTGATCAAACAAAGTGTTTGAAACAGAAACTATTATAAGATACTCTGCAAGGAACCAACTCTTAATCAATGTATCCACATGTTAATATCTATAATCCAAAACTAAAACATCAGTATTTAAGCTAATATTTATCTTTTGGATTTGAAGTATTAACTGAAAGGAAAATATACATGGTAGTCAGGTAAGATTTCACAAATTCCAGTCGACCTAAAAGAAGTAACAGAGAGCATGAATCAGTGAAAAGACCCTGAGAAATGTGTTTAGGGAGTTCAAGGACTAGCAAAGAGGCCAGTGTGGCTGGAACACAAGTCAGCAAGGAGATGGAATTACAGAGGCAGGATGTTCTACATCACACGGGGCTTGTAATCCTTGGAAAGGACTTTCACTTTTACTCTGAGATAGAAAACCATAGGGTTGTGAGCATTAGCCCAATGAGCTAACATTTTCAAAGAACTTCTCTGGGTTCTAAATATGCTGGTGTGAGAACCAGGACAGGAGCACAGAGACTGCCTGGGAATCTACTGGACAACACTCGCGTGGGAAGACGGTGGCTTGGCAGGTGGTCGTGCAGAAGGGCAGGGTGCAGGGGATTGGAATTAGGACTTCAGTTTGGAGCACATGATGCTTTACATACTTATTAGCCTTTATAGTAAAGATTGGTAGTTGAAAATTATATCTATATCTTGATGAAGGTCAGGGACAGAAGATCTTTATAGATTTTTGGATGTTGATATCTCTGAAAGAAAAATCTCTAATTATTTTAAAGACAAAAATCTGAGTTCAATGACTAATTATTGACTATAGGTAAGACAAATAAATGCATTTAGTTTTGTCTCCTTGATCTGCTTGCTAATTATGCTTTTACTTTAGGCCTGTACGCTTTTCCTCCCTCTGTCTGCAGGATTACTAAAAGTGCAACAAGATAAAAAGCGAGAGCCAGCATGTAAATGAACACTCCACTTTCTTCATTGAGAAAATCCTGCAATAGAGAGAAAAATGTTAGCTGCAGAGAACAGTGTCCTTACTGGTGTAGTTGGTTTGTATTCTGGGGACAATCTTCTTCCCGTATCACTAATTAGAAACAAACATGTCATGGCTCTTACTTTGAGAAGAAATGTTCTAGATTGCTGAAGCATCCTCAGATAACACAACTCTCCGTCATCCCATTCAGGTCCCTGGAAAAAGGTCGTGTCCTCAGAAGCATTTCCTTCTCAAACGGCTGTTTCGGTCTTCCTCTTCCGTAGTTTCTTTTGTGGGCTGTATCGTTATTTGACTTGACTACATTATGTAATCACTTGCTCTTATGTTTCCCCCATGAAAGAGTTCCCCCATAAGCTCAATTATGGTTGGAACGTTCTCTGTTTTACACGGTTATCTTCCCAGTGCCTAGAAAATTGCCTGGCACGTAGAGGTACATGATGATGGAAATGAATGAATAAGAATAAAAAGAGTGAATACTGGCTCGTTAATACAATTCCTCTGCTCTCCTTTATTTTGTGTCCATCTAATATATCTTTGCCCTTTGTTGTTTTTAACAGTTCATCTTTTCTTATTTTGGGTATATTCCTTGCAAACAAGATAGTTTGGAGTTTGGGTTGTTTTCGTTCGGTTTTTAAGCAATCTGAAAATGTTCCACTTTAATAGGGAGTGCCGCCAATTCGCATGGCCAAAATGATACGTTTAACCAAAGCCAATTACATACTATTTGCTTTCTTTCTTCTTATTTCAGATGCCTATAGTCTCCTTGTTTTTTCCTATACTTGGATATGGACTGTGTTTTTAACAATGTTTGCCCCTCACGTGCTCTGTTTGTTTTCTCTAATTCTCACACCAGGGATGAAAGAGTAACTTGATTTCTCTCTCTATTATTTGTAATGAATACATCCTCACCTCACCATCTTTTGGTTTTCAATATTTATGATTTTCATCTCCTTGTAATCTTTCTTGTCCTAAAATTGTCTCCACTTCACCAGTACTTATCGTAAAATCATACAAAGACTCAATGACCTCTTCCTTTGTTAGGAGTTAGAATTTCATTTCATATATATATATATTATTATTTTTTTTCAGTTTTTGGCCAGGGCTGGGTTAGAACCCATTACCTCCAGCATATGGGGCCAGCGCCTTACTCCTTTGAGCCACAGGCTTCCCCTGAATTTCCTTTCTTTTCTTTTTTTTTCTTTTGAGACAGAGCCTCAAGCTGTCACCCTGGGTAGAGTGCTGTGACATCACAGCTCACAGCAACCTCCAACTCCTGAGCTCAAGAGATTCTCCTGCCTCTGCCTCCCAAGTAGCTGGGATTACAGGCACCTGCCACAACGCCCAGCTACATTTTGGTTGCAGCCATCATTGTTTGGCAGGCCTAGGCTGGATTTGAACCTGCCAGCTCAGGTGTATGTGGCTGGTGCCTTGGCCGCTTGAGCCACAGGCACCGAGCCCTGAATTTCCTTCCTTAATGAGGCAGAAAATCTATTTCAGAAGAGGGCAGTAGATGTAATTATTTTTCAATGATCCATTTTATGTGGACTGCAGAATATCGTAACAGATCCAGTGTTTCAGTTTAACTCATCTCACAATGAAATCTCAACTTAAATAAGAATTATCATGAATCCTTTGGGTCCCAGTCTACAGACACCAGCCATTCTTCATGATCTAACCACCTGGGACATGGAGAGGGAACATAAGGGATAGATTCTCACCTACCAAGCATTCATTTATGCTGTTAATGCTGTCAGGTCGCTAGAGAGAAGGCCCTGCTATCTTTCTCCTGATCATCTCTTGAGCGTAAGAAGCGAACTTAGCTGTATCTGCCCTCTGCTTTCTAGGCCCCATGAAACAGGAGTGAACACGAGACCTATGATTTACTACTAGAGTCAAAATCTTGCTGGTGGGAAAACCTTAAGAGGGACTTTAAAATCCCAGGATCCATGTTTTGTCTACAGTTCTTGAAAGTTATGACTTATCAGAGGAACTCTTCAAGCCTTTTTCTCATTCACTTCCTTAATACTCTGATGTCTCAAAAATAGACAATCACACTAGCTTTCCTCCAAATCAAAATTTATAGTGCATGGATGGTCTTCATCTCTAGTTTTCAGCTGTTTTAAAAATACATAGGTGTATTTTCTGGTCCTTTATGTTGAAATATGGGAAGAGAAACAATAAAGTTTTTCCTTCATGTCACCCTCTTGCTCAAAAGTAATTTCTTTGTAATTTACTCATGAGTAAGCATGCCAGAAAAAAACCTGAGAAGCAATTCTGGGAGTTGACTTGCTAGTCAGGCCATGTTCAACATATTTATTGAGCACTGTTATCAAATCAATTTTGGTTGTTGTGAACACACCAGCATCATGACATGTTTATCAAAATCTCTATAATTATCTGAATGTAAGGGAGTAATTATGAGTATGGACCAGATAATGGGAAAGAAAGAAGGAAAATTAGAGAGAAGTGAGTGATCATTTCTTTATTCCTTTTTTTTATTATTCAATAAACTGCCGGGGACTAGGAGTGTAGAAGATCTGAAAGTAGAAATAACGGCTTTTCTCAAATATCAATTGTCCTCCAAAAAACAAGATAGCAATAAGCATGAGATTTGCAAAGATAATAAGTAATAATAAGCTGTAGAAGAAGGTGAATCTGTGTTCTAGTTCCCAGTTTTGAGAAGAAAACAAATGGTGGGTTTTCCTGTCTCTAATACTTCATTCAAATCATGTCTTATATTAATTTTTGTATCACACCATATGTGGGCAATTCAGCAAAGCAGAAATGGTTTCATTTAAACTGCCCTGAATTTCCCCTCTGATGCTTATTCATTCTGTTACTCATCTTCATTTCTGGCCAAAACTCTGGAAAGACAGCTTCTCAACCAAGTAAATAGCAATTCTGTGTCATATAGACAGCCGTCAAGTCTCAGTGGTGGGTAAAGGGATTGATTTATAGAGATACCTCTGCCCACTTAATTAACAGATTCAGGCAAGAGTAGAGGCCAGTAGGCTAATGCCCTTGTGAGGTTAATCTGAAAGAACAATAGTTCATTATCATCACAAAATACATGATTATCAGTAACAAATAAGGTAATTACATTATTAACAACACGCTAGTAGGAACAAGTAGCAAAGATTAGCAGCCTTTCTGGGTTTGGTAATTTGTTCAAGAATCATAGCTATTAGCAGTATAAAGTCAAGATCAAGATGTCTTCAAGATCAGCCCTAAAGGAGGCTCAATGGCTGGTGACATTAGTACCATGTTGTGCTTGGCATGAGATTGACAGGCTTGCTAGAGTGTTTGAAAGAAGGGAGTTCACACTTCAAAGAGACTTTGGATGGTGAAGGTAGTTAGCAGCATAGAGACCAACTATATAGAGACAAGCAGCTGGGGGAGATGGGCCCTGGTGGTGGAATAGGAGCACAGAAGGAGTTGGGGAGTTGGGATGGCATGGGGATGAGCAGGCAGATGGAGGGTTGAAGGGTGTCTTGGAGACTGAGCTAATTTTCCCCTATTCCTAAGTATAATTCAGAGGCAAATCAAGTCTGAAGCACTTTATTTTCAAAAACTAAAAAGTCTTTCATTTCTATTCATATGAAAGTCTGAGGTGGTGCCAAATATATATAAAATGTGTGATTGCACACCCCAAGGCCTGAGATTCTGATGCTATTTCCTCACTAAGCTTGGCTAGGACATTTCTCGCTCACAACAATTACTAAGCCCACATTTTTTTCCCCCTTTGGAAACAGCCCAGGTGCTTCACAGGGAGAGAAGAGCAATTCAGTTTCGTTTGTATTACCCTGGCGCCTTCCCTGCCCCGCTCTACCAAGGTGGCTGAGATTCAAATGTTGAGTTAGTGGGAACCTCACGATCTTTTAATTTCTACCATTTATGGATGATGAAATTCAGAATTAGAAAAGTTAATAGACATAGCCAAGGTCAACACCAAGACTACAACCCTGGTCTCCTAGATCTTTGAATAGCACTCTGTAATTTGGGAGAGAAAGCCATCTTCTAAGAAACTACTAAAAAGCTAACTACTTTTTTGAATTCCAAGATGTCATATATATTACGTCCCACTAAAAAAAAAAAAGGCTGTCAATCATAAAATGCCATGGTTTGTAAGGTGCATCCAGTTTTAAAGATGCTAATATTTTTTGTTTTAATCTTAGAATTGAAAAAATATGGTAATAGAAATTCTTATTCCCAAATAAATTGGAAGTTCATGCAGGCAGGATATTTCATTTTCACTCTCAGATGATATTAAAAATCATGCCAAGCCCAATAGCTTTGATCACCTACTTTACTTTGGTGTTTATTTGATAGCAAATTTTCTATAGTAAGTTTATTCTATAGTTAGTGATTTTGTAGTATGTTCTTTGTGGAAATCCATTAATATAATCCATTTATATTCCATGTATTTTATTTTTTTTGAGACTGAGTCTCACTATGTCGCCCTTGGTAGAGTGCTGTGGCATCACAGCTCACAGTAACCTCAAACTCTTGGGCTTAAGCGATTCTGTTGCCTCACCCTCCCAAGCAGCTGGGACTATAGGCACCCACCATAATACCTGGCTATTTTTTGGTTGCAGTTGTCATTGTTGTTTAGCAAGCTCTGGCTGGGCTTAAACATGCCAGCTTCGGTGCATGTAGCCGGTGCCCTACTCACTGAGTTATGGGCATGAGCCTATTTTTTATATTTTTAATTAAAATATTAAACTACTCTATTTTAGATTTATTCATAGTTTATCCCATTGGTAACATGGAGTGCTGCTGGGACATATTTGTTACGGATGAGGAACCAATGCCAATACATTATCAGTTATCATTTACTAAAGTCCATAGTTTACATTAGAGTTCACTTACTGCGTTTTACAGGTTTATGGGTTTGGCAAATGCATAATGTCCTGTATCCATCATTACAGGATGATATAGAATCATCTTGCTGCCCTAAAAATTCCCCCGTACTCTGCTTATCCTCCCAATCCCTGCAAACCACTCATCTTTGTACTGTCTCCATAGTTTTTCCTTTTCTAGCATGTCCTATGGTTGGATTCATACAGTAGGCTTTTTTTCCCTTAGCAGTGCACATTCGAGGTTCCTCTCTTTCCAGGGCTTAGTAACTCATTTCTTTTCGTCACTGAATGATATTCCATCGTATGGATCGACTAGAGTTTGTTTATCCTAATGTAGGACATCTTGATTGTTTGCAATTTTTGGAAATGATGAATAAAGCTACTATGAACATTCATGTGCAGGATGTTGGGTAGACATAAGTTTTCAATTCACTTGGACAAATACCAAAGAGCACAATTGCTGGACCATCTGGTAATAGTATGTTTAGCTTTGTAAGAAGCTGCCAAACTCTCTTCCAAAGTGGCTATACCTTCTGAAGTGATGGGCTTTGATACAAAAAAAAAGTGACTGTACCATTTTGCATTTCTACCAGCAAAGCATAAGAGTTCCCATTGCTCCACATCCTTAACAGCACCAATCCAGTGTTCTGGATTTTTGTCATTCTAATACATGTAGGTATGTAGAGGCATCGCAGTGCTATTTCAATTGGCAAATTCCTGAGGATGAGAATGCAAGATGTTGAGCATCTGTTCAAGTGTTACTTTTCCATTTTTATACCTTCTTTGTTGAGGTGTCTGCTCAGATCTTTTGCCCATTTTTTAGCTGGCTTTTCTGTTGTTATCATCGACTTACTTTTGTGAGCACCTTGTATACTTTAATTTTTCATAGCAAGTGAAAATAGTCCTAATAATTCACAAATGAAAAAGTGTACATGATTTTCATCAGGCTCATAAATTTCCATTAGCAACTAATGTAAAAGAAACCTCCAAGTAAGAAAATAAATTTTAGTTTTCTCGACCTTAATATGACATGGATTTAGAAAAAAATTTCTCAAGCACCCAAAATCTTACAATGTTAAGTCACTAACCAGTCAGATAAATGGTTTTCCTCCTCCTGCATTTATTTGCTAAGCTTAATAGTAAGAACTAATTAAAATAATATTTGCTCATCTACACACAAAAATAGAAAGAATTTTGAGAAGCACGTACAGATACACAGGTAGAAAGCTTCATCTTCTCAAGAATGGAAGAAAAAGTATCCAATGTACTCAGCCCTACTATGAAACTAATTTATAGATTTCATATGAAAGCTATAACCCTATTACAGCACAAGAATATGGGGAAAGGGGCAAGGGAGGGGAGGGGAGGGGGGAGGCTGGGTGGAGGGAGGGTAATTGGTGGGACCACACCTACGGTGCATCTTATAAGGGTACAGGTGAAACATACTAAATGCAGAATATAAATGTCTGAACATAATAACTAAGAAAATGCCATGAAGGCTATGTTAACCAGTTCGATGAAAATATTTCAAATTGTATATAAAACTAGCACATTTTACCCCATGATAGCATTAATATACATAGCTATGATTTAATTAAAAAAAAAAAAAGAAGAAAGCTTTATCTTCTGTGTCATTATGGTGTATCTATAAAAGGCCAAAACAATTGGCAAGTTTGGTCAATTTCTTGACAAACAATTAGAACTGACTAATTGTTGGGTGGCGCCTGTGGCACAAGGAGTAGAGCACCAGCTCTATATAGCAGAGGTGGTGGGTTCAAACCTGGTCCTGGCCAAAAAAAAAAAAAAAAAGAACTGACTAATTGTTTAACTGGAGTAAATGGCCAGTTCTTTCAAAGACATCTCAGGCTTAGGGGTCATTTTCAATCTCTCTATATGCAATTTATTTAAAATAATACTATTTTTATAGAATTTTAGCCATTTCTAAAACTCTTTAGTAATTTAAATAAATAGTAATTAAATGTTAATTTCAATAAAGAAGAAAAATATAAATAAATAAATTTCTGAATAACCAAGACTGCTTCATTCCCTTAAAACTGAAACATTGCAACAAAATAATACCAAAGTTAAGATTATTTCAAAGTCCGGCAGCGCCTGTGGCTCAAGGAGTAGGGCGCCGGTCCCATATGCCAGAGGTGGCGGGTTCAAACCCAGCCCCGGCCAAAAACCACAAAAAAAAAAAAAAAAGATTATTTCAAAGTCCAAAGGAAGGCTAACTTAGACATCTGATCCCATCCCATCTCTGGATTTGGGGGGGGCGGCAAAATGAAGCTGAAAGCGGCATATGCCTCCCCCACAATCCCACCCCTACACCGCCATCCTAGAAATGGAGACAGGGGGCAGGATGAGGTAAGATTTAGTTGTATGCATGTTTCTTGGTTATTGGAATGAAGTCTCAGGCTTATAGACATTAAACTCTGTAGGACTTCTTCATCTGTAAGTCCTCCAAACACTTAGACTCATCATGTTCAAAATGGACCACATCTGTTGTGATATATGTACATCATGGAATATTATGCAGCCTTAAAGAAAGATGGAGACTTTACCTTTTTTATGTTTATATGGATGGAGCTGGAACATTTTCTTCTTAGTAAAGTATCTCAAGAATGGAAGAAAAAGTATCCAATGTACTCAGCCCTACTATGAAACTAATTTATGGCTTTCATATGAAAGCTATAACCCAGTTATAACCTTAGAATATGGGGAAGGGGGAAAGGAAGGGGAGGGAGGGGGGAGGATGGACGGAGGGAGGGTGATTGGTGGGATTACACCTGTGGTGCATCTTACAAGGGTACATGTGAAACTTAGTAAATGTAGAATATAAATGTCTTAACACAATAACTAAGAAAATGCCAGGAAGGCTATGTTAACCAGTGTGATGAAAATGTGTCAAACGGTCTATAAAACCAGTGTATGGTGCCCCATGATCGCATTAATGTGCACAGCTATGATTTAATAATAAAAAAAATGGACCACATCCTGCAAAGGTGCAGATATGCCAAGGTCAACACGTACACACACAGAAATTAATCACCTTTTATATACGAACGATAAACATGCAGACACTGAACTTAAAACACAATACCATAACTTATAATTTGCTCCAAAGAAAATGAGATACTTAAATAGACACTTAGTAAGACGTGTGCAAGATCCTATGCTATAAATTACAAAAGAAACAGACGTGCCAAGTCCATGAGTTGGAAGACGCAATAAAGTAAATATGTTAATTCTTCCGGAACTTATCTACATGTTATCAAACATTTTTTGAAATTTGTCTGATTATTAATATTCCTTTCCTGATTGGTAATATCAGACCCCAGGTCAGGAACCACATATAATTTGTTTTTTCCCCAGCAGATCCGGTCCCTAGTCACAGAATGGATACTTAAAAGTCATTCATTTACAAATGCCATTCCTAGCAATGGTCAGGCCCATTTTATTTTGTTTCTTTTTTTAAATAAACAATGAATGTCTTTATTATTCAAGCCTTTGTTAATAATTTTTTGAAAATTAAATTTCCGTTGAGCACATCTAATTGATACATACTTTATTTCTTTTTTATTTTTCATAAAGGGTATAAATGATTAGGTCATATTGTTTGTGTTTCTAAGGTAAAGTTCAAGTTCTAGCTGAGCCCTTCACCTGGGTGTGCGGATTACCCTTACACTGTGGACATTAGGTGAGAGCTTACCAATCCCCCTTCCTCTTCTCCTCTCCCCTCTGCCCTCCTCCCTTGAATATAATTGTGTTTTTCTCTCATGTGGGTGTGTAGTTGTTTTTCTATTGGTTTCATATTAGTATTGAGTTCAATGAATCCTTGCTTAGGTCCATTTTAAAACAAAAAGTCTGCCTGGCTTCTGTACTCACTCCTCTCCCCAAATAAAGTTCTAGCAAAAAGACAATATGATAACAACTAAGCATGAGGTAAAATAGTAAAGGAACCATAATTTTGACTGATAAAAAGAGCAAAGTTTTCCTGATAATGATTTTCTGTATTGACAGAAAATAGTGCTTAGTGACAAAGCCAGACTAAATGGCCTTAGATGATGGAAACAAGTCACAGACAAATAAGAAAGAAATTTTTATCTAAAATAGATGCAAGCTGGCTCAGTGCCTGTGGCTTAAGCTGCTAAGGTGTCAGTCACATACACCTGAGCTAGCGGGTTCAAATCCAGCCCAGGCCCCCCAAACAACAATGACAGCTGAAACCCAAAAATAGTCAGATGTTGTGGTGGGCGCCTGTAGTCCCAGCTACTTGGGAGGTGGAGGCAGGAGAATCGCTTGAGCCCAGGAGTTGGAGGTAGCTGTGAGCTGTGATACCATGGCACTCTACCCAGGCGACAGCTTGAAGCTCTGTCTCAAAACAAATAAAATAAAAATAAAATAAAATAAAACAGATGCAAGTATCAGGCTTTTCAAAAAGATTGTGAAATTCTTATTCTTGACAGTTCAATAAAGTCAACAAAGATCAACTATTTTGTTTTTTTTTATTGTTAAATCATAGCTGTGTACATTAGTGCAATCAAGGGGTACATGTGCTGGTTTCATATACAATCTGAAATATTCTCATCAAACTGTTCAACGTAGCCTTCATGGCATTTTCTTAGTTATTGTATGTAGACATCTGTATTCTGCCTTTAGTAAGTTTTGCCTGTACCTATTCTAAGATGCACCATAGGTGTGGCCCCACCCATTACCCTCCCTCCACCTTAACCTCCCCCCTCCCTTCCCCTTCCTTGGCCCTTTCCCCATAGTCTTGTGCTATAGTTGGGTTATAAACTTCATGTGAAAGCTATAAATTAGCTTCACTATTCATTCACTTCACTATTCACTTCATTCAACTATTTTGAATGATTTGAATGTGGATCCCATGAAAGGATGACCTATTTGAGGATCTTTCCAAACAACAACGTTACCTTTGAGTGAATGAGACACTGAGAGGAAAGATGAAAATGCTTATGAGTGTTTTCTTGGCCAGGGGTATTTTCTCATCACTTTTTTTGTCATCACCACAAGCATTTTTCCTTTAGGTTAAGACTGTCTGATTTACTCAGGAAGGCTGAGGCGGGTGGATCCCTTGAACTCTGGAGTTTGAGACCAGCCTAAGCAAGAGCAAGACCTTGTCTCTAAAAGTAGCCAGGCATTGTGGTGGGTGCCTGTAGTCCCAGCTACTTGGAGGTTGAGGCAAGAGGATCACTTGAGCCCAAGAGTTTGAGGTTGCTGTGAGCTGCGATGCAACAGCACTCAACCCAGGGCGACAGAGTAACACTCTGTCTCAAAAGAAAAAAAAGAAAGAAGAAAAGTAAAGAACTATCTTATTTATCTTTTAAGTCTTAGGCTTAATGAAGAGCCAAAGACAGTAGAGTTCAAATACTTGCTATTGCAATAATGTGTGTTAGATCACATAGATATTCCTCACATTTTCTTTGAGTTTACAGTATTGATTATCCATGTCACCTTCCTTCCTTCTTATCATATCTTTGACCGTCCTGGTTCTCAGAAGTAGGAACAAAGTCAGTTTTACTCATTGTTCCACTTGTAATTCATTTTCACACTGAAAAATGAAAGTCACAATATTGTGTTGTATTTTGACGTGTTGTAACATAACTAGGAAGTCTGTCGGCTTTGATTCTTACAGAACTATTTGATCTGTTTACTAGGTTTGAAAACAGTGCTTCTATTTAGATTTGTCAACAGTATGCAGTGCATTACTAGTGCAAATGCCTTACTAATCAATCAATATTTGATATCCATTTTCTCCCCATAAAATGAAAATAAGAGCATTATTATTGTGAGTTTTATATTTCAATGAGAGGCTGAACCAGATAGCTGTTAGATGTGCATGAGGCTTCTGTGGTGTAACAGAACACTCCCAGGTTCACATTCCGTGACTGTACTTAGTTTTCCTGTAGAATAATGCTCCTAATCCCCATTTGTCATGTTTGTGAAAAGAAAATTGAATTATGAAGCTCCACCATCCAGATTATGTACCCCTGAAGCTCCAAGATTTCATTGATCAGAGGTTAGCTGAAGAACAGGGCAGCTGAGCATTGGGAAATTTGAAAATGTACTTTAAAATACATTTGCTTTAAAAATGTGGGTGATAACTCCAACCTGAAGATTAAACCAAGTGCTCCTCATTGTGTAGATTTCTTCCCATATCCTCCCCCCGCCCCCCCCCCATTGCCACAGTAATGATTTTGTGACTAAGACTGGTGTCACCATAATGTTCTTGGGACAGAATGACAGTATGATGACTCATCAGACACAAGGCAAATATTCAAGAAATTTAACATCACTGCTATTTGAAAAATCTCAATACTGTGAAGCTCTTCCTAAAATTAAAGACAATCAAATAACTTTATTCACTAATAAAAAAGCCACAAATCAAAACAACTGTTACAGCATGCAGAACAAATTATAATTACTTAAAGAGTCATCGTGATTACGCATACAAACCTTAACATTTGCTGACTGATTTTTTGTGTCAAAATACATTGTTACTTCTGGGGCTTATGCCCTCAATTTGCCCAATTACAACACTCTCCATAAATGTTCTTTTTGGTGGCTGAAACACACAATAGTATTCAGATTCTAAAGATTTCTGCGGGAACAACATTTGAGAAGGAGATGAGTCCCTTTCAAAAGCAATTATAGTTGAGATTGTGAGTGAGACAGGTAGGGGGGAAAAGTTATCTGAGGACTTTGGCCTATGCCAGGACATTGTTGAGTAGAGCAGGAGCTTTCATAACTAACTGGCATCAACTCTAAACATTGTTGGCACCTCATTTTTCTCCCCTGTTTTCCCCTGCTACTTTCCTCCTTCACTCAATCCTATCACTCATTCCCACCCGACGCCCTCTGCTCTACCTTCCTTTTCCTTCTGTCTGTGCTTAGTACTCACCTGAGGTCTACCTTTCAGAGGTCCTTGGGTTGCAAAAATACTCTTGCACTTCTAGTAAAAATAAGCCATGTACGAGATACTATGTATAATTCATTCCTTGCTATCTTATCCTCAGTGAAATAGAGAATTACACATATTAAGAGTTGTAAAGGCACAGAACTCATTCCTGGGAAGTTGCACATATTTGTTTTAAGGGACCATTTTCATGAATCCTCTCCCAGCTTTGAGTGTTTTCCTTCCAATGCATTTTATCCTCCTCTGACTCTCTACTGGCCGCTCAGCAGCCACCTACCCCTACACCATACCCACGTTTTCCTTACTCAGCAATATCACATGCTCTAGACCTCCTTTTCATCAAAACCTCCTTTCATCAAAGGAGGTCTAGAGCATGGGATATTGTTGATTTGGTCGATATTGCTAATTCGGTTGATTACAATAAGCCAAGACATTAATGAGTTAATAGATGCTATTTGAATTTATCAGAGATTGTTGCCTTAAAATTATTTTTTATTATTGTTGTGAGAATACTTAATATGATATATACTTGTTAATTTTTTTTTTTTTTTTTTTTTTTTTGCAATTTTTGGCCAGGGCTGGGTTTGAACCCACCACCCCAGGCATATGAGACCGGCACCTTACTCCTTTGAGCCACAGGTGCTGCCCAATGTACTTCTTAAATTTTTAAGAATACAATGCCATATTACAAACTGTAGGTAGCATGTTGTACAGCAGATTACTAGACCTTGTGCATCTTCCATACGAGCCTTCTCCAAGAAGTGGTTCGAGTAATGTCTGTGTATAGTGGCTACTGGGTTGGGTACTGGGTAAGATGTCAGATATTCAGAGGCTGATAAAATGCACATGGTCACTACCTTCCTGGAGCATTACAAAGCTGTGGGTCTTCAAGTCAGCACTGTGGAGTGGCTGTCTCCAGACCCTTCAGATCTCCTCCGGGAGGGAGATCATCTACTCCGTCACCACATGAGCTACTGACAATCTTTAGAAGGTCATCCTTGGTAGCATTTACCTTCTGAGACTTATTTTGGTACAAACAACTGCCATGTTAATTAGGCAGTTCTATTCCCACTTTGGAAAGGAAACTAGCTTTACAAAGCTAAGTCATCTACCTGTGGCCAGAAGACAAATAAGTAGCACTGTTGGGATCTGAAGACGACTTTGAATCCTAAGTCCAGCATTGTCCATTTTACCACCAGGTACCAGATACCACCTCAGACGCTCCCCAAGGCCCCCTTGGCTATGTCTGAGTAGATCATCTGGATTTACATGCCATCCTCAGCTCCGCTTTGGAGGCACTCATGGTGGAAGAATAGAGTTGCAAGGCAGGTTTTAAAATATTACTATTGCAATAGTTCCAAGCTAGTAACATCATTTTTGCTGCATAAAATGAAACAGTTGATAGACACACTTATCGGCTCTCCAGCTCGCTCTCAATGATCATTCATTATATTCATGAAGCTGGAAGTCAATATAGCATGAAAATGTATGGTGCTACATTATGAGTCTTATATAATAAATGAGCCAATTATGGCTGCTCTGTATTATTAGACCCTAGATTGTTTGTTTCTTTCCTGTGGGCAGAGACTTGTGAGTTCAAAAGCCTGCCAACACCAAACTCAAACTTCTACACATTCGATTGTTAAATCGGTCCAAATAAGCAGACAATTCAAACAAGCATATTTTTAGGTATTTGGAGCCTGTTTTGTGTACCCTGTAAAACTGTACCCACATCTGCTAGCAATAGATGTAATAAGCGCTGGGCCATAATGACTCTATACTACTGCTGACCTTTGGAGCTCTATGACTCAGAGACTCCTGCTGTGTTGCTGAATGACATCACATAGACACAAAAGCCTTCACTCCAATTCCCCTCTCCCCTGGAAGTTCCCTTACTCCTCCTTCCCTTTTGGGTGATGAGCACCTTAGACTATGGAAGGTCACATACTGTGAGAGATTTCTCCTCCATGCAAACCTGTCAAAGAGGAGTAAACTTGTGTGTGCTAATACCACATGGTGGTCATGTCCTTTTTCTTTCTTGATCAGGCTCAAAATTCCTTGATTCCCCTACAATGATCTGTAGTTTTCCTAGGTTCATTTGAAGACACACAAAACAGGTATGCAATTCCCACAAGCAAAGGCATGCATTCAGTTTATTGTTTTTCATTTGTAGGTGATATTTAGTCAATATTCAGTTACTCTCTAGTATTATGTAACAGTGGTATCACTGAGGCACAGTCAACTCACATTTCACAATTGTATAGCTTGTGACATAGATGTGAACTAATCTATAGAGTAGAAAACTAACTACTAGTCACACAAATTTATCATCTTTCCACTTCAACGTTTATAAGATCAGTCCTATTTCATTACTGAAATGTTTGGAGATCCTAGGGATACAAAATGAAGAACATTTTGTGGTCCTAGAAAAATAAGGAAACACTCAAAAAAAATTAGGGCTCATCAGGGCGGTGCCTGTGGCTCAAAGGAGTAGGGCACAAGCCCCATATACCAGAGGTGGCGGGTTCAAACCCAGCCCCAGCCAAAAACTACAAAAAAAAAAATGGGACTCATCAAAATACAAGGGCCTGCATGAATGGCCAAAGTTAGGGCAAATTGTGTCATAGAGTAAACAATAATAGTTCCAACCACAAAATAAAATAAATGTCTATAGTTATGTACTGTTATAAATAAATAATAAAATAAGCAAATGCATGGGAGAAAAAACATGTCTTTCTTATTGTATAATTTCAATAAGTAAATGCAGAAGTAAATTTAAAAAAAAAGCAGAATTACCATGAGGCAACTACTGCAATAATAACTGCCACAGACAAGATTCACCCATGGATACAAAAATTTGTGGGTGGAAGTTTAAGAAGAAACAGGACATGCATCATTTCGACATATTTTCCTGAGATACTTACTAACTACAAAGGGAGAAATAGCACATGGCAGACACCCACTTAATCAAGCAATCAAGGTAAATCATAAGATAGAAAGACCATAAACCAATTAATGTGAGTTACTGGGGACATCACAACATCATTTCTGGGGTATTCTTGCCAAAAAAAAAAATGTATCACTTCATTCCAATCATGAGAAAATAGCTGAGGAATAAAAATTGAGGGACATTCTATAAAACAACAGCTCAAGCCGGGCAGGGTGTCCAGACTATGTTCCTATAGCCCCAGCTGCTCAGCAGGCTGGGCTGAGAGGATTGCTTGAGCCCAGGAGATCGAGGCTACCGTGAGCTATGATGGTGCCTGTGAAAAGCCACTGCCCTCCAGGTTGGGCGACATAAAAATTCTAAAATCTTTAGAGATGCTGTCTCTAAAACAAAGCAAAACTAAACAACAATTGATCAATACTCTTCTGAGTGTCAAGCAAGAAAAGATAACAAAAGACTGGGAAACCATTACAGACTGGAGAGTAAGGAACGTTAACAACTAAATGTAATGTGAAATCCCAGGCTCAGCGCCTACAGCTCAGTGAGTAGGGCACCAGTCACATACACTGGAGCTGGTGGGTTCGAACCCAGCCCGGGCTTGCCAAACGACAATAACAGCTACAACCAAAAAATAGCCCAGTGTTGTGGTGGGCACCTGTAGTCCTAGCTACTTGGGAGGCTGAGGCAAGAGAATCGCTTATGCCCAAGAGTTGGAGGTTGCTGTGAGCTGAGATACCACGGCACTCTACCGAGGGCAACAAAGTGATACTCTGTCTCAAAAAAAAAGAAGGAAGGAGGGAAGGAGGAAAGAAAGGAAGGAAGGAAGACCACCCAGATAGAACCCTGGAACAGAGAGAGGATGATAATGGAAAAATTGGTAGAATTTGAGAAAAAGTAGATAATTCAATTAATAATATTCTACCAACATGAGTATCTTGTTCTTAACCATTGTATGATGGTTACGTAAGAGGTTAAATGTTAGGATAAGCTGGGAGAAAATATACAGGATTTTTTCCAACTACCCTGTAGGTTTAAAACAGGTCAAAATAAAAGGTTTAATAAAATAAAATAAAAATATTGAGTAGTCAGTGGGGCAAATGCTAGGATACTGGTCTCATATCTTGGGGGCAGGGGGAATTAACTGAAGTTTGGTGATAGGACGTCTTTGATCCCTTTTTTTCTTCTCAAAAACCCTCCCGAGAAATAGAAAAGTTCCATGACTCAATCAAAGCAATCTAGACACAAACACCCTGGTTCTCAGCTCAGGTTTGACGGCCTTGACGGCTTAATACCATGTTAAAGTAATAGGCCGGGAGTAAAATGACAAGAATAATCGTAGAGTGTGAGGAAATACTGGGGGATGCATTCACTGTGTTTTAGGGTTTTTTACCCATTAAGTTAGGATAATTTTCCAGAATGCATGCTCATTTATGATTTATGTTGAAAGGAATACTAAGAAATAATCAATAAAATTATATCTAACAATTATGAAAGTATAAAGTCAACTATTGCTTGAGTTAAAGTCAGAATATTTTGGAGAATACTTACTAACTGTGGCTTTTTATTTTGGGAAAAATAAAAGATTCTAAAAACTTTGATTTTACTATTCTCTCCAAAAGGCTATTAGTAATACAGAATCATTACTTTTTTTTTTTTTTTTTTTCCAGAAAGGGTCTTGCTCTGTCACCCACACGGGAGTGCTATGGCCCAAACATAGCTTATCGCAACATCTAACTTCTGAGCTCAAGCCAACCAACCTCCTTCCCTCCCAAATAGCTGGGATTATAGGCACATAGTCCTATACCATACCTGGCAAACTCTTTACTTTTATTTTTTTATAGAGACAGGGTCTTGCTGTGTTGCTCAACCTGGGCTTGAACTACTGACCTCAAGTGATCCTCCTACCTCAGCCTCCCAAAATTCTAGAATTACAGGCATGAGCCACTGCACCCAGCCAAAAAATCACTTTTGAAAAATATGTTTGATTGTTAGGATAAAATGGCAATGAAATTTTTCTCCCTTAGTACTTAAAGTCCTTTAGGACTTCAAGGCAATAAGGAGAAATAACTAGAGAATTTAAAGAACAGAAGTGATTGATAATGTGAACTCCTGTCCACAGATCTAAACAGCTTCATAACAAGAATGGTACAATGTCCATTCACAGACATACTAAAAATGATCATAATTTTATCTTGAATATAGTTAGTTAGTAATTTACATATTGAAAAATCGGTAGTTCCCAATTCTGGCTACACATAAAAAGTCACCCAGGGCACTTTTTGTAAATATGCCAGTGCCTGGTCCCCTTTTTTAAAAATTCTGATTTAATTCCGGAGAGATAGAGCTGAGTATTGATGCTTTAAAAGTTCCCAAAGAGATTTTAATATGTCTCTTTCCCATAACTAGGGTAAGAATTACTATTAATATTTTAGAGGCTTTTTATTCACTTGATATCTGTGACTTGATATACAAGATAAATACTAAAATCAAAAATCACATTTGGACAAGCTATCCCCTAAGTCAGTCCTTTAAGCAGTATTCTTGGACTTTAATAGAAATGGATTCCAGGAAATATGCTAAATAAATTGAATATAAATAGTGATAATTATAAACAGGATCCCAAATAACAAAAGCAGAAGAATTTAGTTTATTGTTATTTCATCCCAAGTAGAATGAAAATTTATCCTTTTTCACTGAAGATTATTTTTGTATATAAAATGCTCTTACTTTATTCCCCCCCCACAAAAAAGATGACTACAAGGTGTATAATGAAACCTGTGTTTTTTGTTTTGTGTTTATTCATATACCAAATAAAACCATATCTCGTTATATAATCCAAAATCGAAATTTACAAGTTATATTGGTAATATTTCTGATTAATTGGCCAATCATTTAAAAAAACAAACGAAGAAGGAAACAATCCTCTTCTGGGTTACTTGCTTGTACAATACTTCTCATCATATAAAAACTGTGAAATGCATTTGGAAAAGCTTTAATTAAAGCTGAGGAGGTGACCATTTCCATCATCCTCCTTGGTCAGTTTGACAATCACAAGAACATGAAGTTCTGTTTAGATAAGCCTTTCCCTGTCCTCCCTGTACACCATAATTGCTCCACGGGTGATAGGATAATTGAGTCTGGCTTCCTCCACGAGAATTCTGGGTGGTACTTTTCTCAGCCGTTTAGCCTTCAATACAGTTTGCAACAAAGAGTTCAAACCAAGCTAGGCTCCGACTGAAAGGACAGTGAACTTTCTGCTACCAAGTAGACATGGCCTAACCTTTCCTTCTTGGTCTCTAAAGAATATTTAAAAGGTTAACAATTCATACCAAGACTCTTGATATCACTTGGCTAAAGAGGTACCTCTCTCCTATGTTGTTTCAATCACTAAAATACTCTTTATACTCTTTCAAATGTATACTTGTCAGGCATGGCACTTGCACAAATTGAATAATGAGATAAAACCATATCTCATTGTATAATTCAAAATCAAAATTTCTAAGTTATAGTGGTAATATTACCAGTGTAGCCCATTGTAATACTTAAAAAATGGCCTAAGAAGAGAGCTCTTGATCATGTTCCCAGCTATGCCACCAACCTCCAGCTACTGAAGAATTGTTTGAGTGCCATCCCACAATATGCCAGGCTTTCTGGAGCACAGAAACTCCGGAGAAAAAGAAGTTACCCTTCTTCAGGTCACACAATTCCTCCTCACTTTCAGCACTCTCAAATTTAAAATTAAAAAAAACGCCATCCTATTTCTTGCTGAATTGAATTTTAAAGTTCATGAAAACCATTCTTTTATTATTATTATTATTATTAAATCATAGCTGTGTACATCAATGCGATCATGGGGCACCATACACTGGTTTTATACACAGTTTGACACATTTTCATCACACTGGTTGACCAAGCCTTCCTGGCATTTTCTTAGTTATTGTGTTAAGCATTTATATTCTACATTAACTAAGTTTCACATATACCCTTGTAAGATGCACCGCAGGTGTAAACTCACCAATCACCTTCCCTCTGCCCATCCACCCCCCTCCCCTCTCCCCCTTCCCCATATTCTAAGGTTATAACTGGGTTATAGCTTTCATATGAAAGCCATAAATTAGTTTCATAGTAGGACTGAGTACATTGGATACTTTTTCTTCCATTCTTGACATACTTTACTAAGAAGAATATGTTCCAGCTCCATCCATGTAAACATGAAAGAGGTAAAGTCTCCATCTTTCTTTAAGGCTGCATAATATTCCATGGTGTACATATACCACAGTTTATTAATCCATTCGTGGATAGATGGGCACTTGGGTTTTTTCCATGACTTAGCAATTATGAATTGGGCTGCAATAAACATTCTGCAATAAACATTCTGGTACAAATACCTTTGTTATGATGTGATTTTTGGTCTTCTGGGTATATACCTAGTAGAGGAATTATAGGATTGAATGGCAGGTCTATTTTTAGATCTCTAAGTGTTCTCCAAACATCTTTCCAAAAGGAATGTATTAATTTGCATTCCCACCAGCAGTGTAGAAGTGTTCCCCTTTCTCCACATCCACACCAACATCTCTGGTCTTGGGATTTTGTGATATGGGCTAATCTTACTGGAGTACCATTCTTTTTCTATCTTGTGTCTATCAGACACCCTTTCTCTTGTATCTTTGGTCTATTTTTCACTTCAAATCTATTCCTTTGTGCATAAAAAGTTCAGGTTTCAGCATCTTTTTTTTTTTTTTTTCTGTAGAGACAGAGTCTCACTGTACTGCCCTCGATACAGCAACCTCCAACTCCTGGGCTTAGGTGATTCTCTTGCCTCAGCCTCCTGAGCAGCTGGGACTACGGGCACCTGCCACAATGCCCAGCTATTTTTTTGTTGCAGTTTGGCCGGGGCCAGGTTTGAACCCACCACCCTCGGCATATGGGGCCAGCGCCCTACTCACTGAGCCACAGGCGCCGCCCGGTTTCAGCATCTTTTAATAAAAGGAAGAAATAAGATGAAATGAAGGAAGGAGCAGGGAGGAGTGGAAGAAAAAAATAAGCAAGAACAAAATGTCCCTGGATTCTCTTTGTCCCTCAAGATAAAGCCCTGTCTTTTCCCTTTACTTAACAAATACATATTTTGAAAGAGCCTTAGGGAAATAGTGATGGATTTGAGAACTCCATAAAAAACTCCACAAAACTTCTGTACACAAAACATTCTGAAAACTCAGTTATAAGGCAAACAAAAAAACTGGAAAAAATATTTACCTAAAATAGGCAAAGGGCCTACAAGCTTGACACATACAAAATTCATTAAAAATGATAGGGAAGCCATTAAAATCACAATAGAAAAAAGGAGCACAGTGAAGGAACAACAAAATCATAGAAAAACAAATGACTAATAAATTCATACAAATTTGTGACTTACTCTAGTGACTAAGCAAATTCAGATTAAAACAATGACATGTTTTTAAAAGTTAACTTAGTACATTTTGTGGACATGCACACAGTGGCAAAAAACACACATGCTCCCACCTGAGATCAAAGAAGGTGAGACTCTCCTTGTTTCAGCTTTTAGACTGTAAATAAAGTCCATTTTATGGTCTAATTCATGGTGTTTTATCCATTAATAGAAGGATTTAATACCGCCTTTGTTTCGATCATCAGAAGTTTCAAACACACAATTGATTATTTCCAATAGTGGTTGAAAATTCTTTTTTCTGAGGCATTGAAAATGAAACAGTATCATGAATATTACTATAAGTTCTATTAAAAACTACAACATTGTAGATAAAGTAACTTAATTTTGCAGTAATACGGATACTTATATTGGTGGAGCACAGCCTTGTGGTTAAAAGCCTTGTTTATTACAAAGCCTGTGGGATGACACCTGTGGCTCAAAGGAGTAGGGCACCAACCCCATATTCCGGAGGTGGTGGGTTCAAACTTGGCCCCGGCTATAACTGCACACACACACACACACACAAAAGAAGCCTATGGAGCAAAAGTGTACTTGGAACTAGTTGTGATCCAAACACAATCTAAACAAGCTGTGATATTTTCCCAACTGAAATAGAAACTGTTCTTGCCTAAGTGCATAAATATTTTGATATGCAACTTTTGAGTTTATCAAACAGTTTTATAATGAAGCTGACATTGAAAACAAAATAATCTAGGTTAGTGATACATACATTTCCTCCAGCTGCTGGAATTCCTTCACAAATTGTCCTAAGCACCCTACAGAGGAGCGTTTTTGTGAATGCATCTTCTAAATTGCAGTTGCATTGTGTTCAGTATTATCTGGTGTAGTGGGCTGAATCATGGCCACCAAGGGTATCTATGTCCTACCTCTTGGAAGCTGTGAATGTCACTTCACAGATGTAATTAAGGATCTTGAAAGATGCAGAGATTGTCCTGTATTATCTAGGGGGACCCTAAAAACAATTACATACATTACATACAGAGAATTTACATATGTTACATACGTATTTGATGCAGGCCGAAGAGGAAGAGGCATTGTCACCCTGAGGTTAGAGACAGGAATGATGTAGCCGCAGGCCAAGAATTGCTGGCAACCACTGACCCTATGAAACTGATCTCATGTTTTGGGTTCCAGAACTGTGAAAGAATAAATTTATGTTGTTCTGAGCCATCACTTTGTTACAGAAGCCATAGGAAACTAATACAGTTGGAAAACTTTAATCAAGGTATTTGATGACGATAGCACTGCAATATCAGAATTTTAGCTCCTTGAGTTGCAATGATCGAAAACAAAGCTTATAAACAGGAAGACACTGTAATCTCTCTCAACAAAAACAAGAGACCCGAATGAACTAAAGGAGAGGTCAAATCATGCAAAAGATTTCACTTGAAATTATTTCAGCTTTTGAAAAATATCATTTAATAAAATTCTTTCTAATAATTGTGCAGATTTATATTAATATTTTGTATTGGAGTAGAATCAGTTGAGAAGTCCTACAATTTTGCAGTATCTAAATATGGGAAATGAATCAAAAATAGAAACACCTTATTGCTGGGGTCCTGCTCTGTGCAGGGTCTTTTAAGACCACGAGACAGGATACACAGAACAGAGGTTCAAAGGTGAGCATAGGGGACCACCGCTAGCTTGTGGGGTTCCAGTGAGTGCCCCTGAGTGCTTGTTCCACCCAGCTTTTGTTGAAGGCTATTTTCTTATTTAGCTGAGAGGATAAGCTGAGGAAGGGAGTAAAATCTTGAGCAGTTTCTATGAGTAAGCATGTTAGTTATGATTCTATCTATAATCATTAACTTTAAGGGGGTAGGTGGCCTTGAGAAATCTGAAACCTGAGCCTGTATGGGCAGCCTCCTGTCTGTGGTCACACACACAGATCCCTTGGGGGAGGTCAGACCCCTCTAGTTTCTCTGTAGAGCAGACACAGTGGCATCAAGCTCCTCTGAAGAATCAGTGGAAAGGAAGATTTTCCCTTTATCTCCCCCTGGAGACCTCCATGGTTAGGGTACAAGCCCTCCTGCCTGTAACTCCGGGCTTGAGCTGTTCCCTTGATCTCTGCCCTGGCCATTACACAAATCCCCACAATGGGTATTTGCTTCTGGAAGGTTGTTGACCATTGACTGGACAGGGGTTGGCCTGGTCAATGTTCCTTCCCAGGCCTGGTGGGCAGCTTCTGCTATGGCCATTGTTCTTCAGAGTGTTTGCAAGCTGTATCCCTTATAAAGCAGAAACTGCCCAGACAAGTAATTCACTTGTTATGTTAAAGGTAAACTAGCTAAACTGTTTTTTTTCCACCTTGCTCAGCTTATTTCTCTGTTGTCCCCTTTCTGGGATATTTCCCCTTGCCCAGAATGGGGTCTTCAGTCCCCATTCTCCCTGCATCTTACTTGATAAACTTTGTTCTTTTAAAAAATACTATTAAGTTAATCTGAATATAGTCAAAAAGACAGAGAGTACTAGATTAACACAGTTGCACATTTCAATACAAAAAAAATAGTATTGAAAGTATTCTTCATTTAGCAGAATTTGTTCTGAGCTTTTTAGGTACATTAGCAGCTGTAGAGAGATTAATTGCTCAATTGAAAATACTGCAATCTACACAGAAGAGTTCATTGAAAATGTCAAGATTTTATATTTATTCACCATAAATGGAATTTTAAAGAAGATTGTACACAATTTTATGGAAAAACTGAAAATAGTAAGACTCTATTGGAAAAAAAATATTCTTCAGAAAAATACCAATGACATTTATTAGATAATAAAAAACTGATCAAATTATGTGAATAGGTACCAAGAGCAACTGTTCCACTTTTGTTATTTTTAACATTCAGAAAATCAATATAAGTTTTTTAAACTTTTGCTTTTGAATGTATACACACATACTCATACATACATTTTTGTTATTTTGGAGAAAATTCTATTTTTTCAAATTAGCTTTTCAGTGGCACTATTTACAGCTACATCATTTTAATACAACCAATTCTTTGGTCAATAAAAATTTCAAAACTTACACAATTTAAATTATTTTGGCATCTCCTGTTTTCATTCCCCAAACTGTTTGAGTTTAGATGATAAATTGTAGCTCAACACTCTACTTGAAGGAAAAAAATGGCCTTATCCAATTTTACCTCAGTCTTACCCTCTTAATCAGCATTTGGAAATTTTGCCCATTCTTTTTAGGGAATTACAAAGCTAATTGAGGCAGACATTGTGCTGGGTACTTTATGTATGCATATGGACTTCAGAAGGTAAAAATGAAACAGGTATCCATTGTTAAGGATAAGGAAAGGGTTGTATAGACATAAAGTGGTTCCCAGAAGCATAATAGGCAACAGAGGTGGAATTTAATCCTTCTCGATCTACCAGCTTTCCCCCTCTCTTCCCTCAGCATCTAGAATATGAGCCACTCCAATTTAACCTCCAGGACCACAACTTCTCCTTCAGCGGTTATCTGTCATCTTCCTCGGCCATTTTCTTTTCAGCTTCAAATCTCACCTGTTTAAAAGTCTTGATGTGATGAATAGCTCTCAGTTACTGATAAATCATGTAGCTCTCATCAAAAACTCTGTCCTAAAGTCCTTCCTCCCCTAATTAAGGCCAAATTAAACATGCTGGATCCCAAGTTCTTAAAAAGAAGGCTCATCCTTGAGAGTGCAATGACTGATATAGGAAGTTTATCTCATTTTCTTTTACCTCTTGATTAAAGATAAAGGACATTTTTTTTTTTTTGAGTCTCACTTTGTCACCCTCTGTAAAATGCCGTGGCCTCGTAGCTCACAGCAACCTCCAATTCTTGGGCTCAAGTGATCCTTTTGCCTCAGCCTCCCAAGTAGCTGGGACTACAGGCAACCACAATGCCTGGCTACTTTTAGGGACGGGGTCTCGATCTTGCTTAGGCTGCTCTTGAACTCCTAAGCTCAAGCAATCCACCCATCTTGGCCTCCTAGAGTGATAGAATTATAGGCATGAACCACTGGACTTTTCATTCTTGGGTCCCAAAGGCTGGAGTAGATATTTGATTCTAAGACAGCAGGTGGGATGGAATGAGCTCTTCCGGTACCCATCTTAGCACTGGGGCCTGTGGCTGGGTACCCATTGTTAGTCTTCTGGGGAAAGCACCCAAGAGCAGGGTGAAATCTCAGCAGGTATCTTGAAAATAATCAGAAGATATCAATACATTGGCCTCTTACCTGGCTTGACACAAGTGTTCATGATCACAGGTATTGAGGATAGTTCCAGACAGACCAGTTCATGACTCCCATGGCTTTCCTCCTCTACATTCGTTTGCTCAAAAAAGCCCTTTGTCCTTCTTCATATTTGCTCGCAGGTTTCAATGGGTCATTTTGTCTCCATCTTTAACATGTCTACCTGACATTTTTTCAAAGTCTTGACCCTGTGTTTACCCAACACAAATCTTCAGATACCTTGCTTGGGAATAGGTTGTCCCAAGGCACCATGATCAGTTAATGTTTCCTGAACACTTTCTTGTCCACACTCACATCTAAGACCCCTCAGGGTTCCAATGAATAAAGAGTCACACGAACTCTAGGACATACACAGAGTGAAGCCAGAGATAATTTACCCATACACAGAGTATTATTTCCAGAGATAATCCTATTTGGTTTTAAGTTTCTCAGTCTTGTCATTACTCTTGTCTTGGGCTAGAGTGTTGTTGTAGGGGGGCTGTCCTGTGCATTATGCTTAGCAACACCGCTGGACTCTACCCATTAGATGCCAATAGACTCTCCCCGTCCCCCAGCTGTGAAAACCAAAAATGTCTCCAGATATTACCAGATGCCCCCTGGGAGACAAAATTGCCCTGAGTGAAGAAACACTAAATTTGACTTTCAGTATAACCCTGTAACAGGGAATTCTAAAATCCTTATTTAGATTACACGATAAAGCACAATTTTACTTCACTAACGTCACACAGAAATGACTGTCAACTCAGTGGACTCCACGATGGCTTATAATACGCCGCAATCCAGCAGACAGCTGAGTGAAGACTGAAGCTAGTAAAGTCATCGGCTGTCATCTTTACCATGTAAGTCATCACGTCGCTAGTGTCCCTCAGATGACAGCCTATTTAGATTGAGAATACCTGCTAAGGCAAAAAATTCAACATCAAACAGCTAAATTGTTCCATAACTACACATTAGCTGCCAGTTTGGTTATTGAGTTCCAGGCACTGCTACACAGCCTGATTGATTTTATTATTTCCAAAACAAATCTTTTTTAAAAGCCAAATGAACTAGGGAATGCATGCTTTGTTTTAAAGCAAGGTGCATAAGCCTATCATTGCCATCTGAAAAATGCTGGCAAAAACTGTTGTCACATGGGATGAAAAGTAGATCCTACAGACTTTATAGCAGTGGTCGTCAACCTTTTTGGCACCAGGGACCAGTTTCACAGAAGACAATTTTTCCATGGATGGGGCGGGTGGGGGGAGGCGGCTGAGCTCTGAGGTGCAGCTCAGCTTCTAACAGGCCTCAGGCTAGGCTGGGGACTGCACCACCATCAAAAAAGTTTAAAATCCTTTTTACAATGAGGGCCCGTTCAGGCTTAAGAAACTAGTTAGAATATGAATTTCATCTTTCATGACATTGTTTCTAGAACCATTTTATACTTTTAAATTCCATATTAAGCAACTTTTAAACTTTTAAACTTCCACAGATGGGCAGCCCCTGTGGCTCAGTGGGTAGGGTGCCGACTCCAAATACCAAGGGTGGCGGGTTCGAGCCTGGCCCTGGCCAAATTGCAACAACAACAAAAATACCAAGGGCAATAAAGTGAGACTCTGTCTCTACAAAAAAGAAACAAACTTCCACAGAGAAGCTGGTGTTAATGTGACTCATTTTCCAGGGCTAATATTAAAGGTAAATATCCCATTTTTAAAAATGTACTATATAGAATACTACTTATAGATAGGAATTCAGCTCATCGTAGGAATTTCTTCAGGATCCTAGTATTATGTACATGAAAGAAGTAAACAAAACAAAAGTAGCTTAGCAGGCATTCTCAATCTAAACAACCTCCCCACCCCCCAAGCCCAATCCCTGTTTGCAACTCCCTATATAACAGAGGCTGCTCTACTTTAAATAAGTCCTTTAGCTTTGGGTTTAGCTGAATCTATTCTGGATCTCCTAGAACTGGTAACTCAAAATTCTCTAAGGCAGTTTCAAATGAATTCCTGCTGAAAAATCTTGACACTGGGGCGCAGAGATGATGGGTGAGATGGACTTTCATGACAATCCTGTCTTCCTTTGCAATCTTCATGCCTGTTCCCCTTACCTAATCCTTGTCCTGTAATTCTTGGCCCAGTATTTCTATGATAATAGAAATAAAGTCAGAGGAGGGGTGTGTGTGTGTGTGATGAGCACATAGGACACATACATCCTAATTTTCTGAACCTATCCTATCTCCTAACATATGAGGGCTGTCTGGAAAGCATCCAGCTATACACCATGAAAAAGAGACATCTGTGGCTGGATGCTGTCTGGACAGCCCTTGCACACACATACATGTGCATGTGCACATACACACACATCCCCACTCAGAAGGGCTTGGTCAGCTTACATCCTCAAATCACAGGAAAATAAAAGATGGCTAAAAACATGACTGGGAACCCAATGTCAAGATACTACAGGGGAATTTTTTTTTTTAAACTACCACCAACAGGCTCAGCGCCTGTAGCTCAGTGGCTAGAGTGCCAGCCACATACACCGGAGCTGGCGGATTCGAATCCAGCCCGGGCCTGCCAAAAAACAATGACAACTACAACCAAAAAATAGCTGGGCATTGTGGTGGACGCCTGTAGTCCCAGCTACATGGGAGGCTGAGGTAAGAGAATAGCTTAAGCCCAAGAGTTTGAGGTTGCTGTGAGCTGTGACTCCACAGCACTCTACTGAGGGCGACATAGTGAGACTCTGTCTCAAAAAAATAAAATAAAATAAAATAAAAATAAAAATAAAAAAATGAACCACTACCAACAAATAAATTAAATCCCTTTAAAAACTGATAATAGCTCTTTTAGAAAACTTATGAGGTAATAATAAGCACATGGATAAAGCTCAGATTACAATACAGTTAATATAAAAGAAAAATTAGTCTATTTTTTTCTTTTATACAATGTCTTTCGTTATATATATGTATATGTGTGTGTGTGTGTATATATATACATATATATATATATATTTTTTTAAGTCTCACTTTGTCACCCTGGGTAGAGTGCTATGGCGTTATAGCTCATAGCAACCTCAAACTCTTGGGTTTAAGTGATACTCTTGCCTCAGCCTCCCAAGCAGCTGGGACTACAGGCACCCACGACCACACTTGGCTATTTTTAGAGACAGGGTCTCACTCTGGCTCAGGCTGGTCTCGAACCTGTGAGCTCAGGCAATCCACCTGCCTTGGCCGCCCAGAGTGCTAGGATTATAGGCATGAGCTGCCACACCCAGCCCTATTTTGTTTTTTATTTAATTCACCTTGGATCCGGCACATCCTCGGGCTTTATATATTGGTCAAATTCCTCTGCTACAGATACTTACGTTCAGTGGCAATTTCCCTTCAAATTTATTCATTTTTTAAAAATAGGAGTCTGTTCTTATTTTATATATGTTTATTTTCAATATAAAGTTATTTATATCACTTTGGACCCAGCATGTCCTTAGGTTTTACCCACTGATCAAACTGCTCTGCTGTGAGATAGCCAAGTTCAATAGCAGTTTCTTTTAAGGTTGATCCATTTTTGTGTGCTGTCTTAGCAATCTTTGCTGCCTTGTCATACCCTGAAGAAAAATATAAAAAGACAACATGGAAATTAGCAGTGAAATTTGGTTTGCTAAAGCAGAAGGTAATCATTATTTACTTGATATTGATGCTATGTAAAAATAGCATCAATATAAAAAATATCTTAAGTGACATTTTTTATTTTTAAAAATATTTAACTGATCATCTTGATAATCGTCATTTTTTTTATAGAATAAAACCTTTCTTTAGTTTTAAGAAATACAGCCTTAAACACACCTCGCTTAACTGCAACACATTTGTTCTTAAGTTGAAACTGCTTACTAACTCAGATATTTTCTTGGGGGGGAAAAAAAGAAATTTTTTTCCCCCCATGAAAATCATATCAAAAAATTATAGACATAAAAACATTCATCTGGGCATATTTTTCAAACACCATTTTTAACCAGATATAATTATCTTTCTGAAGAAGCATTAACAAGCTATATGCTCCCGACCCAGAGAAAACACAGCATAGCGCAACTGACACTGTAGGGGGCTGGCTCCGCCAGGAGGGGATAGGAGTCCTCCCATGGCCAGGGGACAGGAAGGGCTCTGGGACAGGTGTCTCCAGAGCGGCTTGCAGCGCTCTTCCCTGCATGACTCTCTCTGCAGTGGCTTCCATTCTGTGGCCTCCTCCCTGACATTACAGGGGAGCTTTAGTGGAAATAAAAACTTATACGAGTGATCACTGTACACTTCAGAGTTACTTGCCTTTTAAATGAACAAAGGTAGGGCAAGGCGGTTCTGCAACTGTCCCAACTTAACATGATTAAAGAAAAAAAAAAGCTAAGAGTCAAAAGCAAGAATGAAACCAAAGGGAGGAAAAAAATCCCAAAATATAAGGAAATGACATCAGGAGAATATGACCAAAGGGAAAAAGCCTGCTGAGGCAGTATGATCACCAACCAAACAAGATGTACCTGCCAGTATGCCTTTATTAACCATTTATAAAACAAATATGAGCATACTTAATTTTATTATTGAACTGAATTTGTGAATGCTGAACATGTTGAAAATGGCATTTACTGAATCTGAAAGAGAACGTACTAATGCCAGTTACTGAAAAGAGCACCCTTCCCAGAGTACTCTGCAGGGTAGAATCCCTATGTTAAACTCTTGGCGTCAATATAAACCTGGCAAGTTTAAGTTCGCAACGACTTTAAAGTCTAAGTACTAATGCTCGCCACTTGCAGTTCTCAATCAGCCTGTTACTTAATGAGGATACAGAGAACCCAGTCTCCCCGTGGGTGTTCGCACATTTTATCCTCATATGACCTCTGACAAGCTTTTCACCTCACATTATATTGATTCCAAGGAATATTTACCAATCATTCAGCTTCAGGAGACATACCTAATTTAAAAGTTTTGGAAACATAGTCTGAAGTAAAAATCTAATGAAAGATTTCTCACAGGAGCCTTTGGGCTCCCCTTTGTATCTTTCCAGTTGTTGATGTATGATAATTTTAAATAGATCAAAATGTCATTACCGATCTCAGTACTACACACAAAGAGCCTTATAGACTGGGCTGAGAGCAACCTAACGTCAAGTAAGCCATAACTTTAAAAAATTAAAATTATAGCTTCATGTAAAACCACAAATATAAAGTCTGCCTTGAAAGTTCAGAACTATAGAAGAATGTTTTAAAGCAGTAATCATATCACACCAAACAACTGTATTATATCTCGTCCTAAAACAAAATCAAAGACTATGTTAACCTCAGCTAAGCAGAGGAGAAGGGAGAAAATGGCTTTTACCATCAATAACACAATGCATATGCCTCAAAACCTACAAAAGCCAAAGCAGTCTGCTTCATCGGATCACTATGGTCAGTCTACAACCCATGTCTGTATGTTTGGTTGTACATAATGATATGTTTACAATTCTGAAAAAGACTTGTATACAAAAGCATGGTTTTACGTAAAATATTTTCATCTTCCTCCCATTCTCTAGAAGCAATGAATACATACTCTTTTCTCTTTTAATTATAACTTTCCATTCCTGAATTGAATAAAACAACACAATCAAAGCATTGTAGAACCTTTAGAAGGTAGAAACATGAATTCATTCCACGTTGCTAATCAGCCAGTGCCACCTAGTGACATTGCACTAAGGGTCTTATAGTTAACCTTCCGAGTGTCTGCACAGAGTATGGACCATCTGAATTTCATTAAGATTAAGGAAGTTCTGCCTTCTACTTTTGAATCCATCATTTCAGAAAAAATGAAGCATAATGGATCAAGTTTTTGAAAGAACTATAACACCATAAACATTATAATTATACACAGTATCTTTCTTTCTTAATTTTTAACTTTTTTTTGTTTTGAGACAGAGTCTCACTCTGTCACCTTGGGTAAAGCGCTGTGGCATCACAGCTCACAGCAATCATAAACTCTTGGGCTCGAGCGATCTTCTTGCCTCATCCTCTTGAATGGCTGGGACTACAGGCACCCCCCACAACACCTGGCTATTTTTTCTATTTTTGGGGTCTCATGCTTGCTCAGGCTGATTCTGAACTCCTGAGCTCAAGCGATCCACCCTCCTTGGCCTCCCAGACGCTGGGATCACAGGTGTGAGCCACCGCGCCTGGCCTATACATAGTATCTTTCAACACAATTTTAATATTTTAACAGATTTACTAAAACAGGGTCCAAAAGGAATTTGCTGTCCTTAAACACAAATTCCGAACCCTCTTAAAAGTGTTTCAGCTTTTCTATTTTCTATTCAAAATGATATTATTATTCCTTACACCCTTACCTATGTGAGGATTGAGCGCTGTCACCAACATTAGAGACTCATTCATTAGCCTGTTGATCCTTTCTGTGTTGGCCTGGATTCCCACCACACAGTTTTCTGTGAAAGAAACTGAAGCATCCCCCAGCAGCCTGGCTGAGTGTAACACATTCTTAATCTTTGAAAGAGAGAGAGAGAAATTACTCAGCCTGACATCATTTTGGCCGATAACATATATCGTTTGCTGGTTCATAATAAATACATAGTTTAATAAACATATAGTACTCTTACAAATTGTAAGGCACTATACCCAAGGAAAAAAACATGGAAGAAATTATAAACATATGACAGCACAGAAATCTAAAAATATGAAAAAATATAAATATAAATCTCTAAAATACAAGATAATCTATGGTAAGTAGAGTTATATAAGTATATAAAACAGAGGCATGGAGTATTAGAGATTATAGACAAAGAGGAATTAATTCCAGTTGTATTTGATGGAGAGGACTTAGTCAGAGATGGAAGAAGAATTTTCCACGCAGAGGGAGGAGGAGCAAAGGTGCAGAGGTTACAACACTGAGCATGTGTCTGAGGAATCAGTAAAGTCGGGGCTGTCTAGTTCTAGTTCTTAATGATCACTAGGCTTTTTATGCTTAACAAAACAAACATTCCATGGTCACTTTAAAATAACTTTTCATGCAGTATTTAAAAACAGAATAAAATCAATTAGTTTTAGTATTATTTTCTTTTTGGTAACATTTCTAAAATGTATCCGAATACATATACCCCCATCCTAAATCTTTTGGTCTAAAACCTCAAAGTCTGAAAATTATACTTCTCACAATGAACTCTAATGGAATGCAAGGAAATTCAAGGTTTGAGACTAATGACTTCATTCTAAGACAAAGGTTGATTATCTTAATTCATTTTATATTAAAGACAAAAAAAGAATAGATTACGTTAAGATTTACAAGGCATTTAATGTTAGCACCGAAATATGCCAAGCAGCTGGCATTAACTGTTTGGAATCTCACCTGGAAGCAAAATTTTAGTGGTCTGAATTCTGCTGTGACCTGTCTTCTTATTTACCACCAGGACATATGTGTCTACCCCATGAGGGGAAAAAAATATGTCTTGCTCACTGCTCTGCTGCCAGCACCCAGTACACAATGCCTGATAGCACAGTGTTCAATAAACATTTGGATACACGGAATGAATATACTTAATATCTGTCCTTTGCAGTCTTACCAAATTAGAACTAGACTTTACATCAGACACCAAGAGGAAATAAGCCTCTAATTTATCTCAGCAATAACACTTGGTGCAAATAAAGAGCTCTAAATGATGATGACAGTTTCACTGTCTGAAGCTGGGAAAATTGGACGGAAAATGATGCCATCTTATTCAATCTTTGTAAAGATGAAACAAAAAGAACAGTTTTGGTGGACACAATATGTTTTCAAGGTCTGTGGAACACATAAAATCAATTGATGAAAGAAAGCTGGAGATGGGATAGGAAAACTGGGGAGAAAATGTTGGGGAAACCAAGGTTGAAGACTGTGTCCAGGAGGCACAGTCAACACCATGGATGTCCACAGGAAGGCCACTAATGAACGGGAGAGCAATTCAAGCACAAGGGGAGGGCTGAGCTGGACTGCAGCGACTACAGTGTAAATGAAAGTGAACATGGGTCATTCCTTCAAGAAGACTGAATTTATTGATTTATTGTTTGATTTTTTTTTTGAGTCAGAGTCTCACTACGTCATCCTTGCTAGAGTGCCGTAACATCACAGCTCACAGCAACCTCCAACTCTTGGGCTTAAGCGATTCACTTGCCTCAGCCTCCCAAGTAGGTGAGGCTACAGACACCTGCCATAACACCCAGCTATGTTTTTTGTTGCTGCAGTTGTCATTGTTGTTTTTTAACTGGCCCGGGCCGAGTTCTAACCCGCCGCCCTTGGTGTATGTGACCTGTGCCCTGCCTACTGAGCTACAGGCACGGCCAAGAAGATAGAATTTAAAGGAAGAAGAAAGCAGCAGCTGAGGAGGAGACGGGGGTGTGGGAGGCTTTTTTTTTTTTTTTTTTTAAACTGGGGCTATTAAAAAAAAAGGAAACTATTGCTTAAGCTAAGTCACCTGCCTAAGTCCTAACATCCAAGGTTCTCCTCTAACATTAATGAATGCTGGACTTGCAAGGGCTACCTACGTCATCCAACTTTCTAATACAGAATCTCCAGAAACTTTTATGAAAGACAAAACCCAAGACAATTAGCCTCCTGTCAAAAAACACAAAAAATCACCAGCTTACCATCATCGGCTTAAAAACATTCAACTCGAAGTGTCCATTGCTGCCTCCAACAGTCACAGCGACATGATTCCCCATGACTTGGGCTGCAACCATGGTCATTGCTTCACACTGGGTGGGGTTCACTTTGCCTTCAAGAAAACCACCAGTGACGGAGTCAACATCAAATACACTTAGGATTCCAAGTGTCAGTTAAGATTAGGATTTATCCCCAGTAATCAGGAACAGAAGGAAATCTAATTTCTTTACATAAAGTAATACATTATTACAGTAAAGCAGAGCCCAATCATTAGTGTGGATTTGTTGAAACAACCAAGGGAAGGGGGCCAGGTAGCCACAAACTGAATCATTCAATTGCTAACAAGTAGTCACAACTATACACTAAACACAGTTCTCTACCTCCATGGCTTTTGTTCATTCTATAAATATTTATGGATCCTGATGCTTTAAAAATTTTGTATTCATTTTATTTCTTGTTATGTTGTCCAAGCTGGTCTTAACTCCTGAATTCAGGCAATCCTCCCACATCAGCCTCCCAAATAGCTGAGATCACAGGCACATGCCTCTGTGCCTCTGTAAATATTTACGGAGCCAGACACTCCATAAATAAGATATGGTAAATAAGAAAGATATGGGCTCTGCCTTCACAGAACATGGAGGCGAGGGGAAGAGAGCTGGCAATCACAAGAGACAAGCATTAAATCAGAGAAGTGTACGCCGCTCTGGGCACACTTATGAATCTCCATTCTATCACCTGACATACAGATAACTTAACTTTGTTAGCTGCTGAGATGGTCAGCCCATATTCTCTGCCTTCACCCTCAGTCACCAGGAAAGTGGTGAAGGGACAGAGTCCTTCAACTTGTTACCAAGATATTCCTTTAGATTGAAGTCAGCTCATTAGTCACTCCTTAAATGTCACTATTCACCCACTACATTCATCTATCAGCACTGCCCACACTACTCCACTGGAATCAATGACTTCCATGCTAGTCTGTTAAATGGCTTACTGAAATCCAGACACCCAGGGCCTATTCACTGCCCTCACCTACAGGCCATAACCCAATGCAAAGAATGAAGTAAGACTTGTATTATTCAATCGGTGCTAATCACTTTAATGGGCTGTTCTAGAATTCTCTTGGCTGGCTTTGAACTATAAGGGAATTACTAAGTATTTCTAAGATGGGAATCAAAATACACTGTGCTAGCTCACATTCTTTTTTCCTATCTCATTAGGTGACTGTCTCGGAAATCCTGAAAAAAAAAATGGCCCCCAGACATTCTGAAACAAGTGTGCCTCCCACATCCTTATCCAGGTTTGGGATCATATTTAAAAAGAGACACATACTATAGCTGAGAAAAGCAAAGTTCTAACGCCAACATTTCTTAGCTATGTGAGTGATTACCTGGCATGATACTGCTTCCTGGTTCATTTTCAGGCAAGATCAGTTCACCTAGACCTGACCGAGGACCAGAACCCAGAAAACGAATATCATTTGCTATCTTCATCAGACTGCAGGCAGTAGTGTTCATGGCTCCACTGAGCTCAACCAGAGCATCATGAGCAGCCAGGGCTTCAAATTTATTTGGAGCAGTGACAAATGGCAAGCCTGAAGAAAGGGAAAGAAAAAAATATATATAGAAAGAGAGTGCACGGATTTATAGTATATATAAGTGTATGTACATATGAACAGATAAAAATACAACATTTTTCTACTATCAGCAAGTTAAACAGAAAGTTCCAGTATATAAAAAACAAAGACAGAAGAAAAATTTTATGTCAGGAAAAAAATGTTTAAAACTCAAACTTTTGTTTTTTCTCCAATAGATTTTGGGGTACGAATGCAATTTTGTTACCAAGATGTGTTGCATAATCATGAAGTCTGGGCTGAACAGCACACATTGTAACCCCACAGGTGATTTTGCAGCCCTCACACCCCTCCCACCCTCTCACCTTTGGACTCTCCAGTGACCATTATTCTACTCTGTATGACCACCCATACCGATAGCTTAGTGCCCACTTACAAATAAGAACATGCAGTATTTGGTTTTCCATTCCTAAGTGACTTCATGCAGGATAATGAACTTCAGTTTCATCTGAGTTGCTGCAAAATATATTATTTCATTCTTTTTTCATGGCTGAGTGGCATTTCATGGTATATTTACACCACAAAACGTTTATCTACTCATGGGTTGATGGACACTTAGATTGATTCCATACCTTTGCAATTGTGAACTGTGCTGTGATAAACATCAAAGTACAGGTGTCTTTTTGATATGACTTCTTTTCCTTTGGGTAGATTTATCAGTAGTGAGATTACTAAATCAAATGGTAGATCTGCTTTTGAGATTTCCTTTGAGAGATTTCCGTACTGTTTCCATAGAGGTTGTATTCCTTTACATTCCCACCATGTATAAGCAATCTGTTTTCACCAACATCTCTGGTTTCTTGACTTTTTAACAATGGACTTTCTAATTTAAGTGAGATGGTATAGCATTGTTGTTTTAATTTGCATTTCTGTGTGAGATGTCAAACATTTTTTAATGTTTACTGACCATCTGTTTATCTTCTTTTGCAAAATGTCTGTTTATGTTGTTGGCCTACTCCTCAATGGGACCATTTGTTTTTTCTTCCTGAGTTGTTTGAGTTCCTTGTAGATGCTGGATATGTCCTTTGTTGGAGGTATAGTTTATAAATATTTTCTCCCAATCTGCAGGTTGTCCATTTATTCTGTTGATTACTTCTTTAGAAGTACAGAAACTTTTTGGTTTAATTAAGTCTCCTTTGTTTATTTTTGTTGCATTTCTTTTTGAGGTCGTAGTCACAAATTATTTGCCTAGGCCAATGTCTAGAAGAGCTTTTCCTAGGTTTTTTCCTAAAATTTGCATGGTTTCAGGTCTTACGTTTAAGTCTTTAATCCATATTGAGTGAATTTTTACATATGGTGAGAGACAGGGATCCAGTTTCATTCTTCTGCATATGGCTATCCAGTTTCCCAAACCCAGTGTATGTTTTTGTTTGCTTTGGGAGACTCAAGATTTGTCCACATTTTTTTTTTTTGGAGAAAGAGGCTCACTCAGTTGTCCTGGGGTTCAGTACCATGAAGGTATTGCTCACAGCAACTTCAAACTCCCAGGCTCAAGTGATCCTGTTGCCTCAGCCTCCTGAGTAGCACAGGCACCTGCCACACGACCCAGCTAGTTTTAGAGATGGGGTTTGAGACCAGATAGGCTGGTCTCAGACTCATGAGCTCAAACAATCCACTCACCTTGGCCTCCTGGAGTGTCTAATTATAAAACAAATCAACTAGTGAGCTATAATGTGCAGTATATAATTAATTATCTCTACTTGAAAGCTCTGGTAACATCTGCATTTATTTTTCCCCCATCATCTATATTTATTAAGCATTTTCAGTGTAGTAGACACAATTAAATATATAGAAAATATTGTCCCTGCTCTTGAGGGGCTTACATTCTGAAAGAAAAAAATTACACTTTTTAAAATGGCATTTTTTGTTTGGTGTTTTTTGCAAAGTACTGAGGAAACAGCCTGTAAAATGAACTTTGGATATAACTTAACCTCTTCATTATTTAGAAAATAGAGGAAGAGAAAGAGGGAGGGTTTTTAAAGCAGACAATGACAGACCATTCAGAATAGGTAGAGCTTAAAGGGAAATAAACACAATCTCATCAACCAAGGAGAATTGCTGCAGGTAAGAGGATGAAGGAAATAGTTTGTGAGATGCGAGCAAAGGAAGCAGGTTATCTTAGGCACTGACTAGAGCCAGAAAGATCACGAGACCTTTTTCCAAATACAAAGCCATCAAGTAGGAATGGCTGGGGATAAGACAGAAGGCTAAAAAAGGAAGGTAATTTTGTGTACCCAATAAATAGGAAGAAAAAAGGGTTGAAATGGAAGGTAGGGTATAAAGTATCAAGAAATTCTTAAAAGCCAAACGTGATCTGGAAATATAAAACTTACAGGTAATGCTTCCCCCCCAGAGATGTAATAGGCCAAAAACATGTGTGTGCCTTCCTTAGAAAATGCTGTATTGCCATTTTACTGAAAAAATTTACACGGAACATACTACTTTTTTCCCAACCTCCTCCTGCCCCAGAAAATGTAAGAACTCATTTTTGGGGGATTGGAGAGGGAGGAGAGAAGAACACGGTTACACATGGTTAGAAACAACAGTTATATTAGTAGTATTTGTATTATGATAAACTTTGTGTTTAAACTTGGTAAAAGCCCATTAGCTACCAAGAGAGAAAAGGAATACATTTCCCAAAATGCACAATTTCCTTTAGAGGAGTTTCAGAACCAAAAGATGAATTTACATAAAAAGCTGGACTTGTGTTAATGAGAGCGGATACCCAAGAAGGGTGAGGTCTAGAAGAACAGGTCTTCTCAAGGATACACATGCAGGGTCTCCACGGTGACTCAGCTCTTGGGAATTTGTAAACTTAACTTCCTGGAACTTGGAAATTTCCAAGTTCTGTGAAATCCTGTAGTTCTGTAGGGGCAGGAATAGCATTTCCCGCTTGATTCAAACTGGCCAATGAGGATACCTGTGGGGTGGAACTTTTGACTGTCAATAAAAACGGAAAGACCAACGCAGTTGGGGAGCGTGGCCATTTGGAATTCTTCTACTGCGTAAGCTCCTGGCTGGTAAATAAAGCCCTTCCTCTTATAAACATGGTGTTTGGGTGCTCTTTCTCTCGGTTGGGCATTGTCTTCCTGTAACACTGTGACTAGAACCAAGTTTACCTTTTATTCTCCATCAGGACAAACCAATATGTAGGCATTTTTCTTTGCTTAGACATGGAAATGGTTTTAACAGTGGCCCTTGTAAAGCCACAATGTACCAAAAGTACTAGGCCAAACGTTTGTAACTTGTACAAATATCTGCCTATTTTGAAAATTGCTACTCAAAAGGAAAAATAATTGAATACCACCAGAGAGTAAACAAAGGTAATACTGGTAGATTTTAATTGAGCGATGTATAAACTCCTACATGGAAAATTTTTTTTTTTTGGAAAATTTTTTAAAAGAAAAAGAATTGACATTACAACTTTGGAACCAGATGTAAAACACTAGTTTGATGAGTTAATTCTAACTTTAAATTCAGAAAAATTCAAGACAGAAACACCTTGATTAGCATCATGAAAATGAAAACTAATTCACGTGGCCACCAACCTGTGAGTGAAGCCACTTTTGCAGCAACTTTTTCTGCGAAGCCAACTCTAGTATTTAAACCGGTCCCGACAGCGGTGCCTCCAGCTGCGAGCTCGTAGATTCTTGGCATGGCAGCTTTGATTCTCGCCACTGCGTAGGCCACTTGTTGAACATAACCACTAAATTCCTGAAAAGAGAAGAAAATGAAGGTGGGAATAAACAATTCCAAACGACTTATGTTACTCGAACTGCATTACATAGAAAGTTTTAAAAATACATTTCAGGATACTCCATTATAAGCTACTCACGTGGTAGTTATACTATTTTAATTCATCTGATGAGCAAAGGATAGCACAGGATGAGAGTTTATAAATGCTAACTGACATGTGATGTCATGATTCTCAAAGTCAGTGGACCTTCCATGGTATTCTCTAACTAATAGGTCTCTAACAGCAGCTTATTCTTTAGATGATTCACATATGCCATCCCACTCATCAATAAACTTTGCTAAGTGGAAAAATTGTTCATCCAAAATCTCCTTTTGAAGAACTATTTTGAAAAAAGATAGCCTTTTTCAAAATGTTTGGATTTTTCCCCCACATATCATATATAGACTTAGTTTTGTCTTGCAAAGAAATATTCAAGTCATTAATACTGAACATGGTATCATACAGAAATGCTGCACTTCTATAGATATCTTCTTTCAAAATAATTCACATTGCTGATTCTGTTCTTTATAAAATTTAACTATCTGTTCTTGTTGAGATGAAATTTTGGCTAGTACCTATTCTTGTGATAGCCAGCGCACTTTAAAATGACAGAGCAAATCCACACTGAATATCTCATAGTTCCACTTCAGCATGTTAGATGCCAGATTGCACTTGCCTGAATACAGTTAAACTTACCACTTGTTGCAAAGTGTCACTTGAAATAGTAGCTTTAGCATAGAAATTTTGCTGATGCGAAATACAATGAAAAGAAATGACAGCATCTGGATATGTTAATACTTGACATGTGCAATAAACTTTTCATGTTTTTCTGCGATAACAGGTGCACTGTCTGTACATACACTCAAAAAAATTACCAAATTCAATCCACCTTCATGACATTTATCTTGAAAGTTGAAGATATTTATTCCCTGTGTTCTGTTCACAAGAGTGCATAAAGTAACTCTTTATAGCAAAGAAGATCTTCTGTTATGACCTGAATGAAGTATAAACCCTGTGCCAAGTCAGTAGTATCAGTTGATTTATTCAAAGCAACTGAATAATATATATTTTCCTTCTGAAGTATTGCATGAAGTTGTTCTGTTAAGTCAAAGGCTAATTCATGCTGCTGATGCATTATGGTTCACCTTGAAGGAGGCAGTTATTGTATTCTGAAACATTAGCAGGGTCTAATCATCCTACAATTTCAATGCACTCTTCACAATTTCTACACCACTGAATAGCTTCCCTTTTTGTCCTAACTATATAACTTCTTTACATAACTTCTAAAGATACTTTAGAAGTTGCTTCAGTAGCATTTTTTCCAGGTCTTACTGCTGTTAAAAGAGTTGTCTTTGCCTATGTTTTTCATCTTTTAATTTCTTCAGTACAACATTACATGTCTCTCTCAAATTTAAAATATTTGTGGTCCTTATGAGTTTTATAATGCTGATAAGCATTGAATTTCTTCAATGTTCATATTGCAGTATCACAAAGCAAGGAAATCATCTTATCTTTGGCAGAAACAAGATAATACTGCAATCCTATTTTCTTCCTTCATAGTTCTCGTGGTCTTCTGTGACAGGTTGGGCTGTTAAGCAGAATTAAAAACTTCTATCGAGCTAAGAAACTACTCACAAATTCCACATCAAACAGAAACAGCATACCATTGTCAAAAGCTGATTACAGACTGGAGTACTTGACTTCCATAAACTCTTGCCCACCAGACTCGTGAAGTAGGGGTGCCAGTCAGACAGGGAAGTTGTAACTGAATTAGCTGTCAATTTAGCCCTTATGGCTTAACTTATGTTCTAAGTATGTTTGGTCAAATTGGATGATTAATTCATGGGAACCTATTTTATTCTTTGGTATTTTCAATAAGTTCATTTTAAAAATGAAATATAAATAACAAACAAAAATGTATTAATAAAAATAAAAGGACTCGTTTTGTCCAATTTGGATTCAGTCAAAAGGCCACAAAGCCACAGGTTCCCCAACCCTGGGCTATACCACAGAGCTGGCTGTGTAACGGGCTTCACGATGTGTTTGTGTAAAGTACACTCTCTGATGTTTGCTCAGTGACGAAATCACCTAAGGACACATTCTTTTGCATATATCCCTGTCATTAAGCAACACACGATTGTATATGTAAGTATGTGTACACACACACACAAACACAGCTCCCCACACCAACTGGATTGACTCAGGAAATAAGTTTGACTGGGAAAAAATGTACAATCTCAAAAGACAATTCCAATTAAAGCAAGTATAAATGCTTCTGATAAAATAAGTCAAACAGAAAAACATAATTTTCTGTCCTAACAGTTAAAATGATGATTTTGTATAGAAGGCCGAGTCATGGCCCAAATGTACTTTAGCATAGTGGTTTTCAACACATGACACATCCAAAAAGGAAAAATTTAGAAACCTGAGGGATTCACAAAAGTCTCAAATACATACATAGTCTCTCCTTAGAAATTATGCCCGGTACTAGGAACCACTGTTGAAAGAAAAATGAGAACAGTCCTCTGAGGCAAACTAATCTCGTGAGTTCAATTTAGTCCCATCATTTGTTTTCAATTAAGCATTTTGAGTTTTCTTCGTTCATTCCACAATTAAATTAAGCTAAGTGATCAAGCTTTATTATTTACTACAACTATACAAAACCACAAATTAGAAGCTATCTCAGTAATTAGTAGCCATATTCTCACATTCGCCTCAATTCTATGAAACTTACCTTCATTTCTATGAATTTATTATTTGATAACTATCATTTGATACTTAGCACTTAAAATCACCTCCTGAGATAGAATTTGTGTACGTCCTATTCCCAAAGTAGAGTATGAGCTTATTAACACAGAACCTTGACCTAGGAGTTCCTTACATTTCCTTCACAATGAATACTATTAAATATCCTTTAAAGTAAAGAAACATGAAAACACTTCCTCATATCTTAGAGAAGAGAGTTCTATCTTTTGCATGTGATCAAAACAACTTTAAAGGGTACAACCTACCTTGGTTAATCACTTTAAAATTCATTTTAAATAACCAACTAATTTAGAACAAGAAGGACAAAGAAATCATAATAATGGTATTGACAAAGAAGATGACGATGATGATTAACACTAACAGGTACTTACTATGTGCCAGGCCTGGTTCTAAGCATTGTACATGAATTGCTTATCAGTTTAGAACTTCACAACTATCCTATGAAAGAGAAATTATTTTCCTCATCTTACAGCTCAGAAAACCAAGATAAAGAAAGGCCACTTAATTTTCCTATAGTTCCACGGCTTGTATACAGCAAAGCTAAGATCTGAAGCTGAGCAGGCTGGCCCAAGTCTAGCTTACGGTCAGGATACTCTGCTCTTCTTCTGAGTGGATGTCAGTAGAAACCATTGACTGGTTGATATACAACAGTCTCGGTCACTGAATTTAATTGTTATAAATTTGGCCTTTTAAATCAGTAAGATTTTGAGGGTGATATACTGGCCATTTGTACCAAGCCCTGAATTGAGTAAAATTAGTCAAACTCCCATACCTGCCCAAGAGTAAGTGGCACAGCATCCTGTGTGTGAGTACGCCCAATCTTGATGATCTGCGCAAACTCTTTGGATTTTGCGTGGAGAGCATCATGGAGCTTCTGCAGTCCTGGTAACAGCACTTCATGAACCTCTACTGCAGCAGCAATGTGCATTGCTGTGGGGAAAGTATCATTTGAGCTCTGTTGGAGATTTTGCAGAAGAAACAAAAATGTTAATTCAGAGCTCACAATGAACAAATTTGACCGTTTCAATTAACAAAACTCACTAAATGCTCAAAACTCTCTCTATAGTACTCAATTACATTTATGCGTGGCAACTCACTCAGGATCAAATAAGACACAACTTGGTTTCTTACACATAACATGCTCAAAACTGCATTACATTCACCAAGTAAGCTGAATGTATTGTATATACATGTTACAGAAAATACATATTACAGGTGTCTGCTGAGAAAGGGCAGCAAAACATTCAGAAGTGCAATTTACAACCACATTTGAAGACAATGATAATAACATCTTCCAATTATACAGTACATACAGTGTTTCATGAACATTTATTAAGTACATACAGTGTTTCATGAACATTTATTAAGTTTAGAAAAATTCCATGAGGTAAGATCAATGCTTTAAAAGTAGGACAGCCAAGTTCTCAGAGAGATGGAACTGGCAAAACGCATTCCCTCAGGGACCTTCAGTCACTTCTACGATTATCTTCTCCATAGTTTATAGTCTCAGTCTAACCATGAGAAAGCATCATATACACCAAAATTGAGGAAGATTCTACAAAATATCTGACTGCTACAGTTAAAAGTGTCAAGATCACTAGGGTCTGTGTGTCTCACCCGCCAAATTCATAGTTAAAATCCCATTCGCTAAGGTCATGGTATTAGGAGGTGGGGCCTTTGAGGGGTGATTAGGTCACAGGGCAGAGGTCTCATGAATGAAATTAGTGCCCTTATAAATTAGAGACCCCAGAGAGCTGCCTGGACCCCTCTGCCACATAAGGACACAAGATGCCAACTGTGAAACAGGAATTGGGCCTCCAACATATGATAAATCTGCTGGTGGCCTGATCTTAGATTTTCAGCCTTCAGAACCGCGTTAATTAATTTCTGTTGTTTATAAGGTATCTGATCTATTGTATTTGTTACAGCAGCCCCAAGAGACTGAGACAATCACAAAAGGCAAAATTCTAAGAAAATGTCACAGATTGAAAGAACCTAAGAAGACATGTGACTCAATGTTAATGTGTGGCATGGTCTGAATGCTGAAAGAGAAAAAAACAGGTGGAAAAACGGGAAATTCTAAATAGTCTGTTTAGTTGACAGTAACGTACTAATTAGTGTTAATTTCTTAGTTTGATAAACCTGCCATCATTATATAAAATGTAACAGTAAGGCAAGATAAGTGTAAGGAATAAACTTTTAAAAATATCCTTATAATTCTCTTTAGTAATTATAAAATTATTTTAAAGTAAAGTTTTTAAAATAAACCAATGAAAATATACATATATACTAAACTTAGGTATCCTAAAAATGACTTTTATAAACTCTAAGATATGAAGCCAAGATTCCTAAAAGAAATCAGATACATAAGAAGTATTCTTTTGTTGGGTGGCGCCTGTGGCTCAAAGGGGTAGAGCGCCGGCCCCATATGCCAGATGTGGCGGGTTCACACCCAGCCCTGGCCAAAAACTGCAAAAAAGAAGAAGTATTCTTTGTTAAAGAATATAAGCTAAATGGACTCTCCTTGTCAATAAGCCAATTCCTATTTTACGTACAGAGATATCCAACCCACAGCCCAGGTGGGCAGTATGCAGATTTAGTGAGGACTTTTTTTTGCTTATCTGTGGTGTCAGCCATCACACAAAGTAGGCACCAACCATTTATTGTTAATCAACTCTCTTTATGTTTCTGTATTTAACATGTGCCCAAGGTAACTCTTACTCTTCAGTGTGTAGCAGAAGAAAAAAAGGTTGGGAACCCCTGTTTACAAGAAAAATCTCAGGTATACTTCTCAATGTATAACAAAAAAAAGAAGAGATCATATACCAACCTGGCTTTTATTAACATGATCATTGGGATGCACAGGACTCTTGCTACCAAGTTCACCTCCTAATATTTCAATTGCTCTGTTGCTAATCACTTCATTTACATTCATATTCGTCTGGGTTCCAGATCCAGTCTGCCACACCACGAGAGGAAAATGATCATTTAATTTACCTTCAGCCACCTGCAGGCAAAGAGTTAAAAATAAATATTTTACAAATAAAAAATAATATTCATTTAGTGATTTTAGTCAACCATAACTAAATTCCATTCATAGAACTACTGATATTTTAAAGATGTGCATTGTTTTCATATGCTAATACTTATGGTGCCAAAGAGTTTGAATATAGTTATCCCACAAATCTAAGCTTCTGCAGCCACCACTTGCTCCAATGACTGCTATTTCAGAAAGTAAAATATTATCTGTTCTGAACGGCATGACAATTCACTGGTTACAAATGAAAGCTGAACCAAAGCCATCTTCCTTATTTTTCTCCAACTGCGTCCTGTTACAGCAGGCCACCTGTTAAGGCTGGCAAATAAATTAGGTTTTTAGATACATTTACTGTTGGTGCTCAGCAGGAATATCTAACAGATGTTACCACCAGAGTCAGCATGATAATGAGCCAGTGACATGAAAATGTGAGTTCACTAATAGCTACTTAATTGCACAGATGTCCAATGAGCAGCAATCGCCAAATGTAGAAACAAACACTGCCCAGATTTACCCCTGTTTTTGTCGTATTTTTGTACTTTCCGCTCATGTGCTACTTTTTGGACTGTATGCTTTCTGAATGAGTGCTGTGTCTCTTCTGGAATGATTTTAGCTAAAAATCAATTGGTCCCCTTGAAAATGAACTTTTTTTTTCTAGTTGAATATATATAATAGATAATCAGTGTACAAAATTTTGAGAACTGAGAGAAGCAGATAAAGGACACTATGGTTCTGCTCCTCACAAATCATGACAATCAACACGTGGACCTCTCCTTCCAGCCTCCATACAATAAGGGGTACGTGTGTGTGTATATGAAAACACATTTTCTGTTCATTTTTCTAAATAAAATTAGGATCATAAATACATACATTTTTGCAAACTTTCTTATTTCTCATAGACTAGGCTTTGTTCTACACCAATATTAAAAAAAACTAATTTTCTATAATTTACAATGTAACCATAACTTACCCAGTAGCTATTATAGTTAGATATTGTACATTATTAGGTGTAATGGACCATATAATATACTATCTACACAGTTTTTACACTATTATCTCTGCTTGCTTCCTTGAGGCAATGTTATTAGTACACTGGTGAAATTATACTCTTAATATAAATTATCAAATAATCAACCAGTTTTAAAAGGAACCATTTATACATAGTATAATAAAATAGGAAATTAAATAAAGTTCCAACAGTTTCCATCCACAAATTTTTCTAAAACCTGTATAAATTACAAAGGGAGTCAAGGGGTTTAAAAATAAAAGGAATAAAATCATTCAGAAATTTTGTCACAGTATTTCAAGCACCATATTAACATTCTCACTAAACAATAATGCTACCACCTTACCTGAAATTTATTAACTAAAAATTCACAGTGCCCTTTCCTCCTGCCAGGGTATGTGGTCATCCAGTGGATGACAGGGATCCGATGTAATTAAGTAAATACACTCAGCACCTCCTACCTCGTCTGCTGCCTTCATGATCGCATTAGCAATCTTCGGATCAAGACCATAGTCCTGGTTTACTTCAGCAGCTGCTCGTTTCAAGATGCCAAAAGCTTTAATAACTGGGACCTAAAATTAACCAAAAAAAATCTCAAATTTACAACTTATTATTATGAAGGTTTATCATTTAAGGCAGATACAAAAATTGAACATAAAACAGTAACTTAAGTAACATTATAACCTTCAGTTGTTTAGGATATAAAGATTATAGACAGGCAAATAATGAACCAAGAATCAACATTATCATATATCAATTTGTTGAGGAAACCAAACAAGAGCAAATACATTACTTCTTCATATAAATGTATGTGTGTGCCTTTCACATACACATACATACATACTCAAATAATTACAATGCAGTTTTTTCATACTGTTTTTATATATATCCACATACACATACAAAAAGCACACGTGCTTATTTCATACACTATATATAAAAACAAATGGTCCTTAATCATTTCACAGACAACAGCCATTATTTTCTTTAATAGGTCCCAAACTGCATTATGATTTTTTCCTCTCTTAAAAAGAAAAAGATCAATGATACATTTAACTGCCAATCAGTATGAGATTACTAGTTACTGGATCTGTCATAATTTCACCCTAAAGCCAAAAAACAGTATATTCTAGATAGTGAAGCCTTGATACTTCTGGTGATGAGTCACTGGAAATTTCTCTCACAAGAATTTTTTTTTTTTTTAAACTCAGGGTTCTCTACACTTAAAGTTGACAGCTTCTGATCAGCTTTATGTGCAACCACACTTTTAAACCCTGTCTGCAGATCTCTTCATGGTCTATCTCAATAGCTCTGAGCAGCTTTATGTGCAAACACACTTTCAAACCCTGTTTGCAGATCTTTTCATGGTCTATCTCAAATCACCTCATCAATTTTTTTTTTCTTTTTCTTTTTTTTGTAGAGACAGAGTCTCACTGTACCGCCCTTAGGTAGAGTGCCGTGGCGTCACACGGCTCACAGCAACCTCTAACTCTTGGGCTTACGCAATTCTCTTGCCTCAGCCTCCCGCAGCTGGGACTACAGGCGCCCGCCACAACGCCCGGCTATTTTTTTGTTGTTGTTGCAGTTTGGCCGGGGCTGGGTTTGAACCTGCCACCCTCGGTATATGGGGCCGGCGCCCTACTCACTGAGCCACAAGCGCCGCCCCACCTCATCAAATTTTAAAAAGATAAGTTAAATAACTTTTGATGAGTTTTCATGAAATCACAACCTAGTTTTTGTAAGACAAGGGAATTATGAGTTATTGTCAAAATTAATAAAATTAGTACTACAGATATATTACCAGATTTGAATGAGGACAGAGCAAGAGGCAGAAAGGGAGGTAAGGAAGAGAGGGATGAATGTGTAAAAGAGAAGCTACAGTCCTTAGAGGGGAATCAAAGTAGAAAAAGCAAAAACAACAACAAAAAAAGAATGAATAGGACATGTTAAATGCATAAACGTGGACTAAAGAATAAGCTGAGGGACAAAGAGAAAAGAAAAAAAAAAGAAAATTTTCACTGTGAATTTCAAGTAACTAAAATTGAAACATTGTTTTATTCAAATGAAATAGAGACAAATAGAACATAGAATTAGAAATGTAAAAGCTTTAAACATGAAAACAAATGGGGATTTAAATTTCAACAAGAGTAAACTGCAGAATGGGCTGAACCACTAGCAAAGTCATAACTAAATCTCAATCAACACTGGCCATCTGAATGGAAGGACCAATCCTAGTAATTATGGACCCATAAAAATGAAAAAGGGTTATAGCAGAAAGAGTTTTAAAATAAAATGCCAAAATGTTTCACTGGGGAGAAAAGGCAGGTTATGTTACTCTCAATGTACTCACATTAGAAGTTCATAATCTCTTTTGGCTTTGTTTTCCTTTGGCTCTAAGTAAAAAGGGCTAAGTTTAATTATGCTACTCAGTTCAGAGTACGTGTTGTCTGTCTCATGTTTTTAAAAAGTTCAGGAAATTAATCCAGATGAAGTCAAATGTGACAAAATTGGTAACCCACATGCCTACCCTTCACAGCTGTACAATCCAAATGGCTGCCTGGTCTCTGGAGCCGCAGCAGCCACCACCCACCCCGGGACTACACACCTTGCTGGGCAGAGCAGACAAGCAGAATATGAGCCATGCCTACTCCCACCAACACTGGCTGGGGCCGACCTCCTCACTCCCAGGGCCTAAATTACATGAGTCTTTTAGAATTGTCACTACTCTTTGTCACCTAACCATGGAGTCTAATCCTATGCTTACCTTGCCACCAAGCAGGCTGTAGGTGGTAACAACAAAGAGATTTTCCTCAAAGATTCAGCTGCCTGTTGTAAACTTCTATAAATCTATCAAGAGTCATTCTTAAAGGTTTAAGAGTTAAGTTAAAATATGGCAGTGAAATTACTTAAAATAAAAGCATATTTACAAGATAACTATTAAATAGTGTCTCACCGGATGCAGCCTGGCTACTTTCTAGGCTTACTAACCCCTACCCTGCATTCCTGCATTGGCTAATTTTCATACTCCAGTTGAGCTCCATGGAATATGTTATGTATTTCGTCAGTTCTTTTCACACTTTAACATCTCTGAAATCAAGATGCCCTTTCCAGTCAATGACCGGTCACAACCTAACTGGCAGTGTTTTTCTCTCTTAGTGGCATACATACCAGTGCTTCTAATCGATGGCACCTTAAATTTAATGAAATGTGGTAGAAAGTTTCTACCATTACATCACTCATGTGGCATAGAACAAATACTTGATCTACTATAGGTCAGACATGCTGAAGAGTAATACTTTGATGTTATCTTTTTTGTACCGTACACTCTTCTGGAAACTGACACCAAGATAGAAAGTATAATATTAAAAAAAAAAAAAAAAAATCTGAGTTTTAAATCAGTGGAAAATAAAAGAATTTGATATTGAAATAAAAATGTTAAAACCCGGCAGTGCCTGTGGCTCGGTGAGTGGGGCGCCGGCCCCATGTGCCGAGGGTGGCGGGTTCAGACCCAGCCCCGCCAAACTGCAACAGAAAAAAAAAAAAAAAATAGCCGGGCGTTGTGGCGCGCCTGTAGTCCCAGCTGCTCAGGAGGCTGAGGCGAGAGAATCGCGTAAGCCCAAGAGTTTGAGGTTGCTGTGAGCCGTGTGATGCCACGGCACTCTACCCGAGGGCCATAAAGTGAGACTCTGTCTCTACAAAAAAAAAAAAAAAAAGTTAAAATCCTACTAAAAATCAGCAAATACCTAGCAAGAATAAAAAGCATTTGGTTCTATCAAAGTCCAAAATATTCAAAGCCATAGCTCAAAATAATAGCATCCTAATATTTCAATAAGTTCTTTGCTATTTCATCTAAAGAGAATATTTTATTACTCAACAAATTTTGTTTATTACTCAAAACAAATACTAGTTCTCTAATAACTTTACATTTTAACTCTGTAAAATATTTACTTTGTAAGTAAAGTGACTTATATGAATACAGCCTAGTTCATCCAAAGTAAGTTAACATTTCCCCAAAAGTCACGTACTGGCATGCGTTCCGTCACACCTCCAATCTTGAAGTTCATCGTAGATCTCACAGTCTGGGCGCCATAATACTTATCATTTGGGACCTTGAGTTCACCAAAGGTATCATATTCTATCCGGAAGGAATTCTGGCTGGCCTGAAACAGGGATAAGGCAATGTTACAGCTTGAAAAGAAACCAAGTATTAGCATCTTACCAGTTTTCAGGGGAAAGAAACCTTTGCAAGTAGCACACGGACAAAAAATTCCACTTTGATTCTCATTCTACTCTCTGCCTTTACTTCTCCCTTTGAGAAACTTTTGTTATAGATTATAGAATTCATATCCCTGCAGATAATAGATTGTACATTTACACAAACCTTAGCTATGATCTACAAACACTATGCATAAGAGAGAGCATAGTACAATACAAACAGCAAAGGCTTTACAGTCAGATAACCCACCACTTAGCAGCTCTATCACCTTTAGCAAATCATTTTTTCTCATCTATAAATTAAAATAAATCTATAGATAAGGGGAGACAGGCTAGGTTAATTCTTAACCTTTTTGGAGTGATGGAACCCTCCAAGAATCTGAAAAAAGCTATAGATCCTCTTCCTAGAAAAAGGAACATGAACACATTTATGCATAATCTTACATGTAATTTAGGGAGTTTACATCTCGAAGCCAAACTATGACCCAGAGTAAGAACTCGTGGACTCAAACTCCCTTTTAGGAAGAAGCTAGGATTTGACCAAGGATCAACTTATATTAATAAACATTAGTAACTGTTCAATAAATACTTATAATGTTGTAAAAAATAATTTACTGTAAAACACTAGAAATTTGAAATTTACACATGATACTTTATTAAGGAGCCATCCGAGAAATACTCATTACTTTAATATGTTCGTCTTACAACAATTATGAAATAAACATGATCAGGTGATTCAAAATTTTAAGATCTCTAGCCAAGTAATTTTGTTTTAGTAAATAAATAGTCCACTAACAAGAAAAAATTAATTTATAGTTATCCCCTGGGAGTAGTGTTATAAAACACTTTACGATGCAGGAAAAGAAAAGTCATTGTATCGAGGTAGAAATACAGAAGTCTAACCAATGAAGTACATTTTCTTTCTATGCCTAAAGGCAGGTAGAGAACTGGCCTAAGCCAACAAGCAGCAACTCCTAACAATAAAAATAATCATACACAGGCAGTCACTGCGCTATGTGGCCAACCGCTCTTCATGCATTGCCTTATTTGACTTTCACAACCAACCTCGGAGATTTTACTATTACTTTCTTCACCTTAGAAGAGACACCAGACTTGGAAAGATTAAATAACTCAGCAAATCATCAGATAGCAAGAGAGAAGGCCTAGACACAGACCCTGGTGTGTCAGACTTCAAAAGCTGTTGGGATTGATTTTTCTTTTTACTTTCTTTTTTTTTAGAGACAGAGTCTCACTATGTCGCCCTTGGTAGAGTGCCATGGCGTCACAGCTCACAGCAACCTCAATCTCCTGGGCCATAAATGATTCTGTAGCCTCACCCTCCAAGTAGCTGGGACTACAGGGGCCCACCACAATACCCAGCTATTTTTTGTTGCAGTTGTCATGTTGATTTTAGCTGGCCCAGGCTGGGTTTGAACCCGCCAGCCTTGGTATATGTGGCCAACGCCCTACCCACTGAGCTATGGGTGCCGCCCAGGATTCACTTTTCTATCACTAAGAAACTGTGGGGGTAACTCCAGGTCAGCTTATAACAAGTCCTTAAGTTATACCGCTATTCTGTAAAATAAAAGGCCTGAACATGTACATTTTTTTCTCTAGTGGAGCTTGTTTACGCTGATACTATTACATACCAACTTTCTTCCTACCCTGTAAACCAAAAATAGCAGTAAGGTTCTAAATCTCAAATGCAATTTTATATCTCAAATGCTTTGCAGTCTTTGCTTTGGATATCCTAAGTAAATATCCTGATATGTTTAACTGTACTTTGAATCAATAACATAAGCAATGACATCAGTGGCACCAAGGACACCACCTATCATAGGACAGCAACAAGATGGTGGCTCCAAAAAGGGAGAATGGTTTTCATCAGTGGTTTGTGAAATCAAGTTTGAGTTCTTAAATTGCATTTCTTAAATCATCACGGTCCAAAATTATTACATTGTCATCATAAAACAACAATAATCTTGTCCCCTAAATAGCAGGTTGCTATGGTAATAATCAAATCCATTCAAAGTTACTTTGTAAGATCTAATGAACAAATTTTAACTATGTTCTTCAGCTTAAACCTTAAAAAAAAAAAAAATTCCAAACAGGAAAGAATAGTCTCAATCAAATCCTAGTATTTTTTGACAGTGATCAATCATTAAGAAAATGGAGATGTCAATTGCGGCTGAAATCACAATCTCAGCAAAAACTTCAAAAATTTACTTCCTGTCTTCATAATAACAAAAACAAAATCCCAAATATGTAACAACAAACACTGTGGGCAGCAGCTTAGTTGGCTAATAAACTACTTCAAAAAGCAAAAAAAGTTTTCGCCTCTTCCTTAACCCCAGGAAATACAGGGGGTGCACAAATCTGTAGGACAGACACTGAAGCAATGCTGAAAACTCTATCTGTAAGGCACACGTGATACACCTACGGCAAATAAAGGATGGGATCCCGTGCATAGCAGAAAGGTAGAGTGTGTCCCTCAAAATTGATGCAAAAAAACCCCATATAGACAGACATACAGACTGCTTCCTGCACATGCCAATTGTATTTCAATTATCCAAAGCAAGATATTATTTTAAAAGATGATAGGAGACCCAGAAGGGAACAGCAGGGTGTATGAAATATTCTACTTAAGAAAACACTTTGGGGCTGGACCATGGCTCATGGCTGTAATCCTAGCACTCTGGAAGTAGTGGGTGGATTGTCAGAGCTCACAAGTTTGAGACCAGCCTGAGCAAGAGCAAGACCTGGTTTCTAAAATAGCTAGGCATTGGGGTGGGTACCTGTAGTCCCAGCTACTTGGGAGGCTAAGGCAAGAGAATTGCTTAAGCCCAGGAGTTTGAGGTTGCTGTGACACCACAGCTATCAAGGGGGACAAAATAAGACTGTTTCAAACAAAACAAAAAGAAAAGAAAACACTTTGTTCAAACTAAGAAAATTAGAAAGTTGTACTCTATCACAAAGTTACACAAGAACCAGGAATTGGAGAAAAACTGTCAGAGGTTGGCATCTGTTAGATAAACACATACATATAGACAGACGAACAATGGACTAAGTCAGGAAACTCTCAGATTTCTTCAAATGTTCTTTACAATGACCCACGGAACAAAAAAACTTTAATATCATATTCAGTATATATGTAAACATGTGCATATGCTCAGAAAAACCTGAAATAAAAATTACATGAAATATGTCATACAGTCATATTTTCTGTTATTCGATTCTGTTTTTTAAAAATACTGCTGATCACTACCCACAACATTGATTTCACCACCCACTAAGGAGTCCACCTCCAGATCGGGTGTGAAAAATACTTAAGTGGTTTTCAAAATCTTCCATCATCACAAACATTACCTCTTCCCAGTAGCTTGGCTAAAAAGAAAAGGGTGCTCACCTAAATTAATGAGAAAATTATCAGTGCTTTTGATGAAAAATGAAGTGATGAATGGTATCTCTTAAGTAAGTTTCATATAATAACAGTCCATTATTGGAAAAAGCTATTTTGGAGATCAAGTCTTCAAATCCCATTATTCAGTTGGCAGAATTTCAGGGAGAAGATAGTTGTCACTTTTAGGATTAATACTACAGTTTTCAGAATTTAACTAGGTATGCATCAGGCAGGCAAGAAAAATGTGATTTTCTAATGGTTTCTGGCATTTATAATCACTTCTCCTCCTGGAGAATAATGGATGAATAATTAGTCCATGTTCACCTCTGTATGAAAGCTATTAAGTTCTAGACACATTAAGTACTGTAAACAGTCACTGGCCCCAGGAACCTCAGGAACTGAGGTGGTCCCAAAATTTGTATGCCAGTCTAACCAGAAGGGTTAGCCCCAAAATATAAGCTTCCCCAAAAGATGACCCCCATTAAACTAAATTATGGCATTTCCTAAAGAAAAAATAAAATGCTTTTCAGATTTTCAGTCTAAAGTAGTTTAGACGAGTATTTCAGTGTTCAAGAAAATCATTATGGGGGTGCCTGTGGTTCAAAGGGGTAGCGCGCCGGCCCCATATGCTAGAGGTGGCGGGTTCAGACCCAGCCCCGGCCAGACTGCAAAAAAAAAAAAGAAAATCATTATCATTTTTTATGCAAAAAGAGTATCACAAGAGATTAAAAATTCAACATTTGATTGCATTAGGCTTTGAGTTTTCAGTTTCTTTTTTTTCCTTCTTTTATGAGACAGAGTCTCACTCTGTCACCCTGGGTAGAGTGTCGTGGCATCATAGCTCACAGCAACCTCAAACTCCTGGGTTAGTGTGATCCTCTTGCCTCAGCCTCTCCAGTAGCTGGGACTACAGGTACCAGCCACAATGCCCAGCTAGTTTTTCTATTTTTAGCAAAGGGGTCTTTTGCACAGGCTGGTCTCTGAACTCCTGAGCTCAAGCAATCCATATGCTTTGGCCTCCCAGAGTGCTAGGATTACAGATGTTGAGACACCGCACCCAGCCAGGTCAGTTTCTTTTTGAAAAAGCCTGTCCTAAAGTAGAAGGTAACTATCAAGTCTCAAAATAGGCAAATACATAATAATAGTTTATTGATATTACATAGCCATTTAGAACAAAATATTACCTATTTATAGACTAAAATTGCAAGGTCACATTGCAATTATTCATGTGTGATTTATTCTCTTATTTAACTGCTTTGATTAATCTCTCCCAGTATCTAAATTCTATGCTTATCTGGACTGTTACATTTACAGGGTTCAATACATAGAAGGCATTCAATCAATATGCTTTCTAGCAAATGGACTTTTATGTGTTCTTTCCAGTGAAAGGTAACTTAGTGCATCTAGTGTTTTGTAAATGTTTCTCAACACTAGCAACAGGAAGAACTTTTAATACAATCAACAGAGATTCTGGAGGCGAGAGAGAAGGTTAGGGAACAAAATATGCTTAAAAGTATGAAAAAAGAATATCTACCCTCATCTTATTTTAGCTATGAATAATATTACAACCCTAAGAGGAAGGCAGTACTATTTTTTTTACGCTTGCCCCAATAAGACAGATTCAAAAGTTCTGTTCCCCTGCATAAAACATTAAATATATAAATAAATAATAAAAGGTTAAAGGTTCCAAAATACACTAAAATTATTCAGGTAGGGGGTTCCAGGAATATAAAGCATCCTAAATTTTGTAGTTTCAGGGATGGTGATCCAATCGAATTATTTCAAAATTTACAGTCCAGAAAACGTATTGGTCCTTCGAAATACCCTAGGATGGAGCATTTGTTTAATGACCACTTAATACATGGTGTTTTCACATGTGCAATCTTAAACTGCAAACCTCATGCTAAACCACAGTGAAGGGTGCAGAACTGTAGCTCTTCCTAAATTGCAGTTAATTTCTTAACTTTTTCTAACATTATACATATATACTTAATATTTTTCAAAGCCTGCTTACCGAAGGTGTCATTAAAAAAGCTTAGGTAAGCATGTCATAACTTGAACTTGGATCTTTTAAATTCCTCAGCCGTCTTTCTGAATAAAAAGTACTGATTCAGGTTTAGTTAGGTCCAATCCAATCTACTTAAACATGCTTCAGAATGCTATGTCCCTGTTTAGGAATTTCAGGAGTTTACAAAAATTGAGGAGGAAATCCTATTCAGCCTAACTAAAAAGCAATCTCATGAGAAGTAAAATCTTTCAGGAGCCTCCTAACCACCTGAAAAGCTGAAAACGTCCACTGCACCTTAATGAACCAAGAAGCCACAGTTCTCAGGCCACTAGAAGAAGACGGGGCCAGTGTCCCGCCTGTGAGGCCCACCTAAGGCGCAGGGCGGGAGCTGCCCCTCTCCCATCATTCTCCTTCCACCCCGACCCTGCGCCCAGCCCCACGGCTAAGCGTGTTACCCCAAAACGCCCCGGCTTCCGCCGGCTGTGGGAGCTCCGGGGAGGAGCCAGGAGAGGGCCCGGCAGGACCCTCACAGGCTGCTGCCCACCTCCCCAAGCGCTCTACTAGCGCACAGGACCCATCCCCGGGCTGGAGCGGGCCCAGAGCCCGGCAGGGACGCCCGGGAACTCCCTCCCGCCGGCCAGCGGGGCGCCCGGGCCAGCAGGCAGGAGGACTGAAGGTCATTGCAGAGAGGCCGAGGGACAGACGGCCTGCGCTCACCATTCGAGCCGCGTTCGGGACCCAGAATGGGGGGACGGCCGCGCCACTCGAGCAGGGAGCTGAGGCTGCGGCTGGAGCTCGCAGAAGGCGACGCGACCGCGCGAGAAGACGGAGTGCTCGGGACATGGTGCTGTGAAGCCTGGGTAGACTTTCAGAGTGGCCGTGGCCACGCCTCCACGCCACCTGTCAGCGTCTGCCCGCCCACCGGGCCTCGGCTCTTATCCAATCAACAGCCTGAAACCCACGGGGTGAGGTGGGACCAATCGTGAATGGCCAGTAAAGAGTGAGGGGGCGGGCTTACTTCCGAGCCGTAGTAGTGCGGTGTTGAAAACCCTGCGATTCATGGGAAACTAGAAAGAAGGGAATTGTGGGAAAGCGAGTTTAGGCTTCTCTTCCAGCCGGTTTGCTGTGTGTAGCTGTTGAAAGTGGGAAGTATTAGCTGATGAATCAGTTAGGGTTTGATTGGTGAAATATCCTAGAAACAAATATTTATTTATTTTTGTATTTGGGGTGTAACCACTCATTACTTGTTGTAGTATGAAATCCTTCCTCATTTCTTCCAGATACCTTTTGTGTACAAAATAGAATGCTCTTTTCTTTTTTACTTATTTTGAGGTCTTCACAATTTCCTTTCTCTTCTTAGTCTGTACTCTCAGAATTTTCTCTTTTAAATGTACTATAAAAGATGTCCATAATTATAGGTGATCTCGGAATTTGTGTGATTTGTATACGGGTTCTCCAAGGTTTTTTGCATGGCTAATAGATGCATTTTTAAGTCAAGAAAGACATATAGCGTTAATAGGTGACACAGAAACTGATGTAAAATTGCGTCTGACTCACAATTTTGTCTCCTCTTTTCCTTTCTATTCCTTGGAACCAGATGGCAATTAATAGAGAAAATCACTAGATGCCATCCAGAATCTACAAAGGCAAGCTTACAAAAATATGCGGCTCTGTTATACCTCTTGGAGTAACAATGTTATTTTATGATTTCTAATTTTGACTCACATTTGAAATATACAAATTTACGTTAGAGACCGTAATAGTTGAACTACAATCAGAACACTCTATAAAACCCAGGCATATTTTTTATAGCTCATTATCTCCTCTGTCTGTCAATGAATGATTCAGAAATTACTGAAATACTTGATGAAAAAAATGAAACCAAGGATTATTTAGAAGACAGTAGGTCAGAATAAAAGAAAAAAATTCACAATCAAAAATAAAAGGAGCCACCTATTTCATGATGTGTTTATGCTTTCCACCATTAAAAAGCAAATAACACTTTTAATGTTGAATGTAAAGATAATATTGTTATTGTTCTGTAATATTGTTATTTTTGTCATTGGTTAGACAGAAAACTATAGTAATAGACATTTACTAGCAAGTACTATCATTCCCTAAAAAGTGCTATCATTTTGCTGTATTTGCTTCATATCCTTCAAGAAATAAAACACTTTGTAATGGAGTAGGATTTCTTCCCCATATTCCCAACAGCTATCATTATTTTGATGTGTATCCTTTCAGTTCACCCGTGTATTTTTTATTTCACATACTGGTATGCAAACAATGGTTTTTAAACTTTTAAGTTTGAATGTCCTATGACTGAATTCTATATTTTTGAGACATAGCCATGATCTTTTTAACTTAATTGTATTGCCTTGCATGAATAGAAAACATTTTATTTATCCGGTTTCTTAATAATTTTTTATTGGTTGGTCCACACTATCCTTTAATGAACATAAGTTTGTGATTTCTTCATAGATTCTCTCTCTCTTCGTTGGGTAAAGACCCTCTTTATTCCTATTTTTGCTTGTTATTTTAAACCTTTAAAAATATTGATATTTCTGTATCTGTTTTGTATTGTTTATTATTTGCCTGATATGTATTTCTTATTTTGTTTTGAGCATATCTCTCATTTCTAAAATACAGTTTAACTTTTTAAAATCCATATTAACGGCCTTTTAATAAATGGGTTATTTTGATCTCTTTTAACAATCATCTATGACACATACTATATTCTAGAATGTTTCTTAGCACTTTACATGTATTCTTTCAACATTTGGAAACATTCTGTAAGATAAATCCTATTATTAGTCCTGTTAATAGACAAGAAAATTGATTCCCAATAGCATTTGAATATTTTTGTGCTTCCTTCCTATTTATTAATGAAGCTGATTTTGCTATGTGCACTAGCCATATGAAGTTCCATTTTAATCTAAATAAATATGTATTAACTTGAAGCAAAATATTAAATATTAAAATATTCCAAAAGTGTTATATGAATGATTGAAATTTGGAAAATATAGGCTTACTTTATTTTTTTTATTTAATAATAAAAATGTATGTAAAGCTTTTAAATTAACAGTTGACACTATACATCTTCATTGCAGGATGCAACTTTTTATATTTTATCTATTTAAAATAATGTTTTTGTTTTGTGTAGAGTTTTTTGTTTGTTTTTTTTTTAACCCTGGACTTATCTGATGATAATATTGACTTGCTTTCTTCTTGTTGATAATTTCATGGTTTGTTAGTGTTTGTTTTCCTTTGTTTTCTATTCAAGTTAAGAGTGTGAACCATGTCCTGCCATGAGGGACTGGGGAACAATACAGTGGTTTTCTCTTACTTCTATTCTAAATCTCAACACCTGATTGCTGAATTGATAGCAAGTTTCAAATGTTAAGAACCAAAATGTTTTCATTATTCTAAATGAAGACTTTTGAAAATTCAAATTTAGACTACCACCCAGCCTTGGAAGTTACCAGGGGATTTCTTAGAGGAAGCGTAATGGAAAGTTTGGAAGACACAACTGTAAATGTTTCCAAGGAAGTAGAGCAAATATTCAAAGAGAAGGAAAATAAAAGAACTAAGTTCATAAAATTAGAAAAATTAGTCCAATATGGTCAACATCTTACTAATACAGGAGAAACATCAGGAAAAGTAGAATAACATTTTAAAAATTAAATTCAAGAAAATATATAGAACTAGCAGATTATCATGTCAACAAGACATGTTGGAATACTGAGGGCAAAGAGAAGGACTTAGAATCCTCCAGAGAGAAAAATACACAAGTCCCATTAAAAGGATTAGGAATCCTTAGAACTTTACAACAACAAGATTGGAAGCCAGATAACATGGTGTCTTCAAATTGTTGGAGGAAAATTATTTCTGACTTTTAATTCTATACCCAGCCAAATTAAGTGTGTGGATAGAATAAAAATATTTTCATGTGCTTAAGATATCAAAAAATTTACTTCCTATCTACCTTTTTTTTTTTTTTTTAGAAAACTCGGTTGGGTGAGTTTTTTATGAGAAGGACCCCTCAGGCGATTGAAGCTGCTTCAAAAATACACTTTTGGGACTTGATCAAACTAAAAAGCTTCTGCACAGCCAAGAACACAGTAAGTAAAGCAAGCAAACAGCCCACAGAATGGGAGAAGATATTTGCTGGTTATGTCTCTGACAAAGGTTTAATAACCAGAATCCACAGAGAACTCAAACGTATAAGCAAGAAAAGAACAAGGGATACCATCACAGGCTGGGCAAGAGACTTGAAAAGAAACTTCTCCGAAGAAGACAAGCAAGTGGCCTTCAGACATATGAAAAAATGCTCATCATCTTTAATCATCAGAGAAATGCAAATCAAAACTACTTTGAGATATCATCTAACTCCAGTGAGACTAGCCTATATCACAAAATCTCAAGACCAGAGATGTTGGCGCGGATGTGGAGAAAAGGGAACACTTTTGCACTGCTGGTGGGAATGCAAACTAATACATTCCTTTTGGAAAGATATATGGAGAACACTTAGAGATCTAAAAATAGATCTGCCATTCAATCCTGTAATTCCTCTGCTGGGCATATACCCAGAAGACCAAAAACCACATCACAACAAAGATATTTGTACCAGAATCTTTATTGCAGCCCTATTCATAACTGCTAAGTCATGGAAAAAACCCAAGTGCCATCGATCCACGAATGGATTAACAAATTGTGGTATATGTACACCATGGAATACTATGCAGCCTTGAAGAAAGATGGAGACTTTACCTCTTTCATGTTTACATGGATGGAGCTGACACTTCTCAGTAAAGTGTCTCAAGAATGGAAGAAAAAATATTCAATATATTCACCCCTACTATGAAACTAACTTAGGATCTTCACATGAAAGCTATAACCAAGTTACAACCTAAGAACAGGGGGAAGGGGGAAAGTGTGGGGAGGGAGGGGGGAGGCGGGTAGAGGGAAGGGGATTGAAAGGATCACACCTGGGGTGCATCTTACAAGGGTACATGTGAGGCTTGGCAAATGTGGAATGTAAATGTCTTGGCAAAGTAACTTAAGAAAATGCCAGGAGGGCTATGTCAACTAATAAGATGAAAATGTGTCAAATATTCTATGAACCAAGTGTATGGTGCCTCATGATCATATTGATGTACACAGCTATGATTTAATAAAAAAAAAAAAAAACGAAAAAAGAAAAGTCCTCCATGATAACTAAGGAGTAAACCATGAAAGAGGATGTTAGAGGCTTCAGAAAATAGGATCTTTGATACAGGAAATAGATATGGAAGATTCCCTGGATGAGGATGTGACAGCTCTGCACTTAGCACAGAGGTCAACCATCTGAGACAGAAGCAAATCATAGCCTGAAGGAGATTTTTCATCAAAAATATAAAAATTGCTAATGCTTTAAATGTATTGAGAAGAGATTTAGATGATGGGGTTGGTGGGGGGGGGGATTGGAGATTGAATTTATGATCTGTTTTAGAAAAGTAACCAAGGCGGGGGGGGGGGAATGATGATTATTATAAAACAAAAGCAGTTGCACTTTGCAGGAAAGGAAAAATAATGATTATCTAATTTGAATGGCCACAGTTATTATAAATTATATTATCATATTAATCTAACAAAAATTGTGATGTAACTATACTGAAAGAATGGAGAGATGGAAGAATATGGGGGATTGGAGAGATTAGGAAATAGTGAAAAAACATTAATCCTTAGCTTTAGTAGTAAGAAGACATGATCTACTACCTAAAACCACAAACTTACAAACAAAAAAAAAAGGAAGCAATATTTACAGATGTGGAACTATCTATCTGCAAGCTGGAAATGATGTTGTGTATGATAAATGGCAGAAAAGTACAGTGGGCAATTATTATTTATGTTGGATGTTCAGAAGAACTTTTTATTTCCAGGACTATGTTCAAAGACTTTGCAAAACACTAAAATTAGCAACAAAAAGAAGTTAACCAACCTCTCTCTCTATTTCCCAAGAAAAAGATCAATTCTTCTACTAAAGCTGGATTTCATCTCCCCTCAAGCACATTGCTCCTTTCCTTTTCCACTCTTTTCCCAGCTTTATTGGCCCCTGCCATAAGTTAATGCATAACTTTGCTGTCTTAGTTCTTAAAGATCAAGAAACAAAAGCTGCCCCAACTTTGCATACCACTTCAACTCCCTCCTCATTTCATTTCTAGGACGTATGTGATTAATATCTTTACTTTTCAGTCTTTCCTCCTTTTAGTATTACAGTCTGCCTTCAGCATGAATCACTCCACGAATGTTGCTCTTGTCAAAGTCACCAATGACCTCCAAGTTGCAAATTCAGTGGACAGTTTTCTGTGTTTTCAGCACTGACATGATTGACACACTTCCTCCTTGGAAATATTTTTCTTGATCTTTGAAATATTGAACTCTCCTTCTCTCCCTCCCCACCCCCAGCCTCACTTTATTTCACTGGTTACACCTTCACACTATTCTTCAGTAGATCTTCACACATAAATAAGCTCAATCTTACATTGTCTTAACTTCTTTCTTTTAAAAAAAATTTAGGCTAGGTGCTGTGGCTCACACCTGTAATCCTGGTACTCTGGGAGGCTGAGGCTGGTGGATTGCTTGAGCTCAGGAGTTCAAGACAGGCCAAAGCAAGAGCAAGACCCTGTCTCTAGTAAAAATAGAAAAACTAGCTGGGTGTTATGGTGGGCTTCTGTAGTCCCAGCTACTCAGGAAGCTGAGGCAAGAGGCTCTCTTGAGCCCAAGGGTTTGAGGTTGCTGTGAGCTAAGATGCCACCGCACTCTACTCAGGGTGACAGAGTGAAACTATCAAAAAAAAAAAAAATTAAAGAAACCTAAAAATTAATTTAAAAATTTTTTAAAAAGTGGGACTTTAGATAAGGAGGGTTAAGTGAATTACACTTTTTTCTTTATTAAATCATGACTGTGTACATTAATGCATTTATGGGGTACGATGTGCTGAATGGATAAACAGTGTGGAGTTCTTACATTGAACTGGTTAATGTAACCATCACTTTGCTTGCTTATTTGTTGTGGGAAGACATTTATGCTCTAATCTTAATAGTCTTGAAATGTAACATTGTATTATGTACCTTAGGTGAGGTCCTACCAAATGCCCTCCCTGTTCCCGGCCTCCCACCCCACTCCCTCTCCCTCCTCTTTCCTCTGTCTTTCTAGACTATAGTTATGTTTTATCATTTGAATGACTGTGTGGGTGATTATATGTCAGTTTCATGATGAACAACACTAACTTTATCACACATTATGGTGTATAAAATCCATGCTTACTTTATTTAAATATTCATTTCCTTTCCCTGTATCTATTTTTCTTTCAGACTCCTAGAAAAATATTATAATGTGTTTGTTTTGTGCCTTTTTGTTTATATAAACTCTTGTAAAATACAGTTGTTTTACGCATTTTAAAATTTTATGTAAATAGTAGTGAATTATACATGGTATTATTGTCTTTCTCAATGAATCCTCTCTCCTTAGGTGAGTTCTCCACTCCCTTGAATGGTTTTCAGTAACATCTTTATGCTGATATACTGATGATGCTAAGCTTATTTTTCCAGCCTAAGTTTCTCCCAATTCCAGATTCACGTATCAAATGCTATATTCAATTATCTCTGGTTATCTAACTTAATACTCATATCTCAAATTTAATACACCCCAAATGATAACTTTTAATCAACTGACACCCCACCCTGGTCTCTCATGCTCAGTAAATGGTACCACCAGAGTCATTCAAACTAGAAACCTGAATCTTCTTTGGTTCCTGAATTTGCCCCATTTCCCAAACACATATGTGCACAGTCCAATTTACCAACAAATTTTGGCCATTCTACCTTGAAATTTTATCTTGAGTTTATTCACTTTCTCTTTCTCCCTTTACCAATATCTATTTGTTAAACAAATAAGTAAATAAATAAACCAGGTAGTTTCCTGAAACAGTAAACATAACAAAAGAAATAAGCAAGCAGAGGTTTAGAGAATGATGGAAGGAATACTTCTTTTAGATAAAATGATCAAACTAGGACTTCATATTTGAGCTGAGACTCAAACAATGAGAGCCAGCGATGCGACCATGGAAGAGCACTCTAGGCAGAGAGCCGCAAGTGCGAAGGCCTGGTACAATGAATAAACAATTATTGAGCAAGCTGATTTTATCAAAGTGAGACAATATTTTGTTAACTTCGATAGTCTGAGAATGTAGAAAACAACAGAGCAAATATTATATTGATTGATCCTCTAAAATTTAGTAATTTTCATAAATTTTTATTATTTCCAATGATGCTTTTATTTGTTAAATATATAAATGTGTGTAGAAAGAAGTGGAACAATTAGGTGCCTAATGTAAAGTGTTAACTAAAGAAATAACAAGGTTCATGAATTTGACAAGAAGAGATTGATTTTTCACTAAGGGTTACAGCCTGTGAGTGGCCATTACGACAGCTTAGAAAGCATTGCCCTAGCCAGGAGCCAGAAACACGTGCCTCAAAGTAGGCACAGAGGGAATTTATGCCAAGGGAGATGGCCAAATATGCGTATTTAATAAACTATAGAAGGAGTCATGAATATTTATGAAAGGTGAAATATGTGGCTGTGCAATCAATGTTTAGGCCCTTTAATGGGGTTCACGTTCATAAATGATGTAAAAAGGTTGAGCAAAAGTATGAAAACTCTCTCTGCACCTCTGTGTAATCTGATTAAAACCATTCCACAGTTGGTAGTTTCTTACTAAGAAAGAATGCTAGTCTGGATCGCAGATGGGTTTCCATTTATCCCATAGGAAAAAAGCTTGATGGCTGTCAGCAAGGGAGGGGGTGTAAAGAGGTGATGGGACCTCCCATTCTATCAGTGCTAGAAACTCAGATTGAAGGTTTCTTTCGGGCTGCCTTGGTGAAGAGGGGATGTATTCAGTCAGTGTGGGAGAGTAGGGTTTTATTTTAACTCACAAAAGTGTGTTCCTCTTGGGATCATTCTATGGTAAAAGCACCCATTTTAGGGATTAACAATTAACTGAATCTCAATGAAGATGAATTGATTGCTACTATTGACACAAATTGTCCTACAATCTCAGGTTGTTCATGGACTAAGAATGGGGGAAATCAGTCTCTCCGTTCTCTCCCTCCAGAACATCATCTACAGAAGGAAGGGGTGCTGATCTTGAACTTTTCCGAGGCTCCCCTAAGGTGGTGCTTTCTCCTTTAGGGAGAATAGAGAGATAAGTAGCCATGGTCAAAATTGAAACTTATAATTATTAGACATTGTATCAGCTTTTGCTTTTCTCTGACTATACATGGGGACCCTCTGCTATCCCTCAACTTCTAAAAGTCATCAGCCGTGTCATTCTATCCAGATCTGTTTTCTCCTCCCTAACCTCATACGAAAAGTTAATTACCTCTTTTGTCCTCTTACAACTAGGAAGAACATCAAATAGAACTTATTCAGGTGCTGTTATAAAATTTAGCTACTTTATCAATTCAAATTTCATTTAGATTTGGATCCTCCAAAAAAGAGAGAGGAAGAGAGAGAGCAAAAGAGAGATGAAATTTGAAACTCCTTTGGAGAGACAATCATATATTACTGACTTTCCCTATTACGTGGATTGGGTAAATTCTTGAGAGGTAATAATACAAAATATGGTTACCTATTCTAAGAGTGAACTGAGAAGAGCTGGGACTTTCTACCAAAGTTAATAATAATCATTAATTATAAGTCTATTAGCATTTTGTTTACAAGCTGCCTAGAACTTCATGATTCATTATTAATCTCTTCTATCCAAACTCTCTGATATGTAATTTTCTTGCTCATAAGTGGAGGGTTATTTGGCTCACCTAATAAATGATCAAGCAACAACAGTTATCACCATCCTCATAGTCAATTTCAATTTCATAAAACATTGTTTTATCTAGATAATTTGTGAGGTAGGTCATAATATGTTATATATAAGAATTAAAGTGTCAAAATTTGAAAATTATTTTTAAATAAGTAATGCAGCTTTACTCAAATAATAACATACAACTGAATATATGTTTCTTTGAGTCAAAGTGAAAAGATAAGTTTCCAGCAATATATTAAGCAAAGAATTATAAGTAAACTTAGGGCTATTTTATTTGTACTCAAACTGCCACAAGAAGTATTTCCATGGGAGTTTGTCTTTTGGAGGATTAACATTTAAAATAAGTGTTACGGGGAAAGATTTTAAAATTCCCAAGGCCAAAAGAGAGCAAAAAGCATGAAGATCACTAGTTTAGTCTCATTTGGGTTACACAGATACGAAAAGAACAACTATTTCGGAAACAGACAGACCACAGTAATACCGTACACCAAGTGAGTGATGGATCATGTGCAATCACATGGTGGAAGCAAAAGTGAGTCTTCTTTACAATATACTGATATCTTAAGCCTCAAACCACTTACACTTTCTTTGTTTTTTTCAAGTACCATTTGGAGCATTCAAAGTTTAAAATGCTCACATGGAAATTAGATAGCCTAGGTACTTACAATGATGTGAATAAATAATCATAAAAACAAACCCACGATAGGAATCATCAGATACAGATCCTAAAACAATCATTTTTATTATGTTAAGTGATAATCACAAGCTTGAGAATTTTGAAAAAGGTACTGGATACTAAAAACTATTTTAGTATATATGAAAAAGAAACAATATTTCCGGAATGAAAAATTGCAACAAAGTTAAGAACACAATCAACGAGTTTATCAGTTGATTAGAAGAGAATTGGGAAATCGGGTAATACATTTAAAAAGCTATCCACAATCAAACACGAAAGGACCAAAGATGAAAACACAGATAAAAGGATAAGAGACATTGAAGATGAAAAATATTTGGCGAAGTAGGGGCTGAGAATATTTGAGAACTGATGAAAGAGACCAATCTCTATTCAAAAAACCCAGTAATTCTCTCCTAGGATCCATAAAAAGAAATATTTACCTAGATACGTATTAGAGAACCTACATAAAAGCGCTGGCTTACATTAAAAGATGATGATGATATAGGCTGCATTTTAAAAATATTCAATAGAATTCTGTTTACAAACTCCACCTAAGGATATAAGACAGCTGAAATCAAACAGTGACAAGATATAATACGTAAATGCTATCCAAATATAAAAGCTAATATTAATGTTAAACTTAAAGGCAAAAATCATTCTTCGAAATAAAATGGGTGGTTTATAATGATAAAAGCTTTATTTCACCAGTAATGAATAGCAGTTTTATTTTTTTCTTAATTTTTCTAACATTTCAGATTATTACAGGGGTACCTATGACTTGGTTACATAATTTGCCTTTGTAAGGTCAAAGTTTGAGTTGTGGTTCTGCCCTTCACCCACTAGGTGAACCCAAGGGCAGAACCCTTCACCTCGTGGAAGGACTACAATGTACCCATGAGGTGAGAATTTCCTCATCCCTTACTCTCCCTCCCTGTAACTTGAACTTCATTGTATTATTCTCACATGTGAGTATTAAGGAGCCGATCTACCACCTCCAATTCAGTACAGAGCACATGCAATGTTTGTTTTTCTATTCATATGATTCTTCTAAGAATGGTCTCCAGTTCCATGGATAGCAATCTTTTATTTTTCATTTTATTTTTATTTATTTTTATTTTTACATATACATGTGTTAATTAGGTTTCCATTTTTTGCCTTCAAAAATTAAAATGGCTTAAAAAAATTTTTTTTATTGTTGGGGATTCATTGAAAATGGCTTAAAATTTAATAACAATAACAATGTTTAAGATAAGGACTACAAACAAAAACCTCGTAAAGAACGAACGAACATAAATACATTCAGAAAAGGAATCAGACAATTGCTACATTGAAATATTAAGTGATAATAATAATGGTAATGCAAATAAAGTAACATTTACATTGTCAAATAAGAGTATGTATATTATAGAATGCTTTAACTCTGAGATTCAGGATGGAGTCATCAATTAGCTTCTTATTATTTTGTTTAAGTATCAAAAAATAAACAACTAATATAAATAAAAGTAAAAGATAATTTCAAAAAACAGATTATGCTAAATCTTATAGACAATAGAAAAAGAAGAAATACTTCAAAATCATTCTATTTGATCTGGGTACACCTAATATTAAAATTGGAGAAAATATATTGTATAAAGGGGAAATTACAAACATATGTCACTTATAAATGAGGATTACATTTGACTGTAAAGACAAATGTATTAACATTTGTCTAAACAACATATTAACAAGTTGAGTTAAACATTAATGTTTAAGTAATGTACTTTGGTCAAAATTAAATCCAATTTATGTGAGAATTAGTCACTATTTTCTTTCTTTTCCATGAATGACAATTTTAAATGTAGAAAGTTCCAAACAGAGAGAAACTCTGAAGAAATAGACAAACAGCAATCAAAATGTGAGATTTTTTTTTTTTCTTTTTTTTTATTGTTGGGGATTCATTGAGGGTACAATAAGCCAGTTACACTGATTGCAATTGTTAGGTAAAGTCCCTCTTGCAATCATGTAAAATGTGAGATTTTTAAAGGTACCTGTTTCAGTAATTGACAAAACAAGCAGACCAAAAGTCAGTAAGAAAGCAAAAGTACACGTGATTAATGTGTTCTGTGTAAAGAATATGCATAGGAAAATAAAGTGACCCAGAACACACATTTTTTTCCAAGCACATATAAAGCATTTACACAAAATTACCTTAAAACAAGTTTTACCATCTTCAAATGTTTGAAGATCTATAGAACATATTACCCGCCCACAATGATGTTTTGTTAAAATGCAATAACAGTAAGATGAGGAAACCCCATGTATTTGAAACTTAAGAATATACATCCATAAACTAAAATTAATTGTTTCTATATACCATCAATAGTAGAAAATGAAATTAAAGATATCATTTAAGATAAAACTTTGTGAGAGTTGGAGGTGACAAATGGGGGCAGAGATTGACTGTGTTTATGAATTGAAAACTAAATAGTCTAAATACGTTATTCTTTTCAGATAGCTGCATTTCAAAGAAATCTCAATACTTTTTCTGGTTATGGGTTTAAAAAAATGAAATTAACAAACTGATTTTAAAACTTAGATGGAAATGTAAGCACCAAGAACAGTCAAGAAATTTGTAATGAAGGACAAGGTGAACTGACTATGCTATCAAGGTGGGTTGTAAAGCTGTAGTAATTTGGCTGTGAAATTGGCTTTGGTCTAGGCAAGTACAGACTAGATCAGTGGCGGCCCTTTAATACAGTTCCTCATGTTGTGGTGACCCCCAACCATAAAACTATTTTCATTGCTACTTCATAACTGTAATTTTGCTACTGTTATGAAGTGTAATGTAAATATCGGATATTAGGTGACCCCTGTGAAAGGGTCGTTCGACCCCCAAAGGGGTCATGACCCACAGGTTGTGAACCGCTAGACTAGATGATATAAAATAGAATAGAGACTTAAAGCCATGAACACTGGACCTACAGCAAAGGCAGCTGTGGGAAAAGGGAAGTCTTTTCATTTAGTGTAGTATTCATTTGGGGAAGTATTCATTTGAGGAAAAAAAAATTTTTTTGGCTTGTATACCATAACATTCAAAAAAATAACTCCATGTTGATCATATACCTAAAAATGAAAGTTAAATTACAAGTTCTTTAGAAGACAACATGGAAGAATAGCCTCATGTCCTCAAACTTATGAAAAAAATAATGAAACATGACATGAAAATCTCTAACCAAAAAGGAAAATATTGATGAATTTGAATATGTTTAAATATAGAATATCCTAAGCAGAGAGAGGGAAGGGGGGGGCGGGATCTTGGTATGTGCCACACCTTCTGGGGGCAAGACATGATTGCAAGAGGGACTTTACCTAACAATTGCAATCAGTGGAACCTGGCTTAGTGTACCCTCAATGAATCCCCAACAATAAAAAAAAAAAATGCTACCAAAAAGAAAAAAAAAAAAAGAAAGCAAAACAACCACCCATAGATTAGAAGACGTTATTTTCAACATAAATAAAAAATAATAAACTCACATACAGTGAGAGTCAGAAAGAAGAGAGACAACCCACCCACCCCCCAAATCTATCTATGTCTATACAGAAGAAGAAAAATAAATTGTCAATAATCAGATTAAAAGGTGCTGGACTCCCTCCACGAATAGTCAAAGGACTGCAAATTAAAAGTTCAATGAGAGAGAATGTACACCCATCAAACTGGCAAAAACTAAAAATTCCTACAATATATATAGATGAGGATGTCACGGCAAACTTCCATAGGTTGTGTTGAGTTAAAGTTAGTATACTACTTTGGAAGGTAGCTTTGGTTTATTTAGGAAGGTTAGAAATATGCATAAATAGCATGTAAATCCAGGAGATACTCATGCATGTGTGTACTACGTGTTTGTGTACTAGAATGTTTGTGACGGCAACATTATTCATGATATTAAAAAAATTGAAAACACCCAAGTGTCCATCAACAGTAGAATGGATAAATAGTATATGATAATAGAAATGAATGAATTTCATTCATTTGAAACACAACAACACGAATGACTCTTAAGAAACACAGTGTTGAGAAAAAGAAGCAAGTAGTCCAAAGGAAAAGAACAGTATGAGCCCATTCATAGCAGAGGAAGGCAAAGCTAAACTATTGTAAGAATGCATCAGTGGTGGTACAACTATAAATAGAAGCAAAGAAGTAATGAAGTCAGTATGGTGATTACCGCTATGAAGGAGGGGTGATTAGCAAAGGACACACAGGCTTCTGGGATTCTGGAGATGTTCTCTCTGGACCTAAATGGTAGTTATGCGGGTGCTCGATTTATAGTAAGTTATACTGTACATTTGTATTATAGTCTATAATTTTTAAAAATGGTGCAGTTCTCTATACATGGATATTGATAAATTCTCGAGCTATAGTCTATAAAGTGGAAAAATACAGTGTGAGGAAGAGTGCAGAATTCACTGCCATTTATGTTTTAAAAGACAGGAAGGGAGGGAAGTAGGAAGAGAGGGAAAACAAGAGAGAAATAGTGAAAGAAGAAGAGAGAGGGAAAGAGAAAAAATAAGGAAAATCCACAGTAACATTGTAGAAGAAGACGGTAATCCACGCACCAAATGGTTGTCTCTAGGCAGAAGAAATAGGTGACCAAGTGCGGGGGCTCCTGTATCTCCAAGGGGTAGGGCGCTGGCCCCATATGCCAGAGGTAGTGAGTTCAAACCCAGCCCCAGCCAAAACTGCAAAAAGAAGAAAAAAAGAAATAGGTGACCAAGGGTCAGGGTTAGGAAAAGAATTACTATTCACTCACTGTGTACCCTTTGGTGTCTTTTGAATTTGCTATCCTGTGAATATATAACCTATTCAAAATAAATAAATAAAATACCTAACCAGACTTATCCACAAGGGGTCACTGTTTAAATGATGTTTAACTCTAATTCCTGGAGAGGAGACACTGAATTCTTACTCTCTCTGGAAGTGAAGAAACATCTTCATTTATGTTTTTATTTTATATTACACAACATCATGTTCCCCGAAAATATTACAGTTTGAAAATATGTACAAAACTCCAAATAATATACACTTCAAACGGGGTAAAAAAGACAACAAAGTGGATAAGTAACATGAAACCAGGAATGAGTTTACAGAAACATAGTGTTAACCATCTCCTCTAGTGGTAATGTACAAATCATATTTTAAATTTTCTGGCATCTGTCCTTAAAAAAAAAAAAGGAAGTATAGTCATTTACATAATTCAAAATCTTTTTCAGGAGAATATTAAGATATTTGCCAAAAAATATCCCTTGTAGAGACTGTTAAAGACAATCAACAAAGATCCTTAGGTGAAATTCCTGGTTGGTCTTAATAACAACAATCCACAGGTGAATTGTGGAACCTCGTCATCTTACTCTCTAAGGACTGTATAAGATGCCTCAGATAGGGGAAGTTTCATTCATGGTTAATCATGAATGAAAATGAAACTAAGAGTGCGTGCTGTAGAAAAAGAAGAAATGTTACAAGACTGCTTTAAAAAATTCCCTGTCTTACACATGAACTAGAGAGTGAGTGTCCTCAAGGAGGTGTACGTTTCAAATTTGGCTATTGCAATGAATTTCATTATTTCTTAATGCTGAGCCGATTGTACTTTGAGCTAGGAATGGGTTAAATACTACCAAGGGAAATTAGCCCTGGCCATACTGGCTCTTAAATGCACAGGGCTTTGGGCCATAGAAGAACTGAGAAACTGGTGTGTAGGAGAGAGAGTTCTCTCGGTGACAGAAGCAACAGTTGTGAAAACCCTTCCGCAGTTATGGATTCATCTGATAATCAGAGGAAGAAAGTGGCTGTCATTGGTGGTGGCTTGGTAAGAATCTTTTTAAACGTGTTACTATTAGTGATATTATATTAATTATTATTACTCTTAATTATTATTCATCATTTCTACAGATTGTTAATTTTCTTGCGGATTTTTTTCTGATATTTAAATGCACCACTTTAAATATATGTTACCTTTAATTTGTTCTTTTCCTGGAAAGGCATTTTATATCCATTAAATTCAAAAACCTTTGTTTTCCTTCATTATTAAGGTTTAGCATTTCTTAAAAACCAAAAAGAAGTCAAACTGAACTTGATAAAATCCCCAAATTGGCTATGTTTTTAAGAACAGTTATTAGGCTTAATATTCACTTAAATAATAAATTTGCCTGACTTTATATAAAACTCAGTTAATGCTGTTTAATGAGAACAGGGTCAAGGAACATGGAAGGCCAAAATTATCATTTGAATGCTTTCTAGTTATATGATTAATTGGGAACGATATTTGATTGCCTGACTCATTTTAGCTGTTCCAACTTAAGAGGGTAGAGCAAGGCACGCACCTCTCATTAGCCAGGTGAAATAAAAGTGCTGGTACTTGCCCTTCACCTTGGCAGATGTAAGGAAAGGTCGCTCCATTGCTTCCATGGTTATGGTTTCAAACTATTTCTGCGTCATGTGAGTCTGCCTCAAATAAGCTGCACTTCCCCCCTTTCAGCGTAATTTCTGGCTTAGACTGAAAATATCCCAATTAAAGTTAAATTGTGTTACTTTCACCTTTGGTCAAAGCACTTGCAAGCTTTTAAGTCACGGGTATTCATTCACTTACTCAACAAAAATTCATTGAGGGGCTGACACTTGTCCAGGCTGCACACAGAGTGGTATATTTCATGCCACATGGGTATTTATATAGTGTATGCTAACTTTGTCTTTCACTCTAAGTGCCAAGACAGTTCCTTTAACATTTCTGCTTCTAAACTTCAAGGTGCTAAGGAATGCTAACACCTGCTACGTTGGTCACTGAATCGGAACTACGTTGTCAGAGCTGCATACTAGGTTTGGGTCAGATTCTTTCCTATCAAAATGTTGCACCAAATGAAAATTCTTGTATTCAGTAAAATCTTCTTGAGTGCTTGCTATGTGCCAATATTGTTTTAGGTAGTAAGGCTACAGGGGTGAACATTCGGGGGAGGAGAAAGACAATGAAGAGGAAAGCACATAAGATAATTGGAGTTCGAGATAAGCAATGTAAAAGAAAGGCCAACACAGTAATGCTGTGGAGTGTCTTGGGGGACGTCTGTGTAGTGTGTGCGCAGAGACAGCCTCTCTGAGGAAGGGAATGGGACCATCTCATCTCAGGAAAGAGCATTTCAGACAGAGGGAACAGCAAGAAGGGAAACCCTGGGGCAATAATGAGCTGCCCAAGTGCAAGGAGCAGAAAGAAAGACAGGAGCAGAGCAAGGCCAGAGAAGAGTAGCTGATGCGGCTGGAGCAGCTGGGATAGCCGCTCTCGGAGAGTAGCTGAGACAGCTGGAGAAGCTGACATAGCCGGATCTTGAGAACCAGGCAAAAACGTTGAATTTTATTTGAAGTACAATGGAAAACTACTGGAGGATTTTAGGCAGCAAAGTAAGCTGTGACTTTGAGAGGTGCCTCAGGCTATCATGTGAGAGTGACTGGGAGAGTTGGAAGGAGGCAAGATAGACAAGTTAGGAAGCTATTATGTTAGTCCAAGAGTTGGACGAGGGTGGCAGCAGTGCTATCTCTTATGTCTCGGAGAAATCCAAGGGGCAGAGGCCAAATACGTGCTTGGATGCATGACTTTGGAAGAGATAAAAATGTGGGTGTTATTCATGGATTTCTCACTAAATAATACTTAAAACTCTTCATCGTGTAATTGCTTTATACATGTACTGAAAAATAGAACACATCAGTTATTACACACGTACTAGAAAGCACCTAAAATTCCTCTGCAAAAGGATTCTATCTATCCTGTTGCTCAGGCCCATGCCTAGGCATCTATATTTTATTTTATTTTACTTTATTTTATTTTATATTTTATTCCTTGTTCACTCATCAGTAAGCCTTGGTGGCTCTACATCCAAAATGTATTTCCATTCCGTCCACTGCTATCCTGCTAGTCCAAGCAATCATCATCCCTCATCCATACTCTTGCACCTAAATAGTCTGTCTATTTAGCCTCCTAAATAGTCTCCCAGCTTCAACTCTATCCACCTGTAATCCATTTTCTACACAACAGCTCAAATAATGAATTCTTTTAAAACATGAGTCTAATCATTATCACTCTCCGCTTAAAACCTTTCCTTTCAATAATCTCCCATTATAAGGAAAGCAAAATCCAGACCATTTACCAAAGGTCCTATATGAACTAGCCCTATCTACCTTTCTGGCCTTACCCTTTCCCCCATTTTATGTTCTTTATATTACCTATCAGCATTCAAATTATACACTTTTCTAAACATGTTTTTTAAATACCTATCCTGACCTGGACGTAAATTCTTTTTTACTGATGCGTGCCAGTGGCTAGACTCGTGCTTGACATTATAATGTATTTTGGTGGATGAATGAATGAGTGAAATGAGTGATATGAAGGTGAAGGAAATTTCATAACACATGCAAGTTTGAATATTCAGGAAATTTTTTTTAAAGTTTTGATTAAATAGAGCAATCCAAGAAGGTTAAATTCATTATGCAGAGGACATATTTCCCCCCTCATCTTCTTACTTGTTATGTTCACATTTCCCATCTCCTCTTCCCTACAGGCTATACCCCACCCAGTACCTTACACTGTCTAACACAGTAAAGTTCTCCCCTGATCTCTATGGGAAAAAATTAAGAGATGAAAACCTATCCTTAGAAATCCAAGGAATACAGTGAACTTCCCTCAATTTTTTCAGTGGTAGCCTACCATATCTAGCCAACTTGCCTTGTGAGAAATGACCATGAGAATTTGTCCTTGCTCTGCTATCGTGGTTCCCTGAACCCGGCATAAACCAGACCGATGTCCTTTCTTTGAAGACATGTTCAGTCAAAGAGGCCAGAAGGAATTAACAGATCAGTTAAGGAACTCTTACTGAGAAACTAAAGGTGAATGAAACTAAACCATTATCATAAACTAGGGAGTTTAAATATTGAAGAAAAGAATGGAAATGGATGTTAAAACAGTATGTCAAGAACATGAATATAATATTTAGAAAACCCACTGTATTGACTTAATATTTTCCCCCTGGTGTGAATCACAACTCCTCCATCCCTTCCCCTGCCAGTTATAGAAAATAATTACAGGAGGATCAAACTGTAAAGACCTTTCTCCTCTTTGAATGATCAGAGGGATCTGTTTGCCTTTATCATTTGCTGGATGCTGTTAAAGTTTTGTTAAGCATAGTTTAATTCCTCATAGAAATATTTTCACTTCATGGATCTAAAGATTGTCTTATCTTGGGCTCTTGCTTCTGTCAAAAGTGCTAAACGTTTTCTGTGTATGAGTTTGATTTCAGAACAAATCACTCTTCACAGAATCACTCTTTTAGAAGTTATGAGAAATTTGATAATACTTTTCATCAGAAAGGTGTCATAAGAAATGTAGTCCTTTTAAAGACTAACTTGAAAAAGGATTTGGAAAACAATCTCTACCTTGTTGGAAGAAGTTCTACTGGGAATGCATTTCAAGTCTAACCAGCTTAGTAAAAACCTGCCCTACAAAAAACTGCCATAGAAACCACCTTACTGACCGGATGCAGTGGCTCACACCTGTATTCCTAGCATTCTAGGAGGCCAAGGCAGGTGGATTGCTTGAGCTCATGAGTTTGAGACTAACCTGAGCAAAAGCAATACCCCATCTCTACTAAAAATAGAAAACTGAGGCAAGAGGATTGCCTGAGCCTGAGTTGGAGGTTGCTATGAGCTATGACGCCATGGCACTCTACCCAGGATGACAGCTTGAGCCTCTGTCTCAAAAAAAGAAAAAGATAATAATAATTAATAATAATACAAAAAAGAAACACCTTACTTCATGTTAAAGTGATAAGCTGCTTTTTCTTCACAAAGTGGCAAGCCAGACAAATTTAAAAAAAAAAAAAAAGGGCATCTAACCCATACAGTTATCCTTAAGCCATGTCCAAATTCAAGGTCCTTGGGATTCAGAAATACTGCTTTTGATGACTATTTTCAGTGTTTACCACCAGTATGAAGCAAATACTTGATGCCACAGAGCACCATTTCACTAACAGCTCCAGCTACTCGAGTCTTTATTTTTTGGCTGAAGCCAAGAACCTTGGCTAAAAGAACTATTCGGCACTTGCACCTGAGCTGTGTTCCGCTGGTGCAGTGTGTCCACGGTTTTAGCATATATCCTGGAGAGATATTTCAAGGTACCATTGAAGTACAGCATAACCTCTGTAAGTTGACTACCCAAGGGGCTGTAACAAACTGGTCAACATAAGGAACTAGGCCTTCGGTACTGCTATGTACATGTGGTGTGTGTCTAGTTGATGAAAATAAGATCAACTTCAGGAGGTGGCCAATGTAGAGAGGTGGTTAGCTTTGGAGATTCTTTTGTGTTTCCTCCATCCCTCCTTCTGAAAAGTAACTCACCACAGAATGTTTTGGGATCCACTCTTTCTATTTGACCCAGCAAGATTCTCCACTGTTGAGACTTATTGTGACAATTGTGAACACTCCAGTGTTCATGTCAAGTTAGTCACCTCTGCTAATGAAATTGCCTTTAAGGCAATTTGGCCTCGACAATATGAGAGTTTGCATGTCACAGATGCAAACTCTAGATTCTATCATGGATTTAAAGGCTGAAAATGGTTTTGATGCCAAATGGGGTCCAAATGGTTGCTTTTGCCCTGTCTCCTTCAGATCTTTCCACCTCACCACTTACCCTTCACTCAGCTTGGTGGGCTAGAAACAGCACTATGCAAGCAGACTTGGTGTAGTAGAGCAAGTGTTGCTGTCCACTGGGCTCTAGTCAATGACACAGAGGCAGCACCACAGATGAAATGAAGGATTTAAACAAGGGGTGGCTGGTGCTCGCTCAGGCACAACAGCAATCAGCCATCTTTATTCACTTTCTTATATACCCAAAATCATCAGATAAAAATAATCTGAGAATAAAGAAGACAAAAGGTAAAGATTCCTTATCAGCATTAATGCAGCAAAGTGCATACACATCTTTCTAAACCAAGAATATCCTGTTTGGAGTTAAACAACAATGGAGATGCACCACAAAGGGCTGGGTTGTCTGTTCTGTTTGTCCACTTCCCTACAGGACTAATTGAAAGTTTTTGTGTAAATAGAGGTAGGGGATTAAGTGCCATGGTCCATTCCCCCAGGCAGATGATCTGTCTCCAGCTACGACTTGGCGTGGGCTCTCCAGCACTCTCTTTCCTTTAAGGTGTGACTGCCTGCATTTTTCAGCAAAGCCGCTTATGCGAGCTGGGGGAGAATATCCTCCAAAACTCACATCTAGCCCAAGTACTGGAAATGTTCCTTCTCAGAGCCTTGTACCTCAAGGAGCACAAATGAGACTGATTCACCTGACAAGGGTTCAGGGGACTGTGCCCCTTCAGTACGCGACCAGCTGGAAGCTCAGGAAACCTGTTGGTCTCACTTTCTTCCTCTTGGGCTAGACTAGATTCTAAGACTTTTTTTTTTTTTTTTTTGCAGTTTTTGGCTGGGGCTGGGTTTGAACCCACCACTTCCAGCATATGGGGCCGGCGCCCTACCCCTTTGAGCCACAGGTGCCGCCCTAGATGCTAAGACCTTTAACTCTAAAATTCTACTCCTCTTCCTTCTCACTTCCTCACTCACACATCTCTAGGTTTGTTCTCAACACACTTCTAAAAGCAGAAATCAAATGTCACCCAGAATTTTCACTTTCCCTAAAGTAAACATCCTGAGCACACAAGGACCACCAAAAATCTCATAATTTGGGGCTGAGTTCTGTATATAATTCAGTTCAAGTGTGCACTTTTTTATTGTTTACAAATCTTAATGTACTATGCTGTCTCAAAGACTTAATGACTATGAACTTTGCTATTCTTATTTTATTATTATTAAAATAAATAAAGCTGTATAGACTTTACTCTTATTTTCTACTCCCTAGGCTCTGAGCCTTCTTTAATATGAAAAACCCTCATTACTGCCCCATACCTAGAGGCCTTCTAAAAACAGAGATGGAATGAATTTTTCTGTGACTGTAGAAGTCATTTTGAATTTTCTCACTGTCAAGGGGCATGTGTTGATCTCACTCATTTTATTTATTTATTTATTTATTTATTGAGACAAATTTCACTCTGTCATCTAGGCTGGAGTGCCATGGCCTCAGCCTAGCTCACAGCAACCTCAGACTCCTAGGTTCAAGCAATCTTCCTGCCTCTGTCTCCCAAGTAGCTGGGACTACAGGCAGCTGCTGCAACACCCAGCTAGTTTTTCTATTTTTAGTAGAGACGGGGTCTCACTCTTGCTCAGGCTGGTCTCAAACTCCTAAGCTCAAGAGATTCACTTGTGTCAGCCTCCCAGACTGCCAGGGTTACAGGCCTGAGCCACCATGCCCGGCCTCTCAGCTCTTTTCTCTTTCTCAATGCTGCAATTCCTCCCATCAAACAAGTTTTCTTTCAGCTGTTTTGTGTAGGAGCCAAGGGAAAACTTCCCCTTTGCCCTCTGAAGGTTTGGTGAAAAATCAACTTACAAAAGACAAACTAATGAAATAAAAGCTTACACATGTGCACAGGGAGCATCATACGGAGATTACCAAATCCCTAATGAGGTACAGAAGCTTATATACTATCCGTAGGGTACAAAAACAGTGGGGACTTTGATCATAGTTAAACGAGTTGGGGGTGGGAGAGGAGGCTGGGCTAGCTAGCACAGGCACTCTTGCTATGTAAATGAAATCTCACAGGTGGCTGCGCTGAGGGAGACTCCGTGGTCCTCAACCTTCCTAATGCCATGGCGCTTTAATACAGTTCCTCATGTTGTGGTGACCCCCAACCATAAAATTATTTTCGTTGCTACTTCATAACTGTAATTTTGCTACTGTTATGCATCATAATGTAACTATATGATATGCAGGATGGTCTTAGGCGATCCCTGTGAAAGGGTTGTTCGACCCCCAAAGGGGTGGCGAACCGCAGGCACTAGATGGTGCATGTGTCTTTGAGACCTGTAGGAGTGTCAGACTCAGTTCCTCCTTCCTGGATCGACCCTGGGGAAGACCTGGCCACTTCAATGCAGATTCTCTGCACATGCAAATCCCTCTCCCCTTACTGTAGACAGCTTTGGGGGGCTACTTCTTTCTGTTTGCTGGCTCTCAAAGTATGTCAAAGAAACATATTTGAGGGTAGATCACTTTGATTTCTCTTCGCTTGCTATGTATGTACCTTTCTCTAACAGCCCTGCCCAATATTTGGACATATATTTTGCTGCCCTGATGGATTCCCAAAAAGCCTCATACATCTCTCTCCCACCATGCAGAGAGCTCACTGCCCTCTTCCAATTTCTTTCATTTGCACCAGGAACACTTGGTATCTAGAATGGAACCAACCACTTGAGACATCTTAAAGCATTGTCAACTGTCTGCAAAGAGTGTGTTTCTCCTTCTTTTGTATTTGGTCCATCTTCCTGCAAAATACGCTCAGATTATTTATCCGTCTGTCTGCATTTGTCTAGTCGTTCAATGATGCCTCTATCTGTCCACTCAAAGAAAAAAAAGAGCACTCTCATATGCTGTTGATGGTAATCTAAATTGGTATTTTTCCCCTCTGGAAGACAATTTTAAAGTATATCCATGTCTCATCTCAAACATATGGAGGGTTTCCAGAAAGCAGCACCAGCTACCTCTCCCTTAAAGCTGGTATCAGGAAGGCATGAAAAACACAAAAACACAAAATCTGGAGTATATATGTGAGCGTTCAAAATACACAGCAAAATCTACTAAAAATGATGTTGCTCCACACACTTTGAATTGCCTCCCTGTGCTTTGCAGCTATTCTAAAAGTAAAGACCCAGCAGACATCTCCCTCTATGCTCTGCACTGTCAAAATTCTTTCCCCTAACTCATTTCAGAACTTCTTCTTTCTCCCTTTTCTCTGCTTTCTCATTCCTTCATTATCTTTATTTCATTCTTCCCTGGGAGTAAGGCCAAGAGCCAATGAGCATATTCAGGACCTGTGTAGGAAAGGTGGTATGCCTCTTACAGACTGTGCGTGAGGATAGCCAAAAAATTAGTAGGAGAGAGAGGCTGGGACCACACGTAAGAATCTACAGAGGGTGCCAAAAAATGTGTACAAATTTTAAGAAAGGAAATACTGTATTCAAATTATAATATTCAATATATACCAGTAATGTTTCTCACCTTGTATATGGTATTTTGTATCTCCTGTAATTGCGGAAGTGAAACATGACTTGAGTATTACAATTTTAACACAGCGTTTTTCCTTTCCAAAAAAGTATATACATTTTTCAGTACCCTCTGTATTATGTCACATTGAAAATTTGGATCTCTATCCTGAAGATGTAAAGAGGTGGCATCTTTCATTAAGATGAAAGTGTGTCATTCAACTTCTGATTTAGAAGATCACCAGCTCCGGTGTGGAGGATGGCTTGAATAGGTAAGACTGGGGAAAGAGGTTAATTAGAAAATATTTGCAGGAGTCCAGGTGAAAGGTAATGAGGCCCCAGGTAAGGGTGGTAGGGACATGGGTGATTCAACATTGATTCAAGAGGAGCAGTCTTGTTGCTGGAATAGCAACTCCACTCACTAATTCACTGAACCAGGTTAGCTCGGTTAACATTTAACATCTCTCTCTAGAGGAATGTTAAAGATACGGGATATAGAAGGAGGAAGAAGGTTTATGGAATACAGACTGCAGGAGAAGGAAAAGACTGAGGGATGAGAACAGGTTGAATTTTAAGTATGTTGAGGTGAAGATGCCCAGAGGCACAGTTAGATAGTTGTTGCCAGAATTTCTGTCTGCTAGGTCCTTGGTCCTGGAGATATGAAGAATGAATCTGCAAACCCCCAAGTAAGCAAAAGGACAGAATTTCTTGATGGATATGTAGATAAGGGGGGAAGAAAGTTAAAGCCTGTAGCAAGCCAAAGTCCCCTCTTTGGTGCGTAGCCCCTTTGGGCCTCTGTCTAGGGGATTATATACTGTTTTTCCTATCCTGCAGGCAGGCATTTTGGGGGAGATGGAATGTATGTCTGCATTATGTCACAACCATTTGGTGCCAAGGGGTTGGGCAGAAATGAATTTCAAAACTCCCACAGTGCAGGGGAATGTGGTCTCTGCTCCAGGAGAGGCAGTTCCAGCTGAGGCAGTCAGGCTACTTTGTATGACTTTGTTTTGGGTCCAAAGAATGCAGCCTGTAGAGGACCTGTTTGTGCCCAGAAATGGGGGCCTGGGCCTGACCCTGATTTCTAAGCTCCCCCAGGCCTAGAAAATGGAGGGGTTCCCATCCAGCCTTGAGCAGGAGAACCCTGGAGCACAGGTTCCTTAGTCATAGATGAAGGAGAACTATTCAGGCTAGAGAAAAAAAATCGTGAGTTTTCCCAAGAGACTCCTTGGAATGTAGGACAATCACCTTATCATCATCAAAGGGGGGAAAGGCAAGATCTCTGCTTGGCTTTAGAGGCCAATTCCAGAGGACACAGATCAGAGAGTTCAGGGTAAGGATTAAAAAATAGAGCAATATTTGGCTTAACATATGTAATTCTGGCAGATGTGATAGTTACTAACAAAGTAGGAGACATATTTGTGTGGTTATTACATTGTGAGTAGATTAACGATCTGATGATTCTCCTTGTACCATTGATATGTCCAAAGAAAAATGCTTGGGAGGCTAAACTATAGTTCCATGACTAAGGACAGATTTCAGTAAAAATAAGCTTTACAGAAGCTTATTAGATAACAAACTCAGGAACAGCTATGATTCTCAGAGTTTCATATGCTTCATTAAGTCAAAAATAGCTGCTACATGTTTACATTATCTGTTTAATTTCTTTTTTTTTTTTTTTTTTTTGTGGTTTTTGGCCGGGGCTGGGTTTGAACCCGCCACCTCTGGCATATGGGACTGGCGCCCTACTCCTTGAGCCAGAGGCACCACCTTATCTGTTTAATTTCAAACATACTACACGAATAGGCATAAAATGCGAGAAACTTTTATAATCCTGATCCTCTTTGCTCATAGGGTCAACCTTTATGAATTAAAAGGTATGATTTTCTCATGATCATTGAATACTTAAACAATCATTGCTAAAGGGGTCACTTGGGAATCAACAGAAAACCACACCAGCTGAGCACATGAGAAGCAGATCTCCACATTTACATTAACACAAAGGAAATTTTCAAATAATGTTTTTTAAATGGTATGTGAGGTACCCATGTAATAGATTAAGATGTGATCAAAGCACATGATCTGTAAAGAGGGAAGTATGAAGAGAAAAAAATAGGAAGTGGTAAATTCGGAGAATGATAAATTGGGTAAGAAATTTGTAATTAGGTAACCAAGTAATCGCCTCAAAGCTCTTGTACCACAAGGAGGCCAGACCAGATGTTAACAAAACTGAATTTGCAAGTTATTTTGTGATCAAAATAGCTTACTGTTGCAGACTTTTCTTGCTTCAAAACAAATACAGAAAATTTCCATAATTGTTCGTGTCCTTAATGGAACCGTCTCATCTCTATTTCAAGGCTTAATCCCAAGAACTGGCACTATGAAATTGTTTTTTGTTTCTCCCAGGTGTCTAACCCTGCTCAATGTCATTTCTTCTCTACCAGCCTCCTCCTCCTCTTCTCTATTTATGCTCAGGAACCCAGCTGTGCCTTAGCTGAGAGTTTGTGGTGGGCTTAGAATGTCTCACACACCACATTTTCCTTTCTATTTGTATCTTTACATCTCAGTCTTTTGTGCCAGCATAACTAAAAATGGCAATGACAGTTTTTCTAATTAAACACTTTTACAGAGTGAAAAGGTAAAATAAAGTTAGAGCCTAAAACCTATGTTACTAGCCACATTACTAACCCTTCTAGCTGAACTTACACAAACAATACCTTTTTTTCTTTTAGATTTTTTGGAACCTCAGTTACAAAGAATTGGGATTACAGTAATCTTTGTTTCATTACACACTGTTATGACTGGTCTTGAGGAAGACACTTTTTTTTTTTTGCTTTGTTGTGTTAATAATAATAGTGAGCAACTTCAGGAGGCTGAGGCAGGAGGATTACTTATGCCAGGAGTTCATGACCAGCAACATAGCAAGACCCCATCTCTATAAAAAATAAACAATTAGGCTTGGTGCCAGTGGTTATGGCTCCACCCACATACACTGAGGGTGGTGGGTTGGAGCCCGCCCCAAGCCAGCTAAAAAACAATGACAACTGCAACAACAACAACAACAATATAGCCAGGCATTGTGGTGGGTGTCTGTGGTCCCAGCTGCCTGGGAGGCTAAGGCAAGATAATCACTTAAGCCCAAGAGTTTAAGGTTGTTGTGAGCTGTGATACCATAGCACTCTAGCAAGGACGACATAGTGAGACTCTGTCTCAAAAAGAAAAAAAGCAATTAGCCAGGCATGATGGCCCAGGCCTGTAGTCCCAGCTACTTTGGAGGCTAATGCAGGAGGATCACTCAAGCCCAGGAGTCAGAGGTTGCAGTGAGCTGTGATGATCCCACTGCACTCTAGCCTGGGTAACAGAGTGAGACCTTGTTTCTAATAATAATAATAATAATAATAAGTAAACTACGAACCCACCAAAGTGAGAGTTAACACTTTGCCAGTGACTTCCATCAACCTGTTGGCTTCCACACCTGTTAGAAGTGCTGCCTTGAATCTTGTGTATCATTCCCTTGCCTTTTTATATATAGTTTTATCACATATATTGTCCATAGATCAATTATACATACACATAAATTATGCACATATGTTTCAAAGATTCTATGGTTTAGTTTTGGTTGTCTTTATGAGAGTCTCCTGCAGTATGAAATCATTAGGGACTTCTTTTCATGGTGTAGCACTGCTAATCTATTCATATTATTGTATTTCATTATGTGAATATACCCTGTCTATTCCTTTGTCTATTCCTTGGTAGAGTGCTATGGCATCACAGCTCACAGCAAATTTGTCTATTCCTTTGGGCTGTTCCTAGTATTTATTTTATTTTATTTATTTTTATTTTTTTGCAGTTTTTTGGCCTGGGTTGGGCTTGAACCCGCCACCTTCAGCATATGGGGCCGGCATCCTACTCCTTTGAGCTACAGGCGCCGCCCCCTAGTATTTTTTTTTTTTTTTTTTGTCTATTTTAGTTATGAAAGTGCTACTCTGAACATTCTGGTATATGTCGCCAGTTTCTTTTAGGTATATACCATGAAGAGGGGTTTCTGGTTTGTGGGATATGTGAATGTTCAACTTGACAAGATATGCATAAAGCTTGACCAGCAGTGCATAAGAGATCCCACTAGCCCTCTTCCTCTGTAGCAGTTCATGTTTTCCTGCAGTGAGAATTAGATTTCATCTCGTTGTTCCCACATTATCTAAATTTCCTTCTTTCCCCCTCTGCCATGAAGAATCATTAATGCATGCTTGATTGACAATCATATAGAAGTGTTGGAGAGGTAGCTTGGCACCTGCTGTCCTTAGAAGGATTGAAGAAGGATCTCCACCCAGGTCAGCCCTCCTTTCCCCAGATTCTGGAATCAAGTTTTATCAAAAGATAAAAGAAAGAGAGCGTAACAAACCGATAAGAGAAGACCATTGGCCCACTATGGGCTCAGAGCTGGCACAGTCATTAAGAGCTTTGTTTGTGGGATTTGTTATAGCTCCTTTATTATAGTAGAATTTTCAGGAAATGGATAAATTAATTTTTTTGTATGGAATCCAGTCTTTCTGTTCCTAGGCCATTTCCCTACATTAGGTTTTCACTGATCATTTTTTGCTTTGATTGTTGTTTAAGTGTCCTTATCTTTCCCCTTGCCTGTTTTCCCAGAGAGACCCATTTCCAGACAAACCTCCTGTGGCCTTGTTCCAACTCTGCTGACCATGATCTTCTGATCGACAGTCTTTCCCCAAACACTTTCCATCATCTTAGGAGAAGCAGTTACAACTCCAACACTGTGAAAGAAAGAGGAGTTTCACAAACCTTTCTCTTTACCTTCTTAATCTCTTCTTCTCCTCCTTCTCCTCTTCCTCATCTCCTTCATCTCCTCCATCTCCTCTTCCATCTCCTCCTCCATCTCCTCTTCCATCTCCTCCTCCATCTCCTCCTCCATCTCCTCTTCCATCTCCTCCTCCATCTCCTCTTCCATCTCCTCCTCCATCTCCTCCTCCATCTCCTCTTCCATCTCCTCCTCCATCTCCTCTTCCATCTCCTCCTCCATCTCCTCCTCCATCTCCTCCTCCATCTCCTCCTCCATCTCCTCTTCCATCTCCTCCTCCATCTCCTCTTCCATCTCCTCCTCCATCTCCTCTTCCATCTCCTCCTCCATCTCCTCTTCCATCTCCTCCTCCATCTCCTCTTCCATCTCCTCCTCCATCTCCTCTTCCATCTCCTCCTCCATCTCCTCTTCCATCTCCTCCTCCATCTCCTCCTCCTTCATCTTATCCTCCTCCATCTCCTCTTCCATCTCCTCCTCCATCTCCTCTTCCATCTCCTCCTCCATCTCCTCCTCCATCTCCTCCTCCATCTCCTCTTCCATCTCCTCTTCCATCTCCTCCTCCATCTCCTCCTCCTTCATCTTATCCTCCTCCATCTCCTCTTCCATCTCCTCCTCCATCTCCTCTTCCATCTCCTCCTCCATCTCCTCCTCCATCTCCTCCTCCATCTCCTCTTCCATCTCCTCCTCCATCTCCTCTTCCATCTCCTCCTCCATCTCCTCCTCCATCTCCTCCTCCATCTCCTCCTCCATCTCCTCTTCCATCTCCTCCTCCATCTCCTCCTCCATCTCCTCCTCCATCTCCTCCTCCATCTCCTCTTCCATCTCCTCCTCCATCTCCTCTTCCATCTCCTCCTCCATCTCCTCCTCCATCTCCTCCTCCATCTCCTCCTCCATCTCCTCTTCCATCTCCTCCTCCATCTCCTCTTCCATCTCCTCCTCCATCTCCTCTTCCATCTCCTCCTCCATCTCCTCTTCCATCTCCTCCTCCATCTCCTCCTCCTCCATCTCTTCCTCTTCCTCCATCATCTCCATCTCCTTGTCTTCCTCCTCCTCCATCTCCTCCTCTTTCTCCTTCTCCTCTTCCTTCTCCTCCTCCTTCTCCTGATGCTATGTAGCCAATTAGTCTTTGGAAGAAAATCCATTTTTTTATGTGAAATTCTCTGTCAGTTTGCTGTTTTTCTTTTTCTTGATACAAACTGATTCCTAGTATGGCCCTTCCCTAGAAATTCTTTAATACACAAGTACAGAGAAGATAGAGAAGCAATTTTTCCTAAGTTGGAAAAAAGGAGGAAAAGTATGTTTGTGTTTCAGAGAAGGAAATACCCTGTCATGCATCTAAGTAGCATCTATGCATGAAACATAAGTGTCCAGTGTCCTGCTAAAAAGGAGTGAAGAAAGTGATGAAAAAGGTATAACAGTAGGCAACTTCTTATGCCAGGCACCAGGTCATATTCTTAGCAGGAAAATCTGGGTTGCTGTTAAGAAAATGATGGCAGGTGGGTGGCACCAGTAGCTCAGTGGGTAGGGCGCCGGCCCCATATACTGAGGGTGTTGGGTTCAAACCCAGCCCTAGCCAGCTAAAACAGTAGTGGCAACTGCAACAAAAATACCCTGGTGTTGTGATGGGCACCTGTAGTCTCAGCTACTTGGGAGGCTGAGGCAAGGGAATCACTTAAGCCCAGGAGTTGGAGGTTGCTGTGATCTGTGATGCTACAGCACTCTACCAAAGGCTACAGAGTGAGACTCTGTCTCAAAAAACAAAAAACAAAAAACCAGAAAATGACAGCAGGAATAGAAAGCGACATCATTTCAGACTAACAGATAAAAGGGGAAGTAATTTGCAAGGACCTCTTCAGATACACCAAATGTTAATAGGCAACATGTTCCTCCTTTGAGTAACGGCTACATAGTGGGGAAAATTAAATATTTATTTATTTTTATAATTTTTTTTTTTTGAGACAGAGTCTCACTAAGTCACCCTGGGTAGAGTGTCATGTCCTAGCTTACTGCAACCTCAAACTCTCAGGCTCAAGCAATCCTCTTGCCTCAGCCTCCTAAATAGCTGGTACTTCAGGAGCCCACCACAATGCCTGGCTAATTTTTCTATTCTTAGTAGAGGCAGATCTCACTCTGTTGATCCATCCAGTTCCCCAGCCCCTGAGTTCCTTCAATTCTGAGCTTCTAATCTCTTCCACCCTCACTGCCATTCAACCTCCAAGTCCCACCACCACATCCTGGATCTGAACTTTGTCATTCCATAGAACTTCCCTGTTTCCCAAATAATAGTATCAGACCTAGAACTCTCTGCTTAAAAACCTCCTTGAGTTCTAGCTCTCTCATTCAGTTACTACTGCCATATCTGTTCTTCATAAGCACTTCATGTCACAAGGACTTCCTTCTATCCTATCTGGCTTGGTCATCATGGTCCATCTATTCAATGGAGTTGACAATGAGTATTGTCAACTCTTTTGCTGCATTGTCTTTCCATCCCACCTACATGGCTAAATCCCACCCTGCTTGACTCTAACAGTCTTTTTTCCTTCACATGGAAATACATGCAGTTTGGTGCTGCAAAAAAAAAAAGTAACCCCACAACCCTACATCTTGGTGCTACTATACATTCATCGTCTCCATTTTCTTTTTCTTTTTTTTTCATCGTCTCCATTTTCAATAGGATTGTCAATTTGTCAATATTTCCCAGCCACACTCTAGTTTATTGGTTAAGAGCTCATGTCATGGAATCAGACTGGATAAGTTTGAATCTCAACACCAACTCATGACTCACTAGTTGTGTTAACTTCTGTGAGCCACTTAACTTCTTTGTGATTATAAAACAGGATAATGATAATACCTAATTCATCTGGCTGCAGTGAGGATTAAGTGAATTACAGCAGTGAAAGGTATATAACAACCACTTCACGGATATTGTACTCATATGTTATTATTATTAGTTCTTTAATCAGTGTTCTCTGTTTCATTCCTTTCAGTAATTATTTTAAACATTTATTATGTACTGCTTTTACCTAGAGTCCTTTACTTTCTGAGTCTTATTTGGTTAACTACCATTCATACTTCCAGATCTCAGCTTAGCTTTCACTTTTATCAAGAAGTCATACTTTATCCCACTCCACATCCTTGCGTTTGAGTTAAGGGTCCTTCCTTCTCCACTCTCATAGCTATACTTCTCCCATTATACCCTGGTATTTATCATCCTGTGTTGTAATTGCCATCATTTCCTTAAGAGGCCTGAACATATCCTGATCTCTGATAAGCCCTCACAACCTAGCACAGGGCTGACGTGTAGGAAAAAAAAACCCCAATACATTTATGTAAGTAAATATATGAGTAATAAAAGAAAAAAAAATAGGGACCCAGACAGGACTGGGTCCCAAGGGGAATAATTGTACATATCTTTGGATCACCTTAATGTCTAGCAATGCCTGGGGGTCAATAAATTCTTTTTCAAGTGATAATTTTTTCCTGATCTCTTGAAAGTTGTTCTTAAATTTCCAAAAGCATTCATACTCTTTATCAGCTTGCTTATTCTCTAGATGGTGAAATATTCTTATCCCTCAAGCTCAATTCAAATGTAATCTTTTTCAGAAAGTTATTTTTTAACCAATCCCCTTGTTCTAGTTATCTATTGCTGAATAACAAACCACCCTAGATTTTAGTGGCCTGAAAGAACCATCTATTATGATGCCTCAGTTCTGTATGTGGTCTGTCATGTGGCTGGGGCAGAGTCACCTGTAAGTACTGACCAGGCTGGAGATCCAAGATGGCACACTTGCATGTCTGGTAGTTGGTCCCTGCTGGTGGTGAGGACCTCAGCATATGGCCTGTCTGTATGGCTTGGGCTTCTTACACATTACAGCCTCAAGCTAGTTACTTTCTTACATAATAACTAACTTCCAAAAGGCAGGAAGCAGAAGCTTCCAGTTCAGTTAAAGACTAAGCTTGGAAATGGCTCAAGTGTCACTTCTACTGCATTTTATTGGTCAAAGCTATCACAAGCCCTTCTAGAGTCAAGAGATTGGAGAAATAAACCCCATATTTTGATGGAGGAGCGTCATGGTCATATTGCAGAAGAATGCATACAGTATAAGAGACATTGTTGTAGCCATTTTTGAAAAATACAATCTATCACATCCCTCAAGGCAAAATTAATCTTTTATTTGTGTGTTCTCTCAGTCTTCATTTATTCTTTTTTTTTTTTAATTGTTGGGGGATTCATTGATGGTACAAGAAACCAGGTTAAATTTATTCTTTTTTTATTTTTCCCTTTTTTTCTTTTTTTATTCTCTCTCTCTTTTCTCTCTCCCTCCTTCCTTCCTTTTCCTTTTTTTTTTCTTTTTTTGCATTGATTTCTAGGACCAGAATTATTTTTCAAGGAATCCCTAAACCCCTATGCACACAAAACATTTGGTAAATGCAATAAAACTATATGACTCTAATCTATTATATTTAAAGTACATGTCAATGCTTTGTGATTAAATTTAGTATATATTTTAGATCAACCCATATCAGAAATACAAATAATATGGGGGATCTGCAACTTTTTATATAATCTCCCCAGAATTACAAGATTGTAAAGTGTAGGGAAAAGTGAGCCCTGATCTTTAGCATAAAACTCACTTCCTGCTTGAGAGACCTAGAGAATCACAAGAATGGCATGTGAGTTGTGTGTGTGTTCAAGAGATCAGAAAACTGGCCTCCAAGAGAAAATGTTATGTGTGAGGTGTGGCAATAATAATTATGGTAAAGATTCTCTAGATTCCAAAGGTCTATTGATACTGGAGGCAGAGGTTGTGCTCAAGTTCTAGGGTTTTGCAAAAACAAAGCTGGAGACATTCTATCTGACCTTCTCCATGTCCTCTATAATCAGTGCTAATGTCGGGCAAGCAGTTTTGTCTACTTCTTCCTTTTATGATAGGGCTCTTCTCAGAGTTCCTCAGTCCCCAACGCAGATTTTGTGTCAAGCCTCTTCATTCCTCATGCCAAGCCTCCCTCATCTGGTCACCCCAAACAGCTTCAATAAAGGTTTTCTTCTAATTATTCTATAAACTGTATACATGTTTTGTGCTTGTTCTGTATGAAAGTTATATCTCACTGTAAAAAAGTACAAAAAGAAAACAAAACTACTTCTAAAGTTACACCACTTAATCTGGAACGAATCTTACTATTTTTGTAAGTGGTACTTTCCAGTAGTGACTGAGAAAAATCAATGTGATAAAAAAAGTTGGTAGAGCATAGCCACACACAATGTTTCAGTTCATCACTAAAAATTCCCTACATTTGTGGAATCAGATAAAGATATGAAAAAATTGTTTTGATTCCTAGGTCGGATCATTAAATGCATGCTTCCTTGCAAAGAGGAATTTCCAGGTCGATATATATGAAGCTAGGGAAGGTAAGCTGAGAGTGAAAATTGTCAAATTTTCTTTCTCTTTAGATTTTCTGAATTTTTAAAAGTTCTTTAAAATTTTTTTTTTTAAAGAACTGTTAGATGTCTTTTAAAACCTCAACTATCTAAATTTAACACATTGACTATCACACTAGAAAAAAACTTTTCCTTGGGGCTATAGTGTTTTATTAGGTCAAGATAAGTCAAGAAATGTGTGAATTATGTTTCACGAGACGCTGGGTTCAAACTAGCGTAAATTAAATGCAACTAAGACAGCAGTTAATGTGTTAATTTAATATAAATTTGCTACTGTTAGTGTTTTCTTCAGAGGCATGAAGAAAGTCTTTTATGAGGCCTGACAATTAAAGTCATGAACTCATCCTAGAAAAAGTTCTACGTACCTCATTGCCAAATATCACTATGGTCATCTTCAAAGTATTTCCCTTGGGAAGCTATGCACCAATGCCATCACCCAGTCCACTCTTCAAAGCAATTTTGGAACTCTTTTTCTGAAATGACCATCAGAGCTATTGTCATATGACACACAAAAACATGCAACAACATAAAAAAAAAATGCAACAACAATAATGAGCACCTGGAAAGAGCCCTGGGAAGATACCATCATATATTGGTATGGACACAGCTGTGAAACACTGATATACTATGTTTCATAACACAGTATGAAAACACAGTTATGAAACACAGTTATGAAACATACTGAGTTGTTTGTACAGTGCTGCCAAGGTAAACATGTAGTGGCAAGTTTGTGAACTTAATTGTCAGACCTTGTAGGATAGCAGTTCTAATGATCATTTCAGAAAAAGAGTTCCACAATTGCTTTGAAGGGTAGACAAGATGTTGGCATCCGTACATAGCTTCCCAAGGGGAGTACTTTGAAGGTGACTGTGTGATATTCAGCATTGAAGTATGTACCAGTTTTTCTAGGATGAGTTTGTGAACCTAACTGTCAGACCCTGTAATCTGGTTCTGACTGCACCAATTATTAATATTCAGTTGCAATAATATGCTTATCCTACACTAGGATTTAATTTATGTGTAACATGGAGTCTGCTTCCAATGTCTTAGATATTCGAGTGGCTACATGTACACGTGGAAGAAGCATTAACTTGGCCCTCTCACATAGAGGAAGGCAGGCCTTGAAAGCTGTTGGCCTGGAAGAACAGGTATTTTATTAATGCATTTTCCTTACAGAAGGTAATATCTGATGGTTTTCAATAATCGTGTGGTCATGATTTTATCCTGGTTCAAAGTACTATTTAATGCCAAGAATCTCTGCATGGAAACTCATTCTATGAAGGTTTTCAAAATTCTAAATCTGTCAAGAGGGTGAACATTTGACCCTTTGAGGCACTTGGGGGGCACATTGGGACTCCACCTAGTAATTGCTTCTGACATCAGGCTCTCAACAAAGTCGAAGGTTGCTGCCTATCATAGATTTTCTTCATACATGATGTTGTACACTTTCTAACTGTCTATCATGGAGCTTAGAAATGTAAACTGAAGTGGTATGTGTATGTATTTTTCTTGTTACTATCTTCAGGGACAATGTGTCTTTGAGCAGCTAATACAAGTAAATATCAGTGCTATTTGCATTCCCATAATTTCCTTCAAAACAGCAGCAGCCTTATGTAGGAAAACACTTTGCATTGGATTTTAGGAGACCTGGATTTCATGATATCCCTTTCCATCATCATGAGCAAAGCACCTACCCTCTCTAATAATCACTTTCCTCAATCTGTGATACTTGATTTAGAACACAAAAACTTTAACTCAATTCTAAGATCTAAGGTAAAAGAAAATAAAACCCTAAAGGTTAAGAAACACCATTTTCATTGAATGAGTTTCCACCAAGCTCGGTTTCTGTGGGGTTCCTTAAAAAAATTTTTTTTAATTTCTTTTTGGAAATTATTAAAAATCACAGTTTAAAATTAGTATCTATCTTATTTGCAGATGTCATGATATAGTCATTAAAATCGGTATTTCTGGTTTCATTTCAGATTGTGTCCCAAGGCATTCCCATGAAAGCCAGAATGATTCACTCTCTTTCAGGAAAAAAGTCTGCAATTCCCTATGGGACAAGGTCCCAGGTGGGTTTACCCCAGAGGGCCTTGCTTATCACTTGCTTCACGACGGCCCCTTTCCTCCTTCTCTTAATTTTTGATGTTGCTTTCCTCAGTTTAAACGCAAGTTAGCAAGTTAACACATAGGGGGTGCTCAAAACAGGGCCCAGCACAGAATAAATATTCAAAAATTGTTAGCTATTATTGTTCTCATTATTAGGCTGTTTGTTGGATGATCAGCTGCTTGGGGCAGGCTTTCTCTGCCTTTCCCTTTTCAATCAGATAAAAGAAGATGTCCATGTCATTTGATGTCAATTATAACCTGCAAGAACAACTCCAGAGGGTTTTGTGATGTTGTCACCTCCTCTTAGCTAACCCTCTTGCCCCTAGTTGGCTTAAGGTGTATAGAGAGAGCCAGAGATGCTTTTAGTATTCAGTAATTTCTAAAACACCAGTGGCCAGAAAGTGATGGAGAGTTTATGAAAGAAGATTCATTATCTTACTTGGTACTTTCCTCACCTTTCACACCATAACATGCAGCCCTGGGGAAGATACATATGTTTCTCTGACTATGCCTTCTAAGTTTGTTTCCTGAGAAAGAATGAATGCGGAAAACATCCATCAGTAAGAGCAAAAGCCCAGCTTGCTTTATTTTTATGCCACAGCAACTCATGTTAGTACATTAAGGGCAGATCCCTGGGAGGTTCTTATTTTTCCAAGTCTTTGACTCTGAGCAGAGATCTTACTGTGGGTATCTCTGTGTTTCTCAAACTCACCTGGAATCTTGTTAAAAGGCAGTCTGGGGCGGTGCCTGTGGCTCAAAGGAGTAGGGTGTTGGCCCCATATACCGGAGGTGGCAGGTTCAAACCCAGCTCTGGCCAAAAACTGCAAAAAAAAAAAGGCAGTCTGATTCAATAGGACTTGGATGGAAGCTGAGGTTTTGCATTTCTAACAAGCTTCTAAGTGGTATTTGTGCTGCTGCTCCATGGACCAACTTTAGGTAGCCCAAGATACAGAACATATTTTCAGGGAAACAAGGTCTTCATGGCTTTTGTGATGAACAATGTGGCTGGAAAGTAAAACATTCTGACAATTTAGAGCTTTGGGGTTGGGGCAGAATAAAAATTTTCTATCTAATGGCTTTTTAAGAAGTAACCTGCTTATTTTGGCATTATAAAACAGTCTTCATGCTTAAAACTGGTATCTTAGTGAGATAAACATTTTTAGATAATTAACATGGCCTACTCAATGAGGCTGCAGTTGAGTTAGGTACTACAGGAAAGACAAAAGATTTCTCTCCTTAATAGTTAAGTGACATAGCCACATCAAATCAATTGATGCAAATCAAGTCTAAGCTAAAGTGTGCTCCTCCAGTAATCAGTAATTGTCCCTCTGTGTGCCACGCCCCATGTTGGTTGCTGAGTGTACAGGAAGGGGCCGTGACCTGGTAGGGATGGACAGTAATCAGTGCCTCAGCTGAGTGATGGCCCAAGTGCTCAGCTGTGTGGTGTAGACAAGTAATGCTAACATGGTTCATAGAAATGTTTTAGTTTTCAGAAAAGACTCCACAGAGAAAGTGAGATTCCGGACGGACGTTTTGTTTGAATCTTAAATTGGTAGTGAAATAGAGTTGTCTCAATCAAATGGAAATCTGTCTATGGAGGAAAACTGAACAAGATCAGATTTCCAAGAAATGTTAATTTTTAAATGGACTGATGATAATTGTATATATTCGTGAGTAATGTTTCCAAACATATAATGTATGATTAGATTGGAGTAATTAGTATAGCCATATCATTTCAATTCCTTTGTGTTAGAAACATTCACTTTTTATTTTTTTAAGACAGAGTCTTACTTTGTTGCCCTGGGTAGAGTGCTGTTGGCATCATTGCACCCAGCAACCTCTAACTCTTGGGCTCAAGTGATTGTCTTGCCTCAGCCTCCTAAGTAGCTGGGACTAAGGCACTCACCACAACACCTGACATTTTAGAGATGGGGTCTTGCTCTGGCTTAGGCTGGTCTTGAACCTGTGAGCTCAGGCAATGTGCCCACCTCTGTCTCCCAGAGTGCTAGGATTACAGCATGAGCCACCGCACCTGGCCTACCATTCACGTTTTAAGTGCAAATGTATATTGGAAGAGAAAACCTGCAAATACCTTCAGCATGATAGAATCTTACAGTGACCAGCAACCTCAGATTCGCTGAATCCTACCACCTTGTTCTATAGATGAGGAAATGGGCTGTATGGCTTACATAAGAGTAACAGCAAGGGAGAAATAAGGTAGGTTTCCTCATCAAGGAACTGCCAGCCATACGTGGTACAGGAGGCCTGCGCACTACTGCCTACACACATTTATTGCTTTTACTCAGCAAGAGTGAGTTACAATAATCAACTTAGCATTTGTTTTGAACATTCAGAGGAAGCCAAAGTTATCACAACCTTCTCCAGATAGTAAGCCAATAAAATACATATCAATAGCCTAAGGAATAAATATGGTTCAAAAATCAGAAAAGCTAAAGGAAGATAGTGGCTTAGACCTGAGACCAAAATTAGATTCTTAACCCAGCACTGTGTGTGTGTGTGTGTGTGTGTGTGTGTGTGTGTGTGTGTGTGTGTGTGTGTGTAAGAAAAAGAGAGAAGAGTGAAAGTGTGGTTGCGAGTTTCTGTTTAGGGGCCTTTGATACATTACTAGAGTGAGGAAATGGTCTCTTCCCTGTCATTCTTGCTGTTTTTCAATTCTTAAGATCTGGATTAATCCTGAATTTACAGCGGCCCTTCATATTTCAATTTTCCATTATTAGCTTTATATCTCAATCAAACACAGGGGCCTGTTTGCCTTTGAAGAACTACATAAAATTGCTTATAACTGATCAATTCCACAGCCCATGGAAGCACAAAGCTGTGCCCATGGACCCAGATCTCAGCAAATCCCCAAGGCAAGTAGGTTCTCTTGGCCTCTGCCCCTTGGTACTCCACTCTCTCTCCCCTGGTATTGGCTGGGTACTGCAATAATCCGGATGTGGGAGTGACTCAGATTTTTGGTTATGATATGATACAGTCCATACATTCTAGTGTCCACACAAGACTTGACCAATGTGTCGATGTGTTTAAATGTCAACCAAGCCTGATAACGGATGTGGAAAGAATATTTTCCCCACATATGCGAATCTATGCAATTTGAATGTTTCCTGACACATTTTGAATAGGAAGTTTGGTTTCCACTAGAATACAGTCTATTGATGACAGAAGACACAGGAAAACAGAACTTTGAGGCAGAGAGTAAAGAGGTCTCTGCCTATGCTACTTCCTCAGTTACTGCCACTGTGGTATGACTGAGTTAATTTTGCATAAAGTATAGATTTAGCTTGTCAACGAAAAGGAACCAAAACTATATAAAATAATTTAAAGTGGTTTATTAAGAGCTGAATATGTGTAACCATGGCTGGGAGAGCCACGCCCAAAAAGCCTTGAGCAAGTTGTCCCATTGTGGTTGGGTTACAGTCTGGTTTTATACATTTTAGAGAGACAGGAAACACACATAAAATCACAAATCAATATGTGAAAGGTGTGCATTGGTTTGATCCAACAAGGCAGGACATCTTGACTGGGGGAGTTTAAAGGTTCTTTAATTTGCGATTGATTTTTTTGAGTGAGTAGGGCACCGGCCCCATATACCGAGGGTGGTGGGTTCAAACCCAGCCCCAGCTGAACTGCAACCAAAAAATAGCCGGGCATTGTGGCGGGTGCCTGTAGTCCCAGCTGCTCGGGAGGCTGAGGCAGGAGAATCGTGGAAGCCCAAGAGCTAGAGGTTGCTGTGAGTCCTGTGACGTCATGGCACTCTACCGAAGGCGGTAAAGTGAGACTCTGTCTCTACAAAAAAAAAGAATCTTTGTCTAAAGGTTTGGAATTTTAAATTAAATAAGGAAATTTGTTAATCAGAGACAAGTCACTGGACATAGACCAAGAAAGACTCAAGTGACCTGTTGAATGGATGACTTCACGTGTGGTTTAACCTTTGTCTTTTAGTGTCTCATCCCTCCTCTCCTCATGGCCAACAGTTCAGCTTTAAGGTTTTCCTGGGATCCTGTTGGCTAAGAGGGGGTCCATTCAATCAGTTGGGGAGGTTAAGATTTTATTTTGGTTCACAAGCTGTTAATATAAAACTTCCTATTTGGGGATGAGGTGAAGATTCATAAATTAGTATACTTGTGCTCAAAATACAGTGATGGGCCGAGTGTGGTAACTCATGCCTGTAATCGCAGTATTTGGAGAGATCAAGTGGGAGGTTCTCTAGAGTCTAGGAGTTTTAGAACAGCCTGAGCTGAAGTGCAGCCCCGTTTCTACCAAAAATAGAACAATGAGCCCAGGCACAGTGGCTCCTGAGCTACTCAGGAGGCTGAGGTAGGAAGATTGCTTGAGCCCAGAAGAAGTTAGGAAGGTTCAGTGACCTGTGATGATGCCACTTGACTCTGGCTTGGGCAACAGAGAAATACTCTTGTTTCAAAAAAAAAAAAAAAAGAAAAAATTGTGATGTTCCATAATTTGGAAAATTATATGCTTTAGATTTTTAAAGAATAGATTCACCTGGAATTGCAAGCCTGCGTTATGACTTTCATGGGCCAAAGGTAGGCACTTTTACCCCTGTGGGCTTCTTTTTCTAGACGATAATAAGCACAAAAAATTACATTTACTATCATCTAAGCTGGATTTATTATTATATATTCTAATTAATAATAATATATTTATTATATATTATTATATGTTATATACTTGGTTTGTTTTATTTTCCTTCTGATTTTAAAATAAACTAAAATGAAAACATTTTCATGGACTCCCAATAGTATTGTAAGCACTAGCCACTGTGCCTCACGAAACAGCTTTGCTGAATTATCCTATAAAGTCAGAAACAACCAACACACCTCCTGGTGAGGGCTGGCGCTATTCCTACCAGCCCCAGGCTCCCCACAATTAATACACACGCACATACGCGCACGCATGCACGCACGCACATACGCATACACAAATGAGCACCGACCCCTTTTAACTGAAATGAAGGCCTTCAAGGTAGTTCTTCTGGGAAATAGTACTTTTATTCTAGTGATGCTGTCATTACTAAAATTTTCTTCACAGCTAAATTTAGAGACTTAAGATGAAAACAAGACATTTTTGATTTGTTTCTAAAACACAACTCTGTTAATGAAAATAATATTTTAGCTACAAGGGAATGACTTGGTTTGTAAAGTATCAAACTTTGAAAAAACCTGAGTGTAAACTTGGGCATTACGGAATGGTACATGTATTTGGTTAAAATATTTATTTTTTAAAAGGCTACTTAGCTAAATGGTTATAAAACTGAGCCTGTAACTTCTGCTAAATAAAATTATTTCCTATTGCTGAGTGAATAACTTAGAATTATATTTATGCATTCCTCAGAAACAGTGTATATTCTATTTTTCCTTCCAGTATATTCTTTCTATAAGCAGAGAAAGTCTAAGCAAGGATCTGTTGACTGGTAAGTTCAATGCTTTTATTCACCAGTTGTCATGTTTAGTAAAGAGTATAAGACTAATATTGTCATATGATTTATTGGGATTTGTTCACTATTCCTTTTTTTTTTCTTTTGTTGCTCCATTACTTCCAGTTTAATAGTGAGTACGTGTGGTATTTCTTTTTCCACTCTTGTAAAACTTCACTTAGAAGAATGGCCTCTAGTTGCATGCAGGTTGTTATAAAAGGTATTAGTTCACCATTTTTTATGGCTGAGTAGTACTCCATAGTATAAATACATCACATTTTATTAATCTACTTGGGTTGTTTCTACCTTTTTACCATTGTGAGTTGTATTGCAATAAACATTCGAGTACAGTGTCCTTTTTTTTTTTTTAAACAGAGTCTCACTTTGTCACCCTCTGTAGAGTATTGTGACATCACAGCTCACACCAACCTCAAGCTCTTGGGCTTAAGCGATTCTCTTGCCTCAGCCTCCTAAGTAGCTGGGACTGCAGGTGCCTGCCACAATGCCCAGCTGTTTTTTTGGTTGTAGTTGTTGTTTGGCAGGCCCAGGCTGGATTTGAACCTGCAAGCTCCCGTGTATGCGGCTTGCGCCCTAGCTGCTGAGCTACAGGTGCTGAGCCAAGAGTACAGTGTCTTTTTGATAAAATGACTTTTTTCTTCCTTTGGGTAGTAGTATTGCTGGATCAAACAGTAGGTCTACTTTTACTTCGTTGAGGTTTCTCCATACCACTTTCTGTATAGATTATACTAGTTTGCAGTCCCATCAGCAGTGTATAAGTGTTCTTTTCTCTCCACATCCACACCAGCATCTATTGTTTGGGAATTTTTGATAAAAGACATTCTCACTGGAGGTACATGATCCCTCCTTGTAGTTTTGGTTTGCATTTCTCTGAGTATTAGAGACACTGAGCATTTTTTCATATGTTTATTGGCCATAAGTCTATCTCCTTTTGAACACTTCTATTTCACATCCACTATTCCTTCTTGTGAGTTATAAAGGGCAAGACTATGAACTTTACAAAGTCCTTCTTGATGAGTAGTAGAAATACAGCCTCCAGTGTGGCTTTTTCATTTTAACAATCATCTAAAATCATTTAACATTTACCACATTCCTATTGTCTCCTCGGCACTGGGAATGAATGAGTGTTCACTGTTTGATGCAGAACTCACAGTCTAGTGGAAAGACAGATAATTAATTTGCAAAAGGACATGAGTACATTTGCCTTTCAGAAAGATGAGCAGCAGTCCCAGGCTGCAATCCTCAGGGCATTTCTACAATCCTGAGCCCAAAAATGAGGCCCTGGCGTAAAGCCACAGCAGTGTGGTTAGAGGGAAGGGATAGACCCATAAAATTAGCAGGAGACCAGATAGGAAGTACAGGAAATTGAGAAAGAGAAAGATTTAAAATATAACCCTGATTTTTTTTTAATTGGGGTAATTAAAAAGACTCACCCCTTAATGGAAAAGTCACTGGGCTGCAAATTAAATTTATAAATTGGTTAATAATTTCAATTCAAGTTGAGGGGAAAGGGAATAAAGAAGGGGGAAAGGACAGGGGGTATTTGGGGTGCGCCCACTGAATGGGCCAATGTAGGGGTATCTGACACACCTTTTGGGTGCAGGACATAACTAAAAGAGGGATTCTACCCAATAAATTCAAATGTGACTTGATTGTGCCCTCATATGAGCCTGAAATTTAAAAAAAAAAAAAAGTTGCAAAAAAAATGAATAAATCTAATCATATTCTATGGAGCCCTTAAATTTAAGCCTAAGTTGTAGTATCTTTACCTCTTCTTCAGCATTTATACTACACAGATTAATGCCCAGCAAAGCATGCTGCTTCAGTATTTCTATCGTCTTTTAAACCAATCCCTCTAGACGCAGTGAAGTAGCCCCTGATCCTTGGAGAGCAGAGTTCCAACATGACTTGTCTTTGTTTCTCTGCAGTCGTCTCACAGTTAAGTTTGCAATGTGTCTGTTGAATAGAATGGAAAGGATTAGAATTGAACTGGAAGGAGAAATGCACTGGGGAAATGGGGAAATTCAAGGATTTATTATTCTTAATTTTTAATTCTTAATTAAAATTCTTAATTTTTGTTATATTTATAAAACTGTCTTTTGGATAGGTAGATGTGTAAATTTGGAGCAGTCTGAAAACATATGTGTGTTGATTTTTTTAAATTAATTAAAAAAATTTTTTTTGTAGAGTCAGGGTCTTGCTGTGTTGCCCGGGCTGTCTCTTGGCCTCCCCAAATGCTGGGATTTGGGCATAACCCTCACACCCAGCCCCTATTCATGTTGATCTTAAAGAAAGCAAAAGAAGCACAAAATAGCTTTTTTAAAACACAGTATAGTAGACCTCCGTCACCCTTCTTTTACCATCTTCTGAATTTATTAAGATAAAAATAACAGTGAACATTCATTGAGGGACCAAGCACTGTTAAAAAATGTTTTATCTGCACTGATTTGCATAACCCTCTCAACAACTATATGAGGTGGGGATTATTTTTATCTCCATTTTACAAGTGGTGAAAGGAAGACTTAGAGAGCTTAGATCACACCTGACAAGTGGTAGAATCTAGATTTAAATTTGAGTCTATTTATTCCTAAGTGCATACTGTACTGCCTTTCTGCCTCCAGTACTGTCTATAAAACATCTGCTAATACTAAGGAGCTAAAGCATTAGAAAAGTACAATCTTGGTATCCACATCAGAAGTTGCCCTAATTGTTTTTCACTGGAAATATGCTCTATGGCATGCGATTTCATAAATACCATAGTATGTTAATAAAATGAAGCTGAACCTCTAACTCCTTAAATTTGTTAGGCATATAAAGTTCTTTATTCCTTTACGAGGCATCCCACGTGTCAGCTGCTCATTCCACATATCTAATCGGTTATCAATGGTCATTCCTCCCTAAATGAACAATCCCTCCTGTGAAAACATTGGACCAAATCATTTCCCTGCATCAGCGTTTCATGGAGGATTGTTTCATGGTTCATGTGCTATTCTGTGAGATATTAATCACTGTTAAGTAAAATAAAACAAACACAGTCTATGTGGCCAAATAACTTTGCCAAATCCTGCATCAACAAGTTTTGAGTTTATTTTCCTGCAATACTTCTCTGGGCTTTTACAATGGCAGTGTGCACTGCAGACTTCCCAGAGCTGCACTGTCCCAGTTTGTGCCACCAGGGCCAGACACATGTACAATTTCCAACTTTATGTTGACTATGTTAAAAAAAGAAAAACTAAAAAGAAACAGATGAAATTAATTTTAATAAGGTATTTTCACCTAACATATCCAAAATATTATCATTTCAATGTGTAATCAATATGACAGCTACTCATGACTCACTGGCATGCTTTGGCATATGTATTTTTGTTCTAATTTGCCAAGATCCGGGGCAAATAGCATATCTCAGTTCAGACCTGCCTCATTTGAAGCATTCAACAGCCATATGTGGCTGGATACCAGGACAGCACAGCCCAAGACATAGGAGAGCATTCAGGATTTCACTACCATCTTTGACAACCATGGAACAGTTTCTTTTAGGGAGCGTACACCAGGAAAAAACTTTGGGATGTAATACTCTATGTATGTAAAAAATAAAAATAATTTTTAAAAAAGTTTATTTCACAAACACCTTTTGTGTTTTTAAAAGATAACTTTAGTACTGAGTTCCCAACTCTGGTATTGGTCCATGGCCTGTTAGGAGCCAGCCATAGAACTCTGCCAACCTCCCAACTCACTGGTGGGAAAACTGTCTTCCAGGAAACTTAGGAATGAGGTCACACACCAGGAGGTGAGCAGCAGGTGATCAAGTGAAACAGCTTCATTTGTATTTACAACTGTTCCCAATTGCTCACAGGGTCTGTGGAAAAATAGTCTTCTGTGAATCTGGTCCCTGGGGCCAGAAAAGTCAGGAGCACTGCCTTACTACATGAGCTAAAACTCTGTTTTTTCTAGTTATTTGCCAAAATAATTTTTCTTTTTTTTGAGACAGAGTCTCAGTTTGTCACCCTCAGTAGGGTGCCATGGTGTCATAGCTCACAGCAACTTCAAACTCTTAGACTCAAGTGATTCTCTTGCCTCAGCCTCCCAAGTAGCTGGGACTACAGGTGCCCACCACAATGCCTGGCTATTTTTAGAGACAGAGTCTTGCTCTTGCTCAGACTGGTCTTGAATTCCTGAGCTGAAACAATTCACCTGCCTCAGCCTCCCAGGGTGCTAGGATTATAGGCGTGAGCCACCACACCCAGCCCAATAGATAAATTTATTATACATAGATAAATTTCTTAAGCTTTAAGTCTCTCTTTAGAATAGTTTAAGATTCTAAAACTCAAAAGTTCATTATTCAAGAAAGTTAAAATCTCCACATCCTAAATTAAACTCAGAACCAACAGAATTGAATAAGAGTAAACTGGACATGAAGAGAGAGGCTGGGCAGCACCTGTGGCCCACTGGGTAGGGCTCCGGCCCCATATACCAAGGGTGGCGGGTTCAAACCCAGCCCCTGCCAAACTGCAACAACAACAAAAGAATAGACAGACATTGTGGTGGGCACCTGTAGTCCCAGCTACTTGGAAGGCTGAGGCAAGAGAATTGCCTAAGCCCAGGAGTTGGAGGTTGCTGTGAGCTGTGTGATGCCATGGCACTCTACCAAGGGTAATAAAGTGAGACTCTCTACCAAAAAAAAAAAGAAGAAGAAGGGAGGCTGAGTTCAAAGTTGGAACCCCTGGCTTATTTTCCTGAACCTCTTTTTCAAATTCAACATTCTTTTCTGTTTACTTTCTTTGAAATTATGTACAAAATGTTGTACACAATTCATGTATACAATTTGCTGAGTTTAGTTCTTAATTTTTTACTTTGTATGTGATGTCAGCCATCTTAACCTCTCCTTCCAGCATCTTGGTTATTCCCTTATAAGACGAAGGGTTTTGAGCCATCATCTCTGGGGTCTATTCCAGCTCTAACACCTATATCCTGATTTGTACCTTTAAGAATAATAAATTGGCTGTAGTTATAGATCTATTCTTAAGCATCAATAAAGACAAAAATCATATTTTGCTATTATAATAACATGATTAATTCTTTGGAAATGAAATTCACTTAACTTTATAGTTTGTTAGCAGGCAAAATAGAAAATCACTAAAATAATTTGGTTCTATTTATTAAGAAGTTTCAAAGCTTCTCTCCCCTGGACTAGTCCAGAGTTTAATAATCTGCATTTGTGATGAATTGGATCAGAAGTCCAAAACATTACTAAAAAGAGTTACAGAGACATGCATAATATGAAGGGTAGAGTTTGGCTAAATATTTCCAATCACAAATAAGTCCTTATAATTAGTGGCAATTTTTGAAATATGTGATGCTTCTTTCCCAGTGTGCTAATAATTACAGTGATATAAGAGCTTGTACAATAGAATTAGTTGGATTTTTTTTTTTTGAGATGAAGATAGCCTATTTTTATTCATCTATTTTCCTACCAAATTATACTGGAACATTAGCCAACTGGTTTTCAATTATCATGTAAACTAATTTATTTATACATAGAAATATATATCTCTATCATACTATTCTCAGAAAGTGATTGATATCTTACTTTGATTAAGTGACAGAAAAATTGAAATTTCATTCCTATTTGCCTTCTTTCTTTGTTTCCTCAGCTGTTGAGAAACACCCCAATGTGAAGGTGTACTTTGGCCACAAGCTGTTAAAATGTAATCCTGAGGAAGGAATGATCACCGTTCTTGGGTAATCACGGGTCAGGTTTTTGACTTCAGGGGTAAAGGCTTGGAACAGAGAATTGTGTCTGCAAAGTTTGTTCTTTGGGACTCTTTCAAAAGAGTTAAATTATTACTGAAAGAGTAATTCACATAGTTTTTAGATTCAAGGAGTTTAGCTTTGTAAATAGGCCCTAGGTCTCTTCTGGATACCCAAACCCTTGATTCTTCTAAAATTCTCGGGCTCTCTCCCCTTCCTACAGTATTTGAAACTGGTGACTTGACTCTACTTTACGCTCTCTCTTCCCTTGAAATAAGTGACCTCCACCCCTCTGCTTCTCTTGTTCTCTTTCCAGCTGCTACTTCTCTGCCCCTCCTCGTCTTATCTGATTACCTCTAAAGTTCCTAGCCTCATCTCCCATGCTAAGGATGCTGTGACTTCACAGTCATGAGTTCAACAATCCCTTGTAAACTCACATCTCTAAAATGAACATTTCTGGGCCGGGTCTCTTTCTTCATTCTCAATCCTTATTGAAGTCCTAATCAGGTAATGTTAACTTCCTATCAGAACATCTTGCCATTATCTCAAGCACAACTAAAACCTTGATCATATATTTCTCCTAAAACATGTCCCATTCCTGTCTTCCCTAGTACTGTCGCCCTGATAATTAGGATAATTTATGATGTGTCTTTTTTCCTATTCTCTCTCATTAAATCTACAAACACTGCCCAGTCTCTGTTACTCCCTGTGGCCTCAGGGCCTGTCTTCCCTCTCGCTGCTGCAGGACAGACCTCTGGGTGCCCACCCTGCCTGTGTAGCTGTTGTTACTGCCTGGTCTCGTCCCTTTCCCTACCATTTCACTTTCCCCCTCCACTGCCGACTGAGCATAAGGTTTTTGTAAATTACCGCTCTGCATACATCTTCCTCCTAACAGAAAAATTCATTTTCTCCCTTTTGCCAGAATAGTATATTTAAACCTTTGGTCTTAAACTTCAAAATTATCTTCTCCTCCTGCCTTTCACTCCCTATGTTGTAGTATGATTATGATTATTTTTTTTTTTTTTTTGAGACAGAGCCTCAAGCTGTCACCCTGGGTGAAGTACTGTGGCTTCACAGCTTATAGCAACCTCCAACTCCTGGGCTCAAGTGATTCTCTTGCTTCTGCCTCCCAAGTAGCTGGGACTACAGGTGCCCACCAGAATGCCTGGCTTTTTCTTTTTTTTGGTTGCAGCTGTCATTGTTGTTTGGCGGCCCGAGCTGGATTCGAACCCACCAGCTCAGTTGTATGTGGCTGGCACCTTAGCTGCTTGAGCCACAGGCGCCGAGTCTCAATGTTGTATTTTTTTCTTAAGCTTATCCTCTGGTAGCCTCTTTGCAAGCCAAATGTCTTGCTCCTATAAAATTCTGCTTACATCCCTGAGGCTATTCATACACATTCATTCATACGCGTGGACTGTGTGGACACATTGTTTATTCACACGCAGATAATACTTTGCCCTCTTTCCAAGGTTCTCTTCCTTCATGCAGAGTTCAACTCTTTGTCACACTTCTGAGGCCTCACGTGTCTTTAGTAATCAGTAGGGTTATGTGCAAGTCTAATAACTCATGACTGGGATAAGTGTTTTTATCGTAATCTTATATCGAGTGACTCTAAGTCAGATACGTGAAAGTGAGTTTTTCTAAGTTACTCATTGAGCCATCACTTGTCATACCCAGGTAGAGGTATATTATTATTTTCACCACTAAAATTACTTGTTTAGGATGCTTCGTTCTATTTTTCAGGTCTGACAAAGTCCTTAAAGATGTCACTTACGACCTCATTGTAGGATGTGATGGAGCCTATTCAACTGTCAGAACCTACCTCATAAAGAAACCTCGTTTTGATTACAGTCAGACGTACATTCCTCATGGGTACATGGAGTTAACTATTCCACCTAAGCATGGAGATGTAAGTCCTTCCCTTTCCTGTCTCTTTCCACAGCCCTCCTCCTGCACACATGTAGAAGGTCTTCCGAGTGCAGTGGTTCTCAGTAACAACTCTAGATCACTTTTGAGATCTGCCACAAGAGCCTCGCAATTAATAATACATTGGATGCAGAGGTATCTCTCTCGTCATATAATTCTCATTCCCTTGTTTTTTGATATGCTTTCTTGAATGAAAGAGTTACAACCACCCTACTGGAAACACACAGGGGATTTGCATTACATCATAATGTTATTTATCTACATTCTCCTGATACAAAAAAAAAAAAAAAATTGGGGGGAATCAATTCTCCAGTGTACTCACAATTCAGAGGTCTCATAACTATGATTAGATCAAGTAATAGTTTTTAAATAGAATGACTAGTAAATTGTTACAAAGAGATTTCCATTGTGTTTTTTTTCATTTCCTTGATCCTGCTGTTAAACCATATGTGACTGGAGGCAGATAAGTGCTACATAAATTTGTATATTTCATAAGCAAATAAATGTAGATACTTGTTAGGAAAAATTAAAATATGAACAGAAGCAATAGGATATTGGCTTATACATAAGGATAAGTAAGCAACATTCAATACTTGATTTTCTTACGAAGTATCTTATTTAATCTATCCTATCTGAAATCCAGAGATCTGTAAGACACTTGGTCACTTTGGGATAGTGGTGTTATGTGCTAACAAACTGTGCTAGCCAGTCAAATCCAGATCACCTTTCCATTCTTTTCTTGCTGGTCAAAAATATATTCACTGATTTCTCAAAGCTTATTGTATCATTTTCAGGTGGGTCCTATTCTTCTGGTCCAGGATCTGCTAACTCTAATTATGAGATCATATTTAGAATTCTTTTGAAAAAATGTTTCAGACATAAGAAGAATTGTACTTGCTAAAGCAGATTGAAGATAGCCTTTTATTTTCTTGGTACACATAACAAGTAGTAATGAGTAGTGATTTTATTTTTTTATTTTTATTTTTTATTATTAAATCACAGCTGTGTACATTAATGCGATCATGGGGCACCATACACTGGTTTTATAGACCATTTGACACATTTTCATCACACTGGTTAACATAGCCTTCCTGGCATTTTCTTAGTTATTGTGTTAAGACATTCACATTCTACATTTACTAAGTTTCATGAAAGCTATAACCCAGTTATAACCTAAGAATAGGGGGAAAGGGGGGGGGACATGGGTGGAGGGAGGGAGATTGGTGGGATGAGTAGTGATTTTAAAGGCAGAGTCTCCACTCTTTTAAGAAACACCGTTTTGACATAGCAATGTCACTCAGACATGGGAATCTTTTGATTGGTCCCAAACCAATCCTATTACATTTGGGTTTTTTTTTTCTGACTTTTTCCTTTTTCTTTTCATTTTCTCTTTTTTAAAATGTAATGTATGCAGTAGATGTTTGCATTCCATCTCTGATACATGGAGTGTGGGGTGAGAGATTAAGTGAATGGCTTTGGGAATCGTGTGGAAGGCTCACCTTAAAGCTGCTTTTGGCTTAGACTTTGTGTTTGAAGGGACTTGTGGTAAGGAGACCAATGGAGGTCCTGCCAAGCCTGGCTGTAGGATTGCTATTGGATAAAGATATTTATTGACACTATGACCTGTTAATAAAGAAGGTGAGATTTCAGAGGATTGTTTTCCACAGTCATGTCATGCATGTGTTCATCAACATGTTCTTGGTTTCATATTTTCTATATCAAAATGATGCATAAACTCATCCTCTGGGACAGTGAGGTAGACAGGAGGTATGTAGTGTCTTCCAACTTGTTTTTAATCAGCAGTTCTAATCTTTAATATTGCAGTAAAGGAAATTGGTTTCAGCTGCCATTTCTCTTCCCTTCCTTACATTTGGAGACATAAAAGATTGTAGAAGTGGTCAAAAGATAGCAAAAGAGAAATGCAAGGACGGTCACCTCATTTGGGGTGTTTTCCCCGCTAGCCACCTGAAACACTGGGCTCACCTATGCCGCCCACATTTCGCTTAGCAAGTTCACCCTGCCCAAAGCCACGGTCCTTCCCATCTTCCCTCATCGATGCTTTCCTCTTCTATATGAATTCTTTGTTTTATCCACTCCAGACCTGCAAGTTCTTACCTGCCAAGCTTTTATTTCCTATACTTCTGATTTGACACTCACTGTTTTCCTACTGCTGACCTTGCTGTTAAAAATAAGTTATTTGGCTCTTCATATCTATCCTCTTGCCTGTTGAAATGCACACAAAGACCTCTGAGGTCAAAGAGATATGCACTTATTTATTTCTGCTTATGCGTCAACTTTTCTTTGGGGCCGAAAAAGCAAGGAAAGCGCGATTCCTCCTCCGAACACACATATAACTAAAATACAGTGAGACAGCATTAGGCAGAAGTCTGTGCCATTCCTGTCTTCTTACTAGGTCAGATACACATGGAAGGTGCTCTCTAGTTATTTGTAGAAAGTAGTACAAATTTGAAATACTTGGAAAATTGATTGACATTTTTATGTATGTAATATACATGGATGTTCTCCTGGGAACTTTCAAGAGTTTGGGTCAATTGGGTCTTTGGGTCATTTCGTCTACCCAGCAGGCTGCCGTAGGCATTGAAGGGGAGTCACTGAAGAGACAAGTCTCATCTGTCCTATTTATGTTTTAGGAAATAAATGATAAGAAGGTCTTATCATTATAATTTTTTTTCAAAACTTTTTGGTAAACTTTTGATTTTGGCTCATGAAATTTCAACATAAGACTTTTCTGTCCAGTATAAATAAATACAAAATAAGGCAAAAAATGAAGTAAAATAGTATTATATATACCTAGTCACATGTACATTTTATATGTTATCTATATATTTTTAAGTGTGTGTGTGTGTGTGTGTGTGTAGAAAGAGAGAGGATGTGAGAGAGAAGTCACAACATATTATACTGTGTTCTCAAATTTTGAATTAGACCTCATGTAAAAAACCCACCTAAGGTTGAGTTTATAAAGACAGGATGCAAATATTTTCCAAGGCAACTAATACTTTATATCGTAATAGATGCGCATGTCACCATGCCTATGTTACTGGTATAAATTACTATGGAATCAATGACAAAAAAGAGTTAGTTTTATAATGTATTATATTAAGCACTAATCAAACACATATGCTTGCTTTCTTGTAGTTTGCCATGGAACCCAACTATCTGCATATTTGGCCTCGAAATACCTTTATGATGATTGCACTTCCTAACAAGGTAATATAGAATCGCTTATTAACTAATTTTGCATCTATAATTAATTTTTTTGTTACTTTTGGACTTAGCATGTGTACACTTAACTGATGTTTTCATTGTGCAATCTATTTAATGATTATAGATTTTAAATTTTAGGTTCTTTAGGAAAAACCTGAAGGGCTTCTGATTATCTGCTTTGACTGCTTTAACTCATGTGAATGAATAATGGGAGTTGGTGTGTGGTGCTGCCATCATCTCTGCCAAAGATAGTGTGGGAGGAAATGGTACTCCGAAGGAGTGAAAAAGATTTATATTAAATATGAGGAAGTACTTCTAGCCTTTAAAGTCTGTAGGATATTGCAATATACATTATCAAAAAAGAGCATGGCTTTTCTTTCATTAAACCCTTGGGCTTTTTCCTACCTATTTCTCTGGTTAGTTGCTATTTGTCCTGGGATCCAGTGCCTATTAATACTGTCTTAAAAGGAAGTAAAAGAGGAGAAGATATCAAATCCAGTCACCCTATGAGTAATATAAAGAGTGTAGTTTTTGTCTTGTGAAAATTGAGAGTTTACAGTATAGAAATTTTCCTAATAACCAGGAGACCCCTGGCACTTGGTAGAGTTGTTCTTTGGAAAGAAAGTGATAGTGCCTTTCCTGGGTGATTGGACATTCTTTCCAAGAGCCCCTGGGTCACAGCAAGAAGCCCTGTGATGTAGGGATCTAACTACAGGGTCAAATCACCCGGCCCCCTATTCCCTCTCACTCTGTTCCTCTTCTCACAGAACAAATCATTCACGTGCACTTTGTTCATGCCCTTTGAAGAGTATGAAAAGCTTCTAACCAGTAGCGATGTGCTGGATTTCTTCCAGAAGTACTTTCCAGATGCCATCCCTCTCATTGGAGAGTAAGTTTCAACATGTGCAATTGTGCCTTTAGCTCCATCGATTTGCATTATTCCAAATTCAAAAAGAAAGTTATCCATCTTATTTCAGTTCTGGTTAAACCTGATCGATCCTGCAGTGACCTGGACAGAAACCTGTGTTAGAGCAAAAATCTAAGTGGCTGCTGTGCTGTGAGAAAGAATTCTGAGAAAATGCATGCCATGGTCAGTTGCTCTGGAAAGACAGCCCACTGATGTCCCCAGGCTTTGGTGGACAGAGAGACAGATTGTGCTTTTTCCTACTGATAGATACACAAATATTCAGCTCAGCAGATTTGTCTGGCAGCTTCAGGTCTCAGATCCAACACTCACAAGCCACTTAAGCTTTCCTGTGTTTCAGGCCCTTTGTGGTAAATGGTTGATACTAATACCTACCTGAAAGGGCTGAGAACTAAATGAGCTCATGCCTTCTAATCACTCAGCACAGGACCTCCTGCAGATTAAGCACCACACAGCTGATAGCTGATTGTCTGGTTTATGATCTGCTGCTCCTCTAGCCCATGTCAGCATCACCTTCCATATGGGCTCTGCCGTTTATCCTCATTCACTGCCTCTGCTCCCACTGTCTCTCCCTCCTGGAATCCGGCTCAATTTCTGCTTCCCTTGGTGTCTTCATGGAGGCAGCACAATGTTGCAGAAACAAAAAGTCTTAGTCAGTTCGGGAGTCAATAGCAAATTACCATAGACCGGGTGGCTTATAAATGACAGCAAGTTATTGCTCATATGCTGGAGGTCAGGAAGTCCAAGACCAAGTCACCAGCAGATTCAGTGCCTGGTGAGGTTCCATTTCTTGGTTCATGGATGGTAGTATTTTTACTGTGGCCTCACAGGGTGAAAAGGACATGGAATCTCTCTGGGGGTCCCTTTTATAAGGATGCTGATCCCATTCACAAGAGGCTCCACTCTTTTTTTTTAATTAATTTTTATTAAATCATAACAGTATGCATTTATGGGGTACAATGTGATGATTTGATATACAATGTGGAATGCTTAAATCAAACTGATTAATCATCACCTCACATACTTATTTTTTGTGGTAAGACATTTATAATGTAATTTTAGTCATTTTGAAATGCACCCTTGCATTGTGAACATTAGGTAGACCCCCCCAAAAAATCCTCCCTTCAGTCGCCCTCTGCCCTTCCCTTCTCTGCCCTCTTTCTTTCTGTACTATATTTGTTTTATTATTCATATGAATATGCAAGTGATTATATATTGGTTTGGTAATAATATTGAGTACATTGGATAGTTTTTTTTTTCCATTCCTGACATACTTTTCTATGAAGACTATGTTCCAACTCAATCTAGGTAAACATAAAAGATGTAATGTCTCGGGTGGTGCCTATGGCTCAAAGGGGTAGGGCGCCGGCCCCATATGCCAGAGATGGCAGTTTCAAATCCAGTCCCGGCCAGAAACTGCAAAAAAAAAAAAAAAGAAAAAAGATGTAACGTCTCCAGCTTTTTTATGGATGCATGGTATTCCATGGTGTACATATATCACAATTTGTTAATCCATTCATGTGTTGTGGGGCATTTGGGTTGCTCCTACAATTTGGCAATTATGAATTGGACTTCAATAAATATTCTAGTGCAGATTTCTTTGTGTTAACATTATTTTTCTTCTTCTGCGTACATACCTAGTAATAGAACTACAGGATCAAAGGGTAGGTCAACTTTTAGTTCCTTGAGCATTCACCATACTTCTTTCCAAAAAGACTGTATTAGTTTGCAGTCCCACCAGCAGTATAGAAGTGTTCTTTTCTCTCCACATCCATGCCAACATCTGCAGTTTTGGAATTTTGTGATGTGGGCTAATCTTACTGGAGTTAGGTGATATCTCAAAGTGGTTTTGATTTGCATTTCTCTGATGCATAAAGATGATAAGCATTTTTTCATGTGTTTTTAGGCCATTTACCTGCCATCTTCAGAGAAGTTTATGTTCAAGTCTCTTGCCCACAAAGAAATGGGGTTCTTTGATCTTTTCTTATTGATTAGTTTGAGTTCTCTGTAGATTCTAGTTATTAGATCTTTGTTGGAATCATAACCTGCCAAATACCATTACAAAGGCTATGTGTTTGCAGTACCCTTCGCTATGCAGAAGTTTTTTAGCTTGATCAGATCCCAATAATATATTTTTGATGCTGCTTCAATTGCCAAGGGGGTCCTCCTCATAAAATATTTTCCCAGGGCAATATCTTCAAGTGTATTCCCTGCACTCTCTTCTAGTATTTTTATAGTCTCGTGCCTTCAATTTAAATCTTTTATCCAGTGAGAATCTATTTTTGTTAGTGGTGAAAGGTAAGGATCCAGTTTTAGTCTTCTACAGGTTTCTAGCCAGTTCTCTCAGCACCATTTATTAAACAGGGATTCTTTTCCCCAATGTATGTTTTTGTTAGGATTATCAAAAATCAAATGACAATACATGGCTGAGTTCATCTCTACATTCTCTATTCTATTCCGTATCTCTATTTTTGTGCCATTAACATGCTGTTTTGATCACAATAGATTTGTAATATAACCTGAAGTCTGGTAATGTGATGCCTCCAGATTTGTTTTTATTTCTAGGTAATGTATTGGCTATTTGAGTTTTTTTCTGATTCCCTATAAAATGAAGTACTGTTTTTTCAAGTTCTTTAAAGCATGGCATTGGTGCTTTGATAGGGATTGCATTAAATCTGTAGATTGCTTTGGGTAGTATAGACATTTTAACATTGATTTAAATGTTGATTCTTTCCAGCCATGAGCATGGTATGTTTTTCCATTGGTTAACATCTTCTGCTATTTCTTTTCTTAAGGTTTGATAAGTGTCTTTTTAAAGAGATTTTTCACACCCTTTGTTAGATAAATTCCCAGATATTTCATTTTCTTTGGCACTACTGTAAAAGGACTAGAGTTCTTGACTATATTTTTGGCTTGGCTATTGTTAGTAGATATAAAAGCTACTGATTTGTAAGTATTGATTTTGTATCCTGAGACACTACTGTATTCCTTGATTGCTTCTAAGAGCTTTGTAGTTGACTTCCTAGGGTTTTCCAGGTATAAGATCATGTCATCTGCTAAGAATGGGAGTTTGATCTCCTCTGACCCCATTTGAATACCCTTGATCCCCTTCCTTGCCTGATTACAAGGTCTAGGACTTCCAGTACCACATTGAATAGCAATGGTGACAATGGGCATCCTTGTCTAGTTCCAGATCTAAGTGGAAATATTTTTAATTTTACTCCTTTCAGTGATATTGGCTGTGGGTTTGCTGTAGAGGACCCCTATCAGTTGAAGAAATGTCCCATCTAAGTCTATTTCTTAAGTGTTCTACTCATGAAAGGATGCTGGATATTACCAAAAGCTTTTTCTGCATCATTTGATGCAATTGGTCTTTGTTTATTATTTTATTTATGTGGGGGTTTATAGTTATACATTTATGTATGTTGAACCAACCTTGTAACCCTGGGATAAAACCAACTTGATGAGTGGTATATAATTTTTTTGATGTGTCAATGAATTCTGTTTGCTAGGATCTTATTGAATATTTTTGCAACCATATTCATTAATAATATTGGTCTATAGTTTTCTTTCTTTGTTAGGTCCTTTCCTGGTTTGGGGATCAAGGTGATATTTGCTTCAAAGAATGTGTTGGGGAGGATTCCTTCTTTTTTATGTGTTTTATAAATGGTTATGTAATATAGGTACTAGTTCCTCTTTGGAGGTTTGGTAGAATTCTGATATGAAGACATCTGATCCCAACTTTTCTTTTAGGGGAGATTCTGTATAGTTGATGCTATTTCAGTGCTTGCAATAGGTCTATTCAAAATTTCTAATTCTTTCTGGTTGAGTCTAAGAAGGTGGTGTGCTTCCAGATATTGGTCCATTTTCTCCAGATTTTCATATTTCTGAGAATGGAGTTTTTTGTTGTAATCACTGATTTTTTTTTTTTTTTTAATTTATGTGGTATCTGTTGCTATTTCTCCTTTATCATTTCTGATTGACATTATTTGAGATTTTACTTTTCTGTTTTTGGTTAGGCTAAAACATGATTCTTTTGTTTTTAATTTCATTTAATTTTGCTCTAATTTTGGTTATTTCTTTTCTTCTGCTGGGTTTGGGGTTGGATTGTTCTTCCTTTTACAGTTGCTTGTGATGACCCATTAGGTTGTTGACTTTCTTTCTGTTCTCTTGATGAAGGCTTCTAAGAGAGGCTCCACTCATAAGACCTCATCACCATCTGAAGTCCCCACCCCCCCAATATCATCACATTGGGGTTTAAGATTTCAACATATGAATTTTAGGTGAACATAAACATTTAGTCTATAGCAGAGCAAGATTTAATACTATGACTACTCTTCGCTTCCTTTAATCTCACTTTTAAAATGGGTTTCAGGATACTTACCACAGGTCCATTGTAAAAATTAAAGAAGTTGATTATGTAAGAGAGATATCCCATTGGCTCACAGCTGGTCTTGTATAAATTTCTAGTTCACATTTTTTCATGTGGACTAATTCAGTCTATATTTATCCCTTTCCCCCCAACCATGAAGAGAAATCTTTGCACACCAATATTAGCCCTACTATAATTTAAAAAACTGGTTCCATAGCTATTTTTTGCCTCTCTAGCCATAATTAAGATTCTATATAGTGTTTCTCTACTAATAGCTTTCACAAAACCTCTATTAATGCTTTACAAATATTATGGTTATTTTGGTTTTCACTATAAACATTATGTGGTACAATAGATCTCTTGTACTTAGTCTTCCTGTCTAACGGAAATTTTGTACCCATTGACCAACATGTTCCAATCTCCACATACTAGTTTTATTCTTATTGTACATGTTAAAATATGTAAGGATTCATATTAATTTTAATTTTTGTTTACTTTCGTTGTTGTTTAATCAAATGCACAATAGCATTTGTTTGGTTTTTCTACTGAAGCTTAAAATATAACCATGTATTTGAAAATTTTATGGTCCTTGTGCATGGAAAGTTTTCATAACCTATAACACAGAAATATTAAAATTATTCAAATGAAGCCAAACTTGTTCTTTTGAATATAAATAACATTGCTGCAGAGCGAGAAGGTAAGAGCAATAAAATTTTAAGACTTAAAGGCCCGGGTGGCGCCTGTGGCTTAAGGAGTAGGGCGCCGGTCTCATATGCCAGAGGTGGTGGGTTCAAACCCAAACCTGGCTAAAAACAAAAAAAAAAAAAAAAAGACTTGAAGAAATTTCATTTTTGCCCTTTCCTTTTCTCTTCTTGACATTCTTGTGTATTTTTCAACAAAATTTATTGGTAAGAAATTTAATAAATCTAAAAGAATTTAGCAATATTTAAACCCTAATTTAACATCTTTATGTTCTGATTTTCTCCCTGTGAAGGACAGCACTGGTGCAAGACTTCTTTGTGTTGCCTGCCCAGCCCTTGATATCTGTGAGGTGCTCTTCATTTCACCTTAAATCACACTGTGTACTGATGGGAGATGCAGCTCATGCCATGGTGCCATTTTTTGGGCAAGGAATGAATGCGGTGAGTTCTTTTTTCCTAGGTAAGTCCTGAAATATTTCTGTGTCAGTTTCTGCTAATGAATCAAAAAAAGTCTAAGAATAAACCTACATAGTCTCTGAGAACACGATCAATTCAACAATCATATCAGTTATTTATTTATTTATTTATTTTGGTTGATCACCAACTCTAGTCGAGATTTGGATTATTTGATCCAGTAATCCATAGTACAACAAAAGCAGAAAGCTTAATATGATTATTTATTAAGCTTAGTAATTTTTAATATATTGGTATCCCCGAGGAATTGGTTTCAGAGCACCTTTGGGTACCAAAATTCACCTCAATTCTTTTTATGGGACATTCAAATTTTATTCTTTTAGTTATTTTAAAACATGTAATAAATTATAGTTATTGTGCTATAAAACACTATATCTTATTCTGACTATGTTATTGTACCCATTAACCATCCCCACTTTATCACATCTCTCAATTACCCTTTCTAGCCCCTGATAACCATCATTCTACAATCTAATTCTATGAGTTTAGGTTTTCTTTTTGGCTTCCACGTATGAATGAGCCTGGCTTGTTTTATGTAATGGCTTCCAGTTCCATCCATGCTGTTGCTAGTGACAGGATTTTATGCTTTTTTATGGCTGTATGATATTCCACTGTGTGTATGTACCACATTTTCTTTTTCCATTAATCCATTGATGGACATTTAGGTTGGTTTCCGTATCTCAGCTACTGCTTTTAGCTTGATGCAATCCCACTTGTCCAATTTTGCTTTGGTTGCATGTGCTTTTGAGGTCATACTCCAAAAATCTTTGCCCAGACAATGTCTTGGAGTGTTTTCCCAACATTTTCCTTCAGTAGTTTTATGGTTTCAGATCTTAGATTTGAGTCTTTAATCCATTTTGAGTTGGTTTTTGTATATAGTGAGAGTTAAGAGTCTAGTTTCATTCTTCTACCTAAGAATACTCAGTTTTCTCTGCACCATTTATTGAAGAGACTGTCTTTTCTTCCATGTATGTTCTTGGGGAAATGAGTTCACATAAATATGTAGATTTATTTCTGAGTTCTCTATGCTGTTCCATTGGTCTATATGTCTGCTTTTATGACAGTACTATGCTGTTTCGTTTACAATAGCTTTTACAAAATTTCAGAATATTAGGAGGTACACACATTTTTGGTTACATAACTTGTTTTGTACAGATAGAGTCAAAGTTGTGTGTCCTTTACCCAGGATGTCTGCACCTATGTTTATAAGGGATATTAGCCTATAGTTTTCTGTTTTTGTTGTGTCTGTGTCTGGAGTTGGTATCATTCTATGAGTTTGTAAGTATTCCCTCCTCCTTGCTTTCTTAGAATAGACTGAATAGGACTGGCAGTAGTTCTTTAAATGTTTAGTGGAATTTAGCAATGAAGTCATCAAGTCCTGGGCTTTCCTTCTATGGGAGGCTTTTTATTACTGCCTCTATTTTGTTACTTGTTATTGGTTCATTCAGGTTGGGTCTTTTACTTTTATTTATTTATTTATTTATTCTATTTATTTATTTATTTTTTGAGACAGAGTCTCACTCTGTTGCCCAGATTAGAGTGCCATGGCATTAGACCAGCTTACAGCAATCTCAAATTCCTGGGTTTGAGTGATCCTCTTGCCTTGGCCACCTGAGTAGCTGGGACTACAGGTGTCAGATACAATGCCTAAGTATTTTCTTTCTGTTTTTAGTAGAGATTCTTGCTCAGGCTCATCTGGAACTTCAGAGCTCAAGTGATTCCTCCAGCTTCCCAGAGTACTAGGATTCCATTCAGGTTTTTTATTTCTTCATAATTCAAACCTGGTAGAATGCATGTGCCTAGGAATTTATTTATTTATTCTAGGCTTTGCAATTTATCAGCATATGATTGCTCAAAACAGTCTCTAATGAGCCTTTGAATTTCTTTGGTATCAGTTGTAATGTTTCCTTTTCATCTCTGATTTTATTTATTTAGGTCTTCTTTTTTTCTCCATCTGGTAAATGTCAATTGTATCTTTTAGAAAAACCAACTTTTGTTTCATTCACCTTTTGCATTTTTTTATTCTCAACTTTATTTCTCTCTGGACTTAATGATTTCTTTTCTTTCACAAAGATTGGATTTGGCTTGCTCTTCCTTTTCAGTTTCTTAAAATGCAGAGTTAGGTAGTTTATTTGAAGTTTTCCTGTGTATTTGATGTAAGAGTTTATTGCTATAAATTTTCTACTTAGTAATGCTTTTTCTGTATCCCAAAGAGTTGGATATGTGCTTTCCTTTTTTTTTTTTTAAGAATTAAAAAAATTTCTTCTTAATTTCTTCACTGACCCAAAGTTTGTTAAGGAGCATATTATTTACTTTCCATATGTTTATATAATTCCAAAGTTGCTGTTATCATTGATTTCTAGTTCAATTCCATTGTGATCAGAAAAGATACTTGATATGATTTTAGTTTTTAAAAATGTGTTGACACTTGTCTATAGCCTAACATACAATCTGTCCTTGAGAGTAGTTTTCATGTGCTAAGGAGAAGAATTTTGTATTCTGTGTCTTTGGATGAAATGCTCTGGCAATGCCAATTTAATTTTTTAGCTGTTTAATAATTTCATATCAATCTCTGTGCCAAATTTCTCTGATAGAATTCTAAATTCCTTCTCTGTGTTATCTTGAAGTTCATTGAGCTTCCTTAAGATAGCAATTGTGAATTCTCTGTCTGAGATGTCACATAGGATTGGGTCACTAGCTCATTATTTCATTCTTTTGGTGATGTCATGTTTTCCTGGATGTCATCAGTGCCTGAGCATTAAAGAGTTAGGAATTTATTCCAGTCTTCATAGTCTGGGCTTGTCACCTTGAGAGAGTTTTCTGTGTATTCAAAGAGGACACTGCTGTGTTCTGAGCCTGTGGTCACTTCAGCGTTAGCACTAGTGGTGGCTTAAGCCCAGGTATGCTCAAACTCTCCTGGACTCCTAGGCACTGACATAATGAATTTACATATGATAAGAGACAATTTCTTAGCATGCCGTACAACGTTTCTTGTTCTCTTCTTGCTTTCCCTAAGTCAGGAATTTCTCTTTATGCTGGGCTGCCCAGAGTTGGAGCAAGGGTGATGTGAGCACTTTCATCCAGCAAGCACTGTGCTAGATCACATCTGAAGCCATCCAGTATTGGGTCTCACCCAAGACTAGCTACTACTATCTGGCTATTGCTGGTATTTATTTAATGCCCCAGAGCTCTTTAGCCAGCAGGTGGTGAATCCTTCCTTTCAGGGCAGCAGATTCCCTTCAGGTCCAATGTGTGTCCAGAAATTTCACCCAGAAGCTAAGACCTGGAAGCAGGGGATTCAAGAATCTGCTTGGTACTTTATTTTGCTATGACTGAGCCAATACTCAAGTTGCAAGACAAAGTCCTCTGTTCTTCCCTCTCCTTTCCCTAAATGAAAGGAGTTGTTCTCTGAGTTTTACTGCCTAGAATTGGGGAAAGGGAGTCCCACACACTTTAAATTATCTCTAAATTAGTCATAATACCTAGTACAATATTAATGCTACATAAATTGTTGTTATACTGTATTGTTTTTGTTTATATTATTTCTTACTACATTATTTTTATTGTTTTTTTTTTTTTAATATTTTCAATATGAGCTTGATTGAATCTGCAGATGTGGAACCTAAGGGTATACATGGAGGTTGACTATAGTATTGTTTTCAGTTAGAAACATGTTATCAATAGGGCAAAACTTGGAAACTTGGCTATCAGAAATTCAAGACTTAGGTCAGGTGTGGTGGCTCATACCTGTAATCCTAGCATTCTGGAAGGCTGAGGCCATAGGATTGCTTGAGGTCAGGAGCTCAAGACCAGCCTAAGCAAGAGTGAGACCCCATTTCTACTAAAAACAGAAAAACTGAGGCAAGATGATTGCTTGAGCCCAAGAGCTTGAGGTTTCTGTGAGCTATGCCACCACTGCACTGTACTCAGGGTGCCAGAGTGAGACTCTATCTCAAAAAAAAAAGATAAAAAGAAAAACTAGCTGAGCTTTGTGCTAGGCACCTGTAGTTTCAGCTACTTGGGGGGCTGAGGAAGGAGGATGCTGGAACCCAGGAATGTTGCTGTTAGCTAATCTGACTCCAAGGCACTCTAGACTGGGTGACAAAATGAGACTCTGCTTCAAAAAAAGAAAAAAGAAATTAAAGACATTTTTTAAAATATATTTTGCCGCAGATTATGCATAAGTATATGTTAGCCTCAAAGAAAAAAATCCTAAATTGCCTGTTTCTTCTCAAATTTTTCTTTTCCAAAAGAAAGGGAAACTTGATTGACAAGATTAAATAAAACTATGAAAGTGATTAGATGTTGAACACTATTTCATGATGAAAATTTTACTATTCTGACTAGAAAAAAATTTCAGAAAAGAAACAGTCTTTAATAGTTGAACATTAATTTAAGGAAGATTAAACTAATTGTGTGTGTATGTTTATGTGTGTATGCTAATAGCTTTATAATCATTAGTCATACATTGTTTTGGTGATTGGGATATATTCCAACTAAAAATAGCTTATGAATTTAATTGGTTATGTTTTACACAAAGCAGTGGTAAACATTTTAAGACATTTCTAAACATGTCTTATAAAGACATGAAAAGACATTACTTGTAGTATAATGGATAAATGCCCATAATCTGACATTAGAATACCTGGTTTCTTGTTCTTTCTTTCTTTCTTTCTTTTTTCCTACCCTTTGTTTATTTTTTTCTCCTTTTTCCTTTTTTTTAAAGTCTTTTGTACATAGATCATAAATATATTTATGCCATTTTCAGTGTGTTGATTATTTGTACAAATTGGAGTGCTTACATCATACTAATCAACATAGCTTTCACCTCATTTACCCAATTATAGCATTAGGACATTTGTGTTCTACACATGATAGATCCAACTTGTACTTGCAATGTGCTCCATAGTTGTGGTCCCCCTACTATCCCCTACTATCCCTCCCACCCCCTCCCCTCCCCTCTCCCTCCCCTTCCCTCCTTCATCCCAGGCTAAAGTTGTGTTTCATTTTTCATATGCAAGTGTGAGTTATTATAAATTGGTTTCATAGTAGTACTGAGTACATTGGATACTTTTTTTTCCATTCCTGAGATACTTTACTAAGAAGAATATTTTCCAGCTCCATCCATGTAAACATAAAAGAGGTAAAGTCTCCATTTTTTTTTTACTGCTGCATAGTATTCCATGGTATACATAAACCACAATTTATTAATCCATTCATGGGTCGATGGGCACTTGGGCTTCTTCCATGACTTGGCAATTATGAACTGAGCTGCAATAAACAATGTGGTGCAAATATCTTTGTTGCCAAATGATTTTTAGTCCTTTGGATATACACCTAGAAGAGGAATTGCAGGATCAAACGGCAGGTCTACATTTAAATCCCTGAGTGTTCTCCAAACTTCCTTCCCAAAGGAACGTACAAGCTGTCACCCTGGGTAGAGTGCTGTGGCGTCACAGCTCACAGCAAACTCAAACTCTTGGGCTTAAGTGATCTTCGTGCCTCAGCCTACCAAGTATCTGGGGACTACAGGCACCCACCACAACACCCAGCTATTTTTTTGTTATAGTTGTCATTGTTGTTTGGCAGGCCCAGGCTGGATTCAAACCCACCAGCTCCCCTGTATGTGGCTGGCACCCTAGCTACTTGAGCTACAGGTGCTGAGCCAAAATACCTGGTTTCAAATCCTGGCTCCCTGATTTACTACAAATATGCTCTTGCTCAATTTACTTATCTTATTTTTATGTCGTCATAAAATGGGAATTTTAGTAATGCCTACCTCAGATTTGTGGAGAGTAAATGAATTAATATAAATAACTTAAAACTGTAATCTCAGCTCCATATTTTATTTTTTATTCCTAAATTCATTTAGCATTGGGTCTATATAATTTATTTGACCAGTAAATTTACTGTTTAAAATGGATCTCTATAATTAATATGAAGAAATTTTAAATATCTTTATATTGTTTCTAAAGTTCAAATTTCCAGGAAACAGAAAACCTGGTTTTCAATTTCATTATTTCATTCTGAGTTTAGCATTTTGCTTTAATCCTAAATCATAGGAACTAAATTAATATGGGAGCAGTTTTATCTTATCATTTAATTGCTCTAAATGTGAAATTTCAAAATCCTGAATATTTCAATCTAATTCTAAAACTCTTGGTAAAGCAATATAATTATTTGTTGTTCTCAAAGAAGTAGTGGAATTCATCAAAATTGCAATATTTAAAGTCTTGGTTAAATTCTAAACCTTAATCTTTATATATACACTCACATATATACATTGGACCAATAAAATACCACCAAGCATGAATGATTTTGTAATCATCATTCAATACCAGGTCACAATTCAACTCCTTTGTACTGACTGAGAATATATAGCTTATAAATTATACTCACCAATGGAAGATCTGTGTAAATTTGCTATTACATTTTTATTATTTCCAGTTTCTTTTTTCTCATTTTGTTTCTCACTTCAGGGCTTTGAAGACTGCTTGGTATTTGATGAGTTGATGGATAAATTCAATAATGACCTTAGTAAGTAAAATTTTTCAACTGGATATGGATTACCTCTGCTGATGATTGTGTACTTATTTCTGATGCTCAGTGATCACAAACACAGGATGTATATTCCCTGTTCAAGATTATGTACGTTTTTGTTACAACCTATGCCCCTATTGTGGCCCGTATTAGACAATAGCACGTCTGTGAAGGTCCATGCACTGATCCACAAAAAGATAAAGGTTCAGAGTACCAAAGCTTGGCCAAGATACACTGCTTTCCCTCCCTTTTCAACATAGACAACAACCTCCACCTGCATCCCCTACAGCATGGTCTCAGAAACACCCCTGGAAGCTCTGGTGCTTTCTTGCTTTTTGCCCTACCAAAGCTTACATTTGACACTTCCACTTGCTTTTTCATTAAAGTTGATTAAGCCAATATAATTTTACAAGTCAGTGAAGTTTTAATTTTTATGTAATTCTGGTAATAAATTAAATGTGTACAATTATATGTAAAATTTTTATACGTATGTACATATATAATTGTTTAATATATAAGAGAATACAAACAATGGCCTGAGGACTGGATAACCTTTTCTGGCACATGTTTTCAAAGGCTGCTTTGAAATTTAAAACTGTCTCAGGTGAACAATAAACTAAAGAACTGGCCTTAAACTTACTTCCAGATTCAAGTGCTGAGTCACCAACTTATTAGCTGTGTGATCTTGAGCAAGTCACTTAACTCTTCTAAAGCCTCAGTTTTGTTTTTTTTGTATAAATAATACCACCTTCAAAGTTGTGAAAATTAAATTAATTTTATGTAAAGCTTTTAAAAAAAACAAATCTGCGTCTAAGTCTGCAGCCATACACTTTGTACTTAGATAAAACTTTCAATAAATTATAGAGTTATTTGCAAAAAAAAAACAAAAAAAGAAAGAAAAACCAATCTGACATGGAGTAAGCTTATGGCGCACATTTGTTATGGTATTGTAGGCAGTCCCTGGGCATTGGTGCCTAGGCCTGAGGCGATTGTAGGATTCTGGGGCAAATTTTTCCTTTTTCTTTTTTTATACCTTTTTAAATACCTTTTTATACCTTTTTTAAATTCTCTTTCTTTTCCAGTCATCTCACTCAGATGCTTGGAATCCAGAAACGTTTTGTTCCTTCCTTTCTTATCCCTCATGTGACTGGTTTCCACATATGATGAAATAGATGGAGGTTCACACATCAGAACTTATCATCAACACTGGTTTGGGGACTAGAGAACAAAGATAAAACAAGAATTGTGAGAAATAATCACAACTAACATCACTCAACATTTAATATGTGTTAGGTACTGTCTTAGTTTGTTCTATATTGCTATAAAGGAATACTTGAGGTTGAGTGCTTTATTAAAAAAAAGAGGTCTATTTGGCTCCTAGCTCTGCAGGCTATACAAGAAGCCTGGTACCAGCATCTGCTTCTGGTGAGGGTCTCAGGCTACTTCTATTCATGGCAGAAGGGGAAGAGGAACAGCTAAGTCATATGGTAAGAGAGAAAGCAAGAGAGAGAGGCAGATACCAGCTCTTTTTAACAGTTAGGTCTCATGAAAGCTAATAAGAGTGTGAACTCATTCATTACTGTGAAGAGAGCACCAAGCCATTCATAGGGGGACCTGCCCCAACACCTCCCATTAGGCTCTATTTCTGATGTTAGGGATCAGATCTCAACATGAGGCCAGGCACAGTGGCTCATGCCTGTAATTCCAGCATTTTGGGAGGCTAAAGCAGGAGAATTTCTTGAGGCCAGGAGTTGGAGACCAACCCAGGCAACATCGCAAGACCCTGTCTCTATAAAAGAGTTAAAAGTTTAACCAGAATTGGTGGCATGTGCTTGCAATCTTAGCTACTCAGGAGGCTAACAGTAGAAGATTGGTTGAGCCCAGAAGTTACAGTGAGATGTAATCATGTCACTGCTCTCAAGCCTGGGCAGTAGAGTGATACCCTGTCTCCAAAAACAAAAAAATTCAGCATGAGATTTGGAGGGGACAAATATACAAACTGTATTAAGCATCTTGCTATGTTTTAAATGCATTATTTTATTTAGTCCTCACAAAAAGCAGGGATACAGGTACTATTCTTGTCCCCATTTTACAACTGAGAAATTGCTGAGACATTAAATCTTAGAGATGGGTAAGTAACTTGCCCCAGATCCTGTAGGTAGGAAGTGGTAAAGCTAGGGCCTGAAGTCAGATTTTCTGAGGTTAGAAACGATATCTCTAATGATTAAAGGTACTAGGCTATATCGCAGTAATACCAGTTAGTCATTCATTTGTCAAATATGTATTCAACATTTACTAAATGCCAGGTTAAGATTTGACACATGAAATCTAGGAGCTGCCTTCGAGGAGCTCACAGGATGATGGAGGAGCTGACGTGAAGCTGATAAAGTGTCTTACGGCAATGACACAAGTGTGCCCAGAATAACAAAGGAACACAAGATAGAGCAGCAAATTCTAAGAGGAACTGGTGTGTGTGTGGGGGGGTCATCTACACTCACATTTACATGAATTATTTTCTATTTGTAAAATAAGGAAATAATTATTTTACTAATCAACCAGTATAATATATATTAAATTCACTGTAACTTTAATCACAACAGGAAACTCTCTACATGTATTGTTCAGTAGTCACAGATTGTTCCTGGTACAGAATGGTTACTCATTGTTTTAAGAGAATAGAGAATACATGGATTGTGAACATGCCCATTTACTTTGACCTGGGTAGAGCCCAGCACATTTTTATAGATTATTTTGGAAAGATGTATTACTTCACTTGGCTTCTAGGTTTGTGTCTTCCTGCATTCTCAAGACTTAGAATTCCAGATGATCATGCAATTTCAGACCTATCCATGTACAACTACATAGAGGTGAGTAAGGTTTGGCTTTATTCCATGAGCTGGGTCATTGATCTCTTTGTTCCAGCCCTTATCTCATGTATGTTGCATAAGAATAGGCATAGACAAGAACACAGGGACTTCCTTAGATGTGGGTGGACGCTGTGACTATGTGGCCACTGACGATGACACACACACATCATTTCTGCCTACAGTTCAGGAACATTGAGGAGGTAACAGAGATGACAAAAATCTCTGGTAACTTACATGGTAAATTACATCTTAGACAACTTAATAAAGCTACTAATATGCTATTTTAATGAAAATATAATGTTCAGACATGTTAAAATATTTAGAGAATCTAAGAAATGTTAAATGACCTTTTCACTCTTAACGTGATAGCCTGCATATTTAGAATAGCCCTGAATATCCCTTGGAGGCTTCCCTGTATAATACCAAAGAAATTCATGGTCAGAAACCTTAGTACTTTGAACAAAAATACATTACTTGTACTCAGCCCTACTATGAAACCAAGTTATAGCTTTCATAAGCTATAACCCAATTATAGCCCCAGAATATGGGGAAAGGGGATAGGGAGGGGAGGGGAGGGGGGAGGATAGGTGGAGGAAGGGTATTTGGTGGGACCACACACCTACGGTGCATCTTACAAGGGTACATGTGAAATTTACTAAATGTAGAATATAAATGTCTTAACACAGTAACTAAGAAAATGCCATGAAGGCAATGTTAACCAATTTGATGAAAATATTTCAAATTGTATATAAAACCAGCACATTGTACCCCACGATTGCATTAATGTACACAGTTATGATTTAATTAAAAAAAAAAAAAAAGAATTCAACCCCCCTGGCTTGCCAAAAGCAGGTGCAGGGTCTAAATTTATACTCTCTGCATAGTATAGCAACTTCAACCCAAGAAATTCATATCAAAACTTACCACCCCCCAAAAAAAAATTACTTCTATTTTGAGTAACTTATGTGAAAAACTCAGTGTTTGTGACTATAGTTTTAAAATAATCAAATGAAAGAATTTGTAAGACAAATGTAAAGAAAAGAGTACCTAGTTCTTTTCCATCTCTCCTGAAGACAGAAAGGAAGAAAGTGACTTCAGTCTGACAAGATTTGTATCCTATATGGAAGCTCTATAAGGTACTAGAAGGCTTTATTGATGTATCCTGCCTGAGTTTTTAAAAATAGGACAGCTACAACACAATATTTGTCCTGCATAAGGATGAGGTCAAGTAAAACACAGCTTTATTTTTTTATTTTGCTTTTTTTTTTTATTAAATCATAGCTGTGTACATTGATATATTCATGGGGCATCATTCATTAGCTTCACAGACCGTTTACCAAGTTTCACACATACCCTTGTAAGATGCACCGCTGGTGTAATCCCACCAATCCCCTTCCCTCTACCCACCTCCCCTCTCCCTCCCCTCCCTTTCCCTCTTCCCCCTATTCTTAGGTTGTAACTGGGTTATAGCTTTCATGTGAAAACCCTAAATTAGTTTCATAGTAGGGCTGAGTACATTGGATACTTTTTCTTCCATTCTTGAGATACTTTACTAAGAAGAATATGTTCCAGCTCCATCTATGTAAACATGAAAGAGGTAAAGTCTCCATCTTTCTTTAAGGCTGCATAGTATTCCATGGTATACATGTACCACAATTTATTAATCCATTCATGGGTCGATGGGCACTTGGGCTTCTTCCATGACTTAGCAATTATGAATTGGGCTGCAATAAACATTCTGGTACAAATATCTTTGTTATGATGTGATTTTTGGTCTTCTGGGTGTATGCCCAGTAGAGGGATTACAGGATTGAATGGCAGATCTATTTTTAAATCTTTAAGTGTTCTCCATATCTCTTTCCAAAAGGAATGTATTAATTTGCATTCCCACCAGCAGTGTCAAATACAGCTTTAAATGATCCTTTATGGCTTCAAACCAAAGCCACAGAAAATTAGTCAAATCTTTGAGCTCACCGATCACTCACTGGATCGTATCTGGATGAACAAACCCTTTGCTGGAACGGAATTCTTATATGGACCCTTGAGAAAAATATATTTCCTTAACAGTTTTTACGTAATTGCTACATATTTTCAAGGTAATGTCCTATATTATAGACATTTACTAAAAGAGATTGGAATGAGTATTATAAAAATCAAAATTCATCTGACTACTTTGTATCTGGAACTGTGATGAGTGGGAATGATGAGTAATAATGAATTGTGATAAGAGAATGTGTGTGCTTTGTCCAAACATATTCTCTAAGACTCTTCTGTCATTGCAGATGCGAGCACATGTCAACTCAAGTTGGTTCATTTTTCAGAAGAGCATAGTGAGATTTCTTCATGCTATTATGCCATCCACCTTTATCCCTCTCTATACCATGGTAAGGGCTGGACTTAAGACTGCTCCTCATTTTAATCCTCTGTTTAGCTAGGAAAGAATTCACAGTCACACTTTTTAAACTTCCCCACAGGTCGTCTTTTCCAGAATGAGATACCACGAGGCAGTGCTGCACTGGCATTGGCAGAAAAAGGTTGGGACACATCAGCCTTTAAAAAAAAAAAAAAAAATCTGGTGTGTTGAAATGTTATAGTGTTGTGTTATGGTTATGTTTATTTCAGGCAAATACAGAAATTATGGGACAGATAACAGATGTTTGTCTTCCAGACCAAAAAGAAAAACAACAACAACAACAACAACAAAACAACAAAGTCCTGAGTACACAAAGGGTGGGGTGGTTAATGAACAACATCGCAAAGAAGAGACAGAGAGAAAGAGCTTTTAAGGGGAAGAAATCTAAAAAGAACTTGGTGCTAACATTTCTCAACTTCTTATTCTGTTTTAGCAATGTGAATGATCCCAGCAGTGCTCTTACGGATTTACTTTACAATATTGAACAGAGCTACACCCCTTATAGAACACTAATTGTAATGCAGTGCCACCACACATTCATTTTGAGCCATGGACCCAGAATACCATTAAATGGAATTCAAATTTCACTTGGGGAATCTTACAACAAATATTGCACAAACATTGAATGGTCATGATGATGAGCATGACTCAGTCTCCACCTGTCACATAGCTAGAGGATAGCAGGGGAGACAGAGGACTGAGCGGAGAGGGATACACTGCCTCTGAGGAGAAAGGGAGGGAGGCTGGACAAGGGAAGGCTGGAAAAACACGAGTGACAGGCCTGAGTAGGAAAGGCCAGGATGTCAGCGGAGCTGGAGGGCAGCACACATGTGTGAGAATGGCCAGAGGGAGAGCTGGACAGATAAGCAGAGCCTTAAACATCTGGAATACTGTTGTAGAGAAGCAGGGAGACCAAGGAGGCAAATAGACTCAGGTCTGAATTTTAGAAAGATTACCTGTATGTTGGGCGGCGCCTTGGCTCAGTCGGTGAGGCGCCGGCCCCATATACCAAGGGTGGCAGGTCCAAACCCGCCCTGGCTGAACTGCAACCAAAAAATAGCCGGGCGTTGTGGCGGGCGCCTGTAGTCCCAGCTACTCGGGAGGCTGAGGCAAGAGAATCACTTAAGCCCAGGAGTTGGAGGTTGCTGTGAGCTGTGTGAGGCCACAGCACTCTACCGAGGGCCATAAAGTGAGACTCTGTCTCTACAAAAAAAAATTAAAAAAAAAAAAAAAAGAAAGATTATCTGTATGGAGAATGGATTGGAAGGAATTAAGATTTATTCATACACCATTAAAGAAGATGGAGACTTTGCAACTTTTACATTTACCTGGATGGAGCTGAAATACATTCTTCAGAGTAAAGTATCGCAAGAATAGAACAATAAATATCCAATGTACTCCATACTATCATAAAATCAGTATATAAACAATCACATGTTCCTAAGAACAATAAGACACTAATATAGTCTAGTCAGGGGTAGAGGGAGGTGGGGATGTGGGGCTGGGGACGTATGGCAGAATGAGGGAGGGCAGGAGGCGGGACCTCACCTACTGTGCACATTGTGAGGGTGTATAACACACCCTGTGGGTGAGGGGCTCTTCTACAAATGGAACTTCACCCTGGAAGTGAGAACAATGTAACCTAAATATTGTACCCTCACATTAATTTGAATAAAGTTAAAAAAAAAAAAAAAGACTTATCCAAAGATGAATAGTGTCCTTGTCCTTAAGGAGCTAAAAATCATGAAGGTAAAAGAGGCGATTAAAAGGCAGGACAGCAGCAGGCGTGGTGACAGAAATGGGCCACACTGATGCTGGGGTGCACCAGACCACGATCAGAATGGTTCCGGGGGTGTCTCACGACTCGTGGCAAAGGTGTGGTGTTTAAAAATGGTCACGCGCGTGGGTGTGTCTTCCCAGCCACAGAGGTGCCTTATGGAGACTTTGTGCAGCAGCCGAGATATGACTGACTTGCTTGTGGCCTCAGCTCTCTGATAGGACACAATCCCCAGCTGTGTTTCTAAACTGCAGGGGAAGGGAGTTTATGGCTGTACAAAGGCTGAGCACTAAGAATTCCTCATACAGAACACCTGGAATCAGGAGTGTCTAAGGAGACAGGGAGGAGGGAGGCTCACAGTTCTTGACCTTCTCTTGACGTTATCAATCTTTTGGCAGGTGGTCATGCAGTTAAATTGCTGTTTCAGGTTAAAGAACAAAAAGAAAATTCTACACTCTTTTGTCATTTAATTAAGAATGAAGTCTATTTCAAGATTTTATCTCTGCACAAATGAAGTAAAAGTTCTTACTGTCTTTATAGGTAATAAATAAAGGACTCTTTTTCCTCGGATCACTGACAGCCATTGGGAGCACCTATTTGCTTATATATTACCTGCCACCAAGACTTCTAGACTACTTGAGAAGGCCATGGAACTGGATCACTTACTTCTGGAATTGTTTCCCCACAAACTCCACGGAGGCACTAAAATAAATTCCCAGTCTCATTAGTAGGTGATACAAAGGCTCTAAGGTAGCAAATGCTTGATTTCTGTCACCAAAATTGAGGATTAAAAACATATTTCCATCACCATGTTTCATTTACTAATGATAGTAGTCAGCGTATAATTAAATTCAATGTAGAATTTTGCTCGGTGTTCATCGCAATGATTAGGGAAAAATACCACCACTTTTTTAAAGTTGCAACACGCAGCTTTCCACCACATATGCACACTCAGCAGGTCATTCTAACTGTAGAAGTGCAATGACGAAGATCTCTGTCACTTCTTAAAAAGGCCCCAGAGTCTTCAGGGAAGATACCAATCATGTTTTTTCTTTAAAAGACATAATAGGATTCAAAACAAGATTGTTCCAACAATAGGGACTAAAAATGACACAGCTTGCCTAACGCATGAACTGCACTTGTCACGACCTGAGTATAATTTATCTAACCACAGGGACCACACTCAAAACTTGATAAAGCCAGAAATGAAAATGAAGAATTCAGGGGAGTTATGGAGAGTTACAAAATGAATTCATTTCATTTTCCAGTCTTCAAATGCCAGATTACTTTATAAAGACAAGAAAAAGGCTGTTAATGTTGTACCAAGGCTAGGAAAGGGTTGTATTTGTAAATTAAATGTCTACGTATAAAAGAGAGTGAAAAAGAAACCAGGAGAGGCAGCTCTTGCAGAAATACAAAGCCACTATTTTATTCCATTTCAGACCCTCTGAAGCAATTATTCTTCAACTTACATCCTGTGGCAGAACCAGCAATAAACTTGCTTTTCAAAAGTACTTTTAGTAAAAAGGTTTTCCTTTTACTTCAGTAGGGTGACTGGGCCATTTATAACTCCTTCAAACTTGATTAGTTATGAAAATGCAACTCTAGTAGGAGTTCATCTAAGAAATAAAAATTAGGCTATAAAATGATTCATTCTCTTCCGTAGAGTCAAAAACAATCCTTGAGCTCTAATAATCTATGTTTATAGGAAAGGAAAAAATAATTTTTCCTTCTATCTTAGGTTCATTGGCTGGGGCCCCTTTAACAAATGGCAGATTAACAAGAGAAAACAGAGAACTTTATTAGCATGTATATTTTATGTACACTAGGGAATGAGTAAATCTCAAAAAGCTAGCTTAGAGCTCCCCAGCTTACACATCTTCCATAAAGAACAGTAAATTTTTAGACAAGTGACAAAAGAAAAGGAATTGTGGGAGTCAAATAAGCACATGGGATTTTTTTATGTAGATTCTTCTGGTGCTGGTTTCCAGGCTGATACTGATTTAAAGTTCTCTCTGGTAATCAGAGATCTTGTCCTTTCTGGTAGAGAGGGGAGGACAAGTTACAAAACTTATGTCCTGGTTTTGGGCAGATGGGGGCAGGCAGAGATTGTCTTGTATCTGCTGCTTCTCAATTGTCTTCAGCTCAAAATAATCCATATGCCAATGAGGCATATTCTGGGGTTGCACACCCTGGTCTCTTACAAGACTCAGCAATGACCCATGGGAAAATGGCCTCTTCCCTAACACTGACCATCTTGTCTGTAGTGGACTGACTGATGAACAAAAAAGATAAACACTTTCATCTCCTTTCAAATGCTGTCTGCTGTTTCATTTGGAACACCTTCTGCAAATCCAGAACTTTTGGCAAAATTGTGGGAAATTATCAAAAGGAGAGTTTAATCCTGCCATGATTGTGTTTGAGATGAACTAGGTGGAGATACCATTGTGCTAGCAACACCATCTTCACCATGTATATCTTCTACTGTTGTATAATTAATTTTACACCCTGATTAACTTAAAATTCATCATCTTATTCTCTTTGCTCTAATGCTTCTCAGCAGGATCTTCTAGAGCTGGGTCAGTAGCATGTGAACTGAAGCTCTCCTTTGTCATACTGTGCATATAAGTCTTTTTTTTTTTTTATAAAGTTAGAGGATTGATATTTTTTCATTGTAGAATTACGTCCTTGATAAATTCGATTTGGTCAGACCAGATATATATAATGTGACAATCTACAGAGCCTAACATTTCAGAAAATTCAATATTTTCTAGCTGTTGCACACATATATATGAGACAAAGGTATTTGTACAGCAAAGTATTTTTGAGAAAAATGTATTATGTGCTTTGGAAAATACAGTCATTTAAAAAATATCTTTGAAATGAAAATCTTCAGTACATTAGAAGATGATGGGGCCAGATGCCCATCTTGTGCCACAAGTGGTTTTTCATTATGTAAAGCACCCGTTGAGTTAAAATAATTTGTTCTTATTCGATTGCTTCCTGAGGCCAGAGACCGTTTGGACAATTCACATTTCTGGCTGGGCCACCAAGGTTCTGTTGATGTTACATAGAATGGGGCTTCCAGAATATTCCTCGTAATGGAAGTAGAAGTCTACAGTGGCATCCGATTTAAGGCCCCATCTTTCATTGCCTACAAAGGACGCACTTGGATTACATCAACCTTGGACCCACTGGTTTTGTCACTGTTGTCAACTGATAGTGATTCGTCACTGGTGATGATAAAAATGATGGAAGAAGAGTTAAAAGTCACTTTTTTCTTTGGCCTGTCCCCGTCTTTCTGTGACATCACGATAGGTCTGATCTGCATTTCACTCTCGGCTGCTGGTAGGTCTTTAGCAGGGCGCTGGCATCTCAGCAGTCGGAAACATAAGAGCTGCAAAAGTGATCTACGAAACTGGGCAGAGAAAAAATAAAGTTGAATACCAAGTAAAGGTTTGGCCTTTAATCTGGATTAACATTCAAGGAAATTAGCTGAGTTTAATTTGGGCTGTGTTTTGTTTGTTAGTTGCAATGGATATAGAGTTACATGCAATGGTAGGTAACATGCAGATCTACCGTGGTCACACTGGAGTTTTATGTCTTTTGTTATAATTCTTATCAAGCGGACCACACGGTATTTATTTCAATGCCTTAAAGCTCCATACTTCCAATTTGCATGCACTTTCTACGAGGGAAGGAAGCTCGATCTATTTCATTAAGGGGTTTTGAACATTAATTCAGTCTACGAACATTCAGTAAGCAGTTATTAGGTGACAGCCACTGTACTATATTCTGTATTATAAGCAGTAAAAAATAGGCAAGGCCCTTCCTGGCAGAGTTTACAGCCTGCTTTACTCACTAATGTGAGTAATGAAGCAATGTTTTTCATTTCTTTCATGTTTACTAATCAGCTAGGGATAAAAATACTAAAGCCAGGAATACTAAAGTCTCCAATACCCGTAATTATTCTGTGTCCTGGGGACAACACTGAAACCGTATTTCTCAGCTCCTTTGAGGGGCTCCTCTCTGCTCTTTCCCTTCTACTAGAACCTTGGAGACCAGAGTCTGAAGACAGTAACATCACGAGATGGAAGGAACCTAGATTTCTAAATGACTACATGGAACACACCCTCCTCCTCCACTAGAACATTAGACCACAGACTCTGGCCAGAACGAGCAGTAAACGCTTTCTGTGTTAATCCAGTGAAACGTGGGGGTTGTGTGTTACAGTGGCCAGTCGATCATGACCAATACAATACATGAAGTTAATTTAATTTGCTTTGTTTAAAGAAAAATAAACATTTAATGCATAGACTTGCCCAAGGGAAAAGATCAATAAAAATATAATAAATAGCTACATTGACTTCTGTCTTCTTTGACCCTCAATTATATATTAGCATTTAGTTTATGCTCATATTTTAAAACAATTATTTGCCTTTTACTTACTCTTCAAACCATTGTTTGGTATAGTTAAATGCCAAAGATAGATTATTATAAAGATTAAATAGGTTATGTATGCCAAAAAAGTATTTTTTCATACAAACAGTAAGTTCCTTCAAGACAAAGATCATTGTCTTATTTATTTGTTTTGTCAGCTTATTATATCTTTTAGACTTCTTGTTTAAACTGTGCCCCAGAGAAATAGAAACATCAGGATTATATGGAAGCTTGTTAGAAATGCAGAATATTGAGCATCCAGAAAATGCATTTTAAATAAGATTTCTAGGTGTGTGTAAGCACATTAATGTTTTAGAAGCATAGCCCATTGGCTGAGAGAAAGAGTGCAACAAACAATTGTTACTGAATGTATTTAAAATTTGCCTATTAAGGTAGTAGTCCTTAAAACATCTTATTCTCCTATAGAAAATTAATTAAAATTATAATTCATCTTCCTAGAAAAATTCATGAGTGCACATACTCAGTAAGTTTTATAAACAGTTTTTAGGGTTTCAGTGGCTGTCCTGAGGTCAATTCAAGGAATACTTAGGTCGTAGGGACCACGTTTAAAATCTCTGGATTTAAGGAAATAGACAAATGGTAAGCAACAAGAAAGGGGGAAAAGATCACCAGCAGAAGGAGATTAAGCCACGTGAGAACAAGCTGATGAAGAGGGTAACTCAACAAAAGTCAAAGAAGAGAAAAGGTATAATAAAGGAGAGAGAGATTTAGCACTGAATGTAATAAGGTTATTATAAAAAAGTTCCCTTTTCTCCCAAAATCTCAGGCTTTAGAAGTCAGAGTATTTATTATTGTTTTGTTATTATTATAAGCTGTTACCTTTAAAATTCCAGTAGAATAATTAACTACTACTCTTATCTTTTAAATTTTATGGATTTTTAAACTTTGAAACCCAGGGGCCTGGCTTCCTATTAATCCTACCGTGGGCTCTCGTCGCCAGGACTGACAGCCATCAAGTCAAACCCTCTCTACTACAGAAACAGATGAGAGGCTTTCCAACAGACCTAAAGGAAGTTTCTTGAATCAAATTAATTTCATCTAGACATTGGCCATGGCATGTAAATAACAGTGCAGATCAACTGCTAAAAATTATCTGTTATGTTACCCCAAGTTTGGGCATTTCAAGCAGACCAGGTTTAAATCCTGGTACCAACACTTTCTGAATCAGGTGAGTTATTTAACTTCTTTATACCTGTTCATATCCCATAAATAAAACAAAAAATAATAATTATGGAGCTTTTAAAGATAATCCGTGTAACCTACTTAGTACAGTAAGAATTTTTAATGTATCATTAACTTATGTAGCTGTTATTATTATTACTAAGTATTAAAACATTTTATAATCAATGAAATGTTAATTTGAATACAATTTTACCTAACAAGTATGAGTCTCTATTGGTAGATCTTAACATTGTTATTATTTTGTTTGGAGATATCTTACATTGCTTCCTGAACATTTTATATTACTATGAAATTCTTGATTTGTGTTTTTATAATTGAAGTTGCTCTGAATTACTCTATTGAAATATTGCACTGTACTTTCCAACCCCACTCCCAGGGCACAAACAATCATTACTTACAAAGCTTACCTTTCTGAGCATGAAGATATAAATAACTGGATTGTATACAGTGTTTGATTTAGCCAAGAGATAGGAAACAATCGACACTGTTGGCGTGACCAGATGTCCCTGACCATTAACCACTAAGAAACAGATCACAATAAAAGGCATCCAGCAGACCAGAAAGGTAAATATCATAAAGAAGCACATTTTGGCCACTTTCTTTTCATATTTTAAAATCTTGATTACTTGTGTTGTCTGAAGATCTTCAACACAACGAAGCTGCAGAAAGGAGAAAGAAAGGAGGGGGTTAACAAAATGAAAAGATCATTTTCTTTTGCTGTTTTGATAACAGATATTCAGACACTATCTTGGCCCCAACATAACGGAAAGAAAACTGAATAGGACCTTGGGAGGCTGACATCTGATCCTAGACCAGCAGCTGGACTCAGTTTTGGTCTCTCTGGGCCCCAGTTCCCTCACCTGTAACCTGTTATGGTTGATCTATATAGCCTCATAAATCCTTCTGTGGCTGGTAATCCTTTTCTAATTTACTCAATACAAATAAAAATGAATTATTTTGCTTAGATCTTAAAGTTGCTAAAAGCCTTGATAAAATGAAAACAATTTCTCCAGGATGCTGGAAACTCTTTATCCAGAGCATTAATCCTCAAGTTCTTAAACCATGTCACGTCAGGAGTTCTGTACGGTTAAGCCTGTAGCTGATCTGGATGAGAACTTAATTCCCGGATGAATTCTTGCTTGAAACTGCTGTGTCTTCCAATTCACTGCTAGTGACTATACGGTAAAAACTGAAGAGGAATTTGCAAATGGTTCCATCAGGGGCTCATTTGCTGAGGAAAGTCTTGGTAAAGCTCAGGGAGCCCCACTCCTTTAAAATCAGCACCTCTGCTCCTACTTTGTCCCAGGAAAGAGATTGAAAAGGAAGGATATACAGTCTGCAAGTTCTCTGAGTTTCCTGGATAAGTGTCTTTTAGTTGTTTCTCTTTTATTAAGGTAAGGGAAAGAATATTCAGCACCAGTATGTTCATAAGTAAAGTTTTGTTTCTGAACATTGTAAGAAATTATACTAATTTTGCTAGAAAAATACAAATGTGTTATACATCATGTATTGACTTTTTAAAAGGTACCAGGTATACTGCTGATACTTAGTATTGATCATTTTAAGCTTGGAAATTTGTTGCATTTCAATGAACTCTAAGTGTACCTTGTAGCTCTAGCATTATCATAAAAATTAAGAGAAAACATTTCTCTTAAATTAAGAGAAACACCATTTAGAACATGTGCTATGTAAAAATGTATTTGAATTGAAATTCTTTAATTACTGATAACATCTAAAATTATATTTAAAAACCCATGTTCTTATCAACATCATGTATTCAGGTTGGCAAAGAGTAAAGGGAAATAAAACATTAAAATTGGTGATATAACCAGCACATTATACCCCATAATTGCATTAATGTACACAGCTGTGATTTAATAAAAAAAAAGAAATTGGTGCTATACAGAGTAGTGAGAATGTGTATAATTGGCAGTAAGTCTTAAAATTCTGCTACTATTATTATGTATGTGTAATTCTATTTTAATAGAAACTATTTTTAATGTGATAGAATATTATTCTATTTTCAGAACATCATTTTGGGGGTGGGGTTCCCCCTAGTCTTTATAGGGAGGTAGTGGGGTCTGGTTAAAGCTCTAGATTTGGAATTTAACACTCTGGGTTCATACCCCAGATTCACCATATTTCTCCCAGTAGGGTATTGAGCAAGTCAATTAATTACCTTCACTAAGATAAAGACGAAAGGGGTAAAAACAAAAAACCTACCAGACTTAACAGTGGGTTCCAGTTCACACATGTGATTTTGTGGGGGTTTTTTGGACATTAAATATTTATTTATATTTGAAACTTATATCCTTATATGTGTATGTACTTTTATGATGCTACAGAATTTTGGAATCATTATTTTGACTCTTCATAGTTTAATTCACTAGTAATATGTAGTCTAACCACACCTCAGTTATCTGCACCCCAGCAGGGTCCCCACAGTTTTATCTGTACCATCTTCCCTTTCTCCCCATCAATCAAAGTGGAGCACTCATTTGTCATCTTGGAATTCCATGCCCACCAGACTCCCCCAGCTCCTCTTTGGAATAAGGAAAAGATCCTGAATAGTGTTTCAGACTATTTGGGCTTGCATATGTGAAGCTTTCATAATAAATTTTTTATGTATCTCTTTTGGGCCTATTTGCTACATTATTCTCTGGTCCCTTATTCTGAAACATTTTCCAAGTAAAGAGCTCTACTTCATGTCTCACACCCTTTATTCAGTCATTTCAGGATATCTTTCAAAATTGCTATAGATGAGGCAAGAACACATGAGCAAACCGTCCTGAAGAATCAACCACTGACAACAAATTCTCCAATTGTGGAGAATTGTCTCCACAATTCTCTCTGAAAGAGTTCTCTGACTATACAAATGACTAATGCCTAGTTCTTATCGATCCAGACACCTGTAGATTTCAAACACTGCCCCTCATGCTCCAGTGAGTAGCTGTCTTCAACGTTGATATGAGTTCCTCCTCTCTAAACAGGAAATGGAGGCAAAGTACTTACACAGAGTTCTGGTGAGGAAGTGGCACAGTCTAAACTTAAACGTCTTTGCCCTTTCACCCCATCCCCATCTTCCCCTTTGTATGCCGTCTGCTTGTAACTTATTCCAAAAATAGTCTGTGATCACCCACTACATGTAGACACTATCCCGACAATAGATGAAAAAATAAGATTCTGCTTTGGCTCTTGAGGGATTCACAATTTGTAAGGGTGACAGACACACAAATGGACAACTTCAACAGGTGGTGCACGCCACCAGGGAGGCTGGGTGCAAACCTAGGAATGGGTAACCAATTCTGAGGGTGGGTAAGAGCAACAAAATCCTCCTGTCAGCCTTCAGGAGTTAGCCAAGGAAGGAGGAAAGACAGAATATTCCAGAGGAAAAAAGTCTGCTGAGACAAAGAGGCAAGAAATATTGCAGTTGTCTGGAGTCTGAGGTGGCAAGAGGAAGGGAGTCTTGAAAAATGAGACAGAAGATGCCACGGAGGACCTGCTAGCCACACTCAGGGACTTTATTCACAAAGACGATGGAAGCTCTGAAGGTAATAGTGAGAACAATTACTCTGGTGGGAGTGTGCGAAGAATGGATTAGACCAAACGATGGCTCGGAGGAAAGCAAGAACTAAGATCTTTTCAAACCGAGCCTGTGGCACTGGGAGAGGGAAATAAATGGATTTTTTGGAAGATACATAAGTGAAATAGATAAGAATTCATCATTAGTTGGTTGTGGGGGGGACATGAATAAAGAATATTCATAAAGATTACTCCCTTATGTAGTGAGGAATGATGAACATTCAAAGGGAAAGGGAGTGGAGGAGCGGGGGCTCTGAGGGGCGAGATGGCATGTGTTGAATCTGAGTCTGTGGACTGTCTAACCACAGGTGCAATAGGCAATTGACAAGGAGAACCTGACAAAGTTCAGGAGACCTGGACTGGAAATAGACATTTCAAAGTCAGCAAGCTTGTGTGAGAAGGACAAATCCTGGCCGTGCCCAAGGCCAGTGTAGAGCATGAAATGAGAGCTCAGCACAGGGTGCTGGGAGGTCCAAGGGGGGAAAGCACTTGACAAAGAAAAGCAGACGGGCCAGACAGGACGCCACAAGGACAGCAGAGAACAAAGTCCTAGAATCGATGGGAAGGGAACATCACAAGAACGTGTACGTTGTCAGCAGTCTCAAATGCCACAGATGCCAGAGGGAGTGGAAATGTGTCCGCTGGATCCAACATCTGGGAGCTCATCAGGGCTGTTTCAGTGAGAACAGGGTAGAGGAAGGAGGTGCCACTTTGCAACAGGTTGGGGAATAAATGCTAGATGAATTTACTGAACTGCAAACTCTTTGAACTCCAAGCTCTGGAGACTGGGAAGCCCACGCCCGAGTTGCTGGCAAGGTAGTTTCTGTTCTTTGGAGGCTGTGTCGCTGTGTGTCCCCATGACCTCTTCCTTATGCACAGGAGGAAAGAGAGAGACAGTGAGCTCTCTGGGGTTTCTTTTTTGTTAAGACACTAATCACGTCAGGACCTCATCTCACCCTAATTACCTCCCAAAGGCCCCGTCTCCAAACACTGTCACACTGGTGCTGAGGGCTTTCACGTACGAATCTGGGAGAGAGACAAACAGTTTATAACAGTAAGAAATCGGGACATTTTAGATGCTCAATGAATGCTTACTGAGCGATGATGTGGCACCAAAAGCCACCAATGTCTCTTTGAGTTTACAGTGATCAGGATGACAAAAATAGAATGATAGCTGCAGGGAGCTGAGAGTCGATTTTTAATTAAAACAATAATTAGCATGGTAATATGCTAAAGGGATAAAGCCAGTAGTAAGGGAGAGATGGAAGATACAAATGAAAGAGAAGATCCCCTGGGGCAGAGAGGGGCTGGAGGGCTAAGGGGACCACAGGATCAGGTAGTCCTGGGGAACCTCTCCTGTCACACCCAGAACTGAAGAGCAAGGTCTAACCATCAGCGGTTTGCAGACAGAGAGGCAGGGAGTTCAGGAAGTTGTTGATAATGGCTTTACAGTATTCTGCCCCATAAATAATAGCACAAATATTCGACACAAATAAGAGCGGATGGTAAGGCAAGAGATGAAAATGGAAAGTGAGGACTCGTGATAGTCAAGGTGTGGGGAGAGTGGACCTTCTGAGGACACAAAGATTGCTAGAGGGGGCTGAGAGGACGCCTGAGAGTGGACATGTGTGGTTTTCTGTGTTTTTTCTTCCAGCTCCTCTTTGTAGTTTGACTATAGGCATGGAGAAAACAGATAGCTAGATTGATCCAGGGGTTTTTCTTTTCTTTGAACAAAATAAGCATGCATAAAGAAAACGGGAACGTGTAAGTCAAGGGCAATGAATCATGATTTAAAGTGCTGCCCGTGGCTAAGTCTGATTTAGAACAATGGGTGAAAGTTCGAAGGGTCTGACGGAGTGACCAAGAGACTGGAGAGCTCTGCTGGAGTAGGGAACAGAGTCAGCAGTGAGTAAGGAAAACATCTGTGGCCCAAGTTAGAGACTGGACCAGAGGGTGCCCCCACCCTGGGTGGTTTAGTTCAAACCCCCTTCCTACTGGCCCCAAATGTGACACCTGTTTGTGGTCAGTTCTTCTCCTTATGGTGCTGGTGTTCTTTTCACACAAAACATCCATGCCATTCTCTAGTAATGGGCTTGTGTAAACTGAATAAAATTATGGAAGTGTGCGATTCCCTTTTCTAGAGTTCTTAAATGTTGAGCAATCTGGGTAATGTGGTTTTTTGTTTTTGTTGTTGTTGTTTTTTTGGTTGATGATTCTGCCTGTCAAGAAGCCTTCCCTTCCTTTTTCTGGTTTAGAGAGTGATGTGGAGAGACTAAATGCTATTTCTCATTGGTCTTTTCAGACAGTGACTCATAGTGCAAAACTCAACCCAATGGGAAGTTCCCTAGCATGGCTCTAGTTCTGGGCAACTGGACTCCTTTCAGCACAAAGTTTCAGCTGTGATTTGGGGAAAGGGTATTTGTAGTCTTCGACTCACCATTCGAACGGAATATAGAATATGGCCATAGCAATGGGCTACCACGCCCAGAGGCACCACCAGGCAGCCAAGAAACAAGAAAAGCACAAAGGAGGAATCGTTGGCGTCCTTGGATTTCCAGTCCACAGTGCAGCCTAGTCCGTGCACATCCAGGATGTACCTGTTCCAGCCAAGAAGGGGTGCTCCTGCCCATGCCAGCGAGTAGAGCCAGATGTAGGTAATGGCCCTCCAGGCCCAGGAAAAATTGATCACTCTGGCGTGGACCACACGAATGTAACGTTCATAGGCCAGCACAGTTAGGGTAGCAATGGAAACAATCCCTGCAAGAAAGGAAAGTGGAAAAGTATAGCATGGTGCCAGGGAAACGCAGACAGAAGAGAGGGGATACATTCTCTAGCGGAAATGCCTTACAGAATAGCTGAAACAGAGGGCTGTAAAGGCTAAAAGGCCTAAGCGTCAATGCCCCACGGTTCCCAGGAAACTTGATTGAAAACATATTCATCCACAGAAGAAAACATAGAAAATTGGCATACAGTTTGAAGTAGGGAAGAAATAAACTACCCTAAAATTAGCCCCACCCCACGATGTGGCTATTGTATTAAATATTCTTCCAGAAAGGACCTCTAGAGTGAGTCAGGAAGAGTTACTAGAGCAAGAATCTCTTTTTAAGTCTGCCCTCTCCTCAGCTGTCATCTGGGGTGGCTGTTAGACAGAAAGACAAAGGGGGGGTTTCCAAAAGCTCAAACTGAGAAAAGTCAAGGTAAAATGATGGGAAGGGCTGCCTTAACCCGCCTGCGGCAGATGTCAACATGTGACCTGTTCACATGCAAGAATGGCTGACAAGGGTGGGGCACGTCTTCTGTGCTTCCAGGGTCTTCCTTTATACCTGTATTTTGCAACAAATCCACACAAAGTAAAATTAACAGATTATTCATGTGTTTCTCGGTAGCTCCCCTGAGTGATTTATTCACTCAACAATCACCTGCTGAGCACCTACTATTTGTCAGGCACTGAGCTGACACTGAACATCCGAAGCTGACGAAGAGGAAGGACTCTGGGATGTTTAAAGGGACTGGGGAGGTGTACACAACTGACACGGTGTCTCAGAGTCACAGAAAATAAGGCTTTTGTGCACCAGGCAGGAAAAGAACATTCTGAAAGAATGAAGACTTGCATATCAGAGCATGGAGAGGTAAAAGGACACAAAATGGGCTAAAAATGATGCAGATCCAGAGATGCCAGGGCCCAGAGGAGATGAAGAGAGAACAGATGAGGCCATGTTGAGGCAGACTTTTAAAGTTTCTAGCTAAGGGGATTTTGGAGGGGGGGGTAGGTGGAGGGGGTAACCTTTTCCTATGTGAAAGAGTAAATTACTAAAAAGCAAGAGAGGAACACAGTTAAATTCCCTTTTCCTTCTTCCTCCTTTTTGAGGAGGATACTCACCCTAGCAGTAGTATGGAACTTAAAACAGCCCAGGGCCATGGAAACCAAGCTGAAGGCTATTGCAGTAGTTCAGGCAAAATCTAATGGGGCCCCAGCCAGGGCGACTTTAAAGGCATGAACAGCAAAGTCTTGGTTGCAGAGATGGTTAGCAACTAGGATCCACAGAATCTGTCTGTTTTTTGAATGTCAAGAGTGAGGGGAGAGGGGAGTTAAAAATAACTTGGCGACTTCTAACCTGCCTAATAGGTAGACAGTGATTACATGAAGTGAAATAAAAAGTACAAGGTGTGTGAGCAGATATTGGGAAAACTACGAAATTGTGAGAACAGAGAACAGCGGCATTGGTATGTGCTGAATAAGTGGACAGACGGAGGTTGGAGAAAAAGTGGCTCAAGTACAGAATGAAAATAAAACTGGTCTCCCAAGAAAGAGGGAGAGGTGTGGGGGTAGGTTGTTAACAGGCCTGGGGGCAAGGCCCAACTTCACACCAAGGCGACAGCATTCATCTCCTCCTCTGCTTGTCGGAGTGTTCAGGAAAATGCACTGATTATGCATCAGGCCCCATGAGCATCACTCTGCATATGGTGCCTCCTTTTGGAAAAAGTGTTCTGTGGCTCCAAGGGTTAAGGAACCAGTAAGTAGTGGGCCAGGTTTTGAGAATCCAAGACTGTCTTCCAAACCCACGATTTTGCCTTTATTATCACCTTCTGCCACTAGAGGGCGGCTTCTACTTGCCCACAAATTACTGACACTACCAGTAGTGATGCCTGAGCTCTCCTTGCAAAGTGGCACATTGATCAGATGTGTATGAAGTTCCCACTTATCACTGTGCTGAGTAGGCCTTATAGGAGAAACCAGAGACTTGGGGTCCATACCCTTGAGGAGACTACAATACTGTATTCTTATAAAACCAAGACTAACCCATACCCAACGTTAGAGGGCAATGTAAGATGATATGCAGTCACGTGTCGCGGTCATGTGTCAAGGAACAAACCATGAAAAGTAAAATCCCAGTGGACTGTGTTGAAGGAATGGTTTTATTAAGAGATAAAATTTGGCTGGGAAAATGACTCACGCTTATAATCCTAGCACTTTTAGGAGGCTAAGGTGGGAAGATTGCTCAGGCCAGGAGTTCACCAGCCTGAGAAATATAGCAAGATCCCCATCTCTATAAAAAATAGAAAAATTAGCCAGTCATAGTATCAGGCACCTGTAGTCCCAGCTACTTAGGAGCTAAAGCAAAAGGATCACTTGAGATCAGGAGTTTTGAGCTGCTATGAGCTATGAGGACTCTATTGCATTCTAGTCTGGGTGACAGAGCAAGACCCTGTCTCAAAAAGTAAAGTATAAAATAATAAAAAAAATTGGGTCATAAAAGGTATTAAGGAACAGAAAGGATTGGCACAAGCACTTCTGGCTGGAAAAGCAATTTCCACAAAGGCAAAGTGAACCTCCTTGAATTCTTGCAAAAATGCCTTAGACTCTGGGCTTAGACCAGGCCCGAGACTGGAAAGGTCCATCACTACTGAGGATGGTGCAAAGCTGATCCCACCTTCTATGGCTGTCCATGGTCCACACCAAGTATCTTTAATTTTTTCTTCTAGTGTTTCTCCTAATATAATTTTGAAAAACTATGCACACATTAATATTTAAAGGGTGACATTGAAAAATGGCTTATAGATTGAGTTTCTAAAACTTGTAATAATATTCACCTGACCAAAATATGTCAAATATTAAAAATAAAAAAATATAATTAGAAATGTACCTTTTAAAGAGATCAGTGTGGCTTTCCTTCATCACAAAAAAAATAGATCTGTGGTTACTATTACTATTACCTAGAATGATGCAGGATCAATTTTACTCCTATTTTTTTCTCTTTATAAGGTTGAAGAAGGATTTATTGATCACACACATCTTCAGATGGCAATAGAAGGGGATTTGTTATTTTCAATTCTTATTAAAATTGAATGGAGAGCATTTCTTCTACATTAAATAACTGGAATTCATCTGAATTTGTGTGCCAAAGTCAGTGTTTATTGTCAAAAAATATTTTTAATTATCTACCAGCTAAAAACTCAATTTTGTTAAAAGCAAATCATAAGAAACCACCTCATTCACTTCCTCAATATCTTCATCAATATTTTAAATTATCCCTTTGTTGGCTATCCTAGAATCGACCCCTCCTGCCCCCACTGGCGGTATTCCACAGTAAGATTTTGTTTTATTTTGGAAAGAGTGAGGAGTTTGCCTTTTGGTGTAATATAGGGAAGGGTGATTGAGGAGGGGTGTGCCTTGAGAGCAGGTAATTGATTTCTAGGAAAGGCTCCAAATGGAAATTGAGAAGTTAGAAATCAATTCTCATAAAACTCTCCTTGGATAACTATTGGAAAGGCTTTATGTGCCCCTAATGAGTTTGAAGACAGCAGTCTGTAAAATCTAATCTCACTGCCACATCATTAGGCTTTGTCTAATCTTGCCGCATTGCTGGCATCAGGACACAACCCATGCCACTCACTGCCATCCACGTTCATTGAGAGCTGGCTGCTTTGATATTGCTGTTTCTTCTGCCTGAAATGCTGGCAAAGACCTCACAGTCTGGAGAAGACAGATGTATTAACTAATAATTACAGACAGAAAGCTGTGTCTGGGGAGCCGGGGAATGCAAAGGAGGAAGAACTGATCTGTGCCTGGGTAAATAGGTAAATACTGGGGAAGGTTTTAGAGAAAGTAATATTTGAATTGATGAATGGGAGAAGTTTATGAGTTGACAAAGATGAGACTATGCCAAGGATAGTGTAAAAAAGCATGGAAGCCAAGCAGAGATATTCAATTGTCAATTCCACGCATCAGTTTGACTCAAGTAGTTCTTTGTGATATAACTTATATATCCGTATACAACATCCATCAACCCAAATATCATATACATACAGTGTGCTAGGCACTGTGTTAGGCAATAGGAAAACAAACATGAGTTATAAACAAGTAAATAAATTCCTACAATAGAGGAATGTGTTTGAGGCCAAAGTCCTGGATTGAAATTTCGTTTTTTGTTTTTTGTTTTTGAATTTCGTTTTTTCCCATCTTTGCCTAATGTTTAAGGTGTCTGACTTTGGATAGATTTCTATTTTTTTACATAATTACCACGTAACTCTGGAAAAGTTAATTAATACTATATATCACAATTTGCTCACCAGTAAAATTGGGATAAAAGTACTAAAATATTGTTTCGTGTTTGTGTATTGAATGAGTTTAGTAAAATTGTAATAAATAAGGTATTATTATTATGAAAAATTTGAATATATGTGAGCAAAATTGCTTAAAGTGGTAGGACGTAGGCAAAAGGCACAAAAGTGGATAGAGGTCTCGAGCTTAAATAAATGGTGAGTCAATTAATATGTATGAATACCCCAACATAAATGTATTTCTCACTTTGGCCACTAGAGGGCCACATTGGGCAGCTTATTTATACGTAGTTCACAGTGCCTAACCGGGTAAACAAGTTCAAAGCGTCTAACTTTGGCTAAACAGAGGGACTTTACCTAACAAAGGCAATCAGTGTAACCTGGCTTATTGTACCCTCAATGAATCCCCCAAAATAAAAAAAAAAATAAAATAAAAAGATCAGTTACTGCCTGGGCCATGGCCCACGTCTGTAATCTCTATTTGTTAGATAAAAAAGTTAATAGGACACAGTTCAATGTCTGCCAGGAGCACACACTCCAGAAAAGGGACTAAAAGGAGAAACTCTGTCTAATAGGGAAGGAAGAAAATCTAACTCAGATTTTCTGTGGGAAGAAGACACCACCTAAATGAATCTTAAAGATTAAGTACATGTCAGCCGGGCAAAAACAGAGCGAGAGGGAAAGGGCTGCCAGTCCCATCCCAGGAAGGAGGAACAGCCTAAGTTGAAACATGGAGACCTGGCAGACCTGGTGCCATTTGGGCTCCTGAAAATAATTCAAAATCATAGAAGTGGAAAATGTAGCAAGAGAGATTTGCAAGACTAAATACTCCCCAGGAATGTCATTTGAGGAGTTTGGAACATACCTGGAGGACTCTGAGGAGCCATTAAACTATTTTTGTCTACTTCTGTCATCATATAATTCTAGATAATTTTGTTTTATTTTTCTTTGATTTTCTTTTGTAGATTTTCCTGGGAAAGGGAAAGATGATTAGGGGATGATTCACTTCATCATGGGTCCTCTGGGTCATTATGAAGAAATCAGTCAATGGACTGTGCTTCAGATTTTCTCCCTATAAAACGAAGCAACTGTAAAAATCTGCCTTGTGGTATTAAGAGTTGGCTGGGTGGGTGATCACACAGGAAAATCTTCCAAACCAAGTGGTTGAACATTTTCCCAAACTAATGAAAATTCCAGTTTTGTTCACTTAAAAAACATATATTGATTTGTAGAAATTTTTAAGGAGATGGTGTAATTAATTTGTCCACGGATGGTAATGGAAACAAAACTAAGTGAAGGTAGCTTAATAAAGATGCTACTTTAATGAATTAATGGCCTTTACTCATATTTGAATATTAAAGAAAAACAGTATTTTAGATATACCTGAAAAAGTTTGTTCTCTCAAGCGAGTAATAATAATTCTTTGAAATCTTTTTTTTTCAAGCAAAGAGAAGTTCAACATTTAATAATTCTTTGAAATCTTATTGACATTACTTAATGAGAAAATTTCCCCACTCCTTTTTATTTAATTAACAATCGTAATTGTAGCCCACTATCACTTAGGAGAGTGCTTACTCTGTGTCTCTATGTGTATATAGAGTTCTAAGCAGTTTACCCTTGTTACCTCCTTTAATCCTCACAACTCCCTGAGACACGTAGAAATTATTATTGTTCCCATTTTACAGATGAGGAAAAGGGCAAAATGGTTACAAGCTAATAAATAACAGAGCCAAGATTCAAATCATGCAGTCTGATTCCAAAGTCCATGCTACACTATGCTCATTTCTAATTCACCTTTGAGAATTATCAAAAATTCTGCTAGTGATATAGTCTCTATAGAAAGTGCATTTAATCTGGTGGTACCTGTGGCTCAAAGGAGTAGGGCGCCAGCCCCATATGCCGGAGGTGGCGGGTTCAAGCCCATCCCTGGCCAAAAACTGCAAAAAAAAGAACGTGCATTTAATCTGTTACCTACTACACGTGTTCTGTAACTATGTCCACTTTTGATACCCTGTTTTCCCCAAAATAAGACATCCTCCAAAAATAAGACCTACTTATAGGAAAGATAAGACGTCCCCTGAAAATAAGACCTAGCGCGTCTTTGGGAGCAATACTTAATATAAGACACTATCTTATTTTCGGGGAAACAGGGTATTAGAAGAGGTCGTTTTTTTAAACTCAATTTTTAAACCTGAAGTGTTTTGGAGGAAATTAGGAAAGATCATCTTAATCTGAGTAATTTAGCTGAGCCATTGGAATGACCAATTTCTATTTGACCAATAAAAGTGGTTCTCTTAAAACACCAAAATGGTGGTTAGTTTTTACTATGCATTTTTTAGGCATTTACCAGATATTAAAAACAGAAGCAGAAAATTAGTGCCAGTTAATTCTTTTCTCCTCTCTGTCTCCTACCCTTTATCACATTCTATTTTAAAATTATTTGTTCTAAAATCAAATTCTTTATGTTTAGTATTCTTCATGTTTAGTATACAAAAGACTTCCAAAGAAACCTAGCAGAGCACGAAAGCTAAAATCCTTTCAATGGGTTAAAAAAATTAGGATTTCAGGTAAGCAGCTTAAATAGAAACGCAGTTTTGACTGTCATGTGGAAACACAGACACCCAAGTGCATTCAAGACTGGGAGTCCCCTTGGCAGAAGGGCCAACCAATCGCCAGGGTGACTCAACCGAGTGGGTGGTGCCATGGTCCCTGGGCCAGCCGCTCCCAGTTTAGGATGACTGCACTGTGGTTTCCGCTGTGCTTACTCACACTACCCCTTACTGCTATTTAACACGCCTGAACAAGGAAGTGCACCTTTTCCCATTAAATCTGGTGCGTATTTTATAGGGGAGGCGGGGACGAATAGCTGTGGATGCAGCTGGTAAAACACACGGACTGTGGGTGTTGTCTCCTTCTGGGATATCTTGGCTATCCAGTAGCCTGGAAATCATTCCAGGTTCACCTCCCCTTTGTCCCCGCTTATATCTTTGGTTCTTCTAATATCCACTCCTCTTGGTCACGGACCAAGGCTTTAACCTTGGGTGTAGCCCCGTTTGCACAGATATCTCCACTTTAGACTGGGTGGCTTGCCTCGGATTTGACATACTTTTAGGTTTTTCTTCCTCTAATAATTTCTTAATTCCATGAACCATTACCAAGGGAAAGGGGGGCTCTAATCTGGAATAGGGCCTCATCAGAAGTTATTCCATACTTTTATGTCCTGGCTTGTCAGAAAAGGATACTGATCAAGATGGTTAACAATAAGGGAAAGTAGATAATTGTTATACTAAGAAACCCAGCATCCATCCTGACCACAGTGAAGTGGGAAAGAACAGTTTGAAATAAAGTAACTTCTCTGTGGTATCACTTATGGTTTGGAAGAAGCATAAACATAAGTACCCTCGGGACACAGTCTGGACAACAGTCAGATGGAAACCCTTGTCAGGAATTAAGGTTTCTAAATTCTCAGCCTAATTCGACTGCATAGAGTGAGTGTGATACTGCAGGTGACATGGACAGCACACACTTAAGCAAAATTATTTCTTCAACACAGCAATCCGGATGTTATGATAATCCACCACCACATGCTTAAGAAAATGCTCCGCTAGCAGGGCCTGACTCTAATGCACTTTAGGAACATATTTGTTTGCTTAATTTTTCATTCCCTCTCTCCCCTCATATTTGCATTCAAAACTAACACAAGTCTTTTCTTTCAGAACATTTCTATACTCATCTCTATGTCTGTGCCATTTACACTATTCTAGTGCAGACTCATATCCCATACATTAGGGCTGACACCCACCCCTGACTGAATTTTTCTTTGTGTGGCCTTTGTCATCTTCTTATGCACCAAACCCCAGACTGATCATAGACTGGACCCATGTGCCGTGTCCTTGACCCTGCTCCCAAGCCCCCACTCCCAACTGTGGGTATTGACATTTATTTGCCTTCCCAGCAATGATGGTTCTAGGATATAGTCACAAAGCTCCAGCTGCTGCCACCATAACCACTGCCATGGATCTGCACATGGGACCCCCCTGTACCCATGCCCTTAGGTGGACGGGACCTGCGGGAGGCCCTAGCTTCCCCAGCAGCTGTCCGGACCCCAGTGTCCTAACCCAGAAGCAAAGGGATATTAACACCTCATGCAGCAGATGTGGACCGATGTGAGTCAGGAGACAGGAAGGAGCTGGATGTTAAATTGCTTGCACTCCTATCTTACCCCATGGATTGTTTCAAGTTGCCCTACACTCAGATAGCCTCTGTGAAGATACCCTGCAGGGATGAGCAATCCACTGTGGCCAACTCCTCAGCTTTCCCATCTGTGGCCTCCTGCCTCTCTCTTCCCCCTCTCAATTATTATTGATTTCTTTAGAGTATGCTCCCCAATGAATCATTAGTATGTACACTGTGCCTTAGTCTTCATCTTGGGGAAACCTGAGCTAAGATAATCATCTTATTACTTCCATAAAGTTCTTTCTAACTAAGGACCTGCAAAGCTCCCTTTGCTTAGCATGCTGGGCTGTCAAAGAACTCTGCACATTCCTTCCACTACCCACCCGCCTTCTCTTTCACCATGTCTGACTTCCTTAGTGCATGACAAACTCTCTGTCCACACACCACACAGACAGACTGCACCTTCATAGCTGATGTTTCTTTCCTACTCACTGTATTTAGGTACAATTTTGTGTACTCATGTCTTATTTTTCCAACTAAATAGTAAACACCAAAGAGACAAGAACCATGTCTTTTGTATTTTAACATCCTCCTTGGTACCTGGAACAGTTAACAAAAAATTGTTATATGCTTATTGATGATAAAAGTTATGTACATGTGACTGTATTTCTTCTTAAATAAAGAAGAAAAATCCTGGAATATGATCATCCTTATAATTAACCAAACACTAAGAAATAGCTATCGTCGTATCTTAATGAAAAGAAACTGTGTTCTTAAGGAAAAGGGGCAATATATAGTTTAGAATAACATAAAACAAGACCAACTCCCAGATTTTTTCCTCAGGGATCTATTTCAACTCAATATGAATGATTCTGAAGTCAAAGGATAGCCCTATTAGATTTATCATCTTTTAGTCTCCAGTCATAATGTATTATAATAACAACTGATTTCATGATATTTTATAATTTTCAAAATACTTTTTTTCTAATCAAATGTTTACAGACATGTGCGATAGGGAAGGCTCAGCATCCATTTGATTAGAGTAGAAGAAAAGGGACTGAGATTTCTGACTAGCCTAAGGTCACAAGACTAATAAGGTTCCATTTGAATGCGGACCCAGATCATCTGACTGCTAGTCCAGAACTCTATTGGAATTTTTCACAGGAAAGATTTGACAACGCAAGAGACTTCCGACCAATAGAGAAGCCTGAGGCCTTTTTAATTCTACGAAAAAAATCGACCCTTGAACACATTGTGGAATAGCAATGTGACTCCCTCCCACCTGCCAGGATGAGTCTAGTTTCTAAATGTTGCTTACTGGATTATTATCCTGGCACCAAGGGAAGAAAATTTTACATAGTCCAGAAGAGAAAATTAAAAATATAAGAGAATCTCAGAGGCACTGAATTCACTGAATTAAATCCTCATTCAGTTATTTATAATTCCACAGCTCGCAAGGGAGTGCAGAGTTTAGGTTTTATACCAGATGGTAACAACACAGATTCCATTTTGAGACATTTTCGATTATCCTTTTGACGCACTGGAGAGTTTCGGAAGACAGAGGACCAGTGTCTCTGGTCCTCTATAAATATAACACACTCAGCTGTAATCTGTGTGTGTATAAGAAACTAATCAGACAGAAAATGTGGACCAGGAAAGGAGAACAGGGTAAAAAGAAACTTGTATGATTGTGTCAAGGAAAAATGTAACTGCTACACAGCCTGGACAGTGTAATCCTGGAACAAAAGGCTTGAAGTTTAAAACCCAAGTACATGAGGTAGTGGGGTGAGAATGTAACGTAAAACACACATCTGTGACCAGTGTGGGATAATTTGGATAGGCAGGAAAATTTTATTTCCTTGAAAATCTTAAACATCCTCAGCTGAGAATGTCAAATGATGAGAATGTCAAAACTGAAGATGGGGGAGTAAAGTGTTACAAATATGAGGTATTATGTCTAAGGCCAAAATCAGAGGCGGCCAGTGTGGGAGCAGGGCTAATCCCCAGACCCCTTCACGTTGCATTACTTCAAGCTTGAACCATCCATTTAACATTTTACCAAACTGTATTGAGCAGGGGACACTGAAGGCCATTATGCATGAGGCTCCTACTCGAGACGGTCAGTAAAGATGCCCAGAAACAGGGCCGAGCCAACCCTGGGAAAGGGGGTCCTGTCCTAGCTTGTCCAGGCGGTTTTGATTTTTATAACATTTTACTAACTTCTAGCTTTTATTCCTACTTATCACCTTGTCTTTTGTGATCTTGCTGCTTCTATCGTCCAATAAGCTATGATAATGCTATATTTTACAGAGCCAGGCACAGCATATCAGAAAGTGGCTAAGAATAATGTCATTTGAAAAGGAATTCTTATAAATCTAACTGAATGAACTTGTACATGTGAGGTCTGCTCTGGCCTAGCTGGTTACCTAGTCTTCAGAGCCCATCAGGAAATGAGAAGATTGGGGAGACATCAGTTCCAGCGTGAAAAAGGAGGCAGGTGGTGAAGACTGATCATTACTTCCCAGGAAATATTCTCATGTTACAGAGAACAGGGGGAAGCCTAGATACACAAGAAACTTGAAGCATATTCTAGGTAAATAAGACAAAACAGTTGCAGGACAAACCACAGCTTGACAGCAGTCAGCAAGCCAGGTGTGTTTATACCTTCTGTAAATATTTGAATATGTGTAATGTGTAGGGCACTGAGCTTAGTGCTGGGGAAGTAAAGTCCAAAGTCATTAGATATGGTACTTGATGCAAAGAGGAAAAGGCAACATCAAAAACAAAAATATAAAACTGCATATTTGAAATGCCAAATGAGACATGTAGACCTAAGTATCATGAGAAATACAGTTGGCCTTTTAGGTTAAAGTTAGCTTCTCATTTCCTGCTGGATCCTGGAGACTGGGTAACCAACTAGGCCAGGGCGAACTTCACATGTACAAGGTCATTCAGTTTGAGTTGTAAGAGTTCCCTTTCAAATGACATCATCTTCCATCTCAGTAGAGACCAGCTACATTGGCCCTAGAGAAACTGTCCATTGGATAGGAAGAGATGTGTACAGGATATGCTTTGAAGCACAGCTTATTAATTATAATGAAAAAATATAACTAATAGGAAGTAGTGTAATGTCCATGAAAGGGGGGAATGGGTCAATGTTTTGTGAGCAAATGGGATCAAAGCACTGTGTAGAATCATGACAAATTCATGTCAGTAACCTCTGTGGGGGAGAAGGTAGAATGGGGGAGAGGAAATATTTGGGGAAGGGGGATTTTATTTGTAATTTTAAGTCTTTAAAGAGACAAATACATAAATACTAATGTTTGTTCTGTTTAGGTGTGGTAGATACATGGACACTTATTTTATCCTTTGTACTTTTCCTGTATTTAAAAACTGTTATTTTATAAAATAAAATTCATGGAGGATATGGAAATAGCAAGTGTAGACATTCAGAAGAATGGCCCTTTAGAGAAAGAATTAAAAGAGGCAGTCCCAAGTTGAGGGACTGTGGGGATGGTGGCTCGGCTGTCAACTGATGGAAAAGACCCAGGCAAAATAGAGAAGACTTCAGGTGAGACAGGCAATAGCCCCAGAAGTCTTAATTGCCTGGACATCTGTGTGATGGTGTCAGCTCAGTTTTGCAACCTCACTGTGGGTAGTGTTGACAGACGAAAGGGTTTTATAGAACAGGGGAGTGATGCTTTGGAAGCAGCAGTGATACTCAGCCTGTCACCTAATCTATCTGGCCTTGGGGTTTTTGAGATGGCAATGATGACAGCTGAGAGGTCAGAAATCCGGATCCCTGGGGGCAGCCAGGGTTAAGTTAAAGTAAGAAGGTAGAATATTCAGATGTTGAATACTAGGGGAGTTTACAGCTCACAAGGGAGGCTCCAGAGGGCATACAAGGGGGAGGTTGAAACTGGATCAGATCAAGAAATATGCTGGGTCCTAAAGAGATGTGAGTCCAGTCACGGCCAACTGGAGCGCTTTCCCTCTGGAACTAACGTTAGCAGGGATTATGAGGCAGGACGGGACTAATTCTGAGCATCTTTTGGGGGAGAGGCAGGGTAACTGTTTCCAGAGTCACATCCTGAATAATATACTCGGTAACATGTTGATTTCTGGAACATGTGCTCTCTCAAGTTTCATATTTCTTTTGATTTTCACTCTTCTAACACTGCTGTTAGGAGGGACAGTGTGACACAGCCATCAAGCGCAATGGGTTCAGGGTAAGATGAAGAGTTAATATGCACAAGGCTCTTACCAAGTACCTGCGTACGGTATGCTTTAAGTGTTAGCCATGACATTATAACCAATGCAGCTATATGGTCACGGACATACATGATTGTTGCCTTAGGATAAATTATTGGCAATATAACTGTTGGGTGAGAAGATGTACAAAATTTTAATGGTTTCAATATAACCTGCCAAAATACCCACCAGAAGAAAAATTAAATCCCTACTACCACATCATCAGATACTTGTCTGATTCCCTCTTGATTATGCGCTAAAGGCACGACCACCACCATCCACCCAGCAGTCAATTACAAGTGCCTGCCGTAAACCCACTGCCCAGAATACATGAGTACTGCTTGGTGACTTGCATCTTAAAGAAGTTCACATTTAGTTCACATGGACTCTTCAGTTTAAAAATACTGCTCTAGAATCTCACCAATTGATAAATCAATTCCAACCCGTTGGCAGTATCAACACTTTGCACCATGCTCTAGTTGAATTTCCTCTTGGCTTCTGTAATACTTGTCTCTCTTGAATTAACTGCTATTTCCACACCCTATTTTTTTTTCCTTTAAGGAAAATGCAAGTGGGTGATCTTATGTAACTGGGAAATCCAAAGAGGCACTGGCCTCAGGTACAGGACCCAGTAAAAATATAATGTCAGCCACGTGATCTAGGGGCCTGAAATAATGCCCTCGGGCTGTCTCTTTCCTGCTGTCAGCGGCTTGGTTTCTCTCTGTTGTGCCTAAGCTTCAGACAGACTCTTCAGTAATCAAGGTACTAGCAGGAGCTAACTCAAATCCTTGAGTCAAAAATCCTGGAGGAAAAAACACAAATATATACCTAGGAACCTTAGAAACGGAGTATTTTATCCTAGGACTAATCCGGGGGTGGAGTTACTGTGTCCAATCAGGCAGGGCACCATGTTTCCATTCCCACCAGGACCATATCTACCAGCTCTTTTTCCGTTTCCTTCTGATTTCCTTCCTCCATTCAAATCCAATCAGTCACTGAGTCACATTGGCTGAATTTCCTCAATGGTTTTCAGATGTTTCCTTTGTTCTTCTCCCTCCTATTGCCCTAATTCAGACCCTCACCAATCATCTCTTGCCAAACTATCTTAACAGCCTTCGGTCGGGTCTCCCTTCTCCAATCTTGCCTCCCTTGAATTCATCCCACATACACCAGGCATATATTATATATGTACACACGTGCACACACATAAATGCAATGTTTTCTTGTATAACATTAAAGGCTTCTCCATTAGGATAAAGTCAAAACTACTTGGCATAGTACACAAAATCCTCCCGAGACCTTTCATAACCATCTTCTGATCACCTCGTATGACCAAAACCAAATGCATTCACTTTTCCTCAAAATCTGTTCCCAGTCTCAGTTAAATGCATTACATGCATTCAGAAACTGAAGCTGAACTTTTTAGTCATTTTTAATTCCTTCTCTTCTCTACCTTGAGACATTCTCCAGGTCTGGTATGTCCATCTCCAAACTGTTCTCTGCCTCTCTGACTCCCATCGCCCTGCCCCTTCCCAGCCTTATGGCATCCTTCCTCCTTACTAGTTACCTGCACCCAATCTCTGCACCTTCTTCCCAGCCTCCTCCACAATGCTGCCAAGCTAACCTTTAAAACATTAAGTCTTATCTAGAATAAACTTCCACAGTACATCATTTTTCACAGAATAAAAGCCCACACTTGAGTTAGCAAGATATTCAGGGCCACTGACACTTGGAATTTTATCCACCTGACGCCCCTCCATGCTCAAGCCAGATGGACTGTATCCTCCATGCCTCCAAGCTTTTCTACTATTATATAGGATGTTATTCCTCCTGTCAGTCTATGGAAATCCTTCTCAACCTTCAGGGCCCAGCACAAACACCTTTTCTTTGGTGAAGCACTCCCAAACTCCCCTGATCAGATTTAAAATCTCCATGCATCCATTAAAGTTTGTGTATACCTACATCACAGAAATGATCACAGCCTGATGCCTGCAGCAGCTAACTGCATCACTGTCGGCCCCGTAAGTGGAGAGTTCTACTTACCAATTCTGTGACTTTGAGAAAGATACTGGGCCTTATTTCTTATCTATACATGGAAATGTTAATACCTACCTCACAGGGTTGTTTTAAAAACTGAGATAAAATATATGAAGAAAGCAGAACAGTTCCTGGCTCTTAAGTAGTTTCTTGTATTCCTGGACTTCATCTGACAGCTCGCTGAAGACACCACATCACATTTCAGTCAGAGCACTGACCATGGAAGGAAACTGCCTGGGTTTACCACTTACCAATGGCGTGATCTTGGTCAAGTTCTTTGCTTCGTGGTGTCTGTTTCCCCATCTGGGCAATGGGGATAATAAAAGTACCTACCCAATTGAGTTGTTACAGGGTTCAAATAAAACATAGTAAGCACACACAGTAGTACTTAGCATCCCTAAGTGCTTTTTTTGGTGGTTTTTGGCCGGGGCTGGGTTTGAACCCGCCACCTCCGGCATACAGGACCTACGGGACTGGTGCCCTACTCCTTGAGCCACAGGCGCCCCCCCAAGTGCTTAGTGTTAGTTCAATTATCATCTCAATTCCCAGAGTCTAGCAGAGAGACTGGGACACACTGCAGGCACAGTAAATGAACTGTATTGAATCCTACACTCCACTTTGCAGCATAATCTAGTTAAGGTTTCTAATCTGCATTAAACATATTGACTCATTCCATTGCAATGAGGTTAATGCAGGTTATTTTCTACAGTTAAATTTCAGCTACAAAATGCCAAGCTGTATACTATCTCACTGCTTGGCAAACCTCCAGTGAGTGTAAATGTGAGTACAATTCAATTATGAATGGCTTAGTTTTGCGTGGTTTCTCTGGAGCTCATAGGATATTGCTACATGCCTATAATTTGATTAATTTGCCAATAGTCTGTCAAGTGAATAGCGTGCTCCTTCAAAAACAAGCATTCTAAAATATTTGTACATGGATTTTGAGGTAGCTGTTTGCAGTGTATACAAAGACATCCTCTCACTTCTATAATTGCTCTGCAGAGGAATTATATTAATATTTTTTGATGAAACGAATGCATTAAAAAAACCCAAAATACACAAAAATTCTAATCTTTACCTAACAATTGAGGTAGAATGAGAAACAATCTCTAATTCTGACTTCTTATTTTAGAGCTTAATTAACCTCCAGAAGGAAGCCACTGTGGACTGGAGAGGGGAGGGAGATAGGGAGGAGGGGGTATTAATGGGAGCAGCAGAGAAGGCAGTTCAACAATGACCCTGTTGAGGACACATTCAGTCAGAAATCTTACCGGAAAGAGGTAGGAGTGGGGAGCATAGAAAAACACTGGGTGGTGCCTGTGGCTCAAGGAGTAGGGCACTGTCCCCACATACCACAGGTGGTGGGTTCAAACCCAGTCCCAGCCAAAAACTACCAAATAAAAAGAAAAAGAAAACACATTCCTGGTAAATATGCAATACTTTTACTAACTCTAATGTAGTTTCTCAACCTTGGCACTACTGACATTTGGGGCTGTCCAGTGCATTGTGGGATGCTGAACCCACCCCTGCCCTCCACCCACTAGGTGCCAGCAGCACACCCTTTCTGTGTGACAACCTAAATGTCTCCCCAAGGGAGAGTATCAGCAAAATTATTAGATGGAACATCTGATACATAGGAGCTTAACTAAAATGCACTCTTTTAACTGGTTCATTGATTCACATAGGCTTATCCGAAAACAACTTCTCTGTACTAACTTTACAAGTCAGGACTATGACTGTGATGCATTTTCCCAGAGATGGGCCCCGGTGGTCCTCCTCACTCATGTTGGAATCTAGAAGCGGGTGCGGAAGGTAACAGGATGATATGGACATGGCAGAAAAGAGCCACGGGAAACTACTAGTTGGTTTTTCAATTAGCAAATCCTTTTTTGCATGCCTGTGACATGCAAGAAACTGCAGGGAATGCAGACGCACAGTACACAATCTTTGTTTAAAAGGATATTACAATCTCATGATGAATTATTTCTAGTGCAGTTTTCATCTTTTGCTTTTTTCTGCTAATATGCATCCAGCTGTTATTTATATTTCCACAGCATTATAAATAATGCTATGCAGTCATAAAACAGAACCAGAGGACATATGGCTCACTTTTCTGTAATACCTCACTTGCATCATTTTTGGAAGTTAACAGTTGTATTATTAGTTGCCTAACGACAAGATTCCTGGCGACCCCTCAGCCAGTACATTCTTCTAGATTTCTCCTTTATAATGGGTGATAAGAATACTGAAATTGTTACAAAAACTTTATAAAATACAATAAAATTAACATGTAATGGTGAAAAAATACTTCCCCATGATGGATTAGTAATATTTGTTATTTTTTAATATACAAGATGAATGAATAAAAGCCTCAAACAAAATGAAGGACTTTCATTATATGACATGTAATAAAAAGAACTGGCATAGAACCCACTACACTATCACCCCCGAGGATTTTTACTTCTTTAAAACTAAAAAATGCTCAAAGATAAAACTCCTCCTGACAACTATTAACGAGATATTCCTCTTCCTGCTACACTTTGTCAACCCTCCAAACACACCCTAAATACATTTTCCTCTTATGTGTATGCCTTTATTAATATTAAATAGTTGTTTGCAGTGTCTTAGGGTTAAACAAGTGTTTAGCAACAAGTAAGTGCCAAAACAATAGAACAGCAGAAACTAGTGAAGGTATTATAAAGAAATAAAAGCTCCTGTCATAAATATCAGCAGTTTGTTTTGATTTTAGGAGCTTAAAATTATCAACTCATCTCTCCTTTTTCAAACCTATGTTAATTACACAAGTGTTAATTTACAGGATTTTGTTATTTGCTGAAAAACTAATGTACATTCTAGAAGCCACCACTTTTTAGAGTGATTTATGTGTTATGCACATTTATAGGCAGTAAATGACTTTCTTGAGATGGAGGCAGAGCAAACAGTAGCCTTTCAATTCTTTTTTTTTTTTGAGACAGTCTTACTTTGTCACCCTTGGTAGTGCCATGACATCACAGCTCACAGCAACCTCCAACTCTTGGGCTTAAGTGATCCTCTTGCCTCAGCCTCCGGAGCAGGGGCCCGCCACAATGCCTGGCTATTTTTTGTTGCAGTTTGGCCAGAGCTGGGTTTGAACCCGCCATCTCCGTAAATGGGGCCAGTGCCCAACCCACTGAGCCACAGGCATCACCCTTAATTCTTATTCATGGATCCAAATACTTACTGAGTCCAAACAAGTCACTTAATTCCTCCAGGTCTTATCTATAAAATGGGCATAAATCCCTGCCCTTCCTTACCTTACACACTTATCCTGAGGTTCACATAAGAAAATGTAGCTGTCAGGAGAAATGCACTCCCACAAATGCTGCAGAACTGCTGCCCCAATGTTCACGTTACAATATTCTTTCAATTGAACCACTCGGCTTCTTGTATTGCTGTTCCTGCCTCACAAAAAGCTGGAGGTACAGCATCTCCTGCTGTTGAAATGTGAGTACATTAAAAAAAAAATACTATACTGGAAATACCTCTTTATAATGAAGGTTAAAATACTGAACTAAAAATTTGAAAATCTTCAAAGAGGAAGTAGCTACCTCGATGCAACATCAAAGGGACTTCCACTGATCCTCCAAAATGAAGGAAAATAAAATTAATCCTTATCAGAATCTCTTGGTCTTGAAACTTTACCATCTGCTTCTCATTTTGATTTCTACACACTTCCTACTCCTTAAACCCTCAGTGCCTTGGGCTTCTGGACCTGCTGAGAAAAATTTAACTGAAAGTGAGCTGAAACAGATGTCACAAAGTGTTACGTTGTCAGAAAGTGTTAAATTACCCAGCTTTAACCTTTAAGCCACTGGCCTTCAACTATGTAATGAAGTTTTGGCACCTTCAAAGGAATGCCATACACCCAAGGCAGAGATTCACCTTTCGTTTCTTTTTCTTTTGTGGGGAGAGGAGTAGTGGTAGTTAGATGTGGGGAGTGTGATGGGTAGGAAAATGTCTTAAGTGTTCATTAAGGTAAAAAAGTTTCTTACCTTAAGGTAAATGTTCCAACAGAGTATTAGTCTGGTAGATAACATATTCCATCCATTTTTATATTTCTAATCCCCAGAATAATGCCAATTCATAGCCTGCAGTAGGTGTTTAAAAGATGCTTGCTGAATTACATCATTTTGATTCGGATGTCTCAGACTGGAAGGGTCCGCCCACAACCCAAGTTCCACGAGACCTTAGTACAGTCTCTCTGCAAACCACCTCTGGCCAGGGGTTAGTCACATCTTTCATCTCTCTGACCTTTGAGGGTCTCAAATGGTATGTGTTCTTGGATTTAGGAACACACTTTAATTAGCGTGTGCTATCTTCATGGTGCTGTCCTGGAACACATTGCTACTATTTCCATTATTATTCCTTACTGCTGGGCAACTGAGAAAGGATACAACAGTTCATCTTCACCAAAAATTCCTTCCCACCAAGATTTGTAAAACTTTCTGCCACATATTTTTAGAGCTATTTTTTGACTTTAACATTTAGAAATGCATAATTTTAGTTTCAAAAAGGATTTTAGAAGTTTTTAGGAAGTCAGTAATTTTATCAATTCAGTAAACCGCTTTACAGTTAATCTTTAATTTTTTATTGCACATATCAATATTTTACAGAAAAAACCCTAATGTTAAACTGTAATTAATTACATATATATCACCATCTGACTTTTCAATGTAGAGCTAAATTTTTACACAAATATTATCAGTAAACATAATAATTTGTGTTCTAATTAACATTTTTAGTTACTTAACCATTTTTTACAATTTAACATATATCAATATTATTTAATGGCTACATAACAGTCTACGATAGCAATAGCAATACATCAAAATTTACTTATGCATCCCCCAATTGTTTGGCTTTTTTTTAAAGCTCACATGAATGGAATTGCTAAAAACATTTTTGCACAAATCAGTTTTAAAAATCTTCCTAGACATAAGCTTCTCAAAGCGAGTTGGTATGTCAAAAAATTAGGTTATGGAGCTTTTTTTAATAATCTAAATAGTTCCCTAACCGAGCACTAACGTATAATGCTATGAGGATGAGGACACAACTTAAAAAATTTTGTCAACAGCAAGAAGTCAAAATTGTTTCAATTTACAACTTTAATATTAGGAAATTTGAATGTGATTCTAAGAATTGATTTCTTATTTGTATGGTCTCATTTATCCCTGATTCCTTTATAATAAAACTGTTTAGGAAAGAGTAGACAGCTGTATGCACATGACTCTTCTTTTTAAAAAGTATTAAGCACTTTATCCATGTGTAATACAGATAGCCTTTTAAAAATTCCACCTTGTCTTTTTCCTATTTAGTACACATTTTTCCTTTTTCTTTGTTGATTTACCTTGTCAAATGCCATGAAGTTCCTATCACTATTGGCGTCATTATTTTTAACTTAACATTTTAATTCCTCTGGAATAAATTGCAGTATCACAGTAATGTGGTTTTCAGAGGACTCCCCATTTACTACTTTTCCTTTATAGCAGGGTATCTCATGAAAGTTTATTTTTAAAATTTACTTCCTTAATCCTTCTTCTAATCAGGTATCTTTCTTAATTTATCCCAATACAGTTGTGTAACTTTATAATACCTCAACACTTTAAAGTGCAGTTTGCCAATGTTAGGATCTACAAAAGAGACTTTTTTTTTTCAACTGTATAACCTACAACTTCCTGAATTAGTCTTTTACTGTTAGCATTTGTACATTATAGGGTTAAGCGATAAAGCCACGTCAACAGAAAATAATGTTTGTGCTGCTCTATCTTCCTCATTTTGTGAATGTGCGGTTTTTTTTTAGCAATGACAAGTTTCTTCAACATATGTAAATGAAAATGATGCTAACGTTGTTTAGTTTCGCTTGAGAAATGTTTCCAATGTTTTCCCAAATGTTAGTTTCTTCGTTTTAAGTAACTACTCATCCAACTATGAAAAGCCTATGAAATCATTACCAGAGATAATTAAATCAAAAACAAATGATGACTTTTTAAAGTTATCTGTACCTAGTATTTTGGATTTTTACTTTCATTTTCTTGATGTTTATTTAATGGTTATTCTGTCGAACACCAGCCTTATAATCTTGAATGACAGTAAATCATTTCTATTTGGCTGTAGTGTTTGCCAATATTTTATTTTGCATTTTGCTTTGTTGAGAAGGATACCTTTTTAAAAATGTTTTGATTTTTAGTATTAAGGCTGTATTTGCTTCAAAATGTAATTAGAAGCATATTACATTTCATGATACATAAATATTACTTATTCTTTAAAACATTTGAAAAAGTTCACCAATAAGTCTATTAGGGTCAAATTCCAACTTATAAAAAAAATTATACTTGCTATATCCCCCCAAGTTTTAAATGCTTTTCATTGGTTATAACTTCTCATTTCCTACTTATTTCGTATTTAAGAATGTACTATTTTCATTTTATTAGCTTTTAAACCAACCTTATTTTGGACGTTAGACAGTGATAACTTTTTTTTCTTTTTCCATTATATTCAGGAAAACCACTTTTGTTTCTTTCTTCACTTATGAATCACTGGTGATAATGGAAAACTTCAGTAGGTCTGGATTATCTTCGCCTGCATTTTATTGATCTTAAGTTTCTTTTAAGACCTATTTTACAGGGCTATTTTAGGATCCTCCCACTTTACTAAATAAAAAGTCAGTATTAATACCAGTACATACCTTCCCTACTTTAAGCTGTCTTGTCTTGTTCTCACTTTCAGCAGAGCAACAATGAGAACACTGAGAACAGAGTTTGGCATCAAAAAATCGTATTTTTTTATAACTCAATCTTTAAATCAAAAGATGTTATTGAAAAGCATTACTTTGTGAAATTCTACTTCAATGTGATCCATGCTGTAAAATAATTTTATTAATTCTAATCTTCACATTTCTCCAATTCAATACCAACACCAGTGTCTGTCTGCTTTTCTTTGCCAGCAATGCTAGACCGATTTCCATGGGCACCTTTCCCTTTTCCCACAGTCCCTACTCTATTCTAACAGTGAACATCGGGGGAAAGATCAAGAGTTTAAGAATCACAGAAGCCTAGGTTCCAATGTAGGCTCTCCCAACACACCAGATTCTGAGCAAATCTTTAACACTTCTCTGTTCCCTCTTTGAAGGTGCATGCTAAACTATCTGCCTCAGAAGGCCACTGACAAATTGTAAAAAGCAAGCACAAGATGAAGGGCACATTATAAATGTTGTGCAGGGCAAAAGCTGTCATAAAGGGTTTCATCACTTTCTGAAAATGGAAACAAGACTAAAGGAAGTTCACCACTTCTCATAGCTCCCCCGATTTTCACCATTAGAGTATAACCAGTTTCACAACTTCTGGTGGTTCTGGAAGAGAAAAGTTTCCATCCTCTAAACACAACTAAGAGGCAGAAGTGATTATGAAGGTTGTTACCTCTACTTGTGTGGTAGGACACAACCAAAGGGTTCTGTAAATTCTCTTTTGATTCACAGTCATCAGTTGTAGTTAATGCCACTAACTAAAGTAGGAGAGCCAAACAAGAACGTTTCACCCTGAGAGAAGCGGGTAATCTTTTTACAGAGGGTTTTCAAACCCTCTGTAATCCCAGATTTAAAAAGCCTCACTCAGTTTCTCCTTAGGAAAACAATCATTCTGAACTATCTTTCCCTGGGGCACTTTATTTTTCCTTTGGCCTAAGTTACTCCTAGGAAGTTCTTTCCTTTTAGGAGCCAGAGCTGGGCTCTGCAGAGATTTTCTGAAGTATTAACAGATCTAATCTTATCCCTTGGATTTTTTTTGGAATGAACCTCCCCCAAATGAGATTTTTAACTACTAACTGAACTCCAACTCTTTGTAAAAAGTGCAAGACCGTAGTGGTGTCACTGCCTCTTCAGTTACAGGGGTCAAGTAGGTAAATCAAACTGCAAAATGTGTTATAAACATCAGACTTTCACAAAGTATAAGGGATCATGCAAAGTTAACCTCTTAACAATCTTTTAATCTAGAAATGCATGTTACCATATTGGCACTTGGACTATTTGCTATTCCTACCACCATGTCTACATGTTTATATTTTATATAAAATACCAAGAGTTTGTGTGTATTTCACTACTCAGAGGTGGTAGCAACTGTAATAGCGGCAAAATTAATATTCCTTAGATATTATTAATTGCTCTAGAGACAACAAAATCTGAAGACCATTAGCAGATACAATATTACCTTTTTTTAAGTAAAGGTTCTAATATGGAAACCCTCACACATATATGTCCAATACTAAAATAAAGCTAATTCTGTTTTAAGATTCTGGATCATGGAGCCCATTTTGAAACAAAGTGTCCAATAACCAACACATCAGTCACTGATAAGTTAGCAAAGACATCTAACACTGGATGTCTCAAAGAGAGCTAAAGACAACATCTGCATAGAATTCATCGTACAACCACTTCCATTTGCTCCTGAGGGAAATCGTCCTTTAAATGAGAAAATCCAGATGCCAGGATGAAGGCCCAAAGTAGCAAGCAGTTCCAGTTTGTTCTTTTCTAATTTTGAAGGTGCTTCTCTGGGCTTTCCAGGTTTTTGCTTTCCTCAGAGGATTCTGGTTTGGCCTTTATTACATTACTGGTCCCAGGAGTATCTGACTGCTTATCATCACCATCGAAGATAATGTCCTCTGGGTTTGGAGGTGGGGGGCAGAATTCCTCACTTGGAAAGAGCTCATGGAAAAGTGTTTCTGCTTGCTTAACCGCATGCTCATTTCCCAGTCCACCGTCAGGCCCAGAGCAGACACAAACATTGGAAGGTAACCCATTATATGAGCTTCTGCTGATTTCTGAAGAATCTCTCATATTAAAATAAAGAGCCCATAAAACTCTTGGCTTTGTAAGTTCTTCCTTGTCTATTTCTGTTTCAGCATACGGGGTGAATAATTTCTTCACCACCCATTCTAAATCTTCTCTTGCTGTTTTAGAAGATGAACATGTCAGATGTACCAGATAGGTGCCCTTCATGCATGTCATGGTTGAAGAACATAATTCTGTGACCCGAACAGCACAATTTCCTGGTTGTGTTGGCGGCACTATCAAAATGGAAATCTGCTGATCCGAATCTGCCTTTAGCACAGACCGATCTGTAATGAGCACTGCCCTAGAGATCTGCTTATACTGCACGTTAGAGCACGTGTCCTCAGAAAGGTAACTATCCTCTACGATAAAATATTTAGCGTTTATTCTTTGACCAAAGTGATCTATAATTGCTTTACATCTTCCTGATTCTTTGTCAACCACAAAGCATCGTACTTTATGGCGTAGACAATAAATTCCACCAAAAACTGCACACATCCTGCAGAAACACTGGGGAATTTCTCCTTGACCATACAAAGGAAATAAAAAGGGAGTGTTACCAAACCGTCCAAGACACTGAAGGAAGTTTTTAGTTGCTTTAAGGCCATCTATTGTAGTGCAAGACGATTCTGATGTCATTGCAATTGAGTGCAATATAAAATGTTGGAGGCTGGGAGTTAATTTTTTAGTCTTTAAGTACTCTGAAAACAGACATTGCTCAAAAGCTTGGTACTCATCAGGATGCTGTTCATAGTCTAAACAAAATGTGAGGAATTTCATTAGCATCCTCTTTTCAACCATGGTGAGTTCTCTGCTATTAAAGACATCTGCTCGGGAACAAGGCACCTGTTCTACCTTTCCTTCTTGAAATGCAAGAATCCTAGTGACGTTTTTAAATTCTGCATAACGGCTAACATTTGACTTGATCAAAAGATCAATGAGCAATCCTTGAGAATATAGCAGCTTTGATACCAAATCAATATTAAACCTCCTGCCTTCTTTAACTATTTGAGAGTAAGTAATCCTATTTCTCTTTGGCTGCTCAGTACTTTCTTCTACCGTAGGTTTGTTTTCATCTTTATCTCCACCTGAAACAGCATGTACACAAGTTTCAGCTCCACTGCACTTTTCGTTCTCTAGGGACTCCTGTTCACCACTTACTTCTAGTGGAATCTCTGTATCACTTTTCTGAGGGTGTTTGGCCGACACCTCATGGCCCGTAAAATAAGATGAGTGTTCTTCTTCAGGCAAGCATGCAGAATCCCGAAATTCAGGACAGGTACTAGATGCCACTGAGGAAGGATTTTTCTGCAGAGCACCAATCTCTTCAACATTCTCCTCCATATCCTGACTGGCATAACAGAAAACTTCCATGTGTTGAATGGTTGCATCCTTCTTGCGAAGAATGATGGCGTCTTCTGTTTCCTGGATGAGCTCCTGCCACGTAGCAGTACTTTCCTCTACGACCTCACTGTTTTGCTGATACTCCTTCAACCAGCCCAGTAATCCTGAAAAGCTGAAACTAGCCCAGTTTCCTCCATAGTAACTTCTTGAATCAATATGCAGGACCCTCTGACCACTTCTTGAACACGCAGCTGCAAGGATAGATTCAGGCAAACCTGTCCCTATTATAACCACATCGAAGTCTGTGGGTAGACTGTCCGCCATCCTAGAAGTGTCTGGTGACAACTGCCGAGAAAGGAAATGTGTGTGACTCTAAGCTGAGGTATGATTACAATGTCATAAAATGTCTCCTTGTGATGTTCCAGTTCATCCCAGAAGCACTGACGTTGCAGGTCCTAGCTGCTTAACTGTCACCCTTTTTAAAGTTTTTTCTTTAAAGTTTTTTTCTTATACGTCAGTAGCATAAAAACATGAGAAAGTACATCTAATCACATCTGAGAATACCAAAATGGACGAGCGGTTTCATTTCTGCATTTCATTTTAGCAGTAATATCAAAATGCATCATACATGCACTTGTGACTGGAACTCTTCTCTGAAAGAAGAAAATTCAAGAAAAGAGTACAACTGTGAATAATATAAAAGTAATTTCATGCAACAGCAATTACAATCCATTGGAGCCCTATTGGTTATTTGGATATAAACCTCTACTAAAGTAAATCATTAAATGCTTTCTCACATATTTTCTAATTTCTTGAAAATGAACAAGAGATATAACTCCTACAAAATCAGGTAATATAGTAATAAAGAATTAACATAACAATGTCTCACAAAAATAAAGACTTAACATGATACAATTCTCTTTTGATTTTAAGAAAACATTTGAATAAAACTATACAGAACAACAATGAGCTTAAACGAAAAGTGTTACTCCATTATGTTTATGGAAACAGACTATTAATATGTGCATACTGCCAAGTTTAGAAATATTGCTGTGGCCAAGACAGTCTGTGGCTGATTCCAGAATAGCCACATAGAAGACATTTCCAAGCCCCAACCACCGATAGGATCTCATGGTAGTAACAACAATGAGACTATTTCTGTTGAGTTAACCAGATTACTATAAAAGGATTAATTCAGCAAAACAACTGGCATTTAAAAATATTTAGGTACATAAAAGAATAGGCCTATTAAGGAGAAAAACCTATAACAAATCTTATATGAATGTCCATATAAAGTACTTTATCATATGTACAGTTTTATAAAAGTTAAAAAGGAAAAGTCCTGGTTTCACATTAAGATATTTTAACACAAAAACATTTACTTCTAACATTTGAATAGGATAATGTTTACATTTTGTCAGACTGTATCTGCAACCTCTATGTCCCAAGAAAAAGGTCTAAATATCCTCTGCCAAGACCCACATGTTGTTTGCTATTCTTATTTTTGAAGGGGTAGTGAAGAAAAGCTTTCCTGTTAACTTTCAGCATAATGCTGTTTATATTCCATGTGCAGAACATTATGTGACGACAGGTGTAGCCAAAGGTATGACAGCAAAGGGCTGAAGCGCATACTCACCTGGAGTCTTTAGGCCAAAGCACTAAACAAACCTCACAGCTAAACTTGCTTTCATCATTGCACAGTAAAAGTGAGAGTTCTTTGAGTTCTGATTTTCACTACTGTTAAATCTACTGAAATCTAATTAGTACAAAGTAGCTGTCTAGGCCAGCAGTTCTCCACCTGTGGGTCGCAACCCCTTTATAACAATGAAAATACATTAAGGCATTAGGAATGTTGAGAACCACTGGTCTAGGCCAAGATGACTATCTGGATATTGGTAAAACAAGGCATTCAATTGACCTAACTTCCATTCATAATTGGAACGGCAATACTAATAGTCCTGTCTGGTCAAAGCCTCTGCCTCAAGAGTATCAGGGAATGCACTCATTTTTAGCATTCCCTGAGAAGCCAGGAACTCGACACAGAATGAATCAGTTGCCTGGCCTACTCATGTATAAATATAAGTATGTCTGAATTACTTATTTTGCTTTCTTCCGGCAGGGTGTGAAGGGCGAGACAGAATCTATGATGGTACTTGGAGAGGCACAACCATAGCAAATGCTTCTTCTTGGCTTAGAAGGGGATAGAGCTGGGGAGGAGAGGATAAGAACCGAGGACACAGGCCATAAATGCTATGCGTAGGCACATTCTAAACTACAGCTATCAAAGGTGTCATCAGAATACAAAGTAAGTTGGATAACCTTAAAGCACATTAAACTCAACTACCCAGTAATAGAGGTATGAAAACTGACAGCTGGAAAGATTAAGCAACTAAGGAAAGCCCACAGAATGCATTAGTTACAACATCAAGAGCAGGACCCACTTCAGTGGGGCCAGGCCAAGGCTCTTTCTGCTAGATAGGGAAGACTCTCCCAAAACCTCTGGAACAAACAGCTACTTCCAGCTTTATTTTTATTTCCTCCCCCTTCATGCTCCAACATTGGATGTTTGTTTGCTCATTGCTTAGAAGAATTGGGATAGCAATGGGGAAGTACCCTCCCCCCACCTTTTTTTTGAGACAATCACACTCAGTCACTCTGGGCAGAGTGCACAGCGTCATCTTAGTTCACAGTAACCTCACTCTCTTAGGCTCAAAACCTCCTCTTGCCTCAGCCTGCCTAATAGCTGGGACTACAGGTGCCCGCCATGACACTTGGCTCTTTTTTCCATTTTTAGTAGAGACAAGGTCTCACTCTTGCTCAGGCTTGTCTCCCAACTACTGAGCTCAAGCAATGGACCTGCCTCAGCCTCCTAGAGTGCTAGGATTAGGATTTCAGGTTTGCATGCCCGGCTTCACCATCCTTTTCTTAATCCTTAACCCTAACAATCTAGAAGCATAAACCCTGGAATTTGCTCCAGGCTAAGAAATTCTTTATCTTTGTGAATAACTTTTTAACCTCCATCGTAACCTTCCTACTGACTTATCCTCAGTCTCTGAGTTTCTTAGCCCAGAATTTCCACCTCTACTTTAAAAATAGGGATAAAGCCAAGGTTGAAAGCACTAACTAAATAGCCCTAAGATAAAATAGTAAATAAATTTTGAAAGGCAATTCTGATTGGGATGGGAACCCAGAAGGGATGGTGAAAGAGAAAAAAAAAAGAGGTAAGAGAATAGGAGACTCAAAAGGGTGGGGTCAGCAGAGTGTAGAGGTAAGGAACAGGATGGATGCTAGTACTTACATAAAGAATATATTTCAAACTCCCAGGCACAGAAATAGAATTTTCCAGCACAGAAAAGGTATTTCATGAAAATAAGAACTTTGATGTCCATGGACAAACACCTGTCACCCACCCTAGGGAGCATTATTGACAATACTTTAGAACTGGGCTTGAATCAACTTTCTTAAAGCTTAGCCCTGCCTAAGACATTGCCTGCTAGGTTAATATTATAGCCATCTGTATCACAACCTACATACACTTACAGTCCCCTCCCCAAGTTTCAAATCTTTGTACAAATAAAATTTTCAGAGCAATGCTTACTGGGGGCTAGGAGGTGGAGAGAATATTCTAAAGCAATTATAATTATTCCTGTGGCAACCAAATAAATCATGATTTCCAAGGCATTTTCTGATTTTCTCCAAAACATCAAAAAAGTGAATCATTACAAACATTATATTTGGGTCTGTTATAGCATAGGAGGTTGCTCAATTATAAAATATTTTGGATAATGCTACAAAGATGTGTTCTCCAAAACCTACCAGAATAAAAGGAATAATAAAATATCAACAGATTTCAGAATTGAAAAACAGAACTTTAACACCTCAGAAATACACATTTCTATTTCAAATCTTTGTACAAATGACCAGAGCACAAAAATTTCTTTCTCAAGCTTAGAAAAAAAATTTACATCTTCAATGATATGCTAGGCTATTAATCATCCTTCAAAATGTCAAGGCTCAGTGAGACTTATGTCTTCCTTGATGATTATGAGTATCTAAGAAATAAATCATCAATGAATATTCAAAGTTTTATTTTAATGAAATCTACTAGCTGCACACTAATTACCTATAGTAATTGTTCTCCTAATATGGGATTCTTGGAGCCATTTGTAATCTCTTCTGAGATTATGATGTGATGGAACCTATGTACAAGGAGAAAAATACAGTAAAAACAGCTTATAGGGCACATACCAATTTACATTCTGAGGACCTGAATGAAACTATCTCACTCCCTAGAAAACATTCCAAGGTTTACAACTGCTAATGAGAAAAAAAATCTACACATTGCTAGTTTAGGTCTCCATCTATCATTTTAGGAGACAGTGGTATATAAACCAAATCGCATTTCCCCCTGTAACTTTCACCAGCTAATCACTTTTTTCTTGGACTCTCTCGACTCTGCAGGCCCTCGTCTCTTTCCTCCAAGTGTAAGAGCCCTTGTGCTTTGTCCTGTTGAATTACATCGGGAGGTGAAAACAGAAAAATGAGAAGGAAGGAGATGAGCTTGCCGTGGCGGGAGAGTTACCCGGGGACTGGCATCTAAAAGGGAGCTGGGACTGAAGACGGGTGGGGTGTGGGATCAGCATGGGGAGGGGAAAGGCGCCCAAGAACCGAGCCAGGCAGCGCAGGGTGGTGGAGATGAAGAAGGCGGCACGCCATGCAGCTAGGGGTCGAGCAGCGCCGAAAGGGCTAGAGGACACCAGGCCGGTGCAGGACCGTGGCGGAAGGGCGAGAGGGAGCCAGCACGGGAGTGCAGGGGAGGCTGGGTGGCGGGCGGGAGGAAACACTGGGGTGGCGAGGCAGGGAAGAAGTTTGCAGAGGAGAGGAGGACGCTTCCTCCTCCGAACCCAACTCACCGAAAAGGCTGCTGCTAAACCCGTCCCACACGCAGCCCACGGTGTCCCACACCCAGCCGTTCCTCAGGCAGGACACGAAGGTAAAGGTGACCCCGAAGAGGGACACCAGCAGGTCGCTGAGGCTGACGTTGACCAGGAAGAGGTGAGTGGGAGTGCGGAGCCGAGGGAACTTGTAGTAGAGGACCAGCACCAGCAGGTTGTTGGCGACGCCCAGCAGACCGATAGAGCCCAGCAGCAGCGCCAGGCGCTCGTAGGCGCTCGGGCTGAAGAGCGGCGCCGGGCTCAGCGTCCCCTCCGGGGTCGGCTCCTCAGCGCCCGCGGCCCCGCCGCCCTCCCAGAAGCCCTGGCCGCCGCTGCGGTTCCCCGAGTACATGGCCCGGCGCCGGCGCGCTCGGCGGGAGGAGGCGCTCAGCGTGCGGCGCGGCTCGCGGCGCGCTCGGCACTGGGTGGGGCTCCGGCCCCGCCGCCGGCTCTAGCCATTGTGCGCGCCGTGCCCGCGCTGCCGCGCCGCCACCGCCTTCGCCCGCCCCTTCCGCCGGCCGCGCCTCGAAGCCCCGCCCCTCCCCGCCGGCACGTCCTCGCCTCTGTCCCGCCCCCAGCGCGCCCCGGGAAGGGGCGGAGCTTCGGGGGCGCGCTCTCGTGCCCTCGCTCTCCTCGGACTCTAGCAGAAGACCCCTCTGCAGGCGAGCGTGGGCGCGCGCCCGCGGAGGCAACAACCAGAAAGGCGCCTAGGCCCCCCTTTCCTCTCACCCTGCTTGAAAGCAGTGTACATTCACCCATGCCCTAGCTCACTCCTGCCTTCATTCATTCATAAATATTTCTGAGCATCTGCGCCTAAGACAGGCTGACAAGAAGGTGGGTTGGATGAAGGACACTACCCTGGGTTTCTCCCTTCCCAGGAAACTGTCATAACCCACTACCGGCCTACTAGGCCCACTCTGCCTCATTTTTTCTTTTTCTTTTCTTTTCTTTTTATTTTTTTTGTGTTTTTTGGCCAGGGGTGGGTTTGAGCCCACCACCTCCGGCATATGGGACCGGCACCCTACTCCTTGAGCCACAGGTGCCGCCCTTTTCTTTTTTTTTTTTTTTTGAGACAAAGTCCCACTCTGTTACCCCCGGTAGAGAGCCCTGGTGTTATAGTTCACAGCAACCTCAAACTCATGGGCTCAGGCAATCCTCTTGCCTCAGCCTCCCGAGTAGCTGGGACTACAGGCCTCCACAGCAACACCAGGCTATTTCTAGTAGAGCCAGGGTCTCGCTTGTGCTCAGGAGGGTCTCACTCCTGAGATCCAGCAATCCACTGGTCTGAGGCCCCCACCCTGCCTCATACACTTGATATAAACAAGAGAAAACAAAACATTGAAAAGCTTGGAGTAGTCTTACAAGCAGAAAAACTGAGGAAGAAATAAGCTAAACTGATAAGTGCCTACCTAACTACCCGAGGGCTAGAGGACACGTCCAAGGGCTTACAAAAGTATCTGCCACCCTCAGAGAATGTAGGATAGGAAAGGAAATGAGGTTCTAGAGGGCCTGAGGTTAAGCCCCAGATTGGACCCCAACATCATCCCTCCTGTTCTACTCCGAAGATCTACCCTGTGAACTGGGGCCTGCTGGAGTCCTTCACTGGGAGTGACTGCCTGGGTTGTGCCCGCAAAGCTTCAACCTAAATCTAGCAGGTATAGAAAGGTAAGTGCTATATTTAGAACCGCACACATTTTCCACTGGGCCTTTTCTCCAGTAGTGAAGAAAATATAGTACAAGTCAAATATAGGTTGTGGACGTCATCACGCTCTGCAAGGGCAGCTTCTGCCTCCTCTGTCACTGAAGAGTAACACGCACAGCAGTCCTGAGCCACACCTGCAGGCCGGCCTAGGCACTGCTGACTTCACAGGGTTCTGGGAGACTGAAATAATTGCTCTCCATGAGGGTGTTTGACCCTTCCACCTCTGTTCAAAAGAGCAGCAAGGAATGACTAGCTTCAATCAATCTCCATTCCAAATTCCCTGGAGATAGAAGCTAATCAGCTGGGCCACCCTGGTGCACTGAGTAATAGTTGAGAGGCAGAGTGTTCTGCCAAAGCTTGATTTTTCCTTTAACGCTTCTGATCTGGACTTGCTGCCTATGAGACTACCTAGTCCACCCACCCCTTTTTAAAAATTTTAAATTTTATTTTAGATTTGTACAATTAATTAACAAGTTATATATGTTTAATGCCTACCGTGTTTTCAGCCTAGCGCCTTGTCTACCCTAAGGTCTTAATAAATATTAATTGAATGAATGAATAAAGAAGGACCCACTATATTTTTTTCTGAAGTATTCATTCATTCTTTGGTGCTAAGTCTCTGCCCTCATAAACCTTACCTTCTGATGGTGTTGGGAGATAATATGCAAACCAAACAAGTACATATGTAGTGTGTCAGCAGCTAACAAGTGTTATAAAGAAATACAAGGCAGACAAAGAATAGGGGAAAAGGAGGGAAGGCGTTATTATTTAGACAAGGTGGTTACAGATAGTGGGACTGTGCATGCTGGAGGAAAAACAAGGAAGTGAGAATGAGGATTAGGAAATGGACAGAGAGGTGGGTGAGTGGAGAACAGCCAAATCATACAAGGCCTTGGCCATTTAAATAAAAGGACTTTATTAATCAGAGTCAAATCCAGGGCAATGCCTGTGCAAGACGAATAATAGTGGTGAATGTAAAGAAATAAGAGGCTTTTAACAAATGTTTAAGATCGTTGTTTGTTTGTGTGTTTCTTTCTTTTAGAGAGACAGAGTCTCACTCTGTTGCCTAAGCTGGAATACCATGGTGCCTTCATAGCTCACTACAGCCTTGAGCTCCTGGGCTCAATTGTTTTAAGAATTTTGATACAATTATTTTTACCATACTATGAAATTTATTGAATTTGACAGAATCAAGCAATGATACCATGTATATGATTTCTCACTTTTAGTTCTAAGAATAACTGGTTGTTGAAAAGAGCCTGGCCTCTCCATCTCTCCTAGTGCCTTCCCTCTCACCGTGTGAGCTGGACACTCCTGCTGCCCCTTGCTTTCCACCATGAATGGAGCTTCCTGAGGCTCGCACCAGATTCAGATGCTGACACTGTGCTTCTTGTACAGCCTGCAGAACTGTACTTTAAATAAACCTTGTTTCTTTAAAAATTATCCACCTGGGCCAGGCATGGTGGCTCATGCCTATAGTCCTAGCACTCTGGGAGGCCAAAGCGGATAGATTGCCCTGAGTTCAGAGGTTCCAGACCAGCCTGAGCCAGAGGGAGACCCCTGTCTCTACAAAAATAAAAATAAAAAAATAAAAAAAAAAGCTGGGCATTGTGGCAGGCACCTGTAGTCCCAGCCAGCTACTTGGGAGGCTGAGGCAAGAGAAACTCTAGAGTAGGAGTTTGCTGTGAGCTGCAATGCACAGCACTCTACTGAGGGCCACAAAGTGAGACTCTTTCTCAATAAAAAAATGAATAAATAAATAAATAAAAGGGAAAAAAAGAAAATTTAAAAAGAAACTTCAAACTAAGACAATTGAAAGCAAAATGTAAAAAAAAGTTATTCACACTGAAATACTCCTTTATAGCAACACAAATGAACTACGACAAATGTGGGTATAACGTTTGGAATAACAAAAAAAAATTCTGGAAGTGGATGGTGGTGTTGGTTGTGCAACATTGTAAATGTATTTAATTCTACCAAACTGTACACTTAAAAATGTTTAAAAGGTAAAATTTTGTGTTATGTGTATCTTACCACAATTTTTTTAAAAGGCATATGCAAATTGTGCCTGTGTCTCACTCTCTCAGAATAGGAGAAGTAATCTGATGTAACCAATTTTTGAATGAACTGGTCTCAGAATGAAAAATTAAGCTTACTAGTTCTTCCTACTCATTTAAAATGTATTATTTTAATCTGCTCCTTCCTGCCCTTAGGTGAAATTTTGGTAGGTTCTGACACTTTTCTGATCACTTCAGGTAATACAAGTCCAGAACATTATGATATTATAAAGTTAAAATTCATGTAAAACTTACTTTTCCGCCCTCCAAAATAGAGCCTGCTTCAAGGCCCAGAGAACTTCGGTGACCGCAGGGATGGGGAGGAAGTTTAGCTTCTCCAATTTCTTTGATTCCCTACCTGCAGATGTTCTAGGCCCCTTTGGAATTGCAAGGAAAAGATATTTTGATTGATAAAGTTGTCATCTAATGTTGGTGCCCTCTGATTACAGCAAATTTTAAATGCTGTGTTTTTCAAAGGGGATATGTGGGTTCTCTAGAGAACCTTAGGCCCCTGATGTCTTTCTTGCACAACTCCCTTGATGGGGCAATGCTTTCATCAGGTGACTACTGGGGTCTTCTTCTCTGCCCCTCCTTAAAGTCCCCAACACAATACATACAGTCTTTTCCCATAGGACCCTTCCCAAGATGACTGAGTCTGGCTCCTCTACTCAGAGTCTAGTGTCTGGCCTCTGGAAATATGTATGCATCTTTGCCCCACAAAATTCTGGAAGTGGACTGCTGCGGAGGACTGGACAGCCTCAGTTTCTCTCTATCAGTGCTCCTTAGATGGAAGAAAGTGGGAAAAAAATCATGGCTCCTCGACCACCATGAAAATTCTAAGAAAGTGCTCATGAAGGTTCTCTTCCAGTTCCTAATGAACTTGTTGCCTTCTCTTAGGTAGTTTGAAAATAAGAGTGGGCTAATGCCTGCCTTACTGGTTCCTTGTGCCTACACACATCCTCCTGCATGGGCTGTCCAGCACTGCACTTTTTTGAGCCAGAGTCTCACTCTGTCACCCTGAGTGGAGTGCTATGGCATCATAGCTCACAGCAACCTCAAACTCTTGGGCTTAAGCAATCTTTCTGCCTCTGCTTCGTGAGTAGCTAGGATTATAGGCACATGCTACAATGTCTGGCTAATTTTTTCTATTTTTAGTTGAGACTGGGTCTTGCTCAGGCTGGTCTCAAACTCCTGAACTCAAGCAATCTACCCACCTTGGCCTCCCAAAGTGCCAGTATTACAGGCATGAGCCACCGTGCCCGGCCAGCACTTTAGAATGGGGGAATTCTTCAAGCCTTTTGTGTTGTAGGGCCACTCCAAAGGCAGAAAGGGGTTCATTTTAATAACCTCTTATACTGGAGTACTAAATCATCACAGTAACTGTATTCCAGAAAAGTCCTTTGCAAAGTCTGGGGCGGTGGAATAGAGACAGCTTGGCATTCTTGTTTGGAATAACCGATAACCCCTAACCTTCTGCATCCTAAATGGGTCAGCTGAGAGGGAACTTTAACCCTTAATCAAATAATCTCCTTCCTAGGATTGTGACACATCGTTCCCTGGCCTCTTTAACCTTAGTCCTTGTGGAGAAGCAGAAGAACTCCTACAGAAAATCATGTCAAACATATATGCACTTTTTCCTACCTTAGGAAATACAATTTAGTGAATGTGATTGAATTTTGTTTAAAAGAGAATCTACCATGCCTTTAGATTCTGAATGTCAGTTCTCCTCATGGATACAGTTTTTCAGGTGGGTGAAATATAGGGATCAACTTAACATATAAACTGTGTATCTATCCGTATCTCCCCTCCCCTCTGAATGCACATACAGCAGAACTTCCAGAGTTTACCACCTACCTACACTGACCACCTCCTTAAGTTGAACTAATGTTCATAGACCGACATGCACCACATGTTGGAATCAGTACAGCAGGCGTAGTTCCTTATGTTGACCACCTCCGTATGTTGACCAGCTTGTTAGTCTCTTGGGTGGTCAACTTACAGACATTCCATTGTATTTGTTTAAAAAATGTAATCTCATTTGTAGTCATCTTGCTATTAAAAACAGAGTTTAGATGACAAAGGAGGTAGAGAAAACATTCGATTTCTTGACATGATGACTAATTAAAACATGTTGCCCATGATAATGAAAGTCTAGTACACTGGAACAAAAGGAACATTTATAAGTTTTCCAAGAAGAGGAAATAAAAGCAAGTTATATACAAAAGATCAGGGATCAGGATAGCTTATGATCAGCAAAAGAAGCTGATCAGAACATCCTAAAATAGCCATGCGAGACGCAAGAAGACAATGGAATACTATCTTCAAAATATTGAACGAATGCAATTGTCAACTTAGAATTCTATACCCAACCAAATATGGATAATATGCATGGGAAGGTCAGTATATTTTCAGACACACAACTACCAAAAATTTATTTCTCAGGCACTATTTCTAGATGTGAGGCACCAAAATGAAGGAAGACACCATGGCAAAGAAAGACATAAGTCTTAGGATGGAGGCTTAAGGATAAGGAATTCCCAAAATGAGGGTAAAAGGAGATGTCAGCATCAACAGCTTTGCCCCAATGTATACAAGTGATGTGACTCAAGAGACATATTTGCAAAGGACTGTTGTCACCACAATGGCCCCTGCTCGATCATCATTTTATACTGAAACTTCCAGAGTGAGCCTGACCCAGATTCTTAGTGGTACCTGGTCAGCCAGAGTTGAAGCTTCTTCCATGTCTTTGTGCCCTGCTATATGCATCAGCTGAAAATACCCATTTCCTTCCAGACAAGATTTTCACTCATTTATCCTGAGAACTGGAGTTGGCCATGGAACTCAGAAGCAGAAAGTGGAGAGCAACCTATTGCCCTCAATTTCTACCAGATGGTTGGTAGCTGGCCTACGCGATAGACCCGCTGAACACCCAACCACAGGCCTTGTGTCATGGTAGCACCTGGTGATTCATACATATGGCCTCTTTTAATACTTCTGGGAGTTGAAGCCAAAGTAGCTCAGAGGAACCATCGTTTGTATTAGTTTTTTTCCAAGTCTTTCTCTGACAGTGACAATCTCATTTCTTTCCTTATGTAGGTAGCTGTGTATTGGTTCTCAATTTTTGTATCAATCATCTTTCACAGTCATTTATATACATAAATGAATAAAATAATAAAAATTTTGCCTGAGAAAAATAGATGGAAAAGAAAAAAGTTATGAAGGTTTTAGGAACATGGGGACAGATTTATTAAAATTTAAATAATGTGCATAGTTCGATCGAAACTATAAAATTGTCAAAGTATATAGCCTACGCTTAGGAGTCAATTTTCTAAAATTAATAGTTTTTAAGAGTGGAAGAAACATGAGTGATTTTTTTTAATGTCTCAAGTTTTGGGGTATACTGTTTTTGTAATTGAGAAAATACAAGTACAAATGCAACCTGCAGCTTCATAAATGGCCATAATAGCTGTGAGCTGCTTCAGCTTCTACCCCTAAGATGTTCCCCAAACCCACTGCCATCCATGTTTTTATACCTGCTCTCTCTCCACCCTTTCCTTCTACTCTACCTCTGGCTGCTCTTCTCTACTCTTCTCTCTAGCTCACCAATCCACTGAGACAGCTTTTCTTGAGGTCACTATCATCCATATCCAATAGTTAATTTTCAGACCTCTTCCTATGGAGACTACCAGGAGTATTTGGCAAAGTTGACAGCTCCTTCATCCTTCAATGCTTATCTCTACATATTTCAGTATGTAACTCTATAGCATCACACAATTAACAATGCTATGGTCTGAAACTTTGTGCCCTCCTCCCCAATTCCTATGTTGAAATCTAGCCCCCAAGGTAATGGTGCTGCAAGTGGGCCTTTGGGGAGGTGATTGGGGTCACGCGGCTTCCACCCTCGTGAATGCGATGTGCTCTTGTAAATGGGCGTTTACCCCTTTGGCCATGTGAGGACACTTAGAAGGTCACGTCTGGGAGGAACGGGCCCCCACTGGATACTGAATCTGTCAGAGCTTTGATCTTGTACTTTGCAGCCTCCAGAACTGTGCAAAACAAATTTCTGTTGTTTATAAATTACCCAGTCCAAGGTATTTTGTAATTTTAGCTGCAGGGGTGGACTAAGGCAGACAATGTAACAAAATATAATTATCAAATCTAAAAGAAAAAAATAATTTCTTAATGTCATCAAATATTCAGTGAGCATTCCAATTTGTTCTAATTGTCTAATAAATGTTGTAATTATTTTTCAGTTTGGTTGTTGAGTCAGGATCTAAATACAGTCCACACACTGTGGGTGGATGGTGTTTCTTTAAAGTCCCATTTGATCTAAGGGTCTCCTCCTCCTTCCTTTCTCTTCCATTCAGTCTCTCTATTGGATAACTGGATTGTCTTTTTAGTAGCACTTTTGAGACAACCCCTTAGATCTCCTGCCTCTCAGGCGGCTCCTCCTTCCTCTGTCCCTGGTTCTTCCTGATCACTCCGACCTCTGACCCCTGGCATGCTCCAGGGTCAATTTTCAGCTTGCTTTTTTGGTTGTCCACATTGATCCCCAGATGCTCTCATCCTGTCAAATGGCTTTTAATGCCATCTGCATCCTGTCCACCCCTGAACCCTGGACTCCCACCTCTTATTCAACATCCACAATTGTTTATCTAATAGACACTTCAAACTTAACATATTCCAAACTGAACTCTGATTTTTTTTACCTGAAATCTCCTCTGACCAGCTTTCTGTCAAACAAAGTAAATACTAATGCCATCCTTCCAGTTTCTCAGGCCCAGAACTGGAGTTTTCCTGATTTTTCTCTTGGGCTCACACTCCCATCTAATCCATTAGCAAATCCTGTCACACCCATCTGAGCACTTCACACTACCTTCATCTCCAGCTGCCCCAGCCTGCGGGGAATTCAACGGGGACCTGGGAAACAAAGGGGTCAGTCGAATGAGGGGACAAGAGACACGAAAGAATGAGAGCAAGTCAAGAGTCTGATCAAGCTCCGTCGAGTTTATTTTTCAGCTGGGCTTATAAGCACACAAACGAGGAAGTAACTAAGGGCTATTCCTAACAGGGCGGGGAGGGGGCTAGTTTCTGGAAAATTACTAGGAGAAGGACCCTAAGGCGGGGGGTGCATTTTTGAGGAGATATGCAAGGGGAAAGTACCATTGCTGTTTAGGGTTGAATTCCTGAGAATAGTTTGCTCGTAAAATCAAGATAGCAAGGGGCATTTTTGTGATATGTTTTGGCTCCCGGCATCCAGCACCCTAATCTAAGCCACTGGTCATCTCTTAACCTTCAGTACTTGGGTTACTGAACTTGCCACATCAACTGCCTTTCCTGCTTCTATCCTTTCTTCCTTTAGGTTTATTCTCCATAAAGCAGTTGGAGCAATCCTTTTCAAATGTAATCCAAATCATGTCATTGTTCTACTCAAGTTTTTCATTTCATTCAGGGTAAAAGCCAAAGTCCTTACAATAGCCTTTACGGTCCCGAGCTGTTTGCTCACCCCCCAAACTCTCTGACCCTCTCTCCCTCACTCTCTTTCTTCCCACGTTGCATTAGCCACACTGTCCACTTGGTCTGTTAGATATGTCAAGCACACATTGATCTAGGGATTACAGACCTGCTCTCCCCTAGAATTCCCTCATTTATCCACCTGGCTCGCTACCTCACTAGTTTCTGCACACATGTCTTGCCTTTAATGAGGCCTTTCCTGAACTCCCTACCTATTTTACTTTTACTTACATCCCAACCCCAGAACACACACCTTTATCATCTTTCTTTATAGCCCTTACCATCTTCTGACCTATTATTTGCTTATTTCTTTGTCTTCTCCATTAGACTGTAAGTTCAAGTAGCTATTTTGTTCATTTCTGTGTCCTCAGTGCCTAAAATAGCCCCCTAGCATGAAGCAGGTGTTCAGTAAACATTTGCTCATGGATGGATGGATGGATGGATGGATGGATGTGTACATTAGAATCGTAAACATCATGGTCCTTCGGATGTCATTGCACAGTGCTTTGAAAGCTTTAATGGAAAAATAAGAAAGAAGAAAGGAAGTTGTGAGAGTTTTTTTTTCTACATAAAATCTTATGATGTTCTCTGAATAAATAGTAGTCGGAGGTGAACAGCAAGAACAGAGTTCTGGAATTGGAGGCATCCTTAAATGTCATCTACTTCATGTCTGGATGCAAAGTCTTACAGGATGTTTTAAAGGATGGACTACCAAAGGGTAGGAACTTCAATTAAGTAACCTAAACCATACAAATTTAGTTAATTATTAATAAAACATTAGATCACTACTCCTCATACATAAAAAGTTGAAAACTGGAAAACTTGAGTCAATAGCAGTTGGACTGAATGGGATGAGAGATTGCAATTAGAGAAAAGGAGGTAAGCAGAAAGGTCTCTTCTCATTCAGTGAACACCTTACTTTGAAAAACTTACCTCCCAATCAGGAAATATTCCTTCCTCTGCCTTGGCTCACTTTATTACTGTCATTGAAGGGATAATGCCTAAAAGCAGAGACATTTTTATTCCCTCTGACCTTGAAAAATGTCTTCATTGATGGTAGAAATGGCAGGTGCTCAAATACATTTTCATCATTAGAAGTTCAAGTTTCCATATCCAGTACAGCTGTAGGGATAAGCGCAAACTTTCCGTTCCACAACATTGTGAGGAAGGCAAAAAGTTTAAGATGAGAAGAGATACAGGAGAGAGGGAAAGAGGATGTTACAGAGATATTATGATGCAATGAGGGTCTTATGGAGGATGCTGGAAACATTGTGAGGTCAGGGTTTTTACTGAAATGTTTGTCTACATGAAATGCATCAGACCTAGGTCAGATTTCCTCCTTGCTAATATCTCAGTGGCAACTCTGATACCCACAGTATGGGATTTTAAGATCAAAGGAATGCGACCCAGGACAAAAACTGAGACAGCAGGGAGGCATTGTAACAACAGGAAGACTTTCCAAATTGGCAATTTGCAGTATTGTTTCTGTACAGAACTGAAGGGTTCCCTCTTTCCCTATGAACACCATGGATGAAAAGAATGCTGCACTTCAGGTTATCAATTTCAGAGCATCCTTGAAAGCGTTTGAAAAATTGGTTGAAAAAACAGCAGCCTGCAAAAGAGATGAGAGAGCAGGCATATTTGTCCAAAAAGAAGGTAAGATCAGTGATTTCCAAGCAGTCCAGTTGGGCCTGTTGATTAGCACTGGGAAATGTTTTAAGCCATCAGAGAACTTAGTAGCACAGACTAAATAAGGGGACTAAAGACCTGAATTATTCTTTCCCTGTCTTTAACTAGCAAAGTGGACTTGAGCAAGCTTTTTTCTCACTTTTCTGAACCTAAGTTGTCTCAATTGTTAAATTAGAGGACTGGACTAAATGACATCTCAGAGTTCTCCTGTGGCTTCTGCCATTCCACGGCTCACTGGTTGACCTGGGACGCTCAGTAGTACACAGTGACCATTAGTAAGCCATATGTGACACACTGCTGTCTCTGGACCTGAGGGTATCAGGAGACCCTAAAGACTTTCATCAGCAGTAAAGTTGCTGCCTCACCACGATTCCATTGTCTTGGTCACCCCTGTGTCTCTAGGCAGGAAGGACTTTGAGGATACCAACATAAGGAAAATGTATGGCACAGTGGTCTGCCGGGAATACATGTAGTAGTAGCAGAGACTCCAGAGGAGAACTTAGAGGACAGCACCATGGGCCAAGTCCAAGCGAAGAGGTGAAGGATGCAGCTTTGTCTTTGAGGGCAACAAAGAAGAGTAGGCAAAACAGCAGAGCAGTAGATTACCAGAACAAATCCCATTGTTATAATAACAGGAGCAGGGCCCATATAACTGCTAAAAGGACAGCACAGCCAGGTCTCCGTGGACCAGACTGCATAGTTACATGGAAGGGAAAATCTTGACTTTGGATGTTCAAGCCCAAACAAGTATTATTTGTTAGTATTTAATAATTTATAAATCATTTCAATAAATATAATTATGTTTGTTTTATTTGTGAAAAAAAGAGAAGTCCAGATAAATCATTTACCCAGGTCAACTCAACTTCTAAGTGTTCAAGCCAAGACTTGAATCTTTTAGCTCTTTGAATGACGATAAACTTGGCCAGGCTTTGTAAACTACTACAATTCCAAGATGTCCAGCAGATACCTGAAACCACAGATAGTGCTGAAATCAACTGCTGTCCACTGGAACACGGTTCTGTTCACATCTTCCACACACATATTTAATGCCTTTTCCATCTTCACTAATCTCCTGTGACAGATTATGGCTGTAACTGTTGCAATTTGAGGTATGACGGCAAAACTAGCTTGAATGTCTTTTTCCTTCTTCACTATTTTACAAGTAGATTTGTACCCTAGACCTAAGCAACCTCAGCATTTGCTTTTTTTCCTCCCTTATTAAGTTGAGAACTTTCATCTTTTCACTCAAAGGGAGCACTTCACAGCTACTCTTTGGCATATCTAAATCGCCAACATCACTACTCTTTTATTTGGGGTTCTTTATAAAGTAAAATAAGAGTTACTAGGACATAAGCACTACAATGCTATGACAGTTGGTCTGATAACTGAAATAGCTACTAAGTGATGAATGGGGTCTGCGTGGGTGGGTGTACAGTATGTATGGGCAGGATACAGGGGGATTTACATGCGGTTTCATCCTGCTACTCAGAACAGTGTACAATTTAAAACTTATTTTCAGGCTTCAATTGACCATGGGTAACCAAAACATTGGTAAGCAAAATTGCAGATAACAGCACTACTGTAGTACAGTATTTTCTGTGTTTTAAAACCAGAATTCTAGTATGGAGTTTCTGCCCTTGGCACTACCAACTTTTTGGCTGAATAATTCTTGATTGTGTATATTTGTGTGGGGGGAAGGGTAATAGGGGTTGCCCTGCACATTACAGAATATTTAGCAACATCCCTGGCCTCTACCTGCTGGATGCCAGCAGCACACCCACCCCTAGCTGTAACAATCACAGATGTCTTCTGTCACCAGGCCCAGTGACTCATACTTGTAATCCCAGCAGTTTAGGAGGCCAAGACAGGGGATAGCTTAAGGCTAGGAGTTTGAGACCTGCCTGGGCAACATAGCAAAACCCTGCCTCTTAATAATAATAATAATAATAAAAGAACTGCTCTTTGGACACTTCTACCTTCCACTCAAGATAAAATCTAGCCGGTACTCCAATTGGTGAAAGTTTTTACAATAGGAGAAAAAAAGAAATTCCTTTTCTTATCTTTGTATTTCAGGGGGTAAGGGGGACCTCCCTAAATAGCGTAAAAGCTACGGAGAAGGAACAAAATACCAAAGTAAAATATTTTCTTCTGATTTAAATGATGGCCTGGTTATGTTTCCAAAGACAAGCTTTTTCAAATGCAAATAAATTTGGTTTTCATACGTTGAAATAAGAATATAGAAGGTTAAGAAATAAAAAAGGCAGCTGCAATATAAAGATAGTTCTTGAAATTTGATGAAAATACTGTTTTACTTTTTCCAATGCAGAGGCGATTGATTATGACAAGTTTTATGCAGCGGTACAGGAACTCTTTGGTCCAGAAGTGAAGAATCAAGATGTGAAATGCTTTTACAGGAAACTCTGCAGCAATCCTGATGCTTCCATAGACTGGTGTGAGGTAGTATTTTTAATGATAGTACAAAATCCAGATATCATTTCCTAGTTCAAAATAAATAATTAAAACAAAGTGTCACTCCCACTGGAGTCTAACCACAGTATGTACCTGGCATGTTTCAATGCTTACACTCATTAAGACGTGGCTACTGCCCACAATTGAAAGTGGGTAAATCAGGTAACTGTTTAACTGTATTATTAACATCATTATTTGTATTCTATCAAGAATATCCAAAAGAATCATATGGCAAACTGTTAGAGCAAGGAAGAAAGTTCGAGAGAGTTCAAAGAAGGTAAACATGCCAGAATCAATAACCTCCATAAACATCAATAATAACCACTGCTCCCTCTCACCAAACTAACATGAAAAAAAAAAAAGATTCCATTCATAAGAGCAATAAGTGGGAGAAACTATCAAAGGATAAATCTTGAGGAATGCAGAGTAGAAGTTTATGAAACATTACTGAAAGAGTAAACTCCCGTAAGGAGAATAACTGAAAGGCTCAACTCGTAAAGATTGGAATTGTACCCAAATTAACTTGTATATTTAATGAAATTTCAGTAAAATTCCCTCACACAAGCAATTGAATTTCAATATATCTTCTTTTTTTTTTTGATAATTCTTATAAATATTTTGGATTGCTCGTAGAAATTGAAAACCATTCTCATAAACTTCTGGTGAGTACTAACAAAGTCTCTGATACCTAGTTGAAGATTCTACTGTGGTGCATACTTTAAAAGCATGTCGAGTTTTGCAAGAAATGAAAAGTAAAACATGATTTTCACTTAAGTCTTTACTTGACTATGCCATGAGTTTAAAACATGAATGCACAATATATATGAATAGATATAGGAGAAGATAGAAGGGGGAAAGAGTTTTCTGTAGTACATGTTACCACAAAGCTCACATTCAAAGATAATACATTTTTTTTTTTTTTTGAGACAGAGTCTCACTATGTCATCATTGGTACAGTGCCATGGTGTAACAGCTCACAGCAATTTCGAACTCTTGGGCTTAAGTGATTCTCTTGCCTCAGCCTCCCGAGTAGCTGGAACTATAGGCACCCACCACAGTGCCCAGCTATTTTTTTATTGCGGTTGTTTAGCTGGCCTGGGCCGGGTTTGAACCTGCCACCCTTGGTGTATGTGGCTGGTGCCATAACCACTGTGCTACAGGCGCCAAGCCCAAAGATAATAAATTTTGATTACTGAGCTTACTGCTTTTACTTTTTTCCTTTTTATTTTATATAGGAGTCTCTTGCTTCTATATAAATGTTTTATAAGATCTTATCATGTATTTATGGTCAATTTTCTAAAATGTCTTGGATTTTGAGTTGTAGGTTTCTAAGAGATTTTCAGCTTGGTTAGCTGAATTTTACACAGCAGTGATCTGTTTTTTGGAACCTAATTATGAGTTATAAACATTACTAAAATTAGAGTGAATTCTGAAGTTCTAAATAGAACTTCTAAGTGCCTGTTGATATTACTAAGGATATGAACAAAGATTTGGTTGGGATTTTAACATGTCTCCCTGCTTAGATGGTTTAGGTAAAAACAGACAGATATATATATGAGGTTGGACAACTAAGTTTGTGAACTCATCCTAGAAAATGTGCTACATACCTCATTGTTGAATATCATTACAGTCACTTTCAAATACTCCCTTTGGGAATCTGTGCACTAACTCCACTGCCTAGTTCAACCTTCAAAGCAATTTTGGAACTTTTTTTCTGGAATGGTCTTCAGAGCTGTCTTCTGATTACATTCAAAGTACTCCCCTTGGGGAAGCTGTACCAACTCCAGTGCCTAGTCCAACCTTCAAAGCAAATTTGGAACTGTTTTTCTGGAATGGTCCTTAGAACTGTCTTCATAGAAGTTCTGACAATAATGTTCATTAACTCGTGCTAGAAAAAATGCCCTGATAGGTGGAGTAGCACTGTTGCCATTGCATAGCTTCCCAAAGGGAGTACTTCCAAGGTGGTCAGAGTGATGATGTTCAGCAGTGATATACGTAGCACTTTCTAGGATGGGATTGTGAACTTAATTGATCTCAAACTAAGATTTGTTCAAAGAATGACTAAGAAATTTTGAAGTTATCCTTAATGAAGCTGTAGCATAAAAAAGCATTGACAGGAAAGAACATAACTTTTGAGGTTGAACATTTAGAAATTCTAGACCTGCATGTCCCAAACATTTGCCTCTAGACACATGGGGCTATTGAATACCAGACATGTAACTAGTCTGAATTGAAATGAGCTGTAGTGTAAAATATATACCAGAGTTCAAAGACATAGTATAGAAAAAAAAAGTTAAATATCTCATTGATGACTTTTTGTATTGATTACATGCAGAAGTTATGTGTACATATTGGTTCAATAAAATATATTATTAAAACTAATTTCCTCTTTTTTAAACATTTTTATTGTGGCCACTAGAAACATTAAAGTTATATACGAAACTCACGTTTTCATTTCTACTGGGCAGCACAGAAAATGTCAAAAAAGGTAGAAGAAATTTCTTTCAATCAGCAAAGACAGATCTTTCCTGGAAAATAAAAGATGGAGAAACCTTATCTAACCACCTCTGATAGAAGGAATCCAACTTTTAATTTTTGGAGTAGTACTTTTGTAAGGTTACTTCATCCTACATAATTAACTGACTAGCCATGAGTATTTCAAATTAGTCTTTAATATAAGAGGAATAGCTAAATCACCTATGCCATATTCTGATTTGTCTTTGATTTCCAAAGACATCAGCGAGGAAGAAGACTTTTGACACTGTACTCCATGAGCACACCCATGAGAGAACTAAGGTTAAGCTTCGCGACTCTTAAATATCAGATCAATGAAAATAATCAAATGAGCTGCTGTAATTGAAAGTGCTCACATGAGGAATAAGATGTCAAAGTCTTAACTGTCAACTAGCTTGACAGACGGGTTACAAGTGCAGGCCCATACCTTAAATTTGGGCAAGAGTACAAAGAGAAGTCTGGATACTGCAGATCCAAGTATTTTAAAATTATAAATCCAGCCAGTTCACTGTCCCTCAGACTGTTGGAGGGCCGGACTATAGTTTAAGAAAAAATATGAACAAATTCCTATGCACACTGCACATATCTTATTTTGAAGTAAAAAAACAACACGGGAACAAATACTATCACACTGCCTCATGTGGAGTTTGAGGACCCCTGCCCTAAATCATGAAAGTACGCTACATGAATGCCTTTCCCTCCCACCCCCAAGACTGAAGCTCTGTAACACTTCGTAAATCTTTTGGATATTCTTCCATATATCGGTAACCTAAATTTGGTGTTACTAAATTTTGAGTAGACCTGATTTTAAGAATCACACATTTTCACTATTTTCTATTTTCTTAACAAATATTTCCCCTACACTCAAGGGTTTATGTACATGAATATCTAGTTCAATAGGTTTTGGATCACTAAAAATATGCAAATGTATATGTAACAAATGCTTTGTGTCAATACTAAAAAACTTTATGCATTTTTAGGAAATTAGAAGAGGTCTGTTGATACCATATTATACACTTAGATTCAGAAAACCCTTGCTCTAAAGATGCCCCCATAAGTGCCAACAAATGAGACACAGTGGCTCATCCATTTGCCAATGTCTGAGAATTTGTTCTCTGAATGAAATGAAATACTATTCCAAAGTAAATCCTGATTTTTTTCAGTTTTATAAATGAGGAAATGGCGCCGTGCCTGCAGCACTGTGGTTACGGCACCAGCCACATACACCAAGGCTAGGGGGTCCGAACCCAGCCCTGGTTGGCTAAACAATGACAACTGCAACAAAAAATAGCCAGCTAGTTGGGAGGCTAAGGCAAGAGAATTGCTTAAGCCCAGGAGTTTGAGGTTGCTGTGAGCTGTGACATCACAGCACTCTACTGAGGGCGACATAGTGAGACTCTATCTCAAAAAATAAATGAAATAAATAAATGATAATAAATGAGGAAATGGGCAGTGCCTGTGGCTCGAAGGGGTAGGGCACTGGTCCCATATGCCGGAGGTGGCGGGTTAAAACCCACCCCTGGCCAAAAAACCCCCAAAAACCCACAAAATAAATAAATGAGGAAATGGAGGCTCATTCTCTCTGACATCTGCTCCCTCTCCTTTTCTCTTTTCCTTTCCAGTTAGAGCATCATAATCTTCTTACACTTGTAAAATGTCTTTTTCCCCCAAATGACAGGCTCTCATTTAATCCTTACAATAGCCCTGCAATATAGATTATGAAGGCAAATATTGTTGCAGTAATTAAGATGAGGAAAGGAAACACAGAAAGGTTAGCTGATTTACCTAAAGCCACAAAAAGTCACACAGAAAGTCTGTTTTGGTCTTGGAGCTGAGATTTTTCTCCACCTCTTCCTGATCATTTCACGTGATATTGTCATGTTTCATCCCTGGGTTCCTATAAGTCATAAACAAGTTTAATAGGAAAATTCATGACAAGCTGCTGGCACACTGTATGTATATGAAGAGTCACAAGAACCTTGAAAAACTGGGGCAGGAAGGTTTTTCTTTTATTGTCCTGTGATTATTTTCACCAACAATTTGTGCCAAGGTTCCTAAGAGGTATTTCTGTTTCAAGCCATGTGACCCAACCTTTCTGGACTGAGACCCATCATCTGTAAAATGGGAATTCAATGCTGGAAGACTAACTTCATTTCAGTATAGATGACTGTCTTTTTTTTTTTTTTAATCAGCCAATATTAATCTTCTCAGGTAATAAGAACTAGATTTATTCTTTTAAACTCAGACACAAACAAATCTGATTCCAAAGTGTTATAGCAAGGCCACAAAAGGTTCTTACTTTCTTTTTTTAAATTTTTAGATGCAAAGGCCCTTGGAGAATTTGAGATTCACAGAATAAGGAAATCTTAGAACTCAACTAAAACATCATTTATGCCTACCCCTTCAATGTATAATGAGAAAAAATAAATGTAAAGAGATCCAAAGAAATAAGGTCGCCTTAAGTTTATAAATTAATTGATGGAAGAGTCTGATAACAAACCTTATCTACTTTTCCTACAATGCTGCGTTGATCTGTGCTTCTAGTGAACAAGTCATATACGCATTGTTTTTTAGGAGCACACTATAAATTAATTCAAAGAAGAGGCATACCACACCATATGGGATGCCTATAATTATGTTCCCCCTCAAAAGCGAATTTAAAGTGAATTATTATAAATCTAAAATTATATTTTCTAACTTCTAAACTGTTAAAAGAATGTTCTAGGGTGAGTTAAAAAGTTGCATGCAGATTTTTATTTTCTTCTATCTGCTTTTTCATTTTTTCTATATATTCTACAATGAACATATGCTCCTTACATAATCAGGGAAAAAATGTAGTTAAAAATGAATCACTGAAAGCATGAAGAAAGCCCTTTAAATACATAGTTAAAATTAATACTCTAATGGTCATAAAATATTCAAATATTGTAAAAAATACAATTGTTAGACTGAATTTAAAATGTTGAAAGAAATGTGAGATCCTTGAGTGTATAGCCCAGCACAGGAAAAATGGGTATTTTCTGCTAAAGCAACATTATTTGCTTGAAACATTTCCTTTGAAAATGTGAAACTTTCACTGTCTCTTCTAAAGGAGTTTATGTGGTTATCTTAAATTTTTCCTCAAGAAATTTTACTTAAAGTTCTTTAAAAGTCCTATAAGAAAAGACATTTTAATAATTTTATGTTTTTAGTATCCTTTGAAAGTTACTTTTGGTAAGCAACATAACATCCTGTTATTACAAAGAAAGTACCAAATTTACCATATCCATAGTAGCAAATGTCCACATTCTATCTATTGACACGTAGATGTGGCTATAAAATATATGTGTGATAAAATACATGGTTGATGTATTGTCTGGACAAATAGCAAAGGTGCTTAGCGAACAGTTTTCAACTAGCAAGAGGGACAGTACTGAGTTGTTTCCTGTATTGTCTGTGAAAAAAATTATGAATTATAATGACTTAAATGTTGACATTGATTGAGCTTCTGTCTGGCACTTGGGGCAATGTAAGTGCCTCCCAATCTTCCTAATTACTAAGTAATCTAATCATCTCCTTCCTCTTTACTCCTTATAACAAGTCATAAGGTGGAGTTATTACTGATTATCCTTATTTTACAGAGGGGAAAAACTCAAGCACAGAAAAATGAAGGAACTTGCTTGCGGTCATGCGACTGGTAGACAGTAGAACCAGGATTTGGACTTGTGTCCAGAACCTACAGCATGTACTAACATCTCACACAGGACACTGCTCCGGGGTTTCTTCTCAGATCCTATATGTTCTTAGACACTGAGAAGCATTATCATTATGCTCAGAAAAATGACATAGAGATTAAAAATCAAGTTAAATGACTGTGTGTAAACTGTTCTTTGAGTATGGGTATCACAGACATATAAGACATTATTTCAAGTTAGATGGCACCGCATATGACATTGAGTTCTCCCACCCCTAAGAAACTTTGGAATTAATAATAATCATAAATTAATGAATTTATTCATTATATTCATTAATATTAATTAATATAGAGACAATCATCATTATCATTGTTATTTCACATTGTTCCTGAAAATTATTATTTCACACTATTATCTCAGGTTCAATTGGCTGCTAACATTTATCACCCATTTTTTTGTTTATATTGTGTAAGTCACTTAAATTGTATCGAGCTCTCTTTATAAAATGACTGTGTGATGGGCAGAATTCTAAACGTGCTCTCCCTGAGACTCCTGTCCCCTTGTTCTTCAGTCAAGCACTCATCTAGCTACTGCTGTGCAGGGGCTTTATGGATGAAATTAGGGTACTAATTAGTTGACCTTAAAATAGGGAAATTATGCTGGATTATTTGGGAAGGTCCAAAGTAATCACAGGAGTCTTTAAAAACAGAAGAGGCAGGCAAAAGAGAGCATGAGGACTACTCCACTGTTGTGGCTGTGATGCTGGGACCCAGGTACTAAAATTCAATAAAGAGCTCTAGGAGAAAAGGGCAGCTCCAGGGGACAGCCCCCAAGGAAATGGAGTTAGACCAGCCATCTGAATGCACTTGGAAGCAGATTCTTTCCCCTGAAGTCTCCAGTAAAGAACACCTCTCTATTGATACCTTGATTTTAGGAAAATGAGATCCATTTGGACTTCTAACCTACAGGCAGTAAACCAGCACTGTCACTATGTGCGGTAATTTGTTTTGGCAGCAACAGAAAACTAATTCAGAGAGGAAAGTGTCAAAGTTCAAAAACTCTGTGTCTGCTGTTATGGTCAACAGAGAACAAAAGGAATAAACAACTATAAGAGGAATTCGGATGGAACAGCAATGGAATGCAACATTCAGAAAAGGGGGCTGGAGAAAGTTTCTTGTATTACTTGCAGTTGACTTTGGAAGGTTTACTGTATTTTTTAAGATGAGAGAGATAAGAACAAGTCTGAATGCTGAATGGAGAAGTCAGTAGGAAGGGAGAGGTTGAAGATACTGCAGGAAAAAAGGAGACAAACTGAAGAAATGAAAGGGAATAGGATGCCAAGGACAGATGGAAGGATTAGCATTGGAAAGGAGAAATGTATCTTCCTTTAAAGGGGAAGGAAAAAAGGAAGGATTAATCCAAAACCAGCTTGGCGTGTGGGTAGGGTGGCAAGCAGCTGCAGATGATCGTGCCGGTGCCTTCTACTGTCATCTGAAGAGAAGGAGGTGAGGTCAGGTGCTGAGAGCGACCAGAAGGTGGAGTCAAAGGTTTGATGAGCTTGGAGACTTGACATTGAGTCCATCAACAATGGAAGAGACCACCTTAAGGACGCATGAGGTGATGGCTGGGAGGAACTGAAGTTCCAGGACTTTGGAGCTCGCGAATGGACAATGGCCCCATCCATGGGGCTGGGAAATCTTTGCAATGATCAGCCACGGTAGCATGGGTGCAAGGAATGCAGCTGTTAGATTCACCCAGCCGTGGGGTTTCTTGCCTGGCAGAGGCAGTGGTGTGAAGGGCTAGAGGATTATGGAAATGCATGATAGAGGTGACAGATCATTGATTCTAAACGGAGTGAAGAAAGGAGAACCAAGGGAAACGCGGGTTAGCAGGGGCGGAGACTCAATTTCCTGCTTAGAGCTGATTGGCTGTGGAAGTTGTTCAATTTGCATAGCCGAGTTTCTTACACCAGCAATTTGTCTCAGAGCTCACTTGACTGGTCTTCCTTGTCAGAAAAACTAGTTCCATCCTCAAGTGGCCTGATGATTTTAAAGTACTATCCTTAAAGAGAATCTCATTTAGTGGCTATTCTCTGGACACCCTTAGAGAGAGTCTAATTTTCTCATTGAGTGGTTGTGGTCTCGATATCATTTATAATTTATTTTCTACCATCCCATGAGGTCTTCTCCATATAGTCTTTATAAAGATGATAATAGCTCATGTTTTTGAAACATTACTGTGTGCCAGGCACAGTGCAAAATGTTTTACTTGCATTATGTCATTTAAAACTCATTAAAACAAAACAAACAAAACACAACTCAGAAGTTTGTCCATTTATTCTACTGATGAGGAACTTGAGACTTCAGTGTGTGGGGGGGAGGGTATTTGTCCAAGTTCAGAGTATCAATTAACCTTACAGCCTGAACCACCTGACTTCACAATGCATGACCTTTGCCATAAGGCCACATTGTGGGTTCAAATGACATAAGACTAGGGGGCAGATCAATACATGAGTATTGACTGGAAACATCCATCTGGATGACAAAGAAATTGTAGTGACAAAAGCTGCCTGACCACTCTAACATAGATCTATAAAAATCTATAAAGATATTTTCTTTCTCTTTTCTCAGTTTTTGTTGGCAATCAAATATTAAATTTAGAGGTTTTGTACTCATGAAAAATGAGCAGGGATTTTTGAAAAAATAATATAATAATAATGATGATCTGTTAACCTTTTATTAAGTGCTAACGATATATTAATTATGTCAGAATTTATACAAGCATTTTATTAAAAAGAAATCTTAAAGTCCTTGATTCATTTTTAATTCTCATTTATAAGAGTTTTATTTCCATTTATTAATAAGACAATTGAAGAACATGTAGCTTATTTCCTACTTTCTCAGAGTTATATAATTTGACAATATATTCACAAATAAAGAGCTCTTTTCTTCCTCAGGATATTCTTTCCTGCTAATTTATTCTCATGCAATGCCTAGAGAGTAGAACTTAGAACAGTTAAATAAAGAAACTGTAGAGTCTCTTAAATTCTGAAACTCTCCCTAACAGGGATGAATAATATGGCCCTGAAAGATTCATGGAAAGTGAATAAGATAGTTATTTGAGAGTGGCCAAATTCAGTGTCAAGGTTCTTAGCTGGGGCCCTGTGTGATGAAGACTGATTTGATTTCCAAATCAACGCCAGCTCCTTCCTAATAGATCTATCAGTCTGAGCAAGGACACTAGTCTGGGGCATCAGGTCTTCTATTGAAAAGAAAAATCAGTAACTGCTCAAAAATCATGCACTGCTCAAAATCATGCAAAAATTGAGAGCCCCCTGACATTTATAAAGCAAGATGTTGGCTGTTAATCCACATTAGACTTTAAATTCAGCCAACATGGAAGCTGTTACCTTATAGCCAATTCTGAGATATTGTTCACCTTTACATGTGTTGTTTGGGATTTTAGATCTTTGGATACTTCTCCTCTGAGGAAGATTCTCTTGCTTCCCAACTTGATGAAGAAAATTTGGTTTTCCTTGTGTCTAGAAAACAGCGAATTGTAATTTCAGGTAACATTTTTAATTCCCTTCCAAATTAGCATGGGTTTGAATGTTTTTCTCAAGATAAATTTTGAGACTACAATGTTATCATTGAATCACTTTTGATTTTATTTACTTGCTCAATATTTTATAACTGGAAGGGGGCAAGTGGCAGTTTCATATGCAGTATCAGAAGAAACTCTACTACAGTTGAAACTGAAACACTATCATTTCTCTGGAGGACAATAAATAGGAAATGTAAGAGGGAAAAAATCATTTTCCTGAAAAGGCTCAAACCTCTCTACAATGGTATCTTAATAATGCAAACTCCAGTATCAAGTAGAATCATGTTTCTTTACTTGTTTTTTTTGAGACAGAGTCTCAAGCTGTCACCTTGGGTAGAGTGCTATGGCGTCATAGCTCACAGCAACCTCAAACTCTTGGGCTCTTTGGACAAGTGATTCTCTTGTCTCAGCCTCCCAAGTAGCTGGGACTACAGGCACCCACCACAATGCCCAGATAATTATTTTTGTTGCAGTTGTCATTGTTGTTTTAGCTGGCTCAGGCTGGGTTCGAACACAACAGCCACGGTGTATGTGGTTGGCGCCCTACCCACTGAGCTACAGGTGCTGCCAAGAATCATGTTCTTTCAAAATATTCTTAAAATTGAGTTTTAAAATTTTCACTAAAAAGAACTCCTCCCACATGCTCATCTCTCCTTGATGATCCTACAGGAGTTTAGCCCCACATCTCTGAAATGTGAGTTTGGACCAGTTGTAGAGGGATGTTGTCTCAATTTAGCAGCTGCTGCTTCTGTCTTCTTTCCTCTTCCTCTTCTTTCTTCTTCCTCTTCCTCCTTCCTTTTCCTCCTCTCTCCTCCTCCTCCTTCTCTCTCTCTTTTTTTTTTTTTGTGCCTTTTTTCACATTTAAGCCTAGGACCCAAGAACTCCCATCCCTCTCCACTGTGGACACATTGGTGTTTTCTTCCCTTTCTTCCCTTCTAGGTGGGAGAAGTTCGGGAAGAAGAAAGGCAACCCCCAAACTTACTCCCATCCTCCAGCACGTCATCCCATATTCTGACACGAAATGTGTACTCTAGGTCGAATCCATTGTCCCCAAACAAGGCACCTGGACTTCAGTGCTTTGAGAACCACACTCACCTTCACCCTTGGCACTTCTTTAGCCCACACATAGGCCTCAGCAGAGCCCAGCCTCTGCCCTTGGGAACAGAATGATTAAGTGTCCTTATTCATCAAAGAACAGGTACAAAAGGGTTGTCCCTGCTGCCACCATGTGCTCAAGGAGGGCCCAGTGACCAGGGAAGAGTGTGGCTGGCTTCCTCCCTCTGGATAGGAGTTGGGGGTCCAGGAGCCTTTCTAAGTACTACAGACACAGCAGTGGGCAAACAGGCACGAATCTCTGACATCACAGAGTTTACATTCCACTGGGGAGAGCAGACAACAAAAAAATCAAACAAGTGAAATAGACAGCATGTCAGATGGTAATATGTGCTACAGAAAAAAGTAAATAAGTGAGTTATAGAGAAAAATAAAGCAGGAATCTGGGAAGAAGCTGGTTTGGGGATGGGAGATCTACTCATGTCCTCCCCACCAAGAACTGATTTGCACCCCTTTGAGAGCAGTATCTTCCCAGTGGAGATCCGTGGATGACAGTAATACTGGAGTAATGGGATCTGTTCCCTTGCCTTTTTTCTCTAAGAGTTTACAATTATAAAAATTAATACCCTGGGAAGAAGCCTAATTTTTATGGCATTATCATTCAGTACATGGGCATAGAACTATGAAAGCGTCTAGTGTTTTTTTTTTTTTTATCAAAATGCACAAGATTACAAAAAAGCCTTACAACATTAAAGTACTGTAGTTCCAATCTTTTATACTAGAAAGCCTGAGATACTATTAGGTTTTTATTATGTGCAAACTACTATGATAAAAGTTCAAAAAAAAGGATTCCTAGGAGATGTGAAAAAAAATCTCAAAATAGAAAAGATTCCAAAAGATGGTTCATTCTCTGAAATGTGCACACGTGCCTGAGAAGTCATGCACCACATTGAGTTGGAAAGCTCTATATTCAAATCAGTAACTCTGGGGATAATTACAAACAATGGTTGCTGGGGTTTATGGCTTTATTCTGCTTTAATTTTTAAGTAACATGGGGCTTTCCAGGAAAATGTTAGTTATTTAGCTTTAGGATCTTTACTGCGGGAAGTTGAAAATAATATTATGACATTGACAGGTAGTAGCAGACGAGATGTAGTTAAGTGCATCGTCAAGATTCCTCAACTGGATTTACTATTAACAGCGACTCAGAAAGGATCTATAACAGTCTTTAACAGCCAGGTAACAGGAAAGCTTGAATTCCTCCTTCCCCTCCTCTCCACTCGCTCTGTCTCCCTCCCTCCCTCCCTTCTTTCCTTCTTTTTTTGTTTTCTCTATGAGTTATGCACCTGTACGCGTGTATCAGGTAAATCCTAAAACCATATTTCAAACTTACTCCAAAAAATAAAGCCAAATATTGAGCATTGAGGAGACTGATGTACGTCAGGGTAGTTTTTGGACTGGTAAGCATGTTTAGCATTGTTCCTCTGGCTGTCAGGTTGAACCATGTGGCACTGACACAATTAAAGGATGATCTTAGATAATTTCTCAGATAAATCAGAAACATTCCCAAGCCAAGTGATTGTATCATCACCCTATCAAGTAATAAAAGGTCCCATCAAGACTCTTGGACTTAGAGTAAAAAAAAAAAAAAAAAAGGCCCAAATTCGAGCACTTCTATTTAAGTAGCTATGGCATTAAATAGGGAACTGATGAGCCATTTATATCTTTTCACACCTCTTTTTCATATCTATAAAACGAGGACAATAGAACCAGTCTCTCTCCCTCAGAGGATTGTAGTGAATGAAGGTCAAACTGGATAATGAATGTAGGAACACTTTATGAACAATAAATCTCTATATAAATGTAACGCAACGCTATTATCAATGTAATTTCTTGGACTTCCACTTTCAAAACACAGGAGATTTCCACAAAATGTATGATGATATGCCCTATATAATATTTTACCTTGAAAATAAAAGGTGAACATTTGGTATTAAATGTGAAAGAAATTCTAATATTTAGTTCATTTCCAACTGGAGACTAGCTTTATACAGGTAGATATACTTGAAATAATCACCACATGATTAAAATGTTCACAATATTCTTCAGCTCTTTGGTAATCTCTAGCTCAGGAAGTCTTTTAGAAGTTGAAGTCACAGGTGGCAAAACTATCAGAGGAGAGGGTCTTCTGGACGCCCAGAGGTGGAGCACTGGGGCCTTCAGAGTGTGGGTATGGAGTCTGGATTTGGCCTAGCGCACAGAACAGCCTTCCCCAGATATTTATTTTATTTATTTATTTATTTATATATGTATATATTTTTTTTGAGACAGAGTCTCAAGCTGTCGTCCTGGATAGAGTGCTGTGGTGTCATAGCTCACAGCAACCTCCAACTCTTGGGCTCAAGTGATTCTCTTGTCTCAGCCTCCCAAGTAGCTGGGACTACAGGCACCCACCACAACGTCCAGCTGTTTTTTGTTTGTAGTTGTCAGTGTTGTTTGGCAGGCCCGGGCTGGATTCGAACCCACCAGCACTGGTGTATGTGGGCGGCTCCCTAGTTGCTAAGCTACAGGCACCGAGCCACTTAAGCTCATTAAGTGCTTAGCATCCTTGGAAGCACTCATAGATGTAAGCAATTACTATGATGAGAAAAAATATGAATTTGCCTCATTTAAATATAAAAAGCTTCTCAATCTTTCTCTCTGTGAATTATTTCCCTTCTTGTCAATTTACTTTTATTTCTTCCAAACCAGAACTAAGATGTGGTATCTAAAAACTAGTGTGACGAAAAATTATGATCTGCATAATGAAATAGCTCAGGATTATGTGAAATAAGTGAGGTTGTATTTTCATATTTCAAGACATGCCTCATAATGTGCACATACACACACACAAACCCAGGCACACACACGCCAAACTTAAAGGTGCAGGCACATATACTCGCAAATGTGCAAACACTCATTTCTGTTTCTAATAAGAGAATGAAATTAGAAAGTATTGTTTAAAAAATTAAATATCTTAAGATTTGCTACATCAGGAATAAATAGCATTTTATTATCATCTGCCTTACTAATAAGGTGACACATTGAGTGAGAAAAGTTAAGTTGAAAGTGTAGGTCACAGGAGTGATTTATTAAAAGGTAGCCACGAATAACTCAAAATCTTCTATTAATTAAATCTATTAATCCATAATTTTGGCTCTATCTGAAGTAGAATAAATACAGTTAAGGATTTTCTTGATGATATAAACTGTGAATGTCATCAATAAAAATTCCTGCAAAGCTAGACATTAAAAATTCAGAATATATCTAAGGATGATGTAGCTTTTCAAGAAGGGAAGAGGATTTTACACGGGCGACTTCCACCAAAGCTGGACATAGAGAAATTGCAGAAGAAACCACAGGTGGTGCGTTCTGCGGCTCATCAATTTCCTTGCAGCGCTTTATTTCTCCCATCTAGAAATAAGTCTCTGGTGAGAAAAATCTCTTTGAACTTTTCAGATGAAAGACAGTCTGCAGGTAGCCATGACTAACAGTGATTTTTCTGATCTGCTTTTTAAAATTTTATACAATCCATTTCTTCTGGGTAGCTAGCTAATTCCCAAGGCCATGAGAGGATGCAAAAGAAACAAGCTCATTGAAATAACTTCAACTATTTGCCTTCATCTTGGGAACAATTATCATGCCTCAAGGGTATGAAAGGCTGTTCATATTTACACCAGCTTTCTGCCTGGGATAAATCTATGAGTCTCAACTAGCATAGTCCCTGGGGCATGATATTCACTCAATAGATAACTTAATAAATGAAAGAAGGGACCCTTTGGCTAGAATGTTCTTTAAGTCTCTCAATAACATGGAAAGAGAATTTTCTAATGAAACAATGATATTTTTTCTACATTGCTCTATATGTTTATTGATCTATTTAGTATTTATTTAACTCCTCTTGCCATTGCTGTTAGTATTATTTTGCATTCTCAACTTTTGGTATCAAAAGTTCCTCTGAATCACTAAAGAATGTGAGGTGGTTTTCATACGAAAGGATTGAGATAATTAGTAAAGTGTAAGATTCTTAAGAGCAAGCTTAAAGATCAGTCATAGAGAAGTAAGCCTTGGCCGAACAGTGTGTGTTAGTCCACAGAGCTAGATGTTTTAGGGAAAGGAGGCTTATGGACGGTAGGATGGCAAGTGAGATGAAACCAAGGAGATATTGTGTTGTTTCAGAGGCAGCATTTACATCTCTAATTATAGTGTCAATTAGGTTTGATTATTCTTTTCCTTTGTTCATAGATGAAAGTTCAGACAAGCACCAATATTACAGTAAGTACAGTCTTAAAAAATCTTAATTAAATCAAAATTGGGACTATGATGATGTTTTCTTCAAAATTCATCACAATCTCAATGAAGTGCCTTAATAGGCTCTGAGCATGTTTCATACACTGCAAATTTACATGTATTAATTAGGACCAAAACTAAGATTTGAGCAACAGCAAAGAGGAACGGGGTCTTATTTTCTAGAGTTAAACTGACTACAGGGAGTTGCTTGGAAACTGGTTATTCCTTGGAAGCTTCAATTTATAAGCTTCTCCTAAGCTTTTTTTTTTTTTTTTAAGTGAATATACAATTTATTTAACATTCAAACTTAATTAAGACATGTGAAATATGGCAATTTTACTGGGGTTTTAACCCTACCTAGGATATGATTTCTTGCTGGGGCTTGGCAACAGGGTCCACTTCACACTTAGCACTAATTAAACACTTTACTGAATAAATACAATACCAAACAAAATGTATCCAAATGCTTTCTTAAAAAAAATCAATTTTAAAGGCCTTTCTAATCAGGCTAATGACAACACAATAAAGGCAGATATTCTAGTTTAACATAATTGGCTGATTTTATACAGCACTTACATCTTTTAGTCCACAAGTATATTATTAAATGATAGAGAACATCTAACACAACCATTTCTACAGAAGCTTCTCCTAAGCTTTTCTGAGCACTCACTATCAGGCAAACTAAATAACGAACACAACTTAAATTATGAGAACAAAGAGGTAGCCAATGGAATCAATTTGAAAGTGTGTTAATTCAAAGTTGAAAGCAGCATTAAAAATTCTAGTGCCATTTTGTACTTCATTTAGTCTATATCGCTAATCAGAATAGTGACCTTGTAGCAGGTGGTGGTAAAGCTACAGTGACTTGCCTGCAGAATCCCACTGTGTATTTATGAGAGAACAATGCTTGACTTTTCACTCTGCTTGAATGCAGTCAACTACAAAGCAGGGCGCCATGCCGCCTGGCAAAGGAGTTTGGATTCTCTTTAAACTTCAGAGCCTCCATTTCTTAAACTGAAAAAAACACCATTAGAATTTCCAGTGGGTTTTACAGAAGGTTCAGGACATGCTGGCAATGCATGTAGCTCATGAATGGGAGATCCCAGCCATGCTCGCTTGGTGTCTTTAGGCCCCTGTGCAAGACAAATTCATTGCCTTTAACTTATCGTTGACCAGGTAGTCACTAAGATCTTTTCTAGTTAAAAATTTTAGCATGGGGTCAGGGCCAGAGAGCTTGCTTCATCAGTGACCTAAGTCCAGTCTCCCTGTGCCCCTGTAAGAGTGGTCTTGCAGCAATGAATAGTGCACAAGGATGCCCTGCCAGCGGCATGAGTTTCAGATAATGGTACTGGGAAACACAGGTCAGGCTAAAAGGGGGAAAAAATGGAGCCTCCCACTCAACGCCCAGACAGGATGAACTGTGAGGTTCCTCTGTAAATAAGGCAGCAAAATGAGGCTTTTATCAGACTATTACTACCTAGTCTTTATTAACCAACACCATGTCATAGAAGGAAATTCACTATGTCCTCCAATTCCATGCTTTTCCATCAGGATACCTCCTGGATTACAGGATGTGATTACCTGTCACAGCTGAAACGAATCGTTGCCACTACAGAAAGGACCATTATTGTCTGGGATTACAAAGCTCAAGGGAGCAGCCAGGTACTGTGCCTCGTGAAATGCTCGAAGAAATGAGATTGCCCTTTCAGTACTGGTAGGATATAAGCAGTCCATTCTCTCTGTGGAATGTCAGTTTCTGCATGTGTAAAATGAGAGGGTTTAATTAAACCATCTTTTAGATCAGTGGTTCTCAACCTGTGGGTTGCAACCCACTGGAACTATATTAAAGGGCTGCGGCATTAGGAAGGTTGAGAACCACTGCTTTAGATCAAATTCAGCATCAATATTCTGTAATTAAAAGAAAATGTTCCTTCCATGAATATATATTTAATTTGGGGCTTCTTGTTTTGTTTTGTTTTTGACAGCAAGAGAGAAGCTAATTCCTTTCTTCTTTTATCCCTTTGCCTGAATCCAAATATTATATTCATTTATTTTTTTCTTTTGAGACAGACTTTCACTATGTCTCCCTTGGGAGAGTGTCGTGGCGTCACAGCTCACAGCAACCTCAAACTCTTGGGCTTAAGTGATTCTCTTGCCTCAGACTCCCAGGTAGCTGGGACTACAGGCGCCTGCCATAACACCCGGCTATTTTGTTGTTGGTGGTGGTGCAGTTGTCATTGTTGTTTAGCTGACCCAGGCTGGGTTTGAACACACCAGCCTTGGTGTATGTGGCCAGCATTCTACCCACTGAGTTACGGGCGCCGCCCACCAAGTATTATATTTCCGATTATACTCATGTTAACAAACAAGTTCAAATTCTTTCTCTCAAGTCTAGCTGAACTGGGTAAGAAAATTACTAAAATCAAATGGCAGTCCTTTAGTGGCTGAGATGTTACCACTTCATCAATCTATATTATTTACTGAGCATTTGCAGCCATTTAGAAGTAATGAATGTGTTCTCTGCACTCAAACAAAACTCAGACTGAAAGAACCCCATGAATATGCATAATATATAATATAATGGTAAGAAAGTTGCATAATAAAAAGGAACAAGTGGGCAGCACCTGTAGCTCAAAGGAGTAGGGCGCTGGCCCCATATGCCAGAGGTGGCAGGTTCAAACCCAGCCCTGGCCAAAAACTGCAAAAAAAAAAAAAAGTTAAAAAGGAACAAGTGCAATAGGAAATCTGGGAGCAGTGAGATCACTGAGTACTGGAATTATAAAAAAAAGTCTTCCGAAAGCAGGTTGGCTTTAAAGTACATGAGATTAAGAAATAATTTAGCCTTCCCCCATGCCTTGTTCATTCCTAGTCTTGTGAAAAACTAAACTTCATGTGCGATTTGTCCACCATGTTGTAACCAACTCGTGATGCCAGAACAATTTTGAAGAAGGCAGCTTGTTGCTTAGTGTAGTTTACTATGTGGTGTGTTACTGTTTCAGAGAGTTATAGACTAGGTTACATTAATTTCCAACCCCCTAAACTCCAGTGTCCTGAGCCTCTTCTCCTTTGAGTACTCTCCTGTTTTCACTCTCGCTTCTCAAACTCATATGCAGAAGCTTCCAGTTCCTCAAAAGCATCTCCTCCCAGTCTTCCAGCCCACATTCTTCACTTCTTTCCGTCCAGTCCACACCTCTTGGATGTGTCAGTCATTTGAGCTGGTCAGCTGCACTTCTATGTTCTACAATGTCTCACTCTCAACATGGACAGATGCTCTAGCCTCTCTCTGTTCCCCCATGGTGGCCAAGCACTGCTGGAGAGAACCACAAACCGTGCCATTTGGTGTCAGGGTCTGCAGACTTGGTTGAGCTCTCAGTGGCTTCCGTCCATCCAACTCTCCCATTCCCTGCAAGGAGTCCAAAATTTCAGTATTCTTCTCAGGCCTGCTCCCTTCAGCAGATAGATTTGCCCCTATTTTCCATAGAAAACTATATCTACTATCAGACCTCTTCAAAATTCCAGCTCTCCCATCTACAGCTTTAATAGGAAACACACCCCTACTTCCTTCCTCTCATTGAAGGCAAAATATCCTTGCATTTGACACCTCCATCCTCTCTTATCTTGGCCAGCAGAAAAATCCACACCCTCTCCCCTCTCCATCTTTAACATTATCTCTCATTTTACGCTCTTCTTAACCTTCTTTTAATCTTCCCCTCAATCAATCAAGGTCTCAGATTGAAGGGACTCTAACCTTGGGAACCAAAGAGGTCACTCTGTATCTCAGCACTATAATTTATTTCCTTAAATGAATTCACTTCTGTTTTTTTTCTTTTATTGCCTGTTTTATTTTATTTTATTTTTTTTTATTAAATCATAGCTGTGTACATTAGTATGATCATGGGGCACCATACACTTGGTTCATAGACCATTTGACACATTTTCATCACACTAGTTAACATAGTTTTCCTGGCATTTTCTTAGTTATTTTGCTAAGACCTTTACATTCCACATTTACTAAGATTCACATATACCCTTGTAAGATGTCTGAAATCTGGTTTTATTATCTGTCTTCCCCTCCCCCTTACAATGGTAGCTCCACAAAGTCAGAAACTCATTTTGTTCATCCTTGTACAGTCATGCCTGGAATAGCTCTTGGCACATAGTATGTGCTCAGTAAGTATTGATTGATTGATTGAATAAATTTGTAAAGATCGAATGACAAAAAAAGACAGCTATCTAGCTTAATGAACCCATTCAATAGTCCAAGGCTGGCTTAACAGATGCTTGCTGAATATTTCTAAATTTGGATGTTAGGATATTTTTTTCTCCTGATGACTCCTTGTAACATAATAGAGACTTTGATATTTGATTTTCCTGTTTGTCACTTAGTTTTACTGCAATGATCTGTTAACACCTGAACCTTTTTATGCTTCCTTTATTATTTTCTTACAAATACAAGAGAAGTCCACTTACAGTAATACATCAGCAAATCTCTTACTCATTGAGCCAAAGATAAATACTTTTCCTCTTTTCTGCACAAAACAATCAAAAGCGTAATGTTAGGCTCACAGTGAGTGTTAATTAACTTTTCCTTAGTTAACTGTTTGTTTTCAAGTTTCTTTATCACTGTGGGGGTAAAATGAGAAACATCAGCAAGTAAAGCTTTTGTCAAATAATAGATGAGCGATGTTTATTAAATAGAGCAATAACAATTCGTTGAAAACGTTCTTCTGTTTGCAGGAAAACTATTTTGTGATAAAGCCTATGGATCATTGCCTCCTGTGTGTGTGTGTGGTGTCTCTGCCTGACCATCTCTGCCGGGACGACATCCTCCTGGGGGACGATGGGGGTTTCGTGAACAGATACACAGTGAATAGCGATGATTTTGGACTAAAGCAGGCAAAATCCAGAAAGAAATTACAAAATCACGTCTTAGATTCGAAGAGCTTTAAAAGGTAAGGTTATTATATGAGTAGTATCATTCATTGTTTTAATAATTATAGTCATTGCTAATGCTTATCTTGTGTGTATATTTTTATATGTATATTTATTTATATGTAGCAAGAGAGAAAAAAGATGCCAGACCCCCTGGTAGACATTTAAGTTACAAAGATGAAGAAGAGATGCTTCTGGCCTTGAAGTATGAAAGGGAAGATAGGGAAATTAGCAGCAGAAATTCCGATTTCAAGTGCTATTGGTAACAAAAACTTTTAAGTACTTGAATGGATTCAAGAGTGAAATGAAAAATTAAATTGTGAAAAACCTGTAAAAATATATGTGACTGGGCAGCGCCAGTGGCTCAGGGAGTAGGGCACCAGTCCCATATACCAAGGGTGGCAGGTTCAAACCTGGCCCCGGCCAAAACTGCAAAAAAAAAAAAAATTAAATTAAAATTTTAAAAAATATATAAATATGTGACTTTTTACTGGCACTTGGATATAGGAGAAGATTCTACACATAAAAGCAATGTAGATAAGCTTCACAGTAAAATCTTTGATAGATTTGACCATGTATACACAAAATAAAACCTTCTGGACATGAAAAGATAACATTTAAAACGTCAATAACGGAACTGGAATAAATATTTATAATAAATATGACAATGGGTTGATGTTACTTAATAGGTCTTAGAACTCAAAAAATAATAATCTCTCAAGAGAAAAAGGAACAGAGACCAGGAACAGGTAATTCACACACATGCACACACGGTACAAATGGTCAATAGCCATTTCAAAATGATAATCAGAAAAAAAGGCTAACAGTTATTTCCAACTCACGATCATTATCTCTCTCCTAATGGGAAATCTTTGAAGGTTTTAGAGTAAGGTATACATTACTTTTATTATTAGAAACGTATTAATTTTATATTAACTATGTTTTCATTATTAATCAGAGAAGTAAAACTTAAAATAAGATATAATTTTTGATTTATAAAATTGGGAGAGAGAGGCGGAGCAAGATGGCAACCGAGTAACAGCTTCCTTGCATCTGGGCACCGTGAGTCGGGGGAGATAGGACTCCAGGCATCTCTGGCTGGCGGGAACTGCCTATCATCACTCCTATGAGGCTACAGGGAGTCAGCGAGAGACTTCTGGACCCCAAGAGGAGGACTAAAACAGTGGAAAACCGTCCACAGGCACAAGATCTTAAAGAGCAAGAGGAAGTGAAAGGAAAATTAGGGCAAGGAAACAGATAAAAGAAATCACTCATGAGGAAGAATCAGCAGAAAACTCCAGGCAACATGAAGAACCAGTCCAGAACAACCCCGCCAAGGGACCATGAGGTAGCTACTGCAGAGGATTCCACCTATACAGAAATGTTAGGAATGACAGAAAGGGAATTTAGAATACACATGTTGAAAACAATGAAAGAAATGATGGAAACAATGAAGGAAACTGCTAATAAAGTGGAAAATAACCAAAAGGAAATCCAAAAACAGAATCAAATCAGAGATGAACGATATGAAGAATATAAAAAGGATATAGCAGAGCTGAAGGAAATGAAACAGTCAATCAGGGAACTTAAAGATGCAATGGAAAGTATCAGCAACAGGTTAGACCATGCAGAAGAAAGAATTTCAGAGGTAGAAGACAAAGTTTTTGAGATAACTCAGATAGTAAAAGAGGCAGAAAAGAAGAGAGAGAAAGCAGAACGTTCACTGTCAGAATTATGGGACTTTATGAAGCGTTCCAACATACGAGTTATAGGAATTCCAGAAGGGGATGAAGAATGCCCCAGAGGAATGGAAGCCATACTAGAGAATATTATAAAAGAAAATTTCCCAAACATCACCAAAGATTCTGACACACTGCTTTCAGAGGGATATCGGACCCCAGGTCGCCTCAACTCTAACCGAGCTTCTCCAAGACACATTGTGATGAACCTGTCCAAAGTCAAGACAAAAGAAAAGATTCTGCAAGCTGCCAGGAGTAAGCGCCAGTTGACCTACAGGGGCAAATCCATCAGAGTGACCGCAGACTTCTCTAACGAAACTTTCCAAGCAAGAAGACAATGGTCATCTACCTTTAATCTACTTAAACAGAACAATTTTCAGCCCAGAATTCTGTACCTTGCTAAGCTAAGCTTCAAAATTGATGGAGAAATCAAATCATTTACGGATATACAAACATTGAGGAAATTCGCCACAACAAGACCAGCTCTACAGGAAATACTTCAACCTGTTCTGCACACTGACCACCACAATGGATCAGCAGCAAAGTAAGAACTCAGAAATCAAAGGACAGAGCCTAACCTCCACACTGATGCAAAAGATAAAACTAAGCAATGGACTCTCACCAAATAAGACGAATAGAATACTACCACACTTATCAATTATCTCCATAAATGTTAATGGCTTGAATTCCCCACTGAAGAGACATAGATTGGCTGACTGGATTAAAAAACACAAGCCATCCATTTGCTGTCTGCAAGAAACACACCTGGCTTCAAAAGACAAATTAAAGCTCCGCGTCAAGGGATGGAAGACAATTTTTCAGGCAAATGGAATTCAGAAGAAAAGAGGAGTTGCAATCTTATTTTCAGATACATGTGGATTTAAAGCAACTAAAGTCAAAAAAGACAAAGATGGTCATTTTATATTGGTCAAGGGAAAACTACAACAAGAAGACATTTCAATTCTAAATATTTATGCACCCAATTTAAATGCTCCCAGATTCTTGAAGCAGACCTTACTCAGTCTGAGCAATATGATATCTGATAATACCATCATAACAGGGGACTTTAACACACCTCTTACAGAGTTGGACAGATCCTCTAAACAGAAATTAAACAAAGATATAAGAGATTTAAATGAGACCCTAGAACAACTATGCTTGATAGACGCATATAGAACACTCCATCCCAAAGATAAAGAATATACATTCTTCTCATCACCCCATGGAACATTCTCCAAAATTGATCATATCCTGGGACACAAAACAAATATCAACAGAATCAAAAGAATTGAAATTTTACCTTGTATCTTTTCAGACCATAAGGCACTAAAGGTGGAACTCAACTCTAACAAAAATGCTCGACCCCACCCAAAGGCATGGAAATTAAACAATCTTCTGTTGAATAACAGATGGGTGCAGGAAGAAATAAAACAGGAAATCATTAACTTCCTTGAGCATAACAACAATGAAGACACAAGCTACCAAAACCTGTGGGATACTGCAAAAGCAGTTTTGAGAGGAAAATTCATCGCTTTAGATGCCTACATTCGAAAAACAGAAAGAGAGCACATCAACAGTCTCACAAGAGATCTTATGGAATTGGAAAAAGAAGAACAATCTAAGCCTAAACTCAGTAGAAGAAAAGAAATATCCAAAATCAAATCAGAGATCAATGAAATTGAAAACAAAAGAATCATTCAGAAAATTAATGAAACAAGGAGTTGGTTTTTTGAAAAAATAAATAAAATAGATAAACCATTGGCCAGACTTACTAGAAAAAGAAAAGTAAAATCTCTAGTAACCTCAATCAGAAACGATAAAGGGGAAATAACAACTGATCCCACAGAGATACAAGAGATCATCTCTGAATACTACCAGAAACTCTATGCCCAGAAATTTGACAATGTGAAGGAAATGGATCAATATTTGGAATCACACCCTCTCCCTAGACTTAGCCAGGAAGAAATAGACCTCCTGAACAGACCAATTTCAAGCACTGAGATCAAAGAAACAATAAAAAAGCTTCCAACTAAAAAATGCCCTGGTCCAGATGGCTTCACTCCAGAATTCTATCAAACCTTCAAGGAAGAGCTTATTCCTGTACTGCAGAAATTATTCCAAAAAATTGAGGAAGAAGGAATCTTCCCCAACACATTCTATGAAGCAAACATCACCCTGATACCAAAACCAGGAAAAGACCCAAACAAAAAGGAGAATTTCAGACCAATCTCACTCATGAATATAGATGGAAAAATTCTCAACAAAATCCTAGCCAATAGATTACAGCTTATCATCAAAAAAGTCATTCATCATGATCAAGTAGGCTTCATCCCAGGGATGCAAGGCTGGTTTAACATACGCAAGTCCATAAACGTTATCCACCATATTAACAGAGGCAAAAATAAAGATCACATGATCCTCTCAATAGATGCAGAAAAAGCATTTGATAAAATCCAGCATCCTTTTCTAATTAGAACACTGAAGAGTATAGGCATAGGTGGCACATTTCTAAAACTGATTGAAGCTATCTATGACAAACCCACAGCCAATATTTTACTGAATGGAGTTAAACTGAAAGCTTTTCCTCTTAGAACTGGAACCAGACAAGGTTGTCCTCTGTCACCTTTATTATTCAACATAGTGCTGGAAGTTCTAGCCAATACAATTAGGCAAGACAAGGAAATAAAGGGAATCCAAATGGGAGCAGAGGAGGTCAAACTCTCCCTCTTTGCTGACGACATGATCTTATACTTAGAGAACCCCAAAGACTCAACCACAAGACTCCTAGAAGTCATCAAAAAATACAGTAATGTTTCAGGATATAAAATCAATGTCCACAAGTCAGTAGCCTTTGTATACACCAATAACAGTCAAGATGAGAAGCTAATTAAGGACACAACTCCCTTCACCATAGTTTCAAAGAAAATGCAATACCTAGGAATATACCTAACGAAGGAGGTGAAGGACCTCTATAAAGAAAACTATGAACTCCTCAGAAAGGAAATAGCAGAGGATATTAACAAATGGAAGAACATACCAAGCTCATGGATGGGAAAAATCAACATTGTTAAAATGTCTATACTTCCCAAAGCAATCTACCTATTCAATGCCATTCCTATCAAAGTACCTACATCGTACTTTCAAGATTTGGAAAAAATGATTCTGCGTTTTGTATGGAACCAGAAAAAAACCCGTATAGCTAAGGCAGTTCTTAGTAACAAAAATAAAGCTGGGGGCATCAGCATACCAGATTTTAGTCTGTACTACAAAGCCATAGTGCTCAAGACAGCATGGTACTGGCACAAAAACAGAGACATAGACACTTGGAATCGAATTGAACACCAAGAAATGAAACTAACATCTTACAACCACCTAATCTTCGATAAACCAAACAAGAACTTACCTTGGGGGAAAAACTCCCTATTCAATAAATGGTGTTGGGAGAACTGGATGTCTACATGTAAAAGACTGAAACTGGACCCACACCTTTCCCCACTCACAAAAATTGATTCACGATGGATAAAGGACTTAAATTTAAGGCATGAAACAATAAAAATCCTCAAAGAAAGCATAGGCAAAACACTGGAAGATATTGGCCTGGGGGAAGACTTCATGAAGAGGACTGCCATGGCAATTGCAACAACAACAAAAATAAACAAATGGGACTTCATTAAACTGAAAAGCTTCTGTACAGCTAAGGAGACAATAACCAAAGCAAAGAGACAACCTACACAATGGGAAAGGATATTTGCATATTTTCAATCAGACAAAAGCTTGATAACCAGGATCTATAGAGAACTCAAATTAATCCACATGAAAAAAGCCAACAATCCCTTATATCAATGGGCAAGAGACATGAATAGAACTTTCTCTAAAGACGACAGACGAATGGCTAACAAACACATGAAAAAATGTTCATCATCTCTATATATTAGAGAAATGCAAATCAAAACATCCCTGAGATATCATCTAACCCCAGTGAGAATGGCCCATATCACAAAATCTCAAAACTGCAGATGCTGGCGTGGATGTGGAGAGAAGGGAACACTTTTACATTGCTGGTGGGACTGCAAACTGGTACAACCTTTCTGGAAGGAAGTATGGAGAAACCTCAAAGCACTCAACCTAGACCTCCCATTCGATCCTGCAATCCCATTACTGGGCATCTACCCAGAAGGAAAGAAATCCTTTTATCATAAGGACACTTGTACTAGACTGTTTATTGCAGCTCAATTTACAATCGCCAAAATGTGGAAACAGCCTAAATGCCCACCAACCCAGGAATGGATTAACAAGCTGTGGTATATGTATACCATGGAATACTATTCAGCCATTAAAAAAAATGGAGACTTTACATCCTTCGTATTAACCTGGATGGAAGTGGAAGACATTATTCTTAGTAAAGCATCACAAGAATGGAGAAGCATGAATCCTATGTACTCAATCTTGATATGAGGACGATTAATGACAATTAAGGTCATGGGGGGGAAGCAGAAAGAGGGATGGAGGGAAGGGGGGTGGGGCCTTAGTGTGTGTCACACTTTATGGGGGCAAGACATGATTGCAAGAGGGACTTTACCTAACAATTGCAATCAGTGTAACTGGCTTATTGTACCCTCAATGAATCCCCAACAATAAAAAAAAAAAAAAAAATTAAATAAATAAAAAATAAAAAAAAATAAAAAAAAATTAAAAAAAAAATTGGGAAAGATTAAAAATGAGGAATAAAAATAAATACCCACTGAGATGGATATTCCCATATTATTGTATGTCAGGGAACCTAAGATCCTGATCATCATTCCTAATAGTAAATTATCTATTGTTCAATAGTAGAAGAATGATTAAATAATTAGCATTTACATAAATAATTCAAATAGATAAATAATAATGTAAATATGACATAATATAAATACATGAAGTTTATATAATATATTATATATGAAATACATTTTTAATGACATCTAAAAATACTTAAGATATCATTGAGGATGTTCAATAAATCATTATATTAAATAATATACTAAAGAATGCCATGTGCCCATTAAATTGTTTTAAAATTTTAATAAGATGGAAAATGTTTATGACATACTATTAAATAATACACTATTTTTCTATGTACCTTTAAGGTCAATTTTATAAATATACATGTGTGTATGTATTTTTACTTAGACAAATATTGAGTGTATATTCCAAAATATTAATAATGAGCATTATAGGTCTTCAGAGAAGTGATTTTTATTTTCTTTATGTTTCTTTCTAATTTATTTATTTCCTTCCTTCCTTCCTTCCTTCCTTCCTTCCTTCCTTCCTTCCTTCCTTCCTTCCTTCCTTCCTTCCTTTCTTCCTTCCTTCCTTCCTTTCTCTTTCTCCCCCCTTCCTCCCTTCCTTCCTTCCTTCTTTCTTTCTTTTCTTTCTTTTGGCAGAGTCTCACTATGTCATCCTCAGTAGAGTGCTGTGGCGTCACAGCTCACAGCAACCTCAAACTTGGGCTTAAGCAATTCTCTTGCCTCAGCCTCCCAGGTAGCTGGGACTATAGGCACCTGCCAAATGCCTGGCTATTTTTTGGTTGCGGCTGTCATTGTTGTTCAGCAGGACCAGGCCTGGCTTGAACCCTCCAGCCTTGATGTATGTGGCCGGCGCCCTACTCACTGAGCTATGGGCGCCGCCTTCTTTCTTTTTTTATAACTAAAACAATTTAAAATATAGGAGTCTACTTTGTTATTAATGTAACAAATATTTCATCCTAGAGTAGAATATGCAATTAAATGCTCCTTACAACTGTTATTACATGGAATTAAGCCTAGTCCCATTGCTGGAACTCTAAGAATGATACAATAAACCATTGGCTCATTGTCCATCCTTCACGTGTGAACAGTATTAGATAGTCTCCCCAAAGTACTAGGCATAGTGGGAACTTTCCCATATGTGAGGTGCCACTCTCTGTACCATCAAGCATTGAATTCCAGTTATGGTAGGTTGTTCAAATAGATGCTGAGATGTGAATCTCCTCTTTACTGGATGTACCTGACCTGTCAGAAAATCCTACAGCCCAATTTCAATCTCTGCTTTCATTAGATAGATGTGTCAAACATGAGATTTAGGGATCTAAGGAATTTGAGGAATCTGAGTACAGTTAAATGAATTAATTATCTGAATTATTATTTTACATATAAATATAAATGGTTTAAATAGTTCAAGACTGAAGTATATGTACAGGCTGAGTGTTGAGGCATTTTTTGTTTGTTTGTTTTGTTTTGAGACAGAGTCTCACTTTCTTGCTCCTGGTAGAGTGCTGTGGCATCACAGCTCACAGCAACCTCAAACTCTTGGGCTCAAGTGATCCTCTTGCCTTAGCCCGAGTAGCTGGGACTATTGGCATACACTGCAACACCCAGCTATTTTTAGAGATGAGGTCTTGCTCTTTCTTGCTCAGGCTGGTCTCAAACTCCTGAGATCAAGTGATCCATCTGCCTCGGCTTCCCAGAGTGCTGGGATTACAGGTATGAGCGACCGCACCCGGCCCTATTGAGGCATTTTCTCTTGCCAAGAGAGCCTCAAATCTGACAGAATGAAAAGTATTAAGATGAAAAGAGTAATTAAGTTCTGGAGCTGTCACACAAGTTTTCCCAAAGCTGTCATCCACAGAATTCATTCATATTGAAGGGGTGGAGCTTATAAGAGCAGCAAACAGTGATATGCAAAACACTGCACAAATTAAAGAAAGAAGTAGTCAGCGTCCAGAGTTTAAAATTAAACACAATCTGGCATGGAAATAGAAATCTCTCCCTCTGAGCTTGTTAATGCCGTATTGTACAACTTTCATGCCTTGAGTCGTAATCATGTCTATTCCTCAATTAGAATTAAAAAATCTCGGAGATGGTAGGTGGACAATGAACGTGTGTGAAGAGGAGACAAACCATTAAATATGAGTAAATATAGTAGGTTATTATGTATAAAATGTCCAATTTCCTTAGGTACTTTAGATACTAAGTTTGACAGTTGGTGTCTCTGACATTTCACTTTGACACTACTGTTTTATTTTTATTGTGAAAGGACAACCTCATTCTCTCAAATGCATGTTTTGGCTTTTGATTATCTTTCAAAAAAATTCTTAGAGCAATTTTTGTAAAATCATGAATAAGTCAAAAATGTGTGTTATTTTTGAATATGAGTCTCATGAAACAAATGCAGCACAAACAGCTCAAAACATCGACATAGTGTTTGGGAAATATGTGGCTAATGAACACACAGTACATGGATGGTCTGAGAAATTCTGTTTTGGTGATTTTAATCTTAAAAATAAGCCCAGGGGATGCCTTAGATCTGAAAGCTGTGGTGGAAGTGAATCTGCCTTAACCTATGTGTGAATTCGCAGCAACGTTTGATATTACTGTTCTGACTATTCTGAACCATTTGAAACAAATTGGCAAGGAAAAGAAGGTGGATAAATGAGTTCTGCATGAATTAAAGGAGCATTAGAAGGGAAATAATCTCAAAGCTTGCCTTTCTTTTGCTGTCATGAACCATTTCTGTCATGAACCATTTCTGCACTATATTGTTACATAGGGTGAAAAGTGGATTTTTTAAGACAATCTCAAGTGTTTGGCGCAATGGCTAAATAAAAACAAAGTGCTGAAACACAGAACAAAGCTAAATATTCATCAAAGAAGAAATGAATTGGTGGTCCAGCACTTACATTTTCCACTACAGCTGCATGAATCCCGGTCAGTTGATTAGATGACAGTGGATGTCTAATGCAACCCATTGAACAAAATGATGAGGATGCTGTGATTAAGCTGCTGAGATTGGTCAATAAAGACAAGCCAATCAATCCTCTCACAAGACAAGGCTCCACCACGTCACACAAACATGCTGCTCAATCTATGGAACCTGGACTCAGAAACTCTGTCATCCACCATGTTCACCAGAACTTGCAGCAACTCACCACCCCTTCTTCTAGGTTTTGAACAACTTCTTACCAGCAAAAATATTCAATTCTCAACAAGCTATAAAAAGGGCCTTTTGTGATTTCATTGCCACTCACTCTCCAGGCTCATTTGCTGCTGCCTTACACAGATTGCCATCTGGATGGCAAAACCGTGTGGATAGTTTAGGCTCATACTTTAATTAATTGTGCTACTTCTTATTTGAGATAAACTAGACTCAGCTTTTGATTCAAAATCAGACATTTCATATTCCATGACACCTTGAAGAAGGCTTCTCCCAGGTTACAACAGAATTTTGAGGCAGAGGTTTGGCCTCTGTGAACAAATGCTTGTGAACAGATGGGCAACCTCTGAAAAGGAACATAAAGGCTATCCTAGCCTCAGCTTCACCAGTGAACTGGGATTATAAATTTCCTCATTCTTTAGTTTTGAAAGTATTAATGAAAAGTATAAGTGCAGATATATATTTTTAAACGAATTGACTTATTGAGCGGCTATAAACATTAGAGTACCTATGTCCTTATGATAAAATGGTTTTTTCTTCTGGGTAGATACCTACTAATGGGATTGCAGGATCAAGTGGAAAGTCTGCTTTTAGTTCTTTGAAGACACTCCATGCTTCTTTTCAAAAAGGCTACACTAGTTTGTAATCCAACCAAAAGTGCGTATGAATATCCTTCTCTCTGCACCCACACCATTATCTATACCTTGTGGTGTGGGCTATTCTCAGTGCTATTAGGTGATATCTTAAGGTTATTTTGATTTGCATTTCTCTGATGATTAGGGATGATGAGCATTTTTTCATATGTTTGTTGGCCATTCGACTGTTTTCTTAGGAAAAGGTTCTGTTCGGTTGCTTGCCCAGTCAGTGATGGGATTGCTGGCTCTTTCCTTGTTGATTTGCTTGAGTTCTTTGTAGATTCTGCTTATTAGCTCTTTGTCCTATTTGTGAATATCTTCTCCCATTTTGAAGGTTGTCTACTTGCTTTGTTGATTGTGTACTTTACTGTGAAGATGTGTTTTAACTTGATCAGGTCCCATTTATTTATTTTTCTTGTTGCCACATTGCTAATGGACCCTTCTGCATTAACTCCTTCCCAAGGCTAATATCACCCAAGTGCTCATCACTCCATGAATGGATTAAAAAACTGTGTATACCATGAAATACTATTCATCCATTAAAAAGATGGAGAGTTTGCATCTTTTGTATTTACCTGGATGGATTTGGCTTTGGAGAACATTTACCTAAGTAAAGTATCCCAAGAATGGAAAAGCAAGCATCCCATGTGTCCAGTACTACCCTGAAACCAGTAGATCAACAACTACAGGCCCACATGACAGAAAGGCATAGTTAAATTCGAGGAGGGGAGAGGGAGAAGGGAACTAAGTTCCCACCTATAGGGGACAATGTAGTGAGTGGTATATGGCACACTTCTTGGGTGCAGGACTCAACTACAACTTGGACTTTGGACTTTATCTTGCAAATGCAAATAATGTAACCTAATTGTATATACCCCCATATTAACCTGAAATTTAAAAAAAGAAGAGAAGAAAAAAAATAAATTGACTCATATAAGATATAAAATTATAGGCTTGGCACCTGTAGCTCAGTGGCTAGGTAGCCAGCCACATACACCAGAGCTGGAGGATTCAAATCCAGCCCAGGCCAAACAACAATGACAACTACAACCAAAAATAGCCAGGATTTGTGGTGGGCGCCATAGTCCCACCTACTTGGGAGGCTGAGGCAAGAGAATCGCTTAAGCCCAAGAGTTTGAGGTTGCTGTGAGCTGTTGACACCACAACTCTCTACCCAGGGCAACACAATGAGACTCTGTCTCAAAATAAAATAAAATAAAATAAAATAAAGTAAAACAAAATTATATGAAACATAGTGTTCCACATGGATGATCAGAATTTTTTTAGTAAAATAAGGACAATAGTACCAATATTGGGCTTTGATTCTTTGAGATTATTCTTTTACTTATGGATTTATACCTTAAAATTTGATGATAGTCTCCTCAAGTTATTTCTCCACTTTAAATATGCTGATTATGAACATTTAGTTAAACAGTTAAAAGTGATATAATGCACAGGTCTGTATTATATATTCAGGTTCAGCACAATTCAGAGTTACACTCAGTTAAAGTCAAGATAAAATACTGAAATAGAAACTCAACCTCAGATGTTTATGTGTCTGACTTAAATCCCTTCCACCCTTTTTTCAATTCCCAGTGTTAAAAGGAAGCTACATAATGACTGGGTTATGAAAGTTAGATATATTCCAGCCCTAAATTGCTTTGGATCTTGCTCCTTAGACAGTGTTCATTCATTGGTTTTGGAAACCTTGAAGAGACTGGAGGATAACATGTAAGTACGATAGTTTATACCCAGGAACATTCTGTGACTTTCAGACTTTTAACAATAATATGGCAGTTTTGGAACTTTCAAACTGGTTTAAGAAAAATCATAAGGTTAACTGTTTCATTTGTTTGACAAGGTTACATAGATTTTTTTTCAGGAGGAAATTCACTCCTGCAAATTTGAACATAATATGTACTCCTAACAATTTTGCTCATTTGTTAATTATTGCTATAATCTACTAAAGTAAATCAATGCAGATATATTTATAACTATATTTTCAATAGATAGTTAGTTCTGTCATAAAACTTTATTCTTGCAAGTCAGGTGGCAAGCCAGTCACCTATCAGTATAATCTACAGAACAATCATCATGATTCATGTGTAATACACAAGATGGCATTCTTATAGGAAGGTGAATTCGAATAACGTTCAGTTTTATTTTCAATCTGTTAAATATTTATTAATAACTAGAAAACAACTATTGTATTTCAATTTTTGGTTTTAAAAATGTATTACAAAGTGGATAAATGTCAAAAACATTATGCTAAATGACAGAAGCCAGACATAAAAAGAGTGCAGATTGTATGACTCCATTTCTGTGTAATGTCGAAACATGGAGAAGTTACAGAGACAGACGGTTAATCAGTAGTTGCTAGAACTGGTAGCAGGAGCTGGGATTCCAAATGGGCACCAGGTGACTTTCTGGGGTGATAGAAATGTTTTATGCTTATTGTGGTGACTGGTAATTGTTATATAACTCTATAAATTTATTAAGAATTGCTGAATTTTACACTTACAATGGGTGGGTTTTATGCATGTAAATAAGACATTAATACATATTGAAGTATTGCATATGCCAATAAAGATGGCTTAGAAAAATGCTTTGAGACCTTTGGCTTCCAGTTAGGCATAAAAGGAGCTTGGAACCTGTTATTCCATCCTAACAGTAAGTAAAAACTACATAATCTAATGGTTTGTACCCCCTTGTTAATCTAAAATTTAAAAAAAGAAAGAAAAGAAACCGTAACAATCCTTGAACTTGTTTGCACCTATAAACAGAGCATCAAAATTAATAACACAAAAACTGATCAAACTGCAAGGAGAAATAAATAAATCCACTATTATATTTGGAGACTTCAATTCTCCTTTATCCAATCCAGGAAACAGAAAGTCAGTAAGGACAGTTGAACTTGACAACACTATCAATCAACTGGCTATAACTAACATCTATAGACTACTTCATCTAACAACAGCAAAATATGCATTCTTCACAAGCTCACATGAAACGTTCTGCATTATAAACCAAAGTCTGGGTCATTCATCACTCCTCAACAAAATTTAAAAAGTATAAATCATACAATGTATGCCCTCAGATCACGATAGAATTAAACTAGAAATCAGTAACAGAAAGATAACTGGAATATCCCAAACATATGTGGAGATTAAACACACTTCTAAGTAGCATGTGGATAAAAGAAAATATTTCAAGAGAAATTAAAACTTATTTTCAACGAAATAAAAATGAAAATACAATTTACTCAAATGTGTAGGGTACAATGAAAGTAGTTTTTAGAAGGAAATTTATAGCACTGAATGCACATACTAGAAAAACGATGAAGATTGATTATCTAGACTCACCTAAAGAGACTAGAAAAGAAGAACAAATTATATCTGAAGTAAGCAGCAGAAGAGAAATAATAAAAAACAGAGCAGAAATTAATGAACTAGAGAAAAATCAGTAGAAAAATCAATAAAATCAAAGGCTACTTCTTTGAAAAGAGCAATACATGTATAAAATTATAACCCACTAGATAGGCTAAGTAAGAAAAGAAGAAATAAGGTACAAATTAGTAATACTATAAATTAAAGATAAAATAACACTACAAAATTCAGGAGCATTAAAAGGATAATAAAGGAAAATTATGAGCCACTGAACAGCTACAAATTTAACCTAGATGAAACGGAATAATTCCTTTAAAGATACAATTTTCCAATATTCACACATAAAGAAATAGACAATGTGAAAAGGCCCATATCTATTAAAGAAATTGAATCCAAATTAATAATCTTTCAAACAGAAAACACCAGATGGGTTTAATGGTGAATTTTATAAAGCATTCAAGGAAAGAATAACATCAATTCTTTCTGCTCTCTTTCAGAGGATGGAAACAAAGGGAATATTCCCTACTCTTAACATTACCCTAATACGAAAACCACACAAAGTTATTACAACAAAAGAAAACTAAAGACCAATATCTCTCATGAACATAAATACAAATATCATCAATAAATCATTAACAAACCCACATCTCACAGCATCAAAAAAAGACTTATACACCACCACTGTTATTAACTAAATGTTTGTGGCTCCCCCCCCAAAATTTTATTTTCAAATCCCATCTTCCAAAATGATGGCATTAGCAAGCGGGTCTTGGAAAGATAATTTAGGTCGTAAAGGTAGAGCCCTCAGGAATAGGATTAGTACATTTATAAGAGAGCCTCTAATCCTCTTTCTGCTGTGTGAGGATAGGAGAAAATGGTCTTTGGAAGGTAAAAGACAGCCCTTGTCAGAACCTGACCACGCCAGCACCTGGGTCTCTAGCTTTCAGAACTGCCAGAAGAAAATCACTTCTTGTTTGAGCTACACAGTCTATATGATACTTTGTTACAGAAACCTGAACTAACAATGACCTACAGACATTTATCCCGAACTAACAATGACCTACAGAGATTTATCCCAAGATGCAAAGCTGGTTCAACATTCAAATATCAATTAATACAATTCTTCACATCAACGGGGTAAAGAGGAGAAATTACAGGCTCATATCAGTAGATGCAGAAGATATGGAAAAATTCAAAAAGCACTCATAATAAAAACTCTCAGCAAAGTAAGGACAAAGGAAACATCCTTTTGTGTAGACAAATAACATCTACAAAAAAAATACACAATGTTATGCTTAAAGGTGACAAACTCTGAGTTGGCCCACTAAGATTAAGCATAAAGCAAGGATGCTCCCTTTCACCACTAATTTTTCACTGAGGCTTTGGAAGTCTTAGCTAATACCATAAGACAAGAAAAGAAAGTAAAAGTTACAGTGATTGGGAAGGAAAAAATAAACCATCTTCTTTCAAAGATAGTATAATCGTCTATGTAAAAAATCCAAAAGAATGAACACACACACCACAAAAAAAACCCTCTCAGAACTAATAAGTACTTATGCAACTTTGCACAATACAAACTTAATGTCTAAAGTCAATAACTTTCCTATATTCCATCAATGAATAATAAATTTTAAATTAAAAACACAAAATTTACATTTGTACCCCAAAATAAAATAATCAGGTATAAGTCTAACAAAATATGTGCAAGATATGTGTACATCTATGAGAAAAAGTACAACACTCTAATGAAAGAAATCAAAGAAAAATTAAATAAATGGAGAGATATTTCATGTTCATGGATAGGAAGACTCCAAATTGTCAAGATATCAGTTTTTCTCAATTTGAGCTGTAGTTTCAATGCTATCCCAACCGAAATCCAGCAAGATATTTTGTGAATCTCAACAAACTGATTCTACAGTGTATAGGGAAAGGCTAAAACCTAGAGCAGTCAACACAGTAGTGAAAGTCAAGGGTGAAGTCAGGGAAGTCCAGACTTCCTATAAAGCCAGTAATCGTGCCGGGGTAGTATTGGCGAAAGAATAGAACAATAGATCAACGAGGTGTAATAGAGCATGAAGAAATAGATCCACATAGTCAAGTGATATTTTTTAGGATATAAAAGTATAAATTTATTTCATATTAGGGAAAGTGAAGAGAGTGGGGGGAGATGAGAAAAAGAGAGTGCAGAGGGGAGGGGATAGTTGAGTGATCTTTGACAGTGGAGCAAAGGCACCGCGACATGGCCAAGGTCGTCTTTTTAACAAACGGTGCCGGAATAACTGGACAGTAGCACGCAACAAAGAAACCAGGCACAGATTTTATGTACACTCTTCAGGAAAATTAGCTCAAAATTGAAATGAAAATGCAGAGTTATAAAACTCCTTAAAGGTGATGGAGGAGAAAAATCTAGGTAACTTTGACACACAGTCGAAGGTGTGACTGAAGAAAGAAATAATAAGTGTACTTCATTAAAATTAAAAATGTCTGCCCTGCAAAAGACGCCGACATGGGAATGAGAAGGCAAGACACAGAAGGGAAGAAAATATTTGCAAGAAAATACATTTGATAAAGGACAGTTATCCAAAATATAGGAGGAACTTTTTTAACTCAACAAAATAAAAAATCAACCCAGTTGAAAAATGGACAAAAAATCTGAACAGAAAGCTCACTAAAGATACACAGATGGCAAGTAAACACAAGAAAAGATGCTCAACATTGTATGTCATCATAGGGACGTAAATTAAAACAAGATACCACTACAGACATGTTAGATTTGCCAAAATCCAGAACACTAACACCACTAAATGCCAGTGGAGATGCAGATGACAGGAACTCTCGTTCATTGCTGGTGGAGTGAAACATACCCTACTCAAAACAAAACATACTCTTTCCACATGATCCCACAATCACACTGTTTGGTATTTATCCAAAGGAGCTGAAAACATAGGTCCACAGAACAACCTGCACATGGATGTTGGTTGCAGCTTTATTCATTATTGCCAAAACTTGGAAGCACCCAAGATGTCCTTTACTAGGTGAATTGATAAACCAACTGTGGTTATCCAGGTAATGGACTATTAGCACTAAAAAGATATGAGCTATCAAGCCATAAAAAAGAAAACATGAGAAATCTTAAGATGCATAATTATTAAGTGGAAGAAACCAATCTGAGAACGCTGCATACAGTCTGATCCCAACCAGATGACATTCTGGGAAAAGCAAAACTGGGGTGACAGTATGAAGATTAGTGGCTGCCAGGAGTTTAGGGGGAGAGAGGGATAAAGAAAGTGGAGCCTAGGTTTATAGGGCAAACCTACAGAAGGTACAACAGCAAGTGTGACCACCTGAACTATGGACTGTGGGTGATAATGAAGTGTCAGCAATTATTAACCAATTAATCACCATAGTGTAAGACTTTGATGGGGGGAGGGTGTTATTTTATATGTAGGGGAGTGGAGGATATGGGAAATCTCTGCACCAACTACTGTGAACTTAAAATTGTTCCAGAAAATAAGGCCTTTTAAAAATACACCGAGCCATAAGCAAGAATGTGACATGTTGCCACAAGAAGCAACAGCCATGTTGTTCAAACTGTGTTTTGAGAATGAGCATAAACCTACCTACAATTGTCGGTTAAAACATATAACTGCAACCCCACCCTGGCAATTTTATTTCATTCTTAAAATTTATATTCTAAATCCTAATCGATTTTTTCTGAATTTCAGCTTTATTATCAAAAAATGCATGAATTGAAATGAGATTGAATTTTAGCTAAAGAACTTGGCTCCTCCCCAATACCCGTTTACATTTAGGGTACAATGAAAAGAAGCACGGAGAAAAGTGGTGAATAGTCTGTCTAAAAAAACACTCCTGATGTCTTTTTATGGAATCTTAAGCTGTTTAATGGAATTCACAGAAAAAATGGGAAACAAAAGATGCCTTTGCACATGCAGAGCTAGAATGTCTCAAAATTCTAATTTTTTTAATTTAAGCAGTGGAATAACAGAATTAGAAATTTTTCGTGGAAGAACAGAATATCACATTTCTAAGATGACTAACTCACATTTTCTTAAAAATTGTAGACTTTATGAGAGACATATTCTTCACTCATTTAGGAAAAGATATGTTTATGTTGGTGTATAAACATATTTCACTGACAGATGAATTAAAACTTTTCACAGCATGTTAAAAACAATTTAATTTCATGACACCAGATTGCATTCCACAAATATCATTTATATGGCATAATTAATTGTAGAGTTTCATTTAGTTTCTGTAACATAATTAACTTCTAGTGATTACATTCTGGCATTTTAAAGGAGTGCATTTCTGAAACATTTAATTAAGAAGTGGATGCAACTTTATATCCAATTTGATTTTATATTATAACTGGCAAATCATGATATATTCACAACCATAAAGAAACACTGTGAAAACATATGTAGATAAAATATGCCCTTGTGGTCCTATAGAAGACGTATACTCTGCTTCAATATCCAGAAAAGGAATTTTAATTTCCAAGGTACACAAATCTATAGATGTAATTTTGCAAGGCAAATATTTCCAATACATTTACCAGGGTAATTACAACAGTGTGTCAACCAGAAACCTATACAAGTCCTATATACCCTTCACTTCAGATATATATTAATCATCCGACAAATATTTAGCAAGTCACTATAGGTTAAGCACTGTGGGCAATAAAAACAGATTTAAATCATGTTCCCTGCTTCTACATGCATAAAATTTAAGTGGTAAGGCACAAAATACAGACAAAAAATCAGTGGTTAGTATACTAGGGTGACTGATCGGCTTACCAGAGTTGATTGCTAAGATTTTAGGAATTTGGTAAGCCTGTTGTTAAACACTATCATCATTAAAAATTAAATTGTGTAAGCTCACAATTCAATTCTATTAAAGACAAAGACAATAAATACTCAAAACGCCTCACTTCCTATTTATTTCTAACAATTTACTATTATCTGTGTTCTTAAGGGTGCTTTGAAAACTGTAAACTCACGGAGCAATCAAAAGTATTATTATTTACTTGGAGTCACTTCAGGTTCTTTCCTGAAGAATGGATTTTTAAAGATTTTGATTTCCATGTTTGGTCAAAAATCCATGATAATAATAAACACTCCCACATTAGAGAAAAGAAAATATGTTAACATTTTCCTCTGGGAACAGGTTGTGCTGGTGCCAATAGCCCCTTTTGTCCATGCATTAAGATCTGATTGTCAATGAAATTGTGAAACTTTGGGGTCAGGTTTTAAATGAGGTAGCAATATTTTTTTTTTTTTTTTTTATTGTTGGGGATTCATTCAGGGTACAATAAGCCAGTTACACTGATTGCAATTGTTAGGTAAAGTCCCTCTTGAGGTAGCAATATTTTTTATGTCACTCTGATCAGGTACATTTTTGAATTGGTCACACTCTCACATTCTCCCTTTCTTACTTTATTTTTTTTTCTAAAAGGAATACTCTCTTATATTAACACACACATATACGTAGCCATTCTACTGGGCTTAGTGCATCTTTTTATTTCTATGTTTTGTTTGTTTACATGTTTGTGTATTTTTTGTCTACATGTTATATGTTTTTCTCAAAATGTATGTTTGTAAGTATCTTTAATTTATATGATGATATAATTTACATAATGATATTGTAGGAGATTAAGTTCCTACTCTCTGGAGTGTTTTACAGATTTGGTACTTAGTAGGCGTAAACACTTAGATAATATAGGAGATTTTATTTTTCAAACTAACCAGCAAATTTTGGTCTTTGTTCTGAAAAGCATCTACTCTGCGATAGTCAGGAGTTTGTTCCTAAGCCTGGTTCCGGGCTTGCCCTATCTCTTCGAATATGCATATGCAGCTGAGAATGAGGCAGGAAACTGTGAGATAAAAATATTCAGACAACCTCAGCAAACAGTGATCATTGATCTGTTCACTCAGATTCTGTATGAGCTTTTCAATTACTTCCTCACTTGGGCCACTTTCCTTCTAAATCTAGAAGCTGAAGAGGTTCTCAAGTGATACATAATCATGTTTTCCCGAACTGCCACTGCCTTTGGAGAGTCATCTCAACAGAACAAGAGTTGGGTCCACTCCATTCCTAGACTCAACATATTCCTATTTCTGCAATTTCCTACAATGAGTCTTAAGTTGAGCCAGATGCAACTGGATGTATACAAATACATAATTGGCCAGCTGTTAAAAAAGGAGCCAATACAGCTCCCCCAAAGGCAGGAAAAACTTCTCTCAAAAATTTTCCATTTCAGAAGAGCTTATCATTCTGGTTATAATTTTGTATGGTAATTTCACAAATGCAGTTTTGTACTTGCAAGAAAATAAACATCTGCCATTAATTATGCCTTGTAAACCATGTTATATGCTTCAAGACTCTTGGAAGTGGTTATTATCAACCTTTGTCCCTTAAGGATATTCAAACAAATGTTTATTGGAAGCCATCACTTCTCAGCCTTTGCCTACCATCAGACGTATTTACTGGAAGCCTTCTATGTTCAAAGTATGGCATCTACATTTTATTTTGTCAAGGAATGGACAATGTTGGTCAATGTTAAACATGAAACTGAATCTAGTGCCACCTGCAGTGGGTGGTGTTTATAGGTGAGGCTCACAAAGGTGTCCTGGCCAAGCGGGTGGTCTCTGCTAACCCTACCTGCACCATCTCACCATCCCTGGTGAGGGAGTGTGGTATAGAGGGCCTAGGCTCAAATCCAAACACCAAACTGAATATTTCAACACATGGTAAGATCTATGTGAAAACCTCCTTCACTTTTCAGATGTGAAATGCTCTAGAAATGCTAGTCAATATTATCACAATAGATTTCTCACAATGTGGTATTTCAGAACACTCTGGCATGCACTAGTTAGAATAAGGTACACCTGGAAACAGAACAGAAATGCGATTGTTTAAAGACTGTGCTGCTGAAGATGTATTTGAAATATTGAAACGCAGTTCCTCTTTCATTTTTTTTTCTACATTGACATCAATGATAGGAGCTTTTCCTGTTGAAAAGGTTTTATTAAATGGCACAGTTTATTCATTTGTAATCGATTCAATCATGTAGACGTAGACCCTATCATTATTTTATAGAAAAATACAGTAATTCTAGCTAAAGGGAAGATAATTTTATTTATTTATTTTTTATTAAATCATAGCTTAATTAATGCAATCATTAATGCAATCATGCGGTACAATGTGCTGGTTTTATATACAATTTGAAATATTTTCATAGAACTGGTTAACATAGCCTTCGCGGCATTTTCTTAGTTATTGTGTTAAGACATTTATATTCTACACCTAGTAAATTTCACATGCACCCTTGTAAGATGCACTGTAGGTGTGGTCCCACCAATTACTCTCCCTCTCCCCGCTCCCTCTCCTCTTTCCCCTTCTTCTTGGGCTATAATTGGGTTATAGCTTTCATAAGAAAGCTATAAATTTGAAGGGGAGATATTTTTGACAAAAACAAACATTTTAAAATGAGAAGTGTGTCATTTCACACACTGAGAACTTAAAGTGAAAGGATTGCTAGATTTGTTCAAAATTAAGGAATAAATTATTAGATGGTTCTTTTCCTGAAGTGTTACATTTTAGTTAGAGTTCATTCTAAAGAGAGGCGTACTGGTCTACCCTTAAGGTTAGAGGGGTTAGATCAGTCTACCCTTAAGGTTAGAGGGGGTTAGATCAGTCCCATGACTTTTACCCCATCACCCAACCTCAACAAATGAAAAACAGCTAGCAATTCTAAAATAACCGAAAAGAGGGATTGAGGTAGATAGTTATAGAACCAAAGGGGGAATGCTGAAGCATTTTGTCTGCCTTTCCCAGGAGGTCGGGGTGACTGCTTCTGCTGCCCCAAAGCAAGTGCTGGTAGCATCGGGAGAGCTTGCCCCAGAGAACAAAGTGTGGAGAAATTAGAAACTCAGACTCATTTTGTTTCCTCTCTCAATACTCTCAATATTACATGCTATTTTTAATAATTTTTAAATTTTTTTAAAAATGAGGAAACTGAGGCACAGTGATGGAGCCAGGAGTGAAGCCCACATTTTCTCACTCAAGCCTGAGCTGTATTTTTTTTTCTTTTTTTAAGAGATGAGGTCTCACTTTGTTGTCTGGCCTTGACTCAAACTCTTGGGCCCCAGTCGTTGGGGGTACAGCCACAGGCCACTGCATCTCTGAGCCTTTTTAAGCATAGCACAATACTATTCACAGATGTTAACATCTACATTAAAATTATATGGTTTACACTGTGTGCTTTAAGCAAAATTAACATGGTACTAAGGGAGAAAATAACTCGAAAGACCGAATTTAGTTGGTGGGAGTAAGAAGGTGGTATCTAAGAGAGGCCGTTCTGAGAAAGTCACACTTCTGCTGATCCCTAAAAGAAGACAATGGTTAGTGTGGCTGAGGGGTGGGGAAAGAACATCTTTGGTTTGTGCAAAAGCTCTGGAGTGCAGAAAGAGCTGAGTGTGTCCAGAAATGAGGCGGATGAGAGTAGAGTGGCTGGGTCATAGGACATGGGGAAGAGGAAGGCCATGGGGTGAGCCTGGATGGGTGACAGGGATCACTCAGGGCAGGTGGGCCAGGAAAAAGAACTTGATTTTTCTCCTTAGCATATCAGGAAGCCACTGGAGAGAAGTGGTATGATCTAATTCATGTTCTACAAAGATCACTCTGGCTGTAGCATGACAACAGAATTTCAGGTGTGAAGAATGGGCAGGAGCGGAAGCTGAGGGAGTCATGGTTATTCTAATAGCTCTGATGAGAAAGTGTGGAGAGGTGAACCAAGATATTGCAGTGGGGTTGGGAGAATTGGTCAGATTTCAGGTATATTTTAGAGGTAAAAACAACAGAACTTGACAGCAGGTTGGATGTGGGTGGAGAGAGAGAAAGAAGTGTCCAAATGGGTTCCTTGTGTTCTACCAAACAGCCTCACTTAGTAAACCAACAGAGTTTCTGGATTAAGGCTTGAGATAGCTCTGCCCTTCCTCACCACCACCCAAAACCAAAGACCCAGGGTGGAGAGCTGGACTTCTTTGTAAGCAGGAACAACACAAAATTCTCTGCATGTGTCACCGCATTATGGAGTAGGTAGATTCTGTGGGTCAGTGAGGATTTAACTATGACTTATGATTTTTTTTTTTTTTGAGACAGTCTCACTATGTTGCCCTCAGTAGAGTGCCATAACATCACAGTTCAAGCAACCTCCAACTCTTGGACTTAAGCGATTCTCTTACCTCAGCCTCTCAAGTAGCTGGGACTACAGGTGCCCACCACAATGCCCAGCTATTTTTTGGTTGTAGTTGTTATTGTTGTTTGGCAGACCCAGGCTGGATTGGAACCCACCACCTCTGGTGTATGTGGGTGTTTGCCCTAGCTGCTGAGCTACAGGTGCTGAGCCTGACTTATGATATTGTCTGTGGGCAAATGGATTTATAACCAACTTAGAAATGGGCCTGTTAAACATTATGTATTTATAAGCTAGAATTCACTTTATAAAGAAAAATATATACATTTTGCCTTTTGTTTGTGTTTCCTAGGCCTGTCAGAGAGTTTTCCATGCCAAGAGGAGCCAACACTTTTTGCTACTGTGTTAAAGCAAATGTGATTGTCACTGGAGGTAAGAGGACAGTTTATGATACACAGAGATTTTTCTGTTTTGCAAACAGTGCTCTCCCTGAATTTCGCTGCTGGAAAAAACCTATTAGGGAATGTAAAAATTTGTATAAAGTCAAATTTGTCTGTCTTTTTCTTTTTTCCTTTAATTTTTTTTATTAAATCATAGCTGTGTACAATAATGCAATCACGGGGTACCATGAGCTGGTTTTATATACAATTTCAAATATTTTCATCACACTGGTTAACATAGCTTTCCTGGCATTTTCTTAGTTATTGTGTTAAGACATTTATATTCTACATTTAGTAAGTTTCACATGTACCCTTGTAAGATGCACCGTAGGTGTGGTCTTTTTCTTTCTGGCTCCTGGATTTGATGGCACACTCAGAAAAGCCTTACTTGGCCCAAGAACATGTGGAACAAATTTTCCTGTATTTTGAGCTGGGCGAGGTAGCTCATGCTTGTAATTTTAGCACTTTGGGAGGCTAGATGGGGAGGATCACTTCAGGCCAGGAGTTTGAGACCACCCTGAGCAAGAGTGAGACCACTGTCTCTATAAAAATGAAAAAAAAATTAGCCAGGAGCACTGGCGCACACCTGTAGTCTCAGCTACTTGCTGGGCTGAAGTAGGAGGATCACTTTCATTTGAGGTTTGCTGTGAGCTATGATGATGCAACTTCCCTCCAGCCAGGGAAACAAGAGTGAGGCCTTGTCTCAAAAAAACATAATTCTATATTACCATAATTCATATTCATTTTGTTTTATATTTTATCTTTAGAGCTTTAATCCATCTGGACTAATTTTTCTGTATGACAGCGTGAGATCCTAGGCTTTGAAGGAGTCCTTGAGACCCTCGAAGCAGGACACTGTATGTCTATGTGCCTTTTTTTTTTTTTGTTTTTTTTTTGCAGTTTTGGCCGGGGCCTGGGCTTGAACCCGCCACCCCCAGTATATGGGGCCAGCACCCTACTCCTTGAGCCACAGGTGCCACCCAATGTGCCTTCTTCTAAAGAGAAAGTCCAAAATTTTACCAAACCCTCAAAGGGAGACCATGATGAAAAAGCTCATGTGCCAATGGTTTAGAGCTAACAGAGATCAGGGCCATGGCCAAGATCTTGAAAAGTACTCACATTTAAGGGATAAGTAAAGTACAGGCTAAGAAACAAGGTTATCTTCTGAGACTAAGGAGAAAGATGACAAAATAAGAACTGAAAGTTCCTTTGAGACTCAGACTCCTCATTTATGATACTGGGGATTAAATACAGAGTGATGGCTTTGAGCCTGGGGCCTGGAGTCACACCATTTGGGTCTAATCCTGGTTCTCTCACTTGCAAGCTGGGTAGTGGGCAGGCTGTTAACTTCTCTAAGCTTCAGTCTCATCTCTAAGAGGAGTTGATAATTGTACTGAGACGTACAAGGTTACATAGGAATCAAACTTATTCAAATAAAGTATTTAGCACAATGCCTTGCTCATGGTAAATGTTTCATACATGTTTGCTAATGATAATAATAAGAAAATAAGAAATAAGATAATAATAAGAAAATGACACCGACTGCATACAGTGGTGTATGAGATTAATTGAGAGAATGTGTTCTTGGTACAGCATCTTTCTTCCAAGATGGGGAGGTTTTGTTGGGATGAAATGGAAGCTGAGATTCCAGTTAAATCACTGTTGCAGAGGGATGTGAGCACGGTGGAGAGGGTCTGAATTATTATAGTCACCTATGATGATTATGGAAAAAGAAAAGAGCAAGCCAGTGTCAAAGATGTGGAAAATGAATTATTCATAAAACCTGGAGACAGAATAATAGAGGGGATTAGTAAGAGAGATTAACCAGCTCCGAGTTTTTAAGAGAAATGGAAGAACAGTTAGTTGTGTCGATAATTATATAGAAACCAGGAAGAGGGTGCCTTCATGGAGGACAGCAAATGAAAGCTCCATTTTGAAATTAAATATTAAGTGTTTCTTAGACAACCAAGAGGATATTCCTTGTGATGGGAGAAGACCTGATTGGACATGAGGGATGTTAGGGCTCCCCAGGAGCAATGGAAAAAGATGAGCTCCCAGAAGCTTCTCAAGGAGACCAGGATTGCCTGACAAGAGACATGTTGACTTGCAGGATGTAAATGGGTAAAAGAAACACAAACAAACATCAAGAAGGTGGCTTATATTGGAAAACTGAACTTTTAAAAGGGAAAAAACAAAAAATGAGTTTAAAAGAGAAGAAAACTCTCTCATAGAAAAAGTCAATACATTTACCATTGGCAAGAGAGCTTAGAGCAAAAATACCCATTAAAGGCGCCAAAATGTATAATGAGTAAGTGCTATTGGCTCCTTCTGTGTAAGATTTCTTCAAATTCCCTACCCATAAATACACACAGGAGGCGATGTTTGGCTTCCTACCTAGAGTATCCTGCCTTACCACTTAAGTTCCTATGTTGCTAAGTATAAAGAAAGGCAAGCTTCTGCTTCTCGGCTGGGTAATCTCCCCCGAGGGCGTAAAGTTAGTTTTTTCAAGCACACTACAAGGCACTAGAAGTTAGAAGAGCCAGGTGTAGTCATAGCCTGGCCACTAATTAACTGCATGATCTAATCAATCACTTAATCTCTCCCTGTTGCTCATTTTCCTTATCTGGCAAGAGCCCTGTGAAACTAAGGTACTGTGATTTCATTCTTTAAAGAACTGAGTGTTCTTAGGAGATGAACTAAAAATGTCCTCTGGAAAATTTGGAACGTAGTTTGCCAGTGAGATGCTGTTCAATTTTTAGTTACAGCCTTGTGCACTCAAGAGAAACAGGCATTAATTGACCATGAACTTCCAAAATTTAACTGAGGACATCAAGAAAAGACAGAAGGCATATGGATAAGAAGTCTGCAAAGATGTGTGTAGGAGTTGTGGCTGAGACAGGGAGCAAGTTTCTGGACACCTGACGGTGATGATTCTAAGAACGAATTGAGTCTCTGAAATGTAGTATTTATGGTTATCATTTAAAGATCTCTAAAATCTAGAATGCACAAAGGAATAAATGTTAGAATTGGGTATTTTTAGAAAATGAAGCTTGGATACTTGTGTCACAATTGCTTAATATCATTGACCCTTCCTGAGTTGGTGACTTACCGTGACTTACCACTTCTGATGGAAATGGGCATGTTTCCCGGGCTGGCCCACGGTCAAACGAGGCTCCAGGAAATGCCGGAGAGCTTGGTGGTGATGAGAGAGTTAAGCATCAAACAGTCCCTGAGAATCAAACTTGGCAACAGACACTGCCCTCACCACTGCATGGGCTCAGTTAGGTGAAAATATTTGCCTTCTCTCCTTCAATGCAAACCCCACCCATGAAAAAACTGTGAAAAAGCAGTGCTTAAGCCCATGGTGAACGTGAGTTCTGATATCTAAAATCCAATTATTTCATTCTTCTTAAGCCACTCCTGTGGCCAGCCCTTTGTGTGAAAACGAAGGAGTGGGCCAGATTTCATATACATTATAATCTTAATATTTTAATTGTTTCTGGGGGAGATGTGTTTGGTAAAAGTTGTAGGACTAACCCACGTCAGTGTTTCTAGATGAAGGCATTTGACTTTCATTAACCTCAGCATTCGTTATAAGACTCTCATTTACAGCTTGGAAGCATACTAATTATGGGTCTTCTAGCTCTCTTATGGAGGTAAGAAAGCATTTAGCAGTCCAACCAATAAGCAATTAATACTTTCCACCATGAATAATGTATTGAACTGTCACAGTTATACAGCCTCTATTAGGAGAAAATGCAAATCCTCAATAACTAAAAACACATTTTCCTCAGGAGAATACTCTTATCGATTAAGAACTCAGTCCAGTATGTCGTAAAATGTAGTGTGTACCAGCTAATGACTCAAAATATACAATGAAAGCATCTCTGCTAGTCATAGTTGAATGTGTTAGATGTTGCAGGAACATTAGATGAGCTTGAAAAAACATATGCTCTCACAGAAAAAAAAAAAAAAAAGCCAAACAGGACAAAGTATTTACAAGGAAAAAAAAAAACCTTCATATTTCCTGTGCATTATTTTGGTGACCATCAAGAATTTGTCAAAAACAAAAATAGAACTTTTCTACCCAATAGTGTCTCCACACTAGCTATTTTAAGAATTAAGCCCCTAGTACATAGACTCAATTATCTCCCATCCTAGGTATCTTGGGGGTTCCGCATGCATTTCTCATGTTTTATCAAACAAATATTTTTTGCATAACTATTACGGACCAGGCACCATAAGCTCCATAAAGATCAGCTTGTATTCTCAATCTTCAAGAATTCAAAGTCTGAGAGTATAAATAAGACAATCTATAGATAACTATAATACAAAGTAGAGGTGATTCAGCAGATGATGGTGATGATAGCAATAACAGTAATGCAGGTGGAATATCATGTCCCTTTCTGCTCATCCTGGCTCCCTCACGAACTGTATAAAGATTCCATCTCTACCAACAGAAATGAGTAGTGCTGGAAGACTTCTGGTTGTAAGCAGCAGGGAACCTCTAGAAGATTGTTTTTACCTACGATGCCTGATGAACAAAACCCTTAGTTTAAGAGGCCTGAACAATTCCCAGGTGGCAGTCTTCTATTACATCTTTCTTCATGTGATATAAAAGTTAACATATTTTCTTCTGGGGATAGCCTGGTCTCATCCTCCGGAAATGATAATTCCCATTTCAGGGAACCCCTCCCACCCCCAATGCCAACATTACATGGGACCATCTGTGGGCACAAAACTTAGGCTCTGAGCACATCCGACTAATATGATAACTTCTTGGTCATTGCCAATGAAACACAAATGCAGGCAAGACACTGCGTTACTGGAATTACTCCATTCAAATTATGTTACTGAAACTCCCGGGGAGTTTATCATTACCTATAAGAGTTCCAGAATGTCCTCTACTGTCAAGGTAGTAATCTCTCCCTCCAGAACACAATTATAAAACTTTAGAACTAGAAGGAGGTCAAAATTTTACCCAAGGAAATCAAGGCTGCAGAAAATAATGTGCCACGAGTCCCACAGCTCGTCAGCAGGCAGAGTTGAGACTGAATCATTTCTCTTCATTCCCACCCAGGCCTGTTTTCCCTCCTGGACCACAACAATCTGGTTCACTAGAGCTCTCACGCTGGCTCACTCTCTCCCTCTGTCTTGTTTTTCTCTGTGAACTCAGCCAGCTCATCTCATCAAGAGAGATGCACTTAGATCAAGTGACTCACCAACTCAGATAACAGCTTGCTAAAGGAAAGAAAATCCTACCTTTAATGTGTGGCTTCATCTAAATCCTGGCTTAGTAAAAAAAAAAAAAAAAGAAGAAAGAAAGAAAGATAGCTAGATAGATAAATAGAAAATAACATAGGGACAGGGAATGAAACCCTCTGAACCATGATATAGTATAAAGTCCTATCTTCAGATTCGAAACACCCTCTTTCAATATTTGTTTCCCTCTCTATCTACTTGCCTTATTGCTACGGGGACCATGTTTCACATATCTATGTGCCATTTCCTCTCCCCGACATTCTCTAAAGGCATTATACATGGCAGGGGCTTAGTATAATAATGGTAGTAGGATTTATTGTCAGATCATGGTCCAGGAACTGTTCAGCTACACAAGTATGATTCCATTTAATCCTCGCAATAAAAATATGACTTAAATACCATTTACTCCCATTTTATAAGTAAGAAAACTCATACTCAGAGAGGTAAAGCAACTTTACTCAATGTCATAAAACTATAATTAGTTAAGTAACAGAGCCAGTTTCAAATTAAAGTAGATTTGTTTAAAATATGTATGCTTAACTTTATGAGTGACTCTCCTAGCCAACCCATTTACTTAGCAAACATGTATTAAGTTCTTACTACCTGTCAAACACTGCCATCAAGAAGAAATATAAGGCTCACCAAACAAGGGACACATATAGACACAGACAGATATGTAAACAGACAACTATAATTGAATAGGATTAGTGCTGTACAAGAAATCCGAAGAAAAAGCCCTACGAACACACAAGAAGGACTGCGGTCCATTTGGGGCTGAGGGAAGTGATTAGAAAGGGCACCGGGGAAAGCAATGTTGGAACTAAAGTAAGTTTTAGTCTTCTGCAAAAGTAGACTTTGGGCAGGAAAGCTATGTAGAATTTCTCTTTGTCCTTAACACACAGGAAAATACAAAGTGTTCAGTCATTTCTAAAGAAATGTTTGCACTTGTTAATAAGGGTAGTATTGATGTTTAAATTTTAAGAAAGCATTCTACTTGCTGATTGACCATAGCCCTTAAAATATCCCGGCTGATGTCTTAGTCAGCTAAAGCTGCCATAACAAAACGCCATAGATTGGGTGGCTTAAACAACGGAAATTTATAGCCTTACCTTTCTGGAAGCTAGAAGTCCAAGATGAGCTGGCAGCATGGTCAGTTTCTGGTGAGAGCTCTCCTCCTAACTTGTAGACAGCTGCCTCTATCCTGAATCCTCACAGGGTGAGGAGAGAGAGAGAGAGAGGAAGCTCTGGTGTCTTTTCTTGAAGGGCACAAATCCCGTCATGAGGGCACAACCCTCATGACCTCATCTAACCCCAGTTATCTCCCAAAGGTCCCTTCTCCAAACAACATCACGTTGAGGGTTAGGGCTTCAATGTACGAATTTTGAGGAAAACGAATTCAATCCATAGCGGTTATTTGAGAAATAGAAACTAAAAATTGATTGTGACCTGAGCTTTTTCGGCCAGCCGCTAACAATACTCCAAGATTAGGGAGCCTCTGAAATGAACTGTTAACTTTCCCCAAAGACGTAGATGAGCATTCCACTAAGATTCAGTTTTTGTTTAAATGTATGTTTTCTCCCTCTTTTGGCACATGATGATCAAACCTCTGAGCTGTGATTCATCATCTGAGCACTGAAGTTATTGAAGTTATTCACTAAGTATTTGTTGAACTCTGACTATACTTTACACACTACAAAGATGACAGTAAACAAGAAAAAGTCCTGTCCTCAAGGTGCTTAGAGTTTAACAGGTGGCTCAGACAAATAAATAATTAAGTTCAAAAGGTTTGGGGGATGGGGCGGCGCTTGTGGCTCACGGGTAGGGCGCCGGCCCCATATGCCGAGGGTGGTGGGTTCAAACCCAGCCCCGGCCAAACTGCAACAAAAAAATAGCCGGGCGTTGCGGCAGGCGCCTGTAGTCCCAGCTACTCAGGAGACTGAGGCAAGAGAATCGCCTAAGCCCAAGGATTTGGAGGTTGCTGTGAGCTGTGTGACGCCACGGCACTCTACCGAGGGTGATAAGGTGAGACTCTGTCTCTACCAAAAAAAAAAAAAAAAAAGGTTTGGGGGATGAGGGAGGTACATCAGGCACTCAGTTTTGAAGAATGTGGAGGTTTTCTGGAATATTCTTGGAGGGATAGCTATGCTGAGACTTAAAGGATGGATTGGAATACTCTAAAGAAAGACAACGAAAGACAGATAAAGAAAATACTGTTTCTTTTCATGGGCCCAACAACAAAATCGTAGAATTATGGAAACATCTGTGTCTATCACATTTGCCTGGCTTGTCAATGTTTAACTAACAAGTCACCTAATTATTCCTCTATCATCTGGCTGGCTCTTTCAGCATGGATAAGCCTATTAACCTAAACATATAATATATGAGGGCTGTCTGGAAAGTATCCAGCCATTGTTAATACTATTTTTCATGTTACATGGCTAGATACTATCAAACAGGCCTTATAGGTAGCCAAATGCATGCTACCAGGTTAAGTAAAATGACCATTCTGAATTTTAGGTTTTTTATATGTAAATTGTGACTTAAGAACTTAGGTTGTATGCAAATTATAATTTACAATGCTTTCATACAATTTTTTTTTCCTAGTAGCATAAAGTTTCTTGGTTATAAAAAAGGTGCTTAAGAATGCATTGTAGTATTCCTAACTTGATTCTATTTTCTGATATGCAATCTGAACAACAGTTAACTGATTCAATTAAAGTATTTAATTAAAATTATTTACTCTTTGGGAGTTCCTTTCTTTCTCTTATAACTAAATTGGATCATACATTTGTAGGGTTCCAACTTTAAATTCCTTGATATTCTTATGTCTCAACTTCCAGGATGTCATTTAATGAGTTATCTGTGACACAGAAAAATCCAATATTTTAAACAGATTCTGTACACTGTAAACTATTATACAGTTTATATTACTCTTTCTAAAAACACTGTTATATTATAACTGTGCACTAGTTTAGGTTATGTTGGCTGCTGCAACATAACCTAAATGTAAATGCCTCAGACATAATAATGCAAATGTAAATGCCTCAGACATAATAAAAATTTATTTCTATCTAGTCATGTAAAATCTAAAATCACCTCTTACAGCTTACTGGCTAACAGTCAGTAACCTGACCACACGTAACTACAAGGGAGGGATCTGGAAACAAAATCTAGCTGCATACTCAGGAAGAATAGATATGGGTTTGATGATACCTAGCCACTTTTTGTTATAAAACTGGATGGATGTGTGTGCGCACATGCATGTACACACAGCATATAAAAATAAATCTCTGATTCAATTTTTATTTTTAATGTAATCAGAATTCCAATAAATCATAGTTAAAGAGTATAGTAAAAAAAGTTATGGCAGGCTCAGCGCCTGTAGCTCAGCAGCTAGGGCACCAGCCACATACACCGGAGGTGGCAGGTTCAAACCCAGTCCGGGCCTGCCAAACAACAATGACAATTACAACAAAAAAATAGCCTGGTGTGTGGCAGGTGACTGTAGTTCCAGCTACTTAGGAGGCTGAGGCAAGAGAATCGCTTAAGCTTATGTATTTGAGATTGCTGTGAGCTGTGATGCCACAGAACTCCACCAAGGGTGACATAGTGAGACTCTGTCTCAAAAAAAAATTATGGAAGAAGGAGGTTATAATTAGCAGGTTTATGGGAGAAATACTGAACAACATTACTTATCATAAAATTTAATAAAAAATAAAGTATCAATTTAGTCCTACTAAAATAGCAAACATTTTAAATCATGATCATATTCATGTTCATGTGTATGTGTAAATACAATTCTTATCAAACAGGCTTCACAAGCAGCAGCAGACCGAAAACAAGTCAATCGCAGAATGTGTCCTGGAAGCAATAGACTGTGATTTGGTATTAGAAGAAAGATAAGAATGTGATTGAGTAAGAAATATATTTGAAAGTTTGACCACCTGAGAAAATAAATAGCTGTTCCCTTTCCTCCCTTTCAGGAGATGATAAAGTCCTCCGACTGTGGCATCCCAATATCAGCACCAAACCCGTGGGGAAACTGGTGGGACACATGTTCAGTATCACCGAGATAGTGACTAATGAAAAAGATCAACATGTCATCAGCCTTTCCTCTGCAAAGGTAACAAAAGAAAAGAACAAATGCCAAACAAAACAAACTTGTTTTTTCATTAAAATTACCTTTGGGAAACATAGAGTAGGTACAAGGTTTTACTGAAATAGGTGATTGTTACTAAGAAGAATATTGTCAGTATGGAGAAGGAAATGAGGAGCCATTGTCCTGTTTCTAGTGGTTATAACATAAGAAAGGACATGTTTAAAGAGAAGAATAAAATAAATACAGTATTGGGAGAACAGCCAATATTATCTTCAACAATAAAACACGAGAGGCTTTCCTATAGATAGAAGCATCCTCATTAGAGACGGGAAAAATAAGGATTTCTGTTATTGTTGCCATTATTAAGCAACAATATTGTTTGAAAAATCTTACCAATGAGATAAAATAAAAAATGAGTTACAAATATTAGAATTAAGACACTAAATTATATTTCCAAATGATGTGACTGCTTGATTTATTAAATCAGCTTACGATGTGGTGAAGGGTATGTCAACCAGTTTGAATATTTCAAACGGTATATAAAACCAGCACATTGTACCCCACGATTGGATTAATGTACCCAGCTGTGATTTAATAAAAAATAAATAAATAAATCAGCTTAAAATTTATATTTATTTATTTTTGACACAGAGTCTTAACTCTGTCACTCTGGGTAGAGTGCTGTGGCGTCATAGCTCACAGCAACCTCAAATCTGGGGGCATAGGGGATCCTTCTGCCTCTGCTTCCCTAGTAGCTGGGACCTCAGGCACCCACCACAATGCCTGCCTAATATTTTCTGGTTTTAGTAGAGATGGGATCTTGCTCTTGCTCAGGCTGGTCTGGAGCTCCTGAGCTGGAGTGATCAACCCACCTGGGCTTCCTGGTGTGCTAGGTTGACAGGTGTGAGCCACCCCACCTGGCTGTGATCAATGGGTTTAGGAAAGTAATTTAACCACTCTAGGTCTTTGTCCTCCTTTCCTGCTGCTGACAAGCAGAAGTCTTCCAGCTCTGCTCGCTTCTGTTGGTAGAAATGGAATCTTTTTACAGCTCGCGGGGTGGCTTTTTGGAGCCAGAATGAGCAGAAATGGACGTGATGCTAAGCTCTCAGTGCCTACACTATTCCACCTCCATTACTGTTACCACTATCATATCATCTGCTGAATCATCTCCACTTTGTATTACAGTTATCTATAGAGTATTATTTATACTCTCAGACTTTGAATTCTTGAAGGTCTTATTTATACTCTCAGACTTTGAATTCTTGAAGGTTGAGAATACAAGCTGATCTTTATAAGGTTTATGGTGCCTGGTCCATAATAGTTATGCAAAAAAATATTTGTTGGACAAAACGTGAGAAATGCATGCGGAACCTCCAAGACACCTAGGATGGGAGATAACTGTGTTTACGTGACGAAACTTCTGTGCTATGTATTAGGGGCTTAATTCTTAAAATAGCTAGTGGAGATACTATTGGGTAGAAAAATTCTTGATGGTCAATGAAATAATGCTCAGTAAATTTGAAGGTTTTTTTTTGTTGTTGTTTTGTTTTGTTTTTGATAAATACCCTGTCCTGATTTGGCTTTTCTTTCCTTTTTTTTTTTTTTCTGTGACAGCATGTGTTTTTTCAAGCTCATCAAATGTCCCTGCAACATCTAATACTATGTCTAGCAGAGCTGCTTTCATTGCATTTTTGAGCCATTGGCTGGTATAGCTGTTGCCCCATGCTAGACTGCCGTGGTCATAGCTCATAGCAATGTTGAACTCTTGGGCTCAAGTGATCCTCTTGCCTTTGTTTTCATTTTTAGTAGAGATGGAGTCTCAGTTTTGCTCAGGTTGGTCTGGAACTCATAAGCTTAAGCAATCTGCCCTCCTCAGCTTCCCACTTTAACCTCCGAGAGTGCTAAGATTACAGATGCGAGCCACTGTGCCCAACCCAGGGTAGTGTTTTCTTTCTTTTGTGTATGTCAATTTTGCCAATCTATATCTTTTAAGTGAGATGTTAATATTGACAAGTGAGATACTGTCTCAGTCATCATTTTTATTGTTATCTAGTTGCTCTGTATTCTACCTGTGTTACTGCTTTATAAGAGTTGTGAGTTTTTACTTCCAAATGTTTTTACACTGGTATCTCTGTGTGTGTGTGTGTGTGCGTGTGCATGTGTTTAGGGAGCTTTCAAGCATGTTTTGTAGTGCCCTAGTGTCACCTAGAGGTGACAAATTCCCTGGTGTTACTTGTCTGGGAAAGATTTCATTTCCCTTTCATTGATGAAACTTAGTTTTGCAGGATACAGAATTCTTGGCTCGAAGTTACTCTATTTAAGAAGACTGACGGTAGGATCCCAATCCCTCTTGCTTTTAAATTCTCTGTTGAGAAGTCTGCTGTTAGTCTCATGGTTTCCTGTGTAGGTTACCTGATCTTTTCTGTTACACAGCTCATAGGATTTGCTACTTCACTTTCACTTTTGCCAGACTGATGACTATGTGCCTTGGTGATTTACTGTTTGCATTGAATCTTCCAGAAGTTCATTGACATTCTTGTATCTGGACATCTAACTCTCTAGTAAGACCAGGGAGGTTTTCTTTCATTATTCCCTCAAATAGGTTTTTCATGGTTTTTACTTTTTCTTCTTCTTCCTCAAGTATACCCATGATTCACATGTTTGGACATTTTACATAATGCCATATTTCTCAGTGACTTTTTAATTTCTCTTAATTTTTTCTTTATTTTTTGACTGACCAGGTTAATGTGAAAGCCTTATCTTCAAGTTCTGAAGTTCTTTCTTCTGCTTGGTTTAATCTTTAAATTTTCCCACTGTATTTTGAAATTCCCTAAATGACTCTTTCATTTCCAGAAGTTGTTATTTTTTTTAAATAGCTCTGTCCTTACTATTTTCATTCACACCCTGAATTATCTTTCTGCACTGCTTTTTGACTCTCTCATTTATCCCATTGAATTTACTTCCAATCCATGCCCTGAATTCTATATTTGACATTTCCAAAATTTCCTTTTTGTTGGAACCCATTGCTAGAGAGCTAGTATAATCCTTTGGGGGTGTCAAAAGAGCCTGTTTTTTTTTCATATTGTCAGAGTTTTTATGCTGGTTGCTTCTTATCTAGAACCTGTACCCTCACTTCAATCCTGATAGATTTATAGTTCACCTTTTTTCCTTTGCTGGGAACTCTGCTTCTTGGTGCAGAGAGGGAGAAGTACACTGCCTTTCAGCTCATTTAGGTAGATACCCAATATGGTGTAATTGGCAAGTTGTGTCAGTAACTCCTATGACTCATCCAAAGTCAGAGCCAGGGAGAGTGGGAGAGTGTTCATGTGCCAATAGTAGTGAAGTAGGTTAGGTAATTCCCAGTCCCCAAGCCCCTGGGTGGTGTGCTTAAGTCCCAGGAGAACCAGACCAAGAATGTGCTGATGAATTTGCCCTCAAGTCTCTGTGAGTTCATACCCTGGCTGTGAAAATGAGGGGTGGGGTGATCTCCTGCTCTGGAAGAATGCTGAGACTCTCTCCTAGTTTTGCAGTCTTTCCACCAGGATATTATTTTCTTCCCTACTGCTAAAATTGCACATCTAGTCACACAGCCCGAGTGTTAAATAGTTACGTCACATCTACTGCTTCTGAACAAGAATTGGCAAATGTTGAAAAATGTAGAGACAAATATAAACTTCACTTACATTCGTTTAGCAAAATCAATGGGAACAATGGTTGGTAACCTTTTAAAGAACAGTTCAAGTTTCCAAAAGGCTGTTATCTTTTTTTGTATGAAAATGAGAAATACACATGCTTGGATGATTTGTAACAGGTAACAAATGGGTGTAAAAGTTGGTATTTTTCTTAAATTTTCACTTTGGAAGTAATATGCAGAAACTTGAGAAAAGGCAAAGTTTGACTACATTGTTGGGTGTGCTTTAGAGTGAAAATTCATGTCCTGAAATCAAGTGCCAAGTGGATAAGGTCACCAAGTTGGCCTGTAGGTCAGCTGGGTTTTATCCAGGGGTCCTCAAACTACAGCCCACGGGCCACATGAGGCAGTGTGATTGTATTTGTTCCTGTTTCGTTTTTTTTACTTCAAAATAAGATATATGCAGTGTGCATAGGAATTTGTTCATAGTTTTTTGTTTTGTTTTTTTAAACTATAGTCTGGCCCTCCAATGGTCTGAGGGACAGTGAACTGGCCCCCCGTTTAAAAAATTTGAGGACCCCTGAATGTTCGTGAGTCATACAAGATCATTGAGGATGATGACTGAGTACTTTCCTCATAGGATTGATGCGAGGATTAAAGGAGATAATGCAAGTCAAGAACGTAACATGTTATCTGTGTGTAACCATCCCTCATTGCATGTCAGCAACTATCAGAAAGACAGGTGATCTCCTCTCTCCAATGGTAGTTACGGACTTGTGTTCATCTGTCCACCCTTGTCCTTCTTTGTGATCACACAAGTAGAGATCAGAGGTGTGGGTCATGGTGTGGAGTAGGGTGCATCTTCCTTTAAAAAACCCATACTTCAGATGCTATGCAAGTCATTTATACTCGTATCCTGCTGATGGTTAGATGAATCACCCTGAGCCCTTAGTACTACCCTCATTTTCCATAAGCAACCTCATCTTTTTCTGATCATTTTGAGGTTTGTTCATTAATTTACCTCTTTTCTATCTTGAAATGTTTCTTTATTTTTGCCTATTCACCCTTCCTTTCCTCTTGCAAAAGAACAAGTATTTTCCTTCCTACCTACCCTGTTTCCCCGAAAATAAGACAGTGTCTTATTTTAAGGTGTGCTCCCAAAGATGTGCTAGGTCTTATTTTCAGGGGACGTCTTATCTTTCCTGTAAGTAGGTCTTATTTTCGGAGGATGTCTTATTTTCGAGGAAACAGGGTAAATCAAATCTTTCCTCTTACACTGTGAATCTGAACACAGCCCCATCAAGAACCTTGTTTCATCAACAGTGCTTTTCTTCCTCTTATATCCTATATATCTACCTCCAAAGTTTCCTTTTCCTCAATTACAAACCCTTTAGTTCTTGGTTACATATTTTTAAAACATCTTCATATCTAAAACTAAATTTATTTTCCACTTCAAATTGCCTCTTCCTTACTTTTGATTTTCTGCTGTTAAAGGTATTGTTTGCCTGTTTCCTAGTGAGCCATGATCCATTTTGAGACAGAGTCTCAAGCTGTCACCCTGGGTAGAGTGCCATGGTGTCACAGCTCACAGCAATCTCAAACTCTTGGGCTTAAGCAATTCTCCTGCCTCAGCCTCCCAAGTAGCTGGGACTATAGGCACCTGCCACAATGCCTGGCCATTTTTTGGTCGCAGTTGTTGTTTTAGCTGGCCCGGGCTGGATTCGAACTCACCAGCCTCAGTGTATGTGGCTGGCACCCTACCCATTGAGCTACGGGTGTTGCCCCATGATCCATTTTCAAAGTCTCTAGTGACCCTTCTGCCTCCCTAACCTCTACCTCCACTTCAGTCTCTTAGCCTCTGAAATATATCTCATATAGAGCACCTCATTCTTCTTCCCATAGTCATGGCCTTAGTTCTGACCCACCCACCAAGGGGCTCCCAGGTGAAGGTGGTACATGAAGAGGAATCAAGTCCTCCTATCTTCAATCTCTTCCCTCTCCAAATCATCAAAATATTGTATACCATAACCCTCCTCCGATCCACTTATAACCTTATCATTGCCTCCTTACATATTTTCAAATACACATCAGCTCTTACAAATAGAGTTCTAATTGTTTTCTAGTTTTTAAGGTTCTGTATGGTCTTTAACCAGAAACTCTAAGCTTCACTGAACTATGCCCCCAAAGCTTTGTGCTTTCCCATCTTTGTCTGAAATAATTCTTCTCCCATTCCCTGCTATCTTATCCTACATTTAAACCTAAGTGAAATATCATGTCTTCCAAGAAGACTTTATGAAGAAAAAAAAACAGGCTTCTTCCCCCTTTTGTGCATGAGAAATGCACACTTTTTTTCCCCTTTCTTTCTTTTTTTTTTTCAGTTTTTTGGTCAGGGCCAGGTTTGAACCCACCACCTCCGGCATATTGAGCCGGCGCCTTACTCCTTTGAGCCACAGGCACCACCCAGAAATGCATACATTTTTGAATGCATTTGAAATAGACCCAGGGATATGAAGAAAAGTGGGCCCTTCAAAATATTTTGTCTTTAAGCTGAAAAATTCTGAAATAAGTCCTTTGCTTTAGTACCTTGTGCTTTCCTTTTGTATGGGATTATTATATGTGATGTGAGCTCAAAGTTTTTTTAAATTGCTTTTTGGATAACTGGAAGCTGGAAGCATCCATAATTGAGAGCCTAATCTCACCATTCCCAGTATTTTGTCACCTTCTGTCCTTGCTCTGTTGCTTAGAGCATTCATTCCCTATGGGTAAATTATGAAAATCTTCCTCTTGATATTTCCATTCTCAGGAGTAAGAGTTAACTTGTCTTAAAATTTTACTTAGAATGTACAAAAATTTTCTGGGGAAGACAAATACGCATTAGGAAATTGTTGCACTTTAGCAAATAAAACGTGAGTGGCTATCTGGAAAGAAAAACTACAAACTAAGAAAAGCAGGGAGGGCACTTGCTTTGGGATTCAGCACCCAAGTCGTGACGACGTTTGCCTACATGCAGGCCTTCTTGCTTGTTTTTTTTAGTTTATCACCCAAGGCGGCTCATTGACAACCTTCAAAAGAAAACCTTACTGATGGTTCTGGGTCATGGGAGCAAACATGCCTACAAAAAAGGGAAGCAGTTTCTCCACGAGATTTCCTGTTGTGTGTGGCTCTCACACGTTGCCTTTATAACCCGGCATTCCTACATACTTGCTTAACATAAGCTATGCTGTTTCTGATCGATACCCTTTGGGTCTTTTTCTTTTGTACTTTATATTGTGTTTTAGAGTGTCTTTATACTACTATGTTTCCCTCTAGACCACTGGTTCTCAACCTTCCGAATGCTGCGGCCCTTTAATACAGTTCCTGTGAGTCGCAACCCACAGGTTGAGAACCGCTGCTCTAGACTTCCCTTTTACCCTCCAGTCAGCTTTCAGACCCTCTTGGGCACACACACACGTTCACAAACACACACATATTCACTACAGCTTACCTAAGGTAACAGTGTGGACATTCTATTGACATTAACCTTCATCTCTCATAAAGTATCATTATCTGACATTGTTCTTTGGCTGGAAAATGGATTGTGTCTCAGGGTGATATTCCTAGGAATCCTGACTTCCTATTGTGTTAATATCAGTTAACCAATATATGAGCCCCTACTAAATGTCTAATATCCCCTTAGGCCCTCATTTTGCAACTTGAAATCTGTAAGTTATCAAACTGCCTATCATATTCTCAAAAGGCAAAGGTGATTTGATAATACCTAACAAAATTTAAAACATTCACTCACACCCTTTTGTTTTCTTTTATAAAAGCAATGTCTACTAAGAAAATAATGGAAATAAGTCTAATGTCCTTTAATAAGGGACTAATTACAATAAAGCATGAACCATTCATACAACAGAATACTATCCAGCTGTTGGAAAGAATGAGGTGAAGTGGGCGTGGTGGCACATGGCTCCATAGATCCAGCTACTTGGAGCCTGATGAGGTAGATCATTTGAGACTGAGTTTGGGACCAGCTTGGGCAATATAGTGAGACCTCCATCAAGAAAAGAAAGAGAAAAGAAGACAGAAAGAAAGAAGGAAGGGAAGGGAGGGAGAGAACGAAAAGAAAAGAACAGAGAAGAAAAGAGAGAGAGAGAAAAAAATATGAGGTATATCCAAGTAGATAAATATGCCCTCACACAGATATAAGCCCCATTATTTGTGTGGTCTCATTTTAATGCTCATAACATCTCTACAAGCTATCCACTGTTATTATCTCCCTTAAGAGTGTGAAAACTGGGCAGCGCCTGTGGCTCAGTGAGTAGGATGCCGGCCCCATATACTGAGGGTGGTGGGTTCAAACCCAGGCCCAGCCAAACTGCAACAAAAAATAGTCGGGCGTTGTGGTGGGCACCTGTGGTCCCAGCTACTTGGGAGGCTGAGGCAAGAGGATTGCGTAAGCCCGAGAGCTGGAGGTTGCTGTGAGCTGTGACACCACGGCACTCTACCAGGGGTGACAAAGTGAGACTCTGTCTCTAAAAAAAAAAGAGAGAGGAAAAAAAAGAGTGTGAAAACTAAGGCACAGAAAAGTTCAGTGTTTTATCCAAGGTGACACAGCTATTGATGGTAGAGCAGGACTCGACTGAGGCGGTCTGCCTCCAGAGACAGTATCTTCCACACAATTGAATCAAGGAGTCTGGAGGAAGTAGTAGGCAGGAGGGGGACTTCGGTTTTTAAATTTGTTTACTAGGTACATATAATAATTGGTAGTTAAAAAGTTAATTTTTGAAGGCATACTGGATGTCTTCATTTCATTTTCTATTTGCCAGTTATCACACAAGAAAAATGTGAAAACAAGATGATAAAATTAACAGATTTAGTTCTATACACTTTGCTAAAAATACATATTTTTCTTATAAAGTGCTTTGTAAGAACTAAAGCATTTTTGTATTGAATTCTCTACACAAATAATTTTGAATGTCTACCATTTGTAATGCTGTTATACATCGCTTGATCTTCAAATATACCGTTTGTCATAGTACTACAGTAATTCTCAAAAGAGCTTCATAATCTCATACATCTTCAGGCTTCTCCATGTAAAATCACCTAATCAATTGAGTGACCCTAAAAATCTTATCAGCCTCATGCAGCCATTGGGTCAAATTAGGAAAGCAGGGCAAATCCCAGCTTCCCTTTACAAATCAGAAAATAGTGAATTCCCATACCCCTTGCTCCAGCTAAATGGTACTGCAATTCTATTTCTAAAGAGTTCTGCTGATGCAATGCTCCCTATGGCATGATGTCCAAATTTCCACTTGCATATTCCTAACGGGGCAGTGTATTTGTCCTTGATCTTCTCTTCCGCCTAGACTTTGATCTGTTTAAGAACAGTAATAGAGCTTCTGTTGATCTCTGTGTCTGTAGCACCTTGCCCACAGTTCCATAATCATTTGATGTATAATAAATTTCGACTAATGTCTCATTAGTATTCGATTGTTTTTGCCTGAAGATGCCCCCTATTTTATGTATCTGAGACCAATTCCTAAAAATCAGACATTCTTTTCTAGTGACTCTGCAATAAACAGCCATCAAGAGAAGAAAATGGGTACTTCATCAATGTATTCGGATAGTGGTGAGAAGCATGAAGCTTGCAAGAAGAAGAGCCAGGAAATATCCCCATTCCTTGCACACATATGCATTTGTTTTTCAAAATTCTACGTCATTACTAATTATTCTGCACAAAAGGCTATAGGAGAAGCCTTTTCCTTATCCCTCTCTTTGATATTTTATGATTAGCGATTTCAGTTTCTATTTTCTCTTCAAAAAGCTTAATTGTTTGAATGTTTTTCCCAATGTTAAAAAAATCTTTTCATCTAACCCAGGGGTGGGGAGCCTTTTCATGTTGGAAGGCTGCACTAATTCAGCTGTAATCAAATAAGGCCGCATTCAAGAAACTTCAGTTAGATATACTTAAAAATGTACTTTATTTTGTAAAAATCTAAGTATTATGTATTTAATAGTTTCAAAAATTAAAACTGTTAATCTCAAAATTAACCTTTTAATGACTTTTTTGCGCCTGCTTTTTTTTTTAAATCATAGCTGTGTACACTAATGCAATTATTGTGCTGTATTGGGGTACAATGTGCTGATTTTATATACAATTTGAAATATTTTCATCAAACTGGTTAACATAGCCTTCAGAGCATTTTCTTAGTTATTGTTAAGACATTTATATTCTAAATTTAGTAAATTTCACATGTACCCTTGGAAGATGCACCATAGGTGTGGTCCCACCAATCACCCTCCCTCCACCCACCCTCCGCCTCCCCTCCCTTTCCCCATAATTGGCTATAATTGGGTTATAGCTTTCATATGAAAGCTATAAATTAGTTTCATAGTAGGGCTGAGTACATTGGATACTTTTTCTTCCATTCCTGAGATACTTTACTAAGAAGAATATGTTCCAGCTCCATCCATGTAAACATGAAAGAGGTAAAGTCTCCATCTGTCTTTAAGGCTGCATAATATTCCATGGTGTACATATACCACAATTTATTAATCCTTTCATGGGTCGATTTGTGTCTGCTTTTTGCTGGAAAGCATTGAATATTTGGTTGCAGCAGGCTGTTCCGCAGTTTTAGCAGATCCTCTAACAGGGTATCACTCATTCGTGACCTTAAGGAAGCACTGACTGGGGTTAGGTAGGAGAATGCAGATTTGCAACAATAAATGATTGAAAAGCAAGAAAGCATTTTTTCAGGCATGTTGCCAAAGGTGTGACTATTCCACTGCACTTTTCCATAGTTCAATTATATTCTTTCTTACCATCAATGACTTAAAAATGGCATCTACTGAGAACTCAATGAATTCTGTTTATAGTTCTTTGGGTGCCTTGGTGTTATCAATTAGGTCAAGATGAAATGCTAATTTGAGTGTGATGTCACAGTTCTCGAAGTCAATGAACCTTCATCATATTTTCCAGTTAATAAATGTGTAACAGCTGAGTATTCTTCAAATGATGCTCATATATCATCCTGCTCATCAACAACCTTTGCTAAATAGGGAAAATGTTCATCCAAAATTTCCTTTTGAAGAAGTATCTTGAAAAAAATATAGCTTTTTATGAAATGCTTGGATTTTTTGCTGTGTATCGTATATAAACTTAGTTTTACCCTGCAAAGAAATATTCAAATCATTTTGACTTGACATGGCATCACACAGAAATGGTGCATTCCTGTAGAAATCTTTCAATGATTCACATAGCTGACTATATTCTTCCAAAAATTTCACTGTTCTCACAGAGATAAAATTGTGGCTAACACCTGTCCCTGAATTAGCCAATGCTCCTTAGAACCATACAGCAAATCCACACTGAAAAATTCACACTGAATAACTCACAGTTCAGCTTTAGCATGTTTCAAAACCGACGATGTCATGTTGCATTTGCATTAATATAGTTAATACTTGTAATTTGTTGCAAAATGTCACTTAAAATCATAAATAGCTTTAGCACAGAGAGTTAGCTGATGCAAGATACAAAGAAAAGAAATGAGAGCATCTGGAGCTGTTAGTACTTTTTTTTGAGACAGAATCTCACTCTGTCACCCTGGGTAGAGTGCAGTGGCATCATCTTAGCTCACAGCAAACTTAAACTCTTGGGTTCAAGCAATTCTCTTGCCTCAGCTTCCCAAGTAGCTGGGAGTACCAGCACCCACCACAATGCTGGCTAGTTTTTCTATTTTTAGTGGAGATGGGGATCTTGATCTTGCTCAGGTTAGTCTCAAGCTGCCGAGGTCAAGTGGAGCTCCTGCATGGGGCTCCCAGAGTGGTAGGAATACAGGTGTGAGCCACCATGCCTGGCCTGTTAATAATTTTTTTTATCTGTGCAATAAATCCTTCATATTTTCCTGCCATGAATGGTGCACCATCTGTACATACACTCACTAAATTTACCAACTTCATGACATTTATTTTGAAAGCTGTTAAAGATATCTAGTCCCTATTTTCTGTTTACATGAGTGCTCAAGGCAAGTAACTCTTTGTAGCAAAGAAAATCTTCTGTTATGACCTGAATGAAGTATAAAACCTTCACGAATCAGCCTTTAGGTTAACAGAACAACAACATAAAATACTTTGAAAGGAAAATACATGTTATTTAATCACCTTGGATGAGCGAACGATACTACTGACTCATCCAAGGTGATTAAATAACATGTATTTTCCTTTCGAAGTATTTTATGTTGTTGTTCTGTTAACCTGATTCATGTTGCTGATCAGTTATGGTTCTCCTAGAAAGAGGCAGCTGTTTGTTCTTTGAAACATTTTTGAGGTCCAAGCATCCTACACCTGCAACAACGCATTCTTTCACAATTTCTACATCTCTCAATGACTTCCTCTTTGCTCTAGTGTACAAACTACTTTAGAAGTTGCTTCAGTGGCATTATTTCCAGGTCTTATTGTTGCTTAAATGAATCGTGTTTGCTTTTGCTTTTCATCTTGTAATTTCTGCAAGAAATGCAGCCACTCCCTCTAATTGAAATATTCGTGGTCCTTATGAGAGTTATAATGCTGACGAGCACTGAATTTCTTTAATGCTGATACTGTAGTATTGCAAAGCAAGCAAATCGTCTTACCTTTAGCAGAAACAAGATCATATTGCAACTCTCAATACTCATTAAAAAGTCTGTTTCCTTCCTTCCTCAGCATTCTCTTGGTCTTCTTGGACATGACAGGTTGTTAAGCAAAGTTAAAAAATACTGTTGTGCAGCTAATTCAGATTCCACTTCAAACAGACATACAGAGCACTGTTGTCAAAAGCTGATATCAGACCAGTGTACTTGACCCCATAAAATCTTGCCAACCATCCTCGTGTGGTAGTGATACCAGTCAGGCGAAGGAAGTTAGAACTAAATTATGGGCATGGCAGTCGTAAATGTAGCCTTTATGGCTTGCTAATGTTCTAATTGTGCTGGTCAATCTGGGAGGATTATTTCATTGAATCATTTTATTCTTTGATTCTTTGATATTTTAAATATATTCACTAAAAATAAAATATAAATATAAAACATGAACAAAAAATCATAAAAATAAAAGGGTATGTTCTATAAAATTTGGAAACCATCTAAAGGCTGCACTTAAGGACCTCAAAGGCTACGTGTGTCCTTTAGGTTGGAAGTTCCCTGATTTAATCTAATTCCTCTGTTGCCAAATTATTTGAAAATCATCCTTATTATTTTTATTGCTACTAAAAGATGATCTTTTACAATTTCAGTTTACAGGCACATATGTAACGCTTCACTTTTAACGTATGAATATTCCATTCTGCCCTGGCTTCTTTAAGAGAAGCCACCCACCCTCTCTGATGTTGTCTCTGTACTACCTACTCCTACTGAAATGTTTTTCCCCTTGATTTCTTGCTAACACCCTTCAGGGCTGACCTGCCTCCATTTCTGTGCTCCCAAGTATTGCAGCCCTAAACCCAAAATGATAACACTGGCAGCCCCCAAAGGCAATGCACGAACGAGGACTAGAGCCTAATTAATGTCACTACTCTTTTTTCCCACAAATAACTCCCATATTCTGACCACCTAAGCATAAAGTAAATGGGTGGCGTTTCTGAACTCTTTGACTTAGAGAAGTATTGAGTTTCTATATGGTGTGGCACCACTGTAAAGTCCTATTAGACCAAGACAGAGGTTAAGCCAGCAAACAGACCAAAAGCAAGCCAACAAACCAAACTAAACAGAAGGCATCAGACACCAGGGAACAGAATCAAATAAGATGTGGTTCCTCCCTCAGGCACGTTACAGTCTAGTGGAGACGGCTACTGAGTGAGTCATCACGTTATAGTTGCTAACGGCTCATACAAGGGCACAGTCTCGTGTTGTGTGATGACGTTTCTGTCCAACATGGAATGCTGGCGTGGTGGTGGCTGTACATGGCTATGCCATATGACCCAGGTGTGTCGTAGCCTCTACCATCCAGGTGAGTGTAAGTACACTCCATGATGATTGCAGAGTGATAAAATCTCCTAGTAACACATTTCTCCGAAGGTATCCCCATTGTGAAGCACGTATGGCTGTGTTAGGTGCGTCTATAAGAGAGAGAATATACTAAGTTAGAGGGGTGAGCAAAGGAAGTTGTTCAAAGGAGACGAATTGTTATTGACTTTTGTGAATTTCAAACAAGCACCATAATTTTTTTTACCATGAGTACATTTGTAAGTATCCCTGATATACTTTTATTTTGCATCTTTTATATAATATTTAGAGTATGAATACTACAGTGAATATGTTCAGTTTTCCCCCTCAACATTCTATTCTGATATTTGCTCTTGTTGTTGCATGTAACTCCAGTTCGTTTAACTGCTGCCTGGTATTCTGCTGTACGAATGCAGCACATATTATTAATATCTATTCCAACTTGCCTGGTGAATATTTGAGTTGTTTCTATACTTTGTGCCTTTGTGATTGTTGCTTTGATTGAACACAAGTTTTAAATTTTGGCTTAGTTCAACGTATCCATTTGTGTGGCTCATGGGTTTTGTGCTTATTTAAAAAATCCTTTCCAACTCCGAAGTTCATGAAACTATCCTCCTTTATATTTTTCTAAAAATTATACTTTCCTGTTAATACTTGGGGGGAGGCATCCGTCTGTGTCTATATGCTCAATACTTCCAATACACAATTCCCTCCACCTGACTCCTGGAGCCCGGGTCAGAAATAGCCAGAGTCCCGAGCCAGATGTTGGGTTGGTTTAGCCTCTCTGCAGAAGGCAGTCCATCCATCCCCATGGGTCCCACGTCTTTCAGATAGCTGTATCTCCAGAAGAGAACAGAGCACAGACGGTTGTTTCCAAGTCTACCTGTGCTGACTGGGAGACCTGCTGCTGCCTCAGCTGTTGGGCCCCCTGTGTGGAGCTTCTGGTCCTGTGTGCCCCTGCTGTGGAGCTTCTGGGCTGTTGGGCCCCTGCTGTGGAGCTTCTGGGCTGTTGGGCCCCTGGTGTGGAGCTTCTGGTCCTGTGTGTCTGCCTGCTCAGACCTACCGTCTAGTTCTCTCGTTTCAGCCTACTCACTGCTTTGTGATTCAATACACACGTGTGTGTCTTGCTTTGGGGTCTTGCTACTTCTTTTTGCTTTCTCTTTTTTATATTTTCTCTATGCTAAGAGAAGAAATGGTGCATCACAGCATCAACCTCCAACACTATCCTAACCCAGCCCTCACTTTTTAGTCCTCTTTATGGCAGAGATTTTAAAAAATGAGTAGGAGTTAGCTAAACAGGAAAAGCTGTTGAGAGGACATTACAGATGAAGAGGGCAAGTAGGGAGTGGCGCAGCAGAAAAAGCTAAGAAATTAGGGGCAGTATAAAGAGGAGGGTCCCTCCCAAGGTCCAGCAATGGCCACTTCCCTAAAACACGCATGAAAGACCCAAAGAGCTGAATGCTGAACAAGAGACAAGAAAAGAGAAAGCAGTTATTCCTCGACAGAGAATGTTATGTTTCAAATGTACTCACATCAATTCAATGAGGCAGGAGGCGCCAGTGTCATTATATCCACTCTAGAAACAAGAAAATTGAGACTCAAGGAGTTTGAATGATAGACTCGAACTGGAGCTCTCATTCTTTTTTGCCTCATCTTTGTTCTTCTCACCAAACTACAATTCAGACTGTGCACACATACAGCAAGACTGCAGCCATGAAAGTGTCTCAGCCGAAGCAGACGAATCAGAACCATTTGCACAGAGATGCATTTCTTTTCTGCTCTTTGATTCTACTTGAGCGTCTCTTCCCTCACTCATTTCTCATTCTAGGCTCTGAACCTAAATTCAGAATAGTCAATTCTTCTTGTTCATGATACAGAAGACTGAAAAGGGTTACCATTCTCTCTACTCCCCCCAAATATGCATTTTCACTAGAACAAAAGAAATAAATTTCAACTGTACAAGTTTGGGGTAATATTAGCCTACTGAGGATGTACATTTGAGCAAAATTACGTGACTTAGACATTTTAGCATTCTTCTATTTAAGACAGAGTCACCTTGGCAATGACAAAGATCCAAACTCAGTTAACATATAATTAGCTCAATCATAAGTGCCTCAAATTAGAAGGGAAGTATTGCTTGCTGTTAACTATTTACTAGATTTTATTTCTAGTCCTACAAATGGCCTCCCATTTATTAAAAAACACTCCAACTTAATAAGTTAATAAAACTATTATAATACAAAAGCATTGGTGAAGGCTGATGCATGGCTGGAAAATGTTATTCTTGATCCAATCACACTTATTTCTGAAATTCATCACACTGTAACTTGCTAAAAAGAAAAAAACAGAATAATGAAGAAGACCGAGACCAGATATTTTGGGTAAAAAGCTTGACCTAGTTTTGCTCAATATGTATTGTTCCTTCTGTTCTCTAATGTCAGCTCAAGTGCTATTTGAGTAATTGCATAGTTCCTTCCTCCCACAAATGAGAGCGCTGATAACCAGTTTCCCTGTGCTCTTACTAGGTCTATACCATCCTCCCGAAATTGCTTTCTATAACTTTTACATCTTTGGGAAAGAGGAGGTTCTTAGCAACCTCTCTTAGCAACATGTTCCTACCTTTATAACTCATGAAAGAGAAATTTGAAATCTTCCACTTAAATAAGTCTTATTTTCTCATCCGTAGTAGAGGGAGAAATGTGGCTTTAATATCATGATCAGTCTTTTATTATTCCTTCAAATTCTTAAAGAGTAATAAAAGCTATGTTTTTCCCTTCTATAACAATAGAAAACTCTATTTCCTAAAGGTATTCATTTAAACAGAGTGCAAATCACTCCTGCTATTTTCCTCTGGTATTAATGAATGATAATTGAACTGACATATACTCTGGTTTCTCATAAACCTTTTGCTTTTTACAATGATTGAACCAACAAACAAAATTGGAGCTTAGCAAATGTGTGTCCATTGTACAAATCGTACTTTGCTGCGTTGCAGAGTCCTGAATGCTTCCTTCACCTAAAAATATTGCACAGGAAAGGTACAGTATAAACAGTGGTGACCTGGGTTTTTTGTTCTCCCAGGTCTTCAGGGTGTGGGATATTCAGACTTTGTCACTATTACAAGTCTTCCACGACAGCCAAGGAGGACCAGGAGACATGCAGATTTATTCTATGATATACGATGCTAATCACGGCATGCTTATTACGGGTAAGTGTACCCAATTAATGGCAAATGAATCATATCTTCATTTTTAACATTTAACCTTTTTAAAACTAGCACTTGAGCACTAACTAGAAAAAAAACAAAACTAGAAGGGTGATTTATAGACCATAATTCACTGCAGAAGGTACTGAATTCAATTCTGCTCTTCCTGTGGCTGGGTATATGAAATGTGTAACCACACTTCTCTGAAAATACCAAGTCAGTGCTTTAAGTCACTGAACTTAGGAAGACAAGGCCTGGGTTAAGCAGAGAAGTGATATGTAACTTCTCTCACTACGTCCAGACAGGGCAAATCCAGCTGCCACACTCAGCACTGTTTGACTCTTGGGAGCAGGAAAATGACCCCATTTTAGAGCAGCTGCACTAGAGGCCAAGTCTATGCCCCTTTTCTGCAGCAAGGGACTTTGGCCCCAGGCACACTGGTAACAAGGTGATTGATCAGCCAGGAGGGTGCCATCCCTCTGGTGCCTTTGCTTCTAGATGAAGAATAGTGGAGAGTGAGGACAGAGTCCCTGTGCCAGGGCCAACGGATTTGTTGCCAATTATTCGGTGGCTTCTTAGAAAGACACGATTACTGAAGAGACAAGGGGCCCTGCTAGACATTTAGTTTGAACACTGTTCACTGGTACTTTTAGGCTTCAGAAGAAAAATAAACAGTATTAGTAGCAGTTTTGAGACAGGGAGCGGGAGATGCTGCTTTGGGTGTGGTTTCAGCCTTGCTGTAGGTGCTGCTTAACTGTCCAGGCACTGCCTGAGTCAGGAAGTCTTGAGACTGTTTCCAGCCACCCAGTTCAAAACAAGAGGGAGGCAAGGCAAATTCCAACAGGTAGAACTGAGGGTGGAGAAAGTGGCTGCTTCGTGACCTTGCAGTTCATATACACTCCATCACCATAAACGTTTCCGAGGAAGCCTCCCACGCTCATCACGCTCCTGACACAGTGACACCTCCTATTTGACCATCTGTAGTCAAATGGAGGCTGTCACCCTAACTCCAGGAAAACATTGCCCCTTCCAGGAAGTAACATAATATAATTAGGCTGTTGCTTAAACAGAAGGCCTAAAGAAACCATGGGGCCAGGTCTCCTCCACATAGCCTCTACTCTGTTGGTGAAGTAGACTTTCTCTACGTTTTGAATAAAACTAGCTTTCAGTTTAAACTGTCAGCTGGCTCCAGAATTCTTTCTTGTGCAAAGCCAAGGACCCATTTGGACTTCAAGTGATTCCCAGTATTGGGAGTAACTTTCCTGTGTTCCTCCTTCTGGAACACGAATCCAGAAGGTATCTGCTAAGCATTTTCCCACTGACCACCTGCTCTTGAGTTCTTGTGGGATTAAGGCAGAGAGCTGGTTGGTGCTGTCGCTCCTGATGGAGAATATGTAAATCTGTAAATTAACCATCCAAGGGACTGTGACAAACTGGTCAGCACACAGAGGTGTCAACATAAGGAACTCGGTCTGCCTGTACCGATACGTACATGTGGTGCATGTCCAGTCTACGAAAATAAGGTCAGCTTAAGGAGGTGGTCAACTGTAGCGGTTCTTCTGTAATTATTTTTAACTTTTGGTGTTTTTCTCCCCTGGATTAGGAGCAGACTAGCACTTCATAATTGATACATCATTTTCTACCTCATAAAACATAACTTAGTCTAGTTGTAAGTGAGAGTTTCTGGCTTAGAACCTGGGTGAGGGTCTGCAAGAAAGGAAAGGTCAGTCCAGGGACAAGAAAAGACTTTAATAGAGGGAAAAGGAGAATGGAGTCAGCTCAGCTCTCACACAGTTGCAAAATGCCTTTATTAGCTTTTTTGATACAGCTGGAAGAGGGACGTGAAGTACAGCTGAAATGGGGAAGCGAGGACGGAGCCTGCACCCTCTCTAGTGCAGGTCAGGATCATGGGCATACACTTAGTACCGACCAGGTGTGGGCAGGATGTTCTAGGAACTCTGGACTTGAAGCCCTCCAGGAATCCTGGGAGGGGATTGCTGGTTTCTGACCTGATTTTCTAAAATGGCTACTCTCCTGTCAGGGTTATGGGGATTCCTTTCCCACAGGAAGCACTCCTCTTCTATATTACCTCCTCTAAAAGGAATATACTAACAATAGTAAGCAATTTTTTTTTAGTGCTCCAACTTGCATGTTTGATTACTGTATTCCATAATTCCACCCATTCATCATCAGAACAACTAAGGACTCAAGTAGCAAGACAAAACAAAGAAGAGGAAGGGGTGGGAGGAGGAGGAAGATGGGAAAATCAAGATTTCTTGCAAATTTTATATCATTCTGATCACACTTCTGTTTCTAAACATAGAGAGCTCTATATATTGCTTGATCACTAAACTCGCAGACATTGACAGCAGCTCTCAACTTTATGTCAGAATTACATGAAACTTATCTCTATCTCTTAGATTTTTATTCAGGCTTTGATTCAAATGAAGTAGCCTTTGTTCTCTTCTGAACCCCAGTGACAGCAGCGCTGCCTCCTAGAAATGCTTTGAAGACTACATCATCATTATTACTCTTTTTTTTTAAGGTACTTAAATGTCAATTTTATTGTTTCTCCACACACACTTATTTGCTACTACAAGGAAGATACAACACATCAAAATTTCCTTTCATTGCAATTTTTGAAAACCAGAAAAATCTAATCAATTATTAAGCTCTAGCCAAACTGCCAAATGTTTCCTTCATATTCTTTTCCCTCAAGCTACTTTGCTGCAAATTCTTTATCCTGCAGACTTCAGGCTTCTAAAACTCATGGGAATACTTGAGACCTATTGGTGATTCTTCGGGTCAAATCAAAAAGTAGAGCTAAAGTATGCCGGTTACTCAAATACTTGCAAACTAAAAAATATGGAACGCATCATGAATTTGCGTGTCATCCTTGCGCAGGGGCCATGCTAATCTTCTCTGTATCATTCCAATTTTAGTATATGTGCTGCTGAAGCGAGCGCCATTATTACTCTTGTTGAGATAACTACCATTTGTAGAGTTCCATTACAAAATGTTCTTGTACACTGTTTCATTTAATCTGCACAACCATTACATGAGGGAGTAATTGTTATTTTTCCTGTTTTATAAATGGTGAAACAGACTCTCTAGCAGCCTGTCTGTCTAGTAGAAGCGACAAAAGATTAAAACAGAGAGCTGGGATTTGATCTCAAAACTTCTGACTCCTAAAAAAAATAAAATAAAATAAATAAAAAAAAACTTCTGACTCCTGAAACCACAATTTTTCTCTGCACTGCATTGTTTCCAGAATGCAACTAGCCAAAAAAAGTAGAAGATTGCCACTTGTCCATGAAGAAATCAAACTTTTTTGATGTCCATTCTAAATAAAGTTAGCTACCGTCAGTCTAATGTAAAAGGATCTACCAAGCAGTTCCAAGTGGAGTTTGATGATATGGTTACTATATTCATCTCACATTTCCATATTGAGGTATTTGAATTGAGGAATACTGCCAGATGAGCCATCTCAGTCCTTCTTCACACATGAACAGATTTTATCTTAAAATTTAAACACTTAGGCAAGTGTTTAGTAACTCCTGCTGAAACTTCTCCTAAAGTTGAGAATTCTTCAGAGAGATTTGAGAAACTCAGTGCAAAGCCTGCCTTTGGTAACTTAATCTCCACATCAATAAAACAGGAAAGAGGTTTCATTTTTGTTTGAGCCACAGAATGTTGAGATTCTTATTTATATTTCTAGATATTACACTAAAACAGAATACACACAACTAGTTGATATTGAGACTTAAATCGTACTTGCAGTTTACAGTATTACTATAGCCAGGCCTCTCTTGGAAAAATGCAAGTAAAGAATACTCACTCCCCATCTACTTCACAGTAGTGATTTGGAAATTAATTTTATTTAATATGGATATTACAACTCCTGGCTTGCCACCATTTTCATTCATTATGTTTAATAAGACCATGTTTACAGAAGGCTTTATCATTTTGTTGGTTGAAATGAGCTACGTAACAATAAATTTCAATCACTAAATGGAAGCTTACCTTCAGCAGAAAGCTTATCATCACCATTACTGCTGAGCACAAGATGGAAAGGCAGATTGTAGACACAGCAAAGAAAGGGGAAAGTAGAGTATTTAAAAAACAGGAAAATGAGGGTCACTAAAAGGATAGCGATGAAGTCCAAATGGCCTGCACTTAAGATATAATGAAGTCAGCGGGGCACAGTGGCTCACGCCTGTAATGCTAGCACCCTGGGAACCAAGGCGGGTGGATTGCCTGAGTTCACAGGTTCGAGACCAGCCTGAGCAAGAGCGAGATCTCATCTCCAAAATAGCTGGGTGTTGTGGTGGGAGCCTGTAGTCCCAGCTACTCGGGAGGCTGAGGCAAGAGAAGGCTTTAAGCCCAAGAGTGAGCTATGACGCCAAGGCACTCTTCTGAGGGCAACGAAGTTAGACTCTGCCTCAAAAAACAAACAAACAAACAAACAAACAAACAAAAAAACCAGTATTGAAATCCAAAATGAACACTTTTCTGTGGTTGAATCTCACTTACTTTTTCAAAAAATGTTTTACAATAAATGAATGTATTTTTAGGCATTGGTATTTCTAATTTCACCAATTGGCCGTTTCCAAACCCAACCATTTGGGTCAAATGCTTTATTCTACAGAAGCTCCAATATTGGCTGTTCATAAGATGTCGACTTCTATTCCAGGGTCCAGTGTGATGGACATGTATCCTTTGACCAGGATGATACAAGATACAAAACAGATTCCTCACACGCATGAACGAGAAATCAATGTCATGCTTTACAACAAGCATTTTCACCAAGTACTCACTATCTGCTCTGAATCCGTAATTAAGGTAGGTACCTATTAGCTCTTTAGAAAAAAAGGCAATGCAAATAGAAATTTCTCTTCTTCAAGGTGACTTGAGTGAGTAAGCAGACGTGGCAGCACTCACACATATTATGAGACTATCCATCAGAGACATTTCTAGGCTTTCATGAGTGCATGAAAACCAAACATTTTAAGCCAGTTCAGACTGCTTGCTAAAATTCATGAGAATACTTGAGACCTATTGGTGATTCTTGCCACACCCAACTGTATAAACAAAGCTATTTTTTTTACAATCAGAACAGGAATTTTAAAGGAAATGCATCACGATTGAGAACTAGTTTGTATTTTGATTTTTTTTTTTTTAACCTAGCTGTGTATTACTATAACCTTTATAGGTTCAGGATATGTGCCAAGAGCCATGAATCTATAATCTCCTTTAATCTCTCCCACAGTTCTCTGTGGATAGTTTCATTTTAGAGATAAGGAAACTGAGGCTCAGAAACATCAGGCAATATGCCTCAAAGGATAAACTCAGGGGTTGGGACAGAAACCCAAGTGTGTCTATCTGAGGACTCATGCCCTTTGTGGGTCTGCCGTTAGGACCAGCAAAGTCATCTGGTAGTGAAGGTGGGGTTGCTTTGGGTGGTTATTGCATGCTGTCCAGAAGGAGACATATGGACCAGTAGAAAGAATTCTTCTGGAGACGCTTCAAATTCCTTCTTAGTCTTTGATGTTCTGGGTTCATCTGCTAGAGATCTTTTCAAGCCCAAATATACCGACTTTAGTTAATTACCACTTAATTTCTAGTAACGCCTATGAGGGGTGTCCAACTGTGGCCCACAGGTTGCATACAGATTATTTAAGGACTCTGCTTATCTGTGGTGTCAGTATGCACAGACCATTTTTTTTCCTAATCAGCTTTCATTAGTGTTTGTGTATTTAATGTGTGACTGAAGACAACAGTTATTTTTCCAATGTGGGACAGAAAATAAAAAAGTTTGGAGACTATGGGAGAGAAGCTAAAATGAAAACCTGCCCTGTTTTCATGCAATGCTGACCTTTTAAGAGGAAAATGTGGTCCCTGTGGAAGAGACGAGGGGAAAGGAATATTTTTTCATACCTGATTGGAGAGAGATTGTACTTCAGGCCAAAGGATGGGTGACCCCTGGGACCCATTCATTCCTCTTTCTCCCTGAACGACCCCATGTATGACCAGAGACACCCAGAGGTTAAGCGTGTGGGCTCTAGTACCAGATGGACTTCATTCAAATACCATCTCCAGCACTTCCCAACCAATGGCTTCTACCATCTGACCCCTTCAGCTACACGTCCGTCCTCCCCACTCTCTCTTTCACCCAGCTACAAGTGCTCTCTCTCAGTTCCCTGGAGGAAAGATGCACCTTCCCACCTCTGTTCCTTTGCCCATGCTGTCTCTTCCCTCCCCCCACCCACCCCAATATCTGGAGTGCAACCTTTCTGGATTAGCAGGCTAATTTACATCTGAACATGGCAGATCCATGAAGAGATCCAGACCAAAAGCCTGTAGGTCTAAGCCTCTGCAGTGTTTCCAAAGAGAGCTAATGATGAGTATTGACAAGTTTCTGGATTTTCTAATTACATCCAGCCTAATTACCCAGATGGGCTCCTTTAGTCTCCACCTCTCTCTCTCTTTGTGTGTCCCAAGTCAGAACATTCCTTGGGAAGATCAGTGACCTCTGTCCTCAGGGTTCTCTTCGTACAAGAGAACCGTTAATCACAGATCCTGTTCTATGACCCTTGTCTAATGTGGATGAGTGTCACCAGAAAATAAATCCACTTTGATATTTTGTCTCCTCCACTTGTAATTTCTACATTTCTATTTTACAGCTAGCCTTGCTCCAGGTTGCCAGCAGCCACTGAAACTTCCTCCACAGCCAGGAGCTGCCTGGAATAGAGTCACTGCCTGTGTCAGCCACCTACATGTGCAGCAGACATAGCCAGGATAGCATAGTAACTATCAGAGAGCATTTTATTTTAGACATTTCTTAGACCAAACCAACATTCAGGACAGAGTTCTGGGAAAGGTATTAGATGTCCAGAGTACCAATTTTGAGGATGCTTCGAATTTGGTAAAATTTTGATAAGAATTGAAGAGCATATGGATTATTTGATATTTTTGTCCTTTCCTATAGGTATGGGAACTTGAGACTGGCCTCCAAATATACCAGATTTTAGACCCTCATGGCATGAACGTTGAACTGACATCTGCAGCTGTTGATGAAAATGGATTTCTTTTTGCTACAGGAGCATATAATGGTCTGTTTATTTCCAGAACATAGCCTCCTTGCTTTAGTGTCCTGAGAATTTGTGCTATTAACTCATTAGTTCTTTGGGGTAGAGGGAGAGCAGGAATCAGGCTGGAATATGTAAGCTTGACAGTGAAATTCCTGTGCCCAAGTGAACACTGCTAGACTTTCTTATCTCATGAACATCAATGACTTGATATTGAGATTAAAAATTATCAATACCTTATATTGCATTTATATATTAAATAGTTGCTTTAATGGTTTGCAAAAGTCTTCCACATACACCGTCTGCATTTCAGTCTTTGGTGGGACTTCGGTGTTGCATTAACTCATTCCATCCTTCCACTCTTGGGCACCATCAGCTAAGAGATAAACTTTAGATTCAGTGCTTGCTAACAATGGTTTTACTGACAGTAGATTTCAAAGCAGAAAAAAAAACCAGCCAATTTGGTTACATGATCCCTAGAATTCTACACTGGACTTGTTTATGTGTCCAGGCTCCTAGAGGACATGACCCATGTCAAACTCGAGAAGATGTCGGGCCCCTGTTGCATGATGTCAAAAGACACTCCTTGTGTCGAGGGGCACTGCACATGACTTCCAGGAACAAGAGACCCTGCCTTTCACCTCCCTTTGTTCTGAACCCCCGTGGAAGAATGGCTTTATCTAGACAATACGACCAACAGCACCCGCTACTCAGGATATAATTTGTTCGTGAGATGTGTCTAATAAGTAAGTGCTGGCTCACAGCCAATTGATGAATTGAGTAAGCATCCTGATGTGAGAGTCTAACTTTTTAAAGCATGAGGAGATGATGACACAGCATGAAGTAAAATCATGAATGCTGAGTTGAAGGGGTATGAATAAGTGCAACTGCCCTTTGCGTGGAATAGCTCTTAAGAAAGCAGTCTCCCTGTTCCATAAGCATTCCTGCATGTATATGAAAATTAGTTATATGTGTAACAGAAATTCTGAGTAACATACACAATCATTATGAGGCATAAGCATTAAACAATTCAATACATGACTGATGATAGCATTATTTTCATGCTAGCAAGCCACATTTTACTATTATCTCAGAATCTAGAGATCCTTTAAATATTGACAGTTTGTCAATATTAAATTGACAAGGATCCAGGATATAGGACACCCTAGAAAGTGGAATTCTCTTGACTTCCAGAGCAGCTCTACCCATAAGCCCCTGGTCCCTCTTCATTCTTACTCACCTGACACTTAGAAAGAGCTGGACAGAAGCTCTCCCTGCTCTCCATCCCTCAAATTGGACTGCCAAAGTCCCAGGGTCACAAGAAATCCGGGGTCTACATAACCGAGGAATGTATGAGAATATGATAACTTCTAATTGTTTGTATGACTATTTTCCTATAATACCCTAGAGTCCTTGAGGGAAGGAACTATGATTATTCACTTTATATCCCACGCTTCTACCTCAATGCTGAGTTTACAGGAAGTATTTAATCAATGATGTTGTTGTCTAACAAATGATGGGGGCTGTGAGTGTTGCTGATGGGGACAACCCAGCACTGGGGAAGGACGACACTCTGCTGGATGTCTAGCAGGGTTAGAATTGAGAGGTAACAAGTTAGTGTGGGGGGATAATGGAGGAGATAAAAAGTGCTATAAGGCATGGCCCACTGGATCCTAACCCTGAGGTGGCCATTGCATGTAGAAGCCTGTGTGAAAAATAATCTTCCTTGCAGAGCAGTGACCTGGAGACAGGCACTCCACAGCTACACTGATTATCATCCCTGCTGGCCCCTTCATCCAGGTTCCCCAAACAAAGGAATAAAGTTAACAATAGAGAAAGCATCTCAGTGCATTTGAGCTGCTACGATAGCATACCATAACTGGGTGTTTTTAAACAACAGGGATTTATTTCTTACAGTTCTGGAGGCTGAGAAATCCAAGGTCAAAGCACTGGCAGATTTGGTGCCTCTGAGGGCCCTGTTCCTGGTTCACAGACAGTGCCTTCTCACTGAGTCCACACCTGATACAAGAGGCAAGGCAGCTCTGTAGGGCTTATTTCATAAGGGCACTAATCCCATTCATGAGGGCGCCACCTCCTGACCTAATAGTCTCCAAATATCATCACATTGGGGATTAGGTTTCAAACAGAAAGTAGGATTCCAATATTAGAAAAAACTCGACACTCCTTTTTCATTTCTCTCCCATACAACCAACAAAAGAACTCCAAACTCAATGGTTTCTTATCTGCTGAGATTCCCTCAAACCTTTTATTGTCCAGTAAGAGCTGGAGTCTGCACCTTAAGAAATGTGGCAGATTACTGGAATGATCTTTTATTGTCAATAATAACTGTAGCATGACAGCTAATAGTCCCATGTCAGGAAGGGAGTATTTAGCACTCTGGAAAACATTGAAGAGAATAGACAGAAAAGATCCACTTAAGAGCGAACTCTCAGATAGGGGTGTCTGACGGTAGATTTCAGGACATTGATTGCTCCAGGTTTATTCATTCATTTATGTTTGTTTATTTGGGTTTTTTGGAGACAGTGTCTTTTTATGTTCTATGAGCTATAGTGCAGGGGCATCATAATGGCTTACTGACGCCTCTCAAGTAGCTGGGACTAGAGACATGTACCACTATGCCTGCCTAATATATTTTTTAATTTTTGTAGAGTTTTTTTTAATTTTTATAGAGATGAGGGGAGGTGGTCTCACTCTTGCCCAGGCCACTGTCACACTCCTGGCCTCAAGCGATCCTCCTGCTTCAGCCTCCCAAGGTGCTGTTGGGATTATAGGCATGAGCCACCTGACCCTGGCCCATGTTTATTTTTTATCTCCTATGACAAATCAAGACATATAGAAATATGCTTCATGCACAGCAAGCCTGGGAAGACTCGCCCATCAATCTTTGTAGGAAATAAATATAGGGTAAATTCTTGGCAGAAAGCTTTCAATCAGATGAATTTTCTCTGTTAAAGCCAAGCTTTCTATAAATCATTTTTACCCACATAGTCTTTTCTCTGTGTACTCAGGAACAGTCAAAATCTGGGACTTTGGCAGTGGGCAGGAGATGAAAGTGTTGCCAGAAGGAAAAGACTGGAAGGAGGAAGAGCACTGGATACAACGCCTGATTTTCCTCAAGTCCCAGGAGAAGCACCAGTACCTGGTCCTTGTCTTGGAGCGCAATGGAAACATCAAAATGATCCAGGTCTACAATCCCATCTTATATTTGGGCTGAAGGTGCCCTTCTGGGGAAAATTGAATGAGGTTATTTAATGCCTCTCTTGCCAGTCAGCTGGAGCCAGTATTTATCCTCCATCTGCCTGTGCTGCTTCTAAGTAACTTTGCCTCTTTTCAAGCAAAGGAGAAAAAAGAATAGTCGCCCAGCCACTGCATCCTGCCAATCAAGCTTTTGCTGGAGGATTAGTCAGGGTCCCCTAAAGCAGGTATCAGAAGGGCGACATTCCTTCACAGATGCCACCTCTGACATTGATTATGCCCACGTTTGGGAATAATTCACTGGCAGAAATTCTCCCCCACATGCTCTTGTCTCTTATAAATGATAATGCATTCAGGGATGCTCAAGACACTTTTTTAATTTGTTGCCAGAATCACTTTGTTTATTTTAAGGTTAATGATACAATCTGCTCAGGGATGTTTTGGGAGGATGGAGGCAGGCTATTTTATTTTTCCTGTGAATCTATTACCACTTAGGAATGCTAATGCCTTCTTCAAATTTAAACTGAAGACTGGATCATTTATTCTGGCTATTGAGTGAATCTCAACTTGTCACCTAGAACTCAAGGACTCATCACCTGTATTATTCCCCTTCTGACAGCTAAGATCGGAGACAGCCTTGACTAGTCTGGTAATCAGGAAGGACTACCTTGATTAAGATAACTGATGACCTTAAGGATGGAAGAAAGAAGTGAAAAACTTCCCTGATATAATATACTCTTCCCTTTAGAGCAATCTAAAATGGTAGTGTGGAAAGGAACTTCTTACACTCTAAAACACACCAATATGTTGATTTTTCTTGTTTAAGTTAGTGCAATTGGTCATCAGAAAGCCCTGTTGTCACAAATACTCCTTTTTTCTAGGCTGCAGAAAGTAACATGGAACTAGTAACATGTCAAAATTTTGAGGGGTTCTGCTGTAGCATGTTTCCCTTTTATTATTCTGCTTCTCCATTCAGAATCTGTAGATGAAATTGATAAGGGCTAAAACCCTCTATTATTCACATTTATATTCCTGTCCTGCCCAGAGCAGATGCTCAGTAAGAATTGAAAGAATAAAGAAGTATAAGAAACCTCTTGTAAAGCAGACAACAACACACATATGAGGGGGTATTTGGAATCTTTTGCTAATGCTGGAGGGGACAGCTTTACAATATGAATAATGTTGAAATCACATTTATTTATTAATGTATTTTTATTTACTTATTATTATTTGCTATTAATGATTTGATTTACATATTTATTCATTTTTTCAACCATTGAACAAATGTTTGCCATATACCTAAAAGATACCTTTCTTTCCATCATGAAATTTACAATTTAATAAGAAGGACTTATACTGATCCACCCACTGTAAGTGTTATGAGGGCTTGCACAAAGTGCTACAAAAGCTTATGATGGTGAGGTTGTTTTCAGCCCAATTTGAGAACCAAAGAAGATTTCTCTTTCCACTGATTTCCAATTGAATTCAATACAATTCAAGAAATATTTTGGCTGGGCACCACGGCTCATGTCTGTAATATTAGTACTCTCGGGAGGCTGAGGTGGCAGGATTTCTTAAGCTTAGGAATTCGAGACCAGCCTGAGAAATAGTGAGACTCATCTCTACTAAAAAAATTGGGCATTGTGACAGGTGCTTGTAGTTCCAGGTTACTCTGGAGGCTGAGGCTTGGGAGGTAGAGTTAGGAGGATGGCTAGAGCTCAAGAGTTTGAGGTTGCTGTGAGCTAGGCTGATGCCATGGCACTAGGCTGCGGCAACAGAGCGAGACTCTGTCTCCAGGGCGGAAAAATTGTGCACTCAAACATATGCTGGGAATAATTTCAAATCCCAGAATTCTGAGAGAAATAAGGTATTGAATAATTAGATTACACCAACCAACTCCCCACCAAAAACAATGAAAAGTTCTGGATAAAATGTGTTTTAAATCTCCTATCATGAAAGAGCCGACAGTGTAGTAAGTAAATAGCAGACCAAAATTTAAATGAAAGTGGAGACTGGGAGAAATAAATGGAGGACCCAAATACCACTGCTACTTTTGCCCCAAAGACCTCTTCCAAAGCAAACTGAGTTTCAATTTTGGACTCTTGGCAGATTAAGAGAGGCAAAAGAAGCCATGGCCCAGAGCCTACCTAAGACAAACAGTTAAATGCATGTACCATGTCCATGATATCATGACACTGAACCAAGAAGGGAAAAAAGGAAGAGGAGTGGGGGAGAAAAAAAGACAAGGTAGAATCCTGTCCCTGAGAAACCATGGCCCAATACAGACTCTTACATTCATTTGCAAACCAGAATATCAATGCAGACGTAGTCAAAGAAATCTCAACTCTGAACTTGGATGTAGATCGCCCAACACTGGTAGTTCTACCAGGCATTGGCAGAAAAAAACACAAGTCCATTCTGGAAGGAGGTACCTTCATCTCAGGCCACAGGCAAAACAAGTAAGCCAGTGAGGAAACAAGACGGTATGGTTGGGGCACAGGAATATGTAAGTAGAGCCACAGAACAAAAACAAGGCAGAAGTGGCATGGCAGACTCGTGTGCCACGAACAGACTCTTCAACACATGGCTTTGGAGCTACTGGAAAGCCATATGGAAAAAAAATCAATACCCTAAATTTTGGTGTACCATCTAGGACTACCTTTTCCTTATAGATTAATGACTTAAAGCTATTAATTAAAAGGCAGAAGATTGTCTTTATGACTTCAAGATAAAGAACTATCTTAGGCTCAGCACTTGTAGCACAGTGGTTATGGTGCCAGCCACATACACCAAAGTTGGTGGGTTTGCACCTGGCCCAAGCCAGCTAAGCAATAATGACAACTGCAACAAAAAATAGCTGGGTGTTGTGGTGGGTGCCTGTAGTACCAGCTACTTGGGAGGCTGAGGCAAGAAAGTCACTTAAGCCCAAAAGTTTGAAGTTGCTGTGAGCTGTGATGCCATCGTGTTCTACAGAGGGTGACATAGTGACACTCCGTCTCAAGAAAAACAAAAATATCTTCAATCAGACTCAAAAATCACTAATTCTAAAGGAAAAGATGAATATATTTAAGTACATTAAACCAAGAGTAGTATCTAACTGGATTAGTGTCCAAAATTCTTAGATAAGAAGGTACACAGTTCAATATAAAAATGAAAAAAAGGCACTTCAAAAACAGAAAACCCAAATGGTCAATAAACATATAAAAAGCTGCTAAATCTCATTAGTAATCAGGAGAATTCAAATTAGAATTACAATAAATTTGGTTGAAAAACATAAATGTGATAATACCAAGGTTTAGCATGGCTGTGGAAAAATGGTAGCACTCATACCCTGCTAATGTTGGTGTGAGTTGTATGCATACTCACGGTTGGAGACCATTTTGACATTCTTGAATTACAAGGCCTTTTATTGAGAAATCTGTAAATGTCATTTCTGTGACAGTGTTGCCGATCATAAATTCAAAGCTGTATTGATTCTTTTTCCTTTATAAGTAACTCATTCCTTCTCTCTGAAAACTTAATGAGATGTCATTTTTGTGCTTGAAGTCTAAAGGGCCTGCCTGCCTTTTCTCATTGGTTCCACAGAGGACTTTTCAGTCTGCAACCTTAAGTATCTCTTCCAGCTCAGGGAATTTCTGTATTATTATTTGTTTATTCAATGTCTCTCTTGTATCTGTTATTTTTCTTAGCCCCTACTGTGTGTTCTTTAAAGAAAAAGATCTTCTTAAGTGAACCCATTAACATAATACATGTTCTCAGTATTATGTGAACTGCTGTTTTCCTAGAGGACTGATTCCTCAAGGCCTGTCTGCCAGTACCAATCTAAGATTAAAAGATTTCATTAAGCAGGGGTGAAATAGAAAAAATAAAAGTTAATTTTACTTTTTAAATTTTAAGGTTGTGTCTTCCCTACTGTTTTGTATTAGTGTAGCTTTTCTTTTCATAAAATGATGATAGTAAGGGTTCTCCCTAAGTAAAAATTAAATGGTAGTAAAATTAAATGTTTTACTTGGTAAAATGAAATGTTTTTTGTTTTTTTTTTGTAGAGACAGAGTCTCATTTTATGGCCCTCGGTAGAGTGCTGTGGCCTCACACAGCTCACAGCAACCTCCAACTCCTGGGCTTAAGCGATTCTCCTGCCTCAGCCTCCCGAGTAGCTGGGACTACAGGCGCCTGCCACAACGCCCGGCTATTTTTTGGTTTGCAGTTTGGCCAGGGCTGGGTTTGAACCTGCCACCCTCGGTATATGGGGCCGGCGCCTTACCGACTGAGCCACAGGCGCCGCCCGGTAAAATGAAATGTTAATAACTCTAAGTCAGTCTTTGAGAATTGCTTTTAAAAAGTTGTGGCTCCCTGAATTCAGTAAGTCCAAGTGGCACTGTCCTAAGTGGTTCAGTTGAAACCAGTTAAACTGACTAAAACCACTGTAGCCAACTCATACCAACTGGGGAGCATCTGGGTCTAACTAATCTATTTTTTACTCAGTGTACCAATATCTGATCACTCTCTGGATATGTTGTGATTCCTTCTATTCTCACTATGACATACCTTATAACCAAAGAATTCACCGATAGATAGGAGTATTATTGGCCCATACTTTTAAATTAACATAGACATGAGATAATAGAGGCCTCTGGGAGACACCTAGAATCATTACACTTTAAAACATGGAAGTAGTTTTATTCATCAACTAGCTGAAATCCTCATTTTACAAATAAAAACATAAAGCCAAAAAAGATATGTATCTTGCCTAAAGTAGCACTAGAACTAAAAATAGACATCTGAAGTTTTCACTCTTACACCAATATTTTCTCCACTTTTCCACAGCTACTTTTCAACCTACAAAGATCCTGTTCTACTAGCAAAATAACCAAACTAAAAAAAATTTAAAAAATAACCAAAATTTAAAAATAACCAAACTAAAAAAAATTTTTTTCATAAAAAATGAAAAGTTAATGGCATTTCATCAATAATAACCTGTTAGAAAAATATAGGCAGAATAAATGATCACATTACAATAGCAAGCAAAAATATGAGGTACCTAACATAAATTAATCAAAAAATATGCAGTTTTGTGTAAAAAAAAAAAACAACCTTGAAGGACATTAAACAAGAAGCCACTATCAAATAAATTGAAGAGGTATACTATGTTCACAAATGGCATATCATAAAGGTATTATCGGGACATTAAAATCTAAAACCCCAAGCTTGTTTTTAAAGTCCAGAAGAAAAGCAGAGTGATAGAAAAATGGGGAAAGGACAGGGAAAGAAACCAAGGTAATGCACAGACACATGAAAAAATGTTTAAGCCACTCGATTAAGGAAATGTGATTAATGCAATTAATAAACTTAATTTTTAAATGTCCAATTTCAAACCCATCAGATATGCAAAAACCTTATTTTAATCCATTAATAGTAAGAATGTGAAGAAAGGGGAACTCTCACCCACTTCTGGAGAAAGTAAGCATTGGTAACACTGCCTGGAAGAGCATTTGGTGGTATCAAAGTAAAGTTGCTGATATGCATGTCTCAACACGATAATTCTACTCTCAGCAGATATATGGTGTAGAAACTGTGGCCCCTGGTGAAATGCTGCAAAAAAATTTCCATATAGACGAACAGTGAAACTTTGGCAACAACCTGTACGTCCATCGGTAGGAGAATGGACAATTACACTGTAGTGTATTCATACAATGCTGTAAAGCAGTTAAAAATAAATGGATGGGAGTTCCATGAAATAACCTGTTTAAATGTCAAAAACACAAAATTGAGTGAAATACACAAATCGAAGAAAAATCCATGTAGTTGGTTAATATAAAATGGTTTAAAGCCTGAAAGCAATATCATATATATGTTGAACACAGGTGTGTATGTGAAGAAATATTAAAATTTTCATATTTTCATAATTAACATCACATTCAGGTTATTGGCTACTCGGGGAAGGAAACGAGAAAGATAAATTATATTAGCAAGGGATAGATGGGCTTAAGATTTAATAAAGCTAGTTTGTGGATATATCAGAGTATATTCTATTTTTCTCATCTCTTTAAAACAATCCAAAATAAAATAATTAGTTGAACTTTTCCTGTGCCCCCCGGGTTTCTATTAAAGGGTAAGGAAGATGATTTTTACCTCATGGTCATATGGGAGCTGCCCGACGTCATACCATTTCTGCAAGATGGGAATCGCACTCTGCACCTGAGGACGTCTAGTAAAGATAAGAACACGGCTCTTCCTTTCCCACACATCAAGTTAATAGTTGAGAGAAATGTTTCTCCACACACCAATGTAAGTTTCCTTTCTTGATTCTTTTTTAAAATTGTTACTTTCTGTTATGAAAACACTCACAAACAGAAGTACAGAAAATCATGCAAAGAACTTCTGTGTACCATTGCTCCGCTTCCAAAGTTGTGCTTGGCTCAAACATTCTTTATTCTCACCACTTCCCCATGACCCCTACCGATGGGTGGAAACAAATCCCGGACAGTCTTTCATCTCCATGTAGTCAGTGCATAGCTCTGAACCATAATGACTCCCCCAAATGATCATCTTACCATTATTTTCTAAAATATTTTAAAAATAATTTACAAGAAGTCTTTAATGTCATCACATGCTCATTCAGTGTTCATATTCCTCCGGATCCAAGAAAAGTCCATTTGTTGCGGTTGGTTGATAAATCTGTTACATATCTTTTTTTTTTTTTTATTAAATCATAGCTGTGTACATTAATGCAATCATGGGGTACAATGTGCTGGTTTTATATACAAATCGAAATATTTTCATCAAACTGGTTAACATAGCCTTCGCGGCATTTTCTTAGTTATTGTGTTAAGACATTTATATTCTACACCTAGTAAATTTCACCTGTACCCTTGTAAGATGCACCGCAGGTGTGGTCCCACCAATTACCCTCCCTCCACGCATCCTCCTCCTCCCCTTCTCTCCCTCTCCCCTTTCCCCTTCTTCTTGGGCTATAATTGGGTTATAGCTTTCGTTTCGTAGTAAGGCTGAGTACATTGGATACTTTGCTAAGAAGAATATGTTCCAATTCCATCCATGTAAACTGTTACATATCTTTTAAATCTATAGATATTTATGTCTCTCTTTTTCTCTTACGATTTATGTATTAAAGAAATTGGACACGCCTGTAATCCTAGCACTCTGGGAGGCAAGGCAGGTGGATTGCTTGAGCTTAGGAGTTCAAGACCAGCCTGAGCAAATGCAAGACCCCATCTCTACTAAAAATAATAATACAAAAACAAGACCCCATGTCATTCTCCTTCATGAGTGACCCACTTCCAACTCTCTTTAAAAGTGCTCTGAACTTTCTCTTTGTTCTTTCTAAATAAAATCTCTCTTTGTTACTCTGAAAAACATAAAAATAAAAATAGAAAAACTAGCTGGGCATTGTGGCTGACCCCTGTATTCCCAGCTAGTTGGGAGGCTGAGGCAGGAGGATCACCTGAACCCAGGAGTTTGAGGTTGCTGTGAGCTATGAGGCCACAGCCCTCTAGCCAGGGGCAACAGAGACTCTGTCTCAAAAAATAAAAATAAAAATAAGAAAATAAAGAAACTGGACATTTGCCACTTTCTGATTTTGCTGACTATAATTCTATTATCTGGTAGTTAAATCTGGTAGTAGGCTTAATTGACCACAACTCTTTTTCCATGGCAAGACCCTTTCATAGATGGTGTCGTGTCCTTCCATCAGGCTTCAACATAAAGACTGGACGTCTCTTTTGGTATTTTGGTGGCCACCAACAATCACTACCTGTGTCTATTACATCATTCACAGCTGCCACTTTGCCCCTCTGCTTCTTTCATTACTAGAATGTATCTTTAGTGGAAAACTCTCCTCCATGATATGTCTGGTTACAGTGAAGTACTGTTTATACAGAAAAGCAAAATAATTAATGAGTTGTTCCTTGTATTTATCAGGTTCTCTAGCATATTCCAAAGGTGGCCGGTGAATTTTGTTTATTTAATAATAATATCAACTCACAAATTTCAGTATTCTTGATGCGTTCCAGTCAATCGCACTTGCTATTACGAAGGCTCAAATTGTCTCACCTCAAGCTGGTTACAGCCTCTTCCGGCTCCTGAGTTCTGACAAGACCCCAGGAATTCTAGATAGCTTCCGGATATGACAAGGTGCTCCAGCCTCCTGCTATACATTTTTCTAAGTTGTTCTTTCTCTTCCAATATTTTAAAATAATTTGGTATGTTAGGAATATTAGGACTATACTTACACATGTCTGGATACTCAGGTCATTACGACAGATATTAGTCCTCCATGATGTAAGATCTAAATATTTTTTCCTGTTTCTTATTAGTGTTTACATTTTTGTCGTGGCAATGCTGACTTCTGAAAAGCTGGGTGTAGATGAGTCTTCTGGTTTCATAAACTACTTCTTGGAAATAATTACAAGGCTTCTTCAGGCTTCATTTAGGGATCTAAAAATAGGTCATCTATCAGTCTAAAAATAACTCACCTCTCTAAAAATAGCTAGCTCTTTTAAATTCTTTTAGATTTTAATAAGAATATTAAGTTTGAGACCATAACAAAAGGTTGCAAAATGACTCTCTACGTTTTCTAGCCAACTATTAATTTTCATCTCTTTTATATTAATTTTATCTAGAGTTTTCAAGGTCAGTTAATAAAATCCCAACCTTTTTTTTTTTTTTTTTTTGTGGTTTTTGGCCGGGGCTGGGTTTGAACCCGCCACCTCTGGCATATGGGACCGGCGCCCTACTCCTTGAGCCACAGGCGCCGCCCACCAACTTTCTTTTTTCAAACTTCCTTTTTTTCAAAGCTTCTCCTCTTGCTCTGATGTTGTCACTTGCGATCCATCTTATGGTTAAAATATATTTCAAAGTAAAATGAAGAGCTCAGTACATGTCACCAGATATGTGTATGTATCATTAACTAGAACTCACTGTTTATGTTTTTTAGTGATATTAACATGAAATAAAATGCACAAAATTTAAGTGTTCTGTTCAATGATTTTTTTAAGAACAAAAAACAACTCAACCCCCCCATTGTGATCAACAACAGCAGTATCACCCAGAAAGGGTCCTCATGCCCTGCCTGTCACCCAAAGGCAACAACTGCTATAATCTCTTTCACCAAAGATTTCGTTTTTCTTATTCTATGATGTCACAGAAGTGAAATAATGTACTATGTAAGGTTTGGTTTGTCTAGCATAACGCTACTGAGATTTGCCTGTGTTTCTGCTATCATGATGTAGCTTACTCCTTTTCATGCCTGAGTAATGTTGCTCCATAACTTCTTTTAAAAGGATTCTTGAAATGTTTGTGACCAAGAAAAGGTTAATAACAATGGGCATACTTTAGAGATTTTGTGGGTTTGTTTCCAAACTATTGCAATAGACCAAATATTACAATAGAGTCACACAAAATGCTTCGTTTTTCAATGCTTGTAAAAGTTACGATTATGTTATACCGTAGTCTATTCAGTGTGCAATTGCCTTATGTACAAGGAGATTTACATGCCTTAATTTAAAATGTAATTGCTAAAACATGCTAACAGTCATCGGAGCCTTCAGAAGTCGTAATCTTTTTTCTGGTGGAGGATCTTGGCTGCCGACTGCTGAGGGTGGTGGTTGCTGAAAGCTTGGATGGCTGTGGCAATCCCTCCCCTCCCCTCCCCTCCCCTCCCCTCCCCTCCCTTCCCTTCCTTTCCCTTCCCTTCCCTTCCCTTCCCTTGTCTCACTCTATTGCCCAGGCTAAAGTGCCATGCTGTCCTAGCTCATGGCAACCTCAAACTCCTGGGCTTAAGCAATCCACCTGCTTCAGCCTCCCCAGTAGCTGGGACTACAGGCACCTATCATGACACCCGGCTAGTTTTTCTTTCTTTTTTTTTTTTTAGTAGAGACAGGACGGTGGGGAGGTGTGTGTGTGGGGGGGGAGTTCACCACACCCGGCCGGGTGTGGCAGTTTCTTAAAATGAGACAGCAATAAAATTTGCCCCATCAATTGACTTTTCTTTTCATGAAGCATTTCTCTGTAGCATGAGATGCTGTTTGATAACATTTTACTTATAGAAGAACTTCTTTCAAAATTGGAGTCAACCCCTACTACTGATTTATGAACTAAGTTGATGTGATAATCTTAATCCCTCTTTGTCATTTCAACAAGGTTCACAGCATTTTCGCCAGTAGATTGCATCTCAGGAAAACACTTTGCTCAGCTACAAGAAGCAACTCCTCATTTGCTCAAATTTTATCACTGGGTTGCAGCAATTCAGTCACATCTTCAGGCTCCACTTCTAATTCTAGTTTTCTTGCTCTTTCTGCGACACATGCAGTTACCTCCTCTACTCAAGTCTTGAATTCTTCAAAGACTCATATGAGGTCTGGAATCAACATCTTCCAAATTCCTGTTAATGTTGGCATCTTGATCACCACTCACGAATCATGAATGTTCTTAATGACATCTAGAATGATGAATCCTTTCCAGAAGGCTTTCAATTGACTTTGTCCACATCGGTTACTATCTGTAAAAAGCTGAAATGACTCCTTGATGCATGGACTGTAGAATGGTGGTTGTGTTAGCAGACATGAGACCATTAACCCCATTGTACGTCCACGGAAGTAAAGAAGCAAAATAAAACAACTCCTCATACATCTCTGTAAGAGCGCTTTGGGGCTTAGAAGGCAGGCATTGACTTCTTCAGCTAGTTGAGTCCCAGGTGGCATCTTCTTCCAATCTTTTGTCTGCAGTGAAAATCAGTTGTTTAGTGTGGCCGCCTTCACCGGTCATCTCAGCTAGGTCTTCTGGATAGCCTGCTGCAGTTTCTCCACCAGCACCTGCTGCTTCACCGTGCAATTTTATTTTATGGAGGAGGCTTCTTGCCTTAAACGTCTTGAACCAGTGTCAGCTAGCTTTAAGCTTTTTGTTTGCAGCCTCCTCCCCTCTTTTGGCCTCCATAAAATTGAAGAGAATTAGGGCCTTGCTCTGGATTATGTTTTGGAATGTGTGGCTGCTTTGATCTATCCAGACCACTCAAACTTTCTCCATATCAACAAGGCTGTTTCACTTTTTATCACCTGTGTGTTCACTAGAATCGCGTTTTTAATTTCCTTCGAGAACTTTTCCTTCGCATTCACAACTTGGCTGTTGGATGAAACGGGCCTACCTTTCAGCCTATCTCAGCTTTCAATGTGCCTTCCTTACTAAGCTTAATCATTTCTAGCTTTTGATTTCAAGTGAGACATGTGTGTCTCTTCCTTTCAGTTGAATATGTAGTGGCCTTTGTGAGGTTATTAATTGGCCTCATTTTAATATTCTTGTATCTCAGGGAATAGGGAGGCCCTAGGAGATGGAGAGCGGGGGGAATGGTGGCGCAGTGAGAGCACAAATATTTATCCAATGAGTCTGCCATCTCATTAGCACCATCCACGGTACCCCACAACAACTGCAATACTAACACTGAAGATCTCTGAACACAGATCACCATACCAGATATAATAATAATTTAAAAGTTTGAAATACTGCAAGAATTACCCAAATGTGACACAGAGACACAAAGTGAACACATGCTGTTAGAAAAAAAAAAGAAAATCACACCAATAGACTTGCTAGATGCAAGGTTGCCACAGACCTTCAATTCACAAAATACACACGATCTACAAAGCACAACAAAGTCATACACAATGAAACGAGGTGTGCCTGTACTAACTGGAGTTTGGATGCACTTAAAGATGTGTCAGACGTAGTTCTATGTATTGAGTTAGGCAACTTCACTTAAAATCTCCTTAGGTTTCTGCTGACTCTTCCTCGATGCGGCAGGCACATGTGTGCACATATGGGAATGAAGCGTTTGGGACATATGTTTGTGGCTGGAAGATAGAAAAATGTTTGTTCCCATAAAAATATAAACCAGTTAGGACCTCTATAAAGAAAACTATGAAATCCTCAGAAAGGAAATAGCAGAGGATATTAACAAATGGAAGAACATAGCATGCTCATGGCTTGGAAGAATCAACATTGTTAAAATGTCTATACGTCCCAAAGCAATCTACCTATTCAATGCCATTCCTATCAAAGTACCTACATCGTACTTTCAAGATTTGGAAAAAATGATTCTGCGTTTTGTATGGAACCGGAAAAAACCCCGTATAGCTAAGGCAGTTCTCTGTAACAAAAATAAAGCTGGGGGCATCAGCATACCAGATTTTAGTCTGTACTACAAAGCCATAGTGCTCAAGACAGCATGGTACTGGCACAAAAACAGAGACATAGACACTTGGAATCGAATTGAAAACCAAGAAATGAAACTAACATCTTATAACCACCTAATCTTTGATAAACCAAACAAGAACATACCTTGGGGGAAAGACTCCCTATTCAATAAATGGTGTTGGGAGAACTGGATGTCTACATGTAAAAGACTGAAACTGGACCCACACCTTTCCCCACTCACAAAAATTGATTCAAGATGGATAAAGGACTTAAATTTAAGGCATGAAACAATAAAAATCCTCCAAGAAAGCATAGGAAAAACACTGGAAGATATTGGCCTGGGGAAAGACTTCATGAAGAAGACTGCCATGGCAATTGCAACAACAACAAAAATAAACAAATGGGACTTCATTAAACTGAAAAGCTTCTGTACAGCTAAGGAGACAATAACCAAAGCAAAGAGATAACCTACACAATGGGAAAGGATATTTGCATATTTTCAATCAGACAAAAGCTTGATAACTAGGATCTATAGAGAACTCAAATTAATCCACATGAAAAAAGCCAACAATCCCATATATCAATGAGCAAGAGACATGAATAGAACTTTCTCTAAAGATGACAGATGAATGGCTAACAAACACATGAAAAAATGTTCATCATCTCTATATATTAGAGAAATGCAAATCAAAACAACCCTGAGGTATCATCTAACCCCAGTGAGAATGGCCCACATCACAAAATCTCAAAACTGCAGATGCTGGCGTGGATGTGGAGAGAAGGGAACACTTTTACACTGCTGGTGGGACTGCAAACTAGTACAACCTTTCTGGAAGGAAGTATGGAGAAACCTCAAAGCACTCAAGCTAGACCTCCCATTTGATCCTGCAATCCCATTACTGGGCATCTACCCAGAAGGAAAAAAATCCTTTTATCATAAGGACACTTGTACTAGACTGTTTATTGCAGCTCAATTTACCATCGCCAAAATGTGGAAAGAGCCTAAATGCCCACCAACCCAGGAATGGATTAACAAGCTGTGGTATATGTATACCATGGAATATTATTCAGCCATTAAAAAAAAATGGAGACTTTACATCCTTCGTATTAACCTGGATGGAAGTGGAAGACATTATTCTTAGTAAAGCATCACAAGAATAGAGAAGCACGAATCCTATGTACTCAATCTTGATATGAGGACAATTAATGACAATTAAGGGTATGGGGGGGGAAACAGAAAGAGGGACGGAGGGAGGGGGGTGGGGCCTTAGTGTGTGTCACACTTTATGGGGGCAAGACATGATTGCAAGAGGGACTTTGCCTAACAATTGCAATCAGTATAACTGGCTTATTGTGCCCTCAATGAATCCCCAACAATAAAAAAAAAAAAAATATATATATATATATAAACCAGTTGACTTTTTTAAAATATGATCTTCATCATCCTTGTTTGTTGGCTCTAATATTAGCTCAAACCACTTACATTTTTCATCTTTAAGAAACCGGAGAATACAAAAAACTGCAAGCTGTAGAGGGAGCAATTAAAGTCTTTTATTCTCCTTGCCCTTAGTGTAACAACCATAATATAATTTAAAAGAGAGTAATGTAGCTTGTGTGTAGAATTTGGAAAGTATCATTTTATCTTGGGACAGAGAGATACTATATGATTTTTCCTCATAGTCAAATAAATGTCACTGTAGCACTGCAATTTTGAATTTTACTATTGCTAGTTTAAATAAGTAAGTTTTATGGTTAGCTAAAAGGACTTTGAAATCAATATATACAGCGACTGCATCATATTAACATCATCATGTAATGTTTACAAAAGATAAAACAAAATGCATCTCTGCATAGAGTAATTCTAGTCTACTTCTCTTCCCAACTCTACATGTCATTGGAAACTCTGGGTTTAACCATATGTATTTGATATACAAAGCCTTACTTATAGCCAATAAAAGACGAATGTGTAGTGATTGCGGGTAATATAAAGTGTTTCCAAAAAATAAAACTATTGCAATAAGTTACAGAATAACAAAAACATTTGCACCAGAATGTTTATTGCAGCCCAATTCATGATAGCTAAGACATGGAAACAGCCCAAGTGCCCATCGACCCATGAATGGATTAACAAATTGTGGTATATGTACACCATGGAATACTATGCAGTCATAGAAAGATGGAGACTTCACATCTTTTATGTTTACCTGGATGGAGTTGGAACATATTCTTTTTAGTAAAGTAACTCAAGAATGGAAAAACAAATATCTAATGTACTCAGTACTACTACGAAATCAGTATATAGTCACCTACACATTCATATGAATGGCAAAACATAACTATAGTCTAGAAAGTAGAAGGGAAGAGGAGAGAGAAGGGAGGGGAGGGGGGATTTGGGAGGAGGGAGAGTATTTTGGGGGGACCTCACCTAATGTGCCTTATACAATGGTACATTTCAAAACTGTTAAGAAATGAGTATAATTGTGATGGATGTGTTACTTAGGTCAATGTAAACATTTCACATTGTATATCGAAGCAGCACCCTGAACCCCATAAATGCATCAATGTACAAAGTTATGATTTAATAAAAATTAATTTAAAAAAAGCTACAGAATAAATTATTGAAGTATAATAAAAATGTCTTTTAGGATCTTAATGCAAGGGTAAATTATCTCTGATTTTGAATCCTTATTTTTTTTTTTTACTTATCATAATTACTATAGCACTTCTGTCTTGCAACATTCTTTAAAATTACAATATAGGTAGGAAATTTGCAAAAGCCTCGTAGGAAAAATAATTGAATTGTGCCAGAAATTATTTCCCTAAAACTCTTTTATTTATGAATAAATACCTGTGATGTACCATGCACTGTTCTTTGCATGTGGAATGCCAGGACTAATGTGGTACAGTACCTGTCCGACAGGCGTACAGCAGAGGCCTTAGAACACTGGGGAGAGGAGGATGCTCCTGGAGAAGATAACTGCTGAATTAGATCTAAGAATTATCAGGAGTTACTGTGGCCCAGATAGGACGTTTCCAGAGGGCAGTGAAAAGGCGAAGTGGATCCCAAGCGGAGGACACACAAACACAGTCATGGAGACGAGATGTTACCTGGTTTGTGAAGCGTAACTACAAGTGTCTCAGGGTGGCTGGAGTAAGGGAGTGGTAGAAGATGAAGATGAACAGATCTGTGGGGATTGGACCAGGCCTCCAGTGGTAAGGAGCCTGAGTATCTTTACCATTGAAGAAATGGAAAATCACAGAAAGAAAGAGGCTTAGATAAAAAATGATCCTGGGCAGTGCCTGTGGCTCAAGGAGTAGGGTGCCGGAGGCTGGAGGTGGTGGGTTCAAACCCAGCCCCAGCCAAAAACCACAAAAAAAAAAAAAAAAGAAAAAGAAAAATGATCCGATCAGATTTGTGCTGTGGGTAGCTCATCTTTGCTGCTGCCTAGATGATAGATTTGAACAGGACAAGACGAATGGCAGAAGATTCTGGCAATAGGCTACTGTTTTAATTGAAAAAAAAAATAAATAAATAAAACAGGTTGCTTGGGGCAGCCCCTGTGGCTCAAAGGAGTATGCCATATGCCAGAGGTGGCAGGTTCAAACCCAAACCTGGCCAAACACTGCAAATGAATAAATAAATAAATAAATAAAACAGGTTGCTTGAATCACACAAAACCTGACATAGAAGAAAAAGTAGTATGTAAATATCCCTCAGCTTCAATTTCTCTCTGGAAAGCAGAAATAAAGTGTCTACAGCAAAAAAAAAAAAAAAAGAAAAGAAAAGCCATGATGGTGGAAATGATAAGGAAGAAATTATTTCAAAAAACATTTAGGCAGTAAAAGTAGTAGAACTTGTAGTTGACTAATGAGTGATTGATTGATGCCATGCAGTGACGAGGAGGATCCTGAGAAGAATCAGGACACCTCCAGGATTTCCAACTTGAATGATGCAGATCATACAAGAGACAAGAATAACGTGAAGGAGCATGCTTAAAGGAGGTGATGTATTAACTTTGAGATACCTGTAAAAATATCTAAGTAATATGGGGGTGGGGGGATGGGGAAGGAGGGAGTGGGGAGGGGCTTGGTGTGTGCCACACCTTCTGGGGGCAAGACATGATTGCAAGAGGGACTTTACCTAACAAATGCAATCAGTGTAACCTGGCTTATTGTACCCTCAATGAATCCCCAACAATAAAGAAAAAAAAAAATCTAAGTAATTACACACACAAGCCTGAAGCTTGTGGGAGGTGACTGCACTAGATTATTAGGTCATTAACATTGAGATGATTATTAAAACATGTGATAAGCTTGCTCAGCAAGATTTGAAAAAAAATAAAAGTAAATGAACTGGAGGTGAAACCTAAGGATATTAATCTTTTAAATGTTCACGGCATAAGAGGGTACCAAATAGAAAATAGAAAAGAAGCCGTTTTCTTTCTTTCTTAGCTGTTAGCTGAGAGCCGGTCTCTGTGAAAAAGGGGCAGTGGCTACTGTAGTGTCGCCATGGCAGACTATTCGACAGAGCCTCCACCCTCTCTGGCTCAGCTGGGGGTGGTAGTGGTGGTGGCAGTGGTGGTGGAGGAGTAAACGATGCTTTCAAAGATGCCCTGCAGAGAGCCCGGCAGATGGCAGCAAAAATTGGAGGTGATGCTGGAACATCACTGAATTCAAATGACTATGGTTATGGGAGACAAAAAAGACCTTTAGAAGATGGAGATCAACCAGATGCTAAGCAAGTTGCTCCTCAAAATGACTCTTTTGGAACAAAGTTACAACCAATGCATCAGCAGCAAAGGTCTGTAAAGACAGAAGAATACAAAGTTCCAGATGGAATGGTTGGCTTTATAATTGGCAGAGGAGGTGAACAGATCTCACACATACAGCAAGAATCTGGATGCAAATTACAGGTAGCTCCAGAGAGTGGTGTCCTTCCAGAAAGGTCATGTATGTTAACTGGAACACCTGAATAGGTCTAATCAGCAAAACGGTCACTGGATAAGATTGTTGAAAAAGGAAGACCAGCTCTTGGCTTCTATCATGGCAATGGACCAGGAAATACAGTTCAACAAATCATGATTCCAGCTAGCCAGGTAGGATTAGTTACTGGAAAGCGGGGAGAGACTATTAAACAACTTCATGAGCGAGCTGGAGTTGAAGTGGTTATGATTCAAGATGGGCCTCAGAATATTGGTGCAGATAAACCTCTGAAGATTATAGGAGACCCATATAAAGTTCAACAAGCCAAGGAAATGGTGTTGTAGTTAATACGTGATGATCAAGGTAGTTTCAGAGAAGCTCGAAATGAGTATAGGTCATGAATAGGAAGTGAAGGGATAGATGTTCCCATCCCAAGATTTGCTGTTGGTATTGTAATAGGAAGAAATGGAGAGGTGATCAAAAAAATACAAAATGATGCTGATGTTTGAATTCAGTTTAAGCCAGATGATGGAACACCACCACACCTGATAGAATAGCACAAATAACAGGACCTCCAGACCATTGTCAGCATGACGCAGAAATTATTACGGACTTTCTTCAAAGTGTTCAGGCTGGTAATCCAGGTGGACCTGGACCTGGTGGTCGAGGAAGAAGTAGAGGTCAAGGCAACTGGAACATGGGACCACCTGGTGGATTACAAGAATTTAATTTCATTGTGCCAACTGGGAGACCCACATTACTAATAGGAAAAGGAGGTGAAACCATAAAAAGCATAAGCCAACGGTCCAGTGCAAGAAGAGAACTTCAGAGAAATCCTCCACCTAATGCAGATCCTAATATGAAGTTGTTTACAATTTGTGGCACTCCACAGCAAACAGACATGTCTGGCAACTCAAAGAAGAAAAGATTGGTGGCCCAGTAAATCCTTTAAGGCCACCTGTACCCCATGGGCCTCCTGGGACCATGTGACCCTGCACCTTATAATCTAGGACCACCTGGTTCCAGTCCTCATGGTCCTCCAGCCCCATGTGCTCCTCAGCGGTGCAGAAGGGCATATCCACACTAGCAGCAGGCTCCTGCCGATCCAGCCAAGCAGGAACAGACCCAAATTCAGCAGCTTGGGCAGCCTATCATGCTATTATCAGCAGCAAGCACAGCCGCCACCTGCAGTTCCCGCGGACGCACCAACCACAACCCAGACTAATGGGCAAGGAGATCAGCAGACGCCAGCTCCAGCTGGACAGGTTGATTATACCCCAGCTTGGGAAGAGTACTGTAAGAAAATGGGTTAAGCAGTCCCTGATCTTACTGGGGCTCCACCAGGTGGTCAGCCAGATTACAGTGCAGCCTGGGCTGAGTACGACAGACCACAGGCAGCCTACTATGCCCAGGCAAGTCCCCTGGGAATGTCACAGCATCCTCCAGCACCTCAGGGCCAATAATAAGAAGTGGACAAAGGGTATACGTGAAACTTAGTAAATGTGGAATATAAATGTCTTAGCACAATAACTAAGAAAATGCCAGGAAGGCTATGTTAACCAGTGTGATGAAAATGTGTCAAACGGTCTATGAAACTAGTGTATGGTGCCCCATGACCACATTAATGTACACAGCTATGATTTAATAAAAAAAAAAAGAAGTGGACAATACAGTATTTGCTTTACTGGGTGGGGCTAAAACACCTTTGTTAACTATATGGACGCAGACAACTTGATGAAGATCTTAATTTTGTTTTTGGTTTAAAATAGAAGGTTTTTATTTTTGATGTACTAAATATCATTACTGATAGGAGGTTAATATTTCTGTGTAGAAATGAAAATTGGTTTGTTTTTGGAATTTAGTGTAGATGTACACATTCCAGCAAATGTATTTGCAACTATTATAACTATTATGTGTAAGGCTTCGTGATACAAATGTCCCCTTTCAATGTAAACTTTCACTTTTAAATTGCTTATTTTTTGCTTTACAATAAATGATGTGAAACCTTAAAAAAAAAAAAGAAAGAAAAGAAAGGAAAACAGAAAAGAAGCAAAACCAGGAAAACATGGTGTTGAGGATGTTAAAAGACTAAGGAATTTCAGGAAGGAAAAAGAATTTAGAGTGACAACGAAGGTGGTAATAGACCTCTAATATCTTTTAGATGTCATTCTTCCTCGTTCCACATCCAATCTTACTATGCCTGTGATAGCACTTTCGAATCGCCCGGAATCCAAATACTTTCAATTATTATAAGTCTCTCCAGGTCACAGACATCCTGTTTGACTTTGTGATCTAAATTAACATAGTAAGTGCCCAACAAATGCTTGTGGCGAGACAACTGAAAAGTATAAAATGGAGCAGGCAATAGCATAAATTGTCCTTAGGGATAAATAGAAAAAGCTCCCACAAAATGGTCTGGAGCGGAAACCAGATGGTGAACATTGTCAAGTGAAAGAAAGGCCAGTAAATGTGCAAAGCTCATGCAGAATGTTCTTTCAAAAAGCTTGTAGGGAAGAGAAAGATTAAGAAGGTAATCCAAGGGGGAGTAAGGAAGAATAAATCAAAGCTGAGAAAAAAGGGCCCTGTAGGGAGGGAGAGTATATTTTGTGGTTTCAATGAATTCTGAAAGTTAAAATTTTTTAATGCCAGAAAGAATACATTTTAGTAAATTTTATGCTCTGGAGCTTTTTTTTTTTTGCAGTTTTTTTTTGGCTGGGGCTGGGTTTGAACCTGCCACCTCTGGTATACGGGGCCAGTACCCTACTCCTTTGAGCCACAGGTGCTGCCCTCTGCTCTAGGGTTAATAACATTATAATGGTTAAATAATTATCTTCAGTCAAGGAGAATTCCAAAGTGTGCACTTGTACTGTGGTCAGATCGTGTTGTGACAGTTGTGGTTCTGTTTCTTTCTTCAGAATCCTGCCGTCGGTTTTGAAGTGAGCTGCATTGATATATTACAATTAGAAGGCTATAATTTGATTGTCGCTGGAACCTTAAATGGTGTGATCATCTTGTGGAATTTTGCAACGGCTACTGTCAAAGAAGTGTAAGTTGCATCTTTTCCATGAGTAGTTTAAAAATCGTACTGTGGAAGAGCCAAAGTAACATACAATACTCAAAAAATAAACAATAAATAAAACAAGAAAAGAGCAATAAAGGAAAGTGGTGATAATTCTCAGGAGAATGTTCGTGAAGAAACTATGGGGTTTTTTTTTTTTAAGTCTTTTTTTTTTCTTTTTGAGGAGTCTCCTTCTGTCACCCTGGGTAAAGTGCCATGGTGTCAGACCTTAAAGCAACCTCAAACTCTTGGGCTCCTCATGCCTCAGCTTCCCAAGTAGCTGGGACTACAGGTGCCCGCCACAACATCCAGCTAGATTTTCTATTTTTAACAGAGACTGGGTCTCACTCTCGCTCAGGCTGGTCTCAAACTCCCAAGCTCAAGCAATCCGCCTGCCTCAGCCTCCCAGAGTGCTTGGATTGCAGGTGTGAGCCACTGTGTCTGGCCTCAAGAGACTTATGTTCTACTTGTCTAAATCCTAGAATGAATGGTACAACTAGGGTGAACCTTATGTAACACATGTCCAATTGCCTACTGGCAATTTTCATTTGCATTGCTACTAAGACCCTTGAAGCCCAACATGCCTAAAATTTCTTCCCAATCCATCCGCCCCCAAGAACTTCTTTTCTTCTTGTGTTCTTGGTACCACCGCCATCCACTCAGTCACCAAAGTCAAAGGATGAGAGGCAGACTGGGTAGACTTTCTTCTCACTCACTAGCCCAGCACATCCAGCTTATTACAGGGCCAGTGTGGCTTATGTAAGTCTACATCTCAACCAGTTAGATACGCTCTGTGCCGTGGCCAAAATATTAACCCTCTCTCCACCATACATTCCTAAATGTTCTTGCCACTGGCTATAAAAGAACTAATGTAACATTGAATTGTTTATGTAGATGTATGGTAGATAATAATCCCAGTTGTGTAATTTGGATGCATGCAAAGGCCATGTGTGGACACCTGATGTCAAGGGGGTTTATAAACTGTTACTTTGTGGTACAAGATTGCCAAGAACTTTAACAATAATTAAAATTAAGTTTATCTAAGCATTTGTGGGAATACAAGAGGTATAAAAGAGGAGAGAGAAGAGAATTGGAAATGGCAAGGGGAAAGAAGAGGAAAAGATCAAAGAATCTCTGCCTCTCCATGTACAGTACTTCACATGCTACTGGTCCTCCTGGGCCCCCTGCCCTTTTCCATCCTGGTACGAGTTGTTACTTTTAGCCAGCTTTGGAGAGGAAATAATCTTTTCTTGTTTGGGCTTTGAATTTATTCTTATTGAAGCTTTAGTTGAAACAGCTGTTTCCACAGATCCCTCTCTCTTCACCTCTCTGCATCTGGCCCTGCTCCTAGAATTTTGGTCATCTTTGTGTTGAAGACACAGGACACGGGGTCCAGGAGGACAAGTAGCATGTCAAGTTCCCTCTCCAGCCCTTGACCTTCGGCTTTTCTCACAGACTGTACACCTGTCATTTTATACCCACACCGCTACGCACTGCACACTGCCTCACCCTCTTATTAATGTTCTCACACTCTAAGTGTCCACTTAGGTATGACTCACTACTACAAGGGAAAAGTCTATCAGCATAGACTAAAAACACAACGTCTTGATGCTACAGACTTTACAGGGGAGTCTCATTGCCACGGTCGTGGCCTGGGACCAACTTGGTCTCTAGCCCCCTGCCTATCTAGGTTCTGGACGCGAACCATCTTGCTATTTAGCTCAAAAACAATTGCTCTTAGGTTTCCAAGGGCTACTCGCTTTAGCAGAAGGGAGAGAGAGTCTTGGAGGGTGAAGCAGTCTTAGAAGAGTAAGTCTTAGCAGTCTTTTGTAGTCTTTCAGAGATGCCATGCTGGCGTTCTGCAGGCAGGAGAAGGAAAAGAGTCAGAGTAAACACGTCCGTGATAAAATGCACATACGCTCCCGACTGCCTTCTCCTGCAGCCTAATATAGAGCTGATCTCGTGACTCTTAACACCACAGGTGTAGAGACTGCCAATTCACTAATGCTCTCATCTCTTGAGCACCCAAAGAGAGCTAAATCCCTCCTCATGCCCTTTTCACCAAGTTGTTCCATTACCAAGCTACAGGTGTTTCATAACTCTCACTCCTCCTAGCCATAGGCTATATGGGCTGCTACAGGGGGGCAACTCTCCTGAGGATAATCCCAACTCAAAAGTGAAGATCCTCCTTGTTGAAGAGCCAGGTATTTTGTTGAGGGATAATGCAAATTCAATACTCAGAGAAAAACAACTAACTATAGTGAGGCATACCTAATGCCCCTTTCCCACAGGCAGATGATTATATAAAAACAATGGATTTGGAATCACTGCAGTATTTTTCCAAAAATGCAATCTAGCATAAAACTGTGGAAGGTAATTTTGGCCCAGCTTTAAAGGTTCTGAGATTGAAAATGTTTTCCATATTCATGGTGGAGGCCATCTCTACGTCTATCTCAAACTTTGACTAACACCACCTCACTGATTAGGTGAAATAATTATGCTGTAAGCCCAAAATTCAATATGGTCCTTGCTGATGAATAATCTACTTCATCATTCAGCTCATCTGCAGAGCAGAAACAGCCAAAAAATTTGAGCTCAACAAGACATCAAGCCCGTAGGCTCCTCTTGAGTTTGGTTCACTTTCCAAGATACTCCTTCATCATTCATCAGCTCAAATTAGAAATAATTTCCAGTGCAGAAAATGTCTTTCTGTTGTAAGAACCACTTTAAGAGACAAGCACAAAGTACAGGTGTTGAGGGACTAGTGCTCTTTTCCTCAGAAACTGCCTAGAAAGGGGTTGAATCCTTGGAATCTGGGTCAACATGAAACTCAAGCAGCAAGAGCAGTGTCATCACTAAATGACCTGTCCTTCTCTCGATTGTTAATGTAAGCTCCATGAGAGTAACAACCACGTTTAATTCAAATTCATCACTCCAATTATTCAAAAAGTAGAATTCTGTCCTTTAGACTGTATGAAACTTCCAAGAGGTTGCATCATAAGACTATATAAACCTGCTGTATGACCTATAGGCAGGAAGACTAGACCAATTAATTTAATTAAGAGATTTTTAAACCACTAATGATTATGTTGTTTTACAAAATCTTTTAAAATGTTTGTTCAAATTCTACTCCCCTGGGTTTTCTTTTCATGTTCAATGACACCCACATTTCGAGGAATTAATTAGCTCTGCAGGGGATATAGAAAAGTAGTGTTAAGTGACCTAATTTATTAATTTTTATTATGCAAATATACACTTATTTCCAGGTACCGCCCTGAAGAGTGCTTCACCATGAACTCTGACTTGGATCCCAAGCGCTTTAGAATAAATGACATACTGTTCCTCTTCCGTACCCCTGAATGTATAAGGTAACTCAGCTCTGGCTGATCCAGGGATAATGTCTGGGATTTACATGGGTGATATGAAAAGAGTTCTTTTCATCCCAGTGTTAAGCAAGGTACAATTGAAGGAAGACACAATTTGGGTTGACTGCATGGGTTCAACTTTCTTCCCAGTTACTGTAAGGTGGGTCGTCCTCAAGGATATAATGTGGTGTGTGGTCCCCTTGCCAAGTCTCATTGCCCTTTTCAGCAGTGGCAGAAATGGAAAAATGCTCACCTGATCACAATTTTAGCCAAACTCTAATGCTATGAGCAGTGATGTGAAGAAGTAAGGATGGATCTGCAGGACTATTATAAAATGTCATATGGCAAGACGTTTCATACACCATCCCCTAAAACTGAGCAATCTCTTATTGTACCCTCAATGAATCCCCAACAATAAAAAAAAAAAAAACTGAGCAATCTCCATCCACTTATGCTGGAGCAGGAGATTGTTTTTAAGTATTTAAGAAAAAGTATTTTTCAAGGCTAAATGTGGTGGCTCACGCCTGTAATCCTAGCACTTTAGGAGGCCGAGGCAGGTGGATTGCTTGAACTCAGGAGCTTGAGACCAGCCTGAGCAAGAGCGAGACCCTGTCTCTAAAAAATAACCAGGTGTGTGGCAGCCACTTGTAGTCCCAGCTACTCAGGAGGCTGAGGCAAGAGAGTGGCTTTGAGCCCAAGAGTTTGAGGTTGCTGTGAGCTATGATGCCAGAGCCCTCTACTGAGGGCAACAAAGTGAGACTCTGCCTCAAAAAAAAAAAAAGTACTTTTCCCTATTTATATTTGCTTGAGAACTCAGGTTTGTAGGTAATAGACAATGTGAATTACATCTTTGGAGAGAAATCAAATAGTTTTGGGTCACCTAGTGGTGAGTCAGAGCATAATATCCTTCCTACCCTTTGGCTTGAAAACTATTCCAAGAATATTTTGAGAGCATGTTCTGTATACATCTGCATCAGCACCCTCACCACTTTCCTGCCCATTTTGGCAGAGCATGGCAGAGACAGGACCAGCCTGGAGCTATGGACCAGAAGTCACTCAGACTTGTAGGGCCAAACTACCCCCCACCATTTCAGTGTAAGAGCCTCCGGAACCAAATCTAGGCTTAGAAGTGGAACGGCCATACTTTTATTTTCCAGACCCAGGTAGCAATAAACCTTATTTGCTGAGGCTCCCTAACAGTCTCTGCCAACACCACACTGAGGAACATTTGTTACACAAAATATAAGAAGTGATTTATTTCATAAGTGAGTGGCTCGGGATCCACAGATGATGAAAGAAGTAATCTGTTGACATTAAAGCAGAGAAGACCAGTCTTTGAGTAGGATAGAATATTTTAACTTTTCATCCTTGGGCTTCCTCCGTCCCCTTGTAGGAGATCAAGTCAGGAATCTGTCTGTTCTTCATCCCATTGTGAGTCTAGCAAGGGTCCACAGAGTAGCAAGGTAAGCAAGAAACAGAGACTGTCCTCTTGTTACGGTCATCACTGATTTAAATAGTGATATTGAGCATTGGAGCCCCTCCTCTGAGATAAGGTAAACGTGGAAAAATTCTGTGTGTATATAGAAACTTTTTTTTTTGTTTCTCCCCACAATCACTGTCTGAACTCTTCAATGATTTTGTCGTTTCACAGCTTGCACATCTGTGATAATCAATACATGATCACGAATAAAATAAATCACGCATGCTATTTTTTTTTTTTTTGTTTGTTTGTTTTTTGGCTGGGGCTAGGTTTGAACCTGCCACCTCCAGCATATGGGACCGGCGCCCTACTCCTTGAGCCACAGGCGCCGCCCCCACGCATGCTATTTTTACATTTGCAAAATAATAAAGTAATTTCAGATTTTCTCTTTTACCAAGAAGTATTATACACATTTCACAGGGGGAAGAGACAGCAGGTAATATATTTAATTACATTAGAGCACATAATACAATGCACAGTTTTCAAACTGTGCTCTCAGTTCCAATTTTACGTATTTTTACACACTGCATTTCTGGTTAGGATTTTGTTTGAAGGAAAGTTTTCCCTGCAAAAATTATTTTTAAACCACCAGCAAGCATGGTGGAAAGAGTAAACTTATAGGGACATAAAAGACAGCCTTGCACTTGAATCCAAGCCCTCCATTTATTATCTGATTAACTTTAGAGATGTCACTTACTCTGAGTGTCTGTTTTCTCCTCAGTGAAAAGGGAATAATAAAGATTAAGTTGTATGGCAATTTATTTTTCCAATAAAGCAGGTTAATGTAGTTAATAAATCCTGTAGGTGTGAAAAAAAAAAGATTAAGTTGTCTGGTTGTTGATGGAATTACAGATAATGTACACCAAGAACTGAGCACGCTTAGGCATTTAATTACTTTCTGTATTATGCTATCCCTAAGCCACTAGAAAAATATTGACTTACGGTTTCTTTCTTTCTGGGCATGAAAAGCTCTGAATACACTGTTTTCAAAAGATAACATTTAAATCAATTTTAAAATTAATGCTTAGAAAAGCAAACTCAACTATCTAGGAATTTACTAATTCACTATTTCTCATTTCCTTCTAATATCATAGAAATATTTCCTTTTTCTCTCTTAATTCAGGGAAGCAAGCAAAGCATCCATGACAGTGAAGGCAAAGGTCAGTATGAACTCGCCTCTCTTCTGTATAACAAAACAATTCCTTAGGAACAGGGAGTTAATAGAATACTTTTAATGAATGTATGTTTTTGTGACCAAACATGGAGGTGCTATACAATTCGCTAGTCTAAGAAGCAGAATTTCCATTATGATGATGCCTTTTTATAGTTCTAATTCTTGGTTTTAAGAAGCCAAAATATTCCCAAGCTTCTTATTCTTTAGCCTATTTTTCCAAAAATTTTACTAGATAGATAAGCCATTCTGGATATGTGAGCCTTATACGGAAAGATGTGTAGTTTTAGCTGTCGTGAACAGTATGGATACCTTTGCAATAGGGCAAAAAATAAGGTTTATAGATTTTTCTAAAATGGATGGATCCCAGATTCTACTTTTTAATGCTTTTTTGGACTCTTCCCTGATTGATGTTCTCCGGCATTAACACAATTCAGGGGAGAAGAATATGTGATTTTTGCTGTTTTCTTGCCTGCCTTCTTTTCTGTTTCATAAAATTTGGAATTCCAAGTATTGCACACTCTACAGTAGCTCATTAGTTTCTCCAACAGGTGAGCATACAGACGTCACCATGGGAGAGCAACAGCCAGTGGACAAAAAACATCCAGGAGGTGCCAATTTACCAGAAGCTCAGCCACCTATCATTGTCACTGCTCATGAGGACGGACACCTCCGCTTGTGGAATATGGAGGTGATGAGGACCAGTAAATCTGGGAATAGGAAAGATAAAAAAGATACTTAAGTGAAGCCTTCTTCTGTATAGCTTCTGTTTCAATCATTTTTCAGCCTATAGCCAAATTGCTATTTGGGGACCTGTGCACTGATAATGCTACTCCAACGTTACCCTCTTGTAAAGAGGCTAGCTTTATAACTCAGATCAAATCATCAAAATTTCTAACTCAGCTATTTTAAATCGTTTAAGATGAGCTGTGAATACGTGCCACGAAGTATTTTATTCGATGTTTAAATAATTAAAGGGTACTAATGATATAGTAAAAGGATATAAGAACTCTCAAATATTGAGTATACATGATTTAGGGTTAAAAGTGGACAGGGTTTGAATGAGGAGGGTAGAAGATGAGGAAAAGAAAGATCTGGAGTAGCCTGAGGTTGATGACAATGACATCTACAGAGAAGCAGGGGAGGCAACCTCTCTGGTGGTAAGGCTCCTTCCTCCAGGGAAGCGCAGAAAACACCAACACTTCTGTACGGCTGATAACATGGCTTGGCTGACTGCCAGGAGAAAGCTCCAAGACTATCTGTAGATTTTAGCTCATTAGTGGGAAAGCCCTGGTTTGAAACTGCAAAATGTTCTGACAGTGACCTTCCCTGAGATGAATTTGTAGTTAGAGCAATGCCACTTTTTTTCTTTCTGACAGAGAAATAAAAGAGTGAGAAACATGGGACAAGAGGCTGTATCCAAGTCTCAGGAGATGAGTAGCAGACTGACGCTCTCTCTTCTCAAACTTGGATGTTTATTCTCCAAGCGAGATAATACGGGCAAGAGCCCTTCCCAATGCTGGTTTACACCAAGTGTGAAAAAGAAACCTTCAGAACTTGAATCTTTTATAATCCCTTATCTCATGCAATATTCAAATATAAATACTTCTGAAAAGGCAAATATTCCTGTTTAAAACAATTGAGCATCACAAAAATGGAGAAGCATGAATCCTATGTACTCAATCTTGATATGAGGACAATTAATGACAATTAAGGTTATGGGGGGGGAAGCAGAAAGAGGGATGGAGGGAGGAGGGTGGGGCCTTAGTGTGTGTCACATTTTATGGGGGCAAGACATGATTGCAAGAGGGACTTTACCTAACAATTGCAATCAGTGTAACTGGCTTATTGTACCCTCAATGAATCCCCAACAATAAAAAAAAAAAAAAAAAAGAAATATAGGAATACCTTGGAGTTATTGTAGGTTTGGTTTCAGACCACCAAAAGAAAGCAAATATGGCAATAAAGTGAGTCACACGAAAAAAAAAAAAAAACAATTGAGATACCATAAACCTGAAAAGGATGTTTTTTTAAAAAAGAGAGTATGTAATCAGAAAGAAGGGCTGAGGAGCCTCATGAAAAGGATCATGGGATGTGCAAGAACAACCCTAAGTATAAAGACAATCTGTCTTACTGAGTCTAAATGCTTACAATTCACAGCTGTCTATATCTTTAGAATATTTAATTTCAAGGAAATAAGTCCCCTTGTAGAGCTTCCTATTATTTTTTATTACAAAGAAGAGAATCATGTTTTGGTAATAGAGATAAATTTTGAGATATGGTATTTATAGAGAAAATCAATTTCAACATTAAAATGTTAGAGAATTATCATACAAAAAGCCTGATTTGCATTATACTTTACTTAGGGAAAACTTTTGAAAGACATGCTACCTTTCACAAAACACGCTGCCATTTCTCTGACCTCGCTGTACACTGATTCATGTACCAGACTACTACTGGCTGGAAATGTAGGTAAGTAATCAGCTCCATGCTTTTACCAACCTGCACGAAATACAGATGGCTACAGGAAAATGTCATGCTCAAGCATGAGAGAGTGTTAGGAACAGCCTGCGGAACAAATGAATGTCAGGAGATCCTACTTCATTCCTCGCTCTTGACTTCAAGCGAGGCATTCTATTTCTTCCATCTTTAAAATGGGTATATGTCTTTTGTTTTTTATCTCTTGGCTTAAAAAACAAAAAAGAAAAGAAAGGGTGTATGTCTACACATCCTGTATTTTAATTGGGGGGAAGAATATACAAGTTTTAATTTTTAATCTTCATCAATCATCATTGTTAAAGGGAGTAGTAATCTAAATCCATAAATGGATTATTTGTTCTGAGTAGGGGACTTTATATTGTATTTGTTATAATTAACGCAGTTGATCTTAATTCATAAGGAGACTTGCACTTGAATGTTTAGAGCAGCTCATTTCACAATCACAAAGATATGGAAACAACTCAAATACCCACCAAACTGTGAATGGGTTAAAAAACTGTGGTATATGATACCATGGAATATTATTCAACTGTAAAGAAAGATGGAGACTCTCCATCTTTTTTGTATTCACCTGTATGTATTTGGAGGACATTCTCCTAAGTCAGCAGTTCTCAACCTGTGGATTGCGACCCACAGGAACTGTATTAAAGGGCTGCAGCATTAGGAAGATTGAGAACCACTGTCCTAAGTAAAGTATCTCAAGAATGGAAAAGCAAGCATCCCATGTACCCAATACTAATCTGACAATAGTAGATCAACAACTAACTATAAGCCCACATGAAAGAAAAACACAAATAAATTTAAGAAGTGGAGGGAGGGGCTCAGTAAGTTCCCATCTATCAAGTACAGTGTAGGGCTTTATGGCACACTTCCAGGGTGAAAGACTCAACTACAACTCAGACTTTGGACTTTACCTTATAAACCCAAATAATGTATCCTAATTGTACATACTCTCATATTAACCCAAAAACTTTTTTTAAAGTGGTACTATTTTGCATTTCCACCAGCAGTGAATGACAATTCCTGTTGCTCCACACCCCCATCAGCATTTGATGTTTTTAGTTTTCTAGATTTTGGCTGTTCTAATAGGTATTCTAAAATAGTATCTCATTTTATTTTGCATTTCCCGAATGATGTGGAACATCTTTTCATATCCTTACTTGTCATCCGTATACCTTCTCTGGTAAGGTATCTGTTCAAGTTTTTTGCTTATTTTTTAATTATTCTGTTCTTTTTTTGGCTGAATTTTAAGGGATGTTTGTAGATTTTGGATAAAAGTTCTTTATTTGGTATATCTTTTACAAATATTTTCTCCTGATCTATGGCTTGTCTTTTTGTTCTTCTAACAGTATCTTTCCCTCAGCAGAAGTTTTTTATTTTAATGAAACCCAATTTATCTATTATTTCTTTCATGGATCATACTTTTGGTGTTGTACAACTAAACCCAAGGTAACCCAGAGCTTCTCCTCTGTGATCTTCTAGTTTTTCTAGTTTGTAGTCTTGCATTTTATATTTATGCATATGATTCCAGTTATTTTTCGTAAAGGGTATAAAGTCTGTGTTTAGGTTGAGAGTTTTTTTATGAGAGAGTATGAGATTTTGTCAAGTGTTTTTTCCTGCACTTACTGACATGATCATGTAATTTTTCTTTAGCCTATTGATGTGGTAGATTTCATCAACTGATTTTCAAATGCATTTTTGGGATAAATCCCACTTAATTATGCTGTACAATTCTAATATCTTGGGTTTAATTTGCTATTTTGTTGAGGATTTTTACATCTACATTCATGAGACATATTGGTCTGTAGTTTTCTTTTTTTGTAATGTGTGGTTTTTGTTGTTATTGTTGTTGTTTTTACCATGTAATGTGTTTCTTTAGTTTTCTTCATTAGGATAATGCTGGCCTCTTAGGATAAGTTAGGGAGCATTTACTCTGATGTTATGTTCTAAAGAATATTGTACAGAATTAGCAACATTTCTTTCTTTAAAATTTGGTAGAACCCATGTGGGCCTTGTGCTTTCTGTTTTGGAAAGTCATTAATTATTGATTTGGTTACTCTAACAGACATAGACCTTTTCAGATTGTTTTTTCTTGTGTGATTTTTGGCAGATTGCATCTTTCAGGATTTAGTTCATTTCATCAAAATGGTGGGGTTAGAGTTCATAGCATTCCTTATAATCCTTTTAATGTTCATGAGACCTATAATAATATCTCCTCTTTTGTTTATAATAATAGGATTTGTGCCTTATCTCTTTATTGCTCAGGTACCCTGGCTAGAAGCTTATAAATTTTATCAATCTTTTCAAAGAACCAACTTTTGGTTTTATTGATTTTTCTCTTTAGTTCTTTTCCAATTTCATGAATATTATTATTACTTCTCTGTTTCTGCTTACTTTGGATTTAATTAACTCTTTTTTTCTATTTCCCTAAGGGCGAGCTTATATTGTTGATTTTATATTTTCTTTCCTTCCTAATAAACACATTCAATGCCGTAAATTTCCATGTGAGCACTGGTCTCTCTGCATCCCCCAAATTTTGATAAATTGCAACTCATTATTTCATTAAAAATACATTTAAATTTCTCTTGAGATTTATTCTTTGACCTATTATGTAGAGGTATGTTGTCTAATCTTTAAGTGCTTTTGGCTTTTCCAGTTATCTTTCTGCTACTGATTTCTACTTTAATCCCACTCTGTTTGGGGAGTGTGTGTTGAACATAAATAATATTTATTCTTTTCAACTTGTTAGAGTGTGTTCTACAGCCCAGAATATGGTCTATTCTGGGGAATGTTTCATGTAACCTTAGGAAGAATGTGTGTCTTGCTGGCGTTGACTGACATAGTGTATAAATGTCAACGATATCCAGTTGAATGATGGTGCTGTTGAGTTCAACTGCGTCCTTACTGATTTTCTGCCCACTTGGCCTGCCCACTTCTGATAGAGGGGTATTAAAGTATCAAATGTTAAAGTATCAAACTATAATAATGGATTAATCTATTTCTGCTTGAAGTCCCATCAGTCTTTGTTTCATGTATTTTGATACTCTGTTGTTAGGAACATACACATTAAGGATTGTTACATCTTCTTGGAAAATTGACCCTTTTATCATTAGATAATGTTTCTCTTTACCCCTAAAAATTTATCTTGCTCTGAAGTCTGCTCTATCTGAAATTAATGTAGCTACTCCTGCTTTCTTCTAATTAGTGTTAGCATAGTATATCTTCTTCTGTTCCTTTACTTTAATATGTATATATACCTGTATGTATATATATATATATATTTATACAGAGGGTGCAAAAAACATGTACACATTTTTAAAAGGAAGAAAACGGTATTAAATTTGTAATACTCAAGTCAAGTTTGACTTCTGCAATTACACGAAGTGCTCAATGTGACTAGTATTCATTTTTGGTTATCAGTATATATTTAATATTACAATTTTAATACAGTTTTTTCCTTTCTTAAAATTTTTGCTGGCCCCCTCTGCAAAGAAACACACACAGTAAGTTTCTTGTGGACAACATATAGTTGGGTCATGTTTTCTTAGTCCACTTTGACAATTTCTTTATTTTAATTGGTGCATTTAGACCCATGATTATTGACCTGGTTATATTAATATTTATCACATTTATTACTGTTTTTAATTTTTTCCCTTGTTCTTTGTACCTGTTTTTGTCTTCCACCTTTTCTGCCTTTTGGTTTTTGATTAAGCATCTTGTATGTTTCTGTTCTCTATCTTTTCTTAACATACCAATTATACTTATTTTAAATTTTTTCTGGCAGTTGCTCTAAAATTCATAATGTATGTTTGCAATTAGCTCATGTCCATTTTCAAATAACACTATTTGAAACTATGTAACTTCATGAGTTGTGCAAGCGTCTTATGATATCAAAGTATTCCTAACTTACCGCACCCTTTATGTATGACTGCCATTTATTTCAAGTATTCATAAGTGATAACATCAACTACATTATTGATATCACTATGCTATACAAACTTGGATCTGTTAGATCAATTAAAAATAAGAAACATAAAATTTTTTATTTTATTTTCACTTATTCCTTGTCTAGTGTTCTTATTTTCTTTAAGTAGATCTGAGTTTCTGATAATTATTTTTCTTCTCTCTGAAGAACTTCTTTCAACATTTCTCGCAATCCTAGTCTACTAGTGACAAATTCCCTCAATTTTTGTTTGTCTGAGAAAATCTTTATTTCGCCTTTACTTCTTTTTTTCTTTTTTGAGACAGAGTTTCATTTTGTTGGCCTCGGTAGAGTGCCGTGGTGTCACAGCTCACAGCAACCTCCAACCCCTGGGCGTAGGTGATTCTCCTGCCTCAGCCTCCCGAGTAGCTGGGACTACAGGCGCCCACCACAATGCTCGGCTATTTATTTTTGTTGCAGTTTGGCCGGGGCTGGGTTCAAACCTGCCACCCTCGGTATATGGGCCTGGTGCCCTACCCACTGAGCTACAGGCGCTGCCTCTCCTTTACTTTTGGAGGATAATTTTGCAGAGTACATCATGCTAGGTTGGTGGATATTTTTTCTTTTAACACTTTAAATATTTCACACTACTCTTTTCTTGCTTTCATCGTTTCTGATAAGAAGTTTGATGTAATTCTTGTGTGTGTGTGTGTGTGTGTTTCCACCTGTCTTATTTCAAAATTTTTCCCTTTACCTTTGTTTTCATACAATCTAAGTACCATATGTCTAGGCTAGTCATTGCTTTTCAATATCTAGTCTTTGTAACTAGCATTTGGATTATAGGATGAGTATCTCTGTAATGGTTTAGACTCTGTTTGGTAGTGACATGTTCATTTCTATTGTCATTCACCCTGATCTCTAGAAGAACTTTGACTCTGGATGGATAAAGCAAACTCATAATGATTTATTAAGCCTGAAGCAAGATAATTGCTATATGTGAAAATTTATGTGAAATTTCTGCTTTTATTTCTAGCCTTTCAAATTCTTTTTTTTTCCCATTATAAATGCCTAAATCAAAATAACTTGGAAGTGTGGGTAATATATATTTAGACAACATGATAGCTAACTAAAGATTCCAATGTTCATATTTTATACAGAAGGACATGTTATCCTTTGCAGTATAGGTTCTTTCCTGGATCCACCACATGATGAGAAGGTAAGAACTGTAGCTTTCCACTTTAATCAATGAATGATCATATATTTATCAAGCACTTCCTTGTGTATCTATACCACGAAAGATAGAAATATAAGACTCCCTACTTTTAATGCACATATATTATTGAAATTTAAGCTCATGACAAATAACAATGGTCTGCTTGTGAAAATAGGAGTTGAATAAGTGAGTGAGGGGCAGAGAAAGTGAATGCGGAAGCCAGACCACTGGTCACTTTGCATCTTCTTCATGTTTTGACTTATCTGTGAAAATGTGTATGGCATTCCAGAGGTCACGGAGTTCATAGGTCATCTAGAGCTCCACAGTCAGTGCCTCTCCATAAGGCATTCCATAACCTTCCTTGCAAACATTATGTGGAACCATTCAAGAAACTCTTTCTCAGCTCTAGTCTAAATGCTCCCTATAATTCAGGCACGTTTTACTCTACTTTTAGAGTTAATATTATGTAAGGGTCACTATACTTATTTTATAAACATTTAAATATTAATTTCTTGTGTGTATGTGAGTACACAAATATATCTACATAAATTATAGAAAAAGACCCAACATTAATTAAAGATGGCACCAAGGAAAGACTATTTTAGCATACTCTTATTTTCCTTTAAGTTAATACTTTAAATCCAAAAGCCAAATATGTAGTATTAGCTTAAATACTCATGTTTTATTTTTGGAGCACAAGTATTCACATGTGGATACATTGATTAAGGTTTGATTCCTTGCAGGGTGTCTTATAATAGTTTATAAATATTTTAAACATTTCCTTTAATCAGTGGAGTTTTCTTTTTCTTTCAAAGAATCCATTCTAGCTTTTATACAGTTTATATATTCAACTTTAGTGTGACGATCTCCACCTAGGAGCACATAGGTAGTTTCAGGGCCAGAACCAGGGTTCTTGTTTTCTAATCCAATGCTTTTTCTATATATAAGATTTATACTCTCAAATGGAAAATAATAAGGTTTAAACAACTTGTGAAACACTAAATTTACCAATCACTATTATTGCTTATCATCAAGAATGCTGTAAGTTGAACTAAAACAAATCATATGTTTGAATCATATATAGGTGAAAGGTTACCTAAATATTTTCCTCTACTATAAATGATTATTAATAATCATTATTAAAATTAATGTATTGTTAATTTTAACAGATGAAAATATAATTCAAAACCTACAATGTTGCAGATAGAATTTTTGTAAACAGTCAAAACATTTCAAAATTCAGGCTGGGCATGGTGGCTCATGCCTATAATCCTAGCACTTTGAGAGGTCAAGGCAGGTGGATTTCTTGAGCTCTCAAGTTCAAGACCAGCTTGAGCAAAAGTAAGACTTTTGTAAGTAAGAATGTCTTCTGAGGCCCATTAGGGCCTCTAAACTTGAGGCTAAACCACATCCTAAAGAAACAGGACCACTCAGATCATGTTATGTTTTTGAAAGAGAATGAGCTAGGATGATCCTCTTTCTTATTCCTTATGGTATATACCTCCCACCTCTAAAGAACAAAATACCCAGTGCTACCTCTAGATGAGTTGAAAAAGAGGAAATGTCTTTTTGCCAATCACACCATTGGCTTTCACCTTCCAACCATGTTTCCTTCTATTCTTGATCATATTCACTTAGTTCCCTTGCAACTCTCTCCGAAGGCATTTCTTTCACCTAATCATCTAATAATCACCAACTAAATGAATTTTTAATTCTCAATTGCATGATAAATTGCTAAAGACATAAAATACTATGTACTTCCTCTCTCAGGGATCTGTGCAGATTAATACATTTCTAAAAATGGGACTTTGTGTACCCCAACAAGCAAGAGTACAGCTAATTGGGAGTAGAGACTTCACCTTTTAGCAGAGATGTCGACACCATTCACTCATAAATTTAGCTCAATAAGAAAATGATTTTGTTCAAGATTATACATGTATTTCAACCAGCATACACTTATTCCAAGGGATATGCCTTATTGTTATTATCTAGAAATTTAAGCAGCTGCTTTCCTGGCGTGCTCATTCTTTGGAAATTATTCAAGTGATCTATGTAGAAGAAAAACAAGTGGTACTTACTGCCTCCATTGACGGCTCAGTAAGGTAAGCCAATTGGCCTCACACTATAAACTAAGGGTTTTAAGATAAAGTTGAAGTATATGACTCAAATGCAATCTTGCTAAACTGATTATAATAAATAAATAGATAAATTTGAACGTAGCACAAAAGGGCTTTAAGAAGGTAGGCAACTTATTTGGAATTCTCTTCCCTGTCCAAAGAATTGAGATACCATACTTTATCTGTGTTAAGAAGTATACTAAATGCTTTTCGATAAAAGGGTTTTTTTGTAGAATTATTTCAAAGAATCCAGCAAGATCAGAGAGCCAGAGTGACACAAGCCCAGAGAAAATTACAGAAGGAGGCTCAGGAACAGAAGAAAAGTAATAGAAAAGAGCAACTAATGCTGAGGAAAGGGAGGGAGCTAATACCTTCATTGACATTTTGATTGATTTTGCAAAGCTTGGTTTTTGAGACAGAGTCTCACTTTGTGGTCCTGGGTAGAGTGCTCTGGCATTATAGCTCACAGTAACATCAAACTCCTGGGTTTGAGTGATCCTCTTGCCTCAGCCTCCTGGGTAGCTGGGACTACAGGTACCTGCCACAACTCCTACCTAGTTTTTCTATTTTTGGTAAAGACAGGGTCTCATTCTTGGTCAGGCTGGTTTCAAACTTCTGAGCTCAAGGGATCCACCCACTTGGCCTCCCAGAGTGCTGGGATTATAGGTGTGAGTCACCACCGCCAAAGCTTAGTTGTCTTTAACTATCTGGGCAATGCTGAGCACCTATATATAAAATGCTAAAAACACACACATATATAAAGAAAAAGAAAAGAAACATGGTGGTATTTCTGAAAAAAATTGCTGTGTATTGAAAGGTCTCAAAGTAATGGTAATGAATTACCCTCTTAGAAGAAATTAAGTAAGATTAAGAGAGGAAGAGAGACTTTAAAGTCTATTAAAGAGTTTAAACATAATAAAAACAGAAAGGAAGGAATTTGTATGTTATATGAAAGTCCCTAGACTGAAATTCAGTAAACACGTGGGCTTCAGGCTACAGAATTAGGTAGGGACCAGGCTTGCAGGGTGTAGTAAGCATTGATAAGAATTTGGATATTTCCCCTGAAAGAAATAACCAATGAAAGAGTTTAAAAGATGATGTGTGAGGAATGGATTGGAGGGGAGCAAAAGTGGGAGCACGGAGACCAAGCAGTGGCTAGAATTAGGGGAGTGGCAACAGTGGTTTAGATTTGAGAACTATCTGGGAAGTAACACCAAGAAGACATGACCTTTAGCTGGAAGTGATAAATGTCAAGTAGGACCCTGGAATGTACAGCGTGGTGAATGTTAGTGTCAGCCATCAGATAGGAGGCACTAAAAAAAGAAAACATTTACAATGTTGGAAGGATGAAGGAAGACCTGTAGAAATGTAGAATAGGAGATGAATCTGTGGGGTTAAGGTCCTATTTGGAGGCAAATGGTTAGTGCTACTGCCTCCATCTGAAAGGACGTCTGCTGTTTTATCTGTAGGAAAGATTTAGAACATGTCATTTCATTATTAGAGATGTTTTTAACAACCCAGTTTCTTGGTCTCTGCTCTAGTTTCTTTTCAGAAGTGTTAAGTGGAGATTGTAACATACACACAAACACAGCCCAACCCCACCTGCACATGCTTCTGTTATTGTAAGTCTTCCCCGCTTATCTTAGTCTGTTTGGGCTGCTGTAACAAAATACCTTAGATTGCATAATTTATTTATAATTAACAGGTATCTACTGCTTACAGTTCTGAGGACCGAGATGTCCAAGGTCAAGGTTAGAGCTTGCTCTCTGCTTCATAAATGATGCCTCTAGCTGCATCTTTGCATGATGGAAGAGGCCAACCACTTCCCTTGGGCTTTTTTTTTTAAGGCACAAGTTCCATGCATGAGGGAAGTGCCCTCATGGGCACTTTTCTGGTTCTTTCAGGTGAAAATCTCCCCAGATACTCAGTTCAAAGAGCCTGGGTCTATTAATAGCTTTCTCCGGAGTTCGGTTCTTTTCATAACTAAGCCATGTCCTTTCGCAAACACTAGCTGCCACTTTCTAAAAAGACAGGCAATTTTAACATTCTAAATCTTGTTTGTCAAAAAGATTATGATTTTTAACAGAAAACAAAAATAACTGAGGCTTAACTCTGGTGCACAGTACAGGCAGTCAGTCTGAAGACAAAAGTTCAGAGAGGCCAAACAAGGCTCAGGGTAGGTAAGGATCCATTTCTGAGGCCCAAGAAATGAAGGAGGCAGGATCAGTTACGTGAGAGAGTTCCACGTGTAGCAAGCAATACCTTGAAACAAGGAGACTAAAAATCGCTTCAGTCCTGGACTAATGCAGAATACATTTAGAGTTCTTCCGAAGTTAGTCCCTCACTGTTCTGGATTTGCATTTAAAAGGGGGTCTCTTTCCTTTGATCAAGGCACCTGCAAGACCACGGCATTTCTGTAGTGCTGGAGAATTAGTACATATCAGGGCGGTAAGATGCTCATATGAAGTCCCCAGGACACTGTCCAGCGTGAGGGGTCTCACCTGGGTACCTCGGTTCCTGCCTCCTCTCAGGGGCTGTCTCTCTGAGGTGCGACATGCCCAGGACTTTGTGGAACCCACTCTTAGTTACTTTAGCCTGTCCCCTCCCCCCCTTTGGGGTCACTGCCACAGGACACACATGATTATGGCTTCCATCATCTGCTATCTGCAGGTGAAATCAAGAAGTAAAAGGAGGATCTTCTAAACACTATTTTATCTTTCCATATGACACAGGGCACACACTCCTGGTGATGATATTCTGTATTGCTTTGAACCATGTGGCTATTTACAGGCACCTCTTGGAGTAAATAGCCTCCAAGAGGTGAACTAGTGCATTTGGATAATGTACCACTTCTTTTGCCATCCTAGTTCAGAAATCAGTTGTGAAAATTACAATTATCGATATTTCCACAAGAGTAGCAATAGTGGATGTAGCGTAAGAAGAATTTGATAATAGTCAAGGCATCACTAGGTCTCTATTCCTATAAGTTCTGTTGATGCTGATTTCAAAAGTAGGCATCTAGGATGTAACCCATTCTTCAGTCTAGTTTAACTAATAGACTTAGCGTGGGTTCTGATTAGCTTCAGTGGGTTGTGTTAGTTCAGGAAAAATCAGTTTCTTATTTTTTGGCTTTAATAAACAGGTACCATAAGTACATATTCAAATTAATACTTCCCCCAAAGGTTGTGGATTAGAGTCTAACTGATAAAAATGTTTATATTATGATTAGCTCCACAGTATTTAATAAAGAAGAATCTTGGATTCAACTTTAAAATCCTTAATGGGCCAGCACAAATCTGTACATATGATCTAATAAACAAAATAACTTCCACTGAATTTTCCAATTACCTTTTCCTCCCTTCCCTTTTTCCTTTAGGCTCTGGCATGCCCTCAATGGTCATTATTGTGGCTATTTGGGGCAGCGAAGGTTCTTTGAGTTAGCACAGACAGGCGATTTCATTCTGCCTTGTGATGTTAGTGAATGTCCCATTGAAATAAAAGAAGAAAGCAAGTTCACAGAGAAGCAACAAAAATATGAATATCCTCTGGTATTTGACCGGGAAAGGTAAGACCATTGGCTTTTCTTTAGTTGAGGATTTCAGAGTTAACCGTTGTGGTACTATGATACTGGACAAGGAGAGCTGAAAGGTGAAAGACACAGAATTTGCCAATGATTGTGCAATCCAGTGGAAGGAGAAAATGTGCAAGCAAAAAGCAGTCTAGTAGTACTTCAGTGAATATCTAATTCTTAAAGTGAAATGTAAACAGGATTTAACCAAAGAAGACCAAAGAAGCAATTGCTTACTGGGGGGTGGGGAGGGGTAGGATGGAGCTGAGTGTACTTAAAAGCTTAGAGGAGGGAGGATAGAGAATAAAATATTAGTGAGAGGCTATTTTGTGTTTTTGCAAATTTCAGGCCTGGTTTTGACTAGGGTTGGGCCTTTGTCTTCAAGGAAGAGATGGGCTATTCATTTTCATCAGCAGCAAAGATGAACTCTACAGGGTGAATTTCTAAGTGTCTAGCCCTAGGGACCTGATGCCCCTAGACTGGTGACATCCAGCAGATCAGGGGACATCAGAGCTGAGGGAGCTGACAAGGATGAGTCCACATGGGAAGAATAAAAGGGAGCTGTCAAAGATAAAGTCCTTTGGGGAAGTCCTGAGAGAGACAAGGCTAAGGAGACATAGTGTTATTATCCAATGCAAAGAATGGCAGAAGGGCTATAAGTAGGAATTAAAGCTAAGAAACAGAGACCACACAGAATTTGGATCAAAATAGGATTAACAAGAGCAATTGAGAAGAGTTCCAGGTGACTGCCAAAACCCCATCAGGGTTTCACGGCTTGCCTTGGGAGGCCAGTAATGAGCACAGGAGAAGAGGCCGGACCAAAATACAAGAGATGATGTGGCAGAGACCAGCCTCATCGAGAGCTGGGAAAACCCACCACGTGAAGCCATCGGACCTACCTATTGTATAATTGCTTTGCCTCGAACATCCTTATGTCTTAGTACTTCAGACAATGGATTCTAATTTGTTAATGTGTGTCTTCTTTACTATAGTGTGGGTTCTTTGAGGACTGAGACTCTGTTTTATTTATCTTTGTATCCCTAGTTCTAAGCTCAGTGCCTTGCACCCGGTAGACACTCAAAAGATTCCCCATTATTTGTAGAAATAATGACTAATTGAGAATATTACAAGCAGTGGGAACAGCTGTAAATGGTAGATAAAGAAGTATGAAAGGATACGCTAAATGTGGGCTAGTTTAAATACAGGATAGATGCTCACATAGTTATTACCAAAGAACTATGATTTTATCTGTAGCAAAATAGGCTGTCTTCTGTAGAATGACTTCGTCTCAAGGCATATTTGTTGTCTTTTGAAAATGTTTATAATGTTTAGGTATGACTTTCTAAATAGATAATATTTCTAAGTTTTGACTAAGTTTCCCTGAGTCACATATAAGTCAAGTTTTGTAGAAGAGGTTTCGCCATCCCAACTATACAGTTCCCTCCCCCAATGGTTATTAATGAGTTTAAATTCATGGAATATCCTAGCTTAGTAGAAATCGCAATGGTTTTCATAGAGGGACACCTAGAAAGCCAAGTTGAACAAGTTAGGTTTAGAGGTAATGTCACTGGGACTAATGCCATGGGATCCTGGAAATCTGGGCTCCCAATAAAAAGGACATAATGGACATTGTTTAATAGGCAGAGAATAAAAAGTGTAGACATGTATTAACATGTTTTCTTGTATCTTTGTGTGCAGATGGAAAAACATGAGCTCAATGTCTTTACTTTTTAAACGTACACCTCCAAAGGCCTTTCAAGTAGAACATGATTTCAAGTTTTTCAAGTCTCTTTCTTCTCCCAAGGTAGCTTGAAAAAAAATCAACTTGGTTTTTGTTTTCATGAATTCAAATATGTATGGTTATATAATATATCTGTTTTCTATTATTGCTCTTACGAATTATCACAAACATGGTGGCTTAAACAATACAAATTATCTTACAATTCTGCAGGTCAGAAGTTCAACATGGGTCTCAGCGAGCTAAAGTTGAAGTGACAACACAGCTGAGTCTCTTGCTAGAGGCTCTAGGAGAAAACCCTGTGTTCCTTAGTCTGGGGTCCCCTTCCTTCATCTTCAAAGCAAAAATGTTGCCTCTCCCTGACCATGTGGACACAGGTCCCTCTAACCCAGGAGAAAACGTTCTCTGCTTTTAAAGATTCACATGCTCAGACTGGGCCTACAGATAATCCAGAATAATCTCCCCATCTCAAGGATTTCACCATAAATCACACCTACAGAGTCCCTTTTGCCAAGTAAAGCAATATATACACAGATTGGGGATGAGGAGAATAGGGCATGGGTATCATTCATAACGATTATTTTACCTTTCACAGACACATTTTTCTTCAGTGAAGATAAAAGTGTGCTGCTGTTCATTCTGTTTCTATTTTTAACTCATCTAGAGAATGGAATTAATTAATTAAAATTGGTTTCCTCAAGATATTCCACAAAGTTAACTTTTATAAACATATCGCCCATCACTAACCTATGGTTACTGCACACTCTGCACATCAGACTGATGGTTTCCAGCACAAGCAATCCTCACAGTCTTCTGCCCCTGCAGTTTTGTTTACCTGGAATATCTTTGCCACACCCACAATCTCTCTTCATCTGTCCAAATCCACCCTACCTACGTAACACACACAACCGACAAAAGATTAGCACATGAAATGTGTAAAGAACCCCTAAAAGCCAATGGAGAAAAACCAGTCAAGTTAACAACAAGGGAGTGATTATCCCCTCACTGAAACCAGATGACAAATAGAGAAAAGTCTCATGCTATCAAGAGTGGGTGTTTTCTGGCACAATCAGAACACTTATCTGCTCAGGAGTAGCATAAATTAGAGCCACTTTGGAAAGCAATGTGGCATTATCTAATAAAATTGAAAATAGACATATAGTATTAATTACATGCTCTGGGGAAACTGTCAAACATGCTTAGGAGACAGGTACGGGAATGCTCAGAGCAGTAGTGTTTGTAAGAGTTGATGAGCACGTAGACTGCCGTGGCAGATAAATTACAGCTTTTTGACAAATTGGAATATTGGAGAGCAATAAGAATAAGTGAACTAGAATGATACCCATTCGAATGAATTTTGAAACATGCTATTGAATGAGAAAAGTTTTACAAGCATATTACACATAATTTCATTTATGTAAAAGTCAAGCACAGGCAAAGCTAAAAAAATATTGGTTTGGCAAGAACATTATAAGGTAAAATTATATAAACACAATCAAGAGAATTAAAAGCACAAAATTCAGGATTTTATTAATGTCTAAGGTCAGATGAGCAGGAGAGACCAGGAACGGCACGCTGACAAGTTCAAAGTTGAGGGATCCATGAATGTTGCTGAAAGTTCAGTGCGTCTTTATTCTTTTACAGAATCTACTTCATGTTTAATGACTATTTAATATTTAACATTTTCCAAATGAAACAATTTTCAAAAACCCTACTTTTCTGTCCAAATGGAACTCAGCTTCCCCCCACCCGGCAAGACACCGTGATAAGAAGGGAAAGAACATGGTGTCTCGAGCAAACTGAGGTTTAACTTTGGATATTTTATTTTATTTCTTTCCTCATCTCAACATCCTTTGAAGAGTTGTTGTGAGGATTAAATGAGAAAATGTACACCAGATACATTCAGGATTCCTCTTTTTCTTTCTTTTTTTTTTTTTTTTGAGACAGAGTCTCCCTCTGTCACCCTGGCTAGGGTCCTGTAGCATCATAGCTCATAGCAACTTCAAATTCTTGGGCTCAAACAATCCTCCTGTCTCAGACTCTCGAGTAGCTGGGACTGCAGGCACCTGCCACAATACCTGGCTAATTTCTATTTTGAGTAGATACAGGGTCTCGCTGTTGCTCAGGCTGGTCTCAAACTCCTGAGCTCAAGCAATCCATCTGCCTCAGCCTCCCAGAGTGCTAAGATTACAAGCATGAGCCATAGCAGCCGGCCCATTTGAGATTTTTTTTTTTCTTTTTTTTAGCCGGGGCCGGGTTTGAACCCACTACCTCTGGTATATGGGGCCAGCGCCCTACTCCTTTGAGCCACAGGCACTGCCCCCCATTTGAGATTCTTTTTTTTTTTTTTTTGCCGTTTTTGGCCAGGGCTGGATTTGAACCCACCACCTCTGGCATATGGAGCCAGCGCTCTACTCCTTAATAAATGTTGGTTTTGCTTTCTTCAAAAGCCCTGATCACTCCCTGCTTTATGTCTCATAACATGTTGCATTAACAGCTTCTACATTAAATTAGAATTATTTGCATACTTACCTTTACTTCCCTCCTCCACCACTAAATCATAAGCAACTTTATCACCAAAAATATCTGCACAAATGTAACAGATACTCAATTTTGTTGAATAGTGTTAAATCAATTGTACAACCTAGAAATAAAGATCAGTATTCACTTTTAATATTCTATTCTAAAGTGGTGAGAAAGGTAAGAAATCATGTTTCTAAGAAGTAACTTAAATGAAACATTGAATAAATTTGAGAAAGTCTGTAGAAAGGTTTTTAGAACCCTTAAATTAATTGAATGCTCTAAATATTTCAAGCCTTGACCTCTTCTTACTTTAGCTGGTTGGTAAAGTTCAATGCTAAAGTTGAATTAAAATGCCTTCCCCTTAGGATTATCTAATTGTCACCAGTCATCTTGTTTTGCCCAGTTCTCAGTTACATTTATCTTTTCGTTTATTTTCTGTTAATTTCTTTTTCTGCCAACTCATGGCATGTGACTAATTACTTTTTGATATATTGTTATCAGTGATGATAATGCGATAATACCAAATCTTACATTTGTGCAGCACTTTAGTTTTATATATGAATATGAATATGATCCTTGGAACTAGTCTATGGACAAAAGTCATGTAGCTAGTAAGTGACAGAATCAGGATTTGAATCCGGGTATTTTGCCACTGTTGGAATGTGCCCTTTTCATTAGATATTCATTCCTTTCTTTTGCAGATTCGAAGACATGCCTTGGAAGGTTTTATGACTGAAAACAGAGAGGCAGGGATTGTCTTTGGTTCTCTGCCTATCTACAGGGTGAGTTGGAGTTAGGACTAGATTGGTAACAAAGCAACAGGGAATCTGCCTTCTCATTTCTGACCCTGGGCCGTCAAGCGAGGTTGGAGAAATCACATAACCAAGGCAGTCTGTGCTTCCATGAATGTATCGTTGTGTCCAATCCCTAAGAAGTCTAGGGCTCTGGATGTTGATGGCCTGGGTCACTTGTCCCTGCCACCCCACATGGTAGCTATTTTGAACTTCACCTTGCAGCTCTTCATCACCTATAGGGTAAAATCCAGATGTCTTTCTGTGGCATACAAATGATCTAGCCTCATTTTCCACCATACTCTCCATATACTCTCCATATACTCCAGCCATGCCAAATACTCCCCATATACCACAGCCACGCCAAATACTCGCCATATACTGCAGCCATGCCAAATACTCTCCATGTACTCCAGCCACGCCAAATACTCTCCATATACTGCAGCCATGCCAAATACTCCCCATATACTCCAGCCAAATTACTTGCCATGGCTTAAGAACCACTTGTCTCTCCATTACCTCTGTGATCATGCCTGTGTGGCCCCTCCATCTATCTCGTTTCCCTCCAAATTTTAACACACCCTTTAAGTCTCCACCCCAAGTAACTTCTGCTAAAGGACTAATTAACTCAATTAATTAATCAAAGAACAAATACTTCAACTTAATCTTAATTTTTATCTTAAATGTTACTTATCTTTGCTGAGAACATGTTTATTGTATCAGGTATCAGATTCATAAGATAACTGATGATGCTAACGGTGAACTCTCAGGAATTAATAGTGGGTAATTGTGCGGGCCTACACACAATTACACAAGAAGAAAGTGGGCCTTCTCAGTCCTCACCCTCCACGCCTAGATTCACATTACAGAAATAACCACATCAAGTCTGTCTGACTATGTTATCTATGGCTTCCAGGTGGCAAGCCCCACTACTCTCAAATTCCTTCCACTCATTGGCGCAGAGGCACAAAGGGAATCTGTAGATGGCATCACAGGAAAGAAGAAGGGAGGTCACATTCAACATGAAAGAGTAAGTGAGCCCCAATTTCACCACTGAATTCTGATTCCACAGTGCCTCCCCTTTATGTTTGGTTTTAAATTATTTCTTTGGTCCCAGAAACAAATTATTAACTAAAATTATTTTAGTTCATACTCTTTATATGAAGATTCCAGATGTGTAGGCTTTGGTTCAGTAAAATGAAAACCATAAATTTTCTGGACAGACAGAACCAGTGAGCCTGGGCTAATGAAAATTTCCTAGAGCTTTACCACTGAAATTCACTGAGTGGTTCTAGAAAAGAGGCATTTTTATGCAACACAGCTGAGGGCTGTGGAACCACCCTTTCTTCTTAACCTTACTGGATCTCCATGATGAAAACATGACAACAAAAAGTTTCTCGCTCACCAGCAGTTTTTTTTCTTATATCTTAATAGGAATAACTATTTTTTTTTTTTTTTTTTTTTTTTTTTTTATTGTTGGGGATTCATTGAGGGTACAATAAGCCAGTTACACTGATTGCAATTGTTAGGTAAAGTCCCTCTTGCAATCATGTCTTGCCCCCATAAAGTGTGACACACACTAAGGCCCCACCCTCCTCCCTCCATCCCTCTTTCTGCTTCCCCCCCCATAAACTTAATTGTCATTAATTGTCCTCATATCAAGATTGAGTACATAGGATTCATGCTTCTCCATTCTTGTGATGCTTTACTAAGAATAATGTCTTCCACTTCCATCCAGGTTAATACGAAGGATGTAAAGTCTCCATTTTTTTTAATAGCTGAATAGTATTCCATGGTATACATATACCACAGCTTGTTAATCCATTCCTGGGTTGGTGGGCATTTAGGCTGTTTCCACATTTTGGCAATGGTAAATTGAGCTGCCATAAACAGTCTAGTACAAGTGTCCTTATGATAAAAGGATTTTTTTCCTTCTGGGTAGATGCCCAGTAATGGGATTGCAGGATCGAATGGGAGGTCTAGGTTGAGTGCTTTGAGGTTTCTCCATACTTCCTTCCAGAAAGGTTGTACTAGTTTGCAGTCCCACCAGCAGTGTAAAAGTGTTCCCTTCTCTCCACATCCACGCCAGCATCTGCAGTTTTGAGATTTTGTGATGTGGGCCATTCTCACTGGGGTTAGATGATATCTGAGGGTTGTTTTGATTTGCATTTCTCTAATATATAGAGATGATGAACATTTTTTCATATGTTTGTTAGCCATTCGTCTGTCATCTTTAGAGAAAGTTCTATTCATGTCTCTTGCCCATTGATATAAGGGATTGTTGGCTTTTTTCATGTGGATTAATTTGAGTTCTCTATAGATCCTGGTTATCAAGCTTTTGTCTGATTGAAAATATGCAAATATCCTTTCCCATTGTGTAGGTTGTCTCTTTGCTTTGGTTATTGTGTCCTTAGCTGTACAGAAGCTTTTCAGTTTAATGAAGTCCCATTTGTTTATTTTTGATGTTGTTGCAATTGCCATGGCAGTCTTCTTCATGAAGTCTTCCCCCAGGCCAATATCTTCCAGTGTTTTTCCTATGCTTTCTTTGAGGATTTTTATTGTTTCATGCCTTAAATTTAAGTCCTTTATCCATCTTGAATCAATTTTTGTGAGTGGGGAAAGGTGTGGGTCCAGTTTCAGTCTTTTACATGTAGACATCCAGTTCTCCCAACACCATTTATTGAATAGGGAGTCTTTCCCCCAAGGTAAGTTCTTGTTTGGTTTATCAAAGATTAGGTGGTTGTAAGATGTTAGTTTCATTTCTTGGTGTTCAATTCGATTCCAAGTGTCTATGTCTCTGTTTTTGTGCCAGTACCATGCTGTCTTGACCACTATGGCTTTGTAGTACAGACTAAAATCTGGTATGCTGACGCCCCCAGCTTTATTTTTGTTACTAAGAACTGCCTTAGCTATACGGGGTTTTTTCCGGTTCCATACAAAACGCAGAATCATTTTTTCCAAATCTTGAAAGTACGATGTAGATACTTTGATAGGAATGGCATTGAATAGGTAGATAGCTTTGGGAAGTATAGACATTTTAACAATGTTGATTCTTCCCATCCATGAGCATGGTATGTTCTTCCATTTGTTAATATCCTCTGCTATTTCCTTTCTGAGGATTTCATAGTTTTCTTTATAGAGGTCCTTCACCTCCTTCGTTAGGTATATTCCTAGGTATTTCATTTTCTTTGAAACTATGGTGAAGGGAGTTGTGTCCTTAATTAGCTTCTCATCTTGACTGTTATTGGTGAATACAAAAGCTACTGACTTGTGGACATTGATTTTATATCCTGAAACATTACTGTATTTTTTGATGACTTCTAGGAGTCTTGTGGTTGAGTCTTTGGGGTTCTCTAAGTATAAGATCATGTCGTCAGCAAAGAGGGAGAGTTTGACCTCCTCTGCTCCCATTTGGATTCCCTTTATTTCCTTGTCTTGCCTAATTGTATTGGCTAGAACTTCCAGCACTACGTTGAATAGTAAAGGTGACAGAGGACAACCTTGTCTGGTTCCAGTTCTAAGAGGAAAAGCTTTCAGTTTTACTCCATTCAGTAAAATATTGGCTGTGGGTTTGTCATAGATAGCTTCAATCAGTTTTAGAAATGTGCCACCTATGCCTATACTCTTCAGTGTTCTAATTAGAAAAGGATGCTGGATTTTATCAAATGCTTTTTCTGCATCTATTGAGAGGATCATGTGATCTTTATTTTTGCCTCTGTTAATATGGTGGATAACGTTTATAGACTTGCGTATGTTAAACCAGCCTTGCATCCCTGGGATGAAGCCTACTTGATCATGATGAATGACTTTTTTGATGATAAGCTGTAGTCTGTTGGCGAGGATTTTGTTGAGAATTTTTGCGTCTATGTTCATGAGTGAGATTGGTCTGAAATTCTCCTTTTTGTTTGGGTCTTTTCCTGGTTTTGGTATCAGGGTGATGTTTGCTTCATAGAATGTGTTGGGGAAGATTCCTTCTTCCTCAGTTTTTTGGAATAATTTCTGCAGTACAGGAATAAGCTCTTCCTTGAAGGTTTGATAGAATTCTGGAGTGAAGCCATCTGGACCAGGGCATTTTTTAGTTGGAAGCTTTTTTATTGTTTCTTTGATCTCAGTGCTTGAAATTGGTCTGTTCAGGAGGTCTATTTCTTCCTGGCTAAGTCTAGGGAGAGGGTGTGATTCCAAATATTGATCCATTTCCTTCACATTGTCAAATTTCTGGGCATAGAGTTTCTGGTAGTATTCAGAGATGATCTCTTGTATCTCTGTGGGATCAGTTGTTATTTCCCCTTTATCGTTTCTGATTGAGGTTATTAGAGATTTTACTTTTCTATTTCTAGTTAGTCTGGCTAATGGTTTATCTATTTTATTTATTTTTTCAAAAAACCAACTCCTTGTTTCATTAATTTTCTGAATGATTCTTTTGTTTTCAATTTCATTGATCTCTGATTTGATTTTGGATATTTCTTTTCTTCTACTGAGTTTAGGCTTAGATTGTTCTTCTTTTTCCAATTCCATAAGATCTCTTGTGAGATTGTTGATGTGCTCTCTTTCTGTTTTTCGAATGTAGGCATCTAAAGCGATGAATTTTCCTCTCAAAACTGCTTTTGCAGTATCCCACAGGTTTTGGTAGCTTGTGTCTTCATTGTTGTTATGCTCAAGGAAGTTAATGATTTCCTGTTTTATTTCTTCCTTCACCCATCTGTTATTCAACAGAAGATTGTTTAATTTCCATGCCTTTGGGTGGGCTTGAGCATTTTTGTTAGAGTTGAGTTCCACCTTTAGTGCCTTATGGTCTGAAAAGATACAAGGTAAAATTTCAATTCTTCTGATTCTGTTGATATTTGTTTTGTGTCCCAGGATATGATCAATTTTGGAGAATGTTCCATGGATAACTATTAATAATATATAGCTACTAACTGTTTTCAGAAATGATTCCTTTGAATCATTCCTTTTCCTAATAAGTACAAAGAAAATGGTAGACCTATCCTAGAGTTGGGGAAAAATGAAAACTTAAACAAGGCCATGTGCCAGACGTCATGTACGAATTAAGTGATAAGCTGAAATCTACTTTGACTCCAAATTCCACACTCATCCTTTTAAACCATAAAAGCCCACACAATGTAAATTCTCTCACTATTTTGTACTAGTTTTAGAAGCTGGCAACGGCCTAACTTAACCCATGGCCATTTATCATTAAAATAGATCTAACATTAAGAGAAAGATCTAGGTGGTGCTCGTAGCTCAGTGAGTAGGGTGCTGACCACATACACTGAGGGTGGCAGGTTCGAGCCAGACCCGGGCCTGCTAAACAACAATGACAACTGCAACCAAAAAATAGCTGGACGTTGTGGCAGGCGCCTTTAGTCCTAGCTACTTGGGAGGCTGAGGCAGGAGAATCACTTGGGCCCAAGAGTTTGAGGTTGCTGTGAGCTATGACACCATGGCACTCTACCGAGGATGACAAAGTAAGACTCTGTCTCCAAAAAAAGAGAAAAAGAAAGATCTAACACATGGTAATTTTTATAAGTGTCCTTTCTATAAAGTCAGATTAAAAACCAAAAGGAGGTGGTTCATGTTGTCTGTGCCTAATTCAATCAATAACAGATAACAAACACAATGACAATAAGAACAGCAATTTTTAAAAGCTGCTTTATTGAATTCATATAGACACCTTTGCCATAATTTTGTTAGCCTCTGCATTTAATGAAAATATGAATGATTCCTATTATCCATCACCTCTGCCAAATTATCCAAGTAATGATTTCTGGCAATAGAAGAGTTTCCTATAAAAATAGGCCAGGCCTGGCAGCTCATACCTATAATCCCAGCACTCTGGGAAGTGGAAGCAGAAAGATCCCCTGAGCTCAGAAGTTTGAGATCAGCCCGAGCAAGAGTGAGACCTGTCTCCACTCAAAATAGAAAAAATTGAAAAAATCAGTTAGGTATTGTGATAAGCCCCTACAGTCCGAGCTGCCTGGAAAGCTAAGGCAGGTAGAGCACTTAAAGCCAGGAGTTTGAAGTTGCTGTGAGCCAGGCTGACACCAGGGCACTCTAATCTGGGCAACAGTGAGACTCTGTCTCTCCCCCTCCCCCAAAAAGTGTATATATATGTATTTTATACATATATGTATAAAACACATGTTTATATACACACACATATAAGATTTACTTTTGTTGTTTTAAATAATAGATAAAACACAGGGTTATAAATAATGCAAAACTAAAAAGTAATCAAAACACCATTTGTACTGGGTTTTAGGATTCATGTATATTATGCCCCAAGCTTACAGTCTTATTTAGGTTTTGCCTCATCTAATATTATTAAATATACTTTACATTCTCTAGGTAAACATTAGGAAGGAAGATGTTCAAATATGTCTTAAGCAGCAGGGGCAAGGCAAAATATGGAATTAAAAATTAGTCATTAATCTACATAATTACCAATGTACACTCCAATAATCAGAAGTTCAGCCTACTATAATTAATTTTATCAGAGATCGTGAGGAATGATGAAGTATTTGTCAAAGTACAAAGAAAATTTTAATATACCTGATGTTCACATAGTTGCTTCATTTCCCTTAATCACTCTGATAGGTGGTTGACTGCTCAAGAAAGGCCAAGGGAGTAGATGTCTCCATTTGCTAACAGAAAAGGGGACGCAAAATCATGATTAAATCTGTCGGCTCGGCGCACGTATCTTAGTGGTTAGGGCGCTGGCCACATGCACTGAGGCTGGCAGGTTCGAACCCAGCCTGGGCCTGCTAAACAACAATTACAACAACAACAACAACAACAAAAAAAAAAAAATAGCCGGGCATTGTGACGGGCACCTGTAGTCCCAGCTACTGGGGAGGCTGAGGCAAGAGAATCACTTAAGCCCAGGAGTTTGAGGTTACTGTGAGCTGTGACACCATAGCACTCTAATGAGGGTGACATAGTGAGACCCTGTCTCAAAAAATAAAATAGAATCAAATAAAAAAAAAATGAAAATTATCTGCCAGTTTAATGAAGAAAATAGTTAAGAGTCACAGAGTTGAAATTAATTTCCAAGATATAATTAAGTAGTTTGCAGAAAATTATGCAATTAGTAAGATGACAATAAAATCTGGAAACTGGAATAGACTAAAGCACCACCATGTTGATTGTCTGCAATTTTAGGAACCTGAACAGCCTAAGTGGGAAAATAGTGGATGAAATGAAATTGATAAATGAACATCAAATGCCTATTTTCATAAAAAAAAAAAAAATAAATAACACTTCCAGGCGATTCTCCTGCCTCAGCCTCCCAAATAGCTGGGACCACTTCCATGGAGGTGGGCATAAAATGACCTCAGATAGTTTCATGTAAAAATTTCATTTTAATAAAACACATTTTGAGATAATCATGGAAGAACCTTCAAGTAGCCATTATATGCCTTGCACCATTCCAGGCACCAAGAATCCATTTATAGATAGAGGAGCTCACAGGACAGAGGAGAGAATGGCTTCTGAGCAAAGAGTCAAAGAAAAGAGATCTTAATCCCTTTTAACTTATTTTTAAATATAGAAATGCTGGTTTTGACTTTTAACTTCACCAAATGGTTTGCAAATCTCTTTAGAATTAAACAAAAAAAATACAAAATATTAACCATACTACAGCAAAACATAAATTAGAATGTGAGATTATATTTTCTTTTTAGTTTAATTGTGGGAAAAGAGCAAAGTTTGTTAAGTGTAATGCATTTTCAAAATTGTGAGCACATATCCAATCAGAAAAATGGTGAGGTACAGTGGTTCACACTTTTAATCCCAGAACTTTGGGATGCTAAGACAGAAGGATCGCTTGAGGCCAGAATTGGAGACCAGCCTGGGCAATATAGCAAGACCCCATCTCTACCACAAATAGAAAATTTAACTGGGTGTGGTGGTGCATGCCTATAGTCCCAGATACCCAGGAGGCTGAGGTGGGAGGATCCCTAAAGCCTGGGAGTTTGAGGTTGCAGTGAGCTGTGATTGCACCACTGCCCTCTCACCTGGATGGTAGAGTGAGACTCAGTCTCAAAAACATAAAAAGAAATAAATAAAAAATAAAAATAGACAAGTGAAAGATAGTAAATTTGATAACATACTCCATAGTTATTCCAAAGAAAAATTTAATGGCAGAGAGATTTCCATAATTTTATTTTATTTATTTATTTATTTATTTTTTGAGACAGAGTCTCAAGCTGTCGCCCTGGGTAGAGTGCTGTGGTATCACAGCTCACAGCAACCTCCAACTCTTGGGCTTAAGCAATTCTCTTGCCTCAGCCTCCCAAGTAGCTGGGACTACAGGTGCCTGCCACAGCACCCAGCTATTTTTCGGTTGTAGTTGTCATTGTTGTTTGGCAGGCCTGGGCTGGATTCGAACCCGCCAGCTCCCGTGTATCTGTATTTCTAAGAGCATAATCCATGGCATATTTTTCCTTAAAAATTATTTATTTTCATTGTTTCTATTCAACTAGAATGTAAGATCCATGAAGGCAGAAATTTTGTCTTGCTTCTTATTCTCTGCTCTAACTCCATTGTCTAGAACATAGAGATACTCAAAAAACATTTGCCTAATAAAATAAAGAATGAGTTTTAAAAAGAAGTAGAAGAATAAAAGTAGAAAATAAAAGAAAGAAAGCTCTATATAGCTTGGAAATTTCCCTCAGTTGGGGTTAGCAGGTTCATCTACGGAACTAAGCCTCCTACCTTGTCTCAGGAAGAAAGGAATTGTCATATGACTTACCAGTGTCCAGGCCTAAAGGATCTTTGTGAGGTTGAGGTTTTTTTTTAGAGACAGAGTCACACCCCATCGCCCTTGGTAGAGTGCCATGGCGTCACAGCTCACAGCAACCTCCAGCTCCTGGGCTTAGGCAATTCTGCCTCAGCCTCCCAAGTAGCTGGGACCACAGGTGCCCACTGCAATGCCCGGCTATTTTTTGTTGCTGTTTGGCTGAGGCTGGGTTCAAACCCGCCACCCTCGGTATATGGGGCCAGCGCCCAACTCACTGAGCCACAGGCACCGCCCATGAGGTTGAATTTTGACCTTCCAGGCTCACTTACTGTCTTTCTTTTTTTCTTAGAACTCTATCTTCTCTTCCCTTTTTGCTCTTTCCTCTTCCCCAAAATAGACTGGAAAATCAAATTGATGTGTATCATAACTGTTGGCTGAATATTATTGGCAAAATTAGACACTTCTTCATCTGAATTTTTAAACCAATTGAGTTTAAAATGTTATACATATTTTTTCACAAAATATTTCAGAACAAACTTCCATTTCTCATTTATGTAATCATCACTTGATTTTATCTTATAGGACACTGGACTCTGATGTTGTAATATGCAATGTTAATTACTAACTAATTCTTACTTTGCTCTTTGCTTTGCTTTGTTTTGTACCAACCTTTTCAGATTAGGCAGCAGAGTCCCAGAAATGCAGTTGAGTCCCAGTTAAATAGTTTATAGCTTCTGCTCTTGCACTCCAGCCTTTAGGAGTCCCAATTCCTATTTTTAACACTTTTCCCTTGGAGGCACACAGGACTGTGAAGTAAATAACTATACTGTTTTTTATAGGAGGATTAATATCTCTATACAAATTAGTAATGCAATTTGCTGCTGAAAAATAGTGTGTGTCATATATGCCGATTACCAACTGGCATACTCCTTTATTTTACAGGGAGGACGGAGGAGAAGTTTGAAAAAAAATTTTGTCCCACAAATAAATCTGGCTTCTTCCTTCTTTCCAACCATGCCCAAATAAAGAGAAAAATCAGAAGTGACTGCCGTACATAAAACGGCGAGGTATGTATGAGAGGGAGAGTCCGCCAGACACTAGAGGCGTCTCTGTATCCTCAGGCTATTGATGGAAAATCTTGCTTAGGAAGCTCTGGTGACCTCAACTCTGAATACCATGCAAGCAGCAGCAGCAAGCAGCTGATAGTTTAGGCAATGTTTCTAGTTTACTGTGCGTAAAATGACATACAAGGAAATAAATGAAATCAATAGCATAAGTAAATCTAAAATAATAATGTTGTCAATAATTAGCTTTCTACCTCGTGCCGCTGTTCACCTTAATGCATGACCAGAATTATTATCAGAACACATGTGATAAGAGGCAAATCACTCTGTGTCATGCTGTGTCGTGTACAAAGGTAATGATTATTGAAAAGAAAATCCCACCAGTCAGGCCTCTAGCTATTTTTCTTCCTTATTTAGAGGAATGTCATTGGGAAGAAAATGTCTAGCATTTCTTAGATAAAGTCAGAAATTATATTCACTCTAAAAGTAACTCCAGATAAATTTATCTTTCTGAGGTTCGTATTTTATTAATGATTTGGTATTTTGACCAAATGACTGATCCCATTTTTCATTTCACATGCAAAAGATGAGAGCATCTAAATATGATCAATAATAAATGAAACTTTAAATAAGTGAAAAGCATGAGGAAAGTATCAGAATCGAAGCCTGAATATTCAGTGACCTGGGCCTCTTTGAGACATGATTCTGAGCACTGAGTAATAAACTAAAAGTTCCCATGTCAAGGGTTGGTCTCCTTTCCCCCAAACCACCTAGACAACTTGGTAAGAAAAAATTGTGGTCCTTTAATTTTTATTTTATATTTACTTTTACTTTTTTTTTTTTTAAAACTCAGTCTTACTCTATCAACCTGAGTAGAGTGTTGTGGTATCACAGCTCACAGCAACCTCAAACTCCTGAGCTCAAGTGATTCTCACGCCTCAGCAGCCTGAGGAACTGGGACTATCGGTGCCTGCCACAATACCCAGCTATTTTTAGAGACAGGTCTCATTCTTGGTTAGGCTGGTCTCAAACTCCCAAGCTCAACCAATCCGCCCATCTCGGCCTCCCGAAGTGCTAGGATAGCAGGTGTGAGCCACCGGGCCTGGCCTTGGTCCTTTAATTTTTGATTCTGCTTTTTCATTCCATGAAGGGTTTTATAATTCTTAAAATTGAAACATCTTTAGAAAACTAAGAAAAATGTTTGTTCATACAAACTCCATATTTACACATTTCTTTTATGTTAATTTATAGGCATATACAGTACTAACATTGTTACTAGTAGGAACATGATTATTTCTCCTACTGTTTTTCTTTAACTTTTTTCTTTATGCATTTTAATTACACAAGAAACTAACATTACAAGAGAAAATTGAGCTTTAAAAATGTTCTGTTTTATTGAGTTTAAAAAATATGTTTAATGATATTATAATTTACTCAAATGAGAGAAAGACTCTAGGAAGAAAAAGTGTACAGTTACAGAACAGAAACCACTTATCAGCACCTAAGTAGGCCGGACGACTAAAAGAAAAGGCATAAAAGTAGGCCTCCTCTAGGAGTTTATGAAAATGACTTGCTTTCTCATCTTTCAATCTCAATTATAAAAAGGCCATTTCATCCCTAAGCATAGATTTGCTAAAAACATGGACCAATCTGCCAAGTTTTAGTTTCTTTAATTTGGAATGAAAACCCCTAAATTAGTATCCCCTACCCTTTTTGACAGAGAAGTTCACTCTTTTATTTTTTTATTTTTTTCTATTTTTTTTTTTAATTAAATCATAGCTGTGTACATTAATGCGATCATGGGGCACCATATACTGGTTTTATAGACCGTTTGACACATTTTCATCACACTGGTTAACATAGCCTTCCTGGCATTTTCTTAGTTATTGTGTTAAGACATTTATATTCTACATTTACTAAGTTTCACATGTACCCTTGTAAGATGCACCGCAGGTGTAATCCCAAGAATTACCCTCCCTCCGCCCATCCTCCCCCCTCCTTCCCCTCCCAAGAAGTTCACTCTTAAATCTCTTTGAACAGAAATAAACAATTTCTTCGCCCTCATAGGATTAAAAAAAATTTTTAGCATCTTTGCACATAATATAAGTGATTTTATCAGTCATTATACATAATTATGTAGTTATAATTTTTAATGATACATAGAATATGCAGAAAAACTGTCTTTTCCCTCATCTATCAAATGATTGACTGCTTTAAGTTAGCCATTTTCAAAAGGCATGATTTGCTGACAAATAAGATTTTATTACATTATGTTTTGGGTGAGGCTAGAATGTTCACTGAAATATAGGGCAATGATTTCTGTTTCAGGTAATAGGAGACTAGGTAATTTGGACCAGTCATCATTCCCTCTGAAGAAAACTAGAATCAGAAAACCTCTGTTTGAAGACATCTTAGAGCAAATGACATAGCAAAGCATGAAGATGCCACGTTCCAGAGGAAGACTGAGGCTCAGGTAGGTCAGCCTAACTTTTGAAGCCAGCTTTCTCCTAGAGGCATGTGCTGGTTCTTGGAGGAAGATTAAGAGGCTAAGAAGCTGGAGTGGTGATTAGAGCTAAAGCTTTCTCCAGGGATGAGCTCTTGTTGAAGGGGGTCTCTGAAATGTAGCCCCTGTCTGTTATTCAGAGGGACTCTCTGAAAAGCAGGGAGCAGCCCTGAGGCAAACAGGAATTAACAAAACAAAGCATAAGGCCAGAGGAGATTAACATAGGAGTAAACTTATTTACAGGAAGATGGAGGCTGAGAAGGGGGGTCATGAGAAGGTGGGGCAAGTCATCTTTCCTACAGAGTGAATGATGCTGAGATTAATTTTGGAATTACTATTTTTCACAATAGGTGTTGATTTTGCACCAAGGTCATCAAGGAGCACCATCCAGGACCAGAGTAGGAGACCTGATGCTCCCCAGGAACACCAGCTTCAATGGATTCACAGGAGGGTAGAGTGCTGGTACTATGCACATTAAGCAAGAATACCACACTAGAAAAAGGTAGCTTTGGATACATAAGAAGTAAAGATTTCAGTGCAGGATAGTAAGCTGTTTCCACCACCCCTCTACTGTTGAGCCTTGTCTTAACTATAGAGCTTTTTAATGTCTTTCAATAAACTCTGAATGCTTTAACGTGGTGTGTACTCTTTACTTAATCCTGGTTGCCCAGTCTGCTCAGAAGGGTTGTGTCAACTGAGGGCCTCTGGCCAGGGCACTCCCTGGGTGGCTTGAAGAGCCTCCCTGGAAGGAATGGGGACAGATGGCCCATGAGGGTACCAAGCAGGCTTTGCTCTGGCTCTGTTTTTACAAGGGACAGTCATCTATCCTACTCCATTTTTGTGGCTCTGTGTAAGTTACCGGTGTGTCTTTCAATTCTTTGTCTGACCAGCCAAGAATCCACTGTTTAAAGCTCCAGCACAATTTCACTGTCACTGGGCTGGGGCTCCACAAAACTGCACATGGGGGATACAAAGGCAGGCGGATCTTCACTGGAGACTGCAATTCCAGTCATTTCAAATTCTGAAATTGGATAACATCATTTTGAATTGCTAGAGCCTCAGGAGTTTGCAGAAGCAGGGCAAATACTATGGAGGAAGATAACATCTGGGCTTTAAATTATATCTTTACTATTTCAAATATATGTCTGACACACTAGAAAAAAATGACTGTGCACATAAGGTGACAAAAGACAATGAGAAATGATGGAAAACAACAGGTAATAGAAACAAAAACAGGGGCTGTAGATATCAGACTTAGCAGATAAAGAAGTTAAAATAACTATGCTCACTATATTGGATAAGATAACACACAAGAATTTCACCAGATAATTAGAAATTATTGATGAGAGCCACATGGAAATCGAGAACAAAAGAATACAATAACCAAAACTTACTCAAGGGATGTAATAATAGAGTAATCCAACTAAAGAAAAAACTTCGGAACTGAAAATAGAGTAGAAGGGAATATTCATAATGAAGCATTGAAAGAAGGAGAGACACAGAAGAGAGAGGGAAAAATGGAGTTGGGATAGGAAGAATAATAGGAGTCCTGGAAGGAGAAGACAGAATAGGGTAGCAGCAAATACACCAATTATTTCTGAAAACTTCATAAAAGAATACAATAACCCACAGATTCAGGAATTACCATTAGCCATAGGTAAGATAAATAAATACCATGTATTAGTAGAAATAAATGCAAACTCATATACTTTGTAGTAGAATTGCTGAAAAATGAACAGAAAGAAACATTATGAAAGCAACAAGAGGGGTAAAGGTCAAATTATCTTCACAGGTTAACACAATTAGCCTGACTTTAGCCAGCTTTTTCACAAAATAAAAGGAGGATTAGGGCCAGAAAACATAGAACAACAACCTCAAAGTCCTGAAATAAAATAAATGTCAACCCAGCATTCCCTTTCAAGAGAAGATACTCTTCAGGAAGAACTGTCAAAAGGCAAATAATTTTTGACAAGCAAAAATTGAGAGAATTAATTATAGTAGACACACATTAATGAAAGTACTTAAAATATTCTTTAATCAGAAGGAAAATGGATAGGTGTTCAGAGACAGAGAAAAGATGAAGAGTAATGAATTGGTAAGTATGTGCAAAGCCTAAATGAACATGAACAGGATAAAACAACAGCAACATCACAGGGTTTCAAAATGCAAGTAATGAAGTAGATAAAATACAAAAGAGATATGAAAATGGGAGGAGAATAAATAATTGTCAAAGTGTCCTGAGGCTCTTGAATTTTCTGGAAGAAGGTAAAAGTAACAATGTTCACTCCACTCTGATAAGCCAGGGACGTGTGTCAGAATCTCTATGGTAACCACAAAAAAAAAAAAAAAAAATAGTAACAGCATGCTATATATGTCTACAATTCAAATGAAAAGACAAAGAATGTCAGGATAAAATAAAACAAAATCCAACCATATAGTATATATTGATTGTAAGAAACATACCTAATACATATATGAGAATACCAGACTGTTGAAGATAAAAGAATAAGAAAAGATATACAATACAAAAACTAACCAAAAGAAAGCTGACACAGCTATGTTAATATCAAAATTCACTTCAAGAAAATAAAGTAAGCAAGGATCTTCGTAACGGTTCTATTCATTATAGCTCAAAACTAGAAAAAGCCTAGCTTCCATAAAAAAAAAAAAAATGACTAAACAAATGGTGATATATTAGTACAGTGATTAAAAGGAACAAACCAGGAACGTACGCATTAACACGGACGTTGCAAGAACGTGTTAAGTCAAAGAAAATTTATAGAAGGAACACATAATGTGCAATTCAATTTTTACAAAATTATACAATAGACAAAACTAATCTTTAGTTTAAAAAATTAAAACAATTTAATTTGGGAGAGGGTGGTTGTCACAGATTGTAAAAAGGCATAAAAGAACTTTCTCAGGTGATGATAATGTTCTTTATCTTGATAAGGTTTGGATCATAAGCTATGTGTACATATCAAAATTGATGGAATGGTATTTCTGCATTTCCTTACATGTGAATCTTCTCAAAAAAACTAAGAACCATAAACAAATACTCTAGTTAATAATATGCATGTTAATATGATTACCGATGTCTTCAACTTATTTTGAAATGCATCCAAAATATAAGGGGGACTAACGCATAGAGGAATAAACTGCTGGGCAGATGTGTGGTAGAACAAATCTGTAACATGTTAATTGTATTACAGAACCTAGGTGATAGAAATTTAGTTATTCATTACAGAATTTTTTCAAATTCTCTAACTGTTCTAATTTTTTTCATAATAAAAGGGAGAATGAAGTCTAATGAATAAATCAATATAACATTTTAGAGGAAAATTAAAAGACCCCTTATATAAATATAAAGGTCTGTTTATGTTCATGGCTTTGAGAACGTCAGGTCTTTCTATATCAGTCATCTATTTGCGATATAACAAATGACAAGGCCAGGCGTGGTGGCTCACACCTGTAGTCCCAGCACTGTGGGAGGCTGAGGCGGGTGGATTGCCTGAGCTCAGAGGTTCTAGACCTGTATGAACAGCAGTGAGCCAGAGTAAGACCCCGTCTCTACTAACATCAAAAACATGGCCAGAGGAAGACAAAAAAGAGTACTTTAAATGAAGAAGAATGAACAAGGAGTTGAAATTAAAAATAAAAAAAATTAAAAATAAAAAAAAATTTTTTTTGACAGGCTTAAAACAACAATCATTTTAGCAGAGGACTCCTGAGTGCTGGGAACATTCTACGTTTTGACCTGATGATACTCACAATGGGTGTTCACTTTGTGATGATAAAGTTAGGCTTTACATCTGTGTTTTGTGCAACTTTCTGTAGGTGTGCTACATTTTACAATAAAAGTTTTTGAAACTTAAAGCTATGTGTTATGGTATCAAAAACAGATCAAAACTGTTGTCATAACCTGATGCTTAGAATTATTCCATGCTGTGCCTTAAAAACATAAACTAGGTTCTTTGAGTAATTTTCATGTTTTATTTCTAAATGATGAGGTATGAGACAAGGGTTACTTGGCGGTGTCCTAAACTAGACTGGTTTGGGGCCAGGCAAAAAATACTGTGTGTCACTTCAGCTGTCTTGACATGTGAATGGTACCTCATTCAGAGGGCTGGTGTGAGAATTAAATGAGTTAATATATGAAAAATACTCAAAAAAAGAAAAATACTCAGTGCCCTACCAATAGAAAGTCCCAGTTAAGTGTTCACAACTATCATTACTCTTTTTTTAAATTTCACATTAGTATAAGGGTGCACGTGACATTGCTTTTCTTAGTGTCTTAGAGTTCTAGTTACGTCCTTCACCCAGGAAGTGTGCCATAGACCCTTTCCTGTACCCATTATCATTATTCTTAATGTTGTTGTTCTTAATAGTATCATTTCCTCTTGCATCAAATAGATAAGAAAAATATAAAAATCATTTATAGATTCTAAATATCAATTAAGGCAATGGTTGTTAAATAGCTGTACAATGGAATCACTGGGGGACATTTTCACAAAATAACATCATGGTGGGAGGGATACACAGAACATTCATTTTTGAGTGGACCTCAAAAATAAAGGTCCATTCCTATTCCCCAGAATCTGTGAAACGGGACTTTGCAGGTTTAAGAAGTTTGACATGGAGACTTATCTCAGACTATCTAGGCAGGCCCAATGTAATCACAGAAGTCCCTATAAGTGGGCAACAGAGAGTTAAGGTCAACAAAAAAAGATTTGATGGCAGAAGCAGACGTCCGAGTGATCTGCTTTGAAGATGAGAGAAGGAAGCATAAAGGGATATGGACTGCTCTGGAGCTAGAAAAGCTAGAAAACATCCTCCCCAGAGCTTCCAGGAGGAGGGCAGCCCTGCCCACACCCTGATTTTACCCCTTGCAACTCTTGTTTCAGGCCTCTGGCCTAGAGAACACTAAGATACATACATTTGTGTTGTTTTAAACCATTAAGATTTTTTTACAGCAGCATAAAAAAACTAAGGAGGGATTACAGTTGTATTTCAGTCTGGGGATAGCATGTAGGCATCATTTTTGTTGTTATTGTTCTAATCTCCCGAGCTGATCTCTCCTCACTTGCAGCAGGAGTTAAGAAGTACTAAACTAGGAGGGTGAAGGACAGAGTAAAATGTTTTCAGGCTAAAGGAACTGCATATCATTGGTGACTCCATATAATAGAGAAATTCAAGATTACAAAATAAGGATGTGACATTTGATGCTGGGACATACTAAGAACAAATATTAATTAGATCCTGGTTGTTTGAACAGTGTCCAAGAGTCTACTAATTCCCATTGAAGTCCACCTCAATTATATGCCACGTGTTATTTTAATTCATTTACATGTTATGTGTTTTGTTTGTTTTTGTTCTTCTGTTTGTTTTTAGCCAAACTAAATAATAAACTTTTTGAGAAGTAGGGAAATTCTACTTTTAAAAATCTGATTGAATTGAATTATTGCATTAAATCTGGTGGACACAACCTTGGCCATAAAACTCTGGCTATCTTTATTCCATAATATCCTAAAACCCCATCTGTTACTTAATTCAGCCCAGTTTTGAGGCCAAGCCCACCCACCCTTCTGTGTATGGCCAGGATATTTTGTGCCATACCTTATATTTTAGGATAGCATAATTAGATTTATTCTTGTCTAGCAGATTTTACTCCCACTAAGCTGAGAACGACTCATAATAATTGCCAGTATAATAATAGTTAGCAATGATAATCTTTATAAGACAAAAAAGAAAGCCTAAAATAGGCTGGGTGCGGTGGCTCATGCCTATAATCCTAGCACTCTGGGATGCTGAGGCAGGTGGACTGCACTGAGCTTACAGGTTTGGGACCAGCCTGAGCCGGAGTGAGACCGCATCTCTAAAAATAGCCGGGCTTTGTGGCAGGCACCTTTAGCCCCAGCTACTTGGGAGGCTGAGGCAAGAGAATCGTTTGAGCCCGAGTTTGAGGTTGCTATAAGCTCTGACGCCACTGCACTCTACAGGTGTGTGTGTGTGACAAAGTGAGACTCTGTCTCAAAAAAAAAAAAAAAACCCTATATAGTCCAAAGCATTTCCTTTTAATATAAGAAGAGTATTAAAAAAGAGGGTTATAAACTTTGGCCAACACTTCTAGTGTAAAAAAAAGAACATTTTCCTAGCTGGGTGTTGTGGCAGGTGCCTGTAGTCCCAGCTACTTGGGAGGCTGAGGCAAGAGAATCACTTAAGCCCAAGAGTTTGAGGTTGCTGTGAGCTGTGATGACACAGCACTCTACCAAGGGCAACATAGCAAGACTCTGTCTCAAAAAAGAAGAACATTTCCCCGAGGGCACTTCACCACTTCCTTTAGATCCTTGCTGATATGTCACCTTAAAGAAAGTCCTTACCTGTCCATCTCCATTGAAGTAACACCTTCTCCTGCCTTTCACACCTGCCCTACCTTCTCTATCTTCCTTGTAGGATTTAGCACCAGTTGATAATATTCATTTGCTTATTTTTATTTATTTATTTTGTTACAGGTTACTTTAGAAGCATTCTCTCTGGCAGATAAGCTCTCTGAGAATAGGACCTCTGGTTAGATCACTTCCTGTGTCCCCAAGACCTAGAGTGTTAACTGTCCTGCCCTACTTTAACATCTAGTGGGGTGTGCAGGCATCAAGCATTATTTTCATTGTGAATAGCATGGTGTGGCTCCACAGAGCTGACCTGGCCCGTGACTTCTGTCTTTGAACCATTGCATTCCAACTGAAGAAACTAAAAAAGAAATCATTTCTCTCACACAAGTTGGCCCATTTAAACTACCTTCATGTTGAGTAAAGCATATGGAAAGGGAAGGATAGAGATAATATGAGTTACTAATGACGTTTGAGCAACTCGACCACTATCAGTATCAAGGTCTCCAGACCTCCCAGCCTCTTCTGCTCCCCCGCCTGCCTCTTCATGCTTCGGCTAAGCAGAAACTGAATATGGCCACCGGTCTCCCTGTCAAAGAGCTGTATTTTTAGCAGCCAAACTGATTTTTAAGTATTAATAACACCAAGAAAATATGTAAAATATTGGGTCTTTAGAGTTTGATACCTATGGTTAGCTCCCTATTCCAGGGAACAAACATCCTGACAAATTATCTTCTCAATGTATTTTACTTTCTTCTCAGAAAAAATAAATTATCCCGGTGCCAAAGGGACTAAAACGAAGCTGGCATTTTGTACAGCAAAAAGGAAGCTGTGCCTTTTATTAAGTTCTTCTGTATGGCTTTCTTTTACAACTTAAATGTTCATATTTCATTCTTTAATAGAATAATTCAACACATGAGAAAGGCAATTCGATATATGGAGTATCTCTTGAATCATTTCATTCTGTTTGAAAGTAGCTTCTTTTGGACTAGCTTGTTTCAGTAACTCACTGCATTGTTTTTACTGCATTGTACTTCACTGTGTTGAATCTAAACTGAAGGACACTATAATAAACAGCAAACAGAACCTGCTGTTGTACTTATCATGGGGATACAATGACAGTCATCCCAGATGACTCAGAGTCTTTCGCGAAGACTCAAGAGAGAACACTCTTAGATCTCAGGGTGAGGAAAGGCTGTGCTTTGTCCAGAGAACTGATCTGCTTTCATCTGTGGACACCATAATTTCTATAACTGGATATTGTTTCCTTTTCTCTCTCATGGCTTAGAAAGTTTACAGCCAAATCCGTATCTTTCCCCTGACAACTGTTTTAGAACATGACGATGTTTTATATTCTTGTGCAGCTAAATCCTCCAGCCCAGAGCCAAATTTATTTTATCCTTTTTTATTATATGCATTTTTGTAGTCCTTTTGGGGATGAGGTCTAGTATGAGTGGATGATTAATTATACACACACCCTCACACACATACATATTTTAATAGACATTACTTTTACGAGAAGTTTTAAATTTATAGCAAAATAGAGCAGAGAAAGTTCAGAGATTTTCCATATACCCCCCTGCCTCTAGACATGCATAACCTCCACCAGTTAATGACCTACTACATGGTGGGGGGTGGGAGGGGGAGAGCAGAGAGAGAAGAAGTGACTGGGTTGCGAGTCTCGGTGTGTGACACACCTTTTGAGGGCAAGACACAATTGTAAGAGGGACTTTACCTAACAAATGCAATCAGTGTAACCTGGTTTCTTGTACCCTTAATGAATCCCCAACAATAAAAAATAAATAAAATAATGCCCACAAGATGGGAGACTTATTACAACTAAAGAACTTATACTGACACCTCATTATTGCCCAGAGTTCATAGTGTACATTGGGTTCGGTCTTGGTTTCGTACTTTTTACGGATTTGGACAAAATGTATAATGAAATGCATCTGCCTTATGGTGTCACACAGAGTAGTGTCACTGCCCTAAAACTCCTGTATATTACACATATTTTGTAAATCAGAATTTAAAGAGTAAAAACACACACAATATGTTTTCAATTTTTTTTTTTCTAAATGCTCAGTTCCCTTTCATGTCCTGTCTGTTTCTATGTCGTCTCTGTGGTGGGTAATAAGTTGCATCTCTCGCAAGCATTTTTTTATAAAGCGCAGCCAAAATAAAAGTCTGCATGCAAATCCATACTTCAATAGCGAGAGTTTGCACAAATGAGTGCCTTTTCACAAAATGGGACCTATAAAACCCCAAGAATTTAAACAATAAACTTAAGACTTTTCAACATAAATAGGCATCCAGAGTAAAGAGAAAGGTGTAAGAATTCAAAGCCTTTTATTTTTTTCATTACTAAAATCATGCTAAGCCAAAAATACAACGACGACAAAAAAAGTCCAACAGCAACATTACTTAGGGAATGAATAACAATTGTCATAATTTATGATAAATTATTATTATTATTATTATTTTAGAGACAGAGTCTCACTTTGTTGCCCTCGGTAGAGCGCTGTGGCGTCATTGCTCACAGCAACCTCCAGCTCTTGGGCTTAGGTGATTCTCTTGCCTCAGCCTCCCAAGTAGCTGGGACTACAGGTGCCTGCCACAATGCCTGGCTATTTTTTGTTGCAGTTTTGCCAGGGCAGGGTTCAAACCCGCCACCCTCGGTATATGGGGCCAGCGCACCCTATTAACTGAGCCATAGGTGCCGCCCGATGAATTATTTTTTATTAATACAATCCCCCTTAATTGTTTTGAAAGATATGTAATCGATAAAGGAGAATATGTTCCTACTGTCATTTAGGAGGGTTATAAGAAATACGCAAACATTAGAAAAGTCCTTATGTAAATATTTACATTATGTCCATAGATGAAAATCTCCTTTAGATTCATTATTACATAATAAATTTCAGGAGTTTGGGCTGCTCTATTGAAAATCTAACCATACAAATAATTTGTTCTTTAGAAATGTAGGAAGGGTTATGAAACTTCTAAATTTTCCTCAGCTGAAATTTCAAAGCTGTCTTTTGATTGTTACTGAAGAGGGAGAAAGTTGAATCTGCTTTCCAACATTTACAATAGCAGATGTTGATCTGGTCTCTTTTCAGTTCCTTCCTCCTTCATCTACTCAGGCAATACCGTATCCTTCTAGACTCTAGTACGTCAGTAGAAGGTGCCATTGGGAATTAGTCATTTTTTCCTACCTTCCTTTAAAGACACGCCCTCCATTTCCCCAAATCAACCTTATTTATGACTCTTCCTTCTCTTCTACTCCCTCACACCTCACCGCTTGCCAAAGGAGTGATTTATTTTTGCCTAAGGGTCAGTTGTCATGAATCAGGTTACTCTCCTTTAATTCTTCACTCTTCTACTTCTCTTCCTCTACCTTCCCTTAACATTAGTAACTTGACTTTTCTGAGTAACAGAGCAAATAGGATATACAGAGATGTATGGAAACGTGAGGAATTGGTTCATGTGATTATGGAAGCTGAGAAGATGAAATCTGCCAACTGCAAGCTGGAGGCCCAGGAAAGCCACTGAAGTAGGTCCAGTCCAAGCTGGAAGGCCTGAGACCAGAGGGGGCAATGACCTAAGTCCCAACCTGAGTCTGAAGACTTAAGAACTGGGAGTGCTGATGTCCAAGGACAGGAGAAGATGGGTGTGCCAGTTTTAGCAGAGAGAGTGAATTCTTCCTTCCTCTGGCTTTTTGTGCTATTCTGACCCTCAGTGGATTGGATGATGCCAGTTCACATCAGCGTGGGTGATTTTACTCAGTCTAGATGAGTAATGCTAATCTGGTCTGGAAACTCCCTCATAGACACACCAGAAATAATGTTTCTCTAGGTCTCTAGGTATCTCTTAGCCCCACCAAGTTGGCACACAGAATTAACCATCACACTGAGTATTGAAAACTAATAAATACCCTGCTGAAAGTAAGCATCACTGGATGATCTTTGAAATCCACTCTGATGAATACTAAGGTATAAAATTAATAACACCAGCACCAATGACATTACACTACAATTTTAATTCCATTTGTCTTTGATTAAATGAGAGGGATTGTGATAGGCCCCCTGATATTATATTACTACTTATAAATTACTGCTACTATTCTGCCATAGTCTGACTTTTTAAAGTAGCACATTTCTTCAATTTTACAAGTATTTTTGATGATCAGTATGCCTCACACATAGTCAACATTCTTTGCCATAACTAATCTATTTCAATATGCCAGATGCTCTTCCTATTAGCACTCATTACTGAAAGTGAATCATGAACCATTTCTGTATAAAAAGCAAATTATATATAAATCACATAACAAAAAAAAATAAACATTGCATTTAGGCTAAAAGAAATAAACCCCCACACTTTTCTCTGAGTTTTCAACTTTACAAAATTTAAATTATAAGTTTGCCCTAAATTCTTAAAATTGTCACTAAAAATGTAGAGATAAATTAAGATGGTTCTTTGGGTTTTGCCATATCCAGATATCTCAACTGGGTTTTATTTAGGTGAAATCTGAACCAGCAATCCTCAAAAGTTATCCCATTGGCTGCATTAGAATCAGCTGAGAAGCAGGTTTTTAAAAAATACATTTACAGCAAAGAGACAACCTACACAATGGGAAAGGATATTTGCATATTTTCAATCAGACAAAAGCTTGATAACTAGGATCTATAGAGAACTCAAATTAATCCACATGAAAAAGGCCAACAATCCCATATATCAATGGGCAAGAGACATGAATAGAACTTTCTCTAAAGATGACAGACGAATGGCTAACAAACACATGAAAAAATGTTCATCATCTCTATATATTAGACAAATGCAATCAAAACAACCCTGAGATATCATCTAACCCCAGTGAGAATGGCCCACATCACAAAATCTCAAAACTGCAGATGCTGGCGTGGATGTGGACAGAAGGGAACACTTTTACACTGCTGGTGGGACTGCAAACTAGTACAACCTTTCTGGAAGGAAGTATGGAGAAACCTCAAAGCACTCAAGCTAGACCTCCCATTTGATCCTGCAATCCCATTACTGGGCTTCTACCCAGAAGGAAAAAAATCCTTTTATCATAAGGACACTTGTACTAGACTGTTTATTGCAGCTCAATTTACCATCGCCAAAATGTGAAAACAGCCTAAATGCCCACCAACCCAGAAATGGATTAACAAGCTGTGGTATATGTATACCATGGAATACTATTCAGCCATTAAAAAAAATGGAGACTTTACATCCTTCGTATTAACCTGGATGGACGTGGAAGACATTATTCTTAGTAAAGCATCACAAGAATGGAGAAGCATGAACCTATGTACTCAATTTTGATATGAGGACAATTAATGACAGTTAAGGTTATGGGGGGGGAAACAGAAAGAGGGAAGGAGGGAGGGGGGTGGGGCCTTGGTGTGTGTCACACTTTATGGGGGCAAGACATGATTGCAAGAGGGACTTTACCTAACAATTGTAATCAGTGTAACTGGCTTATTGTACCCTCAATGAATCGCCAACAATAAAAAAAAAAAAAAATACATTTACAGATTCCCAGGCCCAATCCTTTAAAATTGCGGATTCAAAGGTTGGGCGTGATGGCTCAAGCCTGTAATCCTAGCACTTTGGAAGGCCGCGGTGGGTGAATTGCTTGAGCTCAGGAGTTCAAGACCAGCCTGAGCAAGAGGGAGACCCTGTCTCTAAAAAGTAGCCAGGTGCTCTGGCAGGAGCCTGTAATGCCAGCTACCTAGGAGGCAAGGGAATCACTTGAGCCCAGGAGTTTGAGGTTGTGAGCTATGACCCCATGGCACTCTACCAAGGGTCACTACAAAGTGACACTCTGTCTCAAAAAAAAAAAGAAAAAAGTTGATTCAACTGCACCACATCTGGTGTGGGGCCAATCATCTTTCTTACTTTAAAGAAACCAAGGTGATTATGATGCACAGACAGCTTTCGGTTGCTGGACTGACTCAGGTTATTACAAGACATGTGATCAGTTTCTGAATGAGTCATTGCGCAGTCATCTTTAAAAACAAGGACCACGTTTTTCGTCATTTGATTACCCTCAGGGTTTAATGTGATGCCTTGCTCACTCCAACAGCTTAATCACTGCTTATTGACAGATTTGCTATAGTTAGAAATAGCTGCTCAATTACATCTTATCCAATTCAGTTTCGTTCTGTGTAAGACTAAGCAAAGTACCTTTATCATAGTCATAGTTCTGTTTGAAAATTAGGTTGTAAAGACATATAACTCTTCATAGCTACACATAAGGTTTCAAAAGCTTTCTAATTTACCAAAGTCATGCCATACAAACTGAGTTAAACCTATTAGGAATAATTATAAATATGAATTCAGGGTTGAAAGGAGAAAAGGCGTCCTGGGTGGCAAAATTGGAGCAGATTCTGCCATGCAGACTTATGGTCAGTACACCTGAGAACTGGAAATGAATGGATGGATCTGAGTTGAAAGGTTCTACTGTGTTCTGGGTGGGCTTTGGTATGGAGTCATTGTGGTCAAAGCTAAGCTCTTTACATCGGGATGAGAAACTGAGACCAATTCTTGCCAACAACTGGGCAGTGTTCTTCAGTGACATACTTAGAATAGTCAGTCAACAAAAGTAGCTCATTTTTATTTCAGGAATTCATTTCCTCCGTCAGGATCATTGCATTGAGCTGTAAAGGTAGGCTTCATTATGGTGCTTCCAGATTTGTTGCACTATGACTGAGCACAGTTTGTAAAGACACACCATCTGCAGTTTTAATCATTTATTCAATAAAAATTTTCTGACTCCCCACTTTAGGCCAGATGCTAAAATAGAAAAATACGATAATAAACATAGACGATAAGCTCTTTCATAGCTAATCAACGACAGAAGGCACAGACGCATAAATAAATGATTCTGATACAGCAAGTGATTCAGAGAGAATCTAAAGGTATTACATTATCAGTATATACTAAGTTATTACAACTCTCTGGAGGCTGGTTGTGGGGCTGAGCAAGGCAAAGGGAAGAGAGGGGAGAGAAGCTAGTGAGTTGAGATTGCAGTGTTTTGAGATAGCCATTGGGACGTACTTTCAGATGAAGGTCTGAAACTGGAGACCTATTTAGGGAGTTGAGACTGTGGCAACAGATGAGATTTTACAGGAAAAATGAATAGAATGAGAAAAAGAGAAGTGGGGAAAGTGAAAGGGCAGAGGGCTCTATCGAATCTCCGATGTGCGAGGAACAGGCAAAACAAGAATAGAAGGAGCCTGAGGATGAGTGGGGGCAAGGCAGGGTGTGAGGCCGAAGAGAACTAGGAGAGACCAGAACTCACAGGGAAAAGGAAGGAGCCGGTTTCAAGAAGGAAGAAATGCTTATCACTGCTAATTTTCAAAGGCCAAATATTTCAGAGCAGAAAGGTGTCCAGTAGGTTCTGAGAACTAAGAGGAATTCAGTGCTCTTAGCAAGCAGAGAAATGTAGAAATGTGGGCCGAAGCAAACCGCAGGGATTGAGAAGCAACGAGTGGGACATGAGGAAGCGGAGAAAAGCAAGGAAGGACGATTCCTACAAGCTCCGTTACCATAGAGAGAAAGAAAAAAGCAGGATGAAACAGTGGGGCAGACGTGGTGCAGGGAGTGGGGTCTTTTTGGAATAGAGGGTTGAAGGGGCAGCTATAATTTATCTCCGTGAAAGAATTGGTGAACAGAGATTCCCAAAGGTCTGGGCACAGTGGGGATGCCCAATACGAACAAAGCACTGGGGGTGGAAGTGCCAGATGGAAGAGAGAACAGAGTCAGGAAGACCCGCTCTCAAATCCTGAATAGCTACTTTACTAGCTGCGTGACTGAGTTCATCATTCACCCTTTCCAAGACGCGGTTTACTTGTTTATATCCCTAGAACTTAATCTTCCTCACAAGTTTGTGGGTAGAGTAAGTAAACTAAGGCACACAGAGTGCCCGCTACAGTACCAGCCAGTTACAGATGTTCCCTCTTACTTCTTTTGTCCTAAGCAAAAATCAAAAAGGATTTAATAAGAACATTAATTTGTTTATTTTTTGAGACAGTCTGTCACCCAGGCTAGAGTGCCGTGGTGTCAACCTAGCTCTTAGCAACCTCAAGCTCCTAGGTTTAAGTGATCATCCTGCCTCAGCCTCCCAGTAACTGGGACTACAGATGTCAGCCATGATGCCTGGCTAATTTTTCTATATTTAGTAGAAATAGGGTCTCACTCATCCTGAGGCTGGTAATAAGAGCATACATTTATCAACTTTGACACAAAGTGCAGATAGTAATTGAAATATCAAACCAACACATTTTTTCTAACTAATAACTTTAGATTTGAAATAATGAAATACATAAGTGTTATATCCAGAAAACTACATGAAATAACAAAAACATATATAACAGGTATCATTAAATTTGATGAACAAATGAAATAATGCAACTATAACTTCTACGTGATATATTAGTGCACAAAGCCTGTGAAATATAACTCATTAATGCTGAATCTGACTGTGGAAGCATATTAGGCTCTAGTTCAACTGAGATGAAATATTAATTGTTGTTATATCCTGGTCTCAGCAGAGAAAACTTGTAGAAGTGGTGCCACACAGCCTGGGAATTCTATTGAATGATCTCTGTGGTGAGTTCCAAGCCTAAGGCTCTCAGTCTTTGGGGTCTGAATTTGGACTTCAGTCAGTCTCCCCTACCTGAAAAGAAAGGATGATAACAGACATCTCAGGGATAATTGATAATGTGCTCTTTGTCAGCATAATCCACCTGTTGAAAGATTATTCAGACACCCTGGCAGGGGAGTCTGAATACAGGATACAGTCAAGACAAGAGGGCCTCAGTCAGGATCCATGAGAATGGTGCCTATAGTTAGCACAGTTCTCCTCAAATAAGTGGATGTCTCTATCCATAAAGCTGTGCAGTATTAGTCCAGACTGTTGGTCTTCTAGTATCTAATCAGGCATGTCAATCCTGAATCCAGATATCCAGCCCTACCTTTAGATTAAGAAAACAATCTTCAATTTAGTACCATTTGAGGGGTTCTTCAACCAGTCTTCTACCTGATAATTACCGCTGAATAGCATCCCGCTGGAACAACCTATGAAAATACTGTTTCTTGATGCTCAAGTGTTGAAATTCTCATGTGCTCTTACCCAGGACATGTGAATTAATGGAAGGAGAGAGTATACACCCTCTCCTGTGACCATATGCAGGAGCCTCCAGGGGTGTCCAGCTTGGAACTTGTGGGCCACATGCAGATTATGTAAAGACTGGTTTGCTTATCTGTGGTGTCAAATATCATGAAAATTATGCACAGACCTTTTTTTCACTTTTGTTAGTGTTTGTGTATTTAATGTGTGGTCCAAGACAACTCTTCTTTCAATGTGTGGTAGAGAAGAAAAAGGGTTGGATACCCCTGAATTTTTCAAAAGGATGGAAAAAAAGTATAAGACACAGTAAAGTTAGGTAACAGAGGGGGATGAGAGATGAGTATGTAGACTGCCATTCACCAAGCTATGGTGGTAAGGGAGGTAGAGAGAATCTCATATTCCATACATTATTTTTATTTGGCTTTGAAATACATATTATGACATTTTATAGTGGCTATACCTTCTGAATTACATTATAGGTTAACATTTTCATCCACCAAACAAAATATAACAGCTATATATTTGGGAAAAAATGGTTACAAGGTTGTTAATTATTGGTAGAAAATCTAGCTAGGATTCATTTTCTCAAGGAGAATGGATCATGCAAGTATTGACTACTTAAGCATTAATTAAATGAACTGTATTTGCATGGCTTGTATTTGTGTGTATACAAGGTGACTGTACTCATTTTGATAATAGATTTTTGCACATTGTGTTTGTGTATGAGGGGGTGTATACTCTCTCCTTCCATTAATCTAGAAGTACTTTACAGAAAAGGGCCACATCTAGAGTTTTCTTTCCACCTCCTTTAATTATCTAGTTCAGATATTATTATATATGTACCAAGGATGCCCCCCAATGCTAATTTACCTATTTGCTACATATGAGCTACCCATATTTGAGAATGTGCTCTTTGTCAGCATAATCCACCTATTGAAAAGATTTATACTTTTCTTAGAGATACCTTTTTTTTTTTTTTTTTTTACTAGAGGTATGAATAGCTAAGTAAAGAATGGAATGGGAAGTTAATTTTGCACAACAAATAATGTGTGAAAAACTAGGAATACCCAAGCAAATAAAAGATGATCTCTGCCCTTGAGGTACTGATCACCTGAGAGAGGAAACAAAGATGGAATCAGATGTGAGCAACAAAGTGTTGGAGGTGCTATGATGGAAGTCAGTATAGGTATCATAGGACATGGAAACTTTCTGGCAAATATATACCTCTTCCTGCCAGTTACAGGCATCATCTGTATAGGGATCAAAAAAAAGAAAGAAATACTTGTTTTAAGTGGAGTGAAAGCTATTCTCCAATTTTCAAAGGAAATGCATATTACATTAAAAGTAGAAAGAGGATGCTACCAGTCTTGTTTGCAAAAAAAAGAAAGAAAGAAAAAGAAAAAGTAGGAAGAGGATTTTGCTGACCCATAGTACATATTATAGGGGTCAGCAAAATTTAGAAATACAGATGGGCAGAGATGAAAGGGATCAGCTATAAAGATTCATGTTTATATAACCAGTCCCAATTTTTCTATTATTAAATAATAGAGGATTACATGTTGTAGCGAAGTCAAAATAAACTTTAATTTACAGCTATACCATCTGTACTACTTACTATTTCTATTATAGCAACTTCTTTGAAGAAGGCGTTTGATTTTAGAAGGAATGTCATATCCACTTTTAGAAATTTTTTTTTTCTACAAAAAAGGCCATAGACTGGAAGAAAGCAAAGAGGCACAGGTGGCTAAGTAAAATTTTTCAATGAATAGAAATGAGCTAAAAGTCTCTAACATTTTCTTAAAATGTCTTCTAATGTCAGAACAAATTGAACAAATGAGTTCATGTGTTGCTCATGCAGACACATTATTCATTTGTGGTATAATGACTCACATGCTAGTAAATTCTACTTCTGCATTTTTGTTCACTGTATAAAAATATTTTTCTGCCTTTCTGACTTAAGGAGTCATGGATAAAAAAGACATTAACACATTGGCAGAAGACAAAATTAAGAAATTTCTACTGTGTGAAATAAAATATCTTTTTATTGGAATCATCTTATAGACAGCTAGCCATATATGGGGAAAATTATATGCTGAAGCAATAATTAAAATAAAGGAGTTCATTAATTTTAGTATATTATGCCCTTCTGAATATAATGATAGGATAGTAAGGAATACTGCCAGAAGTTATCCGAGAAACTGAATCAGAAGTCACATCAATAAAAAAAAAAGTATATGCTTCAAACTATTCTGTGCTGTGTAATAATTTTATGATGTACACAAAACAGTCCAATTAATAGAATCCTCCTTCTCTTCAAATGGCGGGTCAATTCAATTCAAACCCAGAATTTGTTTTAGATCTGGGGTTCTAGGAATGTCTCTAGTTCTTCCATAAGTTCTTGTGGAGGGGACAAACCAACTAGGACTACTCTAACTTGAAGATTATACTAGCCACCACGTTTTCCTTGAGTGGCACTAAATCCTAAAGGAAACTAACTCTCACTCGTCACAAGTCACAAGCTATATCAGATTTATCTTCATGATAGAGAACACAGGCTCTAAATTAGCCTCCTTAGGTTCAAATCCTGGCTGTGTACATACAAGAATTGGGGAAAATTATTTAATTTCTCTGTGTATAAGATAACTCATCTATAATGTGAAAATTATAACCCATTATTTGGTTTTACTGAAGATTAAATAGTATATGTAAAACTACTTAGCAAAATATATATTATACATGTATTTATACATATATTTATACATACATATGTATAATATATTACACATATATTTTTGTATATATGTGGCATTGGTGCATAGCTTCCAAGGGGAATACTTCAAAGGTGGCTGTAGTGTTATTCAACGACAAGGTAGGTCACACTTTTTCTAGGATGAATTCAGACTTAATTGTCCAACAATGTATATATATTTGTATTTTTTCAGCTTCATTTCACCTAGGCATTTGCCATACTTTATTCTTACCTTGCAAATGTTACAGACAAAACATTTTTCCTTCCTTCCTTCCCTCCCTGCCTCCCTCCCTCCCTCCCTCCTTCCTTCCTTCCTTCCACCCTTCCACCTCAAGCTGTCACCCTGGGTAGAGTGCTGTGGCATCACAGCTCATAGCAACCTCTAATTCCTGGGCTCAAGTGATTCTCCTGCCTCCGCCTCCCAAGTAGGTGGGACTATAGGCACCTGCCACAACGCCCAGCTATTTTTTTTTTTGGTTGCAGCCGCCGTCATTGTTGTTTGGTAGGACAGGGCTGGATTCGAATCCGCCAGCTCAGGTGTATGTGGCTGACGCCTTAACCACTTGAGCCACAGGCACGGCTCCTATAGACAAAACATTTTCTAACATTTGCCCCATCCTTGTTCTCCATTCTGGGCTGTCCTTTGCCAAATAAAAACAACTAACCCAACAAGAAAGAGAAAGAGAAAACAAACCTAACATCCTAGCAACTGTCAAGGTTTCACCCATGTCAGTCCTTCTAACATTTCCCTCATTGCTTAAATAACAAAAAATAAAATAAAATAAAAGTTGTTTGGGCAAAGAATAATGTGCTTTCTCCATCATCAATTGTTATTCTGAGACTCTGTCTAGGTCATATGGTAGGAAGTTTCAAATTTGTTTTCAAAAAACAGAAACACACCTACACAGCACTCTGCCTGGAGAGAAAATCCTTTCTCCCATGAATACTGATTCAGTTCAAAGGCAAACCAAACTCTAATCTAAAATAGAACAGGATGAAAAGTTACTTAGAAGTGAATATAAACAAGGAATTGGGAAGAAGAGAGGCAACAGTGACACATGGAGAGTTTATTCTTGCATGTTATCTTAACACGTTCCTAGGAAATAACCTTGGTAATAGAGTTGAAGAAATGAAAAGAACAATCACTAAGCTGAATGGCAAAGATAGATGTGGTGATGAATCAGGCCACCTAATTTTGCATTCATTTCACCCAGTCTCCATTGTAGCTACTTCCTGCATATCAAAGACCACAGTAGGGCTGACGACCCTTAGCAGGATAAGACTTGCAATGTGATGTTTTAAGTAGGGATAGGCCTGCTAGCCATTTTGCTTGCTTATAGCCATGGTTTAAGAATGGGACAAAGACTGGATGTCTTAGGGCCAACTGCTGGTTCCAGAGCTAAAAGAACCCCTCCATGGCAGTTGGGAAATAAGAGTCCTCCCACCCCCAGGCTTGTGCACTGCATCAGGAAGCCAGTCACCCAGATAAAAGAGGGGGCATTCAGGAACAGGAGTTGGGAAGTCTGTGGGGAAGTTTATAAAACATTGCACATCCAATGTTACTTAAATTGTCCCCCAGCCTACCCCCAGAGAGACCTAATCCTTTGATTCTTCCTTTGGGTTGCTAGGTAAAAAAGATTGCACAGATTCCCAAAAGCAAGTCTAGAGAAATAGCTGCTGACCTACAAGAGCTCTAGAAAACTGGGATCATGAGGCTAAAAAAAATGATGGCAGAGTTTGACGCAGATGGGGAAAAGAATACTTCCTAACTTCTTCACAGCACTTATCATGAATTCAACAATGAAAATTTAGACCAGGTGATTCCACCTGCAAGCTACCATCAGGGAATGTTTTAAAGAACCACTGAAAGAAAAGTAACGGCCCACCATGGGAGAAAGCAGTCATATACTCAGAGGTCTTTTTCACCTTCTTACTGGACCTGGTGGTGAACCAGTGGTGCCAGGAGTTGGGGTTTGAGGGAACTAGGTAGGATGTGACCTGCCTGAAGAAGCAAAAGTTAAGAAAGCTTATAAGGACAAGTCCAAGTCACTGTCCCTTAGAAAAAGAGAGTATCCAGCTTAGGGCAGGCAAATACCATCAGGGGGCTGGAAGCACTGCTGGAATCAGAATTCAAAGATGGGGTTAGAAAGCAAGGCAAGGGAAGATCAAATGAGAACAGAACAGGGGGGCTGCTAAGAAGTAGCCAAGCTCCTTTTCCAACCAAATAAACCACCCAAAGCTTCCACATTCAACAAATCTTCAGGACTAGAAGAAATGACAGAAGGTGAGGATATGGAAAAGATGTAGGGTCTATCCTTACCCACAGGTAGAAAGCCAACAGAGACCCAGGAGTCAAAAACAATTCAAATTAAACATCAAGTTCAAAGGGTGACTTGAGATTTGGGGTTTGCTTCAAAATAACTGAAAGAGGATCCACAGTATATAGATGAAACAAAACTGGTCCTTTAACTTCAAATAGTACAGTATAAATAGCTATTTTTTTACTCAGAACACTTCATTCTGAATGGAGATGACAATGGCTAGAATTAAAAACCACTTTCACAAAGAGTACCAGCTAATATTGTTCGTGAAGAAGGATATGTCTCATCCTGTAATTCAAAACTTCCTTTCAATTTATATCTGAATAGGAATATGGGAATATTCAAGAAAGAGGGCTTTGTGAAAGTTCTCTATGCAGCATTTGAGAGCAGATTAAATGATGTTGCTTTTCTAATGTTAACACTTTCAAATACAGGACAAGCCTAAGGTCTTGTCAAATCTTGACAAATCTAAGGTCTCATGTTTATAGCTTTTGTTATTAATATTCTATTTATATTATATTATCTGGAGAGGTCGAGAAAACTACTTGTTATGTTTATCCTATAGTGAAAAAAGTAAGATGGGAGCACAGAGCAAGGTGGTGGACCAGAAGGTTCATTTAGCTGACCTCTCCTAGAATGACTGGGGAAAAAAATGAGAACCCAGATACCTGGCACAGGAACCTTACCCAGAGTCGCAGCTCAGGGAGCACAGCAAGGAGGTGGTGAGCTGGATATAGTGTATGATTTGGAGTGGTAGAAATCTGATGAATCACATAAGTGATTGCAACCAGCTGGGACTGGCTGGCCCCCCCATGGAGGTCTGGAATGGGAGGAAGCTTTTCCAGAGTTTTCAGTTGTTGGGGGAAGCTGTGCATTGAGTAGAAAGCTTGAAAGAGTAGGTGGACTCAAATAGTATACAGCAACCATATTTGAATGCCGCTGGAGTGGACTTGCCATAGGTTTGGTGGATGGTGAGGCAGCCATATTGAGAAGATGTCAGTGGTCATGGGGCTGGCATTGTGGGAAGATTAGGAGAAGGTATTATCTGGGACCTAAAGCACAGCTGCCTTAATTCTGCCTGCCAAGATCAGAACTCCACTCTTGGAACAGGCTGAGGGACTCCCTCACCTCCCAGAAACTGGAGTCAGGGGGGCACTGTGAGACCTGCCCCTGAAGAATTCTTGGGAACTTTAAGATCCCAACATGGCAGGGTCTGAATGCTGAAGAAACAATCAGGCGATCACCAAAGTTTGGAATGAGCACCATAGAGGTTGTTGGCTGTGCTCTCTGTCTCCTAAAACACAAAACCCACAGCACCACCTGAAGTCCCAGCAACATATTACAACATATTTTCATCAAAAGCAAGGACTTCTGTATATTTGGCCACAAAGAAGAGTTTGGCTTGGCTCAGGCTGAGGCCAATTCAAGACCTAAGCTCTGAGACAAGGGAATTTGAAGCAAAAGAGGCAGCGAGAAGGAAAAAGGAGGACAAGGAGGTGAATACGAAGAAAGAACACATGAGGAACCAACAGAAAAAATCTGGCAACATGAAAAATCTGAACAAGGGATGATGAGGCAGCTACTGTAGAAGATACCACCTATAAAACATTAATGGACTTGCCACAAAGGGAATTTAAAATATGGATGATAAAAACAATAAGAGGAAGGGACAATAAAATGGAAAGACAGAACCAAAAGTCAGATGAGAGATATGTAGAACATAGAAAGTATATGGTGGAGCTTAAGGAAATGATCAGGGAATGTAAAGATGCAATGGGAACTATCAAAAATAGGTTAGATCATGGAGCAGAAAGAACCTCAGAGCTAGAGAACAAAGTTTCTGAGTTAACCCAGGTAGTTAAAGAGGTAGAAAAGAGGAGAGAGAAAGCAGAACAGGTGCTTAGAGAATGATGAGATTCCATGAAGCATCGAAACATATGAATAATAGGAATCCCTGAAGGGGAAGAAGATTGTCCCAAAGGAATGGAAGCCCTACTAGAAACTATCATAAATGAAAACTTACCAAGTTTTACTAATGACCCAGATACACTCCTTTCAGCTGGATATCGAACCCTCAGTCATCTCAACTCAAACAGAAACTCTCTAAGACACATTGTAATGAACCTGCCTAAAGTCAAGATGAAAGAAACATTTCTTCATGCAGCCAGGAGTAAGCACCAACTGATCTACAGAGGCAAAGCCATAGGATGACAGCAGACTTTTCAACTGAAACCTTTCAAGACAGAAGAGCATGGTTATCCACCTTCAACATTCTTAAACAAAATAATTTTCACCCAAGAATTATGTATCCTGCTAAACTAAGCTTCAAAATTGATGGAGAAATCAAATCTTTTGTGGGTACACAAGCACTGAGTAAATTTGCCATAACAAGACCATCTCCACAGGAAATACTTAGACTTATTTTCAACACTGACCACCACCAGCAAACTAAACATCCAGAAGCTTAAGGTCAAAATTTAGCTTCCACAATTGTGCAAAGGCTAAAACTACACAACAGACTTTCATAAAACAAGATGAACAGAACTCTGCCACACTTATCAATTCTCTTAATAAATGTCAATGGACTGAATTAACCACTGAAGAGGCACAGGCTGGATGATTGGATAAAAAAGCACAAGCCATCCATATGCTATCTCCAGAAGACACACCTAGCCTTGAAGGACAAATCAAGACTCAGGGTTAAGGGATGGAAAACAGTCTTTCAAGCAAATGGGAATCAGAAGGAGGGGTTGCAATCTTATTTTCAGATACAAGTAGATTTAAAGCAACTAAAGTTAAGGAAGACAAATATAGACACTTTGTACTAGTCAAAAAAACAATATAATAAGAAGACATATCAATTTTAAATATTATGCACCAAACTTAAATAGTCCCAGATTTATGAAACAGACCTTGATGGGTCTGAGCAGTATGATATCCCATAACACCATAATCTTGGGGACTTTAACACCCCTCTGACAGAACTGGACAGAAACTAAACAAAATACAAAGGACTTAAATGTGACCCTAAAACAAACAGGATTAATAGATATATACAGAACAACCATCCTAAAGCTAAAGAATACACATTTTTTTCATCAGCCCATGGTAAAAAATTGACCACATTCTAGGATACAAAATAAACCTCAGAAAAATTAAAAGAATAGAAATTATACCTTGTAACTTCTCAGACCACAAAGCAATAAAGGTGAAACTCAACTCCAAAAAAAGTTCATTCCTCCCCCCCTGACCAAAGACTTGAAAATTAAACAACTTTATGCTGAATAATAGTTGGGTTCAGGAAGAGATACAAGAAGAAATCGTTAAATTCTTCAAAAATAACAACAACGAAGACACAAGTTATCAAAACCTATGGAATACAATAAAAGTAGTCTTAGGAGGGAAATTTTTCCCATTAGATGCCTACATTCAAAAAACATCAACAAACTCACCAACCATCTTATGGAATTGGTTAAAAAAGAATAATCTAATATCAAACTCAGCAGAAGAAAAGAAATAACCACAATTAAATCAGAGATTAATGAAACTGAAAACAAAAGAATCATTCAGAAAATTAATGAAACAAAAACTTTTTTGAAAAAGCTATTTTTCAAAAAAATAAATAAAATCAATAAACCTTTGGCTAGATTAACTAAAAACAGAAAAGTAAAATCTCTAATAACTTCAATCAGAAACAATAAAGGAGAAATAACGACAGATGCCACAGAGATACAAGAGATTATCTCTGATATCTGCAAGAAACTCTATGCCCAGAAATTTGACAATGTGGAGGAAATGGATCAATACCTGGAATCACACCCTCTCCTTCAACTTAACCAACAAGAAACAGATCTGTTTGGTTTTTTGTTGTTGTTTGTTTTATTTTGTTTTGAGACAAGAGTCTCAAGCTGTTGCCCTAGGTAGAGTGCCGTGGCATCACAACTCATAGCAACCTCAACTCTTGGGCTTAAGTGATTCTCTTGCCTCAGCCTCCCAAGTAGCTGGGACTACAGGTGCCTACCACAAAGGCTGGCTATTTTTTGGTTGTAGCTGTCGTTGTTGTTTGGCAGGCCCAAGCTGGATCTGGTGTATATTGCTGGCACCCTAGCTGCTGAGCTACAGGCGCCAAGCCAAGAAATAGATCTCTTAAACAGACCAATTTCAAGCACTGAGATCACAGAAACAATAATAAATCTCCCAAAAATAATAAATGCCCTGGTCCAGATGGTTTTACACCACAATTCCATCAAACCTTCAAAGAACAGCTTATACCCGTATTACAGAAATTATTTCAAAAAATTGAAAAGGAAGAAATCTTCCCCCAACACATTCTATGAAACAAACATTACCCTGATATCAAAACCAGAAAAAGACCCAACTAAAAAGGAGAACTTCAGACCAACTTCACTAATGAATATAGATGAAATTTTTTTCAGTAATACTCTACCCAATAGATTACAGCTTCACATTAAAAAAAAAAAAATCATACATCATGATCAAATAGGTCCCATCCCAGGTATACAAGGCTGGTTTAACATACACCAGTCCATAAATGTAATTCACCATCTTAACAGAAGCAAAAACAAAGACCATATGATCCTCTCAATAGATGCAGAAAAAGCAGTCAATAAAATTCAGCACCTTTTTCTAATTAGAACACTTAAGAATATAGGGATAGGTGGCACATTTCTTTATCTTTTTCTTTTCTTTTTCTTTTTTCTTTCTTTTTTTTTGCAGTTTTTTTTTTGGCTGGAGGCTAGGTTTGAACCGACCACCTCCAGCATATGGGGCCAGCACCCTACTCCCTTGAGCCACAGGCGCTGCCCAGGTGGCACATTTCTTAAACTGATTGAAGTCATCTACTACAAACCCACAGCTAATATTGTACTACATGGGGTAAAACCGAAAGCTTTTCCACTTAGAACTGGAACCAAACAAAGTTGTCTTATATTGTCAATACTATTCGACATAGTGCTGGAAGTTCTAGCCAATATGATCAGTTAAGAGAAGGTAATAAAGGACGTCCCAATGGGACAGTGGAGGTCAAACTCTTGCTCTTTGCTGATGATCTTATACTTAGAGAACCCCAAAGACTCAACCACAAGACTTCCTGGAAGTGATAAAAAAAATACAGTAATGTCTCAGGATATAAAATCAATGTCCACAAATCAGTAGCCTTTATATGCCAATAACAGTCAAAATGAGAAGCTAATCAAGGACACATTTCCCTTCACAGTAGCTTCAAAAAAAAAGAAATATCTAGGAATATACCTAACAAAAGAGGTGAAGGACCTCTACAAAGAAAATTATGAAACCCTAAGAAAAGAAATAGCAGATGATATTAACAAATGGAGGAACATACCATGATCACCGCTAGGAATGATCAAATTGTTAAAATGTCTATACTTCCAATCTACAGATTCAAAGCAATCTCCATTAAAATAACAACATCATACTTTCAAGATTTGGAAAAAATAATTCTTCATTTTGTATGGAACCAGAAATAAACCTGTATAGCCAAGGAAATTCTTTCTTTTAATTATATTTTACTTTTTTTTTTTTGAGACAGAGTCTCAAGCTGTCACGCTGGGTAGAGTGCTGTTTTAATTATATTTTACTTTTTTTTTTTTTTTGAGACAGACTCTCAAGCTGTCACGCTGGGTAGAGTGCTGTGGCATCACAGCTCACAGCAACCTCAAACTCTTGGGCTTAAGCAATTCTCTTGCCTCAGCCTCCAAAGTGGCGAGGACTACAGACACCCACCACAACACCTGGCTATTTATTTTGTTGCAGTTGTCATTGTTGTTTTAGCAGGCCCAAGCCAGGTTTGAACCCACCAGCCCCAGTGTATGTAGCCAGTGCCCTACCCACTGAGCTACAGGCGCCTCCCACCCAAAGCAATTCTTAGTAATAAAAACAAAGCTGGAGGCATGACCTTACCAAACTTTTGGCTATACTACAAAGCCCCAGTGATCAAAACAGCATGGTATTGGCACAAAAATAGAGACATAGACATCTGGCACCAAATAGAAAACTGTGAGAGGAAACTAACCTCTTACAGCCAACTGATTTTTGATAAAGCAAACAAGAAGATACACTGGAGAAAAGAATCCCTATTCAATAAATTGTGCTGGGAGAACTGAATAACCACATGTAAAAGACTGAAACTGGACCCATACCTCTCACCACTTATAAAAATTGATTCAAGATGGATAAAAGATTTAAATCTAAGGCCTGAAACAACAAAAATCCTCAAAGAAAGTGTGGGGAAAACACTTGAAGATATTGGCTAGGGAAAGATTTTATGAAGACTTCTGTGGCTATTGCAACCACAACAAAAATAAACAAATGGGGCTTAATTAAACTGAATAGCTTCTGTACAGCTAAGGAGATAATTACTGTAGCATATAGACAACCTTCAGAATGGGAAAAGATATTTGCATATTATGAATCAGACAAAAGCTTGATAACTAGGATCTACAGAGAACTCAAATTAATCAACAAAAAAAGAGCCAACAATCCCATACATCACGGGGCAAGAGACATGAACAGAACCTTCTCTAAAGAAGACAGGTGAATGGCTAACAAACATGAAAAAAAGCTCATCATCACTAATCATTAGAGAAATGCAAATTAAAACCACCCTGAGATATCACCTAACCCCAGTGGGAATGACCCACATCACAAAGTCTCAAACCTGCAGATGCTGGTATGGATGTGGAGAGAAGGGAGCACTTTTATACTGCTGGTGGGACTGCAAACTAATACAACCTTTTTGGAAGGGAGTGTGGAGAATCCTCAAAGAACTCAAATTAGACCTCCCACTTAATCCTGCAATCCCATTTGTGGGTGAACATAAAGGAAGTTAGGATTATGGGAATAGAGTAAGATTGATATAACAATGGAATGATTGTACAAAAAGTTGTATGATCAGGGTCAGTTATGCAGGAGAATGGGAGAGGAAAAGAGCCTCCAAAAAGTACATGCTATACTGGGGGCTTCATGAGACAGCTTCACATGACCATCAAATGACTTCAGGAAAAGGTCTGCAAGGGAGTCAGAAAGAACCCGGAAAAGGTCCACAAGGGCCTGGCTGGGGGCCTGAGAAGGCTTGGGAAGCCATTTTAGGACATGTGCAGCTGACTCATTGAGCAAGAAAGGTTAGTTCTTATGGGTGTGAGATAAGAGGATTCAGCTTTGTTCCTCCCAGCTCCTGAAGATGAGTAAGGTGTCAATTAATCTGCCCACAGGAAACAAAGGATTAACTGGGTAGCATCTAACTCCAAAGATCATGGTCCCATTTCCTCTGTTTTCTTTAATACTGTTTGTGATTGGTACATATCTTAAGAAGTAAAAGTAATAAAAATAGTTAAAGGGGGATGGGTAACCCAGAATCAGGGCAGGAGAGACTGCAGATGTGATGTATGTTGTTGTTGTTGCAAACACCCATTAACTAATCAAGAGAAATAATAAAAACTGAGTTCATCCAGAATGAGATGTCTTCACTGTCTCTGTGCAATCTAATTCTTTGTCCCCTCAATGAATCCCAAACAGGAAGAAAGGAAAAGGAAAGGAAAGGAAAGGAAAGGAAAAAGGAAAGGAAAGGAGGCTTAAAATTGGAAAAAGAGGGCGGCGCCGGTGGCTCAGTCGGTAAGGCGCCGGCCCCATATACCAAGGGTGGCAGGTTCAGGCCCAGCCCCGGCCAAACTGCAACCAAAAAATAGCCGGGCGTTGTGGTGGGCGCCTGTAGTCCCAGCTGCTCGGGAGGCTGAGGCAAGAGAATCGCTTAAGCCCAGGAGTTGGAGGTTGCTGTGAGCTGTGTGAGGCCAGGGCACTCTACCGAGGGCCATAAAGTGAGACTCTGTCTCTACCAAAAAAAAAAAGAAAAAAAAAAAATTGGAAAAAGAAAGAAAGGAAAGGAAAGGAGGAAGGGAAGGGAAGAGAAAGGGAAGGGAAAGGAAGGGAAGGGAGGAGAGGGGAGGGGAGGGGAGGGAAAGGAAGGGACCAAAACCAAACGAGATAGAAGAAATTGTCCAAACCCAACAAGGAAGAGTCAGGACTTTGAGCCTAGGTCTCCTGTCTCCAAACTCAAGCCTTTTTTCATAGCCCCATTTCCTGAGTTTCCTCCAGTTGCCAGTGTGGTACCAAGCCTGGTAATTTGCTGATCAGTCTTTCCAGTCTTGTCTTTTAGAAAAAAGTGAACTATAGTTCTGCAATATTTTGTTATTCCAGAATATTATGCTATTTTTAAAGAACTAAGTATTTTTCTATTTTTCTTGGTATAGTACCATTATTTCGGTATTTCAAAAGTCTAATCTCTTAATTATGGGCATTGTGAGATGTACTCAGAGAGTTATATATTACATTTAAATTTCATACCCAATTCAGCTTCTTTTGACCAGAAAGCATTCTGATTTTATCACTTCTCTGCTAAAATCTCTTTAAAATGTCATCTGGTACTAATTTTAATTTTCTAAGTAACTAGTAATGCTAAGCATTTTCTTCTTATAGAATTTTTATTAACCTCAGAGTTGATTTGGGCCCCATTAATTTCCAAAAGCTCCGGATAAAATTTGAATGGGGTAAAGGATAGTGGAGTAGGAAGGGACCCTAAGGAAAATAAAGTAGAATAGACGCGTTAAGAAGAAGAAGAGAAGAAAATGTGAAATTTCAACATTAGTGGTTCTTCTTTCCTTATTTCCTGAGAGGACCAAATTCATTTTCTTAGAAATAGACTAATAGAATTATCCCATAGGCTAATCTATTTTAACTTTTTCCCTAAATTACCCTTTTTAGAGACATTTAGGCTAGAAGAACAGAAACACAGCAGTCTTTGGCCCGGCTCTCAGTTTCATTGTTTCCTCAGGACAGTGTAGGAGATGATAGCAATGTGACGAAGGCAACTTTTAATGAAATACTGCCAGTGATATCAGCGTTACTGCCAGCATTTCAGTATTAGGGAAATAAATAGAATTAACTTTTGTCGCCTTGTTCCAATATTGCAGTTGCTAAACCTGACTATTTGAAGTTTCAGACCAACTACTGCGGATTCTCTTAAGGCCTCCTGTTGTGCCAGCCCACTCACCCACTGCCATCAAAGCCAAACTTTGATGGCCTTCATCACAGCTCCCAATTCAAACACCACCTGGTGGAGCTTGCTCTACTATGAACTCTTCCAGCTCTGGGTACAACACAGATTCTGGCATTACTGTCCTCATTCTGAATTCTGGCTACCTACCATAGGAGAGTTAAATATAACACAATGAATTCCTTTTCAATTTGGATGGCTTTTGTTTCTTTCTCGCCTAGCTGTCCTGGCTGGGACTTCCAGTACTTTATTGAATAGAAGTGACGAACATGGGCATCAGTGTCTTCTTCCAGATCTTAGTTGTGGGTGTGTTGTACATGGCTTCTATTGTGTTGAGGTACATCCCTTTATACCTATATGTTGAGAGCTTTTATCATGAAGGAATATTGCATTTTGTCACTGCTTTTTCTGAAACTATTGAAATGATAATATGGCTTGTGTTTTTTATTCTGTTAATGCAGTGATTTTCAACGGGTGTGCCATGGCACCCTGCTGTGTCGTGAGAGGATATTAGGTGTGCCCTGAAAATTCAAACATCATTAATTATTTTCAAAAGAACTTCTTTTACTTTTTTTTTGATCGACATAATTTAAGTGTGCCAGGAGATTAAAAAGGGTTGAAAAAATATTGTGTTAATGCATTGCATCACATTTATTGATTTCTGTATGTTGAAACATCCTTGTATCACTGCGACAACATCTATTGATAATGATAAATGATCTTTTTAATGTGCTGTTGAATTTGGTTTGCTAGTATTGATTGACCTGTAGTTTTCATTTTTATGTTGTATCCTTGTCTGGTATTGGTATAGGGGTAATTCTTGCCTCATGAAATGAGTTTGGAAGTGTTCCTTTCTCTTCAATTTTTCAGAATAGTTTGAGAATTGGTCTTGGCTCTTTGTTAAATATTTTATAGAATTCAGCAATGAAGCCATCAAGTTCTTGTCAAAAGTTTGATGGGAAGTTTGGCTGGTTGGCTTCTCTCTCTTTTTTAATGATTCAATGTTGATAGGTTGTAGGTACCCAGGAATTTTTCCATTTCCTCTAGGTTTTCCAATTTGTTGGCATATAATTGTTTTTCTTATCCTTTCTGTTTGTGTGGTCTCGGTTGTAATGTCACCTTTTTTACTTCTGATTTTACTTATTTGAATTTTCTCTCTTTTAATTAATTGAAGCTTTGTAGTGGGGGTTTGGTCTCTATTTCATGTATTTCTACTGTGGTGTTTATTATTTTCTTCCTTCTATTAATTTTGGATTTAGTTTGTTTTTATTTTTTAGTTCCTTGATGTGCAATGTTGGGTTGTTTGTAACTACAGAAAAAAATAAAATACTTTGGAACAAATTTAACCAAGAAGATAAAAGATCTCTACACTGAAAACTATAAAATATTGTTGAAAGAAATTAAAGAAGACACAAATAAATGGAAAGATATTCCTGACTCATAGATTGGAAGATTACACCCTAACCCCCTTTGGAGACATAGTTTTACTCTTGTCACCATTGGTAGAGTGCCATGGTGTCATCATAGCTCACAGAAACCTCAGACTCTTGAGCTCAAGTGGTCCTCTTGCCTCAGCTTCCCAAGTAGCTGGAACTACAGGAACCTGCCACAATGCCCAGTCAGAGACAGAGTCTTGCTCTTACTCAGGCTGATCTTGAACTCCTCTGCTCAAGCAATACATCCACCTTGACCTCTCATAGTATCACAGGCATCAGCCATCAGGCCTGGCCTATAGGATTTAATATTGTTAAAATGTCCATATACCAAAGCTATCTATAGATTCAATGCAATCCCTGTCAAAATTCCAATGATTTTTTTTTTTACAAAATTTTTTAAAAATCCTAGAATGTGTTTGGAACCACAAAAAACCCTACATAGCGAAAGCAATCCTGAGCTAAAAAGGAAGAAAGCTGGAGCATCATATTAAGTAACTTCAAAATATAATGCAAAGTTGTAGTAACCAGAACAGCAAGGTATTGTATAATAATAGACACACAGACCAAAGTGGCAAAATAGAAAGCCCAGAAATAAATTCATTCACCTACAACCAGTTGATTTTCAACAAAAGGACCAAGAATACAAACTGTGGGAAAAGATAGTCTCTTCAATAAATGGTGCTGGGAAAATTGGGATATTCACACGCATAAGAATAAGACTGGACCTTTTCTCTCACCACATACAAAAATCAATTCAAAGTGAACTAAAAACTTAAATGTAAGACCTGAAATGATAAAACTACTAAAAGGGGACACAGAGGAATGCTTCATGCCATTGGTTTGGGCAAAGATTTTTTTCAATAATATCCCCAAAGCACAAGTAACAAAAGCAAAAATTGACAAAGGGGACAAATATCACACAAAGCATCTGCACAGCAAAAGAAACAGTGGAGTGAAAGGACAACCTACAGAATGGGAGAATGGGAGAAAATATTTGCAAACTAAGCATCTGGCAAGTGGTTAGTATCCAGACCATATAATAAACTTAAACAACTCAATAGTAAAAAAAAAAAAATAAATGAATAAAAAAAAATCAGATTTTAAAATGTGCAAAATAGGGCAGTGCTGTGGCTCAGTGGGTAGGGCACCAGCCCCATATACCAAGGGTGGAGGATTCGAACCCAGCCCCAGCCAAACTGCAACAAAAAAATAGCCAGGCGTTGTGGCGGGTGCCTGTAGTCCCAGCTACTCGGGAGGCTGAGGCAAGAGAATCGCCTAAGCCCAGGAGTTGGAGGTTGCTGTGAACTGTGATGCCACAGCACTCTACCAAGGGCAATAAAGTGAGGCTCTGTCTCTAAAAAAAAAAAAAAAAAAGTGCTATATACTTGAATAGACATTTCTTAACAGAATATATACAAATGGCTAACAGATATATGAAAAAATGCTCAACATCATTAATCATTAGGGAGACACAAATGAAAACTATAGTGAGATATTACCTCACCCCAATTAGAATGGCTATTAAGAAAAAGATGAAACATAACAATTTTGGCACAGATGTGAAGAAAAGTGAATGAAGTCTTATATGCTGTTGGTGAAAATGTAAATCAGAATAGCCATTATGGAAAACAGTACACAGGTTCCCCCCCCCCCCAAAAAAAAAAAAAAACAGAACTAAAGTATGATCCAGCAATCTGACTACTGGGTACATAGCCAAAGGAGATGAAATCAGTACCTCAAAGAAATTATCAGTACTCCAATGTTTACTGCAGTACTATCCACAATGGGGAAAATATGGAATCAACCTGAGTGTCCAACAACAGATGAAGGGGTAAAGAAAATGTAGCATACTAAACAGTGGAATACTATTCAGCCAAAAAAAAAAAAAAAAAAGGAAATTCTTCCTTTTTTGGCAACGTGGATGAACCTAGAGGACATTATGCTAAATGAAACAAGCAAGGCACAGAAAGACAACTATGTTACTTCACTGACATCCAGGATTGAAGGAAGTTGATCTCATAGAAATAGAAGCTAAGAACAGAGTTTACCTGGGGTTGGGGAAGGTAGGAGGAAGGTGGGGGGATGGAGAGAGATTAGTCAACGTGTACAAAGTTACAATTAGATAGGAAGAATAAGTTCTGATGTTCAATTGCTCAGTAGGATGACTATTTTAGCAATATTGTATTATATATCTCAAAATATCTGGAAGAGAGGACTTCAAATATTCCCACCACCAGGACAGGATAAATGTATGAGGTGATGGATATACTAAATACCTTGATTCTATTTCTATGCAGGGTATGTATGTACTGAAACATCACACTGTACCCCATAAACATGTACAATTATGAATGTGTCAACTGAAAACAAAATAAAATAATTAACTTCAATATATTGCCCTTCAAAAAAAGGGCAATATATTATTATACAATATTTATTGTATGAGCCCATTTATGTAACCAAAATTCCATAAAACTTGCGTCTTTCTTTTATCTAGCTGTCTGTATGTCTATATGAAAATGAATACAGGGTGGCGCCTATCAGTGGATAGGGTGCCAGCCACGGCCGAACTGCAATAAAAAAAAAGTTGGGCATTGCGGTGGGCGCCTATAGTTCCAGCTACTTGGGAGGCTGAGGCAAGAGACTAAGTCCAGGAGTTGGAGGTTTCTGTGAGCTGTGTGACGCCATGGCAAGAACTCTATCAAGGTTGATTAAGTGAGACTCTGTCTCTAAAAAAAGAAAAAAAGAAAAGAAAAAAGAAATTGAATACAAAGAAGTCTGGAGAATTTACTGGAGTCTAACAGAAAAGCTTAAATGCACATAATATATATTTAGTATTCACAGACATATTTAATATTCCATTTTTTAAGCATAAAAATAAATGTGAATGCAAAATACTTTAGGGGAAAAAGGAGTGAGCAGGCCATCTGCCAATATGGTAATTCAATTTAAAGCCAGCTAAGCTAGGGGAACCTCTAAAAGAGAGAGGCAACTGCCCAGCCCATTAGAAGGTGATGCTTCCCAACAGCGATGAGATGCTTATCCTGACATAGCAAAGTTGTCATCTTCTAACAGTCAGTCCATTACTGAGTCATGTTCAGTTGAATTCAGTAGTGCTCTCATACCTTTTTTCCCCTTCCTTTTATTAAGAGTCAGCAAGAGTTCTTTCATCTCTGGCTGCAGAGAAGAAGCAGGCCTGAGTGATCACTGTCCATTAGCAGCAGCTTTGCTGGCAGAAAATGGGAAAGAAGTCTTTTCTTTTCATTAGCTGCCACTGCAGCAATCTTAAAGAAAGAACCCACCTATTTTGTCCCGTGTCAGTTGAACTTTTAAGGAAGTTTAGCCTGAAACTTCCAAGCGGGTGCCATAACATAAAAGATTAAACGGATGCTGATATCCATAATGTTTATGTTCATTCTATGTATTTGATTATTAAGTTCATTTTCTAATTTTCTTAATGACTGTCAAAAGCTCACTATTTCTTTCTGGTAAATTCTGTCTCTCTCCCTCTCTCACTCCTCTGATTATTTTAAAATATGGTGCCTCTTTGCCCTGGCAATGGAGGCCCATTCCCTATCTATGGTGAACGTATCTTGTTCTATAAACCTGTATCTTGCTCTTACTCTGTAAACCTACTTTTCTCTTCCTCAATAAACTTTGTTTTATGCTTGCCTTAAAATGTAAATAAATTAAGAAATAAATAAAAATAAATATAAAAAAACTACCCAACCTTTACTCTATATTCCAGATGTTTATTTTATGAATAATGGTTCTATGTACAAAAGAAATAAGCTGTGTGATTTTTCTTTTTAAATATATTCTTACTTCTTAAAAATGAAGATAGAAAAAGTTTTAAATGGTGTCATTCTCACATGATATGACTGTGTGCCTGAAAATCTCAAGAGGATTAGCTCAAAAGTCATTATACACTAGAAGAAAATTATTCAGTAAATTGGCTAAGGAACAAAATTAATCTAAAATAAAATCAATAGTATTGCAATATACAATTAAATAAATATAATTTAAGAAAAGATATATACAACAATAGTTAAAATAGTCTTAGGAATATATTTAACAATAAACATGCAAAATCTGTATGAAACAATTTTTTATTTCAGATTAACATGAAGGTAGAAATGATTAGGTGATATTGTTTGCATTTCTTTTTGTTGTTTTATAATAAACATATATATATTATATTATTTCAGGTTAATGTGCGGGTACAAATAGCTAAGTCACAATATGTGAATTTCTTAGGTACAGTCCTACACCCAAAAGGAGTGCCACACATCCCTTCATTGTGCCCATTCAGCGACAGCACCCCAAATTGCCCTTCCTCTTTCCCCTTCCCATGTTCCTCTTCCCCTCCCTCAGCCTACCTCCCCCAACTTGAATTGAAATGAGTTTTTCTCCTATGTACACATGAATTAGATCGTCTACTGGCTTCATATTAGTATTGAGTACATTGGATATTTGCTTTTCCATTCTTGTGATACTTTACTGAGAAAAATGTATTTCAACTTCATCCAGGTTAATACAAAAGATGTGAAATCACCATTTTTTTAATGGCTGAATAGTATTCCATGTTATACATATATCACAGTTTGTTAATACATTCCTGGGTTGATGGGCATTTAGGTTGTTTCCACATCTTGGCAATTACAAATTGAGCTGCAATAAACAATCTAATGCAGATGTCCTCCTGGTAAAATGCTTTTTTTTTTTTTTTCATAGATACCTATGTATTAAACAATGTTAATGCTGCATTAATAATTTTTGAATATGTACTAAATTTTTTAATTTAAACATTTAAACTGAGAGATATATAAGACAAGTAAAATTTAATTTAGTTTTGGCTCAGAAGTATCCATATTGAAACAACAAAATCCTCTCTAAACTAATACATAAATCATAAATTTTCAATAAAAGTAACAAACTTTTACTGAGTAAGGTGTTTTAAAGTTCACAGGGGGAAAGATATAACGTTATCTATAAGAGAAGGTGACACACAAGCTCATCTGGCCCCACAGGGGCCTATCCAGCAGCACGCTGTATGTAATGGTTAACAGTGGCCACCATCAATAGAATCTTGCTGTGTTGCCCAGGCTGGTCTCAACTCCTGGGCTCGAGAGATCTTCCCTCCCATCTTGGCCTCCCCAAATTCTAGGATTACAAGCATGAGCCACAATACCTGGGTCTACTTGATTTCTTAAATAAAATTTTTAGTTGTATCAAAGATTCAAAAGTTTAAAAAAATAGTAAAAAAAATAATAGAAATAGTGAGACAAAATATGAAAAAAAATGGTAGTTGTCTTTGAGGAAGACCTTCCTGAGACTGACAACAAAACCCCTCAAAAGCCATAAAAGAAAAGACTGATAGCTTTGCTACTTAAAATTTTTTAATTTCTGCTAATTAACTCAGGAAAATAATTTTTGCAAAAAAGAAAAGAAAGAGAAAGGAAAGAAAGAGAAAGGAAGGAAAGAAAGGAAGAAAACGAAGAAAAGAAAAGAAAAGAAAAGAGAGAGAGAAAGAATAAACTGACCTAAAATGAAGAGTGAACCATGTTAAGTGGTTATCGGTGGTGGTGGTGGTGGTGGTGTCTAGAAAAGCAAGATGTGGAACAATTTGTATGGTGTACTACCAGTTTGGTTAAAAAAAAAAAAAAGTATTCATGCATATTGGTGGTAAGAAACTGGCAATAGGGAGGCACCTGTGGCTCAAGGAGTAGGGTACTGGCTCCATATGCTAGAGGTGGTGGATTCAAACCTGGCCCCAGCCAAAAACTGCAAAAAAAAGAAAGAAAGAAACTGGCAATAACAGCTACCCCTGGATGGTGAGACTTGGGGACCCCGAAATGGGACCCCGAGATGGAGACGGGAGAGCGGTATGCTTTTCAAAGAAAACCTTTCCACTGTATTGCATTTCCTACTTGTGTTCATATTATTCATACATAAATATAAACTTTGTGAACTAATTTACAGTATTTCTTAGTCTGTATTTATAAATATGTTCTTTCTGATGTACATACTCAGTTTTTATAGATAGTAAGGTGGAACACAACAGAAAACCTAATAATTTGAAAGATCTTTATAATGTAATTTGGAATGTTTAAAATGGGTTTTATTTGATTTTGAAAAGTTTTACCTTGTCATATATGCAGATGTAAACTTTTCATGCATTTATTTCAAGTGACGTAAAAATAATTTCTTTTTATAGCATGGGCTTTCATATTTTATATGACGTAGCTGCCCTACTTATGAGAGGGCACCCAGAAGTCAAGTTCCAAGCTGGTATATGCACCTTTTTAAAAATAATAGTACCTTGCTTTTTGCAGTGTTTTGCATGTGGGCTACCATTTGATCTTGATCAGTTTTTTTCCAGATCTAAATGTAAGCAACTATCTACATGAAAAGAACCGTTTTTAGCTGTCCTTTTTTGCTTTCACAGATAAGAGAATTGCAGTCTTGCTTTTGGCCCAGCCTACTGTCCTCCTTCCCCGGGTTCTTCCCTTTCTCTCTTTTTCCCTCCTTCCTCCCATCCTTCTCTTGCACCTTCCCACTCTTTGTGGATTCACCTGCTTTGAATCATAAACATGATTTTAAGAATGTTAGTAATGGTTCATTCTCAAGTTTCAACACCAAAAACAAAAACAAAACAAAACAAAAAGAATGTACTAAGATCCAGGAAGGAAAACCTTTTCAATGACTGCTTTTGAGCCAGCATAGTCCTTCAGCTTGTTCTTACAGATTGCTTCATTGCAATAAAAACAACTGATTTTTTCAATTTGGAGACTATTTTCACTCAGTTCCCTGCAGAAACTCTGCAGAACATGGGAAGCAGGTCAGCCCCACTTCCTGGCCTTTTAAAGCAAAGAAGAAGAAAAGGGAGAAAAAGCCCTTATTGCCATTTCTTGTTATCTACTTTTTATTTAATGATGATGTACGTGGGTTTTGTGTAGAAGCAATATTTTTAAATTTCTATTTTAGTTTCCTCTTTCTTTTAAGCTGAAGTTAAAATAATTTTTAAAACAGCTTTATTTGAATTTTCTGTTTACATTTTTTTCCACTAGGAAACTTTGAATCTTCTTTACAGAACTTATCTTTACTAATAGCCTCTTCTTTTTGTCTGGACTCTTTTGTACCATTGCCATCCATTTAATTTAAATGAAAATTACTTGTTTTCAAGTAATTTAGTTGAAATTTAGTTGAAACTGGTTTAGTTTAGTTGAAACTGGTTTAGCCAGTTTCTTCTTTCTCTTTCAGAGAGGAAAAGATAGGTGTTTTTTTAGGAAGATACATTAATTTCTTTCAAGCAAGTGTTAGCCCCTAGTGGATCCAAAGTGACAATACACTTTCTGTCAATTTTGGAGGACATTCTGGAAAGGAATCTTCACTTTGGGAAAGCAATAAATCAAATTGCTAGTGCAGAAGAAAACAAAGGAAAATACTATTCATTTTGCCAAACAGCATACATTCTTTGTATGAAATCACAAAGTAATATTAATAAAATTGACTACATGATAACTTTAGAACTTAGAAATGTAAAAAACATCATAGACAAAATTAAAAGCCAAGTGACAAACTGGAAAACACTTCCAACAAATATACAAATAGTGAACATTCTTAATATGTAAAGATTTTTTACAAATCAACAAATTATAAGAACTAATGGAGAGGTACTAGCCCCCCAACAAAAGCAAGTGACATGGCCTCATGTGCTCCCAAAGGAACGTTGCCCTAAGATGGAAAAACTTCTTTCTTTGTGGACATGCCCAGGCTAGTAAGAACAATCAGTTAAATGTTTACAGAAAGGAAAGTTACCGGAGAGCTTGGCACGGTTGCAGCTGGGGCCTGGGCACCTGTGGAGGTTACGGGAAGAGTGCTCTGCTCTATTCTCCTTTTAGCAAATTATTCTTTCTTAAGTTTTAGGGAACTAATCAATCAAGTACAGACAAGTAGAAGCTGTTGTGGTTAAGCCTTCAGCAAAGTGTTGAGCAAAGGGTCTCAGTTTACAACTAGCTATGTATGTGTCTAGCAGCATGTGTGCCGAACAAAGAATTTCTTAGCAGTCTTTATGATTTCACCATTAAATGTTCCTTTTTCTATTTCTATACTTTTTTTTTCTTTTGACTAGTTCTGTGTATAAAAACACCCAATAAATGTGGGAAGCCACCAATGGCCTGAGTAAGCCTTGGTCTCCCTCTCATAACAATCATTCTGTGTGCAGTGCTTATCTCTGAGTTTCTGAGCATCTAGTTCTGAGGACAATAACAAACTAATAAGTTTTCACAGGATTTCTATTCATAAGATCAACTTACAAAATTATAGAATTTTTCTAGACCAGCAATAACCAACTAGAAAAGTTAAAAAGGAGATACAATCTACAGAAATAAAACAATAAAATATTTGGGAATGGAGCTAAGCAAAACATATAATACAAAATCCCCAGGGGGGGAAATTTTTAAACTCTAATCAAAGACACAGATAATGATATAAATAAATTATTTTAAATAAGCTACTTATTTTCACAAAGATGTAAAAGTTCTCCAAATTAAGCTAAATTTACTTCAATCCAATGCAATCCCATTAAAACTTCCAGTTTCCTTTTAGAAAAACTAAATAAACTTATTCTAAACTTACCTGGAAGAATAAGTGTTTATGAATAATCAGATCAACCCTTAAAGAGTAAAAAGAGAAGATTTGGCCTGTTGAACACTAAAACATAGTACAAGGTCATAGCAATAAAAAGTAATAATTGTGAAGAACAAATAAATGGACCAATAAAATAGAAAAGAGAAATTAGAAACAGATCCATGAATTCATGGAAACTTATACATAAATACAAAGTATTTATACTATATAATAAAAGTAGCACCATAAATTAATGAGGAAAGACACAATTTTTAAAATAGTGTTAGAGAAACTTAGTCACATATGGAGAAAAATAAAAATGGATTTCTACCTAATGTCAAATAATAAAGATAAATCTTATCATTTTTGTAGTTTTTTACATGTGGGTTACCATTAGGTCTTCATCAGTTTTTTGCAGATTTAAATATAAGCAGCTATCTACATGTTTTTGCCCACTCACTTTGTTGCCCTCAGTAAAGTGCTGAGGCATCATAGCTCACAGCAACCTCAAACTCTTGGGCTCAAGCAATCCTCTTGCCTCAGCCTCTGGAGTGGCTGGGATGTCAGGGACCCACCACAATGCCTGGCTATTTTTAGTGATGGTATCTGACTCTTGCTCAGGCTGGTCTTGAACTCCTGAGCTCAAGGGATCCACCTCCCAGAGTGTTAGCATTACAGGTGTGAACCACTGCACCTGGCCCTCATAAAGATGAATTTTAGACAGACTACAAGCTAAAATGTAAAATGAGTGGAAATATAAAAATTAATAAAAGGTAAAATGCGAATATACTGGTAAACTGAGATGGGAAAAACTTTTTACATAAAATTTGAAAAGCATAGATCATGGGAAATTAATAAATGTGTTTCATCAAAATTGAGAATTTATGTACAATATATAATAATGGACAAATTTAGCAGACAGATGACAGAACAGGAGAAGAACTTTTCAAAGTCTAAAACGGATCTTTGTCTAATCTCTAGAATAGTTCTTAGCAATGGAGGCCTCTGCAATGATGAAAACGTTCTGCATCTACATTGCCCAATACGGTAGCAACCAGACACGTGTGACTACTGAGCATTTGAAGTGCGGCTCGCGCTACTGAAAAATAACCCAGGTGACTAGTGGTTAGCAGTACTGAACAGAATAAACAAAAACACTTGGAAATCTACAAGAAAAAAAGAAAAACCACATAGGATAATGGGTAAAGGTTATGATTAGGTAACATACACAAGAAAAAAACAAACAAAGATGCTAATAAATTCAATAGTAATCAGAAAGATGCATATTAAAACAAAAATAATTGATCGCTTTTACCTGTTAGGGTAGCCAGGTAAGTGTGGAGGAGATGTAAGTCTTATGCACTGCTGGTGAGAATTTAGACTGGAGCAGTCATCTGAAGAGCAATCAGTAGGTGTAATCAAATTAGGTATACGACCTTACAATTCTGCACCTATGTGCATGCATGTATTCCAAACAAACATCTCACACAAGATTGAATGGAGGCATTCAATGCATTATTTGTAATAGCAGAAAGGAGAGTAAATGTGAGGAAAATCAGGATGACCTTCACTGCAAGCGATCTTAGTAAAATGTGGTGAAAAGCACCCACTATATAGCACTTTGCAGTAATCATTTAAAAAGTACCAGATACACAGAGAACATGAGTGAATCACGAGAACTGTGCTAAGTAAAAATAAAGTGCAGAATTAAATGTGATACACAAAACCACTTGATTTATGTAAACTGAAAATGTATGCTTACAAAAAATAGACATTCTACAACTCATATAACTGAAAGGATATTAAGTGAATACTCTAGGAAGCTTGCTTATGTGTACGTGTGTGACAGGGAGTAAAATGGGACTCAGGAGTCAGGAGAAAAGGGACGATGCTGATGATCACTGTGAAAGAGGAGCACCGGTAACTCAACCCTCTATAGCTGAGGTTTACCAAAAAAAAATGAAAGAAGAAAGGAAAGGAAGGAAGAGAGAGAGTGAAAGAGAAAGAAAGGCAGGCAGGAAGACAGGAAACAGGAAGGAAGGAAGGAAGGAAGGAAGGAGCTTAACAACCTATTAGAAAAAAATTAATGAATATTGAACATACCACATAGATGCAAATAAGGAAAAAACATACAAGACCTAATGTTCAACTTCTTAGTATTTAAAGAGAAAAGATGTAAAAGAATGTGGTAACATTTTCATATCATATGGTTAAAAATATTAACAAAAATATCTTTCATCATTGGAGGAATATTTAAAGGGGCACTAAAAGAGCTGGTAGTTTAAATTGATAATCCTTTTCCAAAGGGCAATCTGGCAGTATATATGAAGATAATGGTAATCAAACCTTTAATTCCTTTTCAGGAATTTATCTAAGTAGATCATTAGATAAGAGGATGAAGATATAATTGTGTCCACCCTTTACTATAAAAGACAAAAATAAATACCCAACAGTAGAAGAAGAAAATCTTACAATACGTCCATAATGAAGGAACACATCTTCAAAGTATATTTACTGCATAGGAAAACACTCCTGAAATAATGACATATGAGAAAATATATAAAATTTTCTTTGCATATATACTGTAAAGGGAAGTTTGTTTTTAAAAATTCATACACATATGCACTAAAAAATAGTGGCAGAAAATACAGATTATGTTAATACCAGTCATCTCTGTATAATAGTATTGCAGTAATATTTGTGGAAATTTTTGTTTTCTTCTTTATACAGTTCTGTATGTTCCCACAATCATTACCCAAAAGTATGTATTTCTATTATAATTAGAAAATGCACATTGATTTAGGAGGCATGGGGACATCTTGACTTGTGATGAATGGGTAATTTGATAAAGGACATGTGGTCTAAGCAGAAATACTACCTAAGGATGACAAAGTAATCGGTAGGAGCCTTAGCAGCCAGACCTTCACAAAATACACAGGAGAAAAGAAAGGTGGACGAGACCTGTGGTTTGTCAGACTCCCACTGCTACAGCCAGATCCTTTTGTAGAGCCACAACATGGGAGCAAAACAGAAGCCATAGATGGTCTGCATTCTGCTCACCATCAATCTCAAAAGGTCACATCAACCCTAGGAATTTTCAACAAACAGAGCCGGCACCTTTCTGAAGCATGAAGGACCTTTATACAACTACATTTTCTACCCAAAAAGGGATTTCTAGTAGTTCTGATAATTTCTAGAGAGCCTTATAGCAGCATTTCAGTGGTATCAATTACTGAGACATCTGAAGGTCCAAAGCTTCAGAAAAAGTCACCTCATCATTTGAAGAGTCATTGAATACAAGCTTATAAAAGTACAATGGCATGGAGAGTAAGGGGCTTATGTCTGGGTTGTAGAAGCCCAAAAATGCTTTTGCTGAAAAAGATTTACAGATTCTACATGGCCTTATAGAATTTTGATGTGGAAGACATAGTTCATGCCTAACGGAGACCAACACACTGTGGAATGTGGTGAGTTCGCTGTGACTGAGACCTCTGGGCTCAATCCTCTGTAGCCAATCTAGTCTCCAGTGACCAGAAATACCTCATCTTGGAGAGACCAGCTGTAGCTGGTATGTATAGAAAAGAAATACAACTCCTGGGTGGTGCCTGTGATTCAAAGGAGTAGGGTGCCGGCCCCATATGCCGGAGATGGCGGGTTCAAACCTAGCCCAGGCCAAAAAAAGAAAAGAAATAAAACTCCTAACTAATGCTGACAGTTAATGAACTCAATTTTTTTTTTTTTTAGGGTGCAGGTGAAGTTTACTAAGTGTAGAGTATAAGGGTTTGAACACAATAATTAAGAAAATGACATGAAGGCTATGTTAACCAGTTTGGTGAAAATATTTCAGACTGTATATGGAACCAGCACGTTGTACCTCATGATTGCATTATTGTACACAGCTATGATTTAATAAAAAAAATGAAATGAACTCAAATTTTAATTTTGGAAAAATAATTCAGCTTATCAGCAATGGTGAGAAAGGGTCTTACCAGCAAGGATGCTGGAAAGGAACAGCTGAGTGGTGGGCATCTCTTAGATGGAAAAGAGAAATTCCAGAGAGTAGGGGAGGGAAGACCAAGGAACTCTGGAGGGTACTGGTGTGAAAACAAGTCAGCCACCCTTACCTGTCCTGTGTTAAACTTGATAATCAAAAATCAGTAAAACAGAAATGAAAACTACACATTATCTTATTATACACCGAGCCCAAAGATTTAGGGAAATCTACATATTTTATAAAACCATCACTTTTTATTTCTGAAAACTAATAAATAGGAGCTCTATCATGACTTGGTAAGATTTTTTGAAAGCTAAATGAAACAAATGTTTGGAAAACAACTTTCTATTAATACAGGGAGATGATTCATAATGCAACAGCTAAAAAAAAAAAAAAAAACAGAAGAATGTTGTTCAAAGGTCATAAAAAAAGGCAGTGCACACTTCAGAACTGTGAGTCCACCCGTTTGTAAATCTAATGGAAGTGAGTGAAATGGAACATTTGGAAGTCATGACTGACCCTGGAAATGAACACGTGGAGAAGACGACCATCTCCAAGTACAGAGGCCTGGACCAGATCCTTCCCTCGTGGCTGGTAGAAGGAACCAACCCTGCCCACACTACTCCTTGATCTGGGACTTCTTGCCTCTGGAACTATGACATAACATCATCTTCCGTGTTTCCAAATGACCCTTTCATATAAGGACACTAGTCCTCTTGAATTATGGCTCCCCTATTGATGACAGAATTTTAACTTAATTACCTCTGTAAAGACCCTATCTCCAAAAGGTCACATTCTGAGGTTCTCGGGTTTGGGACTCCCAGATATTTGGGGAGTGGTGGGGAGAGGACAATTCAACCTATAACAGAGAGAATTCATTCCCTTTTTAAAAAAGCCAGTTTGAGTTGGGTTTCTGTCCTTCACAACCAAGACTTCTGCTCAGTAAAACTTAATTTCCTTCCCTTAGGTAACTAAAACTTCTTTTAAATCCCAGAAAGTTTTCAGAAATCAATGATAACATGCATGGGCACAATTTTAATGCAAGTGATACAGCTCCTTCTGAGTCATTCCTGAGGGACAAGACCTAGGCTCTAATTTTGATTTCTTCCATTATGAAGTTGGTCAAATAAATGATATTAAAAAAAAAGAATAGCAATTTCATTTTAAAGGAAAGTAGCATGAGACTGTGAAAAGGGTATCAGTCTAAGTGAAAAGGGTATCAGTCTAAAGATGCAAATATCTCCTTATATAAGATTCTGGCTCTACTACTTGCTCTATAATGTTGAGTGAGCCACTCAACAGGGCAGAAGGTCTCATATTCCTCATTTCTAACAAATTGGAGAACAAACGAAAAATATGTGGGAAAACTCTTGGCAAACCATAAATCACTATACATAACTAGGTACTGTGGACTTTTATTCACTTAACGATATTGACTGTCACTACCCAAACACTATCTTATACACTTTACACACATACACTTAATCTTCACAATCCTATGAAGCAGTTCAGTTGGGTCTATTATTCAACCCTGTCGCCAGGTTAACATAACGAAGAATAAAAAGATAAGTTTTTTCTAACATTAGCAAATTAATAGCCAGTAAATTACATAGTCAAGATTTGAATCCAAGTAATGCATGTCCAGAGCTTAAGCTCTTACCAAATGAGGTGAAGAGCATATAAGGAAAAACAGAAGATATCCAGGGGAGACATATACAGTAGACATGCATATAGATACACAAAAATATGGAAAAACTGGCCATGGACACTAGGTAAAAATACTTATTAGATTTTAAACAGTGGAATTAAAGCATGTGTTTATCCTCTGCTTCTGAAAATAGAACTGCTAGCTGAGTAAGTCCCCCAGAGGCCGAAAGAGTAATAAGTGGACAGAAATTCATTACTCTTTCATCTGGCAGCAGCTGCTTCGTGCAGAATCTGGCACTTATCACAGGACTGCTCTTTGCCTTACAATCAATGAGACTCCTTTGCTTAGCTAAGCCTCTCCAGCTCTCCATCTTGTATTTCTCCTCACTAAGCATTCTGCTGCTGGTTGGTTTTCTCTCTGTGTTGATGTATTAATGTCTGTTTCGTTGTTCTGGGTTATATTTCACTGAGTTTTCAATAGAAATATCCCTTGTAGATATCTGGTGAAGGAATGTCCTTCATCACCTTACCACCTCAGGACTATTTATTCTGATATCCTACTGCAAGTCACACTTTCCCATTAAAGTCAAAAGAATAATGTCTATTTGAGGCCTATGACTAAGTCTCAAGCTCACCCAGAAAGTGGTTGGCATTTTCTGAAATGTTTGTATTGTCAATTATTTTTAGAAAACCAAAACAAAAAATTGAATCACTGATACGAATGAATTCCTTTGGGCCATGAAAAAGTCACGATGAGACTAAAAGTCATGAGAGATCAAATGCTGTTCCAACAGTAGAAAAAGAAATTTCTCCAATCTGAACCACAGGGCCCAGCATGCATGATTTATAAAAGATCTCATATAAGAAGTAAGATTTAGCCTGGCTATGTCTGTAAAGACCCTCTTCCACTCATTTACCTTAAACTCACCTGACAGTAGGCTTTGAAGCATCAGAAAAATGTGTCTGTGGACCCAGAAATTCTCAGTCTGGATTTTGTCTACTGTCCTCCTTATTCCATAACTGTCCTGTATTCCATTACAGTTGGCTTCCTCTCAGAACTACATATCCCTAATCCTCTCTGTATCTCCCCTATTCACTAAGTAATACCTCTTCTCCCTACTACCCCTATGTGTCATAATCAAGTACTGATGCTTGAAATCAGGTCTAGTTTGAATCACTTTGGATAGGAGGGTTAGGACTATAACGAGATTAGCTATTTCTCTCTGCTTAAGTTTTTTTTGTCTGTAAATGAGATCACAATAGTAATCTTCCAGAGTTATTCAGGGTATATAAAAAGTGTTCCTACCGGGGGCAGTGGTTCACACCTATAATCCTAGCACTTTGAGAGGCTGAGGTGAGAGGACTGCTTGAGGCCAAGAGTTCAAGGCCAGCCTGAGCAAGAGAAAGACCCTATTTTTACGAAAAAGAAAAAATAGAAAAAAAAAAATAGCCAGGCATGATGGTGTGCACCTGTAGTCCCAGCTACTTAGGAGGCTGAGGCAGGAGGATTGCTTGAGCCAGGAACTTGAGGTTGCAGTGGGCTACGATGACATCTCTGCACTCTAGCCCAGGCAACAAAGCATGAGACCCTGCCTCAAAAAGAAAAAAAAAATTGTTCCTTTCCTTTCTTTTTCCTAAATCATCTAAAGGGGATCAGTAAATTGATAACTTCAGAAATGTTAAAATGATATAAATACATATAATGGCCATCCAAAGATAGTGATTAAAAACACAGACTCTACAGCCAAATTACCTTGTTCAGATCTCTTTTTATTCAGTTGCCTCATTTGTAAAATGAGGATAATAAATGTGCCAACCTTATTGTACTGTTATGAGTGTTAAATAAGTATGTAAAACATGTACGATCAATCTAAAACATTTGAAGTGCTTCTTAAGTGTTACAATTCAGGATTTTTTTATTATTATTCAATCATAGCTGTGTACATTAATATGATCACAGGGCACCATACACTGGTTTTTATAAACTGTTTGACACATTTTCATCACTCTGGTTAACATAGCCTTTCTGGAATTTTCTTAGTTATTGCGTTAAGACATTTATATTCTACATTTACTAAGTTTCACATGTACCCTTGTAAGATGCACCACAGGTGTAATCCCACCAATCACCCTCCCTCTGCCCATCTTCCCCCCTCCCTCCCCTCCCTCTCCCGCTTCCCCATAGTCTTAGGTTATAACTGGGTTATAGCTTTCATATGAAAGCCATAAATCAGTTTCATAGTAGGGCTAAGTACATTGGATACTTTTTCTTCCATTCTTGAGATACTTTACTAAGAAGAATATGTTCCAGGTCCATCCATGTGAACACGAAACAGGTAAAGTCTCCATCTTTCTTTAAGGCTGCATAATATTCCATGGTGTACATATACCACAATTCATTAATCCATTTGTGGATCGCTGGGCAGTTGGGCTTTTTCCATGACTTCGCGATTATGAATAGGGCTGTAATAAACATTCTGGTACAACTATCTTTGTTATAATGTGATTTTTTGGTCTTCTGGGTATATACCTAGTAGAGGAATTATAGGATTGAATGGCAGATCTATTTTTAGATCTCTAAGTGTTCTCCAAACATCTTTCCAAAAGGAATGTATTAATTTGCATTCCCACCAGCAGTGTAGAAGTGTTCTCTTTTCTCCACATCCACACCAACATCTCTGGTCTTGGGACTTTGTGATTTGGGCTAATCTTACTGAAGTCAGATGGTATCTCAAGGTAGTTTTGATTTGCATTTCTCTGATGATTAAAAATGATGAGCATTTTTTCATGTCTGTAGGCTGTGTGCCTGTCTTCTTCAGAGAAGTTTCTCTTGAAGTCCCTTGCCCAGCCTGCAATGGGATCACATGTTCTTTTCTTGCTTATACTTTTGAGTTCACTGTGGATTCTGGTTATTAAACCTTTGTCAGAGACATAACCTGCAAATATCTTCTCCCAATCTGAGGGCTGTCTGCTTGCTTTATTTACTGTGTTCTTGGCTGTGCAGAAGCTTTTTAGTTTGATCAGGTCCCAGTAGTGTATTTGCCCCTTGTGGCTCTGATGGGGACACCTTTTAGGTTGCTAAACTCAGCTCAGGAATAAATTTTCATCAATTGGGTTTTGCCAGGAATTGCAAGCTGCTGTCCTCCATGAGGGAGGAGCCTGCCAGCCAGCATGGCTGAGCAGGGAAAATCTCTACAACAGAGTCCATGGTTTTAAATTACACCTCATATACAGCAATCCGCCAATTTGCTGCACATATCCAGCTATCTGTCCAGACCAATAATCCAGGTGGGGAAAAGGTCCAGACCCCTCTTCCTCTCACCTGATGACTTGGGAGAGGTGGGCTACATGTCCGTCCCATCCGTCTGCCATCATGCTCCACCTCCTCAGGATTCTTATAGTAAATTTTATTATTTAGATACACAGATAATGTTAACGCTAATAATTCAATCACCATGAAGACAGCTTTGCCAATTATCTATACTACTTTCTCTAGAAGGTGTATTTTTGAGTCAGCTGTATTATTTTTTAGTAGAGTCATTTTGCATAAATGCATTATATAGTTTTCTTGCAGAGAAAAAAAGGGGGCTATTTAAAATCATTTTTCCTCCACAGTAGGGAACGAGAACCAATATTTGTTCTTCCTACATTCTACATCTTAGATTATTTATACTCATGTTGGTAACTTCTGGATTGTTTAATTTTACTATAAGACAGCTTTGCAAATACCTATATTACCCAAATGTCTAAGCTTTAAAAATATCAGTGACTATTTCAGATCTAGGTTATTGGCTAATTTCAATATTCATTTATCAAACCAATATTCACTGGTGTCTACTATGTACCAGGCAATTTTACAGAAGAGAAGCAAAAATCTGTCCTTATACAGCTTTTATTAAAGTGAGGTGGGATATAGTAAATAAACAATAAATAACTATCTTAAATAAAATGCCCAATTGTGGTAAGTATCCTGAAGAAAAGTAAATCAGGGAAAAGAAAAAGGGTGTCACAAAATAGGGATAGGAATTGCGATTTAAAATACCATGATTGGGTGGCACCTGTGGCTCAGTGGGTAGGACACTGACTACATATTCCAAGGGTGGCAGTTTGGAACCCAGCTCCTGCCAAATTACAACAACAACAAAAAATAGCCGGGCATTCTGGCAGGCGCCTGTAGCCCCAGCTACTTGGGAGGCTGAGGCAAGAAAATTGCCTAAGCCTAGGAGTTTGAGGTTGCTGTGAGCTATGTGACGCCACGGCACTCTAGCCAGGGTGATAAAGTGAGACTCTGTCTCTTTCAAAAAAAAAAAAAAAAAAAGCACCATGATTACAGAATGCCTCACTGAGAAGAGACTTATTACACAGAGAAGTAAAGAACCAAGCCATGTAGAAGAGCATTCTCTTCTGTCCCATGAAGAAGGGACAGCTTATGCAGAAGTCTGGAGGTGGGAGTGTACCCACCATGTTCCAGGAATGGCAAGGAGGCGAACGTGGCTAAAGTAGAGTGAGTAAGAGCCATAGTAGTAGAAGTTGAAGTGACACGCACACAAAGTTATGGAAATGTGCGTAGAAGCATTACTAGTAGGGACAAAATCTGGAAACAATTCAGACATTTATCAACAGTACCATGAATTATAATACACTTACATAATGGAATTCTACATTGAAATGAAAAGAAAAAAACAACTATAGGTTCTCTCAATAATAGGGACGAGCACCACGATGTTGAGTAAAGTAGGCTAGATGTTAAAGAATAAAAACTGCATCTGGCTCGGCGCCTGTGGCTCAAGTGGCTAAGGCGCCAGCCACATACACCTGAGCTGGTGGGTTCGAATCCAGCCCGGGCCCACCAAACAACGATGGCTACAACCAAGAAATAGCCGGGCATTGTGGCGGGCGCCTGTAGTCCCAGCTACTTGGGAGGTGGAGGCAGGAGACTCGCTTGAGCCCAGGAGTTGGAGGTTGCTGTGAGCTGTGATGCCACAGCACTCTACCCAGGGCGACAGCTTGAGGCTCTGTCTCAAGAAAAAAAAAAAAAAAAAAAAAACTGCATGATTTCATTTATAGAAATTCTATAAACAGGGCAAAAATAATATATATGTCATTAAGACAGATTGGTCCTTTGGGAGGACAAAGATCTGTGTGATTGGAAAAGAGGAACAAAGCGTCTTTCGGGAGAACTCAGCAGAGGTAATACAGTATGATCACTTTGTGATAATTCACTTAGCATTAGCATACATTTCTGTATGTACATTTTATTTCCTCCAAAAAAGAAAAATTATACAATAGCAAATGGAAGATCTTGAGATAGCAATTACAGACAATTCTTTCATAAAGTTTCACTATAAGGACAGCAGAAAAATGGGGTAGCTGAAGGGTTATTTTAAAGAAGGAAGAAATGACTGATTTAGAAACTTCATTTATTCATGTTTACCACTGATGCAAAATACCTGTTGTATTATTTACTTAATAGGCTTTCTTTATATCAATTCATTTTCAATTTAAATTTATTTAAAAACCAAACTTCATGTTAGACTGGAAATACCACTTGCCATAATAGAAATAACTGTAAAATCACAATAAAAACAAAGTCATTCATTAAACTATATTAAAATGTAAAGACAATCAAACGCAAATAAAAATCAGTCTAATTGAGCTATAATAAAATGAGCATCTGAAAGTAAGTTCCTCACGCACAAAACTGGAGCTGTTAATAATCAGTAAGGAAAAAAAGGGTATTCTGGTCCATGTGCATATAATAATTACCACCCCTGCTCACATTTCCCTTATCATCTTTGCCTTTACACTCCATGCACCCAATTTTGAACACAAATCCATATTGTGTTCAATCCACAATCCATAATGAAAACAACAGCCTATCTCTTGATGACAATAGGATGCACACTTGTCCAGCACTTGAGGTTGTTCCCAGCCCCATGTCTTTCTGGTCTGGAGAGAAGCTGGGGTTGGGAAAAAGCTGCTGACTGTAAAGAACCCTACTTCCTCGCCTCTTCTTGGAAAATTCCGGTGTGTGCATCAGTGTGCATGTGGAAGGAGGTGCTGCTCAGCTGTGGTTCCAGCAACCCTGCCTGAAACCAGGCAAAGGGAAGAGGCTGTCCAGAGTTTGGGGTCCCAACTGTCACTGGGGCCCCAAATCATCTGCCTTGGGGTTCATGTATTAAAAAACATTGCTCTTATAACAATGGAGGCAACATTTTCCAAAATAAAAATTAAGGCCCCTGATCTTTCAACAAGATAGACTACTTGAAGATAAGAGCTTCTCAGAAAACCCAGAAATCATGGTGTCATACAATTTATTAGTCCACAAATTTAGTTTTTTTTTTTTTTTTTTGTACAGACAGAGTCTCACTTTACTGCCCTCGGTAGAGGGCCGTGGCCTCACACAGCTCACAGCAACCTCCAACTCCTGGGCTTAAGCGATTCTCTTGCCTCAGCCTCCGGAGTAGCTGGGACTACAGGCGCCCGCCACAACGCCCGGCTATTTTTTGGTTGCAGTTCGGCCGGGGCCGGGTTTGAACCCACCACCCTCGGCATATGGGGCCGGCGCCCTACCGACTGAGCCACAGGCGCCGCCCAACAAATTTAGTTTTTTTTTAAAGCAACACTAGTGCTAAACAATTGGGATATGAAAATTCATAGACATAATTGCTACCATCAAGGTAAGGGTGCCAGATAAAATTACAGAATGCACAGTTAAATTTGAATTTCAGATAGACATGGATTTTTTTATATGTCCCAAATACTGGATTAAATATACTAAAAATGTATCTGTTGTTCTGAAATTCAAATTTCTGGGTGTTCTATGTTATTATTTGCTAAATCTGCCAACCCAACCTCTAAGGGTTTTCAAACTACTGAAGAAGAAAATCAATTAAAATACAGTGAGAATCTGAGAAGTACCAGGCAAAAAGATTGATCACAGGATGCTGGTGTATGCTGAACAAATACCCAACTTATTAAAGATAGCTGGGAACTGGTAACACTGTAACTTAAGCTAAGGATGTATGCATTATAAATTAACTTCAGAATTCAATAACGTACCATCATTATTTATGATTTAACTTTTATTTTTTTAGAGACAGTCGTACCATGGCATCACAGCTCACAGCAACCTCCAGCTCTTGGGCTTTGGCGATTCTCTTGCCTCAGCCTCCTGAGTAGCTGGAACTACAGGCACCCACCACAATGCCTGGCTATTTTTCGTTGCAGTTTGGCTGGGGCCGGGTTTGAACCTGCCACCCTCGGTATATGGGGCCGGCACCCTACTCACTGAGCCACAGGTGCCGCCCATGTTTTAACTTTTTGATGAACACGTGTTTTGTCTGCAGAACTAAATTCTAAATTCCTTGAAAATACAGGTCATCTCTTTGTGTCCCCACAACACTTACCACCGGCAAGAATACTTTAGGCATGTAGTAAGTTATTGCACAAACTGATTTAAATAGTTTTATCTCCCAAAGAGTAAAAATATTATGTTCAGAGAAAAAAAAAATTTTTTTTGAGATGCAGTCTTGCTCTATCACCTAGGCTAAAGTGCAGTGGCATGATCATAGCTCACTACAGCCTTGAACTACTGGGCTCAAGCAATCCTCCTGCCTCAGCCTCTGAAGTATCTAGGCCAACAAGCTGGCACCACCACACTCAGCTGATTTTGTAAAAGAATTTTTGCAGAGCAACAGCCTCAGCAAGAGCAAAACAACCTTCTAACTTTTCGCATTTGGTTATATCCCTCAGGCGGGTCTTGAACTCATGGTCTCAAGCAATCTTCCTCCCTCCTCAGCCTCCCAAAGTGCTGAGATTACAAGTGCAAGCCACTATGCCTAGTCAATTTTTTTTTTTATAACTAATGTTTTCTTTTTTAATTTCTATCTCTGAAAGCTCCAGCCAAAAACCCAGTTTGGAGCCTTCGGCGTCCAATTACTGGTAAACACTGGGCTATTTGCAGTGCAACAATTTCTTATGTTAGTTTTATGATAGATTCCATGTGGCTTTTATGGGCACCTTTTTGATTTGGGGGTTCATTTCTAAGATCCTCATGGGTGGCATATTCTTGCTTGCATCCAAGGTATTGAAGCAGTGTGGTCCAAGGACTATAAGAACACTTCTCTACAAGCACAAACCAACCACATTTAAGTTTCTCTTTAATCTACTCTGGTTTGAAACTGTCTCCCACTCTCCTAGAATCTGCTCCAGGCTGGTAGGATGAGGTCTACCATAGCCGCTGGAATAGGAATAAAAAAATAACTTTTCTCATCTTCTCTCCTAGTCTCAGCTCTACAGAACAACACTGGGGAGCAGACAACCCTGCTTACCTAAACACATTTCCCCAAAGTGTCACCTTTTCAACATTTTTTATTGGCGTGCTGGATGTAAGGTCATGAAAAGACTTTAAAAGAAGCATGAAATAACAGTAGAGAAGCTAACAGGGGAGCATTTTAAATAATATGCTCACTTCTTCCCCTTCAACTCCTTGCATCGTAGTTTTGAAGTATCATTCCTGCTGATCTCGGGGTCCAGAACCCACTTTGTTTTCTGGTCTAAAGTTCTTTCCAAATTTTTTGACCATCAAATTCCTAAAACGGCAACCAGGTGTGAGCATTAAGAGCACTGAGGGAGCCCCACCGAAGTCTTCTGTAAGGTCTGTTTTCAAGATTGTTTTGTTATTATATAGGTAAAATTCTCCCTGACTTATGTTAAAAATAGATGAAGAAGCCAGTTACTAGGCAAAGTGGTAGGGGTGGATTTTAACCAATAATACTATTGCAATAGGAAAAACTGTCTAGCGCGAACTTAACTCCATTTCAATTCGTAAGGGATGACTGGGCTTAGTTTTATAAAGAGAATGAAAGAACTGGGAAGGGGGCCAATGGTGCTGAGTGGGACTAGGGGAGTAACGCCAGTCCGGCTCCTCTTCGAGGTGTTAAAAACCTCATCCCAGACACGCGGCGGCGCCCTCTAAACCTCAGCCTACCGGAAGTGAAGCCGCAGAAGGACGAGAACTACAACTTCCAGAAGCCCCAGCGAGAGCAAAACCTTCCAACTTTCAGGAGCACCGTTTCTGCCCACGCCTTCAGGAGGGCGCACGGAGCTTGTGCTGGCAGCTGCGACCAAAGTCGCAGGGCAGCGAGCCGCGACCACGTCCAGCCAGGAAGAGAGCCCGGGGCCGGACCTGACAGACCGGAGGCCGCCGGGGAGGGGTGGAGCCAGCGTGACGAGGTGCGCGCTGACGTCACGTCCGGTGGGCAGGGCCCTGGGTGATCCCGCGCAAATTGAAAAGTTGGGCCCTTAGCGCGCCGCGGCTGCCAGGTTGCGAGTGTTCTGCGCTGTGGCCCTCGGTTGCTCAGGTCAAAGTGAGTGAAGGGCGTCGGGGGCGCGTTTCTGAACCCTTCCCTGCCTGGCTTATCTCGAGCAGACGGGGAGGAGACCCTTTCTTGGAGAGTGAGGGATCGGGGTGTGTGGGGGCTAATGGGTGGGTTCCCCCTGGACCCCGCCGGGCGGTCTGCGCGTCAGCTCCCTCCCTCCAGTAGGTACTTAGAATCTGCCAGGAAGGAAAGAGAGGGTCCGGCGCGGTCTTCCCAGGGGGAGTATGTGTTACTTGATTCCGAGGGAACGTGTGGGCCAGGCTAGGGCTGCAATTCAGAGAACAGAGGGAGCGCCCGCGCTCATTAGAGAGCAGGTGATTCCTGGGTAGCGCTGGCCCCGGGGTTGTGGGACTTCCCTTACTTTTCCGCTGAAGTCGGCAGTCCGCTTTTTACGTGCACTCTCCTTACTTTTGAATGTTGACAAATTGAGTTTTCCCTTAATGTTGTGCAGGCCAAAGGAAACAACAACAAACGTGTTGTCTGGAATGGGCTTTTGGGGTACGCCTACACATCTCCGCGAGACAGAGGGATAAAGTGGTGAAGTTGCTGTTACTGTAACCTCTGGTGCTGCCCGTGATCGCCTTAAGATATGTGCTGTATTGCACTCAGCCATTCTTACTGTGCTAAAGGGGAAATATTTATTCAAGGATATATGCCTAGCCTAGAAGAAACTTATGTAAGTTTCATCAATTGAGTATTATGTCCATTTTCCTCAGAGTGAAAGAAAATTCTCTTTAGACATTGTCTACGAAGTAAGAGACTAATTGCTTTCTCAAACTGTGACCTGAGGACCACCTACATCCAAATTGCTTCTGGTTTTTAAAATTGAGTCCCCAGCCTCATTCCAGAACTACTGAATCAGGGTTACTGGGATTGGAGTTGATAATCTGCTACTTCTGAAATTTGAGAACTGCATCAGAGCTCTGTTAATGTGTCAGCAGGGTAAGGCTAACTTCTGATCCTGTACTTTTTTTTCTTGCCTTTCTTCCAAGCTTGATGTTTCTTAGGAGAGGTTTGTATCATGAAATGCTAAGCAACTACTCAGGTGCCCATTGCTGACTTTTTATCGGAGGGAGTGGCCGGGGGAGTAATCTTTTCAGAAAGGCCTGTGTCATTTCTAGCATTTCTGTATAGAAAGGACTTTGAGGGCTGCAACTTCAATGGAAAGATAGTAAGTTAAAGCACTTGTCTTGAGGCTGTATTTGTAAAGCAAACAGTTTCACATTTCTTTGGGGATAGCTTTAGAGAATCTGATGGAATTACTCCCAGGCACCACCACTGCTTATGACCATAATGTTTATTGCTTGGAATGGTGCATTCTGATGGCAGGGAATTTCAGCCCTAAAAAAGTATAGATTCATTTCTGTAATTCTGTTTGACTGTTTCATTTGTTTTATTTTTTAATTGAAATGCCTGCCTTTCTACAAGGTGTTTCAGGTTTCTACTGTGCAAATTTGTGTGTTGGCTCTTCGTAGTGCCTTTTTTAGAGGTGGTGTGATGCCACCTCTAAAACAGTTGTGTAGATTTTAACAGTGTCTTTTAGAAGAGAGGGGAGGCATTTTTTAGTAGTTTCTATGTGCCTGCTCGGGTGTTAAGAATTTGGAGCATATGTAATGATTGTAAATGTGAAAGCACTTTGGAAAGAATAACCATTAAGCAACTGTCAAGTGATATTAGAAGTAGTGTTAATGATTAGTGTAAATTATAGACTGTTGAAATTGTTTAACAAGAGGAGCTCAGTTAAAATATTTAACAGCAGTGATTCTCAAATATCTAATCAATAACAGTTTCTGTATCAAATTTCAAGTTATTTTTCTTTTATTTTTCTCTGACATTTGGATGAATATATTGCTTTAAATATTGCTGTTTTCCCTTTTTCCTTTCATATCATGTAGTTAATTTGGCATTATGGGGATACAAGGATTGCTACAATTTATCAAAGAAGCTTCCGAACCCATCCATGTGAGGAAGTATAAAGGGCAGGTAGTAGCTGTGGATACATATTGCTGGCTTCACAAAGGAGCTATTGCTTGTGCTGAAAAACTAGCCAAAGGTGAACCTACTGATAGGTAAGCTTGGGCCTTATATTAATTCTTTGATAGTTAAGAATGAGACTTAGGGCTGGGAGCAGTGGCCCATGCCTTTAATCCTAGGAGGCTGGGAGGCCAAGGCCGGTGGATTGCCTGAGCTTAGAAGTTCCACACCAGCCTGAGCGAGAGTGAGACCTCGTCTCTAAAAATAGCCGGATGTTGTGGCAGGTGCCTGTAGTCCCAGCTATTTGGGAGGCTGAGGCAAGAGAATCGCTTGAGCCCAAGAGTTTGAGGTTGCTGTGAGCTGTGACACCAGGGCACTCTAACAAGGATGACAAAGTGAGACTGTCTCAAAAAAAAGAATGAGACTTACAATATTATTTTTCCAGAACCAAATAGTTTTCACTCAGTGCCAGAATTTATCAAGAAGTGAGAGTGTATGTTCTAGAATATTGCCAAATCAGGAATGACTTCTTTCTAGGATAACAGGCCTAGTTTTTATTCCTAGCAATAAGATGGACCCAACATTGCCTCATTTGTTTTTTATCTAAGATAACTTCTTTTTTTAGACAAGAGTCTGTGTTGCACTCAGTAGAGTGCTATGGCATCACAGCTCACAGCAACCTCAACCTCTTAGGCTTAAGCGATTCTCTTGCCTCAGCCTCCCAAGTAGCTGGGAGTACAATCGCTCACCACAACACCTGGCTATTATTTGTTGCTGTTGTTGTTGTAGTTGTCATTGTTTAGCAGGCCCTGGCCGGATTTGAGCCCGCCAGCCCCAGGGTATGTGGTTGGCACCATAACCACTGAGCTACAGGCGCCAAGCCTAAGATAAACTTTTTAACAATGTTTTGAAAATCCATGCTGATTTCAGACACTCATTTTTTGGGTACAGAAAGCACACTGCTAATCCTAGTTAACAAAAAAAGAAAGTAATTGTGCTTTAAAATTTCATTACAATTGCATATTTGCTTTCTACTAAATTTTGCCTGATAACCAGCAGGTCCCAATCATTATTCTGTACCAGTGCAGGTTCACTGTCACTGATGTACAGCAAAACGAAAAAGAAAAAGAACGTTAGTATTGTGAGTCATTAAGAAGAGCATATTTGATTTTAAGGATTATCTTTTAAGATTATGTTTTTCTGTTTCTATTTTTGGGCTAAAAAAACTTCTACTAAATAATGGGTGTTACAAATGCAGCTGTTTTGTTAATTGCCTTGTCAGAATCAAAAAATACTGAATGAAATATGTGATCCTTGACTGGATCCTGAATTTAGAAAAAATAGTAGCAGCAGTATGCTGTGGCCAGCTCGTAAAAGCTCGCTGTACACTGCCTCTTCTCAACTTCGCTTTTGTTGACTCCATGTCAGTATCTTAATCACCATTTTCAGGAAAATCAAGCACCCTTTCCCCAGAAATAGTTGTTAGACATTTACCAGGATACCTGGATATAAGAAACAGTATTGGGGTAATTGGGCAAATTTTAACACAGACTATGTATTAATATTGTGTCGCTGTTAAATTTCCCAGGTGTGATATGATACTGTTGGAGGAATCAAATGTTTATTGTACTTCTTTCAACTTTTTAATAGATTTGAAATTTTTTAAATTAAAAAATGGGGAAGACCAGATTTAGAGCCAAAAATGACAGAATTAAAGATGTCGAAGCTCTTTAATCTACAGATACGGAAACCAAGGCTTGGGAGGTCAAGTAACGTACCAGACATCACATGGTTCATAAGAACCAAGGCAAGATTTGAACCCAAGTCTAATAAATTAGAATTTCCATTTCCCATAAAAACATTTGCTTAAAAACCAAAAGAAAAACCTCAGTCAGAATTATCTCATCTGGCTTAACATAGAGCAAAAGTTAATACCGTAAGAAAGACAAAGCATTTAAGTGCATTTTTCTTTTTTTTCCATAGATATGTAGGATTTTGCATGAAATTTTTAAATATGTTACTGTCCCATGGAATCAAGCCTATTCTCGTATTTGATGGCTGTACTTTACCTTCGAAAAAGGAAGTAGAAAAGTCCAGAAGAGAGTAAGTCAATTCTCTACTTAATCTCCAATTTAATTCCACTAAGGTCGGATGCTAACCTGTTTCCCCGAAAATAAGACATCCTCCGAAAATAAGACCTACTTACAGGAAGGATAAGACATCCCCTGAAAATAAGACCTAGTGCATTTTTGGGAGCACACCTTAAAATAAGACACTGTCTTATTTTTGGGGAAACGGGGTATCATCTGTAGGTTAACAATTTTTAAAATTTTTAACATGTTTAGCATGTTGATTTTACCTTTAGTTCCAGGTACTTGAAGAGGCTGAGGGCAGGGAGGATTGCTTGAGCCCAAGAGTTCAAGGCTGAAATGCGCCATGATCGCATGTATAATAGCCAGCCTGGGTGACAAATGCAAGACCCTGCCTCTAAAGATAAATGAATAGAATTTTAATTGATGGAGGCATATTTTATAGCCTAGTATATGAACAAATTTTCTTAAATATTTTGCATGTACTAGGTTATTTTCGCTTTTTTAAAAGGTATCTTACTGTATTGCCTTGCTTTGTTACTGTATTTTCTGTTGACATACAGCATTGTTGTAGAAAAATGTAATTGTGTGTGTGCGCACACATAAATCACTTGTTCTTTTTGCCTAGAAGCCCAGGGCATCTGGTTTAATATTCTCAAGGACCTGGTATGCACTTTTTTAATTCTAGGAAAGTTTCTTGAATTACAGTTTTATTATAGTTTCTTAATCAGCCTCTTAAATGTTTTGTTATATTTTAAAAATGTTCTTGCCTTACAGAAGACGACAAGCCAGTCTTCTTAAGGGAAAGCAGCTTCTTCGTGAGGGAAAAGTCTCAGAAGCCCGAGAATGTTTTACCCGATCTATCAATATCACACATGCTATGGCCCACAAAGTAATTAAAGTAAGTGAATAAAAAATAAAGCCAAAGCAACAAATGGCTTAGTTTTTTAAGATACTTACTAATAGGAGAGCCAGAAAAATCAGGGGAGGAAAATTATTTTAGATCTAACCTGAAGTAAAGGGTAGGCGTCAGAGGAAGAATGAAACAGTATTATTCTATAGATTAGAGTCCAACAATTTCCGATGGAAAAATCCTGAGGAATAGCAAGGCTCTTCCTTTTGAGATCAGTGACTTGGATAGTTAAACTCTGCCAGCACGTTGTTCCATAGAGATGAAAGGGAGAAAATGGGATTTCGGTCTCCCCTCACATATAATCTTCAACACTTACTGTAAACCTTCACTCTTGATTGAAGAGATCTGTTGAACCATTCTCACAGCTCAGGACCTCTGCAGACTTCTATCCTTCATCTGCTGCTATGTAAAAGCTTCTCTTTATCACTGTGCCCACAGTCCCAACCTTCACTCTCTCCTGTTTAGGGCCTGTGTCCACACTGCTTGGTAAAGGCATGATGGTAAAGGGGAGATTAGCTTTTTCTTTTAGCTTACAAATCTGCCATTTGGTTCCTAAGCTGAAATAAGCACTAAAATTCTTATCTGGGCTCTTTAATCGTATGGGTATTTCTTTGCTGTTTCTGTATGGGTCGTGGTTGAAGAAAAGGATGGAGTGCAGGAGGAAGCATGAAATGTGAGGGGAAATGTGCCCTCTGTTTGCCACAGGAAGAGGCTACCCTGTGTGCAGAAGTAGAGAAGAAACCCCAATTGCACCCAAATAGTGGGGTAAAAGGCTGAGAGTAGGACATTTGCTGGCAAAAAGAAAAAACCTTGTAGATTGCAAATTGTCAACAATCTTAATAGAAGCAGGATCGTGGTACCTCTTTCCACATTTTTTAGTTACCCAAGGTGCTCCTCAGGCCTTAGGAATTATTCCCCTGACTTGAGGCAAGGACATACCTGTTCCAACTGCCTGGATTTTGAAATAGGGATAGGGATTATATTTCTTTGCAAGGTTATTTTAGAAGTATTTGCCTATGATCGTTGGTTTAAATATAGTGACATGGGTCTATAATTTTATTAACATAGTATCAGATCAACAGGACAAGCTGTTATTTTTATGGGGAAATATATTCAAAGGTCCAAACAAATTTATTGTTTTGCAACCTAACCATTCTTAAGATGGAAGCAATTTGAAATAATTAATTTTGTAGCTTGAAGGTGTTTTGTTGTTGTTCTGAAGGTGTAGCAATATATCTTTTCTCCAAATTTATGTATTGTTTTGATTTCTTAATGTTACATGATTAGTTAAACTTATACTAGAACTAAAGATAGAAAAACTCTAAAGGAAATGATTTTTTAAAGATAATGTTAGTATGTGTATGTAGAGATTAGTAGTGAAGTGGATTTGAAACAGGAAGTTGTTTGGTATAATACTAACCAGAAGCTGTGCGGCAGATAAACAGTGACCCTCTCACACAGGCTGCTCGGTCTCAGGGAGTAGATTGCCTCGTGGCTCCATATGAAGCTGATGCACAGTTGGCCTATCTCAACAAAGCTGGTATTGTACAAGCTATAATTACAGAGGACTCTGACCTCCTGGCTTTTGGCTGTAAAAAGGTACTTAACTGCAACTGCTTATTGCTTTTCTATGTAGATGGAAGTAGTGTGAGTATGTCAAGGAGCTGAAGTTTTTCCTCTCCAGGAATAATTAATTTATTGTCTATAATTAGCATCTATTTTTATAATGTTAATTATTTTCTTTAAAATGAAAAGAAGTGTTTTGCTGCTTGACTATTGCATAATCTGGATTTTTTTTTAGAGTAAGGCCTTAAGGTTGGAGGGTTCTGGTGAGTCATACCACTAATCCTAGCACTCTGTGAGACTGAAATTATAGGAATGCTTGAAGTCAAGAGTTTGAGACTAGCTTGGGCAACATAGCAAGATCTGACATTAGAGGAATGCTTGAAGTCAAGAGTTTGAGACTAGCTTGGGCAACATAGCAAGATCTCGCCTGTAAAAAAAAAAAAGAAAATTAGCTGAGTATGGTGGCTGATACCTGTAGCTCTAGCTCTAGCTATAGGGAGCCCAAGGCAGGAGAATCACTTGAGCCCTAGAGTTGGAGGTCACACTGAGCTGTGATCACACTAATGCACTCTAGCCGGGCAACAGAATGAGATTTTATTTCTTAAAGATAATAACAATGATAACATGTTCTGACTCAGCGCCCCTAGCTCTGTGAGTAGGGCGCTGGCCACATACACTGAGGCTGAGGCTTCGAACCTGACCTGAGCCTATTAAACAACAATGACAACTGCAACCAAAAAATAGCCGGGCGTTGTGGTGGGCGCCTGTAGTCCCAGCTACCAGGGAGGCTGAGGCAAGAGAATCCCCTAAGCCCAAGAGTCTGAGGTTGCTGTGAGCTGTGATATCACAGCACTCTACTAAGGGTGACATAGTGAGACTTGGTCTCAAAAAAAAATTATAGCATATCCTTGTATTTATTTATTTATTTATTTATTTATTTTTGAGACAGTGTGAGCTGTGATGCCACAGCACTCTACTGAGAGTGACATAGTGAGACCTGCTAGCAAGGTTCTGGTGTTTTAGTCATTTGTTTCTTTTAATGACGTAATATAGGCTGTCGACATAACATTATCTCACCCTCAGTAGAGTGCTGTGGCATCACAGCTCACAGCAACCTCAGACTGTTGGGCTTAGGAGATTCTCTTGCCTCAGCCTCCCTGGTAGCTGGGACTACAGGTGCCCGCCACAGCGCCCAGCTATTTTTTGGTTGCAGTTGTCTTGTTTAGCAGGCCCGGGCCAGGCTTCAACCCTCCAGCCTCAGTATATGTCGCCCGTGCCCTACTCACTGAGCTGCAGGCTCCGAGCTACTTTTTTTTTTCTTGTATATGTTTTAATTAGTGAGATAAATTAACTTATCTACTTATGGGAAGCTATGTAGTTATTTAGAGTTATTTATAAAACTGTTTAATGGAAAACTTTGTCATGAGATATTAAGGGGAGAAATTAAGAGGCAAAACTAAGATGATCTCAGTTTTGTTAATGCTTACAGTGTTTTCATAGATGACTAGAAACATCTATATGAAAAGATTAATGCTGAGTAATAGTATAAATGATGGAATATGGGCAACTTCTATCTTCTTCTTCCTGAATTTCTGTATTTTCCAAATTTTTTACAATAAACATGTATTACTTATTAATAATAAGAAAAAAGGTTACTTCAGAATGTAAGAGATAAGGAAGGAGAAAATACTTAAGTTTAATTTATTTGTAAATTTAGTAATCATTAACTTGCCAACCTATAACTCCTGTCTCTCGGTGTAACAGTGAAGAACAAGAAAGATTTAGAATTAATGACAAATAAAATTGCCTCTTCCAAGTTATTAATAATTTCCCTTCCTTTTGAAGGTAATTTTAAAAATGGACCAATTTGGGAATGGACTGGAAATTGATCAGGCCCGCCTAGGGATGTGCAAACAACTTGGGGATGTGTTCACAGAGGAGAAGTTTCGTTACATGTGTATCCTTTCAGGCTGTGATTATCTGCCCTCACTGCGTGGAATTGGATTAGCAAAGGCGTGCAAAGTACTAAGACTAGCCAATAATCCAGATATTGTAAAGGTATTGATTTTTAATAACAGATAAACCACTTAGAATACAGACTTTATTAATGTTATGTCGACAGCCTATATTACGTCATTAAAAGAAACAAATGATTAAAACACCAGAACCTTGCTAGCAGTCAGTCAGCAAACCTTGGAAGATCCACGTTTACAGCAGGTACAGGTAGTGGTGACTTTTAAAATGAAGGTGAATATATAAAGAGACATAAGGGCTAAGTATTACTGGATAGAATAAATTCACTCTTTTGATTTTTGTCCTGTTACTCTACAGTAATGGTTCTTTAATTTTTTGGTCTCAGGATCCCTTCACAGTCCTAAAAGCTCTGTGTGGGTGTAATTCTTGTTTATGTAAGTTATAGCTACTTAATTTTGTATATTTACCAAATTGAAAGTTACAACTGAAATTTAAATGCTTTATCAATTCACTTAAACTGATGTAATAAGCTCATTACATATTAACCTAAATAGCATGCTTTTGTGGTAAATAGCCATATTTTTCAAAGCAAAAATTGTGAGAAAGTGGAATTGTACATTTATACAAATCTCTTTCATACGGCTTAATGGAAGACAGCTGGATTCTCATACAACTGGAGCATCCATAGTCCAAAAATCTGAAATGTTCCAAAATATAAAACTTTCTGAGCACCAGTCTGACAAGTAGAAAATGTCACTTCTGATCTCTTGTGAGGGTTGTACAAAATTATTAAAAATGTCTAAAATTGTCTTCAGTCTGTGGGTGTAGGATGTATATGAAGCATAAATGGATCTTGTGTTTAGACTTGGGTCACATTCCCAAGATAGCTCATTATGAATATGCAAATATTTCAAAATTCCACAAAAAGAAAAATCCTCCACATCTGAAATACTTCTGGTCCCAAGCATTTTGGATAAAGTATACTCAGCCTGTGTCTATTTCCTCATTCAGTCTCATTTGATATCCTATGTCATACATCCTCTGGAATATTCCAAGACTCCATGTATCACTACTGTATGGTTTTTCTTAAAAAATAAACATACATTAAAGAAGTTTGTTTTCCATCTTGGGTCTCAAGCCCTTAGAGTTTACAGAGCGGAAATCCCATTTTCCATTTCTAAGAGTAGAAAGCCTAAGTCCTCCAGGGTAAGGGTGTTGTGATATAATGGAAAGGTTTCTAGTTTGGGAGTTCATGTCCCAGGTGGGAAGAGCACCGCATGCCCTAACTAGCCTGTCACTTGGAATCACTTACTTGACTGGGTCTTCCCTTCATCTGTGGGTTTGATGTATAATATTTAAGATCCCTTCTAGCTTTAAGCATCTGTGATTCTCACAGACATCAGAATGTCAACCGAGTTTAAAAATATGATCTAAGATTATTTGTTTGTTTTAATTCTCAGGTTTTGTATGTTGTTTGTTTTGTTGCTTTCTGGATGAAAGGGACTTTGAGGATGAATAATGTATGGTAAAATCACACCTAGGAATATAAACTAGATGTATAAATGGATTTTTGGTCTTTTGTATTAATAATCAAAAAAACAAAAAAAAATAATAGTTATGAGACTTAGAATTTTGAGTGATTTTACATGATTGTGTTGGCCAGTAGCATTTTTTATGTAGTTGAAAGCAATTGATTTTTCAGTCCCTGCTAATGTAAATGGATTGTTCTTGAGGATAATATGTTTCTTATTCTTTAATTGCAGATAAAATATTTTTGTATCCCTTATTAGGTTATCAAGAAAATTGGACATTATCTCAAGATGAATATAACAGTACCAGAAGATTATATCAAAGGATTTATTCGAGCCAACAATACCTTCCTTTATCAGCTAGTTTTTGATCCCATCACAAGGAAGCTAATCCCTCTGAATGCCTATGAACATGACATTGACCCTGAAACACTAAGCTATGCTGGGCGGTATCCTTTCTGAACCATTATGGTAGAATTTTATGTTTCCTCCATATTTTTAGGATATATTTTTCATGAGACATTCAGTAAAAAGCTTGTAGATTGTTTTTTGCTTTCTTCTTTTATAGTGAAATTTGTATTTTGTTTACTTTAATTACCATGCGAATGAAAAGTTAGAACAGGTTTTTGTTTATAAATCTAAGGCTTGGGCAGCCCCTGTGGCTCAGTGGGTAGGGTGCCAGCCCCATATACCGAGGGTGGTGGGTTTGAACCTGGCCCTGGCCAAACTGCAACACAAAATAGCTGGGCGTTGTGGCATGCACCTATAGTCCTAGCTACTCAGGAGGCTGAGGCAAGAGGATCGCCTAAGCCCAGGAGTTGGAGGTTGCTGTGAGCTGTGACGCCACAGCACTATCAAGGGTGACAAAGTGAGATTCTGTCTCAAAAAAAAAAAAAAAAAAGTCTAAGGCTCTTCTTGTATAGCATACTAATAATTACTTGTATCACCTGAGGGGAGCAGATTGACAGCCTATCACAGTATACATTCCAAAGGTGGTGCTTGAGAGACCCCTCGTGGCAAGGGAGCTCAGTTTCTCCGGAAGAGCACTCTGGGTATTGGAACACACCAGCAGAGGATGCCCTTCCTATAGCTACTGGCCATGTGCACTCAGGCAGGTGCAGAGCCCTGAGTCACTTAGATGGTGGCTTGGAGTTACCCCTCCCCGTCCCTTGAAGGGGAGGGAATTGGTGATGACTTGGGGCTTTGCTTCACAAGATGGTCAATTCCTGCAGAGACAAATAGACACCAGCAAACTGTGTCTGTGGTTTCAGTAATGCTGGTGTAGAAACTGCATAGGATCCCTATAGTCGTAAACCTAAACGTTTTCTGTGACAATAGAAAACATTTTTCTATCTTAGTACAGTGTCGTTTGATTGTTAATAAAAGCATTTTTTCCTTAATCTTACCAACCTAGGTATGTTGATAATTCTATAGCTCTTCAAATAGCACTTGGAAATAAAGATATAAATACTTTTGAACAGATTGATGACTACAATCCAGACACTGCTATGGTAACATTTTCATGGCCGTTAATGTAAAATCACATTTTAGTTATGTCTCAGGAACTGAGATTAACAGCACATCTACATCTTTTGAGTATTTGTATATCCAGGCACTGTGAGCATGTACATTGAAAACAACTTGATCCTAGAGAAATAAGATCTTAGAACATAAGTATACCAGTTAGTTTTTTTTTTTTTTTAATTAGGAAATAACCATATAAATCCTTAGGACTTTAATCATCCCATTTATTCAGAGAACTCACATCTCTGTCTTTACCCCAATCTCTCACCCAGTTCTCAATATCTCAGGTGCCTCTACATAAATAATTTCCTGTAGCCTCAAATTTAACCATAGTCAAAACCAAACTTTTCATTATTTATCAACTTTCCTTAATAACATCTCTTTCGTCTTTCTTTTTTACCTATTGTTACATAACATTATGCCTCTATTTTATTTTCTGTTTCTTCCTAACAGAACATGATCTTCATAAAGAAGACATCACTGTTGTGTTTACCATGTTTATTTCTTAACTAAGTGAATGCCAGTTACCTGAGCTCTTTCATTCTCTCGGACTAGAAAACTTGGAAAAAACTTTTTTCTTTCCTTTCATTGCTAAATCTCTTTGCCTTTTTAATTGTCTTTCTGGTTGGTATTTTCTTCTTTCTCATAGCTTCCAGTCTAATCCAGGTCTTTTTACCCTTGCTCACTAATTCAGTCCTTTGCTAAGCATTTGTGAAACATTGTAACTAACAGAGTTAAGCTAGGTGGGCTTCTGCAATATAGCACCACAGTAGCTGGCTAATTTTCCTATTTTTGGTAGGGACAGGGTCTCATTCTTGCTCAGGCCGGTCTTGAACTTCTGAGCTCAAGTGATCCTCCTGTCTTAGCCTCCTAGAATGGTAGGATTATAGGTGTGAGCCACCATGTCTAGTTGATGTCATTATAATTTTATCAGGAATGATTCTAAAGCTTTTCTGTAGTCTCAGAAACTTTAAAAAAAAAAAAGAATAGTTGGTTGTATTGAATATGTCCAGTTATGGAGTAGTAAAAGGACCATCCTTCATAGAGATGTTTCTATAGGAACTATAATTATACACCAAACTACTTAATTATTTTTATATATCTAAAATTTGTTCTTCCCAGTCTGGTTTTTCACTTGCCTATTTCTGTTTTCTCAATAAAACCATCAAGAGAGCTAATGCCTGGCTCGGCGCCTGTGGCTCAAGTGGCTAAGGCGTCAGCCACATACACCTAAGCTGGTGGGTTTGAATCCAGCCTGGCCCACCAAACAACAATGATGGCTGCAACCAAAAAATAGCCAGGCGTTGTGGCGGGCACCTGTGGTCCCAGCTACTTGGGAGGCGGAGGCAGGAGACTTGCTTCAGCCCAGGCGTTGGAGGTTGTTGTGAGCTGTGATGCCACAGCTTTCTACCTAGGGGGACAGCTTGAGGCTCTGTCTCAAAAGAAAAAAGAAAGCTAATGCCTTGACCCACACTGCTAAAACTATTTTTTTATACTCATTCCCTTCCTTGTTAATTCCCAGCAGTCGTTCTTAATTTTTGCTTTTAAGTGAAAAACTTACATTATATTCTAAGTTTATGTAGGATTGTTTTTGTCAGGTGATATTCACACCCCAGCTAATGACAAGTTTTGCGTCTTTGTTAATTGTTTTCCCTTCCGTCATCCCTCCCTGTTAGAACGTCATTGCACATCCTCTTAGCGTATCCTTGTCTTCCAAAATAAGTGATTGTGGGTAACTTACATTAGCATTAAAAAAGTGGTTACTTTTCAGTACTACCTGATACCAGCCCTTTCTCAGAAAGTTTCATTCAAGACTCGGTGTAGACCAACGTCGTTTCTGTTTCTCTGTTGTGCCCTTAAGATGGTACCAGGTATCAGTCTAATAGAAACAAATATTTGGTAACTTAGATTGTTTAGGTTTGAACTCAGCTAATTTTTAGACATGGTACAGTTAATTTTAAGTACATAATTTTATGTAGATTACTTGGAGGCATACTGCCAGATAATTAAGCCAGTTAATGTCGTGTATGCAAAAAATTCTCAAATTTTAAAGACATTTTATTCCTGCCCACATTTTGCTGATAGCAGTCTCATTTCTTGCACTACTCAGCTTAGGAAGATTTATTTTTGATTTCTTAGAGGTAAGCTGACAAGTTCACTTGCGTCTCATTAGAAGAGAAATGGGCCTGTGAATACAGGACACACTTAATGAAAAGCACAGGACCAACCAGCAAGGTCAAAAATGTTACCAGAGGGCAGACATTTCATCAAGGGCAGTTATTTTTAGGAATAACTTAATATATTTATTTCTTATTTATGTTGCTACAGAGGGAAATGAATTATTTTCCTTTTCCTTTTTAGCCTACCCAATTAAGAAGTCATAGTTGGAATGACAGCACACGTCAAAAATCATCTAATGCTAATAGCATTTGGCATAGGAATTATTGTCCTCGGCTGGAGTTGGATAGTGTTTCAGATGCTACACGATTAAAGGAAAAACTAAATACTATGGGAATTGAGCAACTGATTAGCACTAAGGGGTTAAATCTTCCAAGGAAGTCATCCACAGTGAAAAGACCAAGAAGTGGTACGTATTTTATTTTTGCAAAATGCTAGTTAATATGGTGATATTTAAGAAACATTTGCCAAACTCAAAGTCACTAAGATTTTCTCTTGTTCTCTTCTAGAAGTTTTGTAGTTTTAACTCTTACATTGAAGCCTATGATTCATTTTGAGTTAATTTTTTTTATATGATGTGATGTATAGCTCAAGGTTCCTTACCTTGTATCTGGCAGTTCAGTTGTTCCGTACCATTTGTTCAAACGTTTTCTTTTCCCCATTTAATTGCCTTAGCATATGTGTTGAAAACTGATCACATATATTTGGGTCTTTTTCTGGACTTTGTTATTCTGTACTGCTCCTCTCTTTATCCATCTTTACATCAAGTACATTCTTATTACTGTAACTTCATAGTTAACTCAAGTGGTATAAATCCCCCAAATTTGTTTTTTTTTTTTTTTTTTTTTGCCTTTTTTGGCCGAGGCTGGGTTTGAACCCACCACCTCTGGAATATGGGGCCGGCGCCCTACCCCTTTGAGCCACAGGCGCCACCCATCCCAAATTTGTTTTCTATTGGAAAGCTATTTTGGCTATTCTATGTTCTTCACATTTCCACATACATTTTAGAATTAACTTATTAATTAATACCCAAAAAAATTGCTATTGTGATTTAGTTGAATCCATAGATAAGTTTGGGGAAAGTTGGTATCCTATAATATTGAGTTTTCTGATCCATTTATTTTATGCCTTCAAGGCTTTGTAATTTTCAGTATATAGATCTTACACATCTGTTGTCAAATTTATCCTTGTAGCTCATATTTTTGATGCTTTTATAAATGGCGTTTTTATTTTGATTTTCAGGTCTTTGTTAATATATTGAAATACAATTGATTTTGTATATTAACCTTATATTTTACGATCTTGATAAAGTCACACTCTGATAACTCCTTTGTAGAGTCTGTAGGATTTTCTATATAGAGACAACCATGTCACCTATGAATGACAGTCTTGTTTCTCCTTTTGCTGTTTAGATGCTTTTTATTTTTTTTTTTTTTGCTTGCTAGTACCTCCAGTACTATTGTTGAATAGAAATGCTAAGAGTGGAATAATAGGTATTGATAAAAGGTCAGAGAATTTTTTCACCAAAGATGATATTTAGAAGTGGGAGGAGGGGTGGCGCCTGTGGCTCAAAGGAGTAGGACGCCAGCCCAATATGCCAGAGGTGGTGGGTTCAAACCCAGCCCTGGCCAAAAACTAGAAGTGGGAGGAATGACTATAATCTTTTCCTTCCTTCTTTCAGATATCTCTATCAGTGAATGAAATAACAAAAGTAAAACAAAGACCTTTGCAAAATTTTAGTTTATGCTTTTTTTTAATAAGTATAGATTACCTGATTTCTTATGAACTTAAATCTTCTTTATGATAACATCTCTGAACTTTTGTTTCTTCATATAAAATGAGAACGATATTGCTTATTTCACAGTAATTTTTATATGTTACAGAAGATAATATATAGAAGTACCTGGCATATAACAAGTACAACGTACGTGTAGGTTCTTTCCTTTTCTTTTGTTCTATCAAGGTAGTCTGCTCATTTTATGTAGAGAGGTTTTATTAGTATGTTTTTTATGTGAGGCTAAATCTACTTTTTTTTTTTTTTTTTATTGTTTTTTATTGTTGGGGATTCATTGAGGGTACAATAAGCCAGGTTACACTGATTCCAATTGTTAGGTAAAGTCCCTCTTGCAATCATGTCTTGCCCCCATAAAGTGTGACACACACCAAGCAAATCTACTTTTTTTTACAATTACCACTTAACAATGGATTTTTGTCCCTGAACATATAAAACAACCTCCCCCCAAAAACTGTATTAAATTTAATTCCTATTTTATAAAACAGCACCTCAGATCTTTAGAGCTAACCGTTGTGATGCTCTGGAATTTTTCTTCCTGGTCATAGTTCTTTATCTATTTTCATTAGACTTTGGATATAATACAGTTTTTTCAATGACTATATTAATTGTTCCATTGAGTATGATTGCATGTCTACTTTAGAACAGAGGAGATGTTTAAGAATTGCTGTACTGTTTCAGTCCTTCATCCAGAGACTGTGCTTTTATTTTTACCAACTATGATTGTGTTCACTCTTATAGGCATTCTTGTCTTTTTGCTGGCATTTGCTGAGTTTGTAATCAAAATTTGCCAGTTGCTATTAAGTCAGCTTCAGCTATATTTTGAACAAAAATGTGGGTTAATTTGTCTCTATTGTGGTAATCTTAATTCATTTTAATTCATTGTTCTGCCTGTTAAATTTTTTTTTCTTTTTTAAATCTTTGTAATGTTTTCTAACATGGGTATTATTTGTGTCTTACGGAAATTATAACAGCTAAGTATGGCTTCCTATGTCTTAAAGTTTTGGTTAAAATGTTTTTGCTTATATAATGATGACTGAATCAGAGCACATGAGGCAGACTTCCCCTGAGATTAACAGTCGCCAATAGTCTTTCTGCAAATCCACATGACTGGCGTGTAATAGATACCGCTGTATGCGGTCCACTAGGATAATACGAGAGATACTGAAGCGCCTTGCTGAATTCAAGGAAGGTCAATACGTGAATTCCCCTGACCAGCCATACTAACAATCTCATATAAAAAGAAAATGAGGTTAATCTGCTGTAGCTTCTTCTTGGGGAAGGTTTGGTGGGGGTCCTAGAATACTTGCTTTTTCTTCTGTAGCTGTTCGCAACTTTCCACATAATAAAACAGATTTAGTTTTTCCCATGAATCTAAACCTAGTTTACTGATAAAGCTTTTTAAAAAGCTGTGCCTTTTAAAAACCGAGATGTCATCTTGTCTCTAGCATTTCGATACTCTCAACCTATCTTAACCAACAATAGCCTCTGTGGAGTAGAAGCTTAGGTATTTAGACTTGGGTCAGGGTGGGAGGGGATGTTTGTTTGTTTGTTTTTTGAGACAGAGTCTCACTTTGTCATCCTGGGTAGAATGCCAGGGCATCACCATAGATCATGACAGCCTCAATCTCTTGAGCTCAGGAGATCTTTTTGCCTTAGCCTCCCCAGTATCTGGGACTACAAGCACCCGCCACAATGCCTGGCTAGTTTTTCTGCTTTTTGATAGAACTAGGATTTCATTCTTGCTCAGGCTGATCTTGCTCAAGCTGGTCTTAAACTCCTGAGCTCTAGGGATCCACCTGCCTCGGCCTCCCAGAGTGCTAGGATTACAGGTGTGAGTCACTGCGCCCGGCCTAGACACAGATTTAGTTGAACTAATTTAAAACACCTTAGTTCTATTTCTGTTCTTGACTGTCTCGAGCTTTAACCTTTTTTTATATTATTTAGTCTTATGATTTACTCTAATACCAGAGAATACATTTGACACACAATAGTCTCCATGGGCCTAATAATGAAGTGATGAGGATTGGGGCTAAGGCACAAATACTTTGGACTATGCAACAGTTACATATACTTCAAAAACCATAACACAGGCTCGGCACAGTGGTTATGGTGCCAGCCACATACAATGGGGCTGGCGGGTTACAGCCTGGCTCAGGCCTGCTAAACAACAACAACTACAACAAAAAAAATAGCCGGGCATTGTGGCAGGCACTTATAGTACCAGCTACTATGGAGGCTTGAGGCAAGAGAATCGCTTAAGCCCAAGAGTTTTAGGTTGCTATGAGCTGTGAGGCCAGGGCACTGTACGGAGGGTGACATAATGAGACTCTGTCTCAAAAGAAAAAAGCAAAACCATAACACATGCACAAAGTATATAAATAGCTGCTGGTTTTATTGGGAACTTTTTAAAAAATCAATCAATAATCATATATTTACACATAAATTTTCCCTAGAAATGTTTTATATTCAAAATCAGGCCTTTAATTTGATGAATATATAGACATGCAGAATGATTATGCCCTGAAATTTTGATTCAGTAATTTCACAAGTAATTGATAATTAAATCTTAAATAATTTGTGAAATTATAAAACATAGCCAAGAAAATGTTGTTTTTGGGTCATCCCTGTGTTTCCTTTTATAAGGCATAATTTACAAAAGTAAGATTTGGTCTTTAGGGCAGTAGGATGTGGAATTGAGGTTAAGGCCAAATCTAACTACAAGTGAAACAAAGATTGACAGATAATTTTGGGGTTTTTTTAGAAGAGCTATCGGAAGATGACCTGATGAGTCAGTATTCATTTTCATTTACAAAGAAGACCAAGAAGAATAGCTGTGAAGGTAATAAATCATTAAACTTTTCTGAAGTGTTCGTACCTGACCTGGTAGGTGGACCTACCAACAAAAGAAGCTTAAGCACACCACCGAGGACAAGAAATAAATTTGCAACACTTTTACAGAGAAAAAATGAAGAAAGTGGTGCAGTTGTTGTTCCAGGGACCAGAAGCAGGTATAGTAATTTGTCTTGGTATTTACTTTGTCTTGAATAAACACAGAATCTGAGGGAGGGAAGTATAGGACCTTTAAGCTGATTATAATTTTATCATGTGTTGCCTTAGTTCTGACCAAAATGTATCACTTCTGTTACTTTTATAATCTCTGTATACAGAATCAATAAAAGAGGGTTGTATCCCCTGTTACTTCATTTTGCATTATAGAAATACAGTTATTTGGGGGTTTCTTTCCTCTCCTTTCTTTATTTCTACTCTTCAGTTTCTCTGAGGGCTTACTACAGTTTTACAAAGCATTTTCAGAAATATATCTAAGTATAGATGACCGAAGAGCTGTAATACTAATTGAGAACCTCATAGCACGCCTGGTTCTGTGGTTACAAAAATGAGAAAGACATAGTTTTGTTTTTGAGACACTTGTTGTCCAGCTTATAGTTGGAAACATAGGTACATAAACAAAATCTTTCCATACAGTGTAGTAAGTACAGTGATAAAGGCACACATATGGCGTTTTGAGAGCATTCAAGGGGCATCTAATGCTGGGGCAGTGGTTGGAAAGGATGAGAGGAAGGGGGTGAGAGTTGGGTGTCTCTACCTAGGTTAAAATGAGTGGGAGTAAAGCAGACAAAAAAAGACTGGGACCAAGTACCTTTGCAGCAGAGTCAACAAGCTTGAGCAAAGTATGGAGGTGCAGAGCAGCGTGGGTACCAGGCAGCTACTCACTGCTGATCACTGCCATCCTTACCACCACCAGAATGCAAGCTGGGGAAAAGTTAATGATGAGGGAGCAGAAAGGGGCAGGAGGCTAGCCATTAAGGGCTTCTATGCCACGCTAAGAACCTCAATCTTTAGAGGCGAAAGGAAACGTCACAGGATTTTAATTAGAGAAGGGGTATGATGTGATTCCTGTGTTTAGAATGACCATTCTGAGTGCCCTATGAAGAATGAATTCAAATGGACCACAAGGATGAGTTAGGCTGTCTCTGCGAGCGATAATGATATTTTGAAGAGTCAGTACGGCTTGGGAGTTTTGACCCTGGAATCAAACTGTCTAGATTTGAGTCTTGTCCTGTTCATTACTGAGACGTTCACTTTGGGCAAATGAACCTCTGGGTTGCTTCCATTTTCTCTTCTTAAAAATTGGGGCTAAGGGCTCCATGCCTGTAGCTCAGCGGCTAGGGTGCCAGTCACATACACCAGAGTTAGTGGGTTCGAACCTAGCCCAGGCCTGCCACAACGATGACAACTACAACAAAAAAATAGCCAGGCGTGGTGGTGGGTGCCTGTACTCCCAATTACTTGGGAAACTGAGGCAAGAGAATCACTTAAGCCCAAGGGTTTGAGGTTGCTGTGAGCTGTGATGCAACGGTACTCTCTACCAAGGGCAACAGAGTAAAACTCTGTCTCAAAAAAAAAAAAAAAAAATTGGCACTAAGAGTTCTAACAATTAAATCAGAAAGTGTATAAGACATGCTGATAGCTGAAAAACATGCAATGAATAACTTATTTTGTTAATGCTGGAAGATGGTACACAATCCCAAAAAGGGCGCAAAGGTGTCAAAAGTTATCTAGGCATGCCACAGTAACTCTGAAAAAGAGAAAATCTACCAGCTCCTGTAATCTTCTGGAAGATTTAGAACGAGGTCTTTTTAGTTTGTTTGTTTCTTGTTTTTAAGTTTAGTAGAACAGGCTGCAGTTTGTGATAGTGGGAGATGGGCATGAAGGAATGAGCCACTGGGAACGCCTTAGCCTGGCTCCAGGTTGCTGTTTCAGACACCTCTTTCATTGAGTCTTTTCAAGGAAACAGTCACAACACAATAAACTGAGCACTCTGATTCTTCCTCAGCCACCACCCTCATTAAAGGAGCTTGTCAACAGTGGAATGATGAAAAGTAGTTTGCAAAAGAACACAGTTTTAGATGGTATGTGCTCATTTAAAAGTTGTAGAAAGGTGACTTCCATTATCTGGAGAAATTTTCAGAACTTGGTTTCATTTTTCCACTTTCCAGTGAAGAGTAGTTTCTCTTCTCTGCTGCTGAGTGTTTGGACCCAATTAACGAGAATAACATTTGTGTATCTATACAGAACTTAGCTGTTTAGGCATTATAGGAGCTTGAGAAAAGCCTCAGGTTTGAGACTAGACTTAGCTACTTAATACAGTTTAGATGTTTCGCTAGTAAATTGTTCAGAGGGCACACTAAGAGATGCCTGAAGAAATAATTTTTTTGTCCTCAATCCGCTTCCTGCGGAATAATAATTAGGAGTAAGTCTTTGATGTCTAATTTTCTGACCTGGGTTATGCAGCAGCAGGTAGTAATAATTAGTAATATTGTTAAATTAGTTTTCAAAGTTAATTTTCAAATTTTAATATTTCAGTGTTCTCTTATTACAACAATATTAAGAAATACCACGGGGTTAATATTATTGTCACTAAGTGGGGTTAAGAGGTTGAGGCTCTGAGAGGTTCACCTCCCAGGGTCATGTATTAGTTATTAGTACCAGGGATAAGAGACAGAGTTTCCTAGTCATAGTTAATGTGATGGTTTAAAAGCAGCACACAATCCAACAGGCCTAGATTTTAATTCTCACTCTGTCATCTTATTAGTTGAGTGATATTTCACACATCATTTAACTTCCCTGAACTTATTTATTTATAAAATATGGATGATCATATATGTAAAGCTGTTGTGAAGGTTCCTAGAAGCTCTGCCTACCACGCCCTTGGCATAATGCCTAGTCATTAATACATATGCAAACATTTTCTTATCACCCTTTCACTTTTTCAACTAAAATGAGGTATTACACATGTAAAAAGTTGTTTCCAATCTGTCTGCTTTTTTAAAAGCCTGTTTTAAGTTAATTACCTTTATTTTATAGATAATTATCCTGGAAATATGCCCGCTTAGTTTTTGAGATCTGGAAATAAAGTATCAGTTAAGTTATTTTATAGGCTAATTAGGAAGAAGCAGCCCTGCTGGTGGGGGGCGGGGGGGTGTCTGAGTTTTAATTCTGTTCTTTTGCTAATTGTATAACTCTGGGTATTGTCAATATAACTTCTCTTTACCCATAAGATAATGCATGCCAGAATAGGTGGGAATCATAAGAATTACTGTTTATTTAAAAAGGCATTTATGATCAAACCTCAGAGCTTGTTTTACGCTTAAAGAAAAGCCAAATAAGAGCTTTTCTTCCATATCCCACTTCCTGTCCTGTGCCCACACTACTTGTCTAGGGGTTTGATGAAAGGGTAGAAAAGATTTTTATTCTCTAACATTTAGTAAATATTCTTTTTATTATCTTGGATTTGAACTAATGCTTATTAAGTGGATAAATTCTCATTAAGTTTTATATTTATCTGATTATGTACTCTAGGATTTTCTTTTTAAACCTAAAAACTCCCCTTGAATAAATCCTCCATAATAATGCTGATCTTTCTTTCATGTTTATTGGACTATTTTTAAGCATTTTTTTTAAAGCTGCTACACTGAATAAGTAATACCTCTTTAGTAATATAGACTATAATGATTGATTTGAAAGTTTTAACCTCAATATTTAAATAGTGCAGAAGTTTATAGAATACATAGCAAGCTGGTAGATTAGTGTACTACTACAAGTTCTATACAAGTTTCCGGATAATTCAATGCTAGGAGTAAAGCTAAGGGGTAAATGGTTATTTTTTTTTTCATAAAGAAGATAAGACAGTAGTTGCAAAGTGTCCTTCCTGTTGCGTATTTCCACATCTCTTCATGTTTTAGCCCCTACCCTGCGTTCTGTGGAGGATACAAAGTCACGGACAGTACCACCCTTGGGGAGCTTGTCTTCTGTTCAAGAGTTTAAAAGGTCAGGGAAAGTACACCTGTATGATAACCAAGTATAGATAAAATGTGGAAGCTCCAAGTGCTTATCGATGTGCATATCGATGGCAACTTTTAGAATGTCCTGTCTAAAAATTCATTTGTATAAATAAATTTTTTTTTTTTTTTTTTTTTTTTGTAGAGACAGAGTTTCACTTTATTGCCCTCGGTAGAGTGCCGTGGCGTCACACAGCTCACAGCAACCTCCAACTCCTGGGCCTAGGCGATTCTCCTGCCTCAGCCTCCCGAGTAGCTGGGACTACAGGTGCCCTCCACAACGCCCGGCTATTTTTTTGTTGCAGTTTGGCCGGGGCTGGGTTTGAACCTGCCACCCTCGGTATATGGGGCCGGCGCCCTGCTCACTGAGCCACAGGCGCCGCCCTGTATAAATAAATTTTTAAACGAGTGAATGTTGGCATAATCAAAATCTAAACTAGGAATAAAATTTAAGATTTTTATGCCTTTATTTATGAAATTATATATTTGTGAGACCCTTTTTAAAAAGAAACCAGGCCCTTCTATTTTCAATCTTGACACCTTTTTTTGTTTGTTTGTTTGAGACAGAACCTCAAGCTTTCTCCCCAGATAGAGAGCTGTGGTGTCATAGCTGACAGCAACCTCCAACTCTTGGGCTTAAGTGATTCTCTTGCCTCAGCTTCCCAAGTAGCTGGGATTACAGGCACCCGCCACAACACCCAGCTATTTTTTGATTGTAGTTGTCGTTGTTTGGCAGGCCCAAGCTGAATTTGAACCTGCCAGCTCTGCTCTGATGTATGTGGCTGGCGCCTTATAGGTGCCAAGCCATCTTGACACCTTTTTGAGAGAACTCTAAAATATTTAATACTTATCCATTCTTTTTTTTTTCTGTTAGGTTTTTTTGCAGTTCTCTGGATTTTGTTGACTGTGTAGCAAAGGAAGTGAGCAGCCAACCTCTAGATGAAATTGCTGTCAAGGATAAGGAGACTAATTTGAGTGAATCAGATCATCCAGACCTAGAAGGCAAGAAGCTGGTTGATAGAAATATGGCACATGCTTCAAATGATCAGATTCCAGACGACGTAGCAGGGTTTGCTGATGAAGACTCTCAGTCTTTTAAGACCAGCTGCTTCACAAGGACCGTTTCACCGCCTACTTTGAGGACACTAAGAAGTTGTTTTAGCTGGTCTGGAGGTCTTGGAGATTTTTCTAGGACTCCGAGCCCCTCTCCAAGCACAGCGTTACAGCAGTTCCGAAGAAAGAATGATTCCCCCTCCTCTCTGCCTGAGAGTAGCATGTCTGATGTATCTCAGCTAGAGAGTGACAAGTCAGGGGATGAATCTCATCACTTGCATGAAGTGGGGTCTTCACAGTCCCAGGAAAGTGTGGAATTATCACTGCACAGTTTCAATGCATCAAGTCTTTCTCAGCCTTCTAATAATGATTCCGATTCAGAGGTAAGTCAAATTCTAAAGACTTTGTCTTAAATTCATATGTAAGAGAAAATAGGATATTAATCAGGTAATTAAAAAAAAAGAAATTTCATCTACATTATGGAAATGACTGTCTCGTAATTTTTCGTTCTAAATCCTGTGTAGAGAAGTTTACATGGTATACATTTGAATGACTTCTGTCTTTCATATTTTAAACCTCTGTATATTTAACTCTATACTTCTTGAATCACTGTGTTCCATTAATATGTATCTCAAGATGTGGCACTGTTAAGACCTAAGCACGATGATATCTATGAAATGAAAAATTATTACAAATTTACTGTTTAAATCCTTAATATACTTTTGAATTCAGATAATATTTGAAACCTTTTAAGGAAATAGCCCTGTTAAAGTTATGGTATCTGTAAGGTTTATAACTCCAGAAATACATTTTCATTGCTCATCTTACTCCTGCTAAATGTCCCCTTTATAACAAAACAAAGTAGTAACACAACTCATTTTATGTTATTCCATTTTAAATTTATGAAAGCAACCTAACCACTTTTTTCTCCCTTATAAGATATATTTTATTCTGACATAAAATCAAAACTCCAAATAAATACAGTCAGCACCACTTAAAAATAGAGATACAGGGCGGCGCCTGTGGCTCAACGGGTAGGGCGCCGGTCCCATATGCTGGAGGTGGCGGGTTCAAGCCCAGCCCCGGCCAGAAAAAAAAAAAAATAGAGATACAGTCTGGAAAATATGTCATTAGGTGATTTCATCATTGTGGGGACCTCACAGAGTATACACACACACACAAACCCAAATAGTGTGGCTTACCCACATACCTGGGCTACAGGATATAACCTACTGCTCCCAGGCTACAAACTTGTGTAACATGTTACTATACTAAAAACTGTAGGCAGATATAAGTCAATGGTAAGTATTTGTGTATCTAGACATAGAAAGGTGCTGTATAAATATTGTGAAACATCTTAAGGACTGGACCACTGCCATGTAAGCAGACTGTTATTGACCAAGATGTTATTATGCAGTAAATAACTTATTGCTCATAAGATTCAGTGACATTTAAAAATGATGTGATGTCATAATACCTTTCTTTAACTATGAGTTCTCTCAAATGAGACCAGTTATAGTTGGTAAAGATAAAATAACAGTATTATGTTTACCCATTATAATTACCAAGTTATAAGAATAATGATAGCCACAGTAATATTTGACAGCATTTTGATGTCTGGTAATCTCAAATATCAAATAGCATCTAAAAAATCAGTATAGTTTGTATTTATCGAAAAGAAATTATTTCATTCATGTTCCCAAAGGAAACCTCAAGTTGTACTGGACTCTTAAGAAAAAAGCCAAGTTAAAATGTGGAGTTAGGGCATTTTCACTTGGAGAAAGCTGAAATCAGTTTATGTATTTGAACCCTGAATCTATCCCATGTACTTTTTTTTTTTTTTTTTTGAGACAGAGCCTCACGTTGTCACTCTTAGTAGAGGGCTGTGGGCTGTAGTGTCATAGCTCACAGCAAACTCAAACTCTTGGGCTCAGGTGATCCTCTTGCCTCAGCCTCCTGAGTAGCTGGGACTACAGGCGCCCACCACATCACCTGGCTAATTTTTAGAGATGGGGTCTCACTGTTGCTCAGGCTGGTCTTGAACTCCTGAGCTCAGGCAATCCGCCTGCCTTGGCCTCCTAGAGTATTAGGGTTACAGGCATGAGCCACTGTATCTGGCCTCCATGTAGCATTTTTTAAGTTTTTAGGAGTGTGCTGAACCAAACCCTTAGCTGCCTTTGAAACTTTAGCTTTTCTTTTCCCTTTCTCTTGCCCTGCCTTGAGTTCACCCATACCAAGTCCTATCTACACTGGTCTAGAACGCCCTCTGTTTTACTATGAACCTCCATTGTAATATCATCTTTTTTCTTTTTCACCTCTTACTACACTTTTTTCTTGGCACCATTTGCTTACCACAACAGTTGCTGTCTCTTAAACATCATTCCTAAAACACCCCTGTCTATGTGTGAGGATATTAGGTCTTCTAAGTAGCTTTGAGACATTCTTTCTTCTTTTTCCAGCATGCATCTCTCTGTTTTGCTTGCTTTTTAAGCTCTTAGCCATATTTCAACAAGAAGCCTCACCCTTCTACCAGGGTGAGGGGCTCGTTATGCTGGCAGAACTCCACACTCCATCTTCTGGGTTAGCTATTTTTTATACTAATCAGTAACAGAAATATGGAAGTCTTCCACCAAAAATAAACTAAACAAAGCTAGAAATCATTTATTAAGTCCTCTCTCTACCTGCCAGATGTAGTAAACACCTATTAGAATAAGTAGTTAATTCTCAAAGAATTAGATGCTGACAGATAACTTAAAAATGATATAATCTTTCATTGATTCAGAAAATGTTTCAGAAAGCCATGATGCCTTTTTGGCTTTGCTTTAAGTATTAGTTTTTATCATATGGTTCTGAAGAAAATGTTTCAACGTTAGAGCTGCTGTTGGTAGTTCAATGGAAGAAAGCAACACCCATAGATTCTGTTTGTACTGAGTTCATTGACCCTGTTTGAGGTTGTGATCAGGTTAGGATCTTGCTCATCGTCTCTAGGAAATGATTTAGCCCAGAGTCACCACTGTTGGCAGCTGTGAGGGTGTCCCTACACTGTGGCTGCAAGGCCACACAAGGCCCTCCAGATCCCCAAGTGTAGCCCCTCAACCAAATCCAAACTAAACAGAACAAATCCCTTTATCAATTAGTTCTGTAAAATTTTTTTTTTTTGTAGAGACAGAGTCTCACATTATGGCCCTCGGTAGAGTGCCATGGCATCACACAGCTCACAGCAACCTCCAACTCCTGGGCTTAAGCGATTCTCTTGCCTCAGCCTCCCGAGTAGCTGGGACTACAGGTGCCCGCCACAACGCCCGGCTATTTTTTGGTTGCAGTTCAGCCGGGGCCGGGTTTGAACCCGCCACCCTCAGTATATGGGGCTGGTGCCTTACCCACTGAGCCACAGGCGCTGCCCCAGTTCTGTAAAATTTTAATTCAGTCAAAAAGACCGCACTCAAAAAAAAAAATCCTGGAAAAATATAAAAGTATGAAGTTTTCTGAATTTCCATTCATTGTCCTTTTTTCTTTTTTTTGAGACAAAGTCTCACTTTGTTGCCCTCAGTAGAGTGCTGTAGCGTTATAGCTCACAGCAACCTCAACTCTTGGGCTCAAGCAATTCTCTTGTCTCAGCCTCCCGAGTAGCTGGGACTACAGGCGCCTGGTATAAGGCCTGGCTATTTTTTAGAGACGGGGTCTCCCACTTGCGCAGGCTGGTCTTGAACCTGTGAGCTCAGTCAGGCAGTCCACCCAGCTCCGCCTCCCAGAGTGCTGGGTTTACAGGCATGAGCCACCGCACCTGGCCACATTGTCCTTTTTTATTTGACTTTCATGGGAATACAGATTACAATAGAACTCTATATCTTTAGGAAAGTCTTATCTGATAGAGTAAGATGCAGAGAGTAGACTTTAAAGTCATTGCTAAAGGTAAAAGAGCATTTTATATAATACTACACCGCTTCTTGAAAGTAGATATCATTTTTCTCTTTAAAGTTGAACGTGTCAGACAATTAAAAGATATGTAGCTGCACTGATTCAACACTTTACTTCTCCAGCTAAAACATCTTGCTAACTTCTTTAATAAAACTGGCAGGTATTATCCTTTCCATATTAGATTCCTTTTCCTTTATTAATTCTATCCCATATTTTTACTTACTTTCCATTTTGTTGAATATTGGTTTGTTGTCATAAAAATTCCATAGTTAAAAATCTAATTTTATTTTATTTTTTGATTTGGGTGATCTAGGAATCTGATTGTAATATTAAGTCACCTGATAATCAAGGTAATCAGGCCTCCAAGCCACATTTATCTCATTTTTCAAGAAAAGACACATGTCTAAGGAACAAGGTAAAACATTTATTTGTTTTCATTTCAGAGGCAATGTATTCTTATTATTCAAAAATGAGAAACATCGGGAGGCTGAGGCAAGAGAATTGCTTAAGCCCAAGAGCTGGATGTTGCTGTGAGCTCTGATGCAACAGCACTCTATCGAGGGCGATAAAGTGAGACTCTGTTTCTTAAAAAAAAAAAGGAAAGAAAATGAGAGATACAAGCAAAATTAAAGATTAAAATACCCATATTCTCATTTATACAAAATTATCTGTTTTTAGGCTTCCTAGAACCAAGTTTTTGCTTGTTTAAGTGTGTTTAAGTTATAAACCTATTTTCTCTTGCAACATAAAGTTCTTCTTCAATTTACTTGTAATAACTATATAATATGCCATTAAATAGGTTTAGCCAATCCCCTTATTTTGTCATTCACCCTAAAAACTTTTTGCTTTAGCAAATAGTATCTACAACAAGATCTTAAGAATAAGTATTTGAGGATGTATTCTTGAATAATTTATAGAGATGAATTCCATGGAGTGTGGTATTACTGGTCCCAAGGCATGTACGATTTAACTTTGATGTATTACCAAAAGGCTTTGTGAGATGAACAACATATTTAAGAATGTAAGAATTAGGCTGTCGTTTCTGGAAAGCAATTTGAAAATCTTCAATAGTAAGTGCATTCTAGAACCTGAGGAAACATTGAGAATTTAAGTATAAGAAAAGTTAAAACTGCATTGTTTACAATGGTGAAAAATTGGAAATAATAACTAAAAGCAAGTAAGTAAATTATCAAATAATCATGGGCTTTAGCTCTTAGGTGGTAGAAATACAAGTGAACTTTTTTCTGTTCTTCTTCTTGTGTTTTTCTACAGTGAGCTTATATTATTTTTCTAGTACCATAAAGTCTTAAAAATTTCAGCAAATGGTCTTCATATTCATTTGAAAGAAGATCCTTATCTCACATATAATATAAATACACATTATCTCTTAGTTGACATGGGCTGCTATGACAAAATATCGTAAACGGGGTGGCTTAAACAACAAACATTTATTTTCCGCAGACTGGCAGAATTGGCCAGACAGCTTTTTCCTGCCGTGTCCTCACACGAGAGAGACAGAGGTCAGCTCTTTCATGTCTTGTCTTTTAAGGGCACCAGTCTCACCCATGAGGGCTACATCCTCTCGACCTAATGGCTTCCCAAAGGAACCTTAGCAATTCAAGCTGAATGTTAAGGGGATACAATATTCACTATATAGCAAATTCCAGCATATTAAAAGCATAAATGTAAAATATCTAAATATGAGATTATTTTCTAAATCTTTGAGAAGGCCTTTCAAACATATATACTGACTTGGAAAGATTTCTATGTTATTTTTTGAGTGAAAAGATAAAATGTTATTAAACAATACATATAGCATGGTATTTTTATTTAAATGCTTACAAGTATTCATGCACACATTTGTGTGTTTATATAATCAGAATGAAAAATTAGGAAAGATACTTACAAAATTATTTGCAGTGATGGATAGGACTAGAGATATAGAAAGCTCTTTCTGGAAAGAAGTTATATCTAGCAGTGAAGCATCGCCTTTTTATTATAATTCGTACTCTCAAAAATTTGCATTGTCGGGGTTTCAACTATCACTTCTGTTTTGATGACTCTTTGGGTGAATACTCCTTGATATCCACCTTTAACATCTAAAATCAGCTCATATCTTTTACCTCTAATAATTTCTTCTCAGAACATTTTTGTTTTTATCTGTTTAATAAAATTATATTATTCTTTGTCACCTGGTTTCAAAATCTTAGGGCTGTCCTTTTTTTTTTTTTTTTTTTTAATAACCACCAGCTTAAATTCTTCTGCAGCAGGTAGAGAAAAACAGCCAAACATCAACCCATCTCCACATTCTAACATTTATTTGTCTTGTTTTTTGCTCTCTCCCTTTTCCCCATTACCAACACCCTAAGTGAGGATTTCATCTTTCTTTGTGAACCTTTATTTTAACTTTTCTATTTTTTATTCATCCTCTGCCAAATTAATCAGTCTTAAAACTTTTTTTATATATTTCATTCTTACTGTCCTAAGAAACAACAACAAAACTAATGGCTCCATACCACCCACAGCATAAAAATCAGCCCTTCCAGTAGAAACAATCTAAATGTCAACAGAGGTTTAAGTAAATTATGGCGTTCTTATACAAAGAAAGGATAGATTACCTATTCAAAATAGAATTCGGTTCTGCTTGTGAAATGGAAAAATCCGTAAGATACATCATCAAGTGGAATCAAGATAAATTGAGAAAAACAAAGTGCATTGCAGTGTGTAACACACTTCTACCTGTATGTGTGAGTGATTCAGTGGACGCTCAGGAAACTGACAACAGCAATAGCCTCTGGAACAAGAAGCAGTGAGGAAATGAGAGAGCCTGACTTTTCTTCCTGTTCTATTGTAACACTTACATTTTATGCCAGGTGTACATATTACCTATTAAAATAATTATGATGGGGTGGTGCCTGTGGCTCAAAGGAGTAGGGTGCCAACCCCATATACTGGAGGTGGCAGGTTCAAACCCAGCCCCAGCCAAAAACTGCAAAAAATAATAATAATTATGATGAATTCAATTTAGACATTTATAAATAGCACATTTTTACACATTGCTTAATGGGTTATTCTTCAGTTCCAATGTATAAAGAATAGTTTGAAATTAACTCAAGGTAGTTACTTTAGCAGAATGGTCTTAAAACAGGCATTTATTCTTCAGGTTCCTGGGCTACATAAATCTAGTTCCATGGATTCTCTTTCTACGACCAAGATCAAACCTCTAGTACCTGCCAGAGTCAGTGGGCTGAGCAAGAAGCCTGCAGGCATCCAGAAGAGAAATCATCATAATGCCGAGAACAAGCCAGGATTACAGATAAAGATCAACGAGCTCTGGAAAAATTTTGGATTTAGAAAGTGAGTTGCCTTTTCCGTATTCTGAAATAGGATTAAGTATTCTTTTCCACAATTTCTCTCTCTTTCTCCCAACTTCTTCTAGTTTTATATCAATCAATTTTTGTTTCTCTCACCAAAAGAAAATTATTTTTCTTTATTCTCTTTAGCCAGCTGTTTATAAGGTTATTTAATTTCCATTTCTATACCTTGTTTTCATAAAAAGATGGCAAACTGGGTGCCGCCTGTGGCTCAGTGGGTAGGGCGCCGGCTCCATATACCCAGGGTGGTGGGTTCAAACCCGGCCCCAGCTGAACTGCAACAAAAAAGTAGCTGGACGTTGTGGTGGGCGCCTGTAGTCCCAGTTACCTTGGAGGCTGAGGCAAGAAAATCGCCTAAGCCCAGGAGTTGGAGGTTGCTGTGAGCTGTGACATCACGGCACTCTACCGAGGGTGACAAGGTGAGACTCTTGTCTCTAAAAAAAAAGAAAATGGCAAACTGGTAAAACAGTTCTCAGTCTGGCTTTGGTTCTCTCTGTGGTTAAGCAAATTACTTATCCAGTTCTGAAGCTTTCTGTTATCTTTCAGGATTGTAAGAAGGATAGTTTTAAACAAGGGGTAGGAGCATCATACTCCCCTAAGTTATCACATTTAAAATGGGGATGTACAATTGTGGTAAAGATAAAAAAATAGAATGGAGAGAATCATTTAGTTTATGTGATGAATTAATCAGAGTTCTAATGTACATGGCAAATACTATTTTAAAAGATTAATATAAGCTAAATTTTTTAACCATAATACTTCCTTCTGTTAGACTACAAAATTAGCCACAGAATAGTTGGTAGTTAATTTGTTGGTAGCCACTAATAGTTTGTAGTTATTTTCTTGTTCTTTTCAGTAAAGCACATGTGCTAAGTTTAATAAAAGTGGTTTTTTTTTTTAAGTTATGTGGGTGATCAGGTTAAAGCTTTACCTAATAGAGATACTGTCACACTCAGATGAGAAAGTATGAGTGGAGACACTTTGTAAATAAGCAACTGCTAGACAGTTGTTTCTTACTTTACATTTATGGTTAAAGCATTTAGTAGCAGTTCTCAAACTTTTTGTTTTCGGAAACTTTTATACTCGCAATTTATTGAGGGCCCAGACCATTTGTTTTATGTGGGTTATACTTGTCAACACTTAACCATAATAGAAATGAAAAATAGATAATTAAAAATATATTTTCAAATAACCATAAGCCCATTACATATGAATGAGAATAGTATATATTTTTTTAAATAGCTATATTTTCCGAGACCAAAAAGAGTAAGAAAAGTGGCATTTGTTTTACATTTCGCAAATCTTTACCATCTGGTTTAATAGAACTCAATTAAATTCTTATATCTGATTCTATATTTGCTCTGTTAAGATTTAGTACACATATTTTGGTTGATGAAGGAAATCTCACCCTACCCATATTTGTAGTTGGAAAACGTGTATTTTAATAACTTTTTCAGATAATTATAAATTTTATTCTTTGCTGTCACAAACAAGTAGTAGTTTCTAAAGGTTAGTTGCAACATGGAATGTGAAGCCGTATCAGCTGACTTTGCATACTCTGTTACATTATAATTCACTGGTATAGTTTTAATGAATCTAACTTGTGCATGATATTGTATCGTGATGCATTAGTGATCTGGAAAATATTTATCCCTTGAGTTGTACTTCTCTTTTTCATGTTGACCTATTTTATTATACAATATAAGAAAAAAATCACAATCAGCCAAGCCTTAAATACTAGAAAGTCATTAAGTGACAGATACAAGTTCTTCAGAATTCTATTTTCACTTGAATTTTATCATTGGCAACACATTTCAAAATACTGTTAAGTTATTTTTCTTTGCAGTAACAGGCACTCTGTTGGTTTCCAAGAAACCCTTTGCCAAATACCTAAATTTGAATGAACTTCAAATGCTTTTGCTTGAGAAAACTTTGATGTGAAATACAAGTGCTTTAAGTGTGCTTCTCATTTTGTCATAGGATATTAGGAAGTGTACCAAAAGGTTGAGATTTAATACAATCAGTGATTTAGTGCTTCATCAATCTCCAGAGGTCTGTGGAGCATACGTAGAGAAATGGTTTTTAGTTTGTTTGGGGTTTTTTTCTTGTTGTTGTTTGCTTCTTGATAGAGTCTCCCTCTGTCACTCCGGGTAGACTGCCGTGGCATCATCACAGCTCACAGCAACCTCAGACTCTTGGGCTCAATAGATCCTCTTGCCTCAGCCTCTCGAGTAGCTAGACTACGGCATGTGCCACTATGCCTGGCTAGTTTTTCTATTTTAGTACAGACAGGTTTTGCTCTTGCTTAGGCTGGTCTGGAACTCCTGAGCTCAACCTGTTGACCTCCCAGAATGTTTGGATTACAGGCATGAGCCTCTGCCCCGGCCCTAGAACTGTTGATAGAAATAAAGTGCACAACAGCATTCTTAAACACCTTTTGGAAAATAGGACCTTGTGGCTGGGTGCGGTGGCTCACGCCTATAATCCTAGCACTCTGGGAGGCCAAGGCAGGTGGATTGCTTGAGCTCAGGAGTTCAAGATCAGCCTGAGCAAGAGCAAGACATCTCTACTAAAAATAGAAAAACTAGCCAGGCACACTGGCACATGCTTGTAGTTTCAGCTACTTGGGAGACTGAGGCAAGAGGATTGCTCAAGCCCAAGAGTTTTAGGTTGTTGTGAACTATAGTACCACAGCACTCAGGGCAGCAGACTCAAAAAAAAAGAAGAAGAAGAAAATAGGACCTTTTGTTTAATTTTTGTTGACGGGAGTTAGAATTACCTGTGGTATCTTCATAATAGGATTGAATTTTTACAGACTTGGAGTTCCCTTCCTACAAAAAAGGGGGTGTGGAGAAGGGAATAAAAGATGATTAACTATTGTTCGTGCTTCACTTATATTGATTCTTTGCCAAACTTGAGAAAAGGGACTAAGGAGAAACAAATTAAAATTCACTGGAATCATTCTGCCTTTGTTAATGGATAGCTAGCGGTAGCCTAATGCCTGCACTGAAAGGCGATTTTGAAAGCAGGAAGGGCACTAGAAAGCAAAACGCACAATTTATTGGGAGTATTCCAAGGAGAACCTAAATGTGTTGTATAATGAATTGAAACAGGTTATATAGTAAAGGGTCTTACCCTCTTCACATACCTCTATTTTGTCCAGGTAGATTATTTCTTCTATAACATCTTGTACCCTAAAATTATCAATTTTATTTTCATTATATTTTGCAGAGATTCTGAAAAGCTTCCTTCTTGTAAGAAGCCTCTGTCTCCAGTCAAAGATAACATCCAACTAACCCCAGAAGCAGAAGAGGATATATTCAATAAGCCTGAATGTATGCGTGTTCAGAGAGCAATATTTCAATAAACTCAGACTGCTGTTGCCTACCTGAGAATCTTATCAATTTGAAGTCCCTTTTTGGGAATGAAGCAGTTACCAGCCTGAACGATTTGTTCTTAGATCTATACCATTTTTAAAATAGAATACATTTTGTATATTAACTATCTAATTGTTTCTTTTGTTTAGCTTTTTATAAGACGCTAAATAGAAGAATAATTTTATCTTTGACACTTTTTTCGAAGTTTTAATGTTAATTGGACAAATCCCCTGGAGTTGATAAAAATCTGCTCTAAAGATTTCCGTAACATTGTCAAGTAGAAGGGTGGTAAATGGAAAACGGCAATCCTACGGGAAATCAAGGTATTTCTCCAGGCTTTAAATTTTCGTCTGCCTTGCTATCCTTTAGTGTTGAATTGAAAAGGTTGTTGGGGTGGGAGGGGTAGTTTGAAGGGTTAAAGATCATTACACAAATGGGGCAGTGTTCAGTTATTCCTGAAGAGTTTGGTTGGATTACAGGCTGACAGTGAAAGAAACTACTTCTTGTATCATTAACGTTCTACAGCTTCAAAATAGCCTGTTTTAACATATCTTTTTTGATGTGTGGACTAAAAATTCCTTTGCATATAGTTAAAGCCATTGTACTGAACACTCTGTAAATTACTAAAGCTACAGGGTCTGTGATACGTACACTTTGCCAGGAGATAGACAGATGCCTGGAAAGAGCAGTTGCTACACAAGTGAAGAGCCGAAGTAACAGGAAGTACAGGAATTACAAAAATATTTGGGTGATGGTCTGGTGCAGTGGCTCATACCTGTAATCCTAACACTCTGGGAGGCCAAGATAGGAGGACCATTGGAGCTCAACTAGGAATGTGAATCAAATATTATCTACCAAATACTTACATTGTTACCCACTAAAAATGCCACTTTAATGGCAGAATAAAACATTCTATATATTCCCAAGAGTTAACAGAATGGAAAAGGAAACATCAGGCAAGGAAGCTGATCATGAATGGTAAGTGATTTAGCAAAGAAATGTTAATTTTTCTAGTGGCAAAACCCACTACGAGGTAAAAGTCTACTCTGGATGGAAGCACTATGCAGATTGCTGTGAAGCCAGAGGTGCAGAGTAAGGCTGAAATGGAGTTGGCTTTGAAGGGGAGGATGTTGGCAGGGCCATGGTGTTCAATCTCTGAATCCCCACATACTAGCAGCTGGACAGCAAAATAAAAATTCTGTAACAGTATTTACAACAAATGTAAGTGACATGGTGTCCTTAAAACCCAAAATATATTAGTAAGTGGGTAAAGACAAGCCACCAAAATCTGCAAGACCAAACCACTGAAACACACAGCAGGCCGAGCCGAAAATGGCATTTGAACCTGGAGAGGCTTTGCCCATTTCAGCAGTGAAAGAGTCATGTGGTGAGATCTGAAGGGCAAATCGTTCTGGCCCCTGTGACATATTGGCACTGATTCATCGTGTTCATCAAATCAGGTCTGCCTTCCAGCACAGTGCCCCCCATAGAGGAGAAACTGCTGGGATGAAGCCAATTTGAGAAGAAAGATAAAGTGGTGGACTAAAAGTAGACTAAAAAGGAATAGTCAACAGGAAGAAGAAAAAAATACCTCCACATAATACCCTATTTTTAAATATTTAAAAAAATTGAAACTCAGAAAAGCTTCTGTGAATCATGCTTCCTTTTAATTTTCCTTAAAAAGAAACCACAGAAAAAATTTTAGATCAATCTTATACAAGTTAATTTTAATTAAAAATAAAATCAAGAGCAAAAATAGTATTTTCTGGCTCCGCACCTGTAGCACAGTGGTTACAGCGCCAGCCACGTATACTGAGGCTGGCAGGTTTGAACCGGCCTAGGCCAGCTAAACAACAATGACAGCTGCAACAAAAAATAGCTGGGTGTTGTGGTGGGTGTCTGTAGTCCCTGCTACTGGGAGGCTGAAGCAAGAGAATCACTTAAGCCCTGGAGTTTGAAGTTGCTGTGAGCTGTGACACCATGGCACTCTACTGAGGGTGACATAGTGAGACTGAAAAAAAAAAAAAAATAGTATTTTATGATGACTATCCAAAAGAAGCCCACAAAGCAGATCAAAACTATTTGAAACTGTCCTAAAGGATACGAAGAAGATGATACAAAATATGAAGGAAATTTAGAATTGGAAAAATTCAGAAATAAGATAAACTCAGGAAAGCAGTGGAAATGAAAACATTTCAGAAATGACTAGAAGGAATGTAGATAAACACTGCAGATAATGCCTTAAGAGATAAGGATACAGAAATGGGAATTTTTTTTTAAATGCTGAATTGGTAAATAAGGAAAGAATGCACAACATATAGATAATAGAAGTAAGTCTAAAACAGCTATAGTTCCAGAAAACTGTAATTTTAAAAAACATTTTTACAGGGCATTGCCTGTGGCTCAAAGGAGTGGGGCCCTGGCCCCGTATGCTGGAGGTGGCAGGTTCAAACCCAGCCCCAGCCAAAAACTGCCAAAGAAAAAAACCATTTTTATGAGTATACACTTGTACCTAAGATTATTGACCCTGAGCAGCCAACACAAAGATTTATATAAATAAATAACACCACTATTAAAGAGAAAAGCAAAACCATTAGATGATCATCAGGCTTTTGCAATTATACTTTATGCCTGGAGAAAATGCAGTAACATGTCTAACATAAGGAAAAAATCTGAGTTGAGAGATTTTTGTTTGTTTTGAGACAAAGTCTCACTGTGTCGCCTTCAGTAGAGTGCTATGTCATCACAGCTCACCGCAACCTCAAACTCTTGGGCTTAAGCAATTCTCTTGCCTCAGCCTCTTAAGTAGCTGGGACTACAGGCGCCCACCATAACAACACCCTGCTATTTTTTTGTTGCAGTTGTCATTTTTGTTTAGCTGTCCCAGGCTGGGTTTGAACTCTCCAACCTCAGTGTATGTGGCTGGCACCATAACCACTGTGCTATGGGTGCTGCTGAGCCCGGGGGGGTTTGTTGTCTTTTGGTTTTGTTTTTGAAACAGTCTCAGGCCGGTTGCAGTGGCTCACGCCTATAATCCTAGCACTCTGGGAGGCCAAGACAGGTGGATTGCCTGAGCTCACTGGTTCAAGACCAGCCGGAGTAAAAGCAAGATCACATCTCTAAAAATAGCCGGGTGTTGTAGCCAGCACCAGTACACCCAACTACTTGGGAGGCTGAGGCAAGAGAATTGCTTGAGCCCAGGTGTTTGAGGTTGCTGTGGCACTCTACCAAGGGCAATAAAGTGAGACTCTAGTCTTAAAGAAAAAGAAAGAGAAGGAAACAGAGTCTCATGGCATCATAGTTCACAGCAACCTCAAACTTCTGAGCTCAATCGATCCTCTTGCCTCAACCTCCCCAAGTACCTGGGACTACAGGTGTCTGCCACAACGCCCAGCTAGTTTTTGTTTTTAGTAGAGATGGGATCTTGCTCTTGCTCAGGCTGGTCTCTAACTCCTGAGCTCTGGTGATCCTCCCACCTTCAATTCCCAGAATGCTAGGATTACAGGCATGAGCCACTGTGCCCGGCCAAGCTGAGATTTTTTTTTTTTTGGCCAGGGCTGGGTTTGAACCTACCACCTCCAGCATATGGGACTGGCGCTCTACCCCTTTGAGCTACAGGCGCCACCCCCAAGCTGAGATTTTTACATCCAACAAAATTAATTTCCAAATATAAACAGTACAAACTTATCTAACAATAATTGTTAGAAATATTGTTCCCGTAAACTCGTCCTCAGGAATGTACTAGAAAATGAGCTCCAGATAACCAAAATAACCCGAGAAACAGCAACATAAAGATCAGTGGTGAGCATTAAGCATATGTTACTTGTACAATTAAAAAGAGTATGGTATGCAAAAACACTTGGTTTAGCTGGTGTTAGTGTAATATATTTATGGGATACTTGAATTCATCCTCGGATTTTGTTGTTTTTGAGAACCAGGGTTCTTAGTGTGGGGGGAAAAAAGGAGATACAGCTATAATACAGAAAATGTAAATTTTTTTAAAGATTCTGTTAGTAATGAATTTGAATTGGACACTTGTATAAGCTCAAGAATGTATGCTGAATACATGTGTGTGTATACATGAGTTTGTACTGTGAATCTGTACCATTCATAACTATCAGGATTGCTAGCACATCTGTTTGTAGTTTTAAAAATGCCTTTTTTTTTTTCCACTAAAAACTGGGACATCTTGGGAAAATGGTCTAACAGGAAACAAAAGATAAACTTAGATATCTTGTCAAAACAAATGGATATTGTCAAAGGCTACTGAGTAATTTCAAAAAAATTGAAGAGCCATTTTATCCATCCTTTTTTTTTTTTTTTTTTGGTTGCAGTTTGGCCAGGGCCAGGTTTGAACCCGCCACCCTTGGTGTATGGGGCTGGCACCCTATTCACTCAGCCACAGGCACTACCCTGAAGAGCCATTTTAAAGGGGCTTCCACTGTCCAAACATTAGAAAATTTTTGTCTTCAGAAAAAGATAACTGCAATTTATTAAAACCCACATAAACATATTAAAAATGATTGATCACCATTGAAGAATGATGGAGTATTCATTATTTTGAAAACTAAAAGATAAAGGGAAAACATTTTTTTCCTCTATAAACTGCACACCTGTGTTACCAAATGGCAGATGAAAGGGGGAAAACGTCCATCTTAAGTGTTTTAATAATTAAACAAATGAGATGATATTGCAATTCTGCAGCCCCCATTTTGGATCAATGTATTCAGATTTTGAGCATCAACTACTATTAACATCACAAAAAGACAGCCAGACATTTTATGCCTCCTATTGAAAGAACTCTCCATCACTTATGGTTTTGCCAAAGGGATTAGAGATGAGTCTGTTCATGCCTCTGAGTCCAGCTTCCTGCCAAATTGCAGGAGATACAAAGGATTTGTTGATTTGAAGCACTGAGTGCAAAGCTCACCACAGAAGTCTAGCAAACTGCATGTGAGACAGTGAAAGGGAAACATCAGTGGGTTCTTGATGAAACTTCGCAAAGAATTGGACAACATGTTGCAAAGCAGAGTTTAATGATAGACAAGAAGAAGTTCCAGCAACAAGGAGGGGCGGTGGAAACCACCTGGCCAGTGTAAAGCAAATCTGTTTGTGTATTTATGTGCCCTTCAGGCCACCAACTCCAGATGGGGCTTACCCAATCAAAGTTTAACTAAAGGCGGTCTCTTGCTTAACTCTCCGTTCTGGCTCGGGCTTCAGACCACAATGTGCCACCTTGAGTTAACAAGGCACCACAGGCGGCGCCTGTGGCTCAGTGAGTAGGGCGCCGACCCCATATGCCGAGGGTGGCGGGTTCAAACCCAGCCCCGGCCAAACTGTAACAAAAAAATAGCCGGGCATTGTGGTGGGCGCCTGTAGTCCCAGCTACTGGGGATGCTGAGGCAAGAGAATCACCTAAGCCCAGGAGCTGGAGGTTGCTGTGAGCTGTGATGCCACGACACTCTACCAAGGGCGATAAAGTGAGACTCTGTCTCTACAAAAAAAAAAAAAAAGGCACCACATGGTCTGGGACTTACGGAATTGAACGTTATGAGGCAGCTACACTGATGCTAATCATCCTGCACAAACCAGCAGGCAACACCAATGTCTAGAAAAGCAACATTTAAACTTCACTTATGCTCCCAGGTTATGAAAACACTTAACAATGGCTGCAGTGTGGTCAAACAATTCCCACAACAAGAGTTAGAAGAAAAAGGATATGACACCTTCTTAAAACAGCGGGTGGAAAGTTTTCATTAAAAAGTTATTACATACACTGAGCCATGAGAGCAGACCTCAGTAAGAATTTGCCAGGACCATGGATAAAACAAAGAGATGTGGTTGACTTCCCCCCTACCACGTCCTCCTGGCTTAACACCCCTTGACTTCTACCTGTGGGGGAATTTAAGGATGCAGTGTAGTGTAGGAAACACAACTGGTGCTTCAGAAAGAAATTGAAACTCCATGTGCAGTGATAAAAGTGGACGCTTTGGTCAGCGTTGCTCAAGCAGTAGTCCCCATAATGAGAAGTGTCTGGACGCTGATGGTTACCACTTTCAGCTCCTCTTGTAATTGCAGAAGTCAAATATGACTTGTGTTTATCTTTTGTTATTAGTATATATTGAGTATCATAATTTTAAAAAGATTTTTCCTTTCTTAAGATGTGTATAATTTTTTGGCACCCTCCGAATGATTGCTATATTATAAGATAAGCTGTTGCCTTATAACTTATTAAGCCATGTAGCTATTGTGTGTAGTTTTCTGTATTTTCTGTTTTATAATATATATTTTCTTTTTTTTTTTCGAGACAGAGTCTCACTTTGTCACCCTTGATAGAGTGCCATGGCATCATAACTCACAGCAACCTCAAACTCTTGGGCTCAAGTGATCCTCTTGTCTTAGCCTCCCAAGTAGGTGGACTACAGGCCCTGCCACAATGCCTGGCTATTTTTAGAGACAGGGTGTCACTCTTGCTCAGGCTGGTCTCCAACTTTACTACTAGTATTTCATCAAATTAAAGGTATAATTGATTGTAAGTAGCATTATCATCTTATGTCCTGTTGAAAGAAAAATCTATTTAATGACACTCCATCAACTTTAACACATACTCTATTTTCAGAAATGTTAAAATCTTTACCTTAGAACAGATGAAATGCAGTAATTAGATACCACAGATCCTGTCCCTTATTCACAAAATCAGGCAACTATCCTCACCCAAAGAAAACTTTTTTGGCAGTTTACTCTCTGAACAATTGTCCCCAGACAGCTGCTGATCTTAAAAGACATGAAGCACAGCTGAAGGGAGGGTGAGGCACCATGCTGGATCAAATGAAGGGATAAGGTGAAAATATGCCGAACAGTATGATTCCCAGTCCTGTTTCCCCACTTAATCCCCATTCTCTCTTCCTGAGATTCCAATTATGCATATGTTGAACTGTTTAGAATTGTCCCACAGCTCCTCGAGCCTGTCATGCTTACTTTCTATTCTTCTCTTTTTTCCAGTTTCAGTGATTTCTGTTTGCTCATCTTCAAGTTTACTGGTTTCTTGTCTCTGTTCCATCTAGTGATGAGATCATCAAAGGAAAGGCATTTTTCACCTGTGTTGTGTTTCCCTTTTAATTTCTTTCTATCTTTTTTTTTTTTTTTTTTTGAAACAGAGTCTCACTTTGTTGCCCTCGGTAAAGTGCTGTGGCATCATAGCTCACAGCAACCTCAAACTCTTGGGCTCAAGTGATTCTCTTGCCTAAGCCTCCAAGTAACTGGGACTACAGGCACCTGCCACAATGCCTGGCTATTTTGAGAGATGGGGCCTTGCTCTTCCTCAGTCTGGTCTTGAACTCGTAAGCTCAGGTGATCCACCTGGCTTGGCCTTCCAGGGTGCTAGGATTATAGGCATGAGCCATCACACCCAGCCTCTTTTAATTTTTAATTACACATATTATTTATACATATTTCACAGATACATGAGATATTTTAATAAATGCATACAATGTGTAATTACCAAATCACAGTAATTGAGTGTGAAATTACTGGAAAAATGTTCAATATCACTAATCATCTGTTACATATTTTATTTCTGGCATTTCTATTTGAGCATTTCTTGTAATTTCAGTCTCTTTACTAACATTCCCACTTCTGTTCATGCATATTGTCTACCTTTTCCACTAGACTTTTAACATCCTAACTATAGTTCTTTCAAATTCGTTGTCTGATATTCCCAGTATCTGAATCCTCTCTCAGTCTGATTCTATATTTTGAGTCTTGACAATGTCTTCTTTTTCCTTGCTCAATCGTGTGACATAGTTTTGTTGGTTGGTTGGTTTTTTGCAACAAGTTCTTGCTCTGTTGTTCAGACTGGAGTGCAGTGGCATAATCACAGATCACTGCTGCACACCTCCAACTCCCAGACTCAAGTCATCTTGACTCAGCCTCCCAAGTAGCTCAAACTGTAAGTACATACCACCATGGCTGGCTATTTTTCTCTCTCTCTTTTTTTTTTTTTTTTAGAGACAGGTTCTTGCTATATGGCCCAGGTTGGTCTCAAACTCCTGGCCTCAAGTGATCCTCAAACCTCTGTCTCCCCAAGTGCTGGGATTATAGACATGAGCCACTGTGCCTGGCTGTTTCATGTGGTTTTTGATCAAGTGCCATCTATTGATGTAGAATAGTAGTGATTAAGGTAAATAACATTTATGCCAGACGTAGACAGGCCTCTTCTAGTATTAGATAGTTAGAGCAGAACATTGGTAAGTCTAGTTAGGAGTTTAATTGGATTTAGGTTTTTCTGTGGCCATTTTTATTAAATATTTCTATTGCAATGGAAGGAGTCAAGATGGCCGACCAGAGGCTCCTGTCCAGAGGGAGAGATACTGGACTAAAGTGGACTCAGTGAAGCCAAAGGTGGGGTGCTAAGCACAGAAAGAAGAAAGAGAGGTACACATCATCTCTGCTGAGACAAGCTGCGAGTCCAAGAAAGAGGAAGAAAGACAACAAAGACCAGGTATATTGCCAAGAGGACAGGAGACCACCTCCCCGAAGCAGGAGGTCTACGGAGAACTTTCTGCAAGGGAGCAGGGAACAAAGGACCCCTCACATTACCCCCACAGGAGAGAGCTGCTAAACCCTGGTGTCCTCCTGCAGGGAGGTCCCACCTCTGAGTCTAGGTGTCATCCTGCCTGGCACAAAAGTGAATAAATATTTTCTCTGCAGTTCTGAGCACACGGCTCACTGTTCCCCCTATCCTGGTTGCCTGAATGCTAGCTCTCCTCAGAGGACAGACTGGTGAATTTTCTGAGAGGCCCAGGCATTGTGTGGACCATCAAATAGCAGCATGGAAACAGTGGCACACAGATAGTGGTGTGTGTGGAGATAGTCGCATGGGCTGAAACAGTGACAGGGAGGCAGTGGAGCTGCAGTTCTGACTTTGGCAGGCGAACTCTCCTGACTCCCTTTCCTAGTGGAGGGGACTCCTTCTCCAGCCCCTCAGGAATTCACAGACGGATTTACCTGTGGATTTCTGCTTTCTGGCCAATTGGCAATCCTTTGAACTCTTTTGCATGAGCAGTGCATGCACTGCCTAGGGAAATCTGATTGGAACTTTCAGCCTCGGCTGTCCACCCATTGACCTTCCGAGGTTGAGGGTTGGTGGTGTTGCAGTAGAGAGGGGCAGATTTCCCTCCTCCAGCTATTGTCAGTGGGGTCAGGGTGCCACAGGTGTTTGTATCTTTCCCCAGCTGAGATTCCAGAATAATACTATGACTCTCTTAGTATTTAATAGAGGCAGGCTGACATCAAGACAGAGCCAGCTTACATTATCTCACCAGACCAGCCCTCAGAGCTGGCTGCAGCTCTGAAAGGGATGTTTGCAAGGCCGTAGGGGAAAAGCCATAGTCACAAGCCCCAGCTTATTGGAGAATGGCTGGTTAGCTCCATTTCCTGGGGCCTCCTAATCCTGTCTCACTCTGCCAATTTTAATTGCCAAATAGCTGAAAACACTCATGGGAAGGAACCAGCAGAAGAACTCTGGCAACATGAAAAATCAGAGCAGATCGACTCCCCCTGATAACAAAGTAGATACAACAGAAAATACCATCCATAGAGAAATGGTGGAAATGTCAGAAATAGAATTCAGAATATGGATGGCAAATAAGATGAATGGAATGGAGGAAAATATGGAAATAAAAATTCAAAAAGTAGTTCAAAAGTTGTCTCAAGAAATTAATGAATTCAGTTTTTGGCCAGGGCTGGGTTTGAACCCGCCACCTCTGGCATATGGGGCCGGTGCCCTACTCCTTTGAGCCACAGGTGCTGCCCAAAATTAATGAATTCAAAGACAGGGTCACCAAGGATATGGATGACAATGAGGAAAGATACAGCAGTGCTTAAGGAGTTGAAAAATGCATTTGAGGAGCTTGGAAATACAGTAGATACCCTCAGTAATAGAGTTGAACAGGGAGAAGAAAGAATCTCAGAAATTGAAGACAAGGCTTTTGAACTACCCCAAGTATTCAAAGAGGCAGAAAAAAAGGAGAATAAGAAGAGAATATTGCCTGAGAGAATTATGGGATCACAGATCTCGAGAATTATGGGATCATTCCAAAAAATCAAACATCTGAATTACAGGGATTTCTGAAGGAGAAGAGGATGGTCCTAAAGGCACAGATGCTCTACTCCAAGACATTATGGTGGAGAATTTCCCAAGCATTGCCAGAGATACAGAAATTCAAATAGATAGTTTCAGAACCTCAGCACAAATCAAAACAAAGCATCTCCTACATACATCGTAATTAACTTTGCCAAAGTTAATATAAAGAAGAAAATCTTGCAAGCAGCCAGGCATAAGGAAAGTATTACTGGCTCAGCACCTGTAGCTCAGTGGTTAGGGCACCAACCACATACACCAGAGCTGGCGGGTACGAATCCAGCCCAGGCCTGCCAAACAACAATGACAAGTACAACCAAAAAAATAGCTGGGCATTGTGGTGATTGCCTGTAGTCCCAGCTACTCGGGAGGCTGAGGCAAGAGAATCGCTTAAGCCCAAGAGTTTGAGGTTGCTGTAAGCAGAGATGCCACGGCACTCTACCAAGGGCACCATAGTGAGACTTTGTCTCAAAAACGAACAAACAAAAAAAGTATTACCCACAAAGGGAAAAATATCAGGATGACCAGAAATCCTTCAGCTGAAACTTTTCAAGCTAAAAGAGGATGTTCATCAACCTTTAACCTTCTAAAACAAAACAACTTTCAGCCCAGGATACTGTATCTGGCTGAGTTTCATTTCTGATGAATAAATTAAATACTTTACTGATATCCATATGTTAAGGAAATTTGCCATAACTAGACCAGCTCTGCAGGAAGTACTCAGACCCATTCTTCATAATGACCAGCATGATGGTCCACCACCACAGTAAACTCACCCAAAATTTAAAGAACAAAACCTAACTTCCACAATGATAAAAGGAATAAAAATATGCAGCGGACCTCTGAAAAACAAGATGACCAAAGTGCCACCATATTTATCAATTCTCTCAATTAATGTGAATGGCTTAAATTCTCTAAGGAGGCACAGGTTGGCTGATTGGATACAAAAACTTAGGCCAGGTATCTGTTATCTCCAAGAGAAAACAAGGAGATAAAACAAGCCTCAGGATGAAGGGATGAAAAACAGTAACCCAGGCAAATGGAAATCAGAAAAAATCAAGGGTTGCAATCTTATTTGCAGATATAATTGGATTTAAAGCCATAAAAATAGGAAAAAATAAGGATGGACACTAAGTATTTGTCAAGGAAAACACATAACATGAAGAGATTTCAATAATTAACATTTACGCCCCCTACCTGAATGCTCCTTGATTTATAAAACAAACCCTAATGGATCTGAACAATATATCTTCCTACACTATAATAGTCGGAGATTTTAACACTCCTTTGGCAGTTCTAGATGCATCCTCCAAGAAAAAACTGAGCAAAGAAATAATGGACTTAAACTTAACCTTAGAAAAAATGGAATGAACAGACATACACAAAACATTGCATCCTAACAAAACTGAATTCATGGCAGTGCCTGTGGCTCAAAGGAGTAGGGCACTGGCCCCATATGTCAGAGGTGGCAGGTTCAAACCCAGCCCCGGCCAAAAACTGCAAAAAAACCAAGAAAAAAACTGAATTCATATTTTTCTCGTCAGCCCATAGATCATCCTCCAAAATTGATCATATCTTAGGACGTAAGTCTAACCTCAACAAATTTATTTATTTATTTAGTTGAGATAGAGTCTCACTATTGGTAAAGTGCTGTGGCATCACAGCTCACAACAACCTCAAACTCTTGGGCTTAAGCAATTCTCTTGCCTCAGCCTCCCAAGTAGCTGGGACCACAGGCGCCCACCATAATTCCCAGCTATTTTTTGTTGCAGTTGTCATTGTCATTTTTAGCTGGCCTGGGCCAGGTTCGAACTCACCACCTTCATTGTATGTGGCTGGCACCATAACCACTATACTACAGGCACTGAGCCAACCAATTTAAAGAATAGAAATTATTCCTTGTATCTTCTTGGACAATCACAGAATAAAAGTTGAACTGAACAACAACGGAAATCTTTATACTCAAAGTCATGGAAACCAAATAACTTTATGCTAAATGATAGCTGGGCCAAAGATGAGATTAAGAAGAAAATCTTCAGATTTTTGGAACTAAATGATAATGAAGTCACTAGTTATCAAAATCTGTGGGATGGCTTGGCACCTGTAGCTCAATAGTGAGAGTGCCAGCCACATACACCAGAGCTGGTGGGTTCTAATTCTACCCTGCTGGTGGGATTGCAAACTGATATAACCTTTATGGAAAGAAGTATGGAGAATTCTCAAAGAACTAAAAGTTGAACCTCCATTTGATCTCACAATCTCATTACTAGGTATCTACCCGGAAGAACAAAAATCATTTTACCACAAATACATTCGCACCAGAATGTTTATTGCAGCTCAATTCATAATTGCGAAGTTGTGGAAGCAGCCCAAACACTCATCAACCCTGAATAGAGTAACAAATTGTGGTATGTGTAAACCACAGAATACTATTCAGCCATAAAAAGATGGAGACTTTACATCTTTTATGTTTACCCAGATAGAGTTGGAACACATTCTTAATAAAGTGTCTCAAGAATGGAAAATGTTTTGGATGTATGAAACCAATATATAAACACACGCTCATAGGAATGATAAAACATAAATGTAGTCTAGCAAGGGGGAAGAGTGAGGAAGGAAAGGGGAGGTGAAGGGGTAATTGGTGGGAGGGCTTTCGGTGGGATCTCACCTAATGTGCACACTGAGAGGATATTTAGCAGCCCCCGCCCCCCACCCCACCCCCAGGGTGAAGGGCTCTCCTACAACTTGAACTTTACCTTGGAAGTGAGAACAATATAACCTAAAAATTTGTTCCCTCACATTAATTTGAAATAATAAATAAATAAAATAACTCTGGTGCCTCCACCCAGTCTCAGTCTCGGGAAGGGCCTGTGTCCCTGCATTCTGGTGGTGGGGCTTTCTCAATTATTCTGTTCCTTCTCTCAAGGTAGGTGAATGGCGTAGGCCTGTAACAGTTTCTTGCCTTTCCCCACAGATAGATTTGTTCATTCATTTATTTTATTGTCTCTTTCTCCAGCTACAATGGGTCTTCACTGTATTCTGGCTTTTGCTGTTCTTATCCCAGAAGTTTCAGGCTTTTGTTTTGTAGGGGAAAATAGTCCACTATGCCTGAAGCCCCTAGCAACATTTTTCTGGTCTTCTGCCCTGCCCACAGTTTTTATTGTAAGCAGCTACTGAAGGTCCGTGAAAAGGTCTGCAAATGAGTACAAATTCCCCTTGTGTTTTCCTTTAGCAATTCATCAAAAACTCCAGTTAAATGTTTGCTTTGTTGTATGGCACCCTCTCCTCCTGCTCCATGCTCTGACCCAGGCAAGCCAGTGTCAGCATCCTGACCCTTGGAGCTTCCCATCTATCCTGAGAGTTCAATCTTAGCCCTAATGATTTCAAGAAAAGTAGATCATCCAGGTTTTTTGTTGTTGTTGTTGCTATTGTTGATAATGTGGAAATGAAGCTGGTCATAGGGGACCTATCTCCTCCCTCCATTTAATCTCTGGTCATCTCAGGCTAGATGACTCTAGAGACAGAGCCATATCATGACCAGAAAAATTAACTGGACCCTAGCGTAATTACATGTTTGATTTTTATTTATTTATTTTTTCTTTTTGAGACAAAGTCTCTGTCACCCTGGATGCAATGCCATAGCATCAATATAGTTTACAAAACCTCAGTCTCTTAGGCTCAGGTGATCCTCTTGCTTTGGCCTCCAGAGTAGCTGAGACTACAGATGCCCCCCACAATGCCTGGCTAGTGTTCCTATTTTTGGTAGAGATGGGGACTCTCTCAGGCTGGTCTTGAACTCTTGAGCTCAGGCAATTTACCTACCTCAGCCTCCCAGAGTACTGGGATTACAGATGTGAGCCACCATGCCTGGCCATAATTACATATTAGAAACAGGTATGTGAGTCACTTATGGCCTAGTCACTCCCTACTTAATCCAATACTCAATCTATTACATTAAGATATTGTTTTATGACTAGATGCAGCCTTGAGGACAATGCTATTATTAAATGTGTCAATTAAATTTAACATTACAATCCCTACATAATAAAACCATTATCCATCCTTGTTTTGTTTGTTTCTTTTTTTTTTGAGACAGAGTTTCATTTTGTCACCCTTGGTAGAATGCTGTGGCATCATAGCTCACAGCAACCTCAAACTCTTGGGTTCAAGCAATTGTCTTGCCTCAGCTTCCCAAGTAGCTGGACTACAGGTGCTGCCATAACACCTGGCTATTTTTAGAGACAAGTTCACACTCTGACTCAGACTGTTCTCAAACCTGCCTCAGCCTCCCAGAGTGCTAGGATTACAGGTGTGAGCCACCATGCCTGACCCTACACATTCTTATTATTTAGTGACTTCTAAATGCCACATACTATACATTGTATAGCACCTGTAGTCTTTCTTTTTCTTTTTTTTTTTTTTTTTTTTGGCTGGGGGTGCATTTGAACCCGCCACCTCAGGCATATGGGGCCAGCGCCCTACTCCTTTGAGCCACAGGTGCCGCCCACACCTGTAGTCTTTCTAAACACATTTCAGTGTTTATTTAGCATTTGTTGGCTTTTGGTTTAGGAGAGGCAGAATAGTTGAAAGAATTCTAGATAGGTATCAGAAGAGTCGGTCTGCAATTATAACTTGCCTAAAATTCTTTGTTATCTTGAGGATGCCAGTAAACCTTTGCTGTCTTCTCTTTTCTTACAGGACAAGCATGAAGAATTGACCTCTTCCTCTGAAATTGCCACTCCCAGTGAATGAAACAGTAAATTCTTTGGCTTGTAAGTAGTCACTTAAAGACTATTCCAAAGTCTCCACAAGAGGGCAGCTCCTCCACACTTTAACGGCTGAAGAGAAACTAAGCACCTTTGAGATTACCAGGGATCCCAAAGTTGCCATATATAGGGAAATTAACAAATCCATATGATATATTATATTATGGTATGTTATTTAAAAATATTTTTATATTTATATATTGACACAGATATTTTGTAAAGTTTTGCAATGAATATTTTGTAAACGTAAATTCCACAATTTCTCATTTTCTCTATGTATGTATGTATGGTGACCTTTGGGAAACCATCTTTTTATATAATACTTTATTTGTATTTCTTTTAATTATACATTAAGACATTAATATATTCCCACTTAAAATTCCACCATTGCATTTCAATTTCAATTTTCTTTTGATTAGTACTCTGAATCTTTAATTCCCTCCTTCACTGTCCAATGAGTGAGTATTTTCTTTTTCTTCTATTATTAGATTAGTAAGTTTTATTTATTTATTCATTTGTTTCTTTAATTATTGAGACTGTGTTTGCCACTCTAGAGTACAGTGGCATTATCATCGCTTACTATAACCTCAAAATCCTGAGCTCAAATGACCCTCCCACTTTAACCTCCCCAGTAGCTGGGACTGTAGGCACTTGCCACTATGCCTGGTTAATTTTTCTTTCCTTTTTTTTTTTTTTTTTGGTGCAGATGCAATCTCACTATTGCTCAGGCTGTTCTAGAACTCCTGGCCTCAGGCAATCTCCCACCTTTTCCACTCAAACTACCAGTATTATAGGCGTGAGCCATCACACCCCACTTATATTTTATTCTGTAAAAGTTTTGTTTTCCTGAGACTTCAGTTTTGTTTTGTTTTGTTTTTGAGACTGAGTCTCACTTTTTCACCCTCAGCCGAGTGCCATGGCATCATAGCTCACAGCAACCTCAGTCTTTTGGGCTCAAGTCACAACGCTCAGCTAGTTTTTCTAGAGAAAAACAGAGCTTTTGGGGACAGGGACTTGCTCGTGCTCTTGCTCAGGCTGGTCTCGAACTCCTGAGCTCAAGCAATCCACCCACCTGATCTCACAGAGTGCTAGGATTATAGGCACTAGCCACAGCTCCCAGCCCTTTCCTGGAACTTTTTATAAACACACTTCTGCCACTAATTTTTTTATCCAGACATAATTTGACCATCTTTTTCTGTTAATATATGTAGGTTATTTACTATCTTTAAAATGCATGTCATAACTTCTTTCTTAATGACATTTCGATTATTTTCAGAATTCAAACAATGCTGTATTGAATATTTCAGTACTTCACTGTGAAAAAAGTGAAGAGCTTCACAAGATTTCATAGTAATTAAGATTTTAAGGCTGGGCGGTGCCTGTGGCTCAAGGAGTAGGGCGCCGGTCCCATATGCCAGAGGTGGTGGGTTCAAACCCAGCCCTGGCCAAAAACCAAAAAAAAAAAGGAAAGAAAAGATTTTAAGGCTAATTTATCAACCCAAAGTAGAAATTTTTAAATAATTTTATTAGCCGTAAAAATTATATAAAGTCAATTCACAGAAAAGGAGTGAAAAGAAGGAAACATGCAGAGTTTACCCAGTTGGGGACTCACCAGGCTAATTAAAATGAGTGCCTGGTAGAAGAAGAAGGGAATTCGAAGTTCAGTTTCTGGGCAGGAGAGCCTGTTGCCCCAGCCTGTCTCCCGCTCTATCTTTTCCCAGGCAGAACTGGCACTGGCTCGTCAGAGAACAGGACAATCGTCGGGACTCAGTCTTAGCATTACCCAATGTTAGCTAACCAGGTTCTGAAACTTCCTCTCCTATCCCCCATGTAAACTTAGCCCCCCAAGCCCCTCATGCCTGGCACTGGGCGTGTAAGGGACATCCCCCTAATGACACTGACAATGCGTGGGGGGCCGGTTGTTCAGGTAGAGGGTCAGCTATTACCAGCAGACTTAACTTGCTGTGCTAATAAAATGATTTAGCACTGCTACACAATTTAGCCCAAAGTGGCTGCTCCTCTGTGTCTTGAACCTCCAAGGAGGGAGCTGAGACTTTTGCACAGTAATTCCTTCCCAAATGCCAAATGTCACCCCAAAGCCGCTCCAGTGATAGGTCAGAACACAAATGACATGACACTATGCATTCCCTTTGCACCCCAGAGGAAATTCTTACCTTTACATTTAAGCAAACAGAAGCTTAAGATTTTCCTGTATTTTTTTCTAGTTACTGATGGGAAGGCCTTGAATGTTGGATCTTGGGGTATTTTAAGTCTCCAGGAAAGGGCCTGGAGCTTGTGAGCCAGTTTCTCACAGCCCCAGGGATACTACAGAGGAGCAGAGTGCACCGAGGTCATTAATGTCTTTTCTTAGTGTCGTGACTACTATTATTTTAACTATGATAAAATACACCTACCGTAAAATTCACCACCTAACCATTGTAAGTGTGCGGTTCAGCAGCATAAGTACATTCACATCATTGTACAAACATCACTACCATCTACCTCCAGAAATTTTTATGGCGTTTTGGGCCACCAACTGGTGCTTACACGTGATCGGGGGCGACACATTCAAGAGAAATACAGGGGAAAGGGTTACTTAGGAATTGGCTACCTGGCCTTGGGCTTGAGACCCATGAACCAGTTCTCCCTTATCTTTTTTTTTTTTTTTTTAAATTGTTTATAAGAGCTCCACAAGAAATATTTGCCAAGGGGTACCCCTGTTCTGATGCAATCACCTATATTATTTGAAAATAGTGAGATCAGTGAGAAAAACTGAAAATGTTTAACATTCTGACATATCAAAGCAAATATTTTATTCTAGAAGATAATGCTGGTAGATGAGAGAGGAGAGCTGAGCTATTGTGATCAAAGCCCAGAGCCACAGACTCTAGAGTCAGTGGAGCCCAGTGATGGACTATTTTTAAAACTAAACTCAACCCTTTTAATGTTGACTACCTTGTATATATATATATATATATATTTTTTTTTTTTTTTGAGACAGAGTCTTGTTTCTTCTACCAAGCTGGAGTGCTGTGGCATCAGCCTAGCTCATAGCAACCACAGACTCCCGAGTTCAAGAGATCTTCCTGACTCAGCCTCCCCCAAGTAGCTAGGATTCTAGGTGTCTACCACAACACCTGGCTAGTTTCTCTATTTTTAGGAGAAATTGGGGGTCTCTTGCTCAGGCTGGTCTCAAACTCCTGAGCTCATTCAATCCACCCCCCTTGGCCTCCCAGAGTTCTAGGATTATAGATGCGAACCACCTCACCTGGCCTAGCCTTGCCCATTTTTAAAATTTTATTTATTTATTTATTTATTTGTTTTACCTTGCCCATTTTTGACAGCAGCTCAGGAGAAGCCAAATCCCATCCTAGCGGTAAAGAAGCTTTGGACTCTCTGTACATTATGTTACAGTTCACACCCAGTTCAACCCTGAAGTTGCCTGAAGCAGTGTAACCATCTTCTATATTCATCTCCCATATCACACTCCAGCGTGCATTTTCCACAGAAGTAATTTGAGCTTTAGAGAGCAGAGGGTCAGGGAGAGATTAGTCCAGGAAGAGCCAGCCTCAAGGAGATAAAGTTGACATTTTCTTCCTAAAATCAGAGGCTAAAATCTTCTCATTTTCTACCTTTAGTGTGCATCTCTCTGCTGAGTCAGAAAATTCTGGATAATCCAAAGACAATGCTGTTCCTCATTGATGAGAAACCCCCCTGGCTCTTCCCTGCTCTAAACCAGTCCTTTCCCCCTCTGTTCTGGGAGCCCAGACTTTCTGCGGCAGACTGGAAGTGGTGGACAGGCCCTGTTGAAATATACTAGGTCTGTTCCTGATGTTCTGTGAGGACGCAAAGCAAGCGAAGCTGCAGCTCATGACTTAGGTCTAGGCAGAGGACATGTTGTATTGAGGAATACAGCCACGTCCAATTTCCATTTTCATGAGTGTACATTGGATATTGAATGAAAAATGTAGACTGACAATGTGAGAAAACACGCATGCTGGCACTGGGAGAGTGGGGAGAGGCAACAAGGATGGAACTCTTTGTTGTTGATGGCTGCGTCCAGCGAGGCATCAGGGACACGCACATCATTTACAAGCTGTGATGTGATAGCAGTAAGGACACTTGCCTAATGTCTTCCCATCATTGCTCATGGCCTAACCCCCACACCATTTATCCTCTTGATCCTGAGGACCAAGAATCTGTGAACCTTGTCTTGTACCAAGTGAGTAAGAGTTCAGAACTAGACAGGGTATTCTGAATTTATTTTGGAATGCACTAGGGTTAGGAAGAGCAAATGAACACTTCAGATTCTCTCCGGAGTGTAACTCTAAAGTGCTAATGGTGTAATTTGCAAGGAATCTTCTGGTGATAAGGTGGTTTACCATTTAGATAGGTCTGCAGGGAGAGAATGTCCCAATCACACTGATGATTTGATTGCCTTCAATTCCCACACTGTTTTGTGTTGTGGTTTGGACATTGGCCTGCTGTGAGCTCTGAGGGATGGTGTGGGGTTAGGGAAAGAAACCCAGGGTGCAGCCTGGTGTCAGGCCTCACCCATGACTTTAATAGAGGCTGCTGCCATCACTAAGGTAGAAAGCCCTGCAGGGCAGGTGGGAAGAAAACTGAATTTTAGAGGGAAAACCAACAGTTTTATTTATTTAATTTCCTAGGTTTAAAATATCTGTGCAACATCCATGTAAGCCTACCATGGAAACTGCTGGATTTCAGGTGACTAGCTCAGGGCTAGCTCTTCTTCTACTAAGTCTTCTTTTAATTTTCTTTCTTTCTTTTTTTTTTTTTACAGACAGGGTCTTGCTCTGTCACCCAGACTAGAGTGCAGTGGTGCAATCATAGTTCATTGCAGCCTAGAACGAATAAGCTCAGTTGATCCTCCTGTCTCAGTCTCCTGAGTTGCTGGGACTACAGGTGCACACCACCATGCCGGGCTAACTTTTTGTACTTTTTATAGAGATGGAGTCTCACTAAGTTGCTCAGGCTGGTCTAGAACTCCTTACCTCAAGTGATCTTCCCACCTCAGTCTCTCAAAGTACTGGGATTATAAGCAACAGCCATCACACCCAGCCTGTCACTTAACCTTGCAAGGAGTTTCCTTTTCTGTAAGCTGAGCACCCGCTTGTCCTCTAGCATCACCCAACATGCGCACAGCAGCAGGTGACAATCAACCACAATCCCTGACGACAGACCTACACGTGAGGTTGTCTCTGCACGAGGCATCGTGTCTCCACCCTGTACACAAATTTTACTTGTACATTGGGCACCTCAGGTAACTCCCTCCCACCTACACAGGGCTACAAACTAAATTGCATTAGGAATGTAGAACAAAATAAAATAAAATAAAATCATTGTTCTTTTCCTCTAAACTTTAAATTCCCTCCAGATGCTAGTGTTAAGAATCCAAGAAATGGGTGGCACCTGTGGCTCAAGGAGTAGGGTGCTGGCCCCATATTCCGGGGGTGGTGGGTTCAAGCCCGTCCCTGGCCAAAACTGCAAAAATCCACGGAGACATATAGATCTCTAAGCTAGCATTTGCATTCAAATATAAAACAATTGGAGATTAGCTCCTGCTCTCTGGCAAGGCCCATCTTCAAACACATGTTGGCTAAAGCAACATCACCTTTAGATCTGGCAAGGTGAGCTCCTGCCCTGGATTGAGAGGACTCTGTTCAGGGCCTCCTCCAGCAGCTTATCTCCCCTGGAGGAGCTCAGTTCTGTAGGCAGAACCCACAGGCCCACCCAGAACCCATGCCCCTTCTTAACAATACCAAGGTACCAGGACCTCATAATCATCTACACAAACAAACAAAGCCCTCTTCCAGGGCCTACATGGACCCCCTCCCCGGCTGAGCAAAGTGTGTGGCACTGTGGGCACTGTGGGCTGGAGCTGGAAGGGGGAATGACAGAGCAGTTGGGTAGTCTAAATCTCTGAACTGGGACCAGCTCTTCCCACCATCCACCATCACATCCTGGTGCAGAACATTGAGGAGTCGAAAAATTCTAAATCCAAACCTGCCCTTCCAGGAGTTTAAGAAGGCATAATATTCAAGGCAGAAGGAAAGACCATATTCTATTTAAGTTCTAGGTTTGATATGAACTACTAACTACAGTATTTAAATATGTGGTAGGTGGGTCTTCATTGCTTCTCTTAATGTCCCTATTATTATGTTGGGATCTTGCCTAAAGTTCTTAAACTTATGGTCTTGCTCAGGCTGTAGGGGACACAGAGAGAACTTGCAGCAGGCTGGGCAAAAGGCCTGGAGCCCGTGTTGGAATGAGGGAGGCCTGGGCTCCAGCCTTCCTAGAGTTTTCTAGGCTCATTCTCCTTAGAGTCACTGCAGCAATCCAGAAAGTTCCCACCAGTTACAGGAACCCACTGTTTTCTCCATGAACAAGCTAGAGTGAACCCGATGGTGCCAATCTAGGTTTTAAGGGTCTAGAAGATGGGCCCACAATGGATTGTTGGCCAACAAGCATTTAAAGGCCTGAACAATTTAAAACAATTTAATGAGTGTCTGAATCTTCTGAAAAGTCAACATGGGGGGAAAGGGGTAAGTGTGAATGTGAAGAAAATAGGACCTAGGACAATTAAATAATTTACATGAATGTTAACCAAAAAGATCCTAAATCAGTGCCAAGGAAAGAACTGACTGCTGAGACCTTGAAAGCAACAAAACACCATAAAGGAAAGCATAGTCCTCCCAACTCCCAGTGCTGCCATGGCAACCGGAGAATGGCATGAGGTCATCCCAAACGGGGTGAGCAGCCCAGGTGAACCTTGGCAGCAGGGACTGAGAGTGAGGACACAAACCACCAGGAGGGAAATGGAAACCAGGCCCGGGAGAAGGAGGGACTTTCTGGTAACAGAATAAAATTAGTTACAGCTGTTAAGCTACAGCCACAAAATTTTGAACAGACTTTTGGCTGAAAAAGAAAGGAAAAGACACTGAATTTATTTTCCTCTTACATACATCTCTCATCAGTGGGTATTAAAACATTTTATTCACACCAAACACCTTGTTCAGGAAGCAGTTGCCTCCCTCTTACGAGTACTGCAGGCAAGTAAGTGATTCATGGGAAGGAGAGACAGGGAGCGTATGAACAAAGACATGTCATGGGAATTGGCCCTGGTGCCAAATATTTGCAAACTCATTTGAGCCCCAAATCACATCTCCTGTTTTACCAACCTTGTCTCTAACCTCATAAATAAAAACGTAAGGTTAAAGGAAAACAGCCTCTCACAAAACACATTGGGGTGCAAAACCAAAAAATGAAAATTAAAAGTGAGGAATCTTAAGGGAATGGTGCAGAGCTGGCTTCACTAAGGTAGAGGGACAAAGGCAGGAATAAGTAGAGACAGGCAATCACATTCTTCTTGGAAAACTCACAAATAAGTGCAGTTGCTTCCCTGACAACTCTATCAGTCTGTTCAAGGGCAAACTCCTCTCCTTGACAGCTTCTAGGGTAAGAATGAGGACGCACCCCTGCCAGCCAAGAGCTGGTCTGGCACACACGCCCCGACTGGGGTGTTCTCCCAAAAGGCACTAAGATTGTCACAGAACCTGGACACCAGACAAGACCACTCTGTGACAGATATGAATCAAGACAAAACCAAGACCATTATGTAATCATGTTTGAACACAGAAAAAAGAACATCATCCAAAGCAAAAACATGACAAGCTTCTCTTTATCCTGGCTAATGAACAACTGCTGCTTTTCAATCAGATCCGGCTGCAGCTGCAGTTTGTCCTTCCCACCTCCTAGATAAGACTTATAAGGACAACCAATCAGAGAATCACCCCTACCCAACAGCATCTAATCGAGAGCAGAGCCCTGCTGCCTGAAACCCTACTAAGTCACCTAACATAAACCCAAATCTATAAAATGTCCTTTCTAATCCCTTTTACTGGGATGCCCACAACAACCCATGGCATTCATTCTCCCTTGTTGCAAAGAGATAATAAACCCAACTTTGTTTAAGTATAGGTGGAAGTGTTGTCACTGTTCCATAAACTCCATATTACACACACACACACCAACTTCTGGCCTCGAGTGATCCTCTTGCCTCAGCCTCCTGAGTAGCTGGGACTACAGTTCATTTCACCACATCCAGCTGATTTTTATTTTTTTTGTAGACATAGGGTCTTGCTATATTGCCCAGGCTGGCCTCAAACTCCTAGTCTCAAGCAATCTTCCTGGCCTGGCTTCCCAAAGTGTTGGGATTACAAGCATGAGCCACCAAACCCAACCCCATTTGTTTTTTAACAGCTTTAAAAAATAAATCCTGGGCGGCACCTGTGGCTCAGTCGGTAAGGCGCCGGCCCCATATACTGAGGGTGGTGGGTTCAAACCCAGCCCCGGCTGAACTGCAACCAAAAAATAGCCGGGCGTTGTGGCTGGCGCCTGTAGTCCCAGCTGCTCGGGAGGCTGAGGCAAGAGAATTGCTTACGCCCAGGAGTTGGAGGTTGCTGTGAGCTGTGTGATGCCATGGCACTCTACTGAGGGCCATAAAGTGAGACTCTGTCTCTACAAAAAAATAAATAAATAAATAAAATAAATCCTGCCTTTTGTTCATAGACTAATGTTGTTGTGTCTTCCAGCAATTTGCCTCCAGAAATGGGAGAAGGACTGAAGGGTAAGTGGATCACCTATGGCCCTCTGCTTTACCTTTTGACATGTAGGGCATAATTGTGACGCATTTAAATGTTAAGTCATTCCCAGGTGAACAGGGAATGCTTGTGACATGCATGTTTTGCACACCGCCTGTGCGTGTGTCCCTGCTTCATGGATAACCGCAGCTCCTGTTGCAGGTGTCCACTTAGCCAACCCGCTCAGCCTCATACCTGTCTCACTCTCCCCATTCAGGAAATGCCTATTTCAGGCTTATACCAGAGGTCAGCTTGCTCCTCAGCCTGTAGGCCACTGCCTTTTATAATAAAGCTGTCCTTTCTAAATTTACAAATCTTGTGATTCTTTAGTTGATACTCTTGCTGGATATTTGCCCTACATTACTACAGTTATGTAGTAATGCTAGAGAGAGCTCCTTTTGACAAGACAAGATTGGGCATCAACTCTTGGATATAGAAAAAGCTCCAATAAATGATCATTAAAAAAAAAAGAATCGGGCAGCACCTGTGGCTCAAGGAGTAGGGCGCTGGTCCCATATGCCGGAGGTGGCGGGTTCAAACCCAGCCCCGGCCAAAAACCACAAAAAAAAAAAAAAAAAAAAAGAATCTCTGGTGGTACCTGTAGCTCAGTGGGTAGGGCACTGGCCACGTACACCAAGGCTGGTGAGTTCAAACCTGGCCCGGGCCAGATAAACAACAATGACAACTGCAACAAAAAAAATAGCTGGGCGTTCTGGCAGGCACCTGTAGTCCCAGCTACTTGGGAGGCTGAGGCAAGAGAATTGCTTAAGCCCAAGAGTTTAAGGTTGCTGTGAGCTGTGACAAGTGAATTTTAGGGGGTTGAGATCTGAACCCTGAAATGATGTTTATGAGGAAGGTGAGAATAAAGACCTGAGCCTAAGTGTTGATAATGATACCTTTTATGCTCACATAGCGGGGGCCCAGGGGAGTGTCATCCTCAAGTCCCCTTGGGAGGGAATGGACACATCATCATGAGGAAGCTCTAATGGCATTCATTAGGACAAGGAATCACAATTTAGATCGGACAATAAAACTTGACTCCTACATCTTTAGTATAAGTAATTAAATTATAATTATCACTAGCATGTAATTTTCTAAAAAAAGAATTACCAGAATGCTTTAGTGGAGAGGAATTACTAAGTGGAGTCATGGTGTCTAAGCTCTCCCATAGGAAGAAAGAAAAAAAGGAAGAATGAAATGGATGCTGAGGGTACAATGCCCTCAAGAAGTACACACCCCTCACTGGGCACTCGGAGACCGGAACGGGCAGAGGTGTCCCTGCTCTCACCCTGCACACCCACCATGGCGATGCACTTCATCCTCACAGACAAGGTGATGTTTCTCTTTGATTTCTGGAGTGCCCACAGTCCTGCAGGTATAATCAGACGGTGGCTGGAACTAGAATCATCTTGAAAAGTTCTCACTCTCGTGAGGGAAAACAGAGACCTACAGAGAATGTTAACTGTCTATAGCTAATTATGAACTAGGTCCCTTGGTCCAGAGCTTTTCCACTACCAGAACAGAGTAGAAAAAAATGTGCTGACCATCAAGTGTCCTAAACTCCAGACAAGAATTTGAGAAGGCAGTTGGGCTAGCTTAGTCTTGGGGTGGGAAGCATCTGTTAAAGGGAGCCCATGGTATGGACGGAGACTGCTGTAAAGGGGGACTCAGAGCAGTGGGCAGAGTGTACAGGGTGGGCAGCAGTCAGCCTCCTGCCATGTTGGCTTGTGAGCAGTCACCATCACGATGCCTTCTTAAGGCGACTCCAAGGATACAACTGTGAGGTCCTCCCCGTGGTGACTCAGCTCTTAGGAATTTGTAAAAACTTAACTTCCTGGGACCTGGAAACTAACAGCTTGCTTAGCTTCTGTAAAAGCTCAGGGTTCTGTAAAAGGGGGAGCCCGCTTCTCCCGCTTGATTCAAACTGACCAATGAGAAAGGTACCTGTGGGCTGGAAGTGCGCCTGTCACTCAAAGGAGTAAGGCGCAGGCCCCATATGCCGGAGGTGGCGGGTTCAAACCCAGCCCTGGCCAAAAACTGCAAAAAATTAAAAAAAAAAAAAGAAGACCGAGCCAGTCAGGGAGAGGGGTTATTTTGGACTCTAGGTCTGCTGCCACTCTGCTGGCTGAAACGAAGCCCTTCTTCTTTAAAAATATAAATAAATAATTTTTTTTTTTTGAGACAGAGCCTCAAGCTGTCACCCTTGGTAGAGTGCTGTAGCATCACAGCTCACGGCAACCTCAAACTCCTGGGCTTAAGAGATTCTCCTGCCTCCACCTCCCAAGCAGCTTGGACCACAGGTGCCCACCACAACTGCCCGGCTATTTTTTGGTTGCAGCCATCATTGTTGTTTGGCAGGCCCTGGGATTCGAACCCGCCAGCTCAGGTATATGTGGCTGGCGCCTTAGCCACTTGAGCCACAGGCGCCGAGCCATAAATAAATACATTTTAATAAATATATATATTTTAAATGAAACAACAACAAAAAAAGAAGTGCCCAGTCCAGCAGAGGGGTGGATACGCCAACAAGGGCCCTCCCCTGAAATTAAAGGGTGCCGGTGCAGGTAGGTAGGTGAAAGTGGTATCAACCTTCACAGGTGGATTGGCTTGGGAAAGAGATTCTGACCTTCAATTGGCATTAACTCCCAGCACATTAATATCGGTGATAATGATCTATGACACACTCTAGTGAAAGAACCATTCGCAGGAATTCTGTGAGTCATTCTGCAAATCGAGAGTATTTGTTTATGGGCATAATCTCTTCCAATTAGTTCTGTTGTAAATTTACATTTTATTTTTGTGGCATGGTGCCAGGCAGAGATGAGTGCTTTGGGAAGAGGTGGGAACTCTGCCTGGGGCTGAGTATGGCTGGGCATTAGTCATAGCAGGTGCGATCCATCAGTCATTTACTGAGCACTTGATTTACACCACACTCTGTGCCAAACTCTAGGAACCCACGGTGTGTGTGGCTTGCCCGCATTTATTATTGTGAGCAAAATTTTTTTTTTGCAGTTTTTGGCCAGGGCTGGTTTGAACCCACCACCTCCGGCAAATGGGGCTGGCGCCCTATTTCTTTGAGCCACAGGCGCTGCCCTATTGTGAGCAACTTTTAATTGCTGGCATTAAACCCATTTCACAGAGGTGAATGAAGCAGACTGTACCCTGTGAAATGACTTCTGCATTAGCCCCTGAGCCGGGATAGAAAGTCAGAATCTTGGCTCTTTTGATAGTTTTGTCTTGAAAACCGTCTCATTCCAGCTTGATCCAATTAACTCATCTGCAGTCTTGCTGGCAAGGAGAACCTACAAGAACACTTGATTAGTTGAAAGCAAAACAACATAAACTAAAGCTTGAAATCCTTTTCTTAGTTCTTTATGTGAGCCACAGAGGGAGGGCCCTGGTGTTGATGAGCCCGGGGGAGCTGTGTCTGGCCTCTGTGACAGCAGAAGCCCTACATCTTCCACACTGGACTCTGATGTCACAACGTCTGCAGGGGCTTGTTAAAAAAAGGGACATTCTGAAGTCCATAAGCTTGTGTAGCCTTGAGGTTTTTAATAATTGTGATATGATGTACATAATGTCAAGTTCACCATTTCACCCACTTGTAAGAGTACAGTTCAGTGGCATTAAGTAAACTCACGTTGTTGTACAACTGTTACCACCATTCATCCCCAGGGCTTTTCATCTTCCCAAATTAAAACTTTGTAACGGGGGGGCGGCGCCTGTGGCTCAGTCGGTAAGGCACCGGCCCCACGGCCCCATATACCAAGAGTGGCGGGTTCAAACCCGGCCCCAGCTGAACTGCAACCAAAAAATAGCTGGGCGTTGTGGCGGGCGCCTGTAGTCCCAGCTACTCGGGAGGCAGGCTGAGGCAAGAGAATCGCTTAAGCCCAGGGGTTGGAGGTTGCTGTGAGCTGTGAGCTGTGTGATGCCATGGCACTCTACCGAGGGCCATAAAGTGAAACTCTGTCTCTACAAAAAAAAAAAAAAAAAAAAACTTTGTAATGGGCTTGGCACTGGTAGCACAGTGGTTACAGTGCTTGCCACATGCACCAAGGCTGGAGGGTTCGAACCCAGCCCAGGCCAGCTAAACAACAACGACAACTGCAACCAAAAAAAAAAAAAAAAAAAAAGAAGCCAGACATTGTGGCAGGCGCCTGTAGTCCCAGCTACTTGGGAGGCTGAGGCAATGAAATTGCTTAAGCTCAAGAGTTTGAGGTTGCTGTGAGCTGTGATGTCACAGCACTCTACTGAGGGCCACATAGTGAGACTCTGTCTCAGAAAGAAAAACCACAAAACTTTGTACCCATTAAACACTAATTCTTCCTTGCCCCAGCTCCTAGAAACTTCTGCTTTACTTTCTGTCTCTGTGAATTTGACCAGGTACCTCATATAAGTGGACTCATATAGTACTTGTCTTTTTGTGACTTGTTTATGTCACTAAGCATAATATCCTTCAGATATTTTTTTTAAAAACAGGTTCTCACTCTGTTGCCCAGGCTGGAGTACAGTGGTGCAATCATAGTTTACTGCAATCTCCAAGTCCTGGGCTCAAGTGATCCTTTTGCCTTAGCCTCCCTAGTACCCTGTTTCCCCGAAAATGAGACAGTGTCTTATTTTAAGGTGTGCTCCCAAAGATGCGCTAGGTCTTATTTTCAGGGGACGTCTTATCTTTCCTGTAAGTAGGTCTTATTTTCGGAGGATGTCTTATTTTTGGGAAAACAGGGTAGCCAGGGCTATAGGCACACTCTGCCTCCACTGTGGACTAATTTACTTTTTTTTTGTAGAGACAGAGTCTCACTCTATTGCCCTCGGTAGAGTGCCGTGGCGTCACATAGCCCACAGCAACCTCCAACTCCTGGGCTTAGGTGATTCTCTTGCCTCAGCCTCCAGAGTAGCCGGCTATTTTTTGTTGCAGTTTGGCTAGGGCCAGGCTCGAACCCACCACCCTTGGTATATGGGGCCAGCACCCTACCCACTGAACCACAGGCACTGCCCAGACTAACTTACTTTTTAAACTTTTTTTTAAGAGATGGAATCTCACTATGTTGCCAGGCTAGTCTCAAACTCCTGGCCTCAAACAATCCTGGTGCCTCAACCTTCCCAAGTGCTGGGTTTAGGGCCAGGTGTGGTGTCTCATGCCTATAATCCTAGCAGTCTGGGAGGCCAAGACAGGAGAATTTCCTGAGTTCAGGAGTTCTGGCCTGCACCAGAGTGAGACCCAGTCTCTAAAAATAGCTGGGCATTGTGGTGGGCACCTATAGTCTCACCCAGCTACTTGGGAGACTGAGGCAAGAAAATCGCTTGAGCCCAAGAGTTTGAGGTTGCTGTGAGCTGTGACAAAACAAACAAACAAACAAAACAAAACAAAAACAAAGTGCTGGGTTTATAGGCCTGAGCCCCATCTTGCCCAGTCTGTCATCCAATTTTGTCTATAACGTAGCTTCTTATGACTGATTAATCCTACTATATATATATAGTTTATCCATTCTTCTGTGGATATTTGGGTTATTTGGTTTGCTTTTATGTTTTAGAGACAGTTGAGTAATGCTACTATGAACATGAATGTACATAGCCTTGAGTTTTTAAAAGAAACTTTTATTCACACTTTCCAACATAAAAAGTCAGTTGTCAGCTCCATGCCTGTAGCTCAAGCGACTAAGGCACCAGCCACATACACCAGAGCTGGAGGGTTTGAATCCAGCCCTGGCCCGCCAAATAACAATGACAACTACAACCAACAAATAGCCGGGCGTTGTGGTGGGCACCTGTAGTCCCAGCTACTTGGGAGGTGGAGGCAGGAGGATCACTTGAGCCCAGGAGTTGGAGGTTGCTGTGAGCTTTGATGCGACAGCACTCTACCCAGGGGGACAGCTTGAGGCTCTGTCTCAAAAAAAAGAAAAAGTCAGTTGTCCATATCAAAGATAGATTTTTGTTCTTGTTTAAATGTGGAGTCTCTCTTTTTTTTCTTTTCTTTTTTTCGAGACAGAGTCTCACTTTGTTGCCCTCAGTAGAGTGCGATGGTGTTATAGCTCACAGCAACTTCAAACTCTTGGGTTTAAGCGATCCTCTTGCCTGAACCTCTCAAGTAGCTGGGAGTACAGGCGCCTGCTACAGGGCCAGGCTAGTGTTATCATTTTGTTGAAATGAGTTTTCTGAGTTTCTGAAAAGAGAGAAACTCAGTCTCTCTCTTGCTCTTGTTCAGGCTGGTCTCAAACTCCTGAGCTCAAGCAATCTACCTACCTTGGCCTCCCAGAGTGTAAGGATTATAGGTGTGAGCCACCATGCTGGGCCTAAATGTGGAGTGTCCTGGCTGGCTAAGGAGGAAGTGCCCTTGGGGTAGAAATGGGAAGTTGGGGCTCTAGGAGGAGAGGATCCAGTCATTTCAAATGTTGAAAATGAAAAGCCTATTAAGAAACAGACTGAGATGTCTGTGGATGCATAGTTTAAGATTTCTCTGCTGACTTGGATAAAAACCACTTTCTTCCAGCAATTGTGAGGACAGATGCCAGACTGGGAAGGTTTCAGGAGGATTTGATGAGGATTTGGAAACAGTGAGTACCAGTTCTTCTTTGAGAACTTTTAAGCAGCCCTAGGAGAAGAAGCCAGCCTGGTGTTAGCCATGCAGGAAACAGGGAGGGCGAGGAAACCATTGCATCTGCTAAACATGGTCTTGCTTAGTTAATCCCTAAAGTTATTTTGTAAGATGGCTTCTGTCTCATTCACTCTCGAGTGAAGAATCTGAGCATCACAGAATTAAGTCACTTGCTCAATAAGCAAGATTAGAACCAAGACTGTCTGAGTCCAAAACACTGTATCACACACACCAGGAGGAGCTAAAGGAAGGTTGTTTGGGAAGGGGGGAGAGGAAGGATTACAGGCTGAGGGGAGCAAGCCCTCCAGTATCGCCTTTCATGCACCCTCCTCTGAACACCTGCCGCATTTACGCATCAGGGATCCTGACACCTCACTCCAACAGTCCTTCAGCCCCACAGGGACCTACTGCCTTTCCCCTATCTCTCTCACCTGGGCCTTCCTTCTCCCGTGCGTAGCTGTCAGTCTCCCTGGCCACGCCCTGCTGCACGGTCCTGTCCCTCAACTCTCCAGTTCAGTCTCACTGACTGTCACACGCAGTCTCTTCTTACCCACCCTCACTTGTGGCTGAAAACCGTACTTCCTGTTCCACTGAGATTAAATGTAGCCACAAGATAGCATCTGTGCCCTTGGAAACAGGTGTTTCTGGGGAGTGGTGGGAATGAGATTAGGATGGGTTAAGAGAGAACTGGAGCGAGGAAGGAGACAGCACAGACAAAGCTTTCCCAGAGTTGGGTGGCACCTGTGGCTCAGTGAGTAGGGCACTGGTCCCATAGCAAAGTAAAGTTAGGGTTATACCCGCCCCATATACCCACCTGTGGCGGGTTCAAACCTGGCCCCGGCCCAATTAGAACAAAAAAATAGCCAGGCATTGTGGCGAGCATCTGTGGTCCCAGTTACTTGGGAGGCTGAGGCAAGAGAATCGCCTAAACCCAAGAGCTGGAGGTTGCTGTGAGCTGTGACACTACCGCACTCTACTGAGGGTGACAAAGTAAGACTCTGTCTCTTAAAAAAAAAAAGCTTTCCCAGTGTTTTGTGGCAAAGGAGCCTAGGAAGATGAGCAAGTTTGGAAAGAGAATTGAAGATCTAGATAATTCATCTAGACCAGCGTTTTTTAACTATTTTTTTTTTTTAATCTCGCGGTGCACTTGGACCTATAGTTAAACTTCCATGGCACACTTAAATTATGTTGATAAAAACAGAGAGTAAAGAAAAGAATATACTTACTGCGCTTTGAATTTCTTTTAAAAATAATTTGATTAATGATCTTTAAAATTTTTCATGGCACATTTAAAATCCTCTCCCAGCACACTGTTTGAAAATCACTGACCTAGATGCTGCAGACTCAGCCATGTACAAACCCTGCCCCAAACGTGCTCCAATCTGCAGGATTCTCACTGGAATCTCCTCCTGAGTGAGATGTTGGGATTGAAGAGAGCTCTAGAAATAAGAAGGGATTTCTTTTCTGTCTGAGAGCAACACCCCAGCTTCACCTATTCGTCCACTGAAGAAGGGCTGTACAGATGCATTCTGGAGCGTCCTGGAGGCACTATTTACTTGGAAAACCTGGAGACTGAAATATTTCTCTCATCCAAGTACTAACCAGGCCCGACCCTGCTTAGTTTCCGAGATCAGACAGAGACAGAAATATTTCTAGTTCCCTTCACCTCTGTGTTCCCTGAGCCTGATTGAGGCATTGTCCCTGGGGGCTGACTCAAACACAAAGCCAGGTGACACAAAGCCAGGTGTGGCTTGCATTTGTTTGGTTTTAGTGAAGAGGTAATTAAAATAAGGCATAGATAGGCATTGCCAGTAAATTTACTTTGCTAGGCTATCCTCCCTCCCCATACATACACTATGAATCAAGAATCAGCAGTGGGGCCTGGGGTGGTGGCTCACACCTGTAATCCTAGCACTCTGGGAGGCCAAGGCAGGTGGATTGTTTGAGCTCCAGAGTTCGAGACCAGCCTGAGCCAGAGCCAGACCCTGTCTCTAAACATAGCTGGACATCGTGCCAGGTGCCTGTAGTCCCAGCTACTTGGGAGGCTAAGGCGAAAGAATTGCTTGAGCCCAAGAGTTTGAGGTTGCTGTGAGCTATGATGTTATAGCACTCTACTGAGAGCAACAAAGTGAAACTGTCTCAAAAAAAAAAAAAAAGAATCAGCAGTGACCATGACATTTAAAGTAGTTCCAACCTCATTCTGCTGTTCCCCAACCCTTTGGGGAGAAGTGTCAGGGTGAGAAAAGACAGACTCTATGAAGATACCTTCCAACTGTGACCCCAGAGCTTTATACCCAAAGGGCACCATGCAGTTTTCTTTTTTTTTTTTTTCGAGACAGAGTCTCATTATGTCACCTTTGGTAGAGTGCGGTGTTGTCACAGCTCACAGCAACCTCAAACTCTTGAGCTTGAGAGATTCTCTTGCCTCAGCCTCCAGAGTTGCTGGGACCACAGGTGTCTGCCACAACGCCCAGCTATTTTTTGTTGCAGTTGTCATTACTGTTTAGGTGACCCAGGCCGGATTTGAACCCACCACCCTAGGTGTATGTGGCTGCCGCCCTACTCACTGAGTTATGAGTGTAGAGCCTAGGCAGCTTCCTCTTTTTTTTTTTTGATTTTTGGCCAGGGCTGGGTTTGAACTCGCCACCTCCGGCACATGGGACAGGCGCCCTACCCCTTGAGCCACAGGTGCCGCCGAGCTTCCTCTTAAGGTGCGCCTTGAAGGTGTTACCAGGGGAAAGTGAGATGATCAGATTTTCCTTTCAGGAAGAACCACTGGTCTATGAGGAGCTAGTGGTCTACAGGTAACTAAGGAGGGTGCCCCTCTAGGGTTTTAGTAAGAATGTGACAAAATGGGATCTGCATTTAAAAAGACCCACCCTTCTAGAAAGAGCTTGAAAGGTATAAAATGAGGAGAAAGTGGGGAGATTAAGGAAACTTGGATTCAGGATGGGAGGCGAGATCCGCCATGTCTTCCATCCGCTTCCTTAGCCAGCACTGCCACCAGCCCCTGCAACTGAGCCCGAGGGGGGAGACCGAGGACCTCCTTGCAGCCCCAGGGCCAGCCTCACTGCAGGGAGACCCAGGGGACAGCGGGGAGGACAGTGCTTTCTCCAGGTCAGAGGCCGATAATGACGAGCGACAGGACAGCGCCGCTAGCAGACCCCATCCTGCAGGTGGTAGGGTGTCCAAGGACAGAGCCGACCATTTCACCCTGCTTGGGGAGATTGGCTCTGTGCAAAGTCTCGGTAGCGTCCAGAAGGCCGCTGGGGACATTTTTGACATCCCGTCGGGCCAGAACGTTGTGGACCACGCCCTGTGTGTGGAGTGCACTGACAGTCTTCTCGGGCAGCTGGACACGGAGCTCGCCCTCACAGAAGCTGACCTTCAGAACTACCAGCGGTGTCTGGAGACCACAGGGGAGCGGACCGACGACAGGGACGCGCTGCAGAGGGAGCTGCGGGGCCTGCAGCTGGAGGAGGCGCGGCTGGCCCGGGAGCTGGAGGCGGTGGACAGGGACCACGCCGGGGCCGTGGCGGAGCTCGAGGCGGCCCGGGCGGAGACCGCGGAGCTGGAGCGGCAGGAGCGGCGGCACCTCGGGGACTGCCGCGCGCTGGAGTGGCAACAGCTGGAGCTGCTGGACGAGCTGGGCAGCGTGGAGAACCAGCTGGAGCGCGCGCGGGCCCAGCTGCGCCGGCTGGAGGACACCGACGTCTTCAGGGCCGCGTTTGAGATCCGAGAGGAGGGCGCCTTCGGGATCATCAACAACTTCAGGCTGGGCTGCCTCCCCGCCGTCCCCGTGGGCTGGAACGAGATCGGCGCCGCCTGGGGACAGACGGCGTTGCTGCTCCAGGCCCTGGCCACTGCCATTGGGCTGGAGTTTCAGAGGTACCGACTATTCCCCTGCGGAAGCCGCTCCTATCTGAAGTCCGTGGCCGGTGACGACCCCGACCTGCCCTTGTTTTGTACTGGCCTGCGGAATTCTTTCCTGGATGACAAATTTGACGACGCGATGGTGGCCTTCCTGGACTGCATGCAGCAATTCGCCGAAGCAGCTGGGAAGGGCGCGCAGGGGCTCTGCCTGCCCTACCGGATCCGCGCGGACAGAGGCCAGCTGGAGGACAGGGGGCGCAGCCGGGAGCGCTGCTCCGTCAGGATGCGCTCCAACACCGAGCGGCAGTGGACCAGGGCGCTCAAGTTCATGCTTGTGAATTTCAAGTGGAGTATCGCTTGGGCCTCCTTAAGATAACGTCAAAAGTAACTCTTGGCCCAGCATGATGGCTTGTGCCTGTAATCCCAGCACTTTGGGAGACTGAGGTGGGAGGATTGCTTGAGCTCAGAAATTTGAGACCAGCTGGGCAACATAGTGAGACCGCACCTCTAGAGAAAGTTAAAAATTACTGAGGGCTCTGCACCCGTAACACAGTGGTTATGAAGCTGGTGACATCCACCAAGGGTGGTGGGTTCAAACCCGGCCTCAGCCTGCTAAACAACAATGACGACTGCAACAAAAAAAAATACAGCTGGGAGTTGTGGCTGGTGCCTGTAGTCCCAGCTACTTGGGAGGCTGAGGCAAAAGAATCGCTTAAGCCCAAGGGTTTGAGGTTGCTGTGAGCTGTGATGTCTATAGAGAGTGACATAATGAGACTCTGTCTCAAAAAAAAAACAAAAAACAAAAAAAAACAAAAACAAAAAACTTCCCCCAAACAAAATATTTGGGGCCACTGTATAGTTAAATTTTGGGGTAAGAGGAGAATATCCAAAAATATATTTTGTTGTGATGTAGAATGTAAGCCTTGCCTCTTCATTCCTGAAAAATTTTCAATAAATTTCTACACATTCTCTAATGATCTAAAGTTAGAAGTGTGTCTTATTGGGCTGTATTGAGCTGTGTTGTTGAGATTAACTTTGAGAAGAGCCAGGTGCAATAGCTCATGCCCATGATCCTAGAACTTTGGGAGGCCAAGGTGGGAGGATCACTTGAGCCCAGGCCTTGGAGATTATAGTGAGCAACAGTGACACCACTGCCCTCCAGCCTGGACAACAGAGCAGACCCTGTTTCAGAAAGAAACAAAAAGGAAAAGAGAAGGGAAGGAAGAAAGAACCATTGGGGAAAAATTATGATTGTTCCACGACCTTTTAAAATATCATGTTAGGCCTGGTGCCTGTAGCTCAGCGGCTAGGTCGCCAGCCACATAACACCGGAGCTGGTGGGTCGAATCCAGCCCCGGTCTAACAAACAACAATAACAAATACAACCAAAAATTAGCTGGGTGTTGTGGCAGGCGCCTGTAGTCCTTGGGAGGCAAAAAAGGAGAAAAAATATCATGTTGGCACTATAAAAATTATCTAATAGATCAATTTTTTCTCTATTTTCAACATAGAGAACTGCAGAATGAAAACAAGCCAACAGGAGGAATTTTGTAAAAATGCAGATTGCGTTGTGGAATTCTACTTCTCCATGGCTATGGGAACAAAAGTTTAAGTTTCTCTTCTATAAAATGGAGATAATAGGCTCAGCGCCCGTAGCACAGTGGTTATGGTACCAGCCTCATACACTGAGGGTGGCAGGTTTGAATCCGGCCTGGGCCAGCTAAACAACAATGCCAACTGCATTGAATAATAGCTGATGTTTTGGCAGGTGCCTGTAGTCCCAGCTACTTGGGAGGCTTAGGAAAGAGAATTTCTTAAGCCAAAGACCTTGAGCTGACACCACAGCACTCTACCAAGGGCGACATAGTGAAACTCTGTCTTAAAAAAAAAAAAAAGTAAAATGGAGATAATAGTACTAATCCCATCTAACTGCTGCAGGGATTCGATAACACTTCTTTCTTTTCTTTTTTTTTGAGACAGAGTCTCATTTTGTCACCCTGGGTAGAGTGTCCTGGTGTCAGCCTCACTTATAGTAACCTCAAACTTTTGGGTGCAAGCAATCCCCCTGCCTTAGCCTCCCAAGTCTGGGACTATAGGAGCCTGCCATCATGTCTGGCTAAATTTTCTATTTTTACTAGAGACGGGGTCTCACTCTTGCTCAGGCTGGTCTCAAACTCTGGAGCTCAAGTAACTGTCACTCTCTGCCTCCAGAGTGCTAGGATCACAGGCGTGAGCCATGGCGCCCAGATGGAATTCAATGACACTTCAAGTGCTAGGTAAAGTACTTAGCACATGTTACTATCATTATTATTATTATGCAAACATAGTAAATATCCTTGATCTTAAACTTGTGTGATCTCATCTAAGTATTATATAGCATAAATTTCTGGATGGGGAATTGCTGGATGAACACATATAAATGTTTTCTAAGTTTTTAAAAATTTTCCAAATATTGCTCACCTAGACCTACCCTAGCCTCGCATTTGCAAATCCTAGGGTAGGAATACAAGTGGAGATCATCATACCATATGCGTAAATACCTAAAATAAATTGAGCTACAAACAGATCGATAAAAGATGTTCTGTCTTCCTACTCAGAGAAATATACCTTCATAACTACCTGGAAGGCTAGTTTCAAGTTCAGAGTTCATGGACACCTTGAAGTTCCAGTTCCAGGCTAGGCCATCCTGTGGGGCCACACCCCTGCGTGATCCCCCCCTTCTCTTCCTGGCTTTATTCCACAAGGCAAAGAGCTTTTGGGGGTTCTATGTGGACACATGAACTTCACACATGGCCCTGAGATCAGCTGCTCCCCAGGCCAGTGGTGTACACACCAGCAGCACAGGCCACCCTTGGGAAGAGGGAGCAGGGAAAGAGGTCTGTGCAGTCCCTGAGGCAGGCACTAGGGCGCTTGTGCAGACCAGGCAGGACCTAGAAATCTGCAGCAAGGTCTAGAAGAGGAGGGTTCTGAAGGGGCCTGTTGTCTTGACTCCATGGAGTCTGCCCCGGTGGGGAGGGCTGTGGCAGGTGTGGGCCAGATGGAGTCCTCTGCAATACAGGGAGGCCCCTCTTGTCCAAGTTTAAGGGTGGTATTGGCTTTATTAATTTATAGTCTTTATAGTCTTATCAAAAAAGCCTGTTCTATCACATTACACTTAACACAGAAGAATATCAACATTTAAAAATATTTACTAATCAACTACATGGAAGAAAGCTCAGTGTTATCTCAACTTGACTTTCTAGAAATATTATTAAGAATTTTGGGCCAGGGGCAGTGGTTCCTACCTACAATCCCAGCACTTGGGAGGCCGAGGCAGGTGGATTGCCTGAGCTCATGAATTTGAGACCAGCCTGAGCAAGAGTGAGACCTCGTCTCTAAAAAATAGCTGGATGTTGTGGCGAGTACCTGTAATACCAGTTACTTGGGAGGCTGAGGCAAGAGGATGGCTTGAACCCCAGAGTTTGAGGTTGCTGTGAGCTAAGATGCCATGGCACTCTACCAAGGGTGACCAAGTAAGACTCTGTCTCAAAAAAAAAAGAAAGAAAGAAAGAAAGAATTTTGGCATTTACTAGGTATGTGGATTTCCTCTTTACTGGACAAAGGCCATTTTAATTTTGATTTATTTTTTCTATTGAATTGTAAAGCTTTTTATATATTAGGGTTATCAATAATCTGCCATATACATAGCAAAGATTTTTTTCCCTTGGTTTTCCATTTGATCATATTTATAATAGGGTTGGTCATCTAGAAATTTTTTTTTTTTTATTTTTTTGAGACAGAGTCTCACTATGTCGCCCTCGGTAGATGCCATGGTGGCGCAGCTCACAGCAACCTCCAACTCCTGGGCTTAAGCAATTCTCTTGCCTCAGCCTCCCGAGTAGCTGGGACTATAGGTACTTGCCACAATGCCCGGCTATTTTTTTGTTGTAGTTGTCATTGTTGTTTAGCTGGCCTGGGTTGGGTTTGAACCCACTAGCCTGGGTGTATGTGCCTGGTGCCACAACCACTGTGTTATGGGTACTGAGCTCATCTAGAAGTTTTTATTTTTAATTTTTATGTGGTTAATATTGGTAGTGTTTTCTTTTTCTTTCTTTCCTTTTTTTTTTTTGAGACAGAGTCTCAAGCTGTTGCCCTGGGTAGAGTGCTGTGGCATCACAGCTCACAGCAACCTCCAACTCCTGTGCTCAAGCGATTCTCCTGCCTCTGCCTCCCGAGTATCTGGGACTACAGGCACCCGCCACAACACCTGGCTATTTTTTGGTTGCAGCTGTCGTTGTTTGGGTTGGGTTTGAACATGCCAGCTCAGGTGTGTTTCTGGTGCCTTAGCTGCTTGAGCCACAGGTGCCGAGCCATGGGTAGTGTTTTCATTTATGGTTTCTGGGGTTTGCGTCATGGTGGGAAAGATAGTCCTCACTCCCAGATTATAAAATTATATGCAAAATAACATAAAATCATATTATTTTGTTTCCTCGTAGACACTTGCAGTTTCACTGTTTCTACATTAAAATAATGAATCCATCCGGAATTTATTTTAATGTAAGATTTGATTTAAGGTTCATGCTTTCTTTTGTTCCAGATAGTAAGCTCATTGACCTAATTGCTTTATTAAATCATCCAGGAGCCTTTGGTGTGGATAGTCTCTATAAACATGTGTTAGCTCCTTAACACTCTAAACTCCTCAAGGACAGGACCATGCCTTTCTTCTCATGGAATCCCAGTGGCAACTGGTAGATCTGAAGTACTAGACAAATTTTTGGAGGTAAAGTGGAGAGCTTGCTGTGTCATCTAGAGAAAGAGGAAATAGTTCTTGGGAACATTAAGTGAAATAATACTTCGGAAGTTCTCAGAATAGCACTGACACATACTTAGGTGCTATGATGATTCTTTTGTTTAGGACTAAAAAAGTGATATCTCATATTTACACAATAGTATTAACAAGATAAATAAAGAAGGCCGGGCACGGTAGCTCACGCCTGCAATCCTAGCACTCTGGGAGGCCGAGGCGGGTGGATTACCTGAGCTCACAGGTTCAAGACCAGTCTGAGCCAGAGTAAGACTTCATCTCTAAAAACAGCCAGGCATTGTGGTGGACATCTATAGTCTCAGCTACTTGGGAGGCTGAGGCAAGAGAATCGTTTGAGCTCAAGAGTTTGAGTTTACTGTGAACTGTGATGCCATGGCACTCTACTGAGGGTGACAAAATAAAAAAATATATATATATACAAAGAGAAGAGTGGCCAGGCATGATGGCTCATGCCCATAATCTCCACACTTTGGGAGGGCAAGGCAGGATGATTGTTTGACACCAGGAATTCAAGACCAGCCTGGACAACGTGGTGAGACCCATCTCATATATATATGTATTTATATATATATATTTAGCTAGGCATGGTGGCAGGTGCCTATAGTCTCAGTTACACTCAGGAGGCTGAAGAAGGAAAATCACTTGAGCTTAGAAGTTTGAGGCTATAGTGAGCTATGATTAAGTAACTCCCCTTCAGCCTGAGTAACAGAGCAAGATCCTGTCTCTGAAAAAGAAAAACAAAAAGGAGAATGATTTTTATTGTTCTGGCCAAAAAGCTCCTTTGTTCCTTTCTGGTTTCAAGGCATTAGTCACATCTTCCTTTCCATGTTCTCCATTTCCCCAAATCAAACAGTGGCTACTCTGTCTCAATAAAAGAAAAAAAGGGGAGGGGGTAAATAATAATACTTAGATCAAAGAGTTACTGAGAGGCTGAAGTGAGATAATACTTGCAAAACCCATAGAAACACACTGGCCCATAGTAGCAATGACAAGGAACAATTTTCCCCCCAATGTTTCTATTTTTAAATCTTCAATAATGGAATTAACATGGCTAAAAAATGCTAAGAAAGAGAAATAGTTGTTAACGTTTTGGTTCAGAGACTCCTTTAAGAATGTGATAGTGGGCGGCGCCTGTGGCTCTGTGAGTAGGGCGCTGACCCCATATACCGAGGGTGGTGGGTTCGGACCCAGCCCTGGCCAAACTGCAACAAAAGCCGGGCGTTGTGGCGGGTGCCTGTGGTTCCAGCTACTGGGGAGGCTGAGGCAAGAGAATCGCCTAAAGCCCAGGAGCTGGAGGTTGCTGTGGGCTATGATGGCACAGCACTCTACCAAGGGCAATAAAGTGAGACTCTGTCTCTATAAAAAAAAAAGAATGTGATAGTATGGAACAAACAAGTCATAAATGTCAAAATAATAACTGATATACTTAGAAGATATTTGTCTTATTTGACTTGGCACAGTAGCTCACACAGTAATTCTAGCACTTTGGGAGGCCGAGGTAGGAGGATCCCTGGAACTCAAGAGTTCCAGACCTGGGCCAGGTGTGGTGGCTCACGCCTGTAATCCTAGCACTTGGGAGGTCGAGGTGGGTGGATTGCCTGCGATCACAGGTTCAAGACCAGTTTGAGACAGAGCGAGACCTCATCTCTGAAAAAATAGCCAGCATTGTGGTGGGCACCTGTAGTTCCAGCTACTTGGGAGGCTGAGGCAAGAGAATCACTTATGCCCAGGAGTTTGAGGTTGCTGTGAGCTGTGATGCCATGGCACTCTACCAAGGTGTGATAAAGTGAAACTCTGTCTCAAAAAAAAAAAGAGTGCCAGACAAGTCTGAGCAAGAGGCAGATCCTGTCTCTACTAAAAATAGAAAAATTTGCCAGGAGGATTGATTGAACCCAGGAGCTTGAGGTTGCTGCGAGCTAGGCTGATGCCACGGCACTCTAGTCTGGGAGACAGGGTAAGACTCTGTCTCAAAAAAATAAAAGAGAAAAAAGGATGTTTCTGTTACTGAAACCTAAATGAAAACAAAGTAAAATAACCATCCTCCACTTAATATAAGGGAAACATGATATCATCAATACATCTATTGGGAGGAAGATGTGGGACTTTCAGTCCAGATGTGTGAATAAAGGTCTTTTCGTACATTTCTAAAGTGATATAAATTATAACATTTTAGGAGAATAATTTGACAGTGTCTGTGCAAATTTTGAATGAACTTTCTTATGTTGGTTAATTTCCATACACCAGGTGGATTTCTAGGAAGCCTGAAATATTTTTATGTTACTATGAAAATAGACAGTAATTTGTTCATCAGATACTTCAGAGTATCTGGGCCGGGCTCAGTCCTCGGATCGCTCTCTGGCTCTCTCTCACACACACACTCACACACACACATAGTGAAAAAGGCAATAACACTGCTCTCAAAGACTCAGTGCCAAGACAGAAAAGAGACACAGATAATTACCATGACTTCAAGTTAATGCTATGAATTAAAAGAAAGCAGGTTCAGGAAGGAGAAGATAGGCAGGGCTGGCCTGGAGGGGTTGTCTTAGGAGACCTGGTGGGAAGGCTTCTCTGAGGGAAGCAAGGGCGCCACCCAGAGGAAAGTCTGGGACAAGAAAACCGGCTCTTCATAGAAACAGCCTGAAGGTGAACAAAACAGTTCACCATGTATAGAGATGGGGAGAGGGGAAAAGACATTACTGTACGATATACAGTATATAGCACAAGTATGTGGACACCTATGTTGATTTGAATATTTTTTTTGAGATAGTCTCAAGCTGTCACGCTGGGTAGAGTGCTATAGCAGAGGAGCTCACAGCAATCTCCAACTCAGGCTTCAGTGATCCTCTTGTCTCAATCTTTCTATTTTTTAGTAGGGATAGGGTCTTGCTTTTGCTCAAGAATGTCTCGAACTCACGAGCTCAAGCAATCCACTCACCTTGGTCTCCCAGAGTGCTAGGATTACAGGTGTGAGCCACCATGCCCAGCCAGGATTTGAAAATTTTTTATAATTTGGAATTAATTTTTAGCTGATAAACTACATTTTTAATGAATTTAATCCACAATTTAATAATGGGTAAAAATTATATCTGTGCATATAATGCATGGTATGTGTAAAATTCCTGAAGTTATATGAACTCTTTCCCCAATACGCACAAAATCTGCACACATTTTGCATGCCCACATCAAAGGAAGAGTTCCTAATACACAAGGTGGGAAAAGAAGAAAAGAGAATAGATAGGTCATGTGTTTCCGAGCTGCATGGGCAAATCTCAGTGTATATTCTGTTCTCTGAACAGTTAAAACTCTTGGGAAGAATTCTTGGTTTTCTTTTTTTTTTTTTTTGCAGCTTTTGGCAGGGGCTGGATTTGAACCCGCCACCTCTGGCATATGGGACTGGCATCCTACTCCTTTGAGCCACAAGTGCCACCCTTCAGGAAGAATTCTTTTTTTTTTTAATTTATTTATTTTTATTGTTAAATCATAGCTGTGTACATTAGTGCAATCAAGGGGTACAATGTGCGGGTTTCATATACAATCTGAAATATTCTCATCAAACTGTTCAACGTAGCCTTGGGAAGAATTCTTAAGGCTGATTACTGTGGAGCTTCAGAGTCACATAAGAACATTTTAATTTGGTTTCGTGTGTGAATTGGCGTCCAAGGAGAGAACATGTTGATTGTATTGGTTATCTGACAATTCTAGAGTTTCTGAGTTTGGGGGCATGAATTTGTTCATGAGAGTGCATGCACAAGTAGAGAGTCCAGGTCACAAAGCCAAGGACAATCCAGGTCAACCAGACTCCTTCTAGGCCCCCTGGAGCAGCCCATGGCATCCTGGGTTGCAATAGTATTGCTCCAGTAAAAGCCACTGTCTCAGGCTGATGTGAAGATTAGATAAAATATCATGTGTAAAGAGCTCAGTATGGTGCTTGAGCAGACAAGGTCCTCAATGGTGTTAATTTTGTCCACTTGTCCTTAACTGCACATCACAGATCCCTGCACTCAAGAGTTTGTAATAGTCTCTGAGAGAATCGGTTGTTTAATAGAGACTACAGAAAAATATACAATGCAAAGTGAAACAATAATATAAGAAGGCCAGGCACGGTAGCTCACACCTGTAACCCTAACACTCTGGGGGGCTGAGGTGGGTGGATTGCCTGAGCACAGGAGTTCAAGACCAGCCTGAGCCAGAGTGAGACCTCTGTCTCTAAAAATAGCAGGTGTTGTGGCAGGCGCCTGTAGTCCCAGCTACTTGGGAGGCTGAGGCAGGAGGATTGCTTGAGCCCAAGAGTTTGAGGTTGCTGTGAGCTGTGACACCACGGCACTCTACCTAGGGCAACATAATACAATTCTGTCTCAAAAAAAGAAAAAGATTAGAAAATAAAATTTCATGACATGTAAGATTTATGTGATATTCAAATGTCAGTGTTCACAAAGTTTTATTGGAATGTAGGTACCCTTATTCATTTCAGAGTCAATTTTATATATTTCTCACTGTAATGGCACAGTTGAATAGCTATGCCAAAGGCCACATAGCGTCCAAGCCTAAAATATTTGCTGTCTGGTCTTTAACAGATAGCAAATATTGCTGACTTTGGCATTAAATCCAAGCCCCAATTTTTAATTATTGTATTAAAAAGACATAAAATTACTCTGTCAAATCGCTATAAAGTTTACTCTCAACTCTTGTACTTATTTGTACAATGGCAAGTGCAAAATCACGGTCATAGGAAAGAGCTTGGTGTGGTGTAGGCCAACGGACACAAACTTGCCTGCCAGGGCAGAGTTCCCACCAACAGGTGTCTTTGGCTTACATGGTGTTTTTAAATGAATGTGAATTCTATGTTAGCATTTTGGGCATGAGTGATTTTTTTTTTTTTTTAAATCCAGATTACTGATTTAAGAAAAGTCTGAAAACTTGGGCACCGGGATCCACACAGGAATGCAACAATCTCCTGGGGCTGAGGAACATCATCCTTCAGGAAGGGGGGTGTGCGGGTGCCCTGGTCCCCTGCAGTGCTCCCGCAGCACCAGCACTTGCATCCCTGAGAGCCTTGGGGGCTTCCACTCATGGCAGAGGGTGAAGGGGAGCCCGTGTGTGCAGAGATCACAGGGCAAGAGAGGAAAGCAAAGACAGGAGAAGGGTGCCAGGGTCTTAACAAACAGCTCTTCAGGAGCTAACAGAGCAAACACTCACTGGGTACCAGGACAAGAGCACTAAGCCTGCCCCCATGACCCAAACTCCTCCTGCCAGACCCCACCTCCAACATTAGGGATCAAATTGCAATGTGAGACCTGGTGCGGCCAAACCATAGCAATGTGTTAAGACAAAACAAGACGACTCTGTAATCACATCTGAACATAGACAAAACATGAACATTGTCCAAGCCACAGAAATGACCAGACAACCCCTATCTTGGCTAATATGGGTGGCTGCTGCTTCTTTAAATGGAAGCTTTTCCCTCCCTTTGTTCTTCTTCTTTTGTAGGTAAGAATTATTATTTTTTTGTGTGTGTGGTTTTTGGCCGGGGCTGGGTTTGAACCCGCCACCTCTGGCATATGGGACCGGCACCCTACTCCTTGAGCCACAGGCGCTGCCCTGTAGGTAAGAATTATTAAGATAGCTAATTAGGGAATTACTCCTGCTTCCTGAAAGCATCCAATCTACAGCAAAGCCCTGCTGCCTTAAACCCACCCCAATAACATAGTACAAGCCCTGTAGGCCCTGCAGCGCCCTCTACCCCCCATCTGCTCTTCCCCACTGCGCATTCTCTCCCACCGTAACAGGTAATAAACCCACTTGTTCAACTATAGGTGCATCTCTTGTGGCCTTTGGCTAGAAAGTATTCTCAGGAAAATGAGCCAAGTGACCAGTTATAAATGCTTTGAGTCTCTCAACGAGAAGCCCAGAGCCTTCTTGCAGTCAGACATAGTTTAACACAACCCTTCTGCAGTTGCAGACCATTTAACTCAGCTACTTTGGGTTTAGCGACTCCCAAGCAGTTGTTGTCCAATACACGTCATAAGGCCTAACAGATTTGACAAACCTAAATGGGTGACTCTGAATTGTCTGGACACCTCGGTCAGTGTGGGCATGGGGGCAAAGTTTGCTAGGGCAACAGGGGCAGCATGCAGGGCTGCTCCTGGGGGGGCTCCACTCCCACCGCCTGCAGTGAGAAGGGAAACCCCTGGAATTGTGCGAACAGCACCCCAGGATTTGACAAAGCATTGGGTGAAACGTAGCTAGGGAAATTAAGAGTATGAACCAAAGGGCATCTGAATGGTCGGCCAGTCTAGAATGCTTAACTGCTGAGATGAGGAATGCGAAAATATCTTCATAAAGGAAAACACAACTTCCAAACCTCTCCTGCTGCCATGGCAATGGGAGCTCGTGAATGATGCAATTGTAGAGGCAGCTGGACACTCACGCACAGGAGTGTTGGGAGCTTGGGCTGGGGTAGAGGGAAGAGTGAGGGCAAGATCCCACCAGGAGGGAAATGGTAACCAGGCAAGGGAAAATGTGTGCTCATCCTGGTAACAAAAATATAGTCGGTCACAGCTGTGAGCTGCAGGAGACGGGAAAAGGGAGTGAGCATATTTTATTTGTACATGATGTCTTTCATCAGATTTTATTAAAACACACTTCACTATCATTAATTCATCTCTCCAGCACCACACTGAGGGTGCAGTGACTCCATTTATAGGCAGAATTGTCAGCTCAGTGACTCATGGTCAGGAGGAAAAGGAACGGTACGAATAAAATGTTCCACAGCAACTGGCCCCAGCACTAAACACTGCAGACTCATGGGAGATGCTTCCCTACCAACATTTCTCTAACTTTGTTACAATTTAACATTCAAAGAAAACTCTTCTCTCAGAATGGAACAAACTGAAACCAGTTCGTGAATCTTGGTGGAAGGCATGGAGAAGTTGGAAATTCAATCAAAATGCAAAATTATAATGCAATAATTAGAATATATGTGCCAGGTATTTTAGGAGGGAGGACTTTCTAGCTGTTGTGTCCATCGATGTGGCCGGTGACGAGCTCTGGTCGCTGCCGACAACAGGCGCTTGCTCACTCAATGCTTGTGTGACAGCGGCACTCAGTAAAGGGAGGGCAACTGTCATCCAAGCTGGCCTGTTGATGTCTTCTCAGTTCAGAGCGTGCTAAGCAACTCCATCAAGTCCTGTGTTCAGGGACATTCTCCTGTGACTTACGTGGTCACTAATAGTCTCTTGTTCACGCAGCATATATTTTCCAAGTGTATTAAGCGCTAGCAGCTGCACCGGATGCTCGGCATCCAGAGTTGTTGAATATCCAGCACTGGCACCGTTGATTTTAGTCTGTTGTAAGAAACAGATGTCAAACAACTCACACATGGGAATTAACTTAAAATGGCAATAAGGACTGTGAAAGAGCCTGGGGCAGGGGAAAAGAAGAGAACAGAAAGAGGACAGCCACCTGAGCAAAGGAGACGGGGGCTAGAGAAGCAGGTAGAGGTAGGCCAGGCCAACCTTTGTAGCTGGGGTGGGGGGGTTGTGGGATTTGAGCTTCTTTTCTTTTTTGAGACAAGTCTCGCTTTGTCACCCAGAGCGACATGGCCTCAGCCTAGCTCACAGCAACCTCAAACTCCTGGGCTTAAGTGATCCTCCTGTCTCAGCCTCCTGAGTAGCTGGGACTACAGGCATGCAGCACCAGGCCCAGCTAATTTTTCAGTTTTGAATAGAGATGGGGGTCTTGCTGTGCTTAAGCTAGTCTTGAACTCCTGACCTCAAGGGATCCTCCCACCTCAGTCTCTCAGAGTGCTAGAATTATAGACATGTGCCACCACGCCCAGCCTGAGCTTCTTTTTTTTACTGTGTGTATTTAAGATGTTTTTATATGAGGTTTTTATATACATATACATAGTTTGTTTATTTGTGTATTTATTTGTTTTTGAGATAGATGTCACCCTGGGTAGAGTGCCATGGCCTCAGCCTCGCTCATAGCAACCTCAAACTCCTGGGTTAAGCAATCCTCTTGCCTCAGCCTCCCAAGTAGCTGAGACTACAGGCACCCACCACAATGCCCAGAAAATTTACTCAGCCACTCTTGTTCAGTCTAGTTTCAAAAATCTTGATCTCAAATGATCCTCCTGCCTTGGCCTCCCAGAGTTCTAGGATTATAGGTGTGAACCACGGCCTGGCCAACATATAAATAGTATAAATAATTACTATAGTCAAGCCAATAATGTATTCATCATTTTATATATAGTAGAACCTCTGTAAGTGGACCACCCAAGGGATTGGAACTAACTGGTGGTTAACATAAAGAAATAGGTGCACTGTACTGATATGTATATGTGATATGTCCAGTCCATAAAAATTAGGTCAATTTATGGAGGTGGTCACGGCAGGAAGGTGGAGGTTCTACATATAGTAGTTACCTTTATTGTGTGTGGTAAGAACCGCTAAAATGTACCCTCTTATCCAACTTCCAGTATGCAATCCAGTATTGTTAACTATAGTCCTGGTACATTAGACCTCCAGACTTACTAATTCTACATAACTACTCCTTTGTACACTTTGACCTACATCTCCCTTCTCTTTCCCCTACCCCAACATCACCTCCACCTCTGAGAAGCACCACTCTACTCTTTTTATATATATTCAACTTTTTCTAGATGTCACATATAAAAGAAATCAGTCAGTATTTTTATTTCTGTGTCTGGGTTATTTTACTTAGCACAATGTCTTCCATATTCATTCCTGTTGTTACAAATGGCAGAATCTTATTTTTAAAGGCTGAGTAATATTCCATTTTCTTTAGGCATTTGTTGATGAACCTGAGTTGTTTTTACGTCTTGGCTTTTTTGTGAATAATGCTGGTTGTGCCGATATCTCTTTGAGATACTGATTTCATTTCCTCTGAGTAGATGACCTTTAAGGTCAGAGCAGTGGACCCCAGTCTGAGAAACAAGCTGATGAATGCACATCTCTCAGGCTATTGTCAAAGTCCCAAGTCATTTCCACTGAGCCTACTGCCACACTCTTTGAAGGAACCATGGTGAAATTTGAAAAACTAACAGCAAACAGTCCAGGTATGAAGTGGCTCACATCTGTAATCTTAGAACTTTGGGAGGCCAAGGCAGGAGGATCTCTTGAGGCCAGGAGTTCGAGACCAGCCTGGATAACATAGCAAGACCCCATCTCTAAATTTTTTTTTTTTTTAATTAGCTGATATGGTGGGATGTACTTACAGTCCTAGGTACTCAGGGGGCTGAGGCAGAAAAATCACTTAAGCCCAGGAATTTAAGGCTGAAGAGAGCTATGATCATACCACTGCACTCCAAGCTGGGCAACAGAGCCAGACCCTGCCTCTAAAAAAAAATAATAGCAAGTAAAAATAGCCTCCATTGGGTGGCGCCTGTGACTCAGTGGGTAGGGCGCTGACCCCATATACCAAGGATGGTGGGTTTGAACCCGGCCCCTGCCAAACTGGAACAAAAAAATAGCCAGGCATTGTGGTAGGCACCTATAGTCCCAGCTGCTCGGGAGGCTGAGGCAAGAGAATCGCCTAAGCCCAGGAATTGGGGGTTGCTGTGAGCTGTAACACCATAGGAGTCTAATGAGGGTGATTAAGTTTGACTCTGTCTCAAAAAAAAAAAAAAAAAAAAAATAGCCTCCATTTATAACAGCAGCACAAGTCAGTCATATGTTTGGAAGCCCTGCACATTGCCAGGCACCTCACCTCACCTCGCCTTATTACACATATTGACTCATTAAATCTCCATTAAGTCTATAAGATAAGTGCTATTTTTACCTCTTCATAGATAGGGGTTGAGGCATGAAGAATGTTAAGTAACTTTACCAAAGTTACAAAGCAAGTGTGGGAAACATAATCAAGTCCCAACAGGCTGGCTTTCAAACCAGTGGAGGGGATTAGAATATCACCTCCAAATATGCCATGTTGGCGTAAGGATTATTTTGAGTTGAAGGCACTTGAGAATCAACAGATGCAGGAAGAGTTCTTCTTATCTGTCTAAAAGCAGGTCATAAATCTCTTGTGCAGGCTCTCCAGGCCCCTAAAGCTAGTCTCACCAATGGAAACGCACCCTCCACGTTGAGATGAGGCTGGGAGTGGTGGCTCATGCCTGTGATCCCAGCATGTTGGCAAGCCAAGGTGGAAGGATCCCTTGAGCTCAGAAGTTTGAGACCAGCCTGAGCAAGAGTGAGAGCCCATCTCTACTAAAACTAGTCAAAACTAGCCTGTTGTAGTGGTGGGTGCCTATAGTCCCAGCTACTTGGGAGCTTGGAAGGCTGGGGCAAGAGGATCACTTGAGCCCAGGAGTCTGAAGTTGCTGTGAGCTCTGATGCCACAGCACTCTACCCATGGCAACAGAGACCCCGACTCAAACACACACACACACAAAACCACACTGATATGAGCTTGCATAAACAAACTTTACTACAATAGCCTTTTGTCTTTCTTACTAGCCTCCTTGTTTGTTTCCTAGTCACGTCCCCACAATTGATTATCCTTCAAGCCCCATATCCTTTGGTTAAAATGGTATATAAGCCCCCAAGTCTAATTGCTTCTTCAAGTTTCACTTCTTTTCTGTGAACTCTTATGCATGTAAATATGAATAAAAGTGGTACTCTTTCCTCTATTGTCTTTTGTTAGTTTTATTTGCAGGCCCCAGGAACTGAAACTCAGAAAACAGAGAAAAAGCTTTCCCTGTCTGACAGCAGTAATGGGAGTCTAGACCACAGAGGGATTAGTCAGGCCACTCGACCACGTGGCTGCTCTGAGATTCAGATAGCTGGCACCCTAGATCTCAAACCACTATGAAAGTAATTCGGTGATGCTAATGACCACCAAGTAAAGCTATACTTCAAACATAGTTCAAAAACTAATACCCTTTCAAAATCCATTTGGATTCTGTTCTCACAACTCTGGTTTCCTTGTTATTGGTGAAGAAAATTCCTGCAGAGACCAAAGAGAGCTTGTTCTGGCTCCACGTGCGTGCCAGACACCCTCCCTTCTAGGGCCTGTTCTCTGTCTCCCAGTGTGTTGAGCTGGAGAAGCCTTGAATCCAGAGCTCAGGAACCAACACTAGGCCAGGGTCAGGTGGTCACTTCAGGGGCTCTCCTGGGAGGTCCGGCCTTCCCCAGAACCTGCTTCTCCCTCTATTTATGTGCCTGGGCTCAGCGCCTGTAGCTCAGTAGCTAGGGTATCGGCCACATACACTGGAGCTGGTGGGTTCCGGCCTGGCCCAGGCCTGCCAAACAATAATGACAACTACAACAACAAAATAGCCGGGCATTGTGGCGGGGCCAGCTACTTGGGAGGCTGAGGCAAGAGAATCACTTAAGCCCAAGAGTTTGAGGTTGCTGTGAGCTGTGACGTCACAGTACTCTACTGAGGGTAACATAGTGAGACTCTGTCTCAAAACAAAAGCAAAAACAAAAATATTTATGTGCCTGCCTCTGGGCCTGGATGTGATACTTCTTTTTAGCTTGTCTGCCTCTTGCTTGCACCAGGCACCTTTGATGGAGCTCTGACCTTCTGTCCCACAGCCACAGCTGACTCAGGATGAACCTAATGCCTGTCAGTCCTGATCCAGCAGTGACTGTCAGCAGGGCTGAAACTTCCAGCTCTTTAAAAAAACAACAGGGTGGACTTCATAGAGTTTTAGGCTAGACGTTCTCCAAGTGCAGTCAGCTCCCCAGGAAACTTGTTAGAAATTTTCAGCCCCAGGCCAACGCCTGTGGCTCAGTGGGTAGGGCTGCTGGTCCCATATACCGAGGGTGGCAGGTTTGAACCCAGCCCCGGCCAGCTGAAACAACCATGACAACTGCAACAACAACAAAAAAAGCCAAGTGTTATGGCAGGTGCCTGTAGTCCTAGCTACTCAGTCCCAGGCTGAGGCAAAAGAATTGCTTAAGCCCAAGAGTTGGAGGTTGCTGAGAGCTGTGATGCTACGGCACTCTTCTGAGGGCAACATAGTGAGACTCTGTCTCAAAAAAAAAAAAAAAAGAAAGAAAGAAATTTTCAGCCCTGCCGAGTGGTGGCTCATACCTATAATCCCAGCTCTTGGGAGGCTGAGGCGGGTGGATTGCCTGGACTCATGAGTTCGAGACCAGCCTGAGCAAGAGTAAAACCTCATAGCTATAAAATAGCTGGGCCTTGTGATGGGCACCTGTAGTCCCAGCTACTCGGGAGGCTGAGGCAAGAGGATCACTTGAACCCAAGAGTTTAAGGTTGCTGTGAGCTAAATCGCCATGGCACTCTTCCAAGGGTGACCAAGTGAGACTCTGTCTCAAAAAAAAGAGAAATGTTCAGCCCCATCTGAGACTTTCTGACTCAGAAACCTTTAGGATGACCTCCTACGGGTTGCTGGTGAATGCTACTTTTTCAGAGACACTGATCCCACTAAGCTCAGCAAACTGTGACCTGGGGGCCAAATCTAGCCCACCACTTTTTTTTTGTGCAGCTTCCAAGCTAAGAATACTTTTTATATTTTCAAATGATTGGAGGAAATCAAAAGGAGAATAATATTTTGGGACATACAAAAATTATTTTAAATTCAAATTCTGGTACCCATAAATAAAGTTTTTTTTTTTTTGTAGAGACAGAGTCTCACTGTACCACCCTTGGATAGAGTGCCATGATGTCACACAGCTCACAGCAACCTGTAACTCTTGGGCTGAGGCGATTCTCTTGCCTCAGTCTCCTGAGCAGCTGGGACTACAGGCATCCGCCACAACACCTGGCTATTTCATAAATAAAGTTTTATCTGACACCAGTTATTTACATATGATCTGTGGCTGCTTTCAAATTATAAGGGCAGAATCGGTAAATTGTAGCAGATACCTTAGGGCCTAAAATATTTACCATCTAGCCCTGTCTTGAAAAAGTCTATTGACCCCTGCTCTGGGGTTTTGCAACTGCAAAACTGTTTTGCAATTCTCCGTGTTTGCTGAGGTTGTGGCAGCTGTCAGCTGCACCCCCAACACAAGCTGGTTACACAGAGGGAAAACAGTCATCCCAGGGTTTGCCATGCAGAATCCATTTCTGTGCCACCAAGTTAAATTATTTTGTGTCTCTAAAAAAGGCTAAAAATGGCACTGTGATTTAGAAAAATTTCAAATGACCCATTCAGTCCCATATCCAAATAAATAAATCTGGTCTCTGCAACCTGAAACTTTTGCTTTCTTTTTTTTTTTTTTAGAGACAGAGTTTTATTTTTTCACCCTCAGTAGAGTGCTGTGGTGTCAGAGCTCACAGCAACCTCCAACTCCTGGGCTTAGGCAATTCTCTTGCCTCAGCCTCCCAAGTAGCTGGGACTACAGACACTTGCCATAACACCTGGCTATTTTTTTGTTGCAATTCAGCTGGGTCTGGCTTTGAACCCGCCACCCTTGGTATATGGGGCCGGCGCCCTACTCACTGAGCCACAGGTGCCATCCAAGATGGAACCATCATTATATGTAATCTGTGAATGACCAAAATGTCATTCTGCAGCTCATGACCGTACATTATTAACCTTGTGAAGCTGAATTCCAGTCCAATTGCATTATTCTCTGCGTGTGTGTCAACATAAAGGGACAGAGTCTAGAAGAAGGAACCTAGAAGGGGTTAGATAAATTGATATTATTTATCCATCATTATTCAGTGCAAAGAAACACGAATTTGGCCGAGAGGAAACTGGTCACCAGAAAAACTGACCCCAAGTCAGGTCACTTGGTCTGATAAGAACACATCTATTTATGGAGAAAACAAGTAAATTGAACTGTCTTGGAATCTCAAAGAGGGGATATACTGGAATATACCCTCCCAGACGGCCCTTCCCAGGGATCCCAGTAACAATGTCCAGGGTTTAATAGACATGACAGCAGGGGACATGGAGACTGGACCACAGTCTCAAGCCCAGCCTCCTTCTGAAAGAGAAACCAGACAGATAAAGTGATTTGTCCAGATGCCCAGAGCCTGGGAGAAGTGAAACCAGGATGGGCTCTGAGAGCACATGTAGTGAGAATAAGATGGAATCAGTCAGGCTAGGGCTGAGGTGACATAGTCTGTCTTTATTGTTTACTTACATGACCTTCACCTCATGTCTCACATTCTTATTTTGTAAATTCAGCTATAGTCTAAAAGTGTAACACCTTAGCTCAGGTGTTAGGGTGATGGCCACATGTACCAGGGCTGGTGGGTTCAAACCCAGCCAGAGCCAGCGGAAGCAACAATGACAACTGCAACCAAAAAAATAGCCAGGTGTTGTGGCGGGCGCCTGTAGTCCCAGCTGCTTGGTGGGCTGAGGCAAGAGAATTGCTTAAGCCCAAGATTTTGAGGTTGCTATGAGCTGTGACCCCACGGCACTCTACCTAGGGTGACAGCTTGAGATGTAAGCACTCAAATTTGTACAAATAATCAACACATTGAATCCCACAAAGGCATAAATGTATCCATGATCTATGTATATATGACTTGATAAAAAAAAAAAAAGAGAGAGAAGAGTTAAGTATTGTTTTTTAAGATAATGGTTAACATGGTTTTTATGACCAGGCATTGCTCATGCTTCTAATCCTAACACTCTGGGAGGCCGAGGTAGGTGGATAGCTTGTGCTCATGAGTTCAAGTTTCGGACCAGTCTGAGCAAAAGCTAGACCCCATCTTTACTAAAAATAGAAAAACTGAGGCAAGAGGATTGCTTGAGCCCAAGAGTTGGAGGTTGCTGTGAGCTAGGATGCCATGACACTCTACCCAGGGCAACAGCTTGAGACTGTCTCAAAAAAAAAAAAAAGTTTATAAACAAGGTTTTTCCTTTGAACTTTTATGTATGAAACTATGGTTTTGGAAGTGGAAGAACAGAACAGTCTCAGGGACGCTACTCACACTGTTCTCCAGATACCTGGCCTTCTGACAAAGTTTGGTGGAGCTACCCCCGTCTCTGCATATGGGCTGACAGTGACAGGTGCCTGGACCTTCTTCACCTGGTAACAGCACCAAGTTCATAGACTGGCAGGTGTAACTGCTTTGGGGACATTTCTTCAGACTTGGAGGCCAAGAAAGGGAAGGGCCTGGGAGGCCCCTGCTCTAGGGGAGGTAAAATTATGTGGTATGTGGTAGCATCAGATATGATAAATAAAAATTTTTTTTTTGAGACAGAATCTCACTCTATCACCTGGACTAGAGTGCGCACAGCAAACTCAAACTCCTGGGTTCAAGCAATCCTCCTGCCTCAGCCTCCCAAGTAATTGGGACTATAGGTGCCTGCCACCATGCCTGACTAATGTTTTTTTTCTATTTTTAATAAAGATGGGGTTTCACTTTGCTCAGGCTGGTCTCAGACTCCTGACCTCAAGTAATCCTCCAGCCTCAGCCTCCCAGAGTGGGAGGATTATAGACATGAGCTAGTGTGCTCAGCCAAAACTGTTATTTGATACAATAGAATTGTTTTTTTTTTTTTTGAGACTGAGTCTCACATTGTCACCCAGAATAGAGTGCCTTGGTGTCATAGCTCACAGCAACCTCAAACTCTTGGGCTCAAGTGATCCTCTTGACTCAGTTTTTTCTATTTTTAGTAGAGACAGGGTCTTGCTTTTGCTGAGGCTGGTCTCAAACTGGCGAGCTCAAACAATCCGCCTACCTAGGCCTCCCAAAGTCCTAGGATTATAGGTATGAGCCACTGCACACGGCCTTAAGTTGGTATTATAAAGGCCATTGTTTTGAACCCGCCACCCTCGGTATATGGGGCTGGCGCCTTACAGACTGAGCCACAGGCACCGCCCAAGGCCATTGTTTTGGAGTAAGTTCCTGCACTAGACCCCAGCAGACCAGATGGAAAACCAAAATGAAGTCACTCATGGTAAAAATCTACCTCACCAAACTCAATCAAAGTTGTTAGGTGACCAGTTGACAAATCAGGAGAGGGAGGGATAACAGCCACTTTCCCAAACACATCAGATTCAATCTTGATAATGGTATAAGTTCCCTCTGCTTTAATCCTTAACCTGAAGTAACCTGGTGTCAGCTGAGTCAATTGATCAGTTATCTTTCCATTGTTCTGTCTTCTTGTGCCCACCCTATAAGGAAAGTGACTTTGAAATACGGTCTGATTTTTGGTCTTTGTTTCTACTTTTTTATTTTGAGACAGACTCTCACTTTGTTGCCCAGACTAGAGTGTCATGGTAGCAATTAGCACACGGCATCCTCAACTATTGGGTTCAAGCAAAACTCTTGCCTCACCCTCTGGAGTAGCTGGGACTATAGGTGCCCCCCACAATGCCTGGTAGAGAAAGGGTCTCGCTCTTGCTCAGGCTGGTCTCAAACTCCTGAACTCAAGGGATCGTCCCACCTCAGCCTTTCAAAGTGCCAAGATTACAGATGTGAGCCACTACACTCGGCCTTACCTTTCTTCCTGTCTATAAAGCAAATACCCTTCACTTGACTCACTGGAATACTTATTATGGATGAAGATGTGTCCAATTCTAGAATTGCAATGAAGCCAGATGAGATCTTTTAAATTTGTTGTAATTTTGCCTTTTGACAGTAAGAGCAGGTAAGAAACATATAACTTACCACTATTTACACATAATTTTAAGTGAATTCAGGGAAAATCTATTCTTACCCCCCCAACTCAGAACTGCTTAGTTGATGGGAATAGAGGTAAGAGGTTAAATTCATGTTACTTGGGTTGTCTTCAAGATTCTGACATATCTGACTCTTCTATTATTTACTTGATATTCGTATATAAACTCTTTTTTTTTCTGGACAAATTGGGGTCTCAGTTTGGTGAAGCATTTTAAGCCTGTGCATTGCCCCAGCTTGTGGGAAGCAGCGGGTGGTGTGGCCGTATGGAATGACCCGGGGTCAAGCCTGTATCTGTCTCTCATTCACTCAACACAAGGGCCTGCTCTGGGCTCAAGGGACATCAGGTGGAGGATCCCATTTCATCATAGGAAATGAAAAATGGACTTAATCACTTAATAAATATTTATTGAGTTCTTACTATGTGCCAAGGTCATACCTACAAAGAGACTATGGACTTTTAATGTTTTACATTATAAGCTGTATTTCAAATTTCGTTTCCTTTTGTTTGGGTTCAAGTGTGTCTTGGGTATGCTGCTTTTCAATAGGACAACAGCAAGCTTCCTGGATCAAAGAGGTCTGAGATTTTCTTGAAGGAACCATGATTCCGGTTTCCACTTAAGCTCAATCTGCTTTGTTAATTCCTTTGAGTCCAAGATCACATGAAAGAATAAAATTCTGTATCCTTCCAGTCTTTGCCCTTCAGGACTACAAATTCCATGTTAAAAATATACCAGGGAGACAGCCCAAGCAATAGCAAGACCCATCTCTAAAAAAAAAAAAAAAAAAAAAAAAAAAAAATTCCCCAAACCCAGAAAAATTAGCTGGGAGTGGTACATACAGTTGTCATCCCAGCTACTTGGGAGGCTGAGGCCGGAGGATCACTTGATCCCAGGAGTTTGAAGTTGTGGTGAGCTGTGATGACACCACTGCACTCTACCTGGCAAGTTCAAGAGCAAGACTGTCTCAAAAAAAAAAAAAAAAAAAAATTAAAGAAATAGGCCAGGTGCAGTGGCTCATTTGTAATCCTAGTAGGTGGATTGCTTGAGCTCAGGTGTTTAAGACCAGCTTGAGCAAGAGTGAGACTCCATCTCCACTAAAAATAGGATAACTAGTTTTGGTGCCTACCTGTAGTCCCAGCTACTGGGAGACTGAGAAAAGAGGATTGCTTGAGCTCAAGTGTTTGAGGTTGCTGTGAGCCATGAAGATGCCATGGCCCTCTACCCAGGGCGACAGAGTGAGACTTAGTCTCACAAAAAAGAAGAAAACGAATTAAAGAAATATACCAAATAGAAAATGAGAAAGTAGGGTGGTGCCTGTGGCTCAGTGGTTAGGGCACTGGCCTCATATATCGAGGGTGGCGAGTTCAAACCCGGACTCGGGCAAACTACAACAAAAAAATAGCTGGGCATTGTGGTGGGTGCCTGTAGTCTCAGCTACTCCGGAGGCTGAGGCAAGAGAATCACCTAAGTGCAGGAGTTGGAGGTTGCTATGAACTGTGTGAGTTCACAGCCTCAAGAGTTTGAGATTGCTGTGAGCTATGAAGATGCCATGGCACTCTACTGAGGGTGATAAAGTGAGACTCTGTCTCTACAAAAAAAAACAAAAAGAAATGCGCCGGCCCCATATACCGAGGGTGGCGGGTTCAAACCCAGCCCCGGCCAAACTGCAACAAAAAAAAATAGCCGGGTGTTGTGACGGGCGCCTGTAGTCCCAGCTGCTTGGGAGGCTGAGGCAGGAGAATCGCGGAAGCCCAGGAGCTGGAGGTTGCTGTGAGTCCTGTGACATCATGGCACTCTACCCAGGGCGGTAAAGTGAGACTCTGTCTCTACAAAATAAATAAATAAATAATAAAAAAATAAAAAATAAGAGAATGTAAAAGAAAACAGAAAACAAAATGGGAATATTCTCAAACCAGAAAAGCAGAAATTTTCTAGACAGTAAAGTGAAGGAAATGGTCCTCACTGGGACATCCCTACCCCACAAACCTCCCCTCCTGGGCTCCACAGTAACACTGTCCCCATAGACACTTGTCTAGGCTCCTTCCCTAAAACAAAGCCTCTCCCACCCAAGCTCTCAGGCAGTTCCTGGCTGACTCCTGGAGGTTTCACTGAGATCCTCAGTTTCCCCAAAATGCCTCTCTGTGTAACTTGCAGAGCTAGGTACCTGGCCAGGGACCATTTTCTCTCCTGCCTCTACCTCTCAGTCTACTTATTCAAGTTGAGTTCAAGTCAAGGCTGGGTCCAAGCTTCTAAATGACCAGCCCATTCAGGCTAGAGTTCCCTAGTTTTTATAATAAAGGCACCTGTTACGGTCTAAGGATGACCAGATTGATCATTTCTGGGCAATTGTTAGCTCCATGTCAAAAACCCACTGGTTAGAAAGAAGGATGCTATAATCTTAGCATGACTGTTTTAAGGCTGAAACAATCTTAAACTAAATCTATTGTCTTAGTCAAGTAAAATGACAAAGAAGACTTAAAATAGTCCTGAGATCTGGGAAATGCTTCCAAATTATGTCCTAGATCATCCGGTCCCTTAACTCTCACCACTGAAACAAAATGACTGGCCCAAGATTTTGGCCACTGCTGGGGAGCCCATGTCTGGGAAGCATCTCAGTGGCTGTGGAGTAGGGTGCTGGTACAGAGACCACAGTGACTCCCAAAGGGTAGGAAGCATCCAGATGGGAGATGTTCACAGCTCATTTGAGGGGAGCTGTAGTTTTCCTGAGGTTTTAACTACCAGGGTATTTAAGGAATGATAGGCCCATCTGGAACCTGGACTTCAAAGGCCCCCCGAGACCTGCAGCCTTCCTTTCTAGTGTTTTGTTCTTTTCAAGGTCACAACAGTTCTTTCTTGTGTGCTAGCTGAGTTCGCGTCAAGGAGACACATGTAAGTGGTTCAACCTACTTTCCCCCAACATTTACATCTGGTCTTCCCTTTGTGTAAGGCTGGTCTTTTTAGAAGTCTAGAAGTTTAAAGTAGGAACTTTAAAATTGGAGGAATTTATGTTTATTGGCAACAAACTGGCCATTCCTAAACCCAAATAAGGTGTGTTGTTGCCACTTGCTGGTATTTGTTGGCTCTGAGTTAAACACCCATGGAAACACTTCTGCGCCAGCTGCAGGGATCCCAGGTACTGTAGTTGGTTGGAAGTTCGCTGCCACTGAGATGTCACTGCTTGTGAGAAATGTATAAATGATATGAAAACTTTGACACTAAGAGTGTACCAATCTCTCCACAACAGACTGTTGAGAAGGTCTTCATGTTCTGAAGCCTAGACTAGGGGTGTTTCAGATAAGGAAACTGAGGCAGAGATTAAATAATCCCCCCAGGCAGGACGGTGCAGAGCGTCCTTTTGAACCTAGGTGTGTATGGTGACAAAGCTGTAGCTCTTCCCAGGACAGCAGGCTGTCTTTAAATCTAGTACTGGGCCAGAGGGTGTGCTCGAATTTGAGCTGGCAACAGGATGGATCTAGGCAAAACATAAGGCAAAACATTTTTCTAGCAAGTGGGAGAGGGAAGCAGCATCAACGTACCACCCAATCACCCAAGACTGTTTTGCCCAGGGATTCTCAAGTTCAACTGTGCAAAAAAAAAAAAAAAAAAAAAAAATTACAGGTGGTACCCGTAGCTCAGTGGGTAGGGCGCCAGCCACCTACACCAAGACTGGCAGGTTCGAAGCTGGCCCTGGCCAGCTAAACAACAAAGACAACTGCAACAAGAACAACAAAAATAGCTGGACGTTGTGGTGGCTGCCTATATTCCCAGCGACTTCGGAGGCTGAAGCAAGAGAATCCCTTAAGCCCAAGAGTTGAGTTTGCTGTGAGCTGTGCTGCCATGGCACTCTACTCATGATGACAACTTGAGAATCTGTCTTGAAAAAAAGAAAATAGCCAGAAGTAAAAAAATAAAAAACTCTAATGTGTGTAAGAATCACCTAGGGAGCTCAATAAATTACAGATTTTGTCTCGGCAGTTATGGGTTGCCTGAGATTCAGCATTAACAAACTCCCAGGTGATGCTGACACTGCTGGTCTATAGACCATATCTGTGGTTCCCAGATGGGGGCAATGTGCCCTCCCCTGGACCTTTGGCAACATCTAGAGACATCTTTTGTATCACTGTAGGGATCAGTACTGTGTGTGTGGTATACAGAGACGGAGGGTGAGGAACACCCCACAGCGCACTGTAGGGATCAGTACTGTGTGTGTGGTATACAGAGACGGAGGGTGAGGAACACCCCACAGTGCACTGTAGGGAGCAGTACCGTGTGTCTGGTATACAGAGACGGAGGCTGAGGAACACCCCACAGCGCACCGTAGGGAGCAGTACCGTGTGTCTGGTATGCAGAGACGGAGGGTGAGGAACACCCCACAGCGCACCGTAGGGAGCAGTACCGTGTGTCTGGTATGCAGAGACGGAGGGTGAGGAACACCCCACAGCGCACCGTAGGGAGCAGTACCGTGTGTCTGGTATGCAGAGACGGAGGCTGAGGAACACCCCACAGCGCACCGTAGGGAGCAGTACCGTGTGTCTGGTATACAGAGACGGAGGCTGAGGAACACCCCACAGCGCACCGTAGGGAGCAGTACCGTGTGTCTGGTATGCAGAGACGGAGGGTGAGGAACACCCCACAGTGCACCGTAGGGAGCAGTACCGTGTGTCTGGTATGCAGAGACGGAGGGTGAGGAACACCCCACAGTGCACCGTAGGGAGCAGTACCGTGTGTCTGGTATACAGAGACGGAGGGTGAGGAACACCCCACAGCGCACCGTAGGGAGCAGTACCGTGTGTCTGGTATGCAGAGACGGAGGGTGAGGAACACCCCACAGCGCACCGTAGGGAGCAGTACCGTGTGTCTGGTATACAGAGACGGAGGGTGAGGAACACCCCACAGCGCAGTGTAGGGAGCAGTACCGTGTGTCAGGTATGCAGAGACGGAGGGTGAGGAACACCCCACAGCGCACTGTAGGGAGCAGTACCGTGTGTCTGGTATACAGAGATGGAGGGTGAGGAACACCCACAGTGCACACAGCAAAGAATCATGTGCCCCAGTGTCAGCTGAGCAGGGTGGGGAGTCTAGCCCTAGATCTAACTGGCTTGTGTGACTTGGGTCTAATTGCTGTGATAAGCTCAGCTTCTCCACTCTGGAGTTGCTGAGAAATAGGTGTGAACTCTCTGCTCTTGTTTGTGAAGGAAAGCAATACACATTTAAAAATCTCCTGGGTGGCGCCTGTGGCTCATTGTGGCTCAGTCGGTAAGGCACAGGCCCCATATACCAAGGGTGATGGGTTCAAACCTGGCCCCGGCTGAACTGCAACCCGGCTGAACTGCAACCAAAAAATAGCCGGGCATTGTGGCGGGCGCCTGTAGTCCCAGCTACTCTGGAGGCTGAGGCAAGAGAATCGCTTAAGCCCAGGAGTTGGAGGTTGCTGTGAGCTGTGTGATGCCACTGCACTCTACCCAGGGCCATAAAAAGTGAGACTCTGTCTCTACAAAAAAAAAAATAAATAGATAAAAATCTCCTGTTCATTTTAGAGGCCTAAAGGAGGTTTGTGAGATGGAGAAGGGCTTTCACCCAAGAAGAGCTCTATGTTGAATTCCTTCAGGCAAGGGATGGGCTTGGATATGCTTTACTTCTTACCTCTTGCAGGACCAGAGGTAAGTAATGACAGTAAATGACAGTAATGACATTACTGACAGTAAATGACAGTATGACATCAAATGACAGTAAAAGACTCTATTGTAATTTATCCCCCAAGATTTTTTTTTTTTTTGCAGTTTTCGGCCAGGGTTGGGTTTTGAACTGACCACCACCAGCATATGGGGCCGGCGCCCTACTCCTTTGCCTACTCCAGGTGCCACCCATCCCCCAGGATATTTTAATGATAGAAGGATTACTATACACCTAGGACAGGGGTCAGCAAACGGTTTTGATAAAGGGTCAGATAGTAAATATTTAGACTTGTAGGTTACACAATCTCTGCTGCTGCTACTACTCAGCACTGCCATCGTAACACAAAAGCAGCCAGAGAAAATATTAAACCCATGAATGTGGCCATATTCCAATACTACTTTAATTATAAAAGTATGTCCCAGGTCAGATGGCCTTGGGCAGTGGTTTGCTAACCTCAGGTCTAGGCACTCAAGTGAATCTGGGGTCAGCTGGAGACCTTGTGTTAACAGTGACACAAGCAGCAGCCATCTCCATGTGGCCCCCATTTATTTCATGGGTTGGGGAGAGAGTGGTAAATGCATGGCAATAGGCCACGTCCCACCCCCCCAAAAATGGTTTACCAGACTGACCCAATTACTGAAAGCATTCATTCATACCAAAATCCAATAGCCCATTTTCTCCCTCTGAAGCTGACATTCATTATAGGTTCTCTAATTTATCAGCAAGTATTAACTACCTAAGAAATTGGTGTGAACTAGTTCTTTAGCATCACTGGGAGCCAGGAGGATTTTTTAAAAAGTCACAATCTATCTTCTTAGGGAGCTTTCCTGGTGTTATTATGGTGCAAAACATAGATGGACACACAATCACAGCACATTCAAACACCCATGGAGAGATTATTCAGTAAATGCACACATGGCAACTGGTTAGGCATTTGGAAAAAATATGGAACCTGGGTCCTTTATTCTGCTACTGAAATAAATTCCAGTTGGTTCAAAGGCTTAAGTACAAGCATCACATAAGCATAGTGTGAGAAGTACGTGCAGAATGAGCATATTTGTTTATAATCTTAGAGTTGAGAAAGTCTATTCAGAAGCATGAATCTCAGAAAAAACAAAGGAGAAAATCTGCCTTCAGCAAGATCAAAAGGAACTGCATAAGATTAACTAAAAATTAATCATTTTTAATATACGAAGCATGCAATGGGTTAACTACACAATGATAATCCATACAAAATTACAAATAACCTAAAAGAAAAGTGGTCATAATTCACAGAAGTACAAACCATCAATTAATTTTGAGTACCTGAATACATACTAAGAAAAGGAAAAAAGTCCAGACTAAAATGACTGAAGGCCAGATTGGTGGCTCTCGAATATAATCCTAGCACTTTGGATGGTTAGGATCGAAGGATCACTCAGGTCAGGAGTTTAAGACCAGCTTGAGCAAGAGTGACATCCTGTCTCTACAAAAAATTAAAAAATTAGCCAGGCATGGTAGTGAGTACCTGTAGTCCCAGCTATGTAGGAGGCTGAGGCAGGAGGATAGCTCAACCCAGGAGTTTGAGGTTGTTGTGAGCTATGACCTATAAGCTATGGTGATGCTATTGTACTATAGCTTGAGTAACAGAATGAGACTCTCACTCTCAAAAAAAAAAAAAAAGGGCTGAAGTCCATTCCATTACCTATTGACATCTGTTCTGGTTCCCTGGGTCACATGCTCTCTGGATGCTCCCCCAGAGCTCAGCCATCATTCTGAGAGGCCACTTGGAGTTACTCCAGTCTTCAGTCCCAGCTGGGCTCAGGGTTGGAGTCATCCCATCCCAGGGTCTGCACATGGGAATGAAGAAGCCTCCAGATGAACCCAGCTTCCTTTCAGGTCTTCTCAGGTGAGTTCCCAGACACCACAGAAAAGAGACTAGCCATTGCCACTGTATGCTTTCCAAAGTCCTCTTACCCACAGCTTCCATAAGCATAATAAAATGATTGTTTTAGCCACTGAGTTTTGGCTAGTTACTGCAGCATGCCCACCCTAAACAAGGAAGATGAAGGTACTCTTTACCTCTCTGATTAATGTACAGGGGGAAGTCACTTCAAGAAGGATCTTGGAGAAAAAACACAACATGAGAGGTCCCCCAGCTGCACAGCCCAGGGAGGACCCCATTCCTGCGCTAGGTGACAGCCTTAGCTACTATGATCCAAAATAGTCTAAGGAAGTGGAGGAAACTGAAATCAGGAGTGTGGGAGGTAGACAGACTGATCTCTGCCTGGGGCCTCCAATTCAGGGTAAAGCACAAAAGCAAAGGGGGAGATCCCTGTGGCTTCTTCTCAAGAGCACTAAAGATGAGAGGAGCCTGGAGGCAGCCCAGACAGGGTAACCTCATCAGGACTATCCCTGCATGGAGAATCAGCAGGCAGGTGGACTGACCTTTGAACTTCTGATTGGCAGTTAGATTAGGGTTTGTCTGTTGTGGGGAGATGAAACTTGTTTTCCCCTGCCCCTTTCTGAATGTATTATCTTCTGCTGTTGACAATTTATTACCGTATGCTCTTCCAACCATTGTTGAGGGAGGGGGTGCATGGGATTTTTTTTTTTTTTACTATTTTTGAATTTTAACACCTTTGCATTTTTTCATGAATGCTTTGTCTTAGAGATCAATAAGAGGTTTCTGAGGAATTGGGCTGCACTGTCCCAATCTGCCATTCTGTCCATGAGACAGCCTCTCCAGGCTTCTCAGACTTTATGCTTTAAGTTAGTGTGAAGTCTCCTTCCTTCAGTGCTGTCTCCCTTGTCAGCCCCTAGCCTGGGTCAGGGTCCCCTTGAAACCCTGACACAGGAGGAATAGCACTGGGCATGGGCAGTTAGGTGAGTGTCCAGGGGCAAAGACCCCTCATTAAGTTCAAGGTCCTAGGAAGTAGATTTGAGAAGAATATTCATTGATCAAGGCAAAGTAACAAGAACTTGTCTGGAGAATGAATCTGGGAGACAAGGTTTTTACTTAACCATGATGACTCGAAGGATGAGTGTTACAGGAAGTGACTGGAGTTGGCGAGTCAGGAAGGTAAAGGACAGCTGGAGGCAGGAGAGAGGGTAGGCTACCTCCTGGGAGCTAGGAAAAGCTTCCCCCAGGAGTGAGCCCAGGAGACCCTCTGTCCCCAGCACTGCTGAGGGACATCAGGGAGTCTGTACCTTCTCTGAGCCTTGTCATCATCAACAAATGCTCTCTGTCCAGCTAAAATTCTCCCTCTTTCCCATACTCCCTGCCCCACCAGCGTCACCTGCCCTGGAATCCTGTTTGTAAAACTCCCAGCCCTTAGGCGCTTTCCCTCTGCCTGTGACATTCACCCTCTGCTGTGGGCTTCTTGTGATCCTTCTGAGCCAAGAGAAAATAATTCCCTCTCTGACCACCCTGGACAGTGGATTCTATCTGCCAATCCCTCTAGATTTTCTTTTTCCTCTTCTTTACCTGAACATTATCTTTCTTCTTTTGCTAACATTAAAGTGGGCTCCCTGAGGGTTGGAACCTTGCCTATCTTGTTTGATGCTGTATTTTCAGACCCCCAAAGTAGAGCTTAGCAGATAGTAAGTGCCCAATAAATGTGGCTGAACATAATTAAATCAAATTCCTTCTTAGACAAACTCTTATCCACACTTCAAAACACAGCTCACGTTCAGCTTCTGTAAAATCTTTTGTGACCAATGCCCTCCAAGCAGTACTGCTGCTGAATGAAACACTCCGTTATTCCTTCATGGGGCTCCAAGTTTACATGTGGCCCACTCAACGCTGAGGCTCAAGGATCTGGTTGTCAGCCACTGAGTAGGTGACTGCCCCCTGGTTGGGAAACCTGGTCGAGGATGAGCAGCAGGCAGCTAAAGCCAAACTCCCTGACCTCAGGTCCTGGTAGAACATGTGTGAATCTGGAAAATGTTCTTGGCCTTTCTGGGCAGGAGGTTCCTTATCCACAAAATAACAGTGATTAACCATAGAGAGTGGCGGTGAGAAGCTAATGGCACACAGGTTGCTTAGAAGGAAGGTTGGCACATAGTAAATGCTCAAATGGCTTAAATGACTTTATGTCGAGAGTTACAACTTTGGCATAAATATACGTGGCATCGACAGATGAAAAGGGAATAAGGGGAAATAAAGTAGAGTGAGTGCTGGAAAATTAGGATAATCTAATGACAGACATAAGGACACCCCCAGGTGAGCTGACCGTGGTCCACACTGGCTGTTCCAGGGAGATCTCTCCACAGGCCACTGGCTCTCTCTGACCCATGTATGGGACTCCTGCTCAATGCAGGGGGTGATACCAATTCAAGGGCCTGCCCCCACACCACAAAGGACACTTAAAATATTATCTCCAGCTCATCACACAAAACCATCACCCGACCTAGCCATTTCTCATTCTGAAGAGAGTTACAATTTAAGAAAAATGCTCTTGGAAGTTTCACAGAGAACACAAGAGCATGGAACACAGAACAAGTCAACTGGAAAAAGGCACAGCTTTGCTGTTCCTGAGCTGATCGCCCCAGGCAGCCCTGCCCCCCAGCCCCTTCCACCATCATCTGATGCATCTGTCAGAGGACAAGCCCTTCCTGACCTGAGCGGATTGCAGGGTCTGTCCCCGAGGGACCTGCCAACCCCAAGCAGCCAAACATCTCCTGGGAGGCGTAGGTCATGTACACAAAGCCGTCTTCATCCTTGTAGTCCCTGTAGATCTCTGCCATGGTCACACTGAGGCTGGCCAGGCTCTTGTTGTTCACCAGCAAGTAAAAGGCTTCGGTGGCCCTCAGGAGCATGCGGCTCCTGGGATGGGAGGAGTGGGGGTGAGGGGCAGCCCTGGGAGGCAGCCTGAGAATCCCTTTCCTTCCCCGGAGATCCAGGAACCACATGGCCTCTGAGTTGGGTCAAAAAGTGAGGCTATCCCATTGTTAACCAGGAGATATGCCAACACAAAAAATGCTGAGCAAATGAGCCCCGGGGAGAGGAAATCAGAATACTCTTAAATAACTCATTTAAACAAAAAGAGAAACATTCTACATAGTGAATTCTCAAAGAAACAAGCAGCCTCTGAGTAGCTGCACAGCTTCCGACCAGACTTTTCAACCCTGTGAAGCCTTACCCTCTGGGTCGATGTAATTTAGTCCTAAATCATTTTTTATTGAATCCATATGTCATATGACTTTGCTCAGCTGTCTAAAGCTTTGAAATAGCTACCTTGTCTTTGTAGCATCTCCGCGTTAACCCACAGGAGGAGTGTGTTCAGAGGATGGCTTCCCTGTTTCTCGTCTCAGTATTCTGAGCAGGGAGCATTTGCTTTTTGGTAAAGGTCCCCACCCCCAGGTGCACACACACTTGGAAAGGTGCTGGTCTCTGCTGGGGACATACAGACTAGGTTTCAGGCAGTATCTGAAAGGATCTTCTAGACTAGTTTCCGAGCTAAGACTACTTTAGGAAATTCTTAGAAATGTTGGCAGCTCTTGCTGTCTTTTAGTGTCTGAGGGTTCTCTTCACCTGTTTAAAATAGTTTTTCTAAGAGCAGGCACTGCAGAATCTAAAAGATGAGTCATAAAAAAAAGCCCCTTCCCGTTTTTCCCCTGGAATGCTTCCATCCCCCAAACGAAACCATAAAACAAAGAAAACAGGAAAAGCCCAGGTACACAGAGTGCACCCTCCTCCCCTGGATGCAGCGTGTCACCTACCGGATGATGCCGAGGAACTGGGTCATGGTCAGCTCCTGTGGGACCAGGAACTTGGTTTTGTCCAGCAGGGGCAGGAACTTCTCCCTGGGGCAGCGCTCCACTATCACCTGTCAAGCGTTTCCACTCTTGAGAATGTGACTTAAGGTCCTCTCTGTCCCAGGAACTTGGAACAGAGAGGAAGGTTGCTGGCTTCACATGCGCACGCGCTCTCTCTGCCTCCAAAGAACAGGACCCAGGATCACAGCCCCACCTGAGTATTACTCAATGGAGTCTTACCGGGATCTTGTTTGGGAACTTTGCCCGGATTCCAGCAACTTCCTCTTGTCTGGTTGCTGTGAATATTTCAAGTACACAAGAACAGACAATAAGACAAGGCTATATCCTTACCTCTCTCTTTCTCAAGTATCCCAGAAAGCTACCCCCAGAACTTTACCTAAGCTCTTCCTCTGCTTGAAAGGTCTGAGGCTTGGGATTTGCTGTGGAGGCGGCATTTTACTCGACAGCTGTATCTGTATCTGTCTTAAAAATGAAAAAAAAAAAAAAAATCCCACACCAGGAGGTAACTCATTCCACCAGCTGCTCTCTGACTGCCTGCAGGAGGCTAAAGGAGGCCCTTCTGTAGGGCTGGGTGACATCAGGCCTCTCCCAACCCAGCCTTCTCCCCACTCCCCCTCCCTGGGCAGCAGGAGGTTCCTTCTGAGCATGAAATGGAATAGCCACCTGCTCGTTGGTCAGAGAAAGTCACTTTGTTCATGACCAGTTCAAGATGTTTTTTTGCTAAAGAAATTAGGGTTCATGGTAAAATCACTGGCGATACACTCCAACAGCCTACATCTGGGTTTGGGAGAAGTAAAAACTGGCTCTGCTGAGGACATTTTTGTACTTCAGTAACAAACCATCTTGAGGGAAGTCCAAGACAGATCCACCCCACCCTGAAATATGCTGTACAATTCTCACAACAGTCTTTGCCATTTTTCACAGGAAGAAACCTATAGTGATAAAGGCAAGGTGGTTTGCCTCAAGTCACACAGCTGGAAAAAGAGCCAGCTGGAGTTAAAACCTAGAGGTGTCCCGAGGTAGTACAGGTGCTACACTGCTGCGGGCTGTCATTTTATCTTATTCTTCAGTAAAGAAGGGAAGGAAGGACGATTGCCCCTAAGAGCTCCCTCTAAGAGATGAGAACCTAGCCGTTTGGTAAGATAATGCATGTAGGAAAAAGCAAACTCCGTTTTTCCTCTACTTTGACAATACTTCTGACACCAGACGTGCAAGGCAGTTGCCCCACAAACGACAGCAGACACCAGCTGACTGTCCTCCAATTCAATTCTGACTCCATCTGCCTGGGGACAGCATCAGATCCCATCACAGAGGGCTCAGACCTCCCATCTGATTCCTAATGCAAGCCCCGGATTGCCTTACGTGTCCTGATCGACAGTCTATAAATCAGAATTTCCACAGCCCTCTTCTTTTGTTAAGTCCCTAGAGCAACTCATAGAATTCAGGGCAGCACTTACTGCACTGGTTTATTGTAAAGGACACGTCTGTGGGAGAAGGGGCATGGAGCTTCCATGCTCCCTCTTGGGTGCTGCCCTCCAAGGACCCTCACGTGTTCCACTATCTGGAAACTCTCAGAATCCCCTCCTTTTGGGTTTTATGAAGGTTTCCTTACACAGTGGTTATTGATTAAATCATTGGCCATTGGTGGCCATCAGTTTAACTTTCAGCGCTCCCTTCCCTCCCTGGAGATTTCAGGGTGGGGCTGAAAGTCCCAACACTCTAACCCTGGTCTTTCTGTGACCAGCCCATCCTGACACTACATAGCAAGTCAACTCAATAGAATATAAAAAGAAACCTATCACTTTGACAATTCTGAGGACTTTAGGAGCAGTAGGCCAGAAAACTGGACAAACGCCTAATATATATTTCACAATATCACAAGGTCCAAGAAGTTAATGAACTTGCCTGGGATCAAGTGCTAGTAAAAGGCAAGGCGCAGTTCCCCCAGCTCCCTGAGTCCATCACGTCCGTCCCCCGTGCAGGCAGCTGGGCAGGCTGAATGAGCAGGTTTATGTTAACTGTTAAATGTATATAACTTGTTAACTGTATATAACATAATTTCTCAGTGCTCATTTAACAGTGAAGACTCTTGTGATGAACAGTGATGTAGACAAAGGAGATAGCAGGTTCTCCACATTTGCTGGTCCAATTAAAGGGTGTGGACCTCAGAGTTGAGGTCTATGTTCCGACATGGACATCAGGTGATGAAATGATGGTATCACTGAAGACAGAACTGGCCGCACGCATGTCTTCAGGTGTGACCGATAATAAGAAGCAGGTGTGCCGTGCTCTGTGGCCCAGCACCTTTTAAATCTGCTATCTCATTTAAACCTCCCCAGCTGGCCTGGCTTGGTGACTCACATGTGTAATCCCAGAACTCAGGGAGGCTGACATGGGTGGATTGCTTGAGCTCAGGAGTTCAGAGACCAGACTGAGCAAGAGCGAGACCCCATCTTTACTAAATAGAAAAACTAGCTGGGCATTGCAGCGGAAGCCTGTAGTCCCAGCTGCTGGGGAGGCTGAGGCAAGAGGATTGCTTGAGCCCAAGAGTTTGAGGTTGCTATGAGCTATGATAATGCCATGGCACTCCACCCAGGATGACAGAGTGAGACTCTGTTTCAAAAAACAAAAAAGTTCCCCCATTGCCTTGTGGGTGGGAAAAGCAGGTGGATGTTTACTTTGCAGAGGTCCAGACCGTTCAGCCAGAATGCACTGAGTTGGGATCCAACCTAGGCTGTCTAGGTCCCAGGCACAGGCCCAGACTTCAAGACCTGGCAAAGCAGGTTCTAGACCGGACCTTTCTACTTATTCACTTTAATTTCTAATCTTGAATACGTGGCTTCACTTTACTAAGTGTGGTTTTTTATGGTTATGCTAATCCATAACTTAGAGTGGCTATGTGCAGCTTGAATGAACCTGTTTATGTCAAGCAACTAGCATCTGCTTGCCACCTAATCTGATCTTTGTATACACACTTTCTCCACTTCCCCAAGCCATGCCTCTCCAAAGCCCCCACAATCCCAGGAGATTTTATGTGCATTCAGGTCTAGAGGCTGAAGGCAGAGATAGGAGGAAATAGTACTCAGTTGGGGCCAGGAGAAAATAATTTCCCGCTGCAGCTTTGGTCAGTTATTTTAAGGGCTTTGAGATGGTTCCTAATTGTCTTGCATTTGAATATCTGAGCTGGGGTCTGGGGATTACTATGTAAGCCAGGCAAGCCTACCTCTCAGAATATAATGAAGTTGAAGGGGTTAAAGAAGATGATGAATTGTGGCAGCGCTCGTAAGGTGCATCATTGTGTGGCAGAGCAATAGGCCAGACTATTTTTCTTTCTTTTTTTTCTTTTTTTTTGAGACAGAGTCTCACTATGTCGCCCTCGGTAGAGTGCTGTGTTGTCACAGCTCACAGCAACCTCCAACTCTTGGGCTCAAGTGATTGTCTTGCTTCAGCCTCCCAAATAGCTTAGACTACAGCTGCCCGCCATAATGCCTGGCTATTTTTAGAGACGGGGTCTCACTCTAGCTCAGTCTGGTCTCGAACCCCTGAGCTCAGGCAATCCACCCACCTTGGCTTTCCAGAGTGCTAGGATTACAGGTGTGAGCCACTGTATCCAGCTAGTCCTTTTTTTTTGCTTTTATCATCAAGTGTCTTTTAAGATGCTATTCACAAGTAAGACTTGCTTATTTGATCAACATGGGATGAAACTATTTAAGAGTTAGATCATAAAAGGAAATAAATGATTCTTGTCCCCAGTTCCAAATGAACCACCGAATTGTGATGTCACTTGAGCTCACAATCTGCTTAATTTGTGTGATGGTTTTAGTGCTGGCAATTTTGCTATCTTGCCCCAAGGCAGGATAAAAGAAGTACATAAGAAAGCAGGCACCGTGGGCCTGCACTGTAGTCCCAGCTACCTGGGAGGCTGAGGTGGGAGGATTACTTAGGCCCAGGAGTTTGAGGCCAGACTGCAACACAGCCCACAATGGCTGCCAAAGCATCCTTCCTTAGTGAATATAGCGCCTGGTGTGGAGTACCCGATCTGTAAAAGTTAAATAGCTTTATTTGCATGTAGATTGCTAAGGAGGAAACCTGCCCAGCCAGGAGTAGAGTACAGGCAAAGCCCGGCATCCAAGAAAAGCAAATTCACATTCAGAATAAGTGTTTTTATACTCCAGATGAATTGTAGCTCCTTCCCAGGGTGAAGTGAGGCCAACACGGCCTGCGGGGCCCTGGGCGGGCGCTGTGAGGACTATGTCACATCAGGGCGTCAGCACTGGTGGGTGTCATTGTTGAGGAGTGACTGGATAGGGTGGCGGTAGCAAGGTCAGGCCCGGAGAGTTGGGGTCTATGCTGCTGAACCCACGCATAACCTCCATCCTTGCCCCTGTGAACACACTTTCATGTTTTCACTGTTGTGGTCTTGGGAGAGGTAGGTGATGGTGGCCAACGTCGGCTGGTCAGCTGGCCAGATCATTCCGTTCAGTTGTTTAGTCCCTCCTCAGTGGGGTTGTTCTCTGGAGGACATTAACAGATCACACACAGACCTTCACACTTCATGTCTACACCCATAGATCCTTACTCATACCCTGTTCCCAGGTTTTTTTGGTCCCCTAGCTTTAAGGTTTTCTTTTTTCAGCCCAGGACCAGTCAGAGGAGACATTTGCTGCTGCCCATGAATCTGATTTTTCCTCAAGTGCATGACTGGGTGGACTGCCCACAGCTCTGCCTCACGGGAGGAGGGATGTCCTCTCAGCACTGCCTTTCAGGGCCACCTCCAGTGGGGGAATAACGCAGCCAGGGCCCATTTTTGGCTCATATCACATACTAACCCTGCCTGTCTGTGGATTAAGTTCCTTTCTTACTCTGTCAGCTGATCACAAGGCACCCTTCCCTGAAATAGTCATTAGTGAATAAAGTCATGGGCACAGGTGTGACAGTGGTGGATTACATGGGTATCTGGGCCATCAGATCACGCTGTCTGCCCTTGGCTTTGCACATATCTGAATTATTCATTTTCACCTCCATAACCCCTCTATCCTGTTGGTCGCAGGGGCAGGTTTGAGGCAGTCTGTACCTTCTCCTCCAGATGCATCTTCTGCACTAAATCCTTGCCTTGTTGACAATCCTCATTGTCTCCGTAAACAGTTTTCTGTGCCATGAGCAACAGAGACCCCTGTGGGTTCATTAACACTTATTCTGGGCCCAACTTAAAGCTAGCAACTTTTTGTGTCTTCTATAATATGGGTTGAACCAGTAGCCTCAAGTGTGGCTGAATTTAGAACTCAAAGAAGCCAATTAAGCATTGTATTTCCTCTTTGTAGCTGAGTATGATAGGCAATGATTTTTTTTTTTTTTTGAGACAGAGTCTCACTTTATTGCCCTCAGTAGAGTGCTGTGGCATCACAACTCACAGCAACCTCAAACTCTTGGGCTTACGCAATTCTCTTGCCTCAGCCTCCCAAGTAGCTGGGACTACAGGTGCCTGCCACAATGCCCAGCTATTTTTTGGTTGCAGTTGTTGTTGTTTAGCAGGCCCGGGCTGGGCTTGAACCTGCCACCCACCAGCCTCAGTGGATGTGGCCGGCGCCCTACTCACTGAGCTACGGGCACCGAGCCGATAATTTTTTTTTTTTTTAACTTAGAAGAGTTAACTGAACTTGCATGTTCAGGCCACTGAACCCCTAAAGCCTCACTGAGTTTGCAGGCCCCTGAGTCATTGAAAGATTTGTGTCCTCTCTGCAGGGCCTGTGTCTTACCAAGGCTTCCCATGGCCTTGCCATGTCTTGCTCATTTGATTGAATCAATGCAAGATCATTAACAGAGTGGACTGATGCCATGCTATTTCTTTTTGGACTATAATATGGCCGAGGGTGGGACAATTAACATAGCCTTGGAGCAAGTCCATTAATTTATATCATTATCTGTCCCAAGTAAACACAAACTATTTTTAGAGCTTTTTTGAAAGGGATGAAAAAGAATAAATTTGCAAGATAAAGGGACAGATGTCATGCATCTGAGGCCATATTAATATTCTCCAGCAGATACCCTACATCTGGCAGAAGCAGCTGCAATTGGGGCTACCGCATGGTTGAGCTTCCCAGAGCCACCCCAGGCATCATATTAGCTGCAGCATCTTCTAAATTCCTTGCCAGGATATAAAATCCATATAATACTGGGAAAATGCTCTCATATTTAAACTTCTCCCTTATCTAACTTTATGTTCCATGCTTTCTCACTGTCCCCAGGCCTCCCTTTCAGCATATTCAGAATCCAGGTCCCTGAGTTCTCTCCTGGGCCTGTGGATGCACGTTGGCTCCCTCCCACATCTCCTCTGAGAGAGGGATAGGCCCATCTCCCCCACTAGCCATTATGCTAATGAGAAAATTCACGTCACAATTTACCCAGCTGGGATGTGTCAAAACCTAAACCTAGTGATTAGCATAATGGCCAGCAGGACAAGTGGGGCATATCCTGAGCTGGGACACATGCTGTCTAGTAAGGCAAACAAGACAGCATGGTCTCCAGTCAAGGTGGAGGTAACAACCTCTGTCTGGGAAGAACAGATCAGATCTGTCCAGTGGCTCAAGATTTTCAAGTGCATTGACCCAAATTTATCTATTCCAAATCTTAGGCTCTAATACTTCCCAACCAGGGCTCTGACGCTGGCATAGCAAACACACCTAGACAGAAAGTACAACCTTCTCTGGAGTTCTGTTACTCCTATACTTACCTTCTGGCCCTGGTCCTTAGCTTGCTCATTCCTAGAGCTTCAGGATACGAGAGCCTCTGCCAAGGAGGCCCTCTGGGTTTCTTTCTTTCTTTCTTTTTTTTTTTTCCTGAGGTTTTTATTGTTTTAGCTTTTACATTTAGAACTTTTTTATTATTATTATTTTTATTTATTTATTAAATCATAGCTGTGTACATTAATGCAGTCATGGGGTACAATGTGCTGGTTTTATATACAATTTGAAATATTTTCATCACACTGGTTAACATAGCCTTCATGGCATTTTCTTAGTTATTGGGTTAAGACATTTATATTCTACATTTAGTAAGTTTCACATGTACCCTTGTAAGATGCACCGTAGGTGTGGTCCTACCAATCACCCTCCCTCTACCCATCCTTCCCCCACCCTTCCCCATATTCTTGGGCTATAATTGGGTTATAGCTTTCATATGAAAGCTATAAATTTCATAGTAGGGCTGAGTACATTGGATACTTTTTCTTCCATTCTTGAGATACTTTGTGAAGAAGAGTATGTTCCAGCTCCATCCATGTAAACATGAAAGAGGTAAAGTCTCCATCTTTCTTTAAGGCTGCATAATAGTCCATGGTGTACATATACCACAATTTATTAATCCATTCATGGGTCAATGGGTTTCTTATTTAGCTTTTAATTAGTAATTATTTTTAGTCTTTCATTTACTTTCTGAAAAGCGTCAAGAGCTCCCAGCAATAACTATGAAATTCTATAATCCTTATAATTACTCTTTCCTCTTTAGTTCTCCAAACAGCTGGGGGATCAGTGCTTCCGTCCTGGACAGGGGATCTGGGCATCCTATATTGTAACCATATAAGGTTTGTTGCCCAATGCACAAGGCAAGTCGATAAGCTGAGACACTGGGTTACAGCACAGAAAGGTTTAATCATAAGGCCACTGAACGAGGGAATAGGAGGAAACCTCTCATCTACCTCCCCAAGGAGTTTGGGGCTAGGAATTGTAAGGGGTGTACAGTGGACTGAAAAAATTGTTAGTTGGGTACAGGGAGAGTCATGGGATGGAGATAAAGAAACTGCATTCTCATGTTGACTCATTTCCTCTGTGAGGTCTTCAAACCGTTTGACATTAGCTGGAATTTAGAATCTGAAAAATAGCTTTAGCAATTTCTAAACAAAAGCCTGGTGATTCTAACATCAGAGATCCTATCCATAAGAATGATGGGAATGTCAAGGGTCAGTTCCTCATGCTACGGGCCTTTCAGCTAAAGGGCAGCCCAATTCATGCTTCAATATGACTATATCTCTGTTCAGAACCCAGCACGTCATACTCGCTAACCCTGTGAGGACGGTTTCACTAACTCAGCACCCACCATGGTCTTCCTCGTCACGGCCATTGTCTTCATTTGCTGAATTGTACCCTGCACAAGACATTGGCTGGGGGTGGAGCTGAACGTTGATGAAGCCCAGATACTTGTCAGGTCCTGGGATAGTTAAGCCACTTTCTTATTTAATCCTTCTGGGGAAAAGAAAAGAAAAAAAAGACAAAAGACTCCTGAAGCTCAGAGAGTTGAAATAATTTACTTAGGATCCTCTAACCGGTGTAATTTGAGCCTATGACTATATGCCACCCAAAGCCATTGGGATATCATGCTTTCTTTCCATTCTAGAATTCTAGACAAGATATTGTTTAGGATATTGCATCCTCATTTATAAGTGAAATATATTTGTAATTTCCCTTTATAATAATGTATTTTCTCCAATTTTAATATCAGGTATATCCAGATGAAGTAGAATGATTTTGAAGTATTTCTTCTTTTTCTATTGTCTATAACATTTGGCATGATCTGTTTTTGAAATTATTTTCTATTTTTATTTATAAAAATAATCTCTATTTTTTGAGACTTTGGAAAAAAAGAAAAGTTAACTGATGACTCTATACTGAACCTCAGAGTCAAAGCATTCTATGATAGACATATTTTTTTTGATAGACATACTTTTATCTGACAATGTGAATGTTACTTTTTTGCATTATTATTATTGCTTAATATTTCGTTGCAACAATCATCTGATTTCTTTTCCGAATGTATTTATCTTCGCTCCTTCTTTGCGAGGTTTTTGTTTCTAGTCCTTATCTTAATCATTGTTATTGTTATTAAAAAAAATAGAATTCTAAAAGATAGCTTGAAATAGAACCATTGTTGTCATAGGGAAAATACTTCTTGAAATATTCCCCCGATAGCTCAAGGGTTAGGGTTGTTCATGCACAGAACATCTATCCCTTATAAATTCTGATCAAAACAGATTGCACCTGAGATTTGCCCCTCCTCCCCCTCATACAAAGAGCCTAGCCATTGGAAATAAAGGGCAAGTGGCCCAGTTTGTGGCTGAGAAGGCTGTTGCCAGCTCCTTTGCTGCCAGGAGAAATGAGCTGTGGTCTTGTTTCACAGCTCCCAAACCCCACTGCCAGAAATGCTGCATCCTCCCTCTCCATGACTCACCCCTGCAGGTGTTTTCCTCCCTCCCCTACATCACAGCACCCCCCGGGATGAAAAATGATGCTCTGGCATCTGGAGACATTCCCTGGCTGACTAATCCCTTGCCATGGGAGAATAGAAAGAGCAGAAATAAAGTCTGATATGAAGGGTGAGAGTCTGCAGAGTGGCTGGGGAAGGAGCACAGGCCTTCCTGGAGGCAGCTGGAAAAGCTGTTGTCAAGTTCCCTTTTCCAAGAGCCAGAGGCATTTCTTGCTTTCAGCGTGTGTTGTGCTCAGGGTCAGCTTGGCCCTGAAGGAAACTGGGCATCGGTCCTGTTGTCTACTAGAAAACCCACTTACAGCATATTTGGAGGTTGGAGGAGGATGTAACAAGGGCTTCTCACAAAGGTCTGCTGCTCTGCAGCCCTGGGAATGCACTGGGTTTGACCCAGGCCTTAAGAGATGACGAGTCGGCCGTGTCTCAGCTCCCTGATTATGAAACCTTACTTCTTGTCACCAAGCTTTGGTTGTCTGTCTTGAAATATGGATACAATTATTTTTGGCTTCACACCATTATTAATTCATTCTTTCCCTCCCCAAATATTTACTGGGCATCTCCAATATGACAGAAAAGGAGCTTGGTGGGGAGGGAGGTGATGAGCAGAGGGGCAGCTGTGACATGCGAGAAAAAACAGGGGCCTGTGATGCGGAGGATTAGGGGATCTGACTGGGTAGGTGCAGAGGGAGTTCGGGCAAAGTTTCCCAAGGAACTGAGGTTTGAGTTTGTATTTGAAGAATGAATATGAGGTCTGAGAACTACGTTCTTAAACTCATCCCAGAAAAATGGCTACATCCCTCGCTGCTGAGTATCACCCCGGTGACCTTCGAGGTGTTACCCTTGAGAAACTACACACCAATGCCAGAGCCTCATCCACCCTTCAAAGCAATTTTGGAACTCTTCTGGAATGGCCATCAGAGCTGACATTATATGTAGGAGGTCTGATCATTAAGTTCATGAACCCAGCGTGCTCTGAAAGCTGGACTTGTGCATAGCTCCCCCAGGGAGTACTTAGAAGGTGACCATCGTGATCTTCAGCAGCGAGATATGTAGCACTTTTGCCAGGACGAGTTCACGAACTTAATTGTCAGACCTTATAAGCATTAACAGGCAAAGCAAGGCAATGTCAGCAGGTGGCAGTAGTGGGTAGGGAAATATTTTGGGTAGAGGAACATTTGTAGAAAGAGGGGGATATGGTGTGTTCTGCTGTGCATCTTACAAGGGTACATGTGAAACTTAGTAAATGTAGAATGTAAATGTCTTAACACAATAACTAAGAAAATACCAGGAAGGCTATGTTAACCAGTGTGATAAAAATGTGTCAAACTGTTTATAAAACCAGTGTATGGTGCCCCATGATCGCATTGATGTACACAGCTATGATTTAATATTAATAAAATAAATAAAAAAGTTCTTAAGGTCATTGTGGCTGGGAGCACTGACCAGCAGGAAAGAAAGCCTCGTGGGAAGAGGCTGAGGGCTCAGCTGAGTCCCGGGGGCCCTGCAGGGTGAATTTTACCATAAAGTCAATGCAAACCACTAAAACCACCTAAGCAGAGCATAAGGCATTAAATTTGCAGCTTGAAAACGTTGTCCGGGTGGCACTGTGGGGAGCAGATGGGAGGCAGAGCTATTGTAGTGGTTCAGGACAGAAAAGATTGGAAGCATGGCTTGTGAAGGTTGGGATGGATTGAATAACTGGATGCTCCTGGAAAGTTATTTACGAAGAAAAATGGAGGAAATGTAGCTACCGATGACAAACTGAGAGTAGATGAAAGTGAAGTGTTGGTCATGACTCTAATTTTATGGTTTAAACAACTGGATAAACAGGGTTGTCATTAACTGAAATAGAAAACCAGAGTTAAATCAGGTTCCTCTGAGGCTTTGTACATATTTTTGTGGTTTGTTTTTTTTGAGACAGTCTTACACTGTTACTATGTTAGTGGTGTCCTCATAACTCAATACAACCTCAAACTCCTGGCTGCGGTGATCCTCCTGCCTTAGCTCCCTGAGTAGCTGGAATTATAGGCACACACTAGATAATTTTTAAATGTTTTGTAGAGACAGGGTCTGGCTGTAATGTTTAGGCAGGTCTTGAACTCCTGGCCTCAACTACTCCCAAACTGCTGGGATTACAGGTGTCAGCCACCATGTCCAGCCTTGGACATGTTAATATTGGGATGCCTTTAAGACATCCAGCCAGAGCTTTAAAGGGGGAAATTGGGCTCGGCACTCATAGCACAGTGGTTACGGCACCAGCCACATACACCGAGGGTGGCAGGTTCCAACCCAGCCTGGCCATTAACAATGATAACTGCAACAAAAATTAGCTAGGCATTGTGGTGGGTGCCTGTGGTCTCAGTTACTTGGGAGGCTGAGGGAAGAGAATTGCTTATGCCCAAGAGTTGGAGGTTGCTGTGAGCCATGACGTGACAGCACTCTACAGAGGGTGACATAGTGAGGCTCTGTCTCTAAATAAATAATTAAAGGGAGGGGCGGCTCCTGTGGCTCAGCGGGTAGGGCGCCGGTCCCATATGCCGGAGGTGGCGGGTTCAAACCCAGCCCCGGCCAAAAAAAAAAAAAAAAAAAAGAAAAAAAAAATAATTAAAGGGAGAAGTTGCTATTTGGATTTAGGCAGAGAGACAGATTTGAGAGTACATGCTAAAGGAAGTTGAAGCTGTGGGCATTCCTGAGATGGCTAGAGGGAAAAAAAATAAGGAAGAGAGGACCTGGCGTAATTTTGATGATTAAAGATGTTAGAGAGGAGGCTGAGCCTGTCAATGAGCCAGAAGTGTATTAGTGGGATGAGGCTGAATCTGGAGACCATGTCTCGATGAAAGCTAGGTGTATGCTTCAGAAGAAGGACTGCTTCCTCAAACGCTGGTGGGATGAGGACTGAAAGATATGGATAATGCCTCTTGGTTTCAGGCACATGGAGGTCATTTTCATGCTTAGAATGAGTTAATACAGTGGAGTGATATTTGTAGGTCAAATAGAAAAAAGTGTGGCTTCTTAAACTTCACTCATATCACCCCTGAGAGTGTCTGCCCCATAATACTATAACACTGTAATTTACTTAATAGTTGTTTTTAAATTGACTTATTATTATTATTTTTTTTTGAGATAGTCTCAAGCTGTTGCTGTGGGTATAGTACCATGGCATCATAGCTCATAGCAACCTCCAACTCTTGGCCTCAAGCGATTCTTTTGCCTCAGTTTTTCTATTTTTGGCGGAGACAGGGTCTCTATTTTGCTCAGGTTGGTCTCGAACTTGTAGGCTCAAGCTATCCACCCACTTTGGCCTCCCAGAGTGCTAGGTTTACAGGTGTGAGCCACTGCACCTGGTGACTTAATTTTTTTAATTAGGGATTTTTATTTTGAAAAGAAATTTCAAATCATTGATAGACTGTATATAATTCACAGTAAATAGTACTTTATTTATTTATAGAGACAAGATCTTGCTCTGAAACCCAGCATGATCATAGATCATTGCAACCTTGAACACTTGAGCTTAAGCAATCCTCCCACCTCAGCCTCCAAAGTTGTTGGGACCATAGGCACATGCCACCAAACTTGGCTAATTTTTTATTTTTTTGTAGAGATAGGGGTCTCACTATGTTGCCCAGGCTGGTCTAGAACTCCTGGGTTCAAGTGATCCTCCCACCTCCACCTCCCAATGTGCTAGGATTATAAGCATCAGCTACTGTGCCCAGCCTGAGCACTTTAGATATTATATACTTACCCCATTTGACAAGGACCCTCATGACCTGGTCTCTGTCTAACTGTCTTTTATTCCTATGTTCCCTTCCTGACATAAGAAGGAGGTGTCAGCCTGCAGACTCTGAAGCTAGGAATAAAAGCTAACTCAGGAATATAGGTAGAGAAGGGAGAAAGCAGGAGATTTTGGGGAAAAAGGTTTCCCTCATAGTATTCCATGGTGTACATATACCACAATTTATTAATCCATTTGTGGATCGATGGGCACTTGGGCTTTTTCCATGACTTAGCAATTATGAATTGGGCTGCAATAAACATTCTGGTACAAATATGTTTGTTATGTTGTGATTTTTGGTCTTCTGGGTATATGCCCAGCAGAGGAATTACAGGATTGAATGGCAGATCTATTTTTAGATCTCTGAGTGTTCTCCATATATCTTTCCAAAAGGAATGTATTAATTTGCATTCCCACCAGCAGTGCAGAAGTGTTCCCTTAAAGAAAGATGGAGACTTTACCTCTTTCATGTTTACATGGATGGAGCTGGAACATATTCTTCTTAGTAAAGTATCTCAAGAATGGAAGAAAAGGTACCCAATGTACTCAGCCCTACTATGAAACTAATTTGGGGCTCTCACATGAAAGCTATAACCCAGTTACAACCTAAGAATAGGGGGAAGTGGGAAGGGGGGGTGATGGGTAGAGGGAGGGGAATCGGTGGGGTCACACCTGTGGTGCATCTTACAGGGGTATTTGCGAAACTTGGTAAATGTAGAATGTAAATGTTTTGGCACAGTAACTGAGATAACGCCGGAAAGGCTATGTTAACCATTGTGATAAAAATGTGTCAAATGGTCTATGAAGCGAGTGTATGATGCCCCATGATCATATCAATGTATACAGTTATGATTTAATAAAAAAAAAAAAGAAAAAAAAAAAAGGTTTCCTTCAGTCATTGACAGAATCACCATGTCCGGTTTGGCCTTGTCTGGCTCACTAGGAGCCTCCAAGAGTCAATGACAAGGAAAGGATTAGATGTAAAGGAGGAATTGAGTGACTTAAAGATATTTCCATCTGTCTACTCAGGACATCCTACCCATCACACTTAGGAATTGCCTCCTGGAACACTAAAATAAGAGAAGGGAGGAGAAACCTCATGAAAAAAATAAACCAGCCCCTAGACATGGCCCTTGACACCTTTTGGACTCTTCAAGGCTCCATTCCAATCTCTGACGTTCCTCCTCCCCAGGAAGCCCTCCAATCCAGTTCCTCTCTGCTCACTAACACCCATTCCACACTCCTTCTCCAGTCCTCGCATTTTTATCCCCATATCTTAAATGCTGTTGGCATATTTCCTTTCAGTCTTACACTGACCTAGCTCAAAGGAATACCTTTTCTCCTAAAATGTCTCCTGTAATTATAGTATTGCCAGGTGCATTTATATTTAACTGTGAATGTGCTCATGGGCTCAGTACATCTGAGTGTAACTGGCTTATTCCCAACCGACAATTAGCAAGACTGTGGGAGAGGCAGAGACAGGCTTGATACAACACTTCGCCTTATTGGGAAGGTAATGGTGGATCCTTCTTCTCTGTTTCCAAGCCTTAGGAGCTCTATTTAAGCTAAGAACAGCTGGGAATATCCCCCTCCTGGGTGGAGAGCATTACAGAATGATTCACATCATGGAATAGGGTGAACTTACCACTGTCCAAGGGCTGCCGGTCCACCTTTAATTTACCTTTTTAAAATCTTAGTTTTGATTTATGTATTTTCACCAAGCAAAATTACTAACACACCTACTTTGGACTGATCCCTGAGATTAGAAATTTGAATTGCATTGAAATTTGATGGGGCTATTCACTTACACACACACACACACACACAATACTGAAGTATAGAAATAAAAATCTGCCCCCTTCATATGTGCAAAACTGGGAAAATCTGGCCACGCTGAGGTCACTGACTCTTTGTCGCCCTCTGCTGTTCCTTGCCCTGCCCAAATCAGTTTGTGAAACCAAACTGCAAATTTACCCAATGACAAATCACCACGTTTATCAAATTCCCTGACAATGGTTTCTCATTGTTTGTTTGTTTTGAGACAAAGTCTGACTCTGTTGCCCAGGCTAGAGTGCCCTGTCCTCACCGTAGTTCATAGCAACCTCAAACTTCTGGGTTCAAGTGATCCTCCTGCCTCAGCCTCCCAGAGTGCTAGATTACAATACAAGTGTGAGCCACCTGGTCCAGCTCTGGCTGCAGTTTGTAACAGCCTTGACATTGACGTAAATGTTCACTTTACTCAAGATGAAATTCTGAACTCTAAATAAAGTTAATACACCTAAAAATTGCCCCCTGAGTTGGCAAAAAGTCTAAGAAGAAATCTGTTATGAAATGAAATGAATAATATATTCAAACTAAAATTAAAATATATTCAAATAAAAACCCTGAATATATTTAATTTAGATAAATTAAACTTTAAATTTTAATTAAAAACACCCTAAATAAATAAGAATTTAAAATTAAATTAAATTTTAATTTTAATTAAGCTAAATTCAAAATTATTGGAGAAAAAAATCAGAATTTTCAAAGCTACTTGCCACTGATAACATGCTGAAATTTGGTTTCAAACAAGAAGCATGGTCATTTTTGTGCAAAGATTTTAATGGATCAGTAAAAATATTCAGAGAAGCATGAAGGAAAGGATTATAATAAAATCAATGAGTGATAACTCAGATTTGGAAAACGATAGCTTATGAACATACCATTGTGAAAAGAACCAAAAAATTAAATGATTAAGACCCCAAACACACATAAAACTTGCCCAGATATTGGTAAATTAGAAATTAACACAGTAGGGGGGTACCTGTGGCTCAGTGGGTAGAGCACCAGCCCCATATACAGAGGGTGGCAGGTTCAAACCCAGCCCTGGCCAAACTGCAACAAAAAATAGCCAGGCATTGTAGTGGGCACCTGTAGTCCCAGCTATTCGGGAGGCTGAGGCAAGAGAATCAACTAAACCCAGGAGTTGGAGGTTGCTGTGAGCTGTGACACCACAGCACTCTACCAAGGGTGATAAAGTGAGACTCTGTCTCAAAAAAAAAAAAAAAAAAAAAAAAAAAAGGAAGGAAGAAAGAAATTAACACAGTAAATGAATTTTTAAAATAGCAAACTGATGGGTGGTGCCTGTGGCTCAGTGAGTAGGGCAGTGGCCCCATATACCAAGGGTGGCGGGTTCAAACCCTGCCCTGGCTGAACTGCAACAAAAAAAATAGCTGGGTGTTGTGGTGGGCGCCTGTAGTCCCAGCTATTTGGGAGGCTGAGGCAAGAGAATCAACTAAACCCAGGAGCTGGAGGTTGCTGTGAGTTGTGTGATGCCACGGCACACTACTGAGGGCGTTAAAGTGAGACTCTGTCTCTACAAAAAAAAAAAAAGCAAACTGAAAAATGTCCATCTAAACTGCTGAACTTAGCAAAATATATTAGAAATACAGCAAGTAATATTTATAATTACCTGTAACCAAAACTGACAAGAGTTAGTCATTTTTGGTAAGTTGATACCTTTAACTAGAATGGTCTTTCAGTGTAGCCTCACAGCTAGCCCTGTTTATGAGTTATGATTTGAGCTGTTTAAGCATTTTCTTTGTAAACTATTCCTCATGGCTGCTCACTTAATATAGGCAATTTCTGCAAATATAGTAGTTTACGACTTAAAAAATATCTTATACATTATCTCAGTTAATCTGCACAGAATTTCTGAAAAGTGGTGTTTTCATCCTTAAACCAATCTCAGAGAAGATAAATGATTTCCTCAAAGGCACTACATTTGGAATGTTAGAAACACCAAATATTTATATTTCAGCCATAAATAAAATGAGTAACTGCTAGTATCTGTCATTTAACTCTGTCATTCTTTCACACCCACCAGTTTTTTTTTTTTTAATTTTTCTGAATATTTCATTAGGGCAAAAAACAATGTATTTGCATGGGATGGTTCTTATGTTATCTCAAGTAGCTCCCCTCAGTTACATGCACTCTCAAAATTGATACACTGACCCCAACCCACTATTTATACCTTTACAGTCAACTGATAAAGTAAAAACAAAATAATAATAATAAATCATCTGGCAAAAAGGGTAAAAGAGAGTGACCTTATAACATGTTACTAAAATTGTTGAATCTTTATTTACACTTCTCCTTTTCTACTTTCCAAGGTTATATGAACATTACAGCAACAGAAAGGAGTTATCACAGCAACCCCTTGCAAATTCCAGTTTACAAGTAATTTGGTCAGTGGAAAAAACAAAGGTCAACAAAATAGGATGTCAGGTCTCCCATAAGCTACTGCTCTCTGATCTGTCTCTTCCCCTTGTCTTACTGTTAGCTGTTTGATACAGAGAGGGGTCATCCAGACTGTGTGGGCATGCTGGCTGAAGTGAAAGGTCACTTCCAGGGGCCTGTGAACCAGCAAGGATGTTTATTATAATTCTAACCATTGGCTTAACATCAGTTGCTGAGGTAACAAGACCAAATGTCAAGGATAAAATCACCACTTCACCCTAGTCGGAGAGATGTCCCCCACTCTCTTGCAAGGCCTGGGCCTAGAGACCAAGCATTGTATAAGAACCTGGGAATCGTATTGGCAAAAGCAGACTCTGAGATGGCGCGAGTCTCCTGGTGCATAAGATTCGCTTATCCTTACAGATGACAAAGCAGGACACTTAGAAAGCACAAGATCAGGTATTGCTCTTATTTGTGCCTTTCACTCAACTCCCACAACTGCTTCATAGAACAGAGCTTTGGGTATTGCTTCACGAAGAACACAGTAACTTCAGTTTCACAGTCACTGCATTCTTTATGGTCAGTTTATTATAACCCAGCCTACCATAAAGAATCACGGTTTAAGAAAACCAATATCCGTATTATAGGGATCCCCGAAAGCTATGAAGTGGCTTCACAAGGCACAGAGTCTCTTCTCCATGAGATTATGAAGGAGAACTTTCCAGACATGCCAAAGACTCTGAAATTCAGATAGCGGACAGTTTCAGAACTCCAGCATGACTGAACCCAAATAAGACATCTCCCAGACACATCATAATCAATTTCACTTAAGTTAGTATGAAGGAGAAAATTCTGAAAGCAGCCAGACGAAAGAAAACATCACCTACAAGGGCAAGAATATTGGAATAACTGCAGATCTCTCTGCAGAAATCTTTCAAGCTAGAAGAGGATGGTCATCAACTTTTAATCTCCTAAAACAAAATAACTTTCAACCCAGGATCCTGTACCTAGCTAAACTGAGTTTCATTTATGATGGAGAAATTAAATACTTCAATGACGTTCACATGTTGAAAAAATTTGCCATAAATAAACCAGCTCTCCAGGATATTCTCAGACCTATCCTCCATAAAGATCAGTGCAATCCTCCACCACAACAAGTAAACCCACCCAGAAAATTTTGATCATATTCCAACTTCCACAGTCACAAATGGATTAAAAATGTCCACTGCCCCAGCCCCAGCCAAAAACTGCAAAAATAAATAAATAAATAAATGTCCACTGGACTCTTGAAAGGCTTATCAATATTCTCAATTAATGTGAATGGTTTAAATTATCCTCTAAAGAGGCACAGGTTGCTGACTGGATACATAAACTCAAGCCAGATATCTGCTGCATACAAGAATCACATCTTACATTAAAAGACAAATATAGACTCAAGGTGAAGGGATGGTCATCTATACTCCAGGCAAATGGAAAGCAGAAAAAAGCAGGCATTGCAATCCTATTCACAGACGTGATAGGCTTTAACCCAACCGAAATAAGGAAGGATAAGGATGGACACTTCATATTTGTTAAAGGTAATACTCAGTATGATGAGATTTCAATTAATATTTATGCACCCAACCAGAACACACCTCAATTTATAAGAGAAACTCTAACAGACATGAGCAACTTGATTTCCTCCAGTTCCATAGTAGTTGGAGATTTTAACACCCCTTTAGCAGTGCTGGATAGATCTTCCAAAAAGAAGCTAAGCCAAGAAATTTTAGATTTAAACTTAACCATTCAACATCTGGACTTAACAGACATCTATAGAACATTTCATCCAAACAAAACTGAATACACATTCTTGTCATCAGCCCACGGAACATACTCCAAAATCGACCACATCCTAGGCCACAAATCTAACCTCAGCAAATTTTAAAAAATAGAAATTATTCCTTGCATCTTCTCAGACCATCATGGAATAAAAGTGGAACTCAAAAACAACAGGAACCTGCACACCCATACAAAAACATGGAAGCTAAACAACCTTATGCTGAGGGATAAATGGGTTATAGACGAGATTAAGAAGGAAATCACCAAATTTTTGAAACAAAACAACAATCAAGACACTAAACCAGAATCTCTGGGATACTGCAAAGGCAGTCCTAAGAGGGAAATTTATAGCACTGCAAGCCTTCCTCAAGAAAATAGAAAGAGAGGAAGTTAATAACTTAATGGGACATCTCAAGCAACCAGAGAAAGAAGAACACTCCAACTCCAAACCCAGCTGAAGAAAAGAAATAACCAAAATCAGAGCGGAATTAAATGAAATTGAAAACAAAAGAATTATTCAACAGATCAATAAATCAAAAAGTTGGTTTTATGAAAAGGACAATAAAATAGATAAACCTTTGGCCAACCTAACCAAGAAAAAAAGAGTAAAATCTCTAATTTCATCAATCAGAAATGGTAACGATGAAATAACAACAGACCCCTCAGAAATTCAAAAAATCCTTAACGAATACTACAAGAAACTCTACTTTCACAAATATGAAAATCTGAAAGAAATCGACCAATACCTGGAAGCACACCACCTACCAGGACTTAGCCAGAATGAAGTGGAAATGCTGAAAAGCCCTATATCAAGTTCTGAAATAACATCAACTATACAAAATCTCCCTAAAAAGAAAAGCCCAGGACCAGATGGCTTTACGTTAGAATTCTACCAAACCTTTAAAGAAGAACTAGTATCTACATTACTAAACCTCTTCCAAAATATCAAAAAAGATATTCTACGAAGCAAACATCACCTTGATCCCCAAACCAGGGAAAGACCAAATAAGAAAGGAAAATTATAGACCAATATCACTAATGAATATTGATGCTAAAATACTCAATAAGATCCTAACAAACAGAATCCAACAACACATCAAAAACATTATACACCACGACCAAGTGGGATTTATCCCAGGGTCTCAAGGCTGGTTCAATATATGTAAATCTATAAATGTAATTCAGCACATAAACAAACTAAAAAATAAAGACCATATGATTCTCTCAATTGATGCAGAAAAAGCTTTTGATAATATCCAGCATCCTTCATGATCAGAACACTTAAGAAAATTGGTATAGAAGGGACATTTCTTAAACTAATAGAGGCCATCTACAGCAAATCCACAGCCAATATCATATTGAATGGAGTTAAATTGAAATTGCCCCTTAGATCAGGAACCAGGCAAGGTTGCCCATTGTCTCCATTGGTCTTTAACATTGTAATGGAAGTTTTAGCCATTGCAATTAGGGAAGAAAAGGCCATCAAGGGTATCCACATAGGGTCAGAAGAGATCAAACTTTCACTCTTCACAGATGATATGATAGTATATCTGGAAAACACTAGGGATTCTACTATAAAACTTTTAGAAGTGATTAAGGAATACAGCAATATCTCTGGATACAAAATCAACACCCATAAATCTGTAGCCTTTATATATACCAACAATTACCAAGCCGAACAAACAGTCAAGGACTCTATTCCTTTCACAGTAGTGCGAAAGAAGATGAAATATTTGCGTGTATACCTAACAATGGATGTGAAAGATCTCTACAAAGAGAACTATGAAACTTTAAGAAAAGAAATAGCTGAAGATGTTAACAAGTGGAAAAACATACCGTGTGTGCTCATGGCTGGGAAGAATAAACATCATTAAAATATCTCTACTACCCAAAGCAATATATAATTTTAATGCAATTCCTATTAAAGCTCCATTGTCATATTTTAAAAATATTTTTTTGTTTTTTTTATTGTTGGGATTCATTGTATTTTAAAAATCTTGAAAAAATAATACTTCATTTTATATGGAATCAGAAAAATCCTCAAATAGCCAAAACATTACTCAGCAATAAAAACACAGCAGGAGGAATCACGCTACCAGACCTGAGACTGTACTATAAATCCATAGTGATTAAAACAGCATGGTATTGGCACAAAAACAGAGAAGTAGATATCTGGAACAGAATAGAGAACCAAGAGATGAATCCAGCTACTTACCATTATTTGATCTTTGACAAGCCAATTAAAAATATTCGGTGGGGAAAAGACTCCCTATTTAACAAATGGTGCTGGGTGAACTGGCTGGCAACCTATAGAAGATTGAAACTGGACCCACACCTCTCACCATTAACTAAGATAGACTCTCACTGGATAAAAGATTTAAACTTAAGACATGAAACTATAAAAATACTTGAAGAAAGTGTAGGGAAAACTCTTGAAGGAATCGACCTGGGTGAATATTTTATGAGGAGGACTCCCCAGGCAATTGAAGCAGTATCAAAAATACACTTCTGGGACCTGATCAAACTAAAAAGCTTCTGCACAGCCAAGAACATAGTAAGTAAAGCAAGCAGACACCCCTCAGAATGGGAGAAAATATTTGCAGGTTATACCTCCGATAAAGGTCTAATAACCAGAATCCACAGATAACTCAAATGTACTAGCAAGAAAAGAACACGTGATCCCATCTCATGGTGGGCAAGGGACTTGAAGAGAAAATTCTCTAAAGAAGACAGATGCATGATCTACAAACACATGAAAAAAAGCTTATCATCCTTAATCATCAGAGAAATGCAAATCAAAACTACTTTGAGATACCACCTAACCCAAATAAGAGTAGCCCACATAACAAAATCCCAAAACCAGAGATGTTGGCGTGGATGTGGAGAAAACAGCACACTTCTACACTGCTGGTGGGAATGCACACTAATACGTTCCTTCTGGAAGGATGTTTGGAGACTACTTTGAGACCTAAAAATAGACCTGCCATTCGATCCTATAATTCCTTTACTAGGTATATACCCAGAAGACCAAAAATCACAATATAACAAAGACAGAATGTTTTGTATATAATGTACCAGAATGTTTATTGCAGCCCAATTCATAATTGCTAAGACATGGAAGAAGCCCAAGTCCCATTGACCCATGAATGGATTAGCAAATTGTGGTACATGTATACCATGGAATATTATGCAGCCTTAAAGAAAGATGGAGACTTTACCTCTTTCATGTTTACATGGATGGAGCTGGAACATATTCTTCTTAGCAAGGTATCTCAGGAATGGAAGAAAAAGTATCCAATGTACTCAGCCCTACTATGAAACTAAATGATAGTTTTCACATGATGGTTATAACCCAACTATAGCACAAGACTATGAGGAAAGGGCCACGGAAGGGGAAGGGAGGGGTGAGGTTAGGGGGGAGGGAGGGTTATGGGTGGGGCCACACCTACGGTGCATCTTAGAATGGGTACAGGCGAAACTTACTAAAGGCAGAATACAAATGTCTACATACAATAACTAAGAAAATGCCATGAAGGCTACGTTGAACAGTTTGATGAGAATATTTCAGATTGTATATGAAACCAGCACATTGTACCCCTTGATTACACTAATGTACACAGCTATGATTTCACAATAAAAAAATTAAAAAATATAAAAAAAAAATTCCTAAAAAAAGAAAAAAGAATCACAGTTTAAAGCCATTTATCACGGGCACTATGTAGCAAAGAAAACCTTGTCCACAACTCCTGCCACCAAGCAACTCCCAAGGTGGACTGCCCTGCATTGGGTGCTGCCAAAAGGATGCGGCCTGGGCCCAGAGGCTGCTGCTGCCATCGCCTGGTGCGGGTGAAGGGCTGCGTGGTGAGGGGAGAAGTGAGAAACTGGTACGTGAAGAGCAGTGCCGCAGCCAGATCCATCATGTTACACAAAATGGGGGACTGGATAAAAGGCCATTTAATGAAGCTTTTGAAGAAACACCAACGCTGGTTGCTGTGCTCACATATGTGAGGTACAGCATACTTGCCTTCTTTGGATATCTTTAAGATTTCTTGAGGCACTGGAGAATTGGAAAGTGTCACCAAGCAACAGAAAGAGAAGAACAAGAGGACTTTGCGTCAGAGGATCAGGATTTTGAAAACTTCTACGCAAGGAACTTCTACATGAGGATAAAAGACAACTGGAATGGACCCACCCAGTGTGCCTGGCGGTAAAGTGGATATCATGGAGAGACAGTCTCGTGATTACAACTGGTCGTTCAATTATACAGGAAATATAACTAAAGATGTTATAAACAAGGGTTCCTACAACTATCTTGGATTTGCATGGAAGACTGGACCATGTCAAGAGGCAGCTGCTGAAGTCTTAGAGGAGAATGAAGTTGGAATGTGCAGCACTCAGCAGGAAACCGGAAACCTGGGCAAGCATGAAGGACTAGAGGAACTTGCAGTGTGGTTCTCGGGAGCAGAAGCTGCTATGACATATGGCATGGGATTTGCAACACATTCAGTGAACATTCCTGCTCTTGTTGGCAAAGGTTGCCCAATTCTGAGTGATGAACTGAACCATGCATCACTAACTAGTTCTAGGAGCCAGACTGTCGGGAGCAACCATCGAACCTTCAAACATAACAATATGCAAAGCTTAGAGAAGCTATTGAAAGATGCCATAGTTAGGCTGTGCCTGTGGCTCAGTTGGCAGGGCATCGGCCACATACACCTAGGGTAGCAGGTTCGAACCAGGCTCAGGCCTGTTAAGCAACAATGACAACTGCAACCAAAAAATGGCCGGACGTTGGGGCAGGCACCTGTAGTACTAGCTACTTGGGAGGCTGAGGCAAGAGAATGGCTTAGGCCTAAGACTTTGAGGTTGCTGTGGGCTGTGATGCCAAGGCACTCTACCCAGGGCAACAGTTTGAGACAAGAAAAAAAGAAAGGAAAGAAAGGAAGGAAAGAAAGGAAAGAAAGAAAGGGAAGGGGAGGGAGGGAGGGAGGGACGGAGGAAGGAAGGAAGGAAGGAAGGAAGGAAAGAAGGAAGGAAGGAAGGAAGGAAGGAAGGAAGGAAGGAAGGAAGGAAGGAAGGAAGGAAGGAAGGAAGGAAGGAAGGAAGGAAGGAAGGAAGGAAGGAGCTATTGTTTAGGATCAGCTTCGGACACGAAGTCCCTGGAAGAAAATTCTAATCCTCGTGGAAGGCATATATAGCATGGAAGGATCTCTTGTTCGCCTTTCTGAAGTGATTGCCCTCAAGAAGTATAGGGGCTTGGCACCCGAAGCACAGTGGTTATGGTGCCAGCTACATACACCAAGGGTGGCAGGTTCGAAGCCTACAACTAAAAAATAGCTGGATGTTGTGGTGGGCACCTATAGTCCCAGCTACTTGGGAGGCTGAGGCAAGAGAATTGCCTAAGCCCAAGAGTTTGAGGTTGCTGTGAGCTGTGACGCCATGGCACTCTACCCAGGGCGACATAGTGAGACTCTGTCTCAAAAAACAAAACAAAAAAAAGAAGTATAAGGCATCCTCATATCTGGATGAGGCTCACAGCATTGGGGTCTTGAGCCCTGGAGGTGGAGGTGTGGTGGAGTACTATGGCCTGGAGCCGAGGACGTGGATGTTATGATGGGAACATTCACAGAGAGCTTTGCTGCTTCTGGAGGGTACATTGGAGGCAAGAAGGGGGCTGGTAGACTGTCTGCAAAGTGTATGCCACATTGCTGTCGCCGCCAGGGTGGAGCAGATCATCATATCGATGAAGTGCATCCGGGGGCAGGATGGCACCAGCCTTGGCAAAGAGTGTGTGCAGCAGTTACCTGAAAATACCAAGTATTTCAGGGGACGCCTGAAAGAAATGGGCTTCATCATCTACAGAAATGAAGATTCTCCAGTGGTGCCTTTGATGTGCTACACGCCAACCAAGATTGGCGCCTTCGGATGGGAGATGCTAAAGTGGAGCATTGGTGTAGTTGTGGTGGGATTTCCTGCTATCCCAATTATTGAGTCCAGGCCAGGTTTTGTCTGTCAGCAGCTAAATAGCTGATACCGCTCTAAAGGAGATAGATGAAGCTGGAGACCTATGGCAGCTAAAGCATTCCTGTCATCAGCTGGTGCCTCCACTGGACAGGCCCTGTGACGAGACTACTTATGAAGAAACAGAAAGACAGGCTCAGTGCCTGTAGCACAGTGGTTAAGCGCAGGCCACAGACACTGAGGCTGGAGGGTTCAAACCCAGCCCAGGCCTGTTGAACAATAATGACAACTGCAACAAAAAAATAGCAGGGCGTTGTGGCAGGCACCTGTAGTCCCAGCTACTTGGGAGGCTGAGGCAAGAGAATCACTTAAGCCTGAAAGTTTGAGGTTGCTGTGAGCTGTGACACCATGGCACTCTACCCAGGGTGACATAGTGAGACTCCGTCTTAAAAAAAAAAAAAAAGAAAGGAAGAAAGAAACAGAAGACAGCCTTTTTGGTACCCCCCATAGAGGGACCGTGCCCCAGGACTGAGCGGCCTTTCTGAGCCGGTTCCAGGAACCACACTTCTGTGGCCATCTCATGTAAAAGACATTTCTTCAGCTCCTGAAGGTGGCCACCTCCGCTCCATATGGCATTTTGTAAATAGTAAAAAACTGCTTCCCATCCTTTTTTTGCTAAATCTCACCTTTAAAAATGGAGGTGACTCACTTTGCTTTCTTGTCCATTAAAAAAAAAAGTTTTACTTTATAACTACTCATGAAATCACGCTGACGCTAGCCTGTCTCCGGCTGGCCCCTCAGGCCACTCTCCTCCCCCAGCCACTCACAGACGTGGACCCAGCAAGAGCTGCTGCCAGCCTGGCCCTACCGCCGTGAGGCTCACCGGCCCTCCACCCTCGGGAGCAAGTGCCCTCCACTCACTTCCAGCCAGGTCCAAGAGGTGGCCGACCTTGAAATCCTCATTGAACCAGTCAAATAATCAACCAAGTTTTCTCTCTTTAATCTTACATTTAGCCTTTAGAGAAAAATAGTACGTGGAACGTTGCTGAAACACACGTTGTGTGACTTCCCCCAGAGGTTTTGGTCTTTACTACATTTTGTTCCAGTCACCAAATGATTTCTTCCTTCACCACCAAACATTTCTTCCTAACGGTCACAGTTTGAGAGTGTGGTCACTTAGTGTTTTAAATTAAAAGCGCCCATCACACGCTGGCCTGTCCCGTGCAGTGCAGGCGACTCTCTTATCTCGCTATTTTGAGTACAAAGTTGCTCTGTAGAGTGAGGTGCACGCCTGGTGGGTGAGGGTAATGGGCAGTGCGGAGAGAATTGATTACTCCTGGCACAGGGTCTGGGGCTCAGGCTTCTTACTCTTTCCACTTTTCCTTCCTTCCCTCCTTCCCTCCTTCCCTCCTTCCCTCCCTTCCTCCCTTCCTTTTGACAGAGTCTCACATTATCACCCTCGGGTAGAGTGCTGTGACGTCACAGCTCACAGCAACTTCCAGCTCTTGGGCTTACCCGATTCTCTTGCCTCAGCCTGGCGAGTAGCTGGGACTACAGGCGCCCGCCACAAAGCCTGGCTATTTTTTTGTTGCAGTTTGGCCGGGCCGGGTTTGAACCTGCCACCCTGGGCATATAGGGCCCGCGCCCTACCCACTGAGCCACAGGTACCACCCGTACTCTTTCCACTTTTCAGAGTAATGGCAGCCTCTGGCTGGGTCTGGGTCCAGATTAGGATTTAAACTGATAAAGGAAAATGTTAGTAAATCCTCTGCGCAGAAATAATTGATCATGTTCCTATTTAAGGATGAGAGTTATTAGCCCTTTTAGAAGCTGATCCACTTAAATCTTACTCTTCTGAATGCTGGTTCTCATTTACTCTTGATGTCCTAAAATGATTTTAATCTGGCATCTGAGGCTGGGGTCTCCCTGTCCTTCCATTATACATTTTTTTCTTTTTTTTCTGAGAAATTCTGAACACATAGTTATCTTTCCTAAATTTAGATCCTCTATTTTGACTTTCTTTTTTCTTTCTTTCTTTTTTTTTGAGATGAGTGTCAGTATGTCGCCCTCAGTAGAGCGCTGTGGCATTACAGCTCACAGCAACCTCAAACTCTTGGGCTTAAGTAATTCTCTTGCCTCAGTCTCCCAAGTAACTGGGACTATAGGTGCCCTTCACAACACCTGGTTATTTTTTGTTGCGGTTGTCATTGTTGTTTACTGGCTGGGTCAGGTTCAAACCTGCCACCCTCCGTGTATGTGGCTGGCACCATAACCACTGTGCTATGGGCGCTGAGCCTTTGACTTGGTTTTTATACTATAGCCAGGTCAGGGGATTTCTTTCAGAGAGCTTTATACTGCTTGATGAAAGAACAAATCTGAAAATCATCAAGAATTTTCCTACAGTAGTAATTGAGATTCTCCTGGGAGTTCCTCCCCTTGCTGTCACAGCATTTGACACTTCTGATCAAATGTTTTTGAATCGTGGTGAATATTTATTGAGCACCTGCTCTGAATGAGTCTGGGTGCTGTGTTCCTGTGTATTGTCCACACCCAGGTCACCAGCACGACTTGCTCATTGATAAATCCCAAATCTATGTCTCCAGCCCAGGCCGCCCTCATGTCCATCTGGTTGCCACACACCTGCTATAAGGTGGAGAGAGTCACAGCAAGAACCGTAACCACCTGCCCAGTATTAGAAGACCTACATACCTGTCTTCCTTTCCATCCTCTGCTGAATCTTCAAGCTCCAAGAGGAAAAGAAGCCCCACATTTTTCATCTTTGAATCCTTCTTCAGTCCTTTGCTTAGTGTTTTACACACAACAGTGGCTCAATGTTTATTGACTTCAAAGGTAACATCATATCTCTAGTTTGTCTAAATCAAGGCAAACGGGTAGAAATGACATTAGCAACTTTGGCCACTAGATGTCACACCACACTTGAGGGTCAGCAGGAAACTCCTGACCTGTGATTCCCAATGTCTCTAAGATTTTAGTATGAAAACAAATCTTGTGTTATTGTAGTCACTAATCTCAACCATTGGAAACAAAGTATCAACCAGACTTTTTATTGGTATTAGTGTCAACTACTAATTACTCATTTTTATAGGAAGAGAGAATGTCTGAGGACAAGGTGCAAGTAATTTGTAGCTGATTTTAGAATTTGTCATGTGACAACTTCTCAGTCTGGTTAATATTCATTTGCATTTCTGAGTACTACGTGAGCTAAATTACAAGGTATGAGATAGGGAACTAATCTGAAATGAACAGTCATATTAAGTAAAACTTTGTTGATGCCATCCTGAGAGTTAAGCCTAAAGGTGGGTTCCCAGTGCTTTTCAGAAAGGCCAGGGAGCTAAATGTGGCTGCCTGGCCCTGCCTGGGGGCACACCTGCGGAGTTCACTCCTCTCCTCTGATACCTCACCTCCTGAAGCTGCTACAGCCTTGTCTGCCAATTCTGCTGGACTCTCTACTCAACCTCCTGACCCGTGTAGCTTTTGAGAGTCCTTCAGATCTCAGTTCCAAGTCCTCCATGGGTCCCTGAAACTGCGGGTAGCACTGGTCTTTATACACAGTATGTGTTGTCAATCTGATGACCCAGATGGCTACTGAGTGACTGGCAGAGGGGACAGTCTGGAGACCATGTTCCAGCATGAGATTTCATCACACTGCTCAGAACAGTGTGCAACTTAAATCTTATGAATTATTTATTGCTGAAATTTTCCACTTAATATTTTGAGACTGAAGTCGACTGTGGGTCGACTCTACCTGCTATCTGCAAAATATTGAGCAGTTATGTCATCTTTTTCCCCCCTCATTCATAGTGTAAGGAAAATAATACTTAGTGGGATTGTCATAGGGACCAATGAGCTATTGATGTGTAAATTGCAGGACACCAGGCCAGCCACGTGGCAAAGATTCTTAGTATGTTATTTATCTGTTTTTAATTCTCAGGCTCTAGACCAATGACTTGTGGATAGGCTTTAGAAGTGTGATTGAATTAAAGAAGTCTCCAAAACAATATTGAGTTTAAAATAGTCTTTAGGAATTTGAACGTTAAGTGAGAAAATAAGAATGACATTAAGGCAAGCTTCAGGTACAGGGTTTTGAGTTTTCAAAGAAATGAGTAACAGTCTGAAACTATAAAGCTACTAGAAAAAAAAAAAGGATCGGCTTGACTCCCATAGCTCAGTGAGTAGGGCGCCACCACATGCACGGAGGGTGGTAGGTTGGAACCTGGCCTGGGCCAGCTAAACAACAATGGCAACTGCAACAAAAAAATAGCCTGGCATTCTGGCAGGTACCTATAGTCCCAGCTACTTGGGAGGCTGAGGCAAGAGAATCACTTAAGCCCAAGAGTTTGAGGTTGCTGTGAGCTGTGATACCACAGCATTCTACTGAGGGTATTGTAGTGAGACTCTATCTCAGAAAAAAAAGATAAATGCTTTTAGACATTGCTCTGGGTAAAGATTTTATGGGTAAAATCAGAAAAGCACAGGAAACGAAAATAAAAAAGGACAAATGGACTGAAAATCTTCTGCACATCAAAGGAAACATTCAGAAGAGTAAAGGTCTGGCTCATAGAATATAAGAAAATATTTGCAAACTGTTCATTCAATAAGGGACTAATATCCAAAATATATCAAAAACTCAAACAATGCAACAGCAAAAACAAAAACAAAAAACTGACTTAGAAACACACAACAGCAACAATTCAATCTGATTCATGGGCAAAGGATCTGAAAAGACATTTCAAAAAAAGACATACAGGGTCAGAGAGTAAGGCACGTCCCATATACCAAGGGTGGCGGGTTCAAACCCAGCCCCAGCCAAACTGCAACAACAACAACAACAACAAAAAGCCAGGTGTTGTGGAGGGCACCTGCAATCCCAGCTACATGGGAGGCTGAAGCTCGAGATCGCCTAATCCCAAGAGCTGGATGTTGCTGTGAGCTCTGATGTCACAGCACTCTACTGAGGGCAACAAAGTGAGACTCAAAAAAAAGGATGTTGCTGTGAGCTATGATGCTACAGCACTGTACTGAGGGCAACAAAGTGAGACTCTCAAAAAAAAAAGAAAAAGAAGAAGACATACAGATAAATGAACAAGAAACATACAAAAAAAAATTCAACATCCAGGGAAATGCAAATTAAAACTTTATTTTATTTATTTATTTGCAAATTAAAACTTTAGTGAGATATCTCACCCCAGTTAGAATGACTATGGTGAAAAAGGAAAGTATAGGCCCTGCAACCAGTGTTCAGCACCCTCCCAGACCTCCGGAAGAGCTGCGCCATGACCCGGGATCGGCACCCTCTTGGGCCTCTGGAAGAGCTGTGCTGCAACCCTCCCAGACCTCCAGAAGATCTGCATCGGGACCTGGCATCAGCACCCTCCCAGTCCCCGGTAAGAGTTGCTACACCAGGACCTTCCCACACTTCTGGAAGAGCTGCCCCACGACCCTCAATTGGCACCCTCCTGGACCTTCCGAAGAGCTGCCCCACGACCTGTGATTGTCACTCTCCCAGACCTCCGAAAAAGCTGCACCCCGACCTGCACTCAGCACCCTCCCAGACCCCGGTAAGAGCTGTGCCGGGACCCTCCTGGACCTCCAGAAGAGCTGCAACACGACCTGTGATTGGCACCCGCCTGGACTGGTAAGAGCTGCACCAGGACCTGCTACCCCACGTGCTGGGCTTCCCCATGCCCTGACCAGAAACTCCGGGAGCCGCACAACACTGCATCCTCCCTCCAGCACCCTCCCTGTCTCCACACCGACCCGCTTGTCTGGCCAGGGACTCCGGTAGTCACGTGCCCTCTGGAGCCCTCCCTGCCTCTGTGCAGAGCCCTTCTACTGGCCAGAGACTGTTGGAGCCTTGGGCCCTCTGTGCCAAAGTCACCGGGTGCCAGGCACTCCCAGAACCGTGTGCACTCCCCCCCCCACGCCCGCACTGTTGCTTGATCAGGGGTGTCACACTCCAGAGCTGCTCCCACAACCAGAACTCCCTGGCTGGGCAGCCCCAGAAAAGCTACATAGGGTCACTCCCTACAAAGATCCAGCAACAATAGAGTGATCCCCTGGGGTCTAATCTCAGAGAGACACCACCCCAATTCTGAGGACGGCCAGAGGAAATGGTGAAAAACAATCGTGAGAAGAAATCAAAGGAAAAACTCTGACAATACGAATAATCAGAGTAGATCAACTCCCCCAAGGAACAATGGGGCAGACACAGCACAAGATCCCATGCACAAACAAATAGCTGAGATGTCAGAAATTGAATTCAGAATCTGGACAGCAAATAAGATTGAATTAGAATTCTAAGCGGTAACCAAAAGATGTCTCAAGAATTCAACAAATTTAAAGACCAAATAACAAAAGATTTTGACACATTGAGACAAGAAGTTGCAGCCCTCAAAGATCTGAGAAACACAGTAGAATCCCTCAGTAACAGAATGGAGCAAGCAAAAGAAAGGATTTCTGATATTGAAGACAAAGCTTTCGAACGCTCCCAAACTCTCAGAGAGGAAGAGAAATGGAGGGCAAAAACAGATCACTCTCTCAAAGAGCTCTGGGATAATTCGAAGAAAACCAATATTTGTCTTCTAGGGATCCCAGAAAGCAAAGAAGTGGCTTCACAAGGCACAGAGTCTCTTCTCCATGAGATTATGAAAGAGAACTTTCCAGACATGCCAAGAAATTCTGAATTTCAGATAGCAGACAGTTTCAGAACTTCAGCATGACTCAACCCAAATAAAACATCCCCAGACACATCATAATCAATTTCACTAAAGTTAATATGAAGGAGAAAATTCTGAAAGTAGCCAGAAGAAAGAAAACCATCACTACAAGGGCAAGAATAGAATAACTGCAGATCTCTCTGCTGAAACCTTTCAAGCTAGAAGAGGATGGTCATCGACTTTTTTAATCTCCTAAAACAAAATAACTTTCAACCCTGTAGCTCCTGTAAACAACTAAACTAAGTTTCATTTATGATGGAGAAATTAAATACTTTAATGACATTCACATGTTGAAGAAATTTGTGACAACTAAACCAGCTCTCCAGGATATTCTCAGACCTATCCTCCATAAAGACCAGCATAATCCTCCATCACAAAAGTAAACCCACCCAGAAAATTTTGATCAAATTCCAATTTTGATCAAATTCCAGTCCAGTTGCAAAAGGACTAAAAATGTCCACCAGACTCTCTAAAAGCTTATCAATATTCTCAATTAATGTGAATGGTTTAAATTGTCCTCTAAAGAGGCATAGGTTGGCTGAGGTCATCTACAGCAAATCCACAGCCAATATCATATTGAATGGAGTTAAATTGAAATCATTTCCACTTAGATCAGGAACCAGGCAAGGTTGCCCATTGTCTCCATTGCTCTTTAACATTGTAATGGAAGTTTTAGCCATTGCAATTAGGGAAGAAAAGGTGATCAAGGGTATCCACATAGGGTTAGAAGAGATCAAACTTTTACTCTTCACAGATGACATGATCGTATTTCTGGAAAACACTGGGGATTCTACTACAAAACTTTTAGTAGTGATCAAGGAATACAGCAATGTCTCAGGCTACAAAATCAACACCCATAAATCTGTAGCCTTTATATATACCAACAATAGCCAAGACGAAAAAACAGTGAAGGATTCTATTCCTTTCACAGTAGTGCCAAAGAAGATGAAATATTTGGGAGTTCATCTAACAAAGGACATGAAAGATCTCTATAAAGAGAACAATGAAACTTTAATAAAGAAATAGCTGAAGATGTTAACAAATGGAAAAACATACCATGCTCACGGCTGGGAAGAATCAACATCGTTAAAATGTCTATACTACCCAAAGCAATATGTAATTTTAATGCAATTTCTATCATAGCTCCATTGTCATATTTTAAAGATCTTGAAAAAATAATACTTCGTTTTATATGGAATCAGAAAAAAACCTCGAGTGGCCAAAATATTACTCAGAAATAAAAACAAAGCAGGAGGAATCATGCTACCAGACCTGAGACTGTACTATAAATTGATAGTGATCAAAACAGCATGGTACTGGCACAAAAACAGAGAAGTAGATGTCTGGAACAGAATAGAGAACCAAAAGATGAATCCAGCTACTTACCATTATTTGATCTTTGACAAGCCAATTAAAACCATTCAGTGGGGGAAAATATTCCCTGTTTAACAAACGGTGCTGGGTGAACTGCCTGGCAACCTGTAGAAGATTGAAACTAGACCCACACCTTTCACCATTAACTAAGATAGACTCTCACTGGATAAAAGATTTAAACTTAAGACATGAAACTATAAAAATACTTGAAGGAAGTGCAGGGAAAACTCTTGAAGGAATCGGCCTGGGTGAATATTTTATGAGGAGGACTCCCCAGGCAATTGAAGCAGTATCAAAAATACACTACTGGGACCTGATCAAACTAAAAAGCTTCTGCATAGCCAAGAACATTGTAAGTACAGCAAGCAGACAGCCCTCAGGATGGGAGAAAATATTTGCATGTTATACCTCCGATAAATGTCTAATAACCAGAATCCACAGACACTCAAACGTATTAGCAAGAAAAGAACACGTGACCCCATCTCAAGGTGGGCAAGGGACTTGAAGAGAAAATTCTCTAAAGAAGACCAATGCAAGATCTACAAACACATGAAAAAAAGCTCATCATCCTTAATCATCAGAGAAATGCAAATCAAAACTACTCTGAGATATCACCTAACCCCAGTAAGAGTAGCCCACATAACAAAATCCCAAAACCAGAAATGTTGGCATGGATGTGGAGGAAGGGGCACACTTCTACACTGCTGGTGGGAATGCCCACTAATACGTTCCTTCTGGAAGGATGTTTGGAGAATACTTAGAGACCTAAAAATAGACCTGCCATTCGATCCTATAATTCCTTTACTAGGTCTATACCCAGAAGACCAAAAGTCACAATATAACAAAGACATCTGTACCAGAATGTTTATTGCAGCCCAATTCATAATTGCTAAGTCATGGAAGAAGCCCAAGTGCCCATCCCCCCACGAATGGACTAGCAAATTGTGGTACATGTATATCATGGAATATTATGCAGCCTTAAATGTGTATACATATTCTTCTTAGCAAAGTATCTCAAGAATGAAAGAAAAAGTATCCAATGCACTCAGCCCTACTATGAAGCTAATTTATAGCTTTCATATGAAGGCTATAACCCAACTATAGGACAAGAATATGGGGAAAGGGCCAAGGGAGTGAAAGGGATGGGGAAAGTCAGGGTGGAGGGAGGGTAAGGGGTTGGGCCACACCTACGGTGCATCTTAGAATGGGTAGAGGTGAAACCTACTAAAGCAGAATACAAATGTCTACATACAATAACTAAGAAAATGCCATGAAGGCTATGTTAACAGCTTGATGAGAATATTTCAGATTGTATATGAAACCAGCACATTGTACCCTTTGATTGCACAAATGTACACAGCTATGATTTAACAATAAAAAATTAATTAATTAAAAAATTAAAAAAAATAAAAAATAGAAAAAAAAAGGCAAGAATAACAAGTGCTGGTGAGAATGAGGACAAAAAGGAACTCATACACTGTTGGAGGGAATGTGAATTAGTATCACCATTATGGAAAAAAGGTATAACATTCCTCAAAATACTAAATAGAACTACCACCAGCCTGAGCAAGAGTGAGACCCCATCTGTACTAAAAATGAAAAAACTGAGGCAGGAGGATCACTTGAGCCCAAGAGTTTGAGGTTGCTGTGAGCTATGACGCCACAGCACTCTACTGAGGGTGAAAAAGTGAGACTATTTAAAAAAAAAAAGAATTACCATGAGATCCAAAGGAAGGGGAATTATTATGTCAAGAGATAGCTGCACCCCACTACTTATGGAATTTGTGAGTGCTATTCATATAGCAAAGCTTTGGAGTCAACCTAAGCATCCATCAGTGACTGAATGGAAAAAGAAGGTGAGGTGTGTATACATGATGGAGTGCTACTCAGCCTTGGAAGAAGAATAAAATTCTGTGACTTACAGCAACATGGATGAGCTTGGCAGACATTTGTTCAATGAAATAAGTCAGGCCCAGAAAAATTATTACATTTTCTCAATCATATATGGCAGCTTAACAAACTGAGCTCCTAGTAAGTATATAGCAGAATTATGATTATTCAAAACTGGCAGGTGAGGGGGCAAGAGAGGCTAGGGAGAGGTTGGTTAATGGATACAAAGTCGCAGCTAGAGGGCTTCTAGCTAAGTTCTAGTAAGTTCCAGAAGTAGGATGAATGTAGTTAATGATAATTCATTGGATAGTTTCAAATAGAAGAGAGGATTTTGAATGTTCCCAACACAGAGAAATGAGAAGGGTTTGAGGTGATTGATGTGCTAATAATCCTGATTTGATTATTACACATTATATACACGTATTGAAGTATTACTCTGTAACCTATAATATAGATCAGTGGTTCTCAACCTTCCTAATGCTGCAACCCTTTAATACAGTTCCTGTGGGTTGTGTCCCGCAGGTTGAGAACCGCTGATATAGATGTACAAATGAATAACTATTACACGTCAACTAAGAATAATTTTAAAAAAGAAATAAGTCCCTGCATGTCACAGAGCCCCACCAGGGGTTGGCTGCCCTCGGGCAAGTGCATCACCCATCTCATCTCAGAAACACCCCCCAACTCTCACTCCATAGGGAGCTTAGTCTCTCTGATCAAGTCCATTTCTCAAGGTTAATGTGTGGATGCTGTCAATTCCCTAAGCCCAGGCTTTCAGAGGACATTAATGGGAAAGGCACAGAAAGCCATTCATTTCACACTTTTCCACTGTGGCTGCTAGGCAGGACCACTATTGCAGTGGCTTTTGGCCCAAAGCATATGAACAGACCCTTTTTTCTCTGGCCTAGACATTCCCTAAAGAGTACAGCATTTTCTACTGTGAGTTAGTAGCTCAAAGCCCACACAATCCTAATTCATTTTGCCCTAGGCGGAGTGCTGTGATGTCATAGCTCACGGCAACCTCAAACTCTTGGGCTCAAGCAATTCTCTTGCCTCAGCCTCCCAAGTAGCTGGGACTATAAGCACTGACCACAACGCTCAGTTATTTTTAGAGATGGGGCTTCACTCTTACTCTGGCTGGTCTCGAACCTGTGATCTCAGGGCAATCCATAGGCCTCGGCCTCCTGGAGTGCTAGGATTACAGGCATGAGCCACCGCACCTGGCCATTAACAAAGATTTTTAAGGATTTTAGAATCAAGAAACGCTGAACGAGGGCAATCAGGAGCAGCAATTGAACATTAAACATTTTTCCCAAGTCCTCCTGTAGTGTGGGTGGAACGGTGCATCCCCCAAACTTCAAGATGTGACCATATTTGGAAAAGAGTCTTCTCATATATAATTAAGGAAGAATCTTGAGGTGAGTTTATCATGGATTAGAGGGGGCCTCAATCCCATGATAGGTGTCCTTGAAAGACAGAGAGATTTGAGGCACAGAGATACCCAGAAAAGGCTATTTGAAGGCAGAGTTGGCGATCAAGGGGATTTGTCCACAGGCCATGGAAGACCAGGAATTGCTGACATCCAACTGGTAGCTGGGATAGGATTCACCCTCAGAGGCTCCAGAAGGAACTTATCCTGCCAATACCTTGACTTGGGACTTGTGGCCTTCAGAACTGTAAGAGATAAATTTCTGGGGTGTAACTGCCCAGTCTGTGTTACTTTGTTAGAGTAGACTTAGGGAACTAATATACTGATAGTCTATTTGCCTGATGGAGTAGGGATTTAATCAAGAGTCATTATCAGCCTTGGAAATGTTAATTCAACAAATACAAACTGAAGACTTTGACCCAGGCCATTGGAGACCCTAGAGGGAATAAAACACATTTGTTGGGAAGAGAATGGTGAAGGGTGGGAAGAACCAGGAGAGGCCGCAGAGACCAGATGTGACATCGGCTGTGGAGCTGTGTCACAGTCTTACATTTATCCTTAGGGGGCAATTGAAGATTTTAAGCAGGGGAGTAATGTAATTAGCATTATGTTTTAGAAAGATTATTCTCACTGTGGTATGCAAAATTAATTCGAAAGTATCAGACAAGGGGCAGGGGATGAGTTAAGAAGTTGGTGGAATAACCTGAGTGATGGATGATGGTGGAATTAAACTGTGGTGGTTGATGAAGGAAAGAAGAGAAGTGGGGTGATTAGGGAGAGACTGAGGAAGCGGAATCAACGGGTCCGAGTGACTTACTAAAGCCTGAGAGAGGAAGGAGCAATGAGGTGCTGGGGAGAAAATGTGCATTTAGCAATGCCTTGGTAATGAAGTAGAGATGATCACGGAGGCTTCAAGAAGACGTAGGTTCTGAGTGGTGGGGGGATTCACTGTTGGAGGTTTGAGGTGCAGCTAGACCATGCAAGTGGAAATATTGAAGAGGAAGTAGAATACAAAGGCCTGGAAATACTGTCGAAGCTAGCAGAGCGTGTAAGATCGTCTAGAGAGAACGAGTGAAGTGAGGAAAGCTGAGAAGTTGGGACGTGGGGGAAGAATCATCAATGTCTTAAGGAAAAGGGAAGCTGAGATGGGGCAGCTGTTAGGACGACATCCTGGGACTTGTACCACGGTAGAGACCAGGAAAATCAAGAGAACAGAGTGTTTCCGAGAAGAGAGTCCTGGATTTTGTCAACGCCATCAAGAACTTGAGTGAGATAAAGCCTTTAAAAAAGGAGATGGTTTATGACAGTGGTGGCAGCTGTTTCAGTGGCCTGGTCAAGACTGGAAAGCAGTGACACAGTGGACAGAGAAGCACGGGGCTGGTGAGGACACATGTCCTTGGAAATTTGGCTGGAAAGGGAAGAGAAGAGAAATTGGCAGAGACAAGATGGAGCTGAGGAATGGGGTGAAGCTGTGTGTTTAAATGCTGGAGGAAAAGGATGTGGAGAGGAAGAGGATGAGAGAGAGGGCAAATATTGCAGGCTTGGGAGGAGGATGGGCAGAGTCCAGCACACTGATGGAGGACTGGCCTCAGTTAGAGTGAGATGGAGAGGTGGGATTAGAGTTTTAGGATAGAGTAGAGAAGGTTTGAAATCTTCCTGTGGAGAACAGGAGCAACCCAACTGCCCCAGACCCAACTTTCTGCCATATGTAGCTACCGTGTACCAAACCTGATTTGAGGTCCACTTTTTTTTTCTGGCTCTGTGTCTCAAACAGTTTCTCTTGCTGTAACAAATACCAGAAATTAGGTGGCTTAAACACCAGATATTTCTTTCTCATAGTTCTAGAGGCTGAATGTCCAAGGTCAAGGTGCGAGCACAGTGGGTTTCTGGTGAGGACCCTCTCCCGGTGTGTCCTCACATGGCCCTCCTTGGTGCACACACCCTAAGTGGGAGCTCTAATCTCTTTCTCTGGTTGCAAGAATACTAATCCCATCAAGAGGACTCTACCCACATAACTCATCTGACCCTAATCACCTCCCAAAGGCCCCACCTCCTAATCCCATTTCCTGGAGTGTTAGGGTTTCAACATATGACTTTTAGAGGAACACAGACAGGCTGTCTATAGCACTTTGATCACGTTTTCCTCACTTTGTTCTGTGTATTTGACTTGAGCTACAAAGAAGGGCATGTGCTGACTCAGAGGTCAGCCAGAGTCTCCCTTTGAAGTGCTCTCCAGGACTCCCCGGGGGCTTATGTTCTCAAGGTCACCTCTGGCTTCAGGCTGCTGCTTTCCCCAAATGAGACTGTCTCAGCACGTTCATTTATGAGTGAAGATATTTACTGAAAACGAACAGCAGCAGAGGGATTTATATCACAGCAACACAAATAATTGAAAATGCACCGTGAGCTATTTCTTTTTGGAAATCCTTCAGCATTATCTGAAGGAGTGGCTCTTGCCACTTTCCGTGTGGTCCAGCTCTGCACTCTCAGATTCCCTCTCACTCACAAATTCCCACTTGTATTCCAGATGCAGAGGGTAGGCTTACTGCTGTCTTGACTTCTGCTAAATTCTATCATTAGGGTCCCCACCTTCCTCAGGGCCGCTCATGAAGGTATTTTCCTAAACAAAAATAGTTCCCCCCACAAGAAAGATTCTGGCTCCCATGGATAATGTAACACCTTTTTGATCCTGCGGCACAATTCTGAAACAGACTAAATACTCTGGATCCTTCCTCCTGCTGCCCCATTATCAACAAGTGCCCTTGTCACATCCAGCTGAAGGCACAATCAAGAGCAAAGATCACGTCCACCCCCTAGGGAGAAGACAACTCTTCTGTTCCCTGGCCCTGTGCCTTTTTTCAGCTTAGTGGTAAATAACATTTGTTTAGGATTTTCAATGCGTCATCTCATTGGACGTTCACAAGAGCCCCATGCCAGGCAATACCAGCATTATTCCCTCTCTGCAAATAAAGTAACTTGGGCTCAGAAAGAATTGACTTGCCATTTGGCTGGGAAAAGCACTTGGGCGAGCTTCAAGGTGGATCTTGCTGGGGATGACCCTTCCTCTTTTTTTTTTTTGCAGTTTTTGGCCAGGGCTGGATTTGAACCCGCCACCTTTGGCATATGGGGCCGGCACCCTACTCCTTTGAGCCACAGGCGCTGCCCCATGGCCCTTCTTCTTTTTGCTGTCACAGGCTGCTTGTTTGGTTTCAGGACTTTTCTAAGTCCAAGTCTTTTTCAGTATTGTTGCTTAATTTTGATGATTTCAGGGGATCCTTCTTTCTAGATACACAGTGAGGTGCTCGGCTTCCTACCTGCAGTGGAATAATCCCCTCTCTCATGAGATGTTTGGGTTCACGTCTTGGGTTTTCTAGATCTCCTATCTAAGATTCACAGACACCATGAAATATCTACTACTCTCCACATGGGCATCTTTGAAGGGAGATGCCATCCTTAAGAGAAAACCAAAAAAACAAACACAAGCCATGAAACATAAATAAAATTCAAACAGGTCACCAATCCTGCAGGCTCTACTTTAAGGATTATTATTTTCACTGGGGGGTGGGGAGGAAAGTCCTCCCTATTAGGGAGGACTCCCTAAGTCCTTTCCTATTAGGTAGGAAAGTCGTTCCCTTCATGTTCATTTCCTAAGTAATGGCTTTTCAGGGGCAGCACTGTTGAATTCTGGCAGAGTTCACAATCTCTGCTTCACCAAGCACAGATTTCCCTTGCTGACGCACTCTCAGAATGTATCACCCAGACCCTAAGCCGTTTACAGAGCAGAGACTCCAAGAACAGAAGCCAAGAGCCTTGAAACATTTGTCTGCCTGCCCTAGTGTATTGGCCTTCGTCTCATCCATCTCTGTTAGTGATCAGGAGAGACAGCCTCAATTGTTTCTGCTCTAATATTTTTTTTCTTTAAATAACATTACATAATGAATATTGATGCAGCCAAGAGTTTCAGTGAGTAGGTGGGATAGATGGTTATTAGGAGGAAAAAAAACAATCAGTGCAGTGTAACCTCAAGACTCACTCTGAATTCCACTTTGGAAACCTGTTTTGTGGTTTGGAAAGAAATGAATTCAGCACCAGCTGTTTGTGACTTGACGAGAGAAAGAGTTCTGACAGCTCTGTTCAGAGGATGAAACTTCAGACAATGGAGGGTGGTGAGAGTTCATTCTCACTGAAGCCTGGATGGGGATGTGACAACATTTGGGACAGATGCTTCCTCCTGCAATGCCAGATTTTTCTAGCAGTAAAAGATTTCATGGTGAGAAGCTGTGCTTTGGGGGACAAGGCATGGGCTTGGATGCTAAGGCAAGGTTTGAATCCAGCATTGCGGATTGTAACTGTGGGCACAGCATTGAACCACTCAGAACCTCTTTCTTTATTATTTATTTATTTTATTTATTTATTTTTGAGATAGAGTCTCACTTCTTTGCCCTCGGTAGAGTGCCACAGTGTCACAGCTCACAGCAACCTCAAATTCTTGGGCTTAAGCGATTCTCTTGCCTCAGCCTCCCAAGTAGCTGGGAGTCCAGGCACCCACTACAACGCCCGGCTATTTTTTGGTTGCAGTTGTCATTGTTGTTTATCAGGTCTGGGCTGGATTCGACCTCAGCAGCTCCAGTGTACGTGGCTGGTACCCTAGCCACTGAGCTGCAGGAGCCCAGCCAACACTTTCTTTATCTTGAAAATGAGGGTGATAATGTCTACTTTGTGGGTTAAAATTAGCAACAATGCCTCTGCGGTGCGTGAGATGCACATCTGTTTAATAGAACTCACTGTTCTTATATCACATACCAAGAGATTGTTTTCTAGTTAAATAAGTTGTAAGATCACTTTTTATTGTTTTGCACCTGAATATTTTTGAGTATGATTTACCCAAGAGTGAACAGTGTTATTAAAAAAAAAAAAAAAGTCTCCACATTCTTCCTCTTAATTAAATTCCCCGAGATCCCTGGTCTTAATCTACAAAATGGCAACACTAATGCTAATAGTGATGTCTGCCTTTAAATATACTCTGTGGATTGCTAGGAGAACAATTGAGATAATATATGTAAAAATACCTTGCAAGATGTAAGGTGTGTTGCAGTGGTACCTGCAGGCTTCTTTTCCACAATCCTGAATATTTGTACACTTAGGAGACTCAGCCTTCTGGGGCAGATACCTAAGCAAATACGTCTTTTCTTGCATATGTGCTGGGTGGCAAACCCCAAACCAGTATAGGTAATGGACAGGAGAAGGCGTTTCTTGCAGGAATTTGTCATCTGACAAGCGGTCTTTCTTCTCTCATTTGTCTTCTAGTTATTCTAAGTACACAGCTGTCGCACACCATTAAGCAATGGAAATAAAAATCGTCCAGGAGAATAGCTAATAATAATTTGGCTTGCCGGTGATGGAGAATGTCAAATCAAAAGCCACAGGAGAAGAGGGGGCACTTGGCTTTTCTGTCTTCAGCATCTTACAGGTCTGGGGCTTCTGTGTTTAAGAGGTTATGGTGGCGGCAGGGACCAGCATCATATCTTCTTGTTATAATAAGACAAATAATATGAACCTACATAAGAAAAATAAGGCTCTTCCCTTCTCTGTTTTTTGTATTCCCAGCTTTCAGAGGTATACAAGGTTGACAGTTTGATGTGGGTTCTTCCAAATACGAATGCATTTTTCAGCCATGAATGACAGGGGGAGCCATCCGTGGAATGACTTGGAAAGTCAAATCAACATCTGTATCCCTGAGAAATAGAACATCCTGCTATCAGGTCTTCTTGTCATTGTCAAGAGATAAATGAATACCATGCTAGAACTATGAAGAACTGTCTTTGTCCATTTTGTATTGCTATAACAAAAAACTACGGCTGGAGTAATTTATAGAGAACAGAGATTTGTTTCTCATAATTCCAGAGGCTCTCTCAGCAAGATCAAGGGACCAGTATCTCATCAGGGCCTTCTTGCTGTGTCATCCCATCGTCATAGAGGAAGGCAGAATAGCCAAAGTCTAAGAGAGAGAGAGAGGAGGAGAGGGCTGACGTCTCTTCTTTTTATTAGGAACTCATTCCTTCAATAACAGCATGAACCCATTCCGCAGTAACTGAACCCATAAGGAAGGTTCACTATTGCTCACCGCACAGCCAATCACTGACACATGGATTGTCAAGGAAGAAAAGATTTATTTCAGTGGACAGGTTGACTGAGAAGAGGCAGGTATGAACCGCTTTAAAACCACCTCCCCGAACAACAGTTGTCAGGGGTTTTTTGGGAGGTGAAATGAACAATGTGCATGGGGAGTGAGCATGGTTGCATGTTTGGGTAGAGGGCAGGGCGTGCGAGGGCAGAGTTCCTCTTTCAGCCTCATGCACAGGCTTACTGGGTCCTTGGGCACAATCTGTGGTGGGGTATTGGTTATCCTGTCTTCTCTGGACAAACAGGTGGTGCAGGGCTCTAGTTATCTTGGGACTGGAAGGAAAGCCCACAGATCATGGGAAAGAAACTCAACAGGGAATGCATCAGTGCAACATAAAGTTAGAAAGTTCTAGTCAGCAAATCTTACTGGGATTTGCTGGGATTGAGAACTTGAAGCATAACAAAATTACAAACAAACAAACAAATCAAATCAAATATATATACACACATATATAAAATGTTTTCTTGCTTATGGAGCTGGTTACAAGTTTCAACACATGAACTTTGGAGAGCACATTAAAATCATAACAAGAATATCTGGATTTTTTTCTTTTTCTTTCTTTTTTTTAAAGAATGAACAAACATAAATACATTCAGAAAAGGAATAATAATAATAATGCAAAGAAAGTAACATTCACATTGTCAAATAAGAATATGTCTATTATAGAATGCTTTGACTCTGAGATTCAGTACGGAGTCATCAGTTAACTTCTTCTTGTTATTTTTTTAAGTCTCAAAAAATAGACAATTAATATTTGTAAATAAAAGTAAAAGATAATTTTGAAAAACAGATAATGCCAAATCTTATAGAAAATAGAAAAAGAAGAAATACTTCAAAATCATTCTACTTGATCTGAGTACACCTGATATTAAAATTGGAGAAAATATATTATTACAGAGGGGAAATTACAAACTTATGTCACTTTTAAATGAGGATGCAATATCCTAAACAAAATATTAATAAGCTGAATTAAAAACTAATATTTAAGTAATGTACTTTGATCAAAATTAAATCCAATTTATGTGAGAATTAGTCACTATTTTCTTTTCTTGTGTTTTTCTTTTTTCTTCTTTTCCTTTCCCTCACCCCTTCTTTTTTTTTTTTTTTTTTTTTTTGTTATAGGAGCTTAGGTTACATCAACATACCTACCTACTCCTTGGAAAAATTGTTTCCAATACTTGTAAGGGAAGAGCTGGATGTCAAATTAATTTTATTATAGAAGCATTGCTATGACAAGAAAATCTTCCATTTCTTCTCAAAGAAGCAAATAGAAATCTTTTTTCTTGGAGCACACTTTTAAAAAAATTTTTCATCATAACATATCCAATAATAGATTTTAGCAACTATTATATAGTAGGTTATTAAAATAAAGTGTGAGAATACTGACCCAGTTCTGCATGGACACAAAAACAGTGTTATAGTTTGTCATACTGTAAAAATGTAGCATTTTTTAAAAAGCCAAAGTTTAAAAATATGGCATTTCCAAATTGTATTAAATGATGTGTGCCACTTCAGCATTTGTGTAAAGGTTTGTTATAATGAAATATTTCAGACATATAAGGAAATTACATAATTGTTCAATAAAATACCAGGTCAGAAGTTAAGTTCAAAAACTCATCCTAGAACTCACACCCCATCCCTGAGTATCACCAAGTTTATTTCTGTAGTACCCCCCTTGGGAAGCTATGCACAGATGCTGGTGCCTAGTCCACCCTTCAAAGCAATTTTGGAATTCTTTTTCTGGAATGGCCATCAGAGCTATCATTGTAGGAGGTCTGGCAATTAAAATTTGTGAATTCATCCTAGAAAAAATGCTCCATACCACTTTGCTGAACATCACTGTGGTCACCTTTGAAGTACTCTCCTTGGACAACTATGCACCAAGTAGAGAGGATATTGCAGGAAAGAAGAAACCCGTTTCCATGCTCACTTCCTTCTGGTGGAGACCCTGCTTTAGGCTGATGCTCTGAAGCAACATCCTTTTTAACTCTTGTGAACACTGGTGGAATGGGTCCAAAATTTGCTGGGTTCAATTTACGCAGCCTGTGAACTCTCGGCTTTCCTGAACCTTACTAGAGTTGGTCAGGAGTGAGAGGGAAGGAAACAAGGGGATGGGTGTGTTGTGCCCAGTTCTCAAAATCCCCCACAAAGACCACCAGGGAGCCGAGTCTGATGCAAAAGCAAAAGAGCCGTTTTATTGCAAGCTCGAGCTTGGGCTCCCGGGTCTCCACTACAACAGATCCAAGCCAGGAGCCCCGAGCTCTGGAACAGGGATATTTTTATAGGATAGCACAGCAAAGTAGGCATATACAAGTTAAACAAAGGGATCACTTCTGGATTGGTTGCCATTGGTCCTGCCATATGGCCCATTCCAGGAGGCAGTTTCTGATTGGACGCCAATGACTCAAGGTACAAAAAACAGCAATTCACGGTGACTCATCAGTTTTGGACAAAATGGCTGATGGAAGCCAAAATGGCCGAATCCTTAAGATGGCATCAGTCTGGTTCTCTCAAATATGGTGTCGGTATGGTTCTCTCAGGTGGTGAAGGGGCCAGAGAGTTCTCTGTGTCTCCCATGTGCCCTGTTCCCCTTACACTCCACTTCCATATGAAAGAAATAGGAGGGGAGTAGAAATTAGGAGGGAATGAGCAGAATGGGAAATAAGGCAGAACTTAGGGACATGCTCTGGAGTGAGGGGAAGACAGCAGGACCATTCACCATGTCCCCCACATTTTAAGCACTTGGATGTAGTTTGCAGGAGACAGGTGACACTGGGGATTCTGTCAGTGATGTGGTCCTGAAGGGCAGAAGAAGGCCTGCGCACACCACTTGCTACAGGAGCTGACTCTGGCCAGTGTGCCCTCATGCATGTTTGTGAAAATGACACTCAAAACCAGATCAGTCTCTGAAGTGACGGATCTGCTTTCAGTCAATAAATTGGAGGCTAATGGGGAAGTGACTAGCAATTACTCAGAAATAAATTTTATCTGTTGAAAAATAGTAAAACTGATCACAGGATGTGTGACTATTTGGAGAAGTGGCCAAGAAATTGTTTATGAATCATTATGAAGGAAATTTGAGAAAAACCACTACTGTCATGGAGACTGGTGTGTGATCTCAGGAAAGCCTAGTGGTACCACACAAGCAACGCTGTGACCTAAGAGCTTCCAGGTGCACAGACTGAAGCTGGATGAAAATTAAACCCCCAACGAGTACTCCTTAGGCAGCACATATACCCCAACTGGAACAATACAGAGCAGATTAGCATAGCCCCTGCACAAGGATGACACACAAATTCATGAAGCATTCCATGTTTTTGACGTGGAGTCAACCCAAGCGCCCATCAACCCATGAGTGGATTAATAAACTGTGGTTTAAGTATACCAAGGAATACTATTCAGCCCTTAAAAAGATGGAGACTTTACATCTTTTGTATTTACCTGGATGGAGTTGCAATACATTCTTCTTAGTAAAGTATTATAAGAACGCAAATGCAAGTATCTAACATGCTCACTACTATGAAACTAATAGAAAAACAGCTACATGCCCACACAAGAGAACAACACAAGTTTATTCAAGTAGGGGAGGGAGGAGAAGGGAAAGAGAAAAGGGGAATAGGGAGGGGGCTTGGTAAGCTCTCACCTGCTGGGCACGTTGTGAGAGCATACAGCACCCCCTCCTGGATGAAGAGCTCAACTACAACTTAAAATTTAACTTACACACAAACAATGGAATCTAATCATGTGTACCCTCATAAATCTGAATAAAAAAATAAAACATTTAAAAAATTAAAAAGAAAAAGAAAAACCTCCAATGCATGTCACAGTGATTGTGCTTCAGGTGAAGAAAGAGATGTCTACAGAAATTATTAACATGCCCTAGAAAGGAGAGCATGGTGGCCTGCTAAGGTCACTCAGAGACTGATGTAGGAGGATCACTTGAGGCCAGGAGTGCATCCGTGCAGCGCGCTATGGTCATACCTGTGAATAGCCACTGCACTTCAGCCTGGGCAACATAGTAGACCTCATCTCTAAAAATAAATAAATAAATATTATGAAACAAAGCCCAAGATCTATGGCTAATAAGTCACAAAACCAATATTCGAATCTGTATTTTTCTGATACCATAGTTCCAGAAAATTTTTCATTGCAATAGGCACATTTATCTGTAGTGAGCACCAAGCAAACAGGGATAAGATAGTGCTGTTTTCAAAGACTCCATCTGCTGGGAGTCTGCAGGGACCATCAAGTGCACCACTCCTTATGTGCAGTGAGCTGTGTAGTAAAGGCTGTGATTGGGGTATCCAAGGAGCATGCATGGCAAGGGAGTGCCAGACTCAGCCTGGGGAAATGCAGAAGGAGGTCAGGGGAAAGCAGAGGGTGCTTGAGGCAAGTTGTAAAGGGAAGGAGACATCAGCCAGCAGCCACAGGGAATGGGGGCCTTCATAGAGAAAACTCCATGGCAGTTTAAGAAAGTGAAGTGAACCCAAGGAATATGAGAGGGACTGGTGCCAGGTCTAAACTTCTCACATGTCAGGCTAAGGAAAAGAAGATTTCATTCTGCAAAAAAACGGGACACCAGCAAAATATTTTTGGAGTGGTCAGTCTGTGGTCTAAATATTTTCAGAGGGGTCAGTTTATGTTGGGAAGAGCTTTCCAGTTGCTTTGGATACAAAACTAGGGGCAAGAAGATTGTTTCATAAACCAGAGAAACAGATGATAGACATGGAGGAGGGGCTATACAGAAGGACTGGAGATATATGGGGAGAGCAGATTTGGAACACATTAGAAAATAATTTCTAAAATAGAGGGAAGCGGTAAGACTTACTTGTTGCCTAAATGATAGGTTGGCAAAGGTATAGCGGGTTTGAACCATGGTGCTCACCATTTTGACAGTAGGAGTAGATGGAAGAGATAATTTATGGGTGCATGTTTGTCTGTGGGGTGATGAAGGATGATAATTATCTCTAGATACCTGGATTTGGACTGCCTCAAGTTCAGGAGAAAAGCCTTGCTCACCTTAATGGGGATGTCCAACCTGCAGCCTGTGGACCACGCGCTGATTTTGTGAGGACTAGTTTTGCTTATCTGTGGTGTCAGATATCACAAAAAATATGCATGGACCTTTTTTCTTTCTAATTAGCTTTTCTTAGTGTTTTTGTATTTAATGTATAGCCCAAGACAACTCTTATTCTTCCAATGTGTAGCAGAGAAGAAAGAAACAAAAATGGTTGGACCACACTGTGTAACTAAAGCAGTGGAAATGCTACTTGCCTACGGGAAGGCAGTGAGAATGAAAAAGGGGAACCCGGCAAGCAAAGCCTTGTCAGCATGTTTGTGCCACTATTCAAAAGGCAAGAAAAGACTCCAGCCAGTCAGCAGGGTTGCTCTGATTCCTCAGCAAGTATATCTTTATGTCTACGTGACTCCCCTCCAACCTTTTCTTTTTTTGAGGAAAAGGAAAGAGAAGTTTATTGACTTGTTGGAATGTGAGGAGGTTGGCAGGTTCATGTCTCAAAGTACCAATGCCACATGGCTCCCTTGATTTGGGTTGCCACAAGCATCAAGCAAGCTTATGACATACCAGGTGTTCCAGCTGACCTTCCCTACTAAGAGAGAGTCCACAGACAGGCTGAAATTGGAAGTTGAATTTCTTGTTGTAATGGAGTGGTACTCTGGCTTAACATTAGCAATCTGAATTTGATTATTCTAGGTGAATCCTTCTCAAGTCCATTTGTCCTGACAAATGTGATCTGAACGTTGGTATCAGCCCAGTGATAGCAGCCGGCTGGTCTTTCTAGTCTCTACATCTGTGTAATTTCAACAACCCCACTGAGGCCAAGCCAACCAAATCAGAGTGCTCTGCAGGTACCCCATGCTATGGTGGGAACGGTCTGCTTCCCAGTAGGAGGTTTCATCTGGAAGAGGGACCCAAGGCCCGATGAATGGCACTTTGTGGTTTCAGAACTCGAGCTAATTAGGAATATGTAGATTCCTGCAAGACCCTCTCCTGGTGTACACAGATGGGTAAGCCAGCACCACCTCAAAGGTAGCTTTCTATGTAGAAGCGTGTCCCTTCAATTCGCACATCATAAAATGGCCTTGAGAGCAACACATTAAAGAGCCACTTAATTCATCTATTCACTCATTCATTCAATAACTGCTTAGTATATGCCTAGAATGAGCCAACTGTTGTGCTGAGTTCTGGGGACACAGCAACTATAAGACTGTCTCTGTAGTCTATCTCAAACTGGGGAGTGGGGCCAGGGTTCTGTGTAGCACCTACCCTTACTCGGGATAGAAGAGAAGGGAAAGAAGGTGATATTATGCAATACGTGCTGTTACTGAGTCCTTAGAACTTTCTTAATCCAGATCTCTATTACATCCAGAAAGCTATTTTCTTGTGCACATTCTAGGAAGCAAATGCTGATAACTCAAGATTTACCTGCTAGAACCATGGAGCATTTACTGCTCTTCGTATCTTAGTTTTAAAAAATGCCAACTCACGTTTATGTTTTTTTAAGCGTAATGTTCTCTGTGTGAGTGCTGCTGTGTGACTTCACAGGTCAGCTACTTTAACTACCAGCCAGGAGAGGTGATAATCCCGTGGGTAAAAATAATATTCTAATCCTGATGTCTGGTTTAGGGGCTGAATTTTTTTATTTAAGATATTTTTATTTTTAACTATTACAAAAGAATAAAAAGAATGGCCAAGACATGGTATGTGTATATATGTGTGTGTGTGTGTGCGTGTGCGTGTGTGTGTGTGTGTGTGTGTGTGTGTGTGTGTGTTAAAGCAAGCATTTCTGCATTGAAAACTAGTTTACAACCCTTCATCAATTGATGAAGGCAATACGACCTCCGTTCTGGGCCTTTCATTCCACATCCATTTGCTTCATACCTTATTCTGTAGTTTGGATGGCCCTCACTAATTTTCTTTTCCAAAATACATGTATTTCCTTCCTTCCCTTTCCTTCCTTCCCTCCCTCCCTCCCTCCCTCCCTCCCTCCCTCCCTCCCTCCTTCCTTCCTTCCTTCCTTCCTTCCTTCCTTCCTTCCTTCCTTCCTTCTTGAGACAGAGTCTCACTATGTCACCCTTGGTAGAGTGCTGTGGCATCACAGCTCACAGCAACCTCAAACTTTTGAGCTTAAGAGATTCTCTTGCCTCAGCCTTCCAAGAAGCTGGGACTACAGGCACCCGCTACAATGCCTGGCTATTTTGTTGTTGTTGTTGTTGTTGCAGTTGTCATTGTTGTTTTAGCTGGCCTGGGCTGGGTTCGAACCCGTCAGCCTGGGTGTATGTGGCTGGTGCTCTAACCACAGTGCTATGGGTGCTGAGCCTATATTTTATTTCTTGTATCGTAGTCATCGTAGTGCTGTTTATAATTTTGAGTCATTACAATTTTTTTGAGGCTTGAGTCCTCACCTTAGGTTTATGAATAAGATGAATATATTATGGATTCAGTGTTCTCCAGGGTCCCAAAGGAATGAGTAAATATTCAACACATGCCTTTCAGAGGCTCACAAAAAACAAAGCAAAAAGATGCTTCCTTTTATTTTCAACTTTTGTGAAAAGGCGAATTTCTGTATTTAAGACAAATCTTAAAGTGACATAGGGTTGGGTCTTTAAAAACATCTGATCAGAAAGTTTTATCTTTTCAATGGAGCAGGTATTCATTCTATCTAAAATGAAGGTAATTATGGACAGATTAAATGATTTAATGCACTTTCTATGGCTTCCTATTTGTCTGTCCTGTTTAGTGTCCTTTGTCTCTCTGTTCTTATCTTCTAGTGATTAATTGTTTTAATCTCCCCTCCTCCTGTTTGTTGGCTTATTGGCTATATAATATGCATCCTTACTTTATAAAACCTAAGGTAAACAAGTACTTTTGTTCTGGACTACACAAGACCCTTGAACAATTTAACTCCATTCACTCCTCACCTCACCATACCCACCAACTTGTATTCATATTTGATTATTGGTATGTGTTTTAATTCTGTCTCTTCTCTTTCTTTCCATATCTATATGTCTATTATGACATAAATATCAATATTTATTTGGACAGTCTTAATTTTTTAATAATTTTTAATGTGTCCACATATTAACCCTTTCTGTTAACTTTTATGCTTTCTTGCATTTCTGAACCTCCATCTGGGTTTATTTACCTTCTGCATGAAGAAGACCCTTCTGCCGAGTGTGGTGCACACACCTGTAATCCTAACACTCCAGGAGGCTGAGGCAGGTGGATTGCCTGAGCTCACAGGTTTGAGCTCACAGGTTTGAGACCAGCCTGAGCAAGAACAAGACCTCGTCTCCGAAAAAATAGCTGGGTGTTGTGGCAGGTGCCTGTAGTCCCAGCTACTTGGGAGGCTGAGGCAAGAGAATAACTTAAGCCCAGGAATTTGAGGTTGCTGTAAGCTGTGACTCCATGGCACTCTCCCAAGGATGACAAAGTGAGACTGTTTCAAAAAAAAGACCTTCAGTTTCTCTCCTTTGGTATGTGATAAAATCCTGTTTTATTTGCCCCAAATTACTATTTTTCCATTATCACCTTTGGAAAAGATTTTTTACTGTGTAAACAATACTAAATTGGTAGCTATTTCTTTTAACATCTTGACATTATACTCATTCTATTGTCTTCTGAATTCAGGGAGGCGCCTGTGGCTCAAAGGGGTAGGGCGTTAGCCCCATATGCTGGAGGTGGTGGGTTCAAACCCATCTCTAGCCAAAAACTGCAAAAAAAAAAAAAAAAAAAAAGAAAACTCAGCCATCATTTAAAAATGTTGCTTCTTTGAAGGTAATATATGTTCTGTTTGATTTTATTATTTCTGGTAGTTAGCCATTTTCCTGTGATGTTCCCAGGAATAGTTTTCTTTGTGTTTATCTTTTTTTGTGATTCATAGAAATTCTTCAATCTATGGGTCCATAAATTTTATTAGTTTTTGAAAATCTCAGTCTTTGTTTTTTTGAATATTGTAACTGGTACCTTCTCTCTCTCCTCCTTTGATTTCAATTATTCATGGATTAGATCTTTTAGGTATAGCCCGCATATCTCTTTATGTCCTGATTTTCTATCTCTGTGTCTTTCCATTATTTAATATTACTATTTTTTCTGTCTTCCAGTAATTCATTCTCTTTTTGCTTTTTCTCATCTGTTAAGCTCATCAATTAATTTTTTTTTCAGTTTCTGCATTTTTAAGTTCTAGAGTTTATTTATTTTGTCACTCGTGGTAGAGTGCCTTGACATCACAGCTCACAGCAACCTCAAACTGTTGGACTCAAGTGATTCTCTTGCCTCAGCCTCCCAAGTAGCTGGGACTACAGGCACTTGCTATAACACCTGGCAGTTGCTATAACACCATTTTTTAGAGATGGGTCTTTTTTTTGTTTGTTTGTTTTGTTTTTAAGACAGAGCCTCAAGCTGTTACCCTGGGTCGAGTGCCATGGCATCACAGCTCACAGCAAACTCCAATTCTTGGGCTTAAGCCATTCTCTTGCCTCAGCCTCCCAAGTAGCTGGGACTACAGGCGCCTGCCACAACACCCAGGTATTTTTTGGTTGCAGTTGTCATTGTCGTTTGGCAGGGCTGGGCTGGATTCGAACCCGCCAGCTCTGGTGTATGTGGCTGGCACCCTAGCCACTTGAGCTGCAGGTGCCAAGCCAATTCCCATAACTATTTATTTCTTTTTCTTTCCCTTTTTTTCTTAATCATTTGTAAGTATACAGTTCAATGACACTGAGTTCATTCCTATTGGCCAACCATCACCACCACTCACCTCCAGGGACTTAGTTATTTATGTTTAGTATTTTCAAATTTATTATAATTACTTGCACTTGTCTCTTCTCCTCAGTTAGAATGTTATTAGCTTGACTTCAGGGATTCTATTCTATTATTTTCCCATACCATTAAAAAAATAAATATCCAAATTATTTAATTCCCTCAGTCTGTTGGGTCTGCTTTAAATGGGTTTGGGGTTAATAGGGAGAAACTGAGATTCTTAGCTCCAGATGGCGTCTAGGGAGGCCAACTCTGAAATGTAGCCAGTTGCTTACCCTTCTGTTTCAGTTTGGAACTTCCTGAATTTCACTCCATGCTCCCTAACTGGATTTGGCTTGGGGGGAGGAACAAATTTAGGCAAAGAGTCGTTGGCGGCCTCTTTCCATTTCCTCAAGGAGTCAACACTGCTGCTCAGACCACTCTGATGAGGTTACTTAAAGTGTCCAGTAGCGCTCTGCTGTTGCTGGTACATGGCAGAAAACTCTGGGACTCGGCTCCTGGTGCTACCATTTTGATGGGGCTCAGAAGGAAATGCCCACAGTGGTCATTCCATCAAGGATGGCATTCTCTTTATCACATGCACAAGACAGTGACAGCGAAAGGGCCCCATTATACCAAGCCTACACTTGTGCCATAGCTGTGGACAAATACTTCTAGAGTGGTGGTTTTCAACCTGTGGGTTGTGACCCCTTTGGACTGTATTAAAGATTTGCGGCATTAGGAAGGTTGAAAATGACTAATCTAGAGGAAACTTGAGACCTAGCAAGGACACAAACATGTTTCTCTCCCTTTAGCTGTTCTTTTCGAAATCCAACTCAGGTTGCTTTTATTTATCCAAGAGTGAACTTAGTAGGTTTGTTGGTCAGCATTCCTATGCTTTCTTTTCTTTCTTTTTCTTCTTCTTCTTTTTTTTTTTTTTTTTTTTTTATCACTGGAGAAATTTATACCACTGGAATGAGTGGCAGGATTAAGTCCCAACTCAATCAAGGATTGGTTATATGGTAAATATTTAGTCTTATAGCTTGGCCATTATTAATAAAGAATTTCATTGAGAATTCCCCAATCCATAATAACAACATACTACCCTTAAAAACACACCTCCCTTCCCACCCTCTTGACCAAAGGGTGATATAGCTAGTGAAGCAGTACTTGGAATCAACAAGGAGGGAAGTTATGTGATCACCAGGTGATCAACCATAGCTGTTCTACATTAAATAAATCCACTGAATAAGATCCATTGGTTTCTCTATCTCACTTTCTGGGATATTAGAAATCAAGTCTCTAGAAATGAAAAAGAATAATTGAAATTGTTTGTCTTCACTGTAAAAACATGTATATGTGTGTTAATGTTATTTACGCCGAAGTGACCCAAGAGAACATTCCATTGTATTGTTGATAATCCAGGACTTCCCTAGGGTTTCTGTATTGTATTCTTTTCATCCACATTTGTGATCAAAAGCTGTGGGTTTTGTTTTCTCTTCTGGGTTCTCAGGGAGGACTGATGTGAGTCTATCGGAATCCCACAAAGACCGTTTCAAGAGAAAGATTACATACACCACATGGTAATGCTTAGCATTTATATAGGTTCTTTTGATTTCAAAACAAGTTATAAATATTTCCTACCATGACAACATTCTTGCGAGGTAGGTAAGTATTACTGTCTACATTACCAAGAACCCCAGGCCAAGGAGTGAAAAACTCTGTTCTGAGCCACAGAGTCAGGAATAACATTGGAACTGGGCATCCTGGCCACCTGCTGTGGGCTACGAAGAGCCCATGCTTCTCTCTAATGTAGCAACAGTCTCTATTAATACAGGATTATATATTGTATAGATATAAAACAACACACAATAATGTCATAGAACAATAATTCAATATTTCTGTTTCTTAGTAAAATATGTTAAGCACAGTATTTAAATTGCATTTCTCTGAAAAGCATTTGGTATATTAAATAGCAGAAGGTATATTAAATAGCTCTATAAACGTTTGCTGGCATACTCTTAATAGCATGATTCTAAAGAAATGAAAATCCACTGATGCATAGAGATCTTTCCTTTATAATACCATAAACCAAACAAAAATGTGAAAAACTACTTTATTCTCAAAATGCAGACTTAATAGCTTGCTGTATATTAGCAGGTGGCTACATAATTTCTCGGAGCTTGAGAGAAAGGAGACATATTGCTGACCGTGATTTAAAACACCAATTTGGTAGGGGGAAAGATGAAAATTAAAGATTGCTATTTCCATTCGGAGAAATTTATACCTTTTCAAAAGATGTTATCATACTTAGAACTAATGTTGGGGTTGATATTGCGACACTGCATAATGGGAACATTTTGTGAGAAGAGAAAATGATATGAAATGAAATCTATAGTATTGGAAGAAATGAACAAGATGACAGCAAAGGGCATTTTTCAAGAGTGTTAAAGGCATGATATGTAAGCCGGTTACGCTGAGATGACCGTATAGGTCTTGGAGATAGTTTACAAGGATAAATACTTGGTTTATCAGTCTCTTCTCCAAGGCAAAATCTTCACCTTCTTCTCTAAATCAGCAGTTCTCAGCATGGTGTTAAAGGGCTCACCTCATGCTAAGCTTCCTAAGAACTGACCGGGGGGTCAGCAGAAAAATTTCTAAAACTAAAAAAGAACAGGAATCAAACTCTTAAAATTTGTATGCAAACGTAAAAACTAACTTCTAAGCCAGAATGACATTCTCTGTCAGAAGTAACAAATACAAAAGTCTTAATTTCAGTACACGGGACGCTAAGATATTGTTAGATAGATATTATACGTCATTCAGAGAATAGTTTTGTAAGTGTGCTTTTTTCCCCTAAAAAAAGACATATTAAATTGGTTTTCTCTCTTCCTTTATATATAAATATGAAAGATGGAGCTGTCCGTCGTTTTGTTCACATTATACACTCCAGGGCTCCTTCCCGCTGGCATTGTAGTACGTGGCAGTTTTGTTTGAGGGGGGTTTGAGTTTGAACAGGCTTGAGCAGTTCGGCTGTTTGGTTGGCTGTAAGGTTTTGGCATAAGGTGAGTACCAGTCCCTTTCAAACACATCTTTAAGTTGTTTTATAATGCTCCTGTTGTTCCTCACGTCTGCCTGGTTGATAACAAGGCCGGTGCCGGCGTTGTGGGTAAAATCATTCCCTACCCAATCAAAATTTCCTGCAAACAAACAAAGAAATATCAGTAAGGAGCTGGGGGTCCACTGGGAATATTCTCCAAATAATCAAATACGGAGGAGAGTTTATTAAAAAACGTCGTAAGCCGGCGGCGCCTGTGGCTCAAAGGATTAGGGCGCCGGCCCCATATGCCGGTGGTATTGGGTTCAAACCCAGCCCCAGCCAAAAACTGCAGAAAAAAAAAATTAAAAAAAAAAAATCATAAGCACCCAAGGAGAGGCTGAATTATGTTGACAGCTCCAAGAAAAAAAGAAAGAAAAAAATTCCCAGAAAACTTACATATGGCATATTAATATTTGCATATTATTTTGGCATTTTCTTCAGCTTTGCTCAATTTGGAACTGAAAACAAGGAATCTGCTGTTCTTTTTTGTAAATGTTATTTCTTATTGACGCTCTCAAGACACACTAAACACAGCAACATTTAAGCATCTTATAGTAAGATGCTTAAAAATGCTGTGAAAAGTTATTACCTTCCCAAAGAGACATCCAATCCATATGTACACATGTGGGATTCTAATTTTAATGCTCTGAAGCTTTCATAGCAAAGAAAAAGCTGGGGCAGAGTACGTGACTGTAAATGATGTCCCTGTCCTGGGATCAGGTCCTCTCGGCCCAGGAATCAGGGCAGTTGCTGTGAGAACAGGCTGTCGAGTCTGTCTACCTGGGCGTGAGGGGGATTGTCACTTGCTAGGGCTGCTATGACAAACTGCCACAGACTGGGTGGCTGAAATGACAGAATTTTATTGTCTCCCAGTTCTGGAGACCAAAATCAAGTTGTCAGGAAGATTCGCTCCTTCTGGGAGCTGTGAGGGAAGGTTCTGCTCTGGGCCTGTCTCCTTGGTCTGTAAGTGACCACATTCTCCCTCCGTCTCCTGACATTGCTTTTCCCCTATGCATGCCTGCGCCCCAATTTCTCCCTTTCATAAGGACATTAGTCATATTCGTTTAGGGCCCACCCTAATCACCTCTTTTTTTTTTATTAAACCATAGCTGTGTACATTAATGCAATCATGGGGTACCATGTTCTGGTTTTATAGACCATTTGACATATTTTCATCACACTGGCTAACATAGCCTTCCTGGCATTTTCTTAGTTATTGTGTTAAGACATTTGTATTCCACATTTAGTAAGTTTCACATGTACCCTTGTAAGATGCACCGCTAATCACCTCTTTTTAACTTGATTGTCTCTGTAAAGACCCTAATCTCCAAACAGGGTCATACTCAGTGGTAGTGGGGGTAGGAGTTCACATGAATTTTAGAGGGACACAGTTCAGGTCTTATCGAGTTGAAAGGCTGGGATCTGCCCCAGAAGAGGCTAATGCTGCTCTTGGTGGTCCATCTTCAAGGTGAGAGCAGATAAAAGGGCTGTGCTACCCAGAAGTCCCACACAAACCTCTGATCTTCGGTGTACTAAAGGTGAGTTAGGATCCTGAAATGTGGAGGAAGGAGCAGGCTCCAGTAGGACAATAAAGGTTCCTCCTCAGGAGAATCCAGTGCCATTTACTGATTTCTTCTTCTTCTTTTTTTTTTTTTTTTTGGGAGACAGAGTCTCACTTTATCGCCCTTGGTAGAATGCAGTGGCGTCACAGCTCACAGCAACCTCCAACTCCTGGGTAGGTGATTCTCTTGCCTCAGCCTCCCGAGGGGAGGGACTACATGCGCCCGCCACAAGGCCCAGCTATTTTTTGTTGCAGTTTGGCCGGGGCTGGGTTTGAACCCGCCACCCTTGGTATATGGGGCTGGTGCCCTACTCACTGAGCCACAGGCACTGCCCTCTTTGAATATTTTTACACCAGAACTATCTTTCAGTTTAGGGAGTTAATGTTTTGTTAAAATGTTTCAAATGAACTCATTTAAAATGTACTATCTATAGGGAAGAAGAAAGGAGAGAGCAAGGAATCAATATTTGCTAAGGATATAAGCAGATCAGAGACAGAGTTAGGAGCTTATCATATGTTATCTTGTCTAATCCCCATACCACTACCAAAGGGCAGGTGCTATTACCCTCACTCTATAGACACGGAGACAGAGGATTATAGAAGTGATGTGATGTTCTCCCCGCTTCCAGTTTGTGTCAGTGTTAAAAGAGGTTTTTCTGACTCTGAAAGACTTGCTTAATTCATAAGAACATTAGGATAGAGGTGTAGGCCACTGCTTAGGGTGCTCACATCTTACTGTAAACCCTACAATGTAAACTAGTCACACCTGAGTGTCTGACAGCTGATCCACCCCAAGTAACTGAACCAAAATTACCCCCAGTAACTGAACCAAAATTTCTCGCTTTTCATGAAATGATTTTAAGGTGTGCTTTTTTCTTTGTCAATTTAGAAAGAAACTGATTTCATTCTACTCTCTATGTGTTTAAATTCATGAACACGAGAAAATGCAAATAATCGCATCTTGGGTCACAGAGGGGGACAAGGGAATAAGATAATATTTCACATTCCAGAACACCCAGAATGAAATACACTTTAAAAGATTCCAATGCTTGAATCTAATGATGTGATCTAATCTAGTAACAATTATTGAAAGTGGAAAAAGGCAGGACATCTTCACACTGACCCAGGAGCTAGTAACTGTGCCTGTGGCCAGGTGCACAGTCTGTAGTCAAAGGCCGCAGGGGATCAGAGGCCTGGGAGCCCTGGATTCTAGACCTAGATCTTTCCCCTTATATCTGCATGTCTCAGTCATAGGGCCCAGGCTTCCTTATTTCTTACTTATTTATTTACTTATTTATTTCAGATTAATATGAGGGTAGAAACGATTAGGTTGCAATGTTTGTGTTTGTTAAGTAAAGTCCCTGTTGTGGCTGTGCCCCTCACTCAGAAGGTGTGCCATGTACCCTGACATTGTGCCCATTAGGTGGGAGCACACCAAAGCTTCCTTACTTCTTTTTATTTTTTTAAGACAGAGTCTCACTGTGTTGCCCTTGGTAGAGTACTATGGCATCACAGCTCACAGCAACCTCAAACTCTTGGGCTGAAGTGATTTTCTTGCCTCAGCCTCCCAAATAGCTAGAACTATAGGCACCCACCACAATGCCCGGTTATTTTTTGGTTGTTGCAGTTGTCTTTGTTTTAGTTGCCTGGGCTGGTTTTGAACCCGCCAACCTCGGTGCTTGTGGCCGGCACTGTAACCACTGTGCTACAGGTGCAGAGCCCAAAGTTTCCTTATTTCTAACCTGCAGATGATTATTCTTCTCATTGAAGAGAAACAAATAAGATGAAGCAAATGCTTTATACATTTTACTCATTTACTGAATTTGGAAAAAAAGAAATGGATACAGATTCCATTTTCCTACATGCCACAAGCATGTGAAGGAGCTTAGGAAATTTCACCCAAAATATAACTCCTTGGATGAAAGAGCATTTTGAATGAAAAGCCCTTAGAGATCAACAGGCCTTGAAAGAGGCTTTCCATCTGTGTGCATGAACCGGATAGATCCCCTCCCCTCTGCCATCTCAATACAGCAGAGCCTCGGTGACCATCCAAGGGGCTGTAACAAACAGGTCAACACACAGAGGTGGTCGACATAAGGAACTCGGTCTGCCTGTACTGATACGTACATGTGGTGCATGTCCAGTCTATGAAAATTAGGTCAGCTTTAAGGAGGCGGTCAATGTAGGGGGTGGTCAACTATGGAGGTTCTACTGTATATCTCAGGAGAAAAGGTCAAAACCACAGCCAGACCTGACCCAAATCATTTTATATGTAGCACCTATCTCTCGGGTTAATTTACAAGTCTTTCTGTTTCCCACCAGCCATCTATTCTAAGTATCTGTTCATCTTTCCTAGTAACCACTTATTGTCCTAAACAGCATTACCCATATTGCTTACCTCCCCCTCATCTTTAAAAGGAGGGTAGGAAAAGATCTGGATCCTACTGGGATACTGGGTAATCACTCTGTCATTTTCCCAGAGTGATCGTGGTAAATAAACCTCTTTCTCTTATTAATCTGCCTTAATTGTGAGTTGATCTTTCAGCCAACTTTTGGGGGAAAGGGGAAGCTTCCACTGACCCCTTCACACGTTTTTCTTTTCTGCCTTGAGACTGCCACTTCTGCTGTGCAATATAAGGACCACATGGCTATTTTTGGATTTGTCTTCTTTTTATAGATAATTTAAACTCTGTGATGGTACCATTTAAAAGGTTACCCTGGGCTCATACACATCATGAAAAATTCAAATAGATGTGATACATTAGCGAATACCATCACCAGTACGTAGTGATTTCAGCATCTGGAGCTCTGTTACCTGAACACCAATGGCAAAATTAATTGGGTAGTATCTATGTGGCTGGTGCTTTGCAAGCACTATTCCATTTAAACTTCACCCAATAAAGTAGAAACTATTATTAGCTCTACTTTATGGATGAGAGAACAGAAGTTTAGATGGCTCAAGTAAATTCTCCAAAGTTGGACATTTGTAAAATAGCAGAGAGGGGACCATTGGTAGGGCGGTGTGAATTTTGGCACTGAAGAACTCCGATGCCCGCCTCTCCATTAGTCATGTCATCTGGGCTTGAGGTGCTGTGGGCAGGGGAATGAGAGTTGTGCTCATTCCAGTGCCAGGGCTCACCTTTGATGAGCCATTTATGTCCTCGGCTATACAATGAGGAACAATGGACCAAGTTTCTGCAAAACATTTATAAGAAGACATCTTATATGGTTTACTGCTATATGAGGCAGACCATAGAGGAGATATGTGGGAGAGGATCTCTTTGCCCTCTCCGTACAGTTTCCTGACCTCAGGGTCCCCCCATTTACCAGCAGATGCTTCCAAGGCCAGACCAGCTCTGCCTGGGTGATCCCCTGTGGAGCCCTATAGCCCTGACACCTACCGATATAAGCTGCTCCGTCTGTCACCATGTACTTATTGCGATTTAACTTAGGAAAGGTGTGATTCTTTTGTTCTTTTGTAGCACAAGCATTCTCTCTTTCCAGATCGAAAAATTTCTGTAAGAAAAAAAAAAGCAAACAAACAAAAAAGCAGGTGAATAGAGACCGTTTCTGGTTTTGTTCAAGAGCACAAATTGATATTATCCCAATATCAACAATAGACGCCTATTGCGTTATTAAAAATCACAATCTTGTTACTTCGTATAGATGAAGCTATTTTTGTTCTCTATATAGGCAACAAGAGAGAAAATTAGCGTGCTCAGCCAGGTCTATAATTAACACTTTGAAGCTTCAAAATGAACACAAAATTCATTCTTACCACAGGATGAGGGCCAGAAGGTTGTTTAATTTCATTGTCTTATTCATCAGGGCGCACTGGCATTTGAAGCATGCCTCAGGGAGCTTTCTGTCAAGCATGCCAATGAGCTAAATGAATATTCTTAAATGTTGCATCCATTATGTCAATGACTAGCTGATTAAACTGGGGATTTGCAAAGGTCAAAAGAGATTTTGCCACAGGAACAAATACTTCCCCTCTAAACACTGAAGTCAACAAGCAGTTTGAATAGGCATCTCAGAAAGAAAAAGAAAGCCACACACAACTTCAAACCCTGAATCCTGAATTTCAACCTTAATGTGACCCAAAAAGTAGCATTCCAGTTCACCCAAGGCCAGGGATAGAGGGCTGGCCACCTGAGTGGCGGGCATGTGTCTCAGAGGGCTGCTGAATTTGCTGAGTTCTTACTGCAGCTGAGCTCAGGTCTGACTGCCCAGGAAGTCACCAGTCAAAGGTGAAGGTCTAAGGGGTCTTCTGCTTTGGAAAATGCTGCATGTTTGCAGAACTGCGTGGGCTTGGTCTGGAACGTCTCACAGCTGTGAAATCATGTGTGTTTAAAGGAAAGATGAGGCAGAGCAGAAAATGAGATGATACCTCAAAAAGGAAACATGGTTCAGAGTTGTAACACTGTAAGTGTTCAAATTTGTTTCGGGGGGGGGAAAAATAATCAGAGCTGGTTTTCTCCTCTCCGCTTGGGTAGGTGAGGGGTCATAAACAAGGTAATAACTAAGCTTCCTTCCAGCCCTAAGAATTCTATTCTGATTTCTTTTTTTTTTTTTTGGTAAAGTTCTTGATGTTACAAAGACTAATATCTACTACCCAAGAACCACCTACTCCACAATACAAAGGAATATTCTCCCAGGTTCATATCACCAAGGTTACAGGCAATGCCACCTGGCTCTTATTTCCTCATTTCCTGTCTTCTGCAAAATCTGCCTCAGTGGACTCTTCAAAATGACTGAACGGCCTACTAACCGTAGTTACAGATTCAGGAGGTCATGTGAGTGTTGAGGGTGCCATCACTCAGTAACAGGCAGCAGTCAGCTCTCTAGAACATTCTACCAGAGCGCATGTTTCCCCCCATTCAACTGTTTTCCTTTTGAGAAAGATACTAGAGTGGAATCAAGATGGATTTCAAAAAGAATAAAATATCTATCCTAAGTCAAGGATGGAGTTACAGCTTAAGGCTTTAATAAGAACCCATTTTCTTTAGAAAATCAAAGGTGGCCCGGAAGAGGGGCAACAGCTTTCTCTGGGAGATTAAAATAACAGCAGAAATCAGGTTTTATTCTCAGGCATGATTAGACACAGAATATGCTGTAGGTGACAGGAAAGACGTTATAAAAGTGATCAGTTAATTTTTATTAATAAATTTATTATCTTTAGTAAAATAATAAACACTCAGCTGACTGGGATAATCTTATGAGTTGCAGGCTCTGTCCATGAGTCCTTTGTGGATATAACGCCCTATCCGGGCTGGAGGTGAGGTTGCCCCCTCCTCTAAGGGCAGAGTTTCCCTGCCTAGTTCCCAGGCCGCCTGCTTTATGTGTGCTCTGAGGCTCCTGAAGACATGCTCTATGCAAGTTTCAAATGCCCACTTTTCTTGGAAGAGATTATGCATGACCTCTATTGTACAAAATGGCCAGCAGTAAGGCATTAATGTTTGGTTTATTTAAGAAATGTGACCATTTGTGTTCAACAAGATGAAGCTGATTAAGTACCATAAAGGTTAAAATGATGGATCCTACTTTCCTTGTAATTTTTTGCAAGTCTCAAATAAACACTTAACATTTCACACCCTGGAGATTTCCCCTGCAGGTGCCTTAGTGGCAGGTGTGCTGTGAGGTCAGGAGGCAGTGGGTGGGTGGGGACCCCTGACTGGGGCCTGAGGGGAAGATGAGATAGGAGCAAATACATTACATGATGTGCCAAAGTCGCTCACTCTACAGTCTGCTCCTGCTGGACCTGGCAGGTGCGATGGGGCTACCCTGTCTGCAAACACACTCACCTCCAACTACACGACTTTACTGGGTGGCTTCTTTACGGCTGCCTTTCTTCAGCAAAGCCCTGTAGACATGGCTAACCACACCTGGAGTTGGACAATTGCTCTGGGCTCTGCCATCCCCTCCCTGGCTTATGGAACTTCCTTTTATCCCTCTGTCTTGCTACCGCCATTCTTTGACTTCTCTCATCACCTGCATTCAGAACACCTTGTGTTAAGCGTCATGTGAGGTATTGAGAAGGCAATGGCGGACTAGACACCTAGTCTTTGTCTTACTTGATTTTCTCTGCAGCCTTGCAGGCCACCTAAGTTACCTGGAAAATGCTATCCCTGGGCTGAAACAATCCCAAGCACTCTCTTGTCTGTGGAAAGGTAGTGAACACAATTGGACTTTATTCCCCGGTGTTTCCACCTGACTTCCTAAGGTGGTACCAGCTTCTCCTCTGATCCTGGATATCTGATTCCAAACCCAGATTGACGCCTTGATCCAACTCCTTTCATTGTTCAAGTCTTAAAGCGAACTTAGGTCCTTGGTTTGAACCAAAAGGAGTATGAGGCCTTCATTGCACCAGCAGAAGTAGGAGGCCTTCATTGAACCAGCAGGAGTATGAGGCCTTCATTGCACCAGCAGGAGTAGGAGGCCTTCATTGCACCAGCAGGAGTAGGAGGCCTTCATTGCACCAGCAGGAGTAGGAGGCCTTCATTGCACCAGCAGGAGTAGGAGGCCTTCATTGAACCAGCAGGAGTAGGAGGCCTTCATTGCACCAGCAGGAGTAGGAGGCCTTCATTGAACCAGCAGGAGTAGGAGGCCTTCATTGCACCAGCAGGAGTAAGAGGCCTTCATTGCACCAGCAGGAGTATGAGGCCTTCATTGAACCAGCAGGAGTAGGAGGCCTTCATTGCACCAGTAGAAGTAGGAGGCCTTCATTGAACCAGCAGGAGTAGGAGGCCTTCACTGAACCAGTAGGAGTATGTGGCCTTCATTGCACCAGCAGGAGTAGAGGCCTTCATTGAACCAGCAGGAGTATGAGGCCTTCATTGCACCAGCAGGACTATGAGTCCTTCATTGAACCAGCAGGAGTAGGAGGCCCTCATTGAGCCAGCAGGAGTAGGAGGCCTTCATTGCACCAGCAGGAGTAGGAGGCCTTCATTGCACCAGCAGGAGTAGGAGGCCTTCACTGAACCAGTAGGAGTATGTGGCCTTCATTGCACCAGCAGGAGTAGGTGGCCTTCATTGCACCAGCAGGAGTAGAGGCCTTCATTGAACCAGCAGGAGTATGAGGCCTTCATTGCACCAGCAGGACTATGAGTCCTTCATTGAACCAGCAGGAGTAGGAGGCCCTCATTGAGCCAGCAGGAGTAGGAGGCCTTCATTGCACCAGCAGGAGTAGGAGGCCTTCATTGCACCAGCAGGAGTAGGAGGCCTTCACTGAACCAGTAGGAGTATGTGGCCTTCATTGCACCAGCAGGAGTAGGTGGCCTTCATTGCACCAGCAGGAGTAGAGGCCTTCATTGAACCAGCAGGAGTATGAGGCCTTCATTGCACCAGCAGGACTATGAGTCCTTCATTGAACCAGCAGGAGTAGGAGGCCCTCATTGAGCCAGCAGGAGTAGGAGGCCTTCATTGCACCAGCAGGAGTAGGAGGCCTTCATTGCACCAGCAGGAGTATGAGGCCTTCATTGCACCAGCAGGACTATGAGTCCTTCATTGAACCAGCAGGAGTAGGAGGCCTTCATTGCACCAGCAGGAGTATGAGGCCTTCATTGCACCAGCAGGACTATGAGTCCTTCATTGAACCAGCAGGAGTAGGAGGCCTTCATTGCACCAGCAGGAGTATGAGGCCTTCATTGCACCAGCAGGAGTAGGAGGCCTTCCTTGCACCTACCCAGAAGGATTTTACCTTTGCTGTGGACTGGTATCTGCTGAGGGCCTTCCAACCTTCCCTTCTGATGCAGTTTTTGCGGTGTTTACTCTGTCCCTGTTGCATGAGAGGAGGGAACTACAACCCGGGCTTTGGATTCTGGGGGGGAATTGTTACTGTTTTGAGAGAGGAGATTTTTTTACATCACAAAACTGAGGTGCCACTTCCAGACTTGCTGTTGAGAACTGCACATCACGGGAAGCTTCAAGCTTGCACTGAATGAATGAAGTATTGCATTTTCTCCGTTATTGGTGGCAGAGAGAGAGAGGCTGAAGGTTATTTATGTGAAAAGAACAAAATGAGTAGGTGGTGCCCAGAGCTTCAGACCATGATGCTCCAAACCCGTTCCCCTGTCTCTGGGAACACGGCTGCCATTGTGAACACACTCACAAGCCTTCCTTGCATTGGGCACGGCCACATAAGTGATGCCGGGGCAGTGCAGTGGAGGTTCATGGGATACTCACCACCTCTAGGCTCAACCCTACATGACCCTGCACAGTCCTTCAACCTCTCTCTTGTCCTCTTTAAACTTGGGATGTAGAAGGTCAGGCCATCTTGGAAGCCAGGTGTCCAAAGTTGACGGAAGAGCCCCTGAAATCCCAGGTCCCTAAATGCTACAGGAGTTCAGTTTTATCACCTAGAAGAGGGCCTGCCCCAGAGTACTTCTCAGCACACACTTGTTGAATGACTGCGTGGGGGGTTGGGAAAAAGTTGAGACCTAAATGATTAGTGGTCATTAGTCAGGTGAACCAGGGAGCAGAAGAGTGTTGTAGGCAGAGGGAATAGCACATGCAAAAGAAAAGTCCTGAGGGGAGGCTGAGGGTTATGAGGACTGCAGTGGAGCTGAAGATTAACTAGACAATAAGTCCATTTGGGATATTACCAATTCTCTATCTTACTTCCCTCAGGGTATTTGGAGGTGGGTTAGCATTCAGCAAGGGACCTGGGGCAAGTGTAGGAACCCAGGCCAGGAGGACATAGGGCTGGCAGAGTGTGAGCTGGTGCATGTCCCAGGGCTCTGCTGGTCAGTCTCACCAGTAACAATAGGAGAAAAAGTAGTTCAAATAAAACAGAGAGAATGGAACCACAAGTGTGTGCAAAAGGCCTAGACTGGGACAGCATCAGGAAACTACTCTCCTTTTCCGTATGTGATTGTTTCGAAAAATGACTGAACCTACCTTTTGAAGTGTGTTTCACTATCAAAGATTGTCATCCTGGTTCTCATTGTGAGTTTACATGCCTGCGTACGCTTAACAGCTTTCACGGCACGCAAAGGGAGTCAACTTTTTATTTAATAACACAGTCGATGTAATACTTACAACTTTCAAACTGCAGTTGGCTATTTCAGTGCAAATAGCTTTAAGAGATGAAATGAAGTTAAACGTGAGAGGATCGGTTTCCTTCCAGAAGCTGATAAGGAGTCGAACTTTAACACTTCGCAAAACTAATGCTTCTCTTATTTTCCCATCCAAGTCTGGCCAGTAAGTTCTGCAGAAATTATAACCATGTAGATAAAAACAAAGAAACTAAGTTAGTTGTGGGGAAAAATGTAGACAACAAAAGACATTTATGTTACTCTGATCATTACTTTGTTGTATAATATATAAATAGCCTTGTAGGAGAAGTGGAAAAAGATGGAAGCCGCTTAGGTTAAGCACCAAGAGATGAGGCTTTCCCAGCTCCTGCCCCTGCCTAGAAGGAGGTTTCCTGCCATCAGGACCTCCAGTTGTGTGGGTTAAGGAGTAAACAGACTGATCGCCACCATGAGACACCTTCACTATGCCTCTGATTCCACCCAGGCCTTAGTCCATATGTGCACTAACAATCAACTTTGCAGCAGAACTTCAGTTAGGAGCCCTGAGCACCTCCTCTGATCCCAAAGGTTTCTTCTCTGGTAACTGCCCCCATGTGAGCTTTTGCACTGGTCCTCTCAGCTTCCTCACACCCCATTTCCAGATTGTTCTTAGCGTCTGTTCTCCTAACCAAACTTCTTTTCCTGCTAGGCAGTTGGAATCCCCCATGAGACAAACCATTTCCCCAATGGACTAAGCCTCATGCCTGAATCCTTAACTAAATCCTGACTCTTCCCTAAAATAAGTGGTCCCCAACCTTTTTGGCACCAGAGACTGGTTTCATGAAAGACAATTTTCTGTAAATCTGGGTGGAGGCGGACAGAGGTGGTTTTGATACATACTTGTAAGTCTGCAAGCAACTGATGTATTCTGGTCTCTGGGCAGGCAAACCTCTCTGCTAGTGATAATCTGTATTTGCAGCTGATCTTCAGGTTAGCCTCATAGCCTCAGCTCTACCTCAGATCATCAGCCATTAGATTCTCACAAGGAGCGTGATCCTAGATCACTCGAATGTTCAGTTTACAGCAGGGTTGGTGCTACTATGAGAATCTAATGCCCCTGCTGATCTGACAGGGAGGCAGAGCCAGGCAGTGATGTGAGCATTGGGGAACGGCTGTCAATACAGATGAAGGCTCTCTGGCTTGTCCACCACTCACCTCCCACTGTGTGGTCCAGTTCCTGACAGGCCATGGACCACTATCAGTCTACAGCTCAGGGGTTGGGGACCATAGCCTAAAACCTCAGCTTTTCTTAACATTCTGCCATGTATTTTTCTGCTCCCTAGCTAGCTATTTGGTTTCAAATGTGGGGGAAGCCTCCCACACTTCCCAGCCTTAACACACAATGTCATTTTCAGAACTGTCACTTAATCTTCATGTTAAAACAAAACAAAACAAAATCTTTTCCTCTCTGGAGGACCCAGCATTGATCACTTTCCTCTTCTCAGCCCTGACACATGTTGACCTTCTATTTACTCATTCAAGGCTTGCCCTCATTGTGGGTCACTTCACTATTTGGACTAGCCATGATATTATTCAGAACCTTAGACTGTCAGTGTTGTAATCATGATATCTCCAAAGGCCTCCTCTTCATGTCTGACCCTGGCCTCCTGCCCTTCAGGTCTTTCCCCCCATGCAGTCTGCTGATCCACAATCCCTCCCATAGGGGACTTCTTTGCCCTTGGCTACACACACACATACACATTTTAGAGTCTCACTCTAGTGCCCAGGCTGGAGTGCTATGGTGTCACCATAGCTTCCTGCAGCCTCAAACTCCTGGGCTTAAGCCATCCTCCTGCTTCAGCCTTCCAAGTACCTGGGGTGACTGGTGCATTCCACTATGCCTAGCTAACTTTTAAAATTTTTTTTGTAGAGACAGGGTCTCACTAAGTTGTTCAGGCTGGTCTTAAACTCCTTGGTCTCAAGTGACCCTCATGCTTCCACCTTCTAAAGTGCTGGGATTACAGGTGTGAGCTGCCATGCCAGGCCACCTGGCAAACTCTAAATCCTGGATCAGTGCTTTCATTCTCTTTGTCTATGTCTATGTCCACAAAGCTGAGGATTACTGGGAAAATCATCTGGTTTCTCTATTTCTAGTTAAGTAGATCCTCCACAGCCACCAAAGTAGAGACTCCCCAACATCATGAAACTCCCCAGTGGTCAGACCCTCCTGTTACTGGTCCTTTCCCCTCTCCTATCTGATGTCTCACCATCTTCTCTTGGGCTCTATGGTTCAGCACTGAACCTGCTAAGCTATTGTTTCTCCACCTGAAATTTTGCTCATGCTGTCCTTTCTACCTAGAAAATTCCCTTTCCCATTCTCTTTTAATTCCTGAATATTCTGAAATGTAATTCAGGCGACATCTTCTCCAATAAGCTTCCTCTAACCCTGAAACTGTGCCGTAGGTGTTCTCTCACCAAGCACCTATAATATTCTGTGCACATACCTACTGCTCGATTGACGTCACTCTGTCCTAATAATCCCTTCTGTGTCCCTTTGCCACTGTTTGATGGAGTTCCTGGGACTGTACAGTGTTCACACTTCAATGACTAGTACACAGTGTTAGATAAATATTTGTTGAATGAATACATCAATGGAAAAGTAACACCTCAAAGAATAATGAGGCTACATTTTTATTAGTTCTTCACACATCTACTAATTTCCTTCTGAAATACATATTTCACATGAATGAAGAAATACATAATGAACAACTCCAAACTGATACCTAGATAATTAAGTGACTTGATTCAGAAGAGCTTGATTTCAAAATGAAGAAGAAGTAAACACAGGGCTTGTGACTTTTTATTGTAAGAATTATTTAGTTACATATCGTTTTTTTCATTCCCTTCCTATACTTTGAACGGCAAAAGTTACCTCAACATTATTATCAAATGATGGAGTATATTTTTTTACATGCTGTCAATCATTTTTTTTTTTTTTTTTGAGACACAGTCTCACTCTGCTCACGCTGTCACCCTGGGTCAAGTGCCCTGGCATCATAGTTCACAGCAACCTTAAACTCTTGGGCTCAAGTGATCCTCTTGCCTCTGCCTCCTCCCAAGTAGCTGGGCCTACAGGTGCCTGCCACAAGGCCTGGCCACTTTTTCTATTTTTAGTAGAGGCGAGGTCTCACTCTTGCTCAGGCTGGTCTCAAACTCCTAAACTGAAGCAATCCACCTACCTCGGCCTCCCAGAGAGCTAGGATTACAGGTGTGAGCTACTGCTCCTGGCCTGTCAACCATTTCCAATTTTAGAGTGAGTGAATTTTTTCTTTGCTTTGGATGTTTGGCAATGTGTAGACTAAAAGTTAAGTCTGTTGGATATTAATTAGTTCTAATGGAACACATTGAAATTTGATAGTGTTTACTCATTTGTTAAAGTTGAATTTGATCCTGAAAATCATTTCCAAGACTTGGTGAAGATGAGTAACCGGTCTGACTTTGTCAAAAGAATTCATTCATGTGACTGAGAATTTAACTATAACCCAGATTGTTTGAATTACTTCTTAGGTCTCTTTGATAACCCTTCATTTAGAAAGCTAAGGACATTTATAGGTTTGATTTTTGATTTTTTTTTTTTTCTGTAACAAAGAGTCTCACTTTGTCACCCTGGGTAGAGTGCCATGTTGTAGCTCACAGCAACCTCAAACTCTTGGGCTCAAGTGATCCTCTTGCCTCAGCCTCCTGAGTAGCTGGGACTAACAGGTGCCCAGCACAACGCCAGGATATTTTAAGAGACTGGGTCTCACTCTTGCTCCAGAGCTCTCACTCTGACCTCCTGAGCTCAGGTAATCCACCTGCCTCAACCTCCCAGAGTGCTAGGATTACATGTGTGAGCCACTGCCTCCAGCCTATAGGTTTGAAATTTTTAAAATACAGTAAAAGAAGTACTTTAAAAATAACAGCTGAAATGGTAGATTAACAACTGAAATGCAAAATTTCAGGTGAATCTAAAGCTCCTTAACACTCTTTAAGTCTACTTGACCTTTTAGATTTCTGAGATATTTTAGATCCTCCATACTAATTATTTTTCCCTTGATCATGAAGGATCTCAACTTTGTTCATGAGACTTCATGGAACAAAGGTTTTGTCAATCCTGGGAAATCATCATCCCATCCTAATAAATGTATAAATCACAAATGACATTAGTTTTCTTCTCCATAACAGGAGAATCAGACAAGACCTATCATGTTTAGAAATCTTTTCAAAGTGAAGCTTAATTGTAAAACGAATTCTAAAACCAAATACACAACAAATGGGAGAAACATTAAAAGGAGAGATAGAAACGACATGAACGTGTGTGGAAAAAAATCCATGAATGTTCAAAGGATGTACAATATTTGGAAGTAAACATACTGTACCAATGTTCATCTTGCAGCTAAAAGTGCTTTTCCACTGCCTGTCATAGGGAGCAATTGTTTCCTGGGTGAAAGATTCTTTTTGCAATCCTGTAGTCATTTGCATAAAGAAGTTGCATATTATGCATACATGGGGTTGGCAATAAGCAAAACATTCAAGCAATATAGGACATACTTAATCATTTAACCTCAGAAAATGCATATTCTGAAGTTACAATTTTCCAAATTAAGGTCTTAAATTACCTTCCCAGAAATAAGCACTTCGAAAACATTTCCTAGGTTGAAATAATTATTCAAAGCACCCCAAATCTTTGCATTCCTCGCAAGAAAGCAAAAGTGGAAATACCTGAGCAGAGGCCATGCATTTATGCATGCAATGGTTTTCCAAAGAGTTTGTCATAAATTCCACCCCTAAATTCATTCCAAGTATTTGCAGGCTTAAATAATAATGAATTATTGAAAAGTCACTCCATTTTTAAGATATTCTCTTTCTCGCTCAGAGGGAGGGATTGGCTGAGAACATATACATTTTAAGTTACTTTCTCCATTACATTGAAAAGATATTATCACAATTTAGCATTTAATGAAGACTGTTGTGAGTACGAGAAAGTGATGCAAGGTTTACGGAAAATCTTGCACCAGCCCTCAGTTTTAGCATGCTCTTTGAACACATCCATATTAAACGCTTCACCAATTTGTGTGCCATCCTTGGCAGGGCCATGTTAATCTTCCAATTTGTTCCAATTTTAATATATGTGTTCCGATATATTAATATAATATATATTGTTTAATATATTGTTCCAATTTTAATATATGTGTTGCCAAAGAGAGACCAGACACATCCCTATTAATAATTTTTAAATCATAACTTCAAATAATGTTTTATTTTATAATCTTATTTTTCTTTTAAAATAATTTTCAAATTGAGAATAAGCCAACCTTCTTTTCTAGAGTTGCCTCCCTACTAATAATGGAAACTACTGAGGTATGTCAGTAGGGTGGGACCCTGAGCCCTCAAAATGCACCCAGTTAGGGAGAAGATGCGTAACCACACTTTACCAGTCTGGTTCAACTTTATGTAACTAAATTGAGAGCTGTTTTCAGTTGCCCTGGACCTCCAGTTTGAAGGTCCATCTGTGGGTGGAACCTAAGTGATCCAACCTAGTAGCTGGGGACTGAATTAAGAAGCAGACATAGCAGGGCAGGATCTGGCAGCCAATCAGATAGAGCCCTGGCATCACCTAATGACAGGATCCAATCAGATCAGGCCTCCAGCTCATAGCAGATCCAATCAGATCAGCCCTCATTACCTTCCTCATAAAATCCAACCCAGGACCCAGTTGGGTAGCAGATTTGAGATGTTTCTCTTTGTCATCCTAATTGACTCCAAATGAAGCGTTTCTTTTCTCACGAGTCTGGCACTGGCTTCTATGCACGTGGGCAAGGGACCCACTGACGGCTTGGTAACACGCATGGTGGGTAAATCGCACACCAAGGAGACCTTAGTGGCAGCTCTTCCTAATGCGACCTGACAGCAGTGGTGTCCGGTTGGCTTCTCGTGCGCCCGGGTTAGTGCCCCGCCTTGGAGACTGTTCTCATTAGAGGTCGGGCGTTCACTGACCTTCTGGTGCTGGTGCTGGAGATAGGTAGGTAGTCGGTGACGGCGATGTACACGTACTGCTTGGCGTCGTCGATCACGCTGTAGATGGCGTCTATGTCAAAACTTCTGTTTTTGGGGCAAAAGAGTTTGGGAGAATTCTGTGAAGATACAAAAGCCAAACTTTTAGAGTACTAATTTTTTGGCATCTGGGGATTTGTTTTCTCTGTTTGATTTCATGGGTCTAGACTTGTAATTAAACTTTTGCAAACCTACTTTCTGGTTCTTGATCGAATTAGACAAGGTATTTTCAGTCTTATTGAAGTTAAGGAGAGATCAGGTGTGGTGAGATGGGTCTAAAGTCCGTTCTTTAAGTCTGTTTTAGGATAGAGTTTTGCTTTCAATACAACACCTTTGACTTTTAGAGAACACTCAACTCCAACCTTAGGTGATTCTATTACACATCCTTGTCACTCATACCTGGTAATTTTCTCCATTATTAACTACCTATACATGTACACATAACAAGCATTTACCCCAGAACTCATTTCATTTGAAAGGTGATATGGCCATGAACGTGTTGAAGACATTAAATCTAAAAAATCTTGATTTCCACCCGCTAAATCTGTCTTTGAATCAGGAAGAGGAGTGTTGATTGTTGAGAAAGGGCCATCAATAATTCTACAGTAAAAACCAGGTGAGTTGTTAAAATGCCTGAATTCATCAGGAGTGTCAGAGAAGAAGGAAATTCTGAAAGACTTAAGCAAAATGAAAAAAGAGGCAAATTCTGCTTGAGGTAATTTTTTCAAGTTGCTTGAGGGAATTTTCATCTTACTAAAATACAATGTTTCTAGATGCAGTTGCTATAGAAAGGGAAAGAGGTGCTTGGTTTTCTTATTTTTCCCCTGGACAGGACTGGAGATCATGTTTCTCATAGTTTCTGTCTTACTTTGACAAATAATACACGATGGCAAATCCAGGAGCCCAAATAATTCAAAGCATGCTTCGTTTACCAAAAGACTGAACAAACAGTTTTTGGAACTGTCTGGAATGGATGGCAGTGTTGGGTGGTCAGAGTCCTTCCTTCCCAAGTTATGCTCTGGAATAGCTCCCCACGCTGCACAGTAGGAATCCCTACTTAGAGGTTAGAGAAATGAAGCTATTGGATTGGACGCCCACCCTAGAAAAAGCATGAGGTTAAGGAAGGAGCACTTTGGAAGAAACACACCCTCCAAGTGTCCCTGCCCAGAAAGTCTCCTTGGCAGGATAACTTTTTGATCATTAAATTCTTTATTTTTTGGTATGAGGATGAGCTTCCAAGTCTTAGGGTGGAAGGAATTTAGTCCCACACTCTTTTTCTAGCACACAAAATCTATAGAGACTCCATAGTCCCGTGTCTCCGTCTCTCTTATTTGCTGGCTACCATGTTGTCTGTGCCCAGAAACTGAAATAATCACCAGTCCATGGCTGTGCCCTCATCTTGTTTGCTCTGGGCATTTGCTTCTGATGCTGGCTCCTGCAGGCTATTTATTCTGTTCTCTAAATTCCAGCTCACACATTCTCTTGTCCACAAAACTTTTAGAAGTATCTCCAACCACAGGTCTCACTTCTATATTCCCATGACTATTTTTTTTCCTTTTGAGACAGAGTCGCAAGCTGTTGCCCTGGATAGAGTGCTATGGCATCACAGCTCACAGAAACCTCTAATTCTTGGGCTTAAATGATTCTCTTGCCTCAGCCTCCCAAGCAGCTGGGACTACAGGCGCCCGCCACAACGCCCAGGTATTTTTTGGTCGCAGTTGTTATTGTTGTTTGGCAGGGCTGGGCTGGATTCGAACCCGCCAGCTCTGGTGTATGTGGCTGGTGCCCTAGCCACTTGAGCTGCAGGTGCTGAGCCAATTCCCATAACTATTTCTTTCTTTTTCTTTCCCTTTTTTTCTTAATTATTTTTAAGATCACTATTCTGGTGATGTGCACACCAAAAGCCCCGACTTAAGCATTATATAAGATATCCATGTAATAAAAACACCTCTACCCCCTTACTTAATATTTTGAAATAACAACAACAAAAAACTTGAAAAATATTGACATAGGGCCTTGAAAAAAGGTGTCTTATTTTCTGGTGTCCGAAGACCTGGGTGCTGATGCTTGTCTTGGCACTTCCTACCTGGTGGACTTTGTGTTAGTGGGTAAGTTTTGATAACTTCATTTGTAAAAGGGTCACAATCTCATGTCTGCTTTACAGGATGACTAAGGGAATCAAACCAGATGGTCAAAATATCCGCCAAGAGGAATGACTATTAAGACTTACTGTCATTAACAGCGTATGATTGTACTTAAGAGTGGGCACATTTTCATTCTTCAAGGCATGGGATAGAACCAGTGTGATTCATTTTTCCCCAATACAAGATCATACGCAAACGTTCCAACTTCATAAAGAGCCTTTGGAGGGGGAAGGAGAAGAGAAAGAGGGCAACTAACTCACCGACACGAACGCTTGAGATTTGGTTTCATTCAGCTGAAGCTGCAGTTTCTTCTCATTGTCATAGACACCGTAGAGCCTCTTGGACCAGGTTTGAGGTACTCTACTCTTGAACTTTAATGAGCTGTACAAAGCAAATATCCTTTGTAAATCTAGGACCAGGCAGCTGCAGTTGTAGAAGATGACACCAAGCTCTTTCATCTGTGAAATTAAAATGGAAACCATCAACGCCATGTAACTCTGATGGTGTGATGTTTCAGGAAAAAAAAAAAAAAAGAATGCAAAAGAATGCAGTAGTTGTGACATCTTTTTTTCTTGCATTCTTTGTTACATGGAAGTATGTAGATCTAGTCATATTATGGTACCTAGAAGTGATAGGTTATAAAACTGCTTAAATATTTAAGTAGAACGTCTGCTTGCCTTTTGCATTTGGGCTCTTATAGATAACTTTCCCTTTCCCATACTCAGCTACACTTTTCATATTGGCTCTTCAGACTGGTTTCCTTAACACTATTTTTTTTTTTTTTTTTGGTGTGAATCCTTAAATCATGCAGCAAAAAAAAGGTTTTGTTTTTTTTTAAGAGATGGAGTTTCATTTTGTTGCCCTCAGTAGAGTGCTGTGATGTCACAGGTCACAGCAACCTCCAGCTTTTGGGCTTAGGATTCTCTTGCCTCAACCTCCCAAGTAGCTGGGACTACACGTGCCCGCCACAATGCCTGGCTAAAAAAAAGGTTGATTTTTAATTGCAGCAAAATAGAATGGATGCTGGAGTCAGATTGCCTGGAATCAGGTTCTAGCTCTACAACTTTATAGCTGTGTAACTTTGAACAACATACTTAATCTCTGGGAATCAGTTTCTTCTTCCATAAAATCGGTTTAATAGTATTTATTTCACACAGTTGCTATGAGAATGTAAAATGGTTAATACACACAAGAAACTTAGAACGGTGCTTGTCACATAGCAATCACTAAAAATGTTTGCAATTACTATTCTTTTCTTTCTTTTTTTTTAGAGACAAAGTCTCACTTTATCGCCTTAGGTAGAGTGCCATGGTGTCACAGCTCATAGCAACCTCCCAACTCCTGGGTTTAGCGATTATCTTGCCTCAGCCTTCCGAGTAGCTGGGATTACAGGCGCCCACCAGAATGCCTGGCTATTTTTTGTTGTTGTTACAGTTTCGCAGGGGCCAAGTTCGAACACACCACCCTCAGTATATGGGGCCAGCGCCCTAACCTCTGAGCCACAGGTGCCACCCTACTATTCTTATTAACATTGCACAAGCCTCAAAAGTAGCAGAACTATAGAATCCTGCAACCAAAAGACCACAGGTATTATTTGGACCACCCCTCTTAATGCATGAGTGAGGAAAGTAAAACTCACACACGTTAAGTAAAAATACTTGCCCTGCAAGAGGGACTTTGCCTAAAAAATGCAATCAGTGTAATTTGGTTTATTGTACCCTCAATGAATCCCCAACAATAAAAAACAAAGAAAACAAAAAAAAAACTTGCCCTGAGTTAGAGAATTGATTAGTGGTAAATTAAGAATTTGGAAAGAGGTGTTCTGCAGTCTGATCAGGTACACCTATAAGAACCAAATTAACTCCATTTTGTTAAAACTAACTTCATCTTGTCCCTCAGCCTTCATTTTATAGCTGCATACCAAAGGCATTAGGCAACCTGCTCCCTCCCCCAACCCCCATCCTTGCCCCATGATCCTCAGTCTTACACAACGTCTGCTCCGAGCGATAACAGCCCTCTCCAGACAGCCAAGGACAAATACTGCTCAGTCCCCCAAACCTCCTATCAGCTCACCTCAGTGGCTCACCTCACACCCCCTCCCTTTTTTTCCTTTCTGTACCCTTAAAACCTCCCTCCTTTTCAAGATCAGGGCTTCTCTGCTCTCCTGCTACGCCAGGACCAGGAAGCCTGGGTTCGAGCTTGTAAATAAACAACCTCTTGCTTTTGCATCGGACTTGGTCTCTGGGTGATTTATGTGGGGGATCCCACGACTCAGGCACAACACACCCAGAAACATAGCTGTAGGGGCTTCATTTAAGTCTGGTATCCCTTTGTAAAAATTACACATGACTTTTAATTAAGCTATACTAATTTGCCTCTATATAATTGTCTCTAAGGCAAAAAGAAAGCAATGAGGACCCTTATATGCATATATCTTTGTGTACCTGTAAAAAGTATTTCTTTAGTATAGAATCCTAGATTTTGATGGACAAATGCAATAATTAGAGGTTGAAAAGGGGAAAGGAGGTACAGTGGGGGATGGGCACCTTTCAGTGCAAAGGCACTGAGGCTGGAGAACGTGTAAACAGAGCGATGGGGGTGAAGCTGAGCCAGAGGGGGAGAACATGTGTGTGTGTGCGCAAACATTTTTTCTGAGGGTAAAGGTGGAGGGAGAAGGACGTCAGCTCCCCAGTGGCCTTGTTTGGGGGCCACCTTCATGCTGAAGGTCACAGGGAGGCAAGCAGTGAAGGGAAGGACAGAATCAGGCTGTGAATGGAAAGATCCCTTTGGCTGGGGTACGGAGAAGGGGAGGACAAATGGGGGGGCAGGCCTGCAGACCCCAGGCCTAAATGAGGAGGGTTATAACTTGGCTCTGTCTGGCCCTGAGAGACGAGAGGGGCAGAGCAGAGGTGCTGAGACCCAGTTCCTGCAGGGTAAGTAGCTGTCCCACAGGTCAAGAACCTCTTTGACAGGTTTCTTTGCCTGCCAGACACAGGCAAGGCTTATGTACATCCAGGGGCTAATATTCTTTTGACCTTGCTTAGGGCCATGATCAGAAAAGAAAGAAACAAACAAACAAAAATGCTAGATCGTGAGGCCAAAAAATGTGGGTTGAATCCTGGGATCTTTCAGTAACCAGATATAGGGCCTTGAGAGGTCATAGAATCACTCTGAGGTTTTGGCTCATAAACTCTCCAAGGTCTTCCAGCCTGGCCATCTAGGAACATAAGCTGAGAGCTGGCTTCAGGACACAATTTCCTGCCTGCTTTGCAAGCCCTTACCTCTACCTGACCTTCCTCCCAATGTCGTTATCCAGAGAGCTTCTGTTTGTCAAGACTAGCTCACCTTGGCTCCTGGCAGCCTTCCCAGGTCTTAAAGTCAGACCGGGCAGGTTTGCATTTTGGCTCTGCTTCTTGCTTGATGAATAGCATTGGGTAAATTAAGATTCAGTTTATTGTTCAATGAGGATAATATCTCCAAGGAATAAAATATTTGATAAAATTAAATAAAAATATTTATATATACTTATATAAAATATTTAAGTGTATTCATATATTATTGTTAAATATATCAGGGTAAATATTTAATAATAATCATAATTTTAAGAGTTAGCATTGACCGAGTGCTTCCTTGGTGGGTAAACTGGGTTGAACAGTATCCTCAGAAAGTTCATGTCCACATAGAATCAATGAACATGACCTTATTTGGGAATGTGGTCTTTGCAGATGCAATCCAGTTAAGGTGAGGTCATCCTGAAGTACAGTTGACCCTGAATCTAATTTGACTTATAAGAAAGTGGAAATTTGGATGTAGGGATGCAGAGGAGATGGCCACATGAAGTCAGAGAATTGTGAGATGTGTCTATCCTCCCAGGAGTCCTCAAACTTTTTAAACAGGGAGCCAGTTCACTGTCCCTCAGACCATTGGAGGGCCAGACTATAGTTTAAAAAAAAAAAAACAACTATGAACAAATTCCTATGCACATTGCACATATCTTATTTTGAAGTAAAAAAACAAAATGAAAACAAATACAATCACACCGCCTCATGTGGCCCATGGGCCATAGTTTGAGGACCCCTGCCACAAACCAAGGAACACCAGGGATTGTCGGCCACTACCAGAAGTGAGGAAAGGGGAAAAAATGTTTTTCTCCCAGGGCCCTTGAAGAGAGCATACCTTCCAGTCCCTTGATGACAAACTCCGAGCCTTCAGCAGCGTGAGAGACTATATTTTTCTTCTTGGAAGCCACCAAGTCTGTGGTAATTTGTGATGGCAGGCCTAGGAAACGGACCCAGTGTTTTTTTACCTACTTTAATCCTGACAGCAAGATAGGTAGAGGCCATTTTTATTCCATTTTCCGTAGGAGGACACATTCTTTTTAAATTGTCATACGACATGGCTGAGATTGGGACTTTGGTTGAACTCTGAAGCTTGTACTTAATCGCTGTTAGATTGCATACAGCATTTAGCACATGGTTTGTACACAATCTGTACTGTTTGTTGTTGCTAATTCTATGAAATCTTTTCTAGCTGGTTTCTTCTTTGTTTACCACTCTCCTCAGCACGTGTCTCTGTTGTAACATGTTTTACACTGTATCATAGCTTTTACAAATTCTATGTCTGTTTCTGTTACCAAACACAAAAGGCATCCGGCTTAGGTCTAGTTATTCCCTGCAGACAAAGCCAGTTACTGAGATAAGGAAGAAGGGATATTTTAATACGAAAGATGTCAGTGGGGAGAATGGGGTAGCAGCCTCACCGCAGCTCCCTGACTAATGGAGAGCACGGACTTCTTAGTGAGGGGGCTTCCCGCACTGGGGCAAGTTAGTGAGATAAGGTGAGAACTGGTGTCAGGAAGGGCCCAGGAGGCCTTAGAATATGAATTCCTTGGTCTTGCAGAAATACTGTCATTTCTGGGAAATGACTCAGAAAGGTCAACCAAGTAGTTAGTTAAAAGTGACAGAGTTCTGGCTATTAAGCCTGATTAGCCTGAGAATCTAAAGTAGCAGAGGTACAAGTCAAATCTGTCAAGTGCAGAACATAAATGTCTTAGCACAATAATCAAGTAAAGGAGGTGAAAGCTGTGTTGATTGGTTTGATCTAACCACGTCAGATTGTATAAAAAAAAAATCAACACATTGTTCCCCACATATGCACAAATATATTCATGAACTATGTGTATTTGACTTAATAAAAAATATAAAAAAATAAAATAGCAGAGAGAGAGGATTATAAAAAAAACATAGAGGGGTCATTGGAATGTGTTCATATAGATGGTTATATTTTCTCTCTCTCTCTCTCTCTTTCTTTTTTTTTTTTTTTGAGACAGGGTCTTGCTCTGCTGCCTGGGGCCAGAGTACGGTGGTATCATCAAAGTTCACTGCAACCTCAAACTCCTGGGCTTAAGCCATCCTTCTGCCTCAACCTCTCAAATAGCTGGTCCTATAGGTGTGTGCCATCACGCTCAGCTAATTACATTTTTTGTAGAGATGGGGGTCTCATTATGTTGTTCATACTGGTCTCAAACTTCTTGGCTCAAGCAATCCTCCCACTTGGCCTCTCAAAGTTCTGGGATTACAGGCAAGAGGAATTGTGCCCAGCCTGGCTGTTTATATTTCTCTTAAATAACTCTGAAGACAGGGAAGTGTCAGGTTCATATTTGTATTTCCAGTGCTGGGACACACAGTATTTGCTCAGAAATTGTCTACTGGATGAATGTCTAGCTTTTAAAATGAAAATGAATAAATGGTGGCCAGAGATGAAAACAAGCTTCCTTTCTAATCTAGGAGCTCGAGCCACAGGCCAGCCCTATGCCCTCTGATCCTGACCACCTGAATCTAACAAGAGCCTCTCCTCTGGTGTGAGGGCCCTGCAGCAGCAAAGATGGAGATGGACACAAGAAATCCATCTGTCTGTGCTGACTCCAGAGACCCACCAAGAAGACTTTCACAAGCCTGGTGCTCAGTGATCATTGTCCATGATAGGCCTTCGACTGGTAAGGCCCAACTGCTTGCAAAATGTGCTTCCTGCACCCACTAACAATGGGGTGCGTCCTGTACCCAGCAACAGTGGGGTGCAGAACCTGACATGGAGTTGCCTTGTGAATGGGGAACAACCTTACAAAAGTCAACACTATCCAAGCCCAAGTGGAACCAGCCAGAGATAGAACACTAGAAATCCAAAGAATCACTTGACTTTGGTAACCAAAAGGCAAACTTAGTGGCCATGGTTCACTTTTTCTAAGTTCATATCTTTCAGGTGTCCTTTTCTTTTCCATTATCAGACCTTCAGTGTTCCCGGGTCATTTGCTTACATCTGGCAAACATGTATGTTTGGGAACTGCTGTCTAAAACCTGGATAGAATGGGATATTTCCCTGTCTACCTCTTTCCTCAGAGATACTTGTCCCCCAGTCCTCATGTGAAGGTCATGGATCACAGCAGCTGCCTTCACTGTCTCTCTGGATATGTGGAATGATATTAAATGAAATAGACCGCTACTGCAAGCTCCCACTATTTGGAGAAAGGTAACAGTTCTCCAATATGATAGGACATGATTATTCTAAATATTTATTTTGAGAACTGACATCCAGAAAGGTCCAAGTTGAGTACTCTGAGAGCTCTTCCCTGCACAGGGGGCTCAGGGAGAAGAGAGACCAGTATGACCCAGTTAGGACACAGAAGTTCTCCTTCTGTCTCCTGGAACAGACTCTGGAGACAGACTAACTTCACTGGGCAAGGCTCTTCCCCTCTTTGCTTCCTTCTTGTGGACATGGGGATCTATCACAGTCTACTGTGAAGAATAAATGAAGAGCAGCTGGCGAGCATCACTCAAACTGTGTTAGATACTGGACACACTGGAAGCGTAACATAAAAATGCTGGTTTAATGGCCCCATGATGCTGAGTGATTCTTGTCCCTTTGGATAGGGTCAGGTGGAGGCAAGAAGAACTATGGACATTCTCCGTACGTGTTGTCCCCAAGGCTCTCCTGAGGTACCATTTGTCACCATCGAGATGCAAGAGGGGCACTGTCTGTGCACTCTGCCTAGATTTTCTCCAGCTATTTCTAATTTCTAATAACTCTATTCTAAACAAAGATTTAGTGTTCCTTTCCCTCTCTGGAGTAAACTAAGCTGCTCACTTGTTGTCATTAGTTTTATTTACAATCCCTGACATCACTTATTTCTGCAGCTGGTTACCAAGCCCTCTAGAGAATTCAACTTCCTCTGAATAGCATCCCCTCTATCTAGAACCCCCAAATCCTGTGGCTTTTACATGCAGTCTTCTGTCTGAATCCAAAATGTATCCCTTTTATTAAAAGGCATGCAGCAGAAAAAGATGAAGCTTTTCTTGCCTCCTTTGGTGCTTAAAAAAAAAAAAATCTTGAAATCAGAAGGCTGCCCCTTCACCACTTCTGCCAATTGTTTCAGGCTGATGTTGGAGACAGAAAACAAACAACGGACTTTCATTTTGCAGATTTCCCCCCCAATTTCTTTTACTCAGAGAAAACAATTCAGGACAGCTTTATGACAAATCTTCCTAAAATGTCAGCAGTGAGAAAAACAACAGAGAGATTTGGGCTTCTGATGAGTTCCCACGTCTAGATTACCAAAGAAAAAAAAAGCTAACGGTCTGATTGACAAGTGAAGACATCTGTAACGTTGCCCTAGCAGTAAGACAAGCCTTGCTGCCAGCCGTCACCCTCTGCCCCCGGGGCTGGGATCTTCAGCCCTGCCATTTTCAAGGCAGGCCACATGCAGCTAGTCACCCTGCTGGGCCACCTTGATTTTTAAATTCAACCATGCACTTGATTAAGTTGATAAACCAAAGGGTCCAACAATTTAAATCAAATCATCATGAAAAGCTGGAGATGTATCAGCCAGTTATTCCATGGAAGGGACCAATTACAGTAGAATCTCATCCTTCCTAGCTGACCACCACCCTACATTGACCACCACCTTAAGTTAACCTAATTTTCATAGACTGGGCATGCACCACATGTACATATCAGTACAGCAGACCGAGCTCCTTATGCTGACCACCTCTGTATGTTGACCAGTTTGTTACAGTCCCTTGGGTGATCAACTTACAGAGGCTCCACTGTATTTTTTTCCACAAAGTGGGCATAGTGTTAATGATGGACCATGGAACTAAGAAAGGCAGAAGGCCTCAGACAACTGGAGCACTCTGCAAGAAGCTGCCATCAGGGTCATTCTTCTATGTAAAACTTAAGTTCATGTTTCCATTTTGTCCCTTGTGCTAGGAGGACATTATGACGGGTAGGAGTCTTTTAGGCATATTTGGGTTCCATTTAATCCAGGAGAGGATATCAACCCACTTGGTAGGGAGAAATAATAACAGAAGTGACATTAATTTATTATAGTGCCCGCTGCTCACCGGCTACTGCTCTCAAAGCCTTAGAAGTCAGTGTGCATGTAAACATCACCACCACCCATTTCATTGGCAAGGAAACTGAGGGTCAGAGAAATTAAGGGATTTATCCACATGCCTGGCTAGTGAGTGGGAAAGCTGGGATTAGGATACTCAGAGACCAGTTTCATATTTTATCAGAAGGAAGAATTACTTGCAAAGTGAAACATTTGTGAGAAATAAGTTTCCTCCGGGCGAGGGCCAAATCCTACCAATGATGTGTAAGTCTTCTGTTTACTTCCCAGGTGTTTCAGCTTCCAAAACAAATTAAAGAGTTTTTCCACTGATTTCGCCCCATGATTATTTTACACCATTTGACTTTTCCCCTGGAGCTTTGTTGAGGACCTGTATAGTGCTACGACCTGAGAAACTGGGGACCTGTTTGGTGTGGTGAGGCTAAGTGGTTCTGTCTTGTTTTCAGTTGTTCTCTGTCTGACCCTAGTGAAACAGTTACTTTGGGTTGAAGTCTCAGCTGTGGAGATATGCCAGCGATTAAGTCACCCTTCCCCCCCAGCGGCAACAATTGGAAAAGGAAAATCAAACCTTCCTACAACCACACACCCAGGGCACCACTTGAATAGTCCTCGGGTGATTGGCTCAGGTCAAAAGTTCCAAATCAATTGTCTCAGTCAGCACCTGTCTCAAGTGGGAGACTTAAAAGGTCTTTGGCAACTGGATTGCAGGGGTCTGTTGATAGCTCAAATATTTTGAGCTCTGCTCATTTGTTTGTGGGGCACTCTGAGCCATTCTCATGGGGGAGGGGACTCCCATCCATTCGGTGATGAATTTTGTACCTTTTGTTTTTATCCTTGGGGTCTCAGCTCATCTCAAAGGGGTTGATGTGCATTCTTCAACCTTCTCTCTTGGTGCAGCTCTAATCCACCAGGTTACTTGCTAAATTTCTGTCCTTTAACTCTCCTTCTGGTGGGAGCCTCTGTGGAAAGCTGGCTTCATTCAGCCTTCTTGTCTCTGCCTCTGAAAATAGTTTCTTTGGAGTTGAAGCTTGCCTCAGCAGGGAAGACGAGCAATTATCTTTCTCATCTCTCAGCTCGGCTCCCCTCCTGCAGCTTTGGTGAATTCTTTCTGGTCATTATCTCTCCCTCTGGACTGGGGCTTCTATTGAGAGATGGCTCCAATAAGCCGTCATCCCCCATTCCCCCTTGTTTTTGTTGAATGTGAAAATTGGAGTTAGGGAAAATAGCCAACCCAAGGATTTAGCAAAACACCAAACTCATTGAGACCGAATGAGTAAATAAACAGATAAAAAGGCTATCAGTACATGTAAAAGACTGAAACTAGACCCACACCTTTCTCCACTCACAAAAATTGATTCAAGATGGATAAAGGACTTAAACTTAAGGCATGAAACAATAAAAATTCTCCAAGAAAGCATAGGAAAAACACTGGAAGATATTGGCCTGGGGAAAGACTTCATGAAGAAGACTGCCATGGCAATTGCAACAACAACAAAAATAAACAAATGGGACTTCATTAAACTGAAAAGCTTCTGTACAGCTAAGGAGACAATAACCAAAGCAAAGAGACAACCTACACAATGGGAAAGGACATTTGCATATTTTCAATCAGACAAAAGCTTGATAACTAGGATCTATAGAGAACTCAAATTAATCCACATGAAAAAAGCCAACAATCCCATAGATCAATGGGCAAGAGACATGAATAGAACTTTCTCTAAAGATGACAGACGAATGGCTAACAAACACATGAAAAAATGTTCATCATCTCTATATATTAGAGAAATGCAAATCAAAACAACCCTGAGATATCATCTAACCCCAGTGAGAATGGCCCACATCACAAAATCTCAAAACTGCAGATGCTGGCGTGGATGTGGAGAGAAGGGAACACTTTTACACTGCTGGTGGGACTGCAAACTAGTACAACCTTTCTGGAAGGAAGTATGGAGAAACCTCAAAGCACTCAAGCTAGACCTCCCATTTGATCCTGCAATCCCATGACTGGGCATCTACCCAGAAGGAAAGAAATCCTTTTATCATAAGGACACTTGTACTAGACTGTTTATTGCAGCTCAATTTACAATCGCCAAAATGTGGAAACAGCCTAAATGCCCACCAACCCAGGAATGGATTAACAAGCTGTGGTATATGTATACCATGGAATACTTTTCAGCCATTAAAAAAAATGGAGACTTTACATCCTTCGTATTAACCTGGATGGGTGTGGAAGACATTATTCTTAGTAAAGCATCACAAGAATGGAGAAGCATGAATCCTATGTACTCAATTTTGATATGAGGACAATTAATGACAATTATGGTTATGGGGGGGGAAACAGAAAGAGGGAAGGAGGGAGGTGGGTGGGGCCTTGGTGTGTGTCACACTTTATGGGGGCAAGACATGATTGCAAGAGGGACTTTACCTAACAATTGCAATCAGTGTAACCTGGCTTATTGTACCCTCAATGAATCCCCAACAATAAAAAAAAAAAAAAAAAAGGCTATCAGACACATGAGCCCACAGATGCACAAACAATCAGAAACACGCAGACATACAGACAACAACAAAAAAACTACAATAAAAATAATGATAATCGTAAAATAATTGAAAAAAAGGTAAAAAACAAACAAAACAAACAAACAAAAAAACCTCTAAAAATCTGATGTAAGCACTCTCAGAAAGCATAAGAAGGGAAGAAGAGGAGGAGAGAAGGGAAAAAGGAAAAAAAAACTGGTGTTCATAAGAAAGTTACAAAAGAAGAAAAAATTAAAAATAGAAAAAGTAAAAATAAAAAATATATAAAAAAAATAATAAAAATTTACAATAGCTCCTCCAAGAAAATGATGAGGAAAAGAAATAAAAAAGGCAACAACCACAAAAATATTATTCTTGTATATAGGTAGAAATATACATCTGCATGTATGACTTAGGGATCAACTTTCATAGGAATATATTTGTAATGCAATATACTTTACACCAGGTGGTGCTGTGAGTGGTTCCCAGGCTTATACCTGGTTCACAGTTTACCCTGTTACCATGGTAACCACCCTACCTGGCCGATTGCCATTTTGGAGTTTCTGTAAAAGTTTATTATCTAAACTCTAATAAGTTTATTATCTAATGATTATCGAACCGCAGCTGCTCTGTTCCAGACAGCACTCCACTCCTATCCGACCTCCCAACTCAGTGCAGGAGTTCACGCTCTGCTGCCACGTTCTCCTGTAAACTGGCAACTGCAATCGGCTGTGGGGAAGGGTGCTGGCTGACTCTGGTTTTAGCTGCTGCTGGCTCCCACAGCTGCAGTGCAAGGAGACCTTATCCTCAGTTTTTGTGGCTCAGAGTCTCACTTTTGAATCTGGACTTTTGAGTCCAGCCACCCGCCAGTTCACCGCACAGCCTAAACTGTTAGCCCACACCAATATTCCCCACCAGGAATGGTCCGTCTATTTCATCACTCCTGTTGTTCTGGGAGAAGGTGTCACCATTTCAGACAATTCAAAATGTCTGTTTCCCAGGCGGGATCCCTTCCCTTCAATTTTCCATGGGGTTGCTTAGTCCCTTGTGGCTCTCAGCGGGTCCCCTTTTGGGTTGTTAAACTCGGCGCAGGAATAACTTTTGTCAATTGGGTTTTGCCAGGAATTGCAAGCTGCTGTCCTCTGTGAGGGAGGGGCCTGCTGGCCAGCACAGCCAAGCATGTAAAATATCTACAACAGAGTCCGTGGTTTTAAATTACACCTTGTATATAGCAATTTGCCAATTCGCTGCTCATCTCCAGCTGTCTCTCCACACCAATAATCCATGCAGGGAAAAGGTCCAGATCCCCCTTTCTCTCACCTGATGACTTGGGAGAGGTGGGCTATATGTCCATCCCATCCGCCATATGGCAGATGTAACGTAATATACCATTCCTAAACAGTTGGCCAAGATGTCAGGAATCGAATTCAGAATTTGGATTGCAAACAAGATTAATAGAATGTAGGGAAATTTTGAATTAGAAATTCGAGGAGCTTTTCAGACATCAGAATTAGAAATTCGAGGAGAAATTCAAAAGTTGTCTCAAGAATTTAACAAATTTAAAGATAAAACCACCAAAGATTTTGACTCCTGAAGCAAGAATTTGCAGCCCTCAGAGATCTGAAAAACACAGTAGAATCCCTCAGTAACAGAGTGGAGCAAGCAGAAGAAAGGATCTCTGACATTGAAGACAAAGCTTTTGAATGCTCCCAAACTCTCAAAGAGGAAGAGAAATGGAGAACAAAAATGGATCATTCTCGCAGAGAGCTCTGTGATAATTCGAGGAAGGCTAATATCTACCTCATTGGAATCCCTGAAAGTGATGAAGTGGCCTCACAAGGTACTCAGGCCCTTCTCCATGAAATTATGAAAGAGAATTTTCCAGACATGCCAAGAGATTCTGAAATTCAGATAGCAGACAGTTTCAGAACCCAAGCATGACTCAATCCAAATAAGATATCCCCTAGGCATATCATAATTAACTTCACTAAAGTTAATATGAAGAAGAAAATTCTTAAAGGAGCCAGACGTAAGAAATACATTACCTACAAAGGGAAGAATATTAGAATGACTGCAGATCACTCTGCTGAAACTTTTCAAGCCAGAAGAGAGTGGTCATTGACTTTTAATCTCCTAATACAAAATAACTTTCAACCCCGAATCCTGTATCCAGCTAAACTGAGTTTCATTTATGATGGAAAAATTAAATACTTTAATGGCATTCATATGTTGAAGAAATTTGCCATAACCAAACCAGCTCTTCAGGATATTCTCAGACCTATCCTCCATAATGACCAGCCCAATCCTCTACCACAAAAGTAAACTCACTCAGAAACTTTTGATTAAACTCCAACTTCCACAGTGGCAAAAGGATTAAAAATGTTCACTGGACTTTCGAAAAACTCAATACCCAAAATTTTACCAGACTTATCAATAGTCTCCATTAATTTGAACAGGTTAAATTGTCCTCTAAAGAGGCACAGGTTAGCTGACTGGATACAAAAACTCAGGGCAGATATTTGCTGCAAACAAGAGTCACATCTTACCTTAAAAGATAAATATAGACGCAGGGTGAAAGGATGGTCATCCATATTTCAGGCAAATGGTAATCAGAAAAAAGCAGGGCATTGCAATTCTATTTGCAGACACAATAGGCTTTAAACCAACAAAAGTAAGGAAGGATAAGAATGGTCACTTCAGCTATAACCCAACTATAGCACAAGACTATGGGGCAGGGCTAAGGAAGGGGAAGGGAGAGGGGAGGTTATGGGGGAGGGAGGTTATGGTGGAGGGAGGGTAATGGATGGAGCCACACCTATGGTGCATCTTAGAATGGGTACAGGCAAAACTTACTAAATACAGAATACAAATGTCTACATACAGTAACAAAGAAAATGTCATGAAGGCTATGTTGAACAGTTTGATGAGAATATTTCAGATTGTATATGAAACCAGCAAATTGTACCCCTTGATTGCACTAATGTACACAGCTATGATTTAACAATAAAAATAAATAAATTAAAAAAAAGAAAGTTATAAAAAGGGATCAGAAAAAGAAAAGACTGGTCATTTCATATTCGTTAAGGGTAATACTCAATATGATGAGATTTCAATTATGAATATTTATGCAACCAACCAAAATGTGCCTCAATTTATAAGAGAAACTCTAACAGACATGAGCAACTTGATTTCATCCAGTTCCATAATAGTCGGAGATGTCATCACTCCATTGGCAGTGTAGGATAGATCCTCCAATAAGAAGCTGAGCAAAGAAATTTTAGATTTAAACCCAACCATCCAATATTTGGATTTAGCAGACATCTACAGAACATTTCATCCCAACAAAACCGAATACACATACTTCTCATCAGCTCATGGAACATACTCCAAAATCGATCACATCATAGGTCACAAGTCTAACCTCAGTAAATTTAAAGGAATACAAATGATCCCTTGCATCATCTCAGACCACCATGGAATAAAAGTTGAACTCAGTAACAACAGGAATCTGCATACTCCTACAAAAATGGAAGTTAAATAACCTTATCCTGAATGATAGCTGGCTCAGAGATGAGATTAAGAAGGAAACTGCCAAATTTCTGGAACAAAGCGACAATAAAGACATGAATTATCAGAATGTCTGGGATACCACAAAGGCAGTCCTAAGAGGGAAATTTATAGCACTGCAAGCCTTCCTCAAGAGAATGGAAAGAGAGGAAGTTAACAACTTAATGGGCCATCTCAAGCAACTGGAAAAGGAAGAACATTCCAACCCCAAACCCAGTAGAAGAAAAGAAATAACCAAAATTAGAGCAGAATTAAATGAAATTGAAAACAAAAGAATTATACAACAGATCAATAAATAAAAAAGTTGGTTTTTTGTAAAGGTCAATAAAATAGATAAACCTCTGGCTAACCTAACCAGGAAAAAAAGAGTAAAATCTCTAATTTCATCAATCAGAAATGACAAAGATGAAATAACAACAGACTCCTCAGAAATTCAAAAAATCCTTAATGAATATTACAAGAAACTTTATTCTCAGAGATATGAAAATGTAAAGGAAATTGACCAATACTTGAAAGCACGTCACCTTCCAAGACTTAGCCAGAATCAAGTGGAAATGTTGAACAGGCCCATATCAAGTTCGGAAATAGCATCAACCATACAAAATCTCCCTAAAAAGAAAAGCCCGGGACCAGATGGTTTCACGTCAGAATTCTACCAAACCTTTAAAGAGGAATTAGTACCTATATTATTAACCTGTTCCAAAATGTAGAAAAAGAAGGAAGACAATGGAGGAGAGCAAGATGGTGGCCGAGTAACAGCTTCCTTCCATCTGGGCACCGTGAGTCTGGGGAGATAGGACTCCAGGCATCTCTGGCTGGTGGGATCTGCTTATCATCACCCCTGTGAGGATACAGGGAGTCAGCAAGAGACTTCTAGACCCCAAGAGGAGGACTAAAACAGTGGAAAAACAGCAAGTGGTGGCATATGTTCAATCAGTCTAAACCCGCCCGCCACTGTAACTTCAGTAGCAGCGAGACTGCAAACCGGAAAGGCCTTACCTGTAAACTGTTTTGGTGTCTTTGGACTTGGCACTCAGTTGAACTGCCTTTGGGAGAGCCTGAGTGGGAGTGTGGAGAACTTTGGCCGTTGTCTAGGGCCCCAGTCTGAGCCGCTGAGCCAGACAGAGCTAATAGTGTTTGGCTGTGGGCCACAGGGAGCCATTGTGAGTGATCTGCCCTGGCAAGCTCTACCCTCAGGGTCGCAGAGCTAGAATCGGGTGGGAGCTGGTAACCGAGCGACTGAATAGCCTAAGGGTGGGGTCTGAGCCACCTTGCAGCCCTAACCCTCAGGGGCAGAGTGAGACCAGTCTTGGCACACTGGGTAAGTGGATAGCTACTGATTCCAGTGACAAGCACTTTCCTGGGAAAGCTTCTGCTCAGCAAGTTTACAAGTTCAAAGTGCCTTTTAAGTGGGCTGAAGAGAGATTTAGGGTGTCTACCTGCTGGGGTTTGAGAAATCAGCAGCCTCCAGTCGTATCAGAACTGTGATTAACATCTCATACCCCAGAAGACCACGTGATGCCCAGACAATATTCAACAACATATACATACTGCTTTGTTTTTGGTTGTGTGTGTGTGTGTTTTTTTTTTTTTTTTTTTTTGGTTTGGTTGTTTCTTTGTTTATTTTGATGTTGTTTTGTTTTTTAATTTCAACCTTTTCCATACAGATCTTTTTTTCTTTCTCAATTTTTCCAGTTTAATTATAATTTCTCATTGCTGCCTTTTTCAATAACTAGAACTTCATTTTTGCTAGTGGTTCTACTGCTATTATTTGGTTTTTCACCAAATTTTATCCCGTAAAGTTTTCTGTTGCTTGTTTTGGTTCGATTTATAGCACTTTTGTCTTTCTTCTCTACTTGGTGGAGGTGGGGTACTATGTTTGATCAGGTTAGCAAAGAGCTGCCAACCTCAAGGGAACCACCCAACTGGGCACCCCCAGAAGGTGTGTTTTTTTAAAGGTTGTGTCAGACACAACCTACTGTAGACCTATATTGCTCTGTCTCCCTCTTTCTGTGCCTCTCTTCTTTTTGTCAATATTACTTTTACCTACCCCCTCTCCTTTCTCTATTTTTTTTTTCTTTTCACTCGGTCCTCCTTTCTTTCATCCCTTTCTTGCTCTTCAACCTTCTCATCCTTCTGGTCCTGTACCAAAAGGACTCATCTAACCCTTAGTCTACAGGCACGAGAACTTAAAGAGCAAGAGGAAATGAAAGGAAAATTAGGGCAAGGAAACAGATAAAAGAAATCACTCATGAGGAAGAATCAGCAGAAAACTACAGACAACATGAAGAACCAGTCCAGAACAACCCTGCCAAGGGACCATGAGTTAGCTACTGTAGAGGATTCCACATATAAAAAAATGTTAGGAATGACAGAAAGGGAATTTAGAATACACATGATGAAAACAATGAAAGAAATGATGGAAACAATGAAGGAAACTTCTAATGAAGTGGAAAATAACCAAAAGGAAATCCAAAAACAGAATCAAATTAGAGATCAACGATATGAAGAATATAGAAAGGATATAGCAGAGCTGAAGGAACTGAAACAGTCAATGAGGGAACTTAAAGATGCAATGAAAGTATCAGCAACAGGTTAGACCATGCAGAAGAAAGAATTTCAGAGGTAGAAGACAAAGTTCTTGCGATAACTCAGATAGTAAAAGAGGCAGAAAAGAAGAGAGAGAAAGCAGAACTGTCAGAATTCACTGTCAGAATTATGGGACATTATGAAGCGTTCCAACATACGAGTTATAGGAATTCCAGAAGGGGAAGAAGAATGCCCCAGAGGAATGGAAGCCATACTAGAGAATATTATAAAAGAAAATTTCCCAAATATCACCAAAGATTCTGACACACTGCTCTCTGAGGGATATCGGACCCCAGGTTGCCTCAACTCTAACCATGCTTCTCCGAGACACATTGTGATGAACCTGTCCAAAGTTGAGACAAAAGAAAAGATTCTACAAGCTGCCAGGAGTAAGCGCCAGTTGACCTACAGGGGCAAATCCATCAGAATGACCACGGACTTCTCTAATGAAACTTTCCAAGCAAGAAGACAATGGTCATTTACCTTTAATCTACTTAAACAGAACAATTTCCAGCCCAGAATTCTGTACCCTGCTAAGCTAAGCTTCAAAATTGACAGAGAAATCAAATCATTTACGGATATACAAACATTGAGGAAATTCGCCACAACAAGACCAGCTCTACAGGAAAGACTTCAACCTGTTCTGCACACTGACCACCACAATGGATCAGCAGCAAAGTAAGAACTCAGAAATTAAAGGACAGAACCTACCTCCACACTGATGCAAAAGATAAAACTAAGCAATGGACTCTCACAAAATAAGATGAATAGAATACTACCACACTTATCAATTATCTCAATAAATGTTAATGGTTTGAATTCCCCATTGAAGAGACATAGATTGGCTGTCTGGATTAAAAAACACAAGCCATCCATTTGCTGTCTGCAAGAAACACACCTGGCTTCAAGAGACAAATTAAAACTCCAAGTCAAGGGTTGGAAGACAATTTTTCAGGCAAATGGAATTCAGAAGAAAAGAGGAGTTGCAATCTTATTTTCAGATTCATGTGCATTTAAAGTAACTAAAGTCAAAAAAGAGAAAGATGGTCACTTTATATTGGTCAAGGGAAAAATACAACAAGAAGATGTTTCAATTCTAAATATTTATGGACCCAATTTAAATGCTCCCAGATTCTTGAAACAGACTTTACTCAGTCTGAGCAATATGATATCTGATAATAGCATAATAACAGGGGACTTTAACATTCCTCTTACAGAGCTAGAGAGATCCTCTAAACAGAAATTAAAGAAAGATATAAGAGATTTAAATGAGACCCTAGAACAACTGTGCTTGATAGACATATATAGAACACTCCATTTCAAAGATAAAGAATATACATTCTTCTCATCACCCCATGGAACAGTCTCCAAAATTGATCATATCCTGGGACACAAAACAAATATCAACAGAATCAAAAGAATTGAAATTTTACCTTGTATCTTCTCAGACCATAAGGCACTAAAGGTGGAACTCAACTCTAACAAAAACGCTCAACCCCACACAAGGGCATGTTAATTAAACAATCTTCTGTTGAATAACAGATGGGTGCAGGAAGAAATAAAACAGGAAATTAATAACTTCCTTGAACATAACAACAATGAAGACACAAGCTACCAAAAGCTGTGGGATACTGCAAAAGCAGTTTTGAGAGGAAAATTCATCGCTTTAGATGCCTACATTCGAAAAACAGAGAGAGAGTGCATCAACAAGCTCACAAGCCACCTTATGGAATAGGAAAAAGAAGAACAATCTAAGCCTAAACTCAGTAGAAGAAAAGAAATATCCAAAATCAAATCAGAGATCAATGAAATTGAAAACAAAAGAATCATTCAGAAAATTAATGAAACAAGGAGTTGGTGTTTTGAAAAAATAAATAAAATAGATAAAACATTGGCCAGACTAACGAGGAATAGAAAAGTAAAATCTCTGGTAACCTCAATCAGAAAGGATAAAGGGGAAATAACAACTGATCCCACAGAGATACAAGAGATCATCTCTGAATACTACCAGAAACTCTATGCCCAGAAATTTGACAATGTGAAGGAAATGGATCAATATTTGGAATCACACTCTCTCCCTACACTTAGCCAAGAAGAAATAGAGCTCCTGAACAGACCAATTTCAAGCACTGAGATCAAAGAAACAATAAAAAAATCTTCCAACCAAAAAATGCCCTGGTCCAGATGGCTTCACACCAGAATTCTATCAAACCTTCAAGGAAGAGCTTATTCCTGTACTGCAGAAATTATTCCAAAAAATTGAGGAAGAAGGAATCTTCCCCAACACATTCTATGAAGCAAACATCACCCTGATACCAAAACAAGGAAAAGACCCAAACAAAAAGGAGAATTTCAGACCAATCTCACTCATGAATATAGATGCAAAAATTCTCAACAAACTCCTAGCCAATAGATTACAGCTTATCATCAAAAAAGTCATTCATCATGATCAAGTAGGCTTCATCCCAGGGATGCAAGGCTGGTTTAACATACGCAAGTCCATATGGACTTGCGTATGTTAATATACGTTATCCACCATATTAACAGAGGCAAAAATAAAGATCACATGATCCTCTCAATAGATGCAGAAAAAGCATTTGATAAAATCCAGCATCCTTTTCTAATTAGAACACTGAAGAGTATAGGCATAGGTGGCACATTTCTAAAACTGATTGAAGCAATCTATGACAAACCCACAGCCAATATTTTTCTGTATGGAGTAAAACTGAAAGCTTTTCCTCTTAGAACTGGAACCAGACAAGGTTGTCCTCTGTCACCTTTACTATTCAACATAGTGCTGGAAGTTCTAGCCAACACAATTAGGCAAGACAAGGAAATAAAGGGAATCCAAATGGGAGCAGAGGAGGTCAAACTCTCCCTCTTTGCTGACGACATGATCTTATACTTAGAGAACCCCAAAGTCTCAACCACAAGACTCCTAGAAGTCATCAAAAAATACAGTAATGTTTCAGGATATAAAATCAATGTCCACAAGTCAGTAGCCTTTGTGTACACCAATAACAGTCAAGATGAGAAGCTAATTAAGGACACAACTCCCTTCACCATAGTCTCAAGGAAAATGAAATACCTAGGAATATACCTAACGAAGGAGGTGAAGGACCTCTATAAAGAAAACTATGAAATCCTCAGAAAGGAAATAGCAGAGGATATTAACAAATGGAAGAACATACCATGCTCGTGGATGGGAAGAATCAACATTGTTAAAATGTCTATACTTCCCAAAGCAATCTACCTATTCAATGCCATTCCTATCAAAATACCATTTTGTATGGAACCGGAAAAAACCCTGTATAGCTAAGGTAGTTCTTAGTAATAAAAATAAAGCTGGGGGCATCAGTATAGCAGATTTTAGTCTGTACTGCAAAGCTATAGTGGTCAAGACAACATGGTACTGGCACAAAAACAGAGACATAGACACTTGGAATCGAATTGAAAACCAAGAAATGAAACTAACATCTTACAACCACCTAATCTTTGATAAACGAAACGAGAACATACCTTGGGGGAAAGACTCCCTATTCAATAAATGGTGTTGGGACAACTGGATGTCTACATGTAAAAGACTGAAACTGGACCCACACCTTTCCCCACTCACAAAAATTGATTCAAGATGGATAAAGGACTTAAATTTAAGGCATGAAACAATAAAAATCCTCCAAGAAAGCATAGGAAAAACATTGGAAGATATTGGCCTTGGGAAAGACTTCATGAAGAAGACGGCCATGGCAATCGCAACAACAACAAAAATAAACAAATGGGACTTCATTTAACTGAAAAGCTTCTGTACAGCTAAGGAGACAATAACCAAAGCAAAGAGACAACCTACACAATGGAAAGGATATTTGCATATTTTCAATCAGACAAAAGCTTGATAACTAGGATCTATAGAGAACTCTAATTAATCCACATGAAAAACCCCAACAATCCCATATATCAATGGGCAAGAGACATGAATAGAACCTTCTCTAAAGATGACAGATGAATGACTAACAAACACATGAGAAAATGTTAAGGGAGAGATTAAAAATGGGGGCCGAGTAACAGCTTCCCTGAAACTGGTAACAGTGAGTCTGGGGAGACAAAACTCCAGGCATCTCTGGCCGGTGGGATCTGCCTATAATCATCCCTTTGAGGGGATGGCAGATCCAGCAAGGGACTTCTGGACCCCAAGAGGAGGACAAAAACAGTGGAAAACTGGCAAGTGGTTGCGTGTGTTCGATCGACCTAATCACGCCGGCAGCCGTAAGTACAAGCAGCAGTGAGACTGCAAACCGGAAAGGCTTTAACTGTGAACTGTTTTGGTGTTCTTGGACTTGGCACTCAGTTGAACTGCCTTGGGGACAGCTTGAACAGGAGTGTGGAGAACTTTGGGCATTGTCGGGGGCCCCAGACTGAGCCACTGAGCTGGGCGCAGTAAGCCATTGTGAAAGAACTGCCCTGGCAAGCTCCGCCCTCAGGGTCTCTGAGTAAGGATTGGGCAGGTCAAAGTAACCTACTGACTGAGCAGCTTAAAGGCAGGGACTGAGCTGCCTTACACCCTTAATCCTTAGGGGCAGTGTGAGACTGTTTTGGCACACTGGAGCCTTGGGCTGTTACCCTGGGTGAGTGCCATGACGTCATAGCTCATAGCAACCTCAAACTCCTGGGCTTGGCGCCACCCAGACCTCCATAAGAGCTGTGCAGCGACCCCCGACAAGTGACCCGCACCCACCGGGCCTCCACATTCCCTGACCAGGAACTGTGGGAGCCACACAACCCTGCGTCCTCCCTCCTGTGTCCTCCCACCTTCCACACTAGCCTGTTCATCTAGACAAGGACCCTGGTATCTGCGTGCCCTTTGGAGCCCTCCTTGCCTCTGCGCAGAGCTCTTCTCCTGGCCAGAGACTGCTGGAGCCTTGGGCTCTCTGTGCCAAAGTCCCTGGGCACCTGGCACTCCCAGAACCATGCGCACCACCCCCAGCCCTGTTGCTGGATCCAGGTGTGTAACAAACCGGAGCTGCTTCCACAACAACCAGAACTCCCTAGCTAGAGCAGTCCCAGAGGAACTACGCAGGGTCAATCCCTACAAAGATCCAGCAACAATAGAGTGATCCCTCTGGGGTCTAATCTTGGAGACACACCTCCCCAACTCGGAGGACAGCCAGAGGCAACGGTGGAAAACAATCATGAGGTGAAATCAACAGAAAATCTCTGGCAATATGAATAATCAGAGTAGATCAACTCCCCCAAGGATCAATGGGGCAGAAACAGCACAAGACCCCATGCAAAAACAAATAGCTGAGATGTCAGAAATTGAATTCAGGATCTGGATAGCAAATAAGATCGAATTAGAATTCCAAAAGTTATCTCAAGAATTCAACGGATTCAAAGACCAAATGACCAAAGATTTCGACACATTGGGACAAGAAGTTGCATCCCTCAAAGATCTGAGAAACACAGTAGAATCCCTCAGTAACAGAATGGAGCAAGCAGAAGAAAGGATTTCTGACATTGAAGACAAAGCTTTCGAACGCTCCCAAACCCTCAAAGAAGAAGAGAAATGGAGAGCAAAAACAGACCACTCTCTCAGAGAGCTCTCGGATAATTGGAAGAAAACCAATATTCGTCTTATAGGGATCCCCAGAAGTGACGAAGTGGCTTCACAAGGCACAGAGTCTCTTCTCCATGAGATTATGAAGGAGAACTTTCCAGACATGCCAAGAGATTCCGAAATTCAGATAGCAGATAGTTTCAGAACTCCAGCATGACTCAACCCAAATAAGACATCCCCCAGAACACATCATAATCAATTTCACTAAAGTTAATATGAAGGAGAAAATTCTGAAATCTGCTAGACAAAATAAAACCATTACCTACAAGGGGGAGAATATCAGAATAACTGCAGATCTCTCGGCTGAAACCTTTCAAGCTAGAAGAGGATGGTCATCAACTTTTAATCTCCTAAAACAAAATAACTTTCAACCCAGGATCCTGTACCCAGCTAAACTGAGCTTTATTTATGATGGAGAAATTAAATACTTCAATGACATTCACATGTTGAAGAAATTTGCCACAACTAAACCAGCTCTCCAGGACATTCTTAGACCTATCTTCCATAAAGACCAGTGTAATTCTCCACCACAAAAGTAAACCCACTCAAAAAATTCTTGATCAAATTCCAACTTCCACAGTCACAAAAGGATTAAAAATGTCCACCGGTCTCTCGAAAGGCTTATCAATACTCTCGATTAATGTGAATGGTTTAAATTGTCCTCTAAAGAGGCATAGGTTGGCGGACTGGATACAAAAACTCAAGCCAGATATCTGCTGCATCCAAGAATCGCATCTTACATTAAAAGACAGATATAGACTCAAGGTGAAGGGATGGTCATCTATATTCCAAGCAAATGGAAAGCAGAAAAAAGCAGGCATTGCAGGCCTGTTCGCAGATGCAATAGGCTTTAAACCGACCAAAATAATTAAGGATAAGGATGGACACTTCATATTTGTTAAAGGTAATACTCTATATGATGAGATCTCAATTATTAATATCTATGCACCCAAAGACAATGCACCTCAATTTATAAGAGAAACTCTAACAGACATGAGCAAGTTGATTTCCTCCACTTCCATAGTAGTTGGAGATTTTAACACCCCTTAAGCAGTCCTGGATACATCCTCCAAAAAGAAGCTAAGCAAAGAAATTTTAGATTTAAACTCAACCATTCAACATCTGGACTTAACAGACATCTACAGAACATTCCATCCCCAAAAAACTGAATACACATTCTTCTCATCAGCCCCAGAACATACTCGAAAATCAACCACATCCTAAGCCACAAATCTAACCTCAGCAAATTTAAAAAAATAGAAATTATTCCTTGCACCTTCTCAGACCATCATGGAATAAATGTTGAACTCGATAACAACAGGAACCTGCATACCCATACAAAAACATGGAAGCTAAACAACCTTATGCTGAAGGATACATGGGTTATAAAGGAGATTGAGAAGGAAGTCACCATATTTTTGGAACAAAACAACAATCAAGACACGAATTACCAGAACCTCTGGGATACAGCAAAGGCAGTCCTAAGAGGGAAATATATAGCACTGCAAGCCTTCCTCAAGAAAACGGAAAGAGAGGAAGTCAATAACTTAATGGAACATCTCAAGCAACTGGAGAAAGAAGAACACTTCAACCCCAAATGCAGCAGAAGAAAAGAAATAACCATAATCAGAGCAGAATTAAATGAAATTGAAAACAAAAGAATTATACTACAGATCAATAAATCCAAAAGCTGGTTTTTTGAAAGGATCAATAAAATAGATAAACCTTTGGCCAACCTAACCAGGAAAAAAAGAGTAAAATCTCTAATTTCATCAATCAGAAATGGTAATGATGAAATAACAACAGACCCCTCAGAAATTCAAAAAATCCTTAACGAATACTACAAGAAACTCTACTCTCACAAATATGAAAATCTGAAAGAAATCGACCAATACCTGGAAGCACGCCACCTACCAAGACTTAGCCAGAACAAAGTGGAAATGTTGAACAGGCCTATATCAAGTTCTGAAATAACATCAACTATACAAAACCTCCCTAAAAAGAAAAGCCCAGGACCAGATGGCTTTACATCAGAATTCTACCAAACATTTAAAGAAGAACTAGTACCTATACTACTAAACCTCTTCCAAAATATAGAAAAAGAAGGAATATTACCCAGCACATTCTATGAGGCAAATATCACCTTGATCCCCAAACCAGGGAAAGACCCGACGAGAAAAGAAAATTATAGACCAATATCACTAATAAATATAGACGCTAAAATACTCAATAAGATCCTAACAAACAGAATTCAACAACACATCAAAAAAATTATACACCATGCCCAAGTCGGATTTATCCCAGGGTCTCAAGGCTGGTTCGATATATGTAAATCTATAAATGTAATCCTACACATAAACAAACTTAAAAATAAAGACCATATGATTCTTTCAATTGATGCAGAAAAAGCTTTTGATAATATCCAGCATCCCTTCATGATCAGAGCACTTAAGAAAATTGGTATAGAAGGGACATTTCTTAAACTAATAGAGGCCATCTACAGCAAACCCACAGCCAATATTGTATTGAATGGAGTTAAATTGAAATCATTTCCACTTAGATCAGGAACCAGGCAAGATTGCCCATTGTCTCCATTGCTCTTTAACATTGTCATGGAAGTTTTAGCCATTGCAATTAGGGAAGAAAAGGCGATCAAGGGTATCCACATAGGGTCAGAAGAGATCAAACTTTCACTCTTCGTAGACGATATGGTTGTATATCTGGAAAACACTAGGGATTCTACAACAAACCTTTTAGAATTGATCAAGGAATATAGCAATGTCTCAGGCTACAAAATCAACACCCATAAATCTGTAGCCTTTATATATACCAACAATTACCAAGCCGAACAAACAGTCAAGGACTCTATTCCTTTCACAGTAGTGCCAAAGAGGATGAAATACTTGGGAGTATATCTAACAAAGGACGTGAAAGATCTCTACAAAGAGAACTATGAAACTCTAAGAAAAGAAATAGCCGAAGATGTTAACAGATGGAAAACATACCATGCTCATGGCTGGGAAGAATCAACATTGTTAAAATGTCCATACTGCCAAAAGCAATATATAATTTTAATGCAATTCCTATTAAAGCTCCACTGTCATACTTTAAAGATCTTGAAAAAATAATACTTTGTTTTATATGGAATCAGAAAAAAACCTCGAATAGCCAAAACATTACTCAGAAATAAAAATAAAGCAGGAGGAATCATGCTACCAGACCTGAGACTGTACTATAAATCCATAGTGATAAAAACAGCATGGTAATGCACCAAAGCAGAGAAGTAGATGTCTGGAACAGAATAGGGAATCAAGAGATGGATCCAGCTACTTACCGTTATTTGATCTTTGACAAGCCAATTAAAAACATTCAGTGGGGAAAAGATTCCCTATTTAACAAATGGTGCTGGGTAAACTGGCTGGCAACCTGTAGAAGATTGAAACTGGACCCACACCTTTCACCATTAACTAAGATAGACTCTCACTGGATAAAAGATTTAAACTTAAGACATGAAACTATAAAAATACTTGAAGAAAGTGCAGGGAAAACTCTTGAAGGAATCGGCCTGGGTGAATATTTTATGAGGAGTACTCCCCAGGCAATTCAAGCCGTATCAAAAATACACTACTGGGACCTGATCAAACTAAAAAGCTTCTGCACAGCCAAGAACATAGTGAGTAAAGCAAGCAGACAGCCCTCAGGATGGGAGAAAATATTTGCAGGTTATACCTCCGATAAAGGTCTAATAACCAGAATCCACAGAGAACTCAAATGTATTAACAAGAAAAGAACACGTGACCCCATCTCAGGGTGGGCAAGGGACTTGAAGAGAAAATTCTCTAAAGAAGACCGACGCAAGATCTACAAGCACATGAAAAAAAGCTCATCATCCTTAATCATCAGAGAAATGCAAATCAAAACTACTCTGAGATATCACCTAACCCCAGTAAGAGTAGCCCACATAACAAAATCCCAAAACCAGAAATGTTGGCATGGATGTGGAGGAAAGGGCACACTTCTACACTGCTGGTGGGAATGCCCACTAATACGTTCCTTCTGGAAGGATGTTTGGAGAATACTTAGAGACCTAAAAATAGACCTGCCATTCGATCCTATAATTCCTTTACTAGGTTTATACCCAGAAGACCAAAAGTCACAATATAACAAAGACATCTGTACCAGAATGTTTATTGCAGCCCAATTGATAATTGCTAAGTCATGGAAGAAGCCCAAGTGCCCATCGACCCACGAATAGACAGCAAATTGTGGTACATGTATACCATGGAATACTATGTAGCCTTAAAGAAAGATGGAGAATTTACCTCTGTCATGTTTACATGGATGGAGCTGGAACGTATTCTTCTTAGCAAAGTATCTCAGGAATGGAAGAAAAAGTATCCAATGTACTCAGCCCTACTATGAAGCTAAATTATAGCTTTCACATGAAGACTATGACCCAACTATAGCAGAAGACTATGGGGAAAGGGCCAAGGAAGGGGAAGGGGGGAGGTTTTGGTGGAGGGAGGGTAATGGGTGGGGCCACATCTATGGTGCGTCTTAGAATGAGTACAGGCGATTGCACTAATGTACACAGCTATGATTTAACAATAAATAAAAAAAAATAAACAAAATAAAAAAAGAAAAAAAGAAAAAATGTTCATCATCTCTATATATTAGAGAAATGCAAATCAAAACAACCCTGAGATATCATCTAACCCCAGTGAGAATGGCCCACATCACAAAATCTCAAAACTGCAGATGCTGGTGTGGATGTGGAGAGAAGGGAACAATTTTACACTGCTGGTGGGACTGCAAACTAGTACAACCTTTCTGGAAGGAAGTATGGAGAAACCTCAAAGCACTCAAGCTAGATCTCCCATTTGATCCTGCAATCCCATTACTGGGCATCTACTCAGAAGGAAAAAAATCCTTTTATCATAAGGACACTTGTACTAGACTGTTTATTGCAGCTCAATTTACAATCGCCAAAATGTGGAAACAGCCTAAATGCCCACCAACCCAGGAATGGATTAACAAGCTGTGGTATATGTATACCATGGAATACTTTTCAGCTATTAAAAAAAATGGAGACTTTACATCCTTCGTATTAACTTGGATGGAAGTGAAAGACATTATTCTTTGTAAAGCATCACAAGAATGGAGAAGCATGAATCCTATGTACTCAATTTTGATATGAGGACAATTAATGACAATTAAGGTTATGGGGGGAGGGAAAGTAGAAAGAGGGATGGAGGGAGGGGGGTAGGGCCTTGGTGTGTGTCACACTTTATGGGGGCAAGACATGATTGCAAGAGGGACTTTACCTAACAATTGCAATCAGTGTAACCTGGCTTATTGTACCCTCAATGAATCCCCAACAATATTAAAAAAAAAAAAGAAAGAAAAAGAAGGAAGGCTACCCAACACGTTCTATGAAGCAAACATCACCCTGATCCCCAAACCAGGAAAAGATCCAACAAGAAAAGAAAATTATAGATCAATATGACTAATGAATATAGATGCAAAAATATTCAACAAGATCCTGACAAACAGAATCCAGCAACACATCAAACAAATTATACATCATGACCAAGTCGGTTGTATCCCAGGGTCTCAAGGCTGGTTCAATATACATAAATCTATAAGTATAATTCAGCACATAAACAAATTAAAAAACGAAGACCATATGATTCTCTCAATTGATGCAGAAAAAACTTTTGGTAATATGCAGCATCCCTTCATGATCAGAACACTTAAAAAAATTGGTATAGAAGGGACATTTCTTAAACTGATAGAGGCCATTCTACAGCAAACCCAGAGCCAATATCGTATTGAATGGAGTTAAAATTGAAATCATTTCCACTCAGATCAGGAACCAGACAAGGCTGCCCATTGTCTCCACTGCCCTTTAACATTGTAATGGAAGTTTTAGCTATCGCAATTAGGGAAGAAAAGGCAATCAAGGGTATCCATATAGGGTCAGAAGAGATCAAACTTTTGCTCTTCACAGATGATATGATTGTATATCTGGAAAACACCAGGGATTCTACTACAAAACTCTTAGAAGTCATCAAGGAATACAGCAGCATCTCAGGTTACAAAATCAACATTTATAAATCGGTAGCCTTTATATATACCAACAATAGTCAAGCTGAAAAAACAGTTAAGGACTCTATTCTGTTCACAGTAGTGCCAAAGAAGATGAAATATTTGGGAGTTTATCTAACGAAGTACGTGAAAGATCTCTATAAAGAGAACTATGAAACTCTAAGAAAAGAAATAGCTGAAAATGTTAACAAATGGAAAAACATACCATGCTCATGGCTGGGAAGAATCAACATTGTGAAAATGTCCATACTACCCAAAGCAATATACAATTTTAATGCAATCCCTATTAAAGCTCCACTGTCATACTTTAAAGATCTTGAAAAAATAATACTTCGTTATTGAGTACGAAGTATTATTTTCAAGTACTTGAAAAAAAAATACTCGAATAGCCAAGACATTACTCAGAAATAAAAACAAAGCAGTAGGAATCACGCTACCGAACCTCAGACTATACTATAAATTGATACTGATCAAAACAGCATGGTACTGGCACAAAAACAGAGAGGTATCTGTATGGAACACAATAGAAAACTGAGACATGAACCCAGCTACTTACCATTATTTGATCTTTGACAAGCCAGTTAAAAACATTCAGTGGGGAAAAGATTCCCTATTTAACAAATGGTGCTGGGTGAACTGGCTGGCAGCCTTCAGAAGACTGAAACTGGACCCACACCTTTCACCATTAACTAATATAGACTCTCACTGGGTTAAAGATTTAAACTTAAGACATGAAAGTATAAGAATACTAGAAGAGAGTGCAGGGAAAACCCTTGAAGAAATTGGTCTGGGCGAGTATTTTATGAGGAGGACCCCTGGACAATTGAAGCAGCTTCAAAAATACACTACTGGGACCTGATCAAACTAAAAAGCTTCTGCACAGCCAAGAACACAGTAAATAAAGCAAGCAGACAGGCCTCAGAATGGGAGAAGATATTTGCAGGTCATGTCTCCAACAAAGTTTTTAATAACCAGAATCCACAGAGAACTCAAAAGTATAAGCAAGAAAAGAACAAGTGATCCCATCGCAAGCTGGGCAAGGGACTTCAAGAGAAACTTCTCTGAAGAAGACAGGCACGCGGCCTACAGACATATGAGAAAATGCTCATCATCTTTAATCATCAGAGAAATGCAAATCAAAACTACCTTGAGATACCATCTAACTCCAGAAAGATTAGCCCATATCACAAAATCCCAAGACCAGAGATGTTGGCGTGGATGTTGAGAAAAGGGAACACTTCTACACTGCTGGTGGGAATGCAAATTAATACATTCCTTTTGGAAAGATGTTTGGAGAACACTTAGAGATCTAAAAATAGATCTGCCATTCAATCCTGAAATCCCTCTACTGGGCATATACCCAGAAGACCAAAAATCACATTATAACAAAGATGTTTGTACCAGAATGTTTATTGCAGCCCAATTCATAATTGCTAAGTCATGGAAAAAGCCCAAGTGTTCATGGATCCATGAATGGATTAATAAATCGTGGTATATGTACACCATGGAATATTATGCAGTCTTAAAGAAAGATGGAGACTTTACCTCTTTCATGTTTACATGGATGGAGCTGGAACATATTCTTCTTAGTAAAGTATCTCAAGAATGGAAGAAAAAGTACCCAATGTACTCATCCCTACTATGAAACTAATTTATGGCTTTATATGAAAGCTATAAACCAGTCATAACCTAAGAATATGGGGAAGGGGGAGAGGGAGTGGAGTGGGGGGATGATGGACGGAGGGAGGGTGATTTGTGGGATTACACCTGTGGTGCATCTTACAAGAGTACATGTGAAACTTAGTAAATGTAGAATATAAATGTCTTAACACAATAACTAAGAAAATGCCAGGAAGGCTATGTTAACCAGTGTGATGAAAATGTGTCAAACTATTTATAAAACAAGTGTATGGTGCCCCATGATCGCATTAATGTACACAGCTATGATTTAATTAAAAAAAAAAAGAAGCAGAAAAAAAATAAAAAAATAAACTTCTTTCGAAAACAGACAAAAAACAATTAAAAATTAGGGGATACATGTGATTACACTAGAAAGTGCTTTTATTTATTATTTTCTCCAAATTAGTGGAAGGTGGTGAACAATGGGAATCAAGTGAATGAAACAAAAATAAAGAAATCTTTTTTCAGCTAAGTCGTGAGAGGCAGCCTACGGGAGGCAGCCCTGGTTTGGTGGCCTTTCCCGGGGATGCAGAAGCCACAGCAGGTGTGTGATGGATGCTCTTGTTAGCATAACAGGGAGGGGGGAGGCGCTAACATGGCTCTTTGCTGTAATGCAGAATAATTAATACAAGTTAGCCAAACCACAGCTCAATTGATCATTTACAGATGTCCGGTCTGTTGCTTTCATGATTTTGTAGAAATGTGAATAAGTATTTCTTTGATTTTCTTGACAAAGACAAAGGAAGCTGCCACTGTGGGGAACTAACCTGCATCCCTCCTGTTAGCTGCTGATCTATATTCTGAGTTGCTGCAGGAAATTTAATTACCAGGAGCTCTAACTTGATTTTGTTTCTGCCCTCAAGGTGAAATTTTTGTTACTAGGGATAGAGAATAAAGAATTGAGTCTTGGGAGCTCAAAGGCAGCCTCCTGCTCAGAAATGAGCTTCCCCCCCGCTCCTTCTTTCCCCGGCGGGGGGTTTGTACCACTCAGCATCATGACGTTTTACTTTCGGTGCCTCCTAAGTGGGAGTACTAACGCTTGCCAGAAGGAACCAAAAAACGGATGGAACTTGGTGGGTTTTCATTTGTAATTTAAAATCCATAAAACTAAGTTAGTCTTTGGAACCTCCTTCAAGAGAGACTTTGAAGTACAGAAATGCTCTGAAAATTTTCACAAAAAGGATCTTCCTCCAGTAACAGAAAATTGTTTTCACTCCTGTGTGACCTCCTGATTCATTGCTTTGTAATTCAGAGCATGGGCTGGTTGGTTTCTTCTGAACCCTCTGAGCAGTGCAGCTTCCCTTTCACTCACAACACAGTGGTGGGAGCCACAGGGCAGGACTGGTCTTTTTTAAAAGAAACTTTATGTCTAGATTCCCGCCCCATTGGTTCCCACCGTTTCCCTGTCCATGTATCTCTAGAAACCTCTCAGAATGACGAAAAGAGACAGTGCTGGTCCTCTGGGCTGGGCCACCTGGAGCCCTGAGAGCAGTCACTGGCCATCCAGAGCTTCATCTGTCTTAGGGGATAGAACAAGGCCTCGGTTTCCATTCCAGCTCTATCATCTTTTTCTTGGGCAAGTCCCTTAATCTTTTGAGTCTGTAACTGACAATCTCCTTAGTCTCTCCATAAAGTAGGGGGAGTAATAACACTCATAAGGTTGTGAAGATGAAGCAAATCTGCATGCGTGTGTGTACATATGACCATAAGACATGTATGCACACATACATGTGCCTACATACACATGTACATATATACACATATGTATTTATGGATTATAATTTGCTTTGGACAATGTCCACCATGTAGAATAACAAGTGTTTGCTATTATATCATCATCAGCAGCAGCATTATCATTACAACCAATTACAAATGCCCTGTCATGCTCAGCAACTGCCTGCCGCAGACAGATTTCTCTCCCCTCCCTCCCCAACTTCAAGCAGAGCATGTGCCCATGTACATAATTTCCGATTTTCAGTTGATCGAGATTGCATGCTAGTAAAACAAGAACCTTGGAGAGGCTGCATAGGATTATTGAGGGAAAGATACTGGCAGTATGGGGTTATCTGTACTTGCGTTAGGATGGGCCACTGACATAAGGAGAGCTCCTGAGGCTGTCCAAAATACGAACGGCAGCCAGGACTGAGTCTCAGTCCCTGAGCTCCACATGGTAGGCCGGTGTCCCTTGTCACCGTCATGACTCTCCCAGGATTCCTACCTTGCCTAAGGCTTTCTCCAGAGATAAGCCTTCCACCTTTTTTGGAAGTATTGAAAGCTACAAATTCTTTTTTTCTACCTCTTCTTCACTCGCTCCTCCCAGGGCAGGTCAAGATTGACCTCCCTAGTTGGACTAGAAAGAATGAATGGAGCGGGCACAGTGCTGGTTGGTCCTCTTGTTCAGAGCAGCCTGGTGTCTGCATATTTTGCTCCTGCCTGCCGTCAGGAATGCACAGCTCACACATTTGCAGCTGCCATGCCTTTAACTTGGGCAGGTTCAATTGTGGGCAAAGTTGTGGCCCAATTTTGACCGCACATCTAAATTACATTTTCCATTCTGGCTCTATCATTAGTTAACTGATAGTTTGTTCACTATAATTTTTTTAAAAGAATTTTGGAGGCATTTTTTTCTTTTTCTTTTTTCTTTTCTTCTTGTTTTTTTTTTTTGAGACAGAGTCTCACTTTGTCGCCCTCGATAGAGCACAGTGGCATCACAGCTCACAGCAACCTCCAGCTCTTGGACCTAAGCAATTCTCTTGCCTCAGCCTCCTGAGTAGCTGGGACTACAGGCGCCCGCCACAACACCTGGCTATTTTTTGTTGCAGTTTGGCCGGGGCTGGGTTCAAACCTGCCACCCTTGGTATATGGGGCCAGTGACCTACTCACTGAGCCATAGGCACCACCGAATTTTGGTGGTATTTTTAAAAATGATTTTGAGCCTAGGAGGGTGAGAAAAGAATGTTATTTGTTGACTTCCCAAAAGTCCAAGAGTGAAGTCCCACATCCAGCATTCTCAACCTTATTGTCCTATGGCCCTTCCTATGGATCTGAATCAGGTGTGAGCATTCCAAGCACATCCACCCTGCTTTCCATAAGCAAAACATTCAATTAGAATTTTTAGAAGGTGACATTTATCCTGAGCTGTGCCATAAGGCACTCTTGATTTACCCCTTGATCTGTTGTGTTTTTTATCTTAGTATTCACCACACCTTCCCACATAGTGCTTTGAATGAAGCAGCTGTTCAAGATGTTCCAAAATTGCTTAAAAAGATGATATCCTTGGTAGAGCGCTGTGGCATCTTCATAGCTCACAGCAACCTAAAACACTTGGGCTCAAGGGATCGTCTTACCAAGGGCAACAAAGTGAGAGTCTGTATATATATATAAAAAAAAAATGTTGATTAAAAAAAAAAAGTTGACATCCTAACCTCAAAACTTGGGCTAGAGTATGAAAATATAATTGAGGTGAACCAAATTCTTGTGTAATTCTTTAGTTATTTCCTGGAGCATAACTCCCACAAAATACTGAAAGCACTACTCCGTTGAAGCTGGGGTATTACGTTGTGTCCCTGTGGTGCATCAAACTCCTTTCAATACATATCCAACCAACATCTCTCTCAAGTTTGAGACGAGAATGCTGTAGAGAGTATAATGTCCAAAATTAGGTAAAATTTGAAATCTGGGAACCTTATCGTGTAACCATTTCAGGCTGAAGGCATCAATGTATTTGCCTGAAATCAATTTTTCAGTTCATGGAAGGATCTGGATTGTAGAAACTTTCCCTAAGGTGGGAGACCGTGCAGTAGCTGCTTGGTAAATGGCCCCAAAGCTGTAAAGTAGGACACATCTCACTGAGCTTGGGCAAAGATAGGTGTGTGGCACTGAAAAAACTTACTGCAAACAATTTAATACTGTTTCCCCAGACATATAACCAACATTGTCTTTAAAGAAAAAGCAGCTACAATAAAAATAGGTTTTAGGGGTATCTTACACGGAACCAGATTAGCAATTTTATGGGGTGGAAATGCTTCCAACAGTCTTACAAGATAAAATGTCTTGAGGATTATCCATAAGTCAGCCCAGTGTGGTTTGAACATGCAGGAGTCTTCGCTGCTGAGAACATCATGGGAAGAATGAGCCAGTCTGCACAGTGGGATCCTATCAGCCATTGGACTTGGACTGAGAGCATCTTCAAAAATGCACTGCAGACGACAAACACCAAGGGCAGAGAAAGCTGGTCGTGAGTATCACCTGCCACTAAATAAATGTGTGGACAGGGAAAGGCCAGATGTTTATTTGACAATTTCAAAATTCTCATTTGAATCTAAAATGAAAGTTGCATTATTCAATTCTTTCCACATGTTTATGGGTTATTAAGACACAGCTTCATTAATAATTCAGGTGAACTAGATGCCCGAGTACAGTTATAGCACAGAAAATAGTTTGGCAACCCAATATATTTTTTTTTAAATGTGCTTATCCTATGTATAATTATAAAATGATAATTGCCTTAATTTTGCAAGCAATGCAATTTTTGTAAAAAGGTGACAACTGCTTAGTGAGCTCATAGTCTAGTATCCATCATTTAGAAATAATTCAATTCACTCTGATGATTAAATACTAAGCACTTCTTTTTTTTTATTTCTGGTAATTTTATTTGTCTCTACAGAATTTGATTATAATAAAAGAAATGAATATGATAGCATTAAGGTTTAAAATACTTCTTTTTTTTTTATACTAAGCACTTCTTATGCACGGGCTCCGTAGGAAGAAGCAGGATAAACCAAGAGCAAGTCCTGGCCCCTGATGGGAGTGGGGGAGGCAGCAGTGATGGCAGCTGGGAGAGGAGGGAAAAACAAGCATAAAACGAGTTTTGAAATAAGGCAGAATCTGGTAAGTGACTTCTGGAAAATAGCACCAACATTTTATAGGATTCAAGTAAATGAAATAGTTTCGGGTCACACTCTTTATTAGAAGTACCCTTTAAGAACATTGGCCAAGAAATATCATGCAACACAGTTTTCAGGTAGAATACTATTCATCCCTGCTCTTAGTAACTGCAATGCAGAAATAAGACATGATTTTCCATAAGTGTATCAGAGAATGTCAACAAATATGAGTCAGCACTCAGATGAGAACATGAAACCTCTCCCAGACTCATAGTCCAGAAAAAGGCTGATCTGCTCACCTGGGCCTAGACTGCGACAATCAGCCCCTTCTTGGACTGCCCACATCCATTCTTGGGGATGGTGCTGTGTGAACATCTCTGGGGAAAGATTCTTCACACACAAAGGGCAAAACATTTGTGCCTCTTACCTGCCAAAAATTCCTGCCAGTATTAAATCTCTCAGAGCTGGGGCCTGTGCAAAATGCAACTGATTTGGTATTATGAGCAAAGTTTAGTTTTCCCATCTCAAACATTACATTTTTACCATTTTCTATGATAATAAGTTTAGTGTGGCCATTTTAGGATCTAGTGTTAAATCAGACGCAAACATACTGATCAATTTTCGCAGACCCAAATATTGGAGTGGGATCCTGCAGGTCACATTCCTTAATTCACACGACAACACTGTGGGGGTTTCTGGTTTTCATACCCACTATTTTCAGTTCCTGACAGTAGCTCCTGAAGGTCAGCCTGCAAACACTTCTCTGGTATTTCACAAAACAGAATTTTTAATGTGAAAATACGGTCTGAACTTTGGCTTCTGTTTTCGGTTTGTTTTTGTTCTTTTTTTTTTTCTTTGTTTGTTTGTTTTCCCCAACACCCTTCTCCTCATTGAGTAGCCTGTCATAAATTGCAACTTGTTCTTTTCTCAAGAAATGCTTGAGAAATGCTTCAACTTCAGAGATCACATCCCTCGTTTACTTTTCTACTTTCCCAGTCACTTCAGAAGAGTTTGGGACGTGCACTTGACATTGGAAGCGGTTATATGTAAAGGACATGGAGTGTAATTTACAAGAGCAGCTCAGCAATATCCACCAGGTCCCTCAAGCATAGAACATGCGTACAGCTCCATGTGAGCAACAAGCCGCCTTTTTTAATCCTATTACTGGTTTTGTTCTCTCCACAGGAATCATGAATTCACCGAAAATCTTTTCTAAAATCTTTTGCTAGATTACTCAGAATCAGCGGACTGCTCTATGGTACCAAATAGGTAATATGTTCAAAACTATTATTTAGGTTAGTGACAATTTTTAAAGCCAACACCATTACAAAACCACAAGCTTTAAGAAAATTATTTTCCATTTTTGTCAAGGTACCATTTACCCACAGTAAAACTCACCCATTTGAGCATAAAATTCTTGAAGAGTTTCAACACCAGTCATGTGACCACTGCCACAATCAAGAACAGCGCATTCAACCCCCACATTCCCTCGCCTCTTTCATACTTCCCCCCTCTTCAAACCACAGCCCTTTGCAACCACTAAGCTGTTTTTTTGTCCCCATGGTTTAGATTTGGTAAGAATGTCACATACATCAAGTCAAAGTAGGTAGCCTTTTGGAACCTGCCTCTTTTACTTGGCAGAATGCATCAGAGACTCGTTCATGTTGTGTGGACCAGTAATTTGTTCGTCGTTATTGCTGAGTTTTCACCATATGAAATGTTCCACAGTTTATCCATTCTCCCGTTGAAAAGCATTTGGGTAATTTCTAGCTACTAGTGATTACAAATAGAGCTGCTGCAAACATTCCTATGCACATTTTTGTGAGAAGGTAGCTTTCATTTCACTTGGGTGAATACCTAGGAGTGAGACTGATGGGTCATATGCTAAGTACATTTAACTTTGTAGGAGATTGCCCAACTGTTTTCCAAAGCATCTGCCCCATTTTGCTTTCTCACTGGCAGCTATGGGTTAGTCTAAGTTGCTTGACGTACTTTCTAAGATTTTTAAAAAATTTTAATCCTTCTAATAACTGTAGTAGTATCATATTATGGTTTTCATTTTCATTTCTTTAGTGACTGATGTTACTGAAGATAAATCTATATGTTTACTTGCTGTCTATATGAGAAGTATCTGTTTATATATTTTGCACATTTTTTATTGGATTGTTTCTTTTCCTATTAAATTTTAGGAGTTCATTGAGTTTGGGAATCATATGTATTCTGGATATAGATTCTCTATTAGATATGTGATTTGAAAATATTTTCCCTTAACTCTTAGCTTGTATATTTTTGAACAGTTTATTTCCAAGAGCAGAACTCCTTAATTTTAATGAAATCTAATTTACCTGGTTTTCCTTATAAATCATGTTTTACATATTTTAACTAAAATATCCTTGTGTAACCCGTGATCATAAAGACTTTCCTCTCTTTTTTTTTCTGGAAATTTTATAGGTTTGGCTCTTGTATTTAGATCTATGATCTTATTTGGACTGATTTTTTTGCATAAGGTATGAATGGATCTAGGTTCTTTTTTTGTGTATTACATATATATGTAAAATTATTCCAGTACCATTTGTTGAAATGAATTGCCTTTGTACCTTTGTTAAAAATCAATCAACTCTGTATGTGTGGGTTATTTCTGTACTTTTTAATTCTATTTTATTAATCACTATGCTTACCCTTTTCTTAGTATGACGCCATCTAAACTCAATACCTTTATAGTAGGTCAGAGAATCAGGTAGTGTGAGACCAAATAAATTCTAATTTTCTGTGAATATGAACATGGAACTTTTTCAGAAGCTTTATTTATACCCATTGTGATAATTTCATGGCTTTGCTTTTTTAGTCTTTTGATAGAGTGTATTACATTGATTGATTTTTGAATACTGAACCAGCTGTGCCATCTTGGGACCAACTCTACTTAACTATGATGTATTACGTTTTCATATATTTTTGCATTTAATTTGCAAGTATGTTGTTGAAAGCTTTACCTTTATGTTAATGACAGATGTTGGTCTTCAATTCTTATAATGTATTTGTCTCATTTTGGCATTTGGAAAAAGTCTCCTCCTATTTTATATTCTGGAACAGTTTGTGAAGAATTGTTACTGTTTCTTCCTTAAATATTTAGCAGACTTCTTCAGTGAAGCCATCTGGGCCTGCATTTTTCTTTTTTTTTCTGTAGTAAATATTCACTACATATTCAATTTCTTCAGAAGATAAAGTATTATATATATATTTTTTAATTGTTGGGGATTCATTGAGGGTACAATAAACCAGATTACATTGATTGCATTTGTTAGGCAAAGTGCCTCTTGCAATCGTGTCTTGCCCCCCAAAAGTGTGGCACACACCAAGGTATTTTTTCTTTTTTTAAACTGGTATCACCAATTGGTTCTGAGAGGATTTTTTTTTTTTTTTAATTGAGCTTGGTAGTTGGTGTCTTGGAAAAACTTAACCTATTTCATCTAAGTCATCAAAATTATGGTTAAAGAGTTGTTTGTAGTATTCTCTTCTTACCTTTTTTTTTTCATTGAGACAGAGTCTCAAACTGTCCCCCTGGGTAGAGTGCTGTGGCATCATAGCTCACAGCAACCTCTGACTCTTGGGCTCAAGAGATCCTCTTGCCTCAGTTTTTCTATTTTTAGTAGAGACAGGGTCTTGCTTTTGCTCAGGCTGGTCTCCAACTCATGAGCTCAAGCTATCCACCCACCTTGGCCGCCCAGAGTGCTAAGATTACAGCCGTGACCATACGCTGGGTCTCTCTCTCTCTTCTTATCTTTTGAATGTCCTTAGGGTCTACAGTGATATCTTCACTTTCATTATTGATATTTGTAATTTCTGTCTTCTCTCTTTTTTCCTTGGTCAGTCTAGGCTAAATGTTTATTAATTGTGTTAATTTGTATAAGAAACAGCTTTTGACTTGGTTGATGGGAGATCTCATGCACCTAGCCAGACCTTCTTAACATAAGTATTTTGTGTGATAAATTTCCCTCAAGGCATTGCTTTAGTTGTATACATAAATTTTGGCATTTTATATTTTCATTTTCACTCAGTTCAGAGTATTGTATAATTTCCCTGCTATTTCCTCTTGTCACTGTCAATATATGTAATATTTTCCTGATATCTTTTTTCTTTGCTTTATAGGTTTTCATTCATAGAATCATAGATTTTATTCACTATAATATAGAACATTTTTCAGATAATTTCATTTTTTGAAATATGTAAGGTTATTATATGGCTGATAATATGGGATATCTTGGGAAGTGTTCCATGTGCATTTGAAAATATGCTGCTGTTTTGGAATGAAATGTTCTATAAACATTGGTTCGGTCTGGTTGTTGATAGTGCTTTCCAAGTTTTCTATATCTTTACTGATTTTCTCTCTACTTTTTCTACCAATTATTGCAAGATTTTTAACCTAGTTATAGGTACTGATGTATTTTGAGTACCACTGATGATGTGCAAACCAAGCTGGTTAAAAATGAGTTACCAGCCCCATATGCCAGAGGTGGCGGGTTCAAACCCAGCCCCAGCCAAAAACTTCAAAAAAAAAAAAAAAAGAATAAAAGATGGAGATCTTCTGGGGTTTTTTTTGTTTGTTTATTTGTTTTGAGACAGAATCCCACTTTGTTGCCCTGGTAGAACGCCATGATGTCATAGCTCACAGCAACCTCAAACTCTTGGGCTTAAGCAATTCTCTTGCCTCAGCCTCCCAAGTAGCTGGGACTACAGGTGCCCACCACAATGCCCGGCTATTTTTTTGTTGCAGTTGTCATTGTTGTTTAGCTGGCCTGGGCTGGATTCAAACCCTCCAGCCTGGGTATATGTGGCTGGCACTATAACCACTGTGCTACAAGCCAGATCTAGTATTTTTTGTAACAAGATGGATGGAATTAGAGACCATTCTAAGTGAATTGCAAGAATGAAAAAACAAACACCATGTGTACTCAATACTAAATTGGAATTGGTTGATCAACACCTGTATGTTCCTGTGGAAGCAAAACTCAATGAAATTCAAGTTGGGGGAGGGACAGAAGGGGATGGGTGAATTCCCACCCAGTGGCTGCAATGCAGTGCTGCAATGCTTTACCCACGTTCTGGGTAAAGGACCCACATATAACTCTGGCTTTAACTTTACAAAAGCAAACTACGTAGCCACAACATACATACCCCCATAATAATCTGAAGTAAAAAAAAACAAACAAGAAAACATTTAAATATATAATTGCGTGCATTTAAGTATACTCTATTTTTGGCTATATAAAAATATGTGTACCCGTGGACAATGATGGATGGGAATGGAAAAAAATAGTATTAAGTTGTTGGATTTAGGATACGTTTTCCCCTTTTTTGCAGTTTCCTATATTATAAAAATGAACACAATATTTTGGGAAAATATTCACTATGAGTATTTAAGGTGCCTTCTTTAAGGATTGTCCAGAGGGCCTGAGCTGGACATGTGAAGTGAGGAAGTCGAGGAATGCTGCAGATAGAATTTTTGCACAGAGATGTTGATTCTTAGGAAAATTCCACCCTCTTTTCCTTCCTTTGTTTTCCATGCTCATTTTAGGGGTTAAGATCTCTTCCAGAAGTAATATACATCAATAAAGAAGAGATTATAAATTCTGAGTAAGGGCTATTAGAAATGTATTTAGAGCTCTGGCTGATTTCTCAATCCAGACAAAGAATACTGAAGAACCATCACATAGAAAGTTGGAGATGCCACAGCAAAAAAGGAGAGATTCCTACTCTGATTTATTCCACGTATTCTTGCAAGCTGGATATCTCAGGACAACAAACATGGCTGTTCAGCCCTGGCCATGGACACTGTCATCTTCTATTTGTGTTAAGGCTAGTTGTCGCCTGCTTGGTGGGCAAGAAAGAAATAATTGGTGTAATTTTTTAAAACTATAAAATGAATAGGGTCAAGAAGATGAGGGCATTATTAAACTAATAAGTTGGGATTGGAAACTAAATTCTCCTTTAAATATTACACAAAATTGAATGTCCAATTACAATTTCCAAAGACTGACACCACAGAATGAAAACACTAGGAACACTGGAAGCGGAAATCTTCATATTTTTATTCAATAGGAAGAAACATTTCTTCCTCCTCCAGAGAACTTACATACTCTTTGCTGAGCATTGTTACCACTAAAGTGCTTTTTCATTGTTACACTCCATCAATCATTTTCCTTGGCAAGGTATTAATTTATCATTTGAAAAAGGCACTAGGCAATGACTATGGCCATTACCAAGCAAGAAGGTCAATATGATTATTGTCCCTCTGTAACTAAGAAACCTACAACGCAAAGGAAATTATCTAGCCCGAAATCCCCAGGAAGCCAGTGTCTGCATTTATTTCCTAGACTTAGCAATTTCCTTTTCTTGGTCCTATAGTCGTTTAATGGATGACACCCTAGTGGTGAGTCATACAGGATGTTACTGAATGTTTGACATTTTCTAATGAACATTCAGTTGTAGTTGCTCTTTTAGGATCAAACCTGCAGTGCTAAAAATGTTACATGGAGCTTTACGCTGGCTCACTTAGAGTAAAGAACTTTGCAAAATAGGTTCTGATGAATTAGAAAGAATAGACAGCTTAAGTAATACTGGAATCATAAAGCATGTGCCTTATTCTTAGGTCAGAAATATTTGGGGGGAGTAGATGGTGGCATGGCAGCAAATCTCTCTCTAACCTGGCAGGATGAAGAAGAGGCGTCGGTGTCCCTCATTTTTGTTCTGAACACAAAAGAACAAAGTCTGGCTCCGTGCCCGTAGCTCAGTGGTTAGGACGCCAGACACATAGACCAGGGCTGGTGGATTAGAACCTGGCCTGGGCTTGCTAAATAACAATGACAACTACCACAAAAAATAGTCAGGCATTATGATGGGCACCTGTAGTCCCAGCTACTTGGGCAGCTCAGGCAAGAAAATCACTTAAGCCCAAGAGTTGGAGGTTGCTGTGAGGTGTGATGCCATGGCACTCTACCCATGGTGACATGGTGAGACTCTGTCTCAAAAATAAAAAATAAAAATAATCAATATGTGGCTCAGTGAGTAGGGCGCCAGCCCCATATATACTGAGGGGGGGTGGGTTCGAACCCGGCCCGGCCAAACTGCAGCAAAAAAGTAGCTGGGTGTTGTGGCGGGCGCCTGTAGTCCCAGCTACTCGGGAGGCTGAGGCAAGAGAATCATCTAAGCCCAAGAGCTAGAGGTTGCTGTGAGCTGTGAGGCCACGGCACTCTACCGAGGGTGATAAAGTGAGACTCTATCTCTACAAAATAATAATAATAATAATAAAATAAATTTAAAAAATAATCAATACAATCTGTCCTCAAAATAGTAGGCAGAGACTATTCCTCATATCCACTGGTGTTTATCAGATGTGTTTTTGTTTGAATGCCATAAATATCTTAGTACTATGCAAAGAATTAAGAAATCCATGGAAATATAAACAAAGAAAAGAAAGAGGAAAGTACTTTCCTCAAGTTTTAATCATTGTCCTTGAGAAGACAAAAATCTTGTGTGGATTTTATTATAATTGAATTCAAATTCAAAGAACAAGAAAAAGAAGAAAAGAAAAGAAATAAAAAGAAAGGAGGAAAGGAAAGAAGGAAGGGAGGGAGGGAGAGAAAGAGGTGGTAAGGATGCTCACCCAACACGTCAGAATTGAAAGGAAATTCCTTCTCATACATTTGAACTTGGACAATGGTATCCCTACTCTTAGTATGTACCATATATATGCAGATGATAATGTGAAACTTGCTGTTCATTTTTCCTCCTAGCATTTTTCTTGGTGTGTGTGTGTCAGCAACTTGGGCTGGGTTGAAATTACATTCTCCAAAACTCAGCAAAGGAAAGAGAGTAAGAAAAAGGTGAAAAAAGATTTCAAAAAGAGGAAGAAGAGGGAAGTAGAAGAGAAGATGGCTGAAGAGTAGAATGACCAGGGAGGAAGGGGGCAACAGGTCAACTGTCTCCATTTAAGAAAAGAAATACTGCCTCTTACTTCATTTCTTTTGGAACCTTCTACATATTTATAGCATTATACATATAAAGTGTACACACACACACACACATATATATATGAAGTATACATATGATTTCCAGTAAATGTATAGATAACCCTCCAGCTATCTGTGGGTAATTTCATCTCTTAATTCCTCAATGCTGGTAAAGTTTGAGGCTTTATAGGGCACCAATTTAGGAAACCATATATGCAGATGATAAGAGATTGTCTGTAAAAGCTGTTATTATTATTATTATTATCTTTAAGCTGGCATTTGGGCAAAAGAAGTAAAACCCTCAATACACAGACATTGGTCATGCATCTGACAGCAGAGAAAGAAATTCAGGCAGTTCTGGGAGATTATGAAAAGTATAGAAAAACCATCTGTTCATGGAAACAAAATCTCCCTCATCCCCACTGGATGTCAAAAACCTAAGTGAATGTGGGGGAAGTGAGTGTTAAGACTAATTTTGTGCGTGAAAAGTGTCTATACTTTATGCAAATGTATCTGTACACCCCTGGAAGATTCTATAGAATTTTTCCAGGGAGTTGCCAAATGATTTAGAAATTAAAAACATTCTCCCATATTGTTCTTGAGACATGCCCACTCTGCAGATTCATTGATGTCTTACAAAACATTGAGCTGTGTCAATTATCAGTACACATATATTTCATTTGCAGATGGAATTCAGGACGAGAGAAAGACTTTAGAAGCCCGAAAGAGGAGATTTAGAAATGGCTTTCTTAAACTGGGGAAAAACTCTTAATGATGTTGGCCTGGGGAAAGATTTTATGAAGAAGACTTGAGTGGCAATTGCAGCTACAACAAAAATAAACAAATGGGACTTAGTTAAGTTGAAAAGCTTCTGCGCAGCTAAGGACACAATAAAGCAAATAGACAACCTTCAGAATGGGAAAAGACATTAGGACATTTGCATGTTATGAGTCTGACAAAGGGTTGATAACTACAATCTACAGAAAACTCAAATTAATCAATAAAAAAAGAGCAAACAATGCCATCTATCACTGGGCAAGAGACATGAACCTTCTCTGAAGAAGACAGATGAACGGCTAACAGACATATGAAAAAATGCTCATCGTCGATAAGCATCAGAGAAATGCAAATCAAAAACATCCTGAAATACCACTGAACCCAATGAGAATGGCCCACATCACCAAGCCCTGAAGCTACAGATGCTGGTGTGGATGTGGACAGAAGGGAACACTTTTCCACTGTCGGTGGGACTGCAAACTAATACACCCTTTTTGGAAAGAAGTATGGAGAATCCTCAAAGATCTCAAATTAGACCACCCATTTGGTCTTCCAACCCATTATTAGGCATCTACCCAGAGAGACAAGAAAATCATTTTGCCATGAGGACATTTGCACTAGATCATTTATCACAGCTCAATTTACAATCAACAAGATGTAGAAACCACTTAAATGCCTATCAACCAGAAATGGATTAATAAACTGTGATATATGTGCACCTTGGAATATTATTCTGCCATTAAAAAAAGATGGGGACTTAACGTCTTTTGTATTAACCAGGATGGAGTTGAAACACATTCTTCTTAGTAAAGTATCACAAGGATGGAAAACTAAATATTCAATGTACTCACTACTAATATGAAGCCAGTAGATGATCTAATTCACACCCACATAAGAGAAAAACTCAATTCAATTCAAGTTGGGGGGAGGAGGAAGGAGAAGAGGAAAGGGGAGGAGGGAAGGGAGAAAAGGGAAGAGGGAGGGGAGGGGGGAAGGGAGGGGGATTGGTGTGCCCCCAGTTAATGGGCACAATGTCAGGGTATAGAGACACCTCCTGGGGGGAGAACACAACCACAACAGGGACTCTTCTTAACACATACAAGCATTGTAACCTAATTATGCTGTCACATTAATCTGAAAAATAAATGAATATTAAAAAATAAACAAATAAATAAATCTAAAAAATAAAAACAATTAAAAAATGGCTTTTTTGAGAACCCAAATACAAATCATTTGTCTGTTTTTAAATGAAGAAGCCGAATCAAGCAATCTCATGAATTAATACATCTATTTGACAGATACAATGGGTTTACGATAGGTATTGCTAGAATGGTTCTTTCCACCTCTACATTACTCGGGGAGCCTTTTCACTTTCAAAACCTTCATTATACTATTTTTGGGAAGCCCTGTTTAGGTTATCGCACTTGAGCTTCCAATTCCATCCACAACTTCGTATCTAACTGCTTTGTGCTTCTATGCTTGAATTATACATGATTAATTTCCAAGTGTTTATACGTTGCTTGTAAATCTTGGACAACACTTTTCTTTTATGCATTTTCTGTTGCTCTGCCTACAATGCAAATTCTGTTTATATCCTTCCACAGATCACAGGTCTGATTGTTTTCCCCTCTACTAGTACCAACCTAGCTTTACTAGAAAATGTATTATCCTACAAAGGGCTCTTCTCTAGGAGGAATAAAACTCCATTGGGGAGCAGGCAGGGAGATGGGAGGTCTTTTCCCACCATGCCTCTTTTCATTCTCACCTTCCTACACCCTTTTCATAGAAGCCAAACACTCTTTTCTGAGAGGGAACAAGAACTGGGCTTGATGCTTTACTTAAACAAGAAAAAGTTAAGTGAAGGCATCCTGAACCATGTTTATCACTGTGCAATAATATTCCTGGGACAAGCTGCTTTCACTGTTTGGAGGTTTCAATGACCTTTTGCAAAAAGGCATCTCTAGTGCAAGTGGTAATTTTTATTTATGGAAGATTAAGAAGAGCCTGTTCACATCCTTAGTCTGATAAATAGGCTGCGTGTAGTCTTAAAGGAGACAAATGCCTGTCAGCAAGCAGCTGGATGTGAAATACAGGCTGCATGAAAGACATTTTCAAATCTTTCCAGTGGTAAATACTTGGAAACCGGTGAGCATCCGTTAGATTCTCATCTGATGAAAGTGAATACTCTTTTAAACATACTTTTAGTAAATTTTTATAATTTTATGTTGCCTTGGCATCCATTCTGAATATAAGTTTAACTCTTTCTCATACCAGTAGTGGTCATCCTGACACAGTTTCCAGTTCTACACCACACCCCAATGGCTCAAGCCAGTGGCCAGAGATAAAAACTAAGAGGTTTCCCTCTCACTAGCAGACTGGGCTCCCTGCTTTCCCAGCACTTCCTTTAAATGGACCATTCAGGCATTTGCCCATGAACTTAAGTGACCCCACGCACTATTCCCTTATATATAGTGCTAGCCGCCATGTGTTTTCTCTCTCTCTTTACCTGACTTTTCATTCCTTCCTCACATGACCCAGGGATGAGGAATTCCCTCCTGGACCATTGTGTCTAGGATCTGTAATTATACAGTCTGACGGTTAAGTTCACACACTTGCCATGATGCACTTATGTTCACAGCAGTGTACAAACAGCTCGATAAGATTTCATAACCTTGCTACATCAGAGTCTCACAGCGGTGTTGATGTCAACATGTGGTAGTGGCGTCTTGATGGGTGGCATTCATTATTGTTTTTGCATGTTTTGTGTGCCATCGTGAGAATGTTGAAGCTCGAATTAGAGCAACAAACAAACATTCATAAATTTCTTGTTAAACTTGGCAAAAGTGGAAGTGAAATTAGGGACATTTAGTCCAAGTTCATGGGGATAATTCCATGAAGAAAACAGGAGTGTACAAATGGATTAACTGTTTTTCTGAGGAGAGAGAAAGTGTCACTGATGAAGAGAGGCCAAGGAGGCCAGTAATGAAGATAATTGACAAAATCTTTACAAAAATTCATCAAACTGTGCATCAAAATTGTTGGCTAAATGTGAGAAGCATCGCGGACCAATGAAACATCAATAGAAAAATAGTCAGGAAAATCTTAACTGAAAATCTTGGCCAACAACTCATGGCTTTTGCATCACAACATTGCACCAGCTCCCACGGCACTGCCTATGAGGAAGTTTTTAGCTAGTAAACAAATAACCATGTCGGAACACCCTCACTATCCACCTGATGAAACCTGAAGAACCAGAGGGCTACTCCAGGATAGATTTTCCCTGGGATGCCAGGAGAACATAAGGTCAGGATTCTGGACCAGGGATATGTTCAGGCAGGTATAAACCAGATGTAGGTCAGACAAGAGCTATAAGGGGCATATGCCAATCAATAAACAAGTTCTCTGTGGGAGAGACCTTCTGGTTGCTGGTTGGACAACTGTGCATCCACCAGGTAAAATAACTAGGGCAGGGTTGCTAGATAATTCTGGTACTGAAGCCCCAATTTAGTTGGGGATCTCAGAACGACTAGTACCCACACTATGTACATGTGCATGCCATGTGCACAAATTCACACACACAGGCCTCGATGGGGACTGAAGACCACTGGCCTTTTTTCCTTGGCACAGAAACAGCATTAAATTCCCAACCCTCCCACTCATCTCAAAATTATTAAAAGTAAACAAGTTGGGGAAGACACTGATTTTATTCAGCAAGTGATTTTTTCCACCTCTTTAGATACTAAAGGATTTTTGAAATCCTTCCCTATTTTATTTTCAAATGGAGAGAGAAAATTAATAAGGTTTCCTCAAAGAATACATTTCCCTTGAAGATATTGACCAAATAGGACTTGACTGATAGGATAGCTTTTTAAGAAGGAAGCTAACTTGGAGAAAAAAATGGAAGAATTCATCTTTTTTTTTTGGCAGGGGCTGGGTTTGAACCCGCCACCTTCGGCATACAGGACGGGCGCTCTACCCCTTTGAGCCACAGGCGCTGCCTGGAAGAATTCATCTTTAAAAAAAATTCTCAGACTTGGGCGGCGCTTGTGGCTCAAGGAGTAGGGCGCCAGCCCCATATGCCGTGGGGTGGGGTTCAAACCTGGCCCCCGGCCAAAAACTGCAAAAAAAAAAAAAAATCTCAGACTAGTGGTATATTTTATGAGCTCCTGTGGCCAGTGGTATGCGTGTCCATTGGATTGTTGTACATATGATTCTGTTACTGCTAAAATGAAAGTGCCAAAGCATGAAATGCGATTTGGCTTATAAATTAGAGTGGATTTGTGATTATCTTATTATAAAGTCATGTTAACTCATTTGCTTTCTGGTGCCTTTTGAGAATGAGAAGCAAAACAGGTGGCTGTACAACTAGTTGGGTAGAATAGGGTCCTGGGTAGACGCAGTGACATTGATAGCGCTCACAGTGACAAAAGTAATAACTAACGTTTGTGGAATCTTTAGTAATTGTTGGACCAAGTTCTAAGTAATTCACATACAAGACTTCATTAAACTCTCTTAACATTAAGAGGCAGGTAGTGGGTTTTCAGCCCCATTTTACAGACAAGACAATCAAGGCACACAAAGGTGTAGAAACGTACCCCAAATCACACATTCCGTAAATATATCCTTGGGTATGGAGCATCCTTGGGTATGGATTAACTATGTGAAAGCAATCTGCGAAGTATACAATGGGTGAGATAAAAACAAAATAATTTGGCATATATTAGACACCATTGGACACCCGCTTGTGTAAAGAGTTGGGTGGGTAGTTTGCTCATACTTTTTCGTTGATCCCCAGTTTGACTTCGAAACATTGTAAGAATTGTTTACTCAACCCCTACTGAAGATAAGGAGATAAAATTCACATGAGCTTATGTTGCTACATATAAATGTTGAAGAGCAGATACTGCTTCACCAAGTTGCACAACAAAATACACTGATGAAGTATTTTCAAAATGCACATGCTAGGGCACAACTCAGATAGAAGGAATTGGAATCTCTAGCCTTTATAAAAACAAATAGTCTCCAGTGATAAATGGTGCAATCCTTAATTAAGAACAGCTGATCTTCTAACAATCTCAAAGATGTGTGTTTATCTTTGCTATTTTCATGAATAATTGAATAATAGAAGGGCTTTTTTAAAAGCCCTTGATTGAACACAAAGAATATATTAGCTGAGCCAACAGATCAAATGCTACCAGAGTAATATGAAAAAATATTTTTTTCTTTTTTTAGTGCAATTTTTTTTATTGTTAAATCATAGCTGTGTACATTAGTGCAATTAATACCCATTCTAAGATGTACCATAGATGTGGCCCCACCCATTACCCTCCCTCCACCAAAACCTCTCCTCTCACTTCCCCTTCCTTGGTCCTTTCCCCATAGTCTTGTGCTATAGTTGGGTTATAGCCTTCATATGAAAGCTATAATTTAGCTTCATAGTAGGGCTGAGTACATTGGATACTTTTTCTTCCATTCCTGAGATACTTTGCTAAGAAGAATATGTTCCAGCTCCATCCATGTAAACATGAAAGAGGTAAAGTCTCCATCTTTCTTTAAGGCTGCATAGTATTCCATGATATACATATACCACAATTTGCTAGTCCATTCGTGGGTCAATGGACACCTGGGCTTCTTCCATGACTTAGCAATTATGAATTGGGCTGCAATAAACATTCTGGTACAGATGTCTTTGTTATATTGTGACTTTTGGTCTTCTGGGTATAGACCTAGTAAAGGAATTATAGGATCGAATGGCAGGTCTATTTTTAGGTCTCTAAGTATTCTCCAAACATCCTTCCAGAAGGAACGTATTAGTGGGCATTCCCACCAGCAGTGTAGAAGTGTGCCCTTTCCTCCACATCCACGCCAACATCTCTGGTTTTGGGATTTTGTTATGTGGGCTACTCTTACTGGAGTTAGGTGATATCTCAGAGTAGTTTTGATTTGCATTTCTCTGATGATTAAGGATGATGAGCTTTTTTTCATGTGTTTGTAGATCTTGCATTGGTCTTCTTTAGAGAATTTTCTCTTCAAGTCCCTTGCCCACCCTGAGATGGGGTCACGTGTTCTTTTCTTGTTAATACATTTGAGTTCTCTGTGGATTCTGGTTATTAGACCTTTATCGGAGGTATAACCTGCAAATATTTTCTCCCATCCTGAGGGCTGTCTGCTTGCTGTACTTACTATGTTCTTGGCTGTGCAGAAGCTTTTTAGTTTGATCAGGTCCCAGTAGTGTATTTTTGATACTGTTTCAATTGCCTGGGGAGTCCTCCTCATAAAATCTTCACCCAGGTCGATTCCTTCAAGAGTTTTCCCTGCACTTTCTTCAAGTATTTTTATAGTTTCATGTCTTAAGTTTAAATCTTTTATCCAGTGAGAGTCTATCTTAGTTAATGGTGAAAGGTGTGGGTCCAGTTTCAATCTTCTACAGGTTGCCAGCCAGTTTACCCAGCACCATTTGTTAAATAGGGAATCTTTTCCCCACTGAATGTTTTTAATTGGCTTCTCAACAATCAAATAATGGTAAGTAGCTGGATCCATCTCTTGGTTCTCTATTCTGTTCCAGACATCTACTTCTCTGCTTTTGTGCCAGTACCATGCTGTTTTGATCACTATGGATTTATAGTACAGTCTCAGGTCTGGTAGCGTGATTCCTCCTGCTTTGTTTTTATTGCTCAGTAGTGTTTTGGCTATTCAAGGTTTTTTTCTGATTCCATATAAAATTAAGTATTATTTTTTCAAGATCTTTAAAGTATGACAATGGAGCTTTAATAGGCATTGCATTAAAATTATATATTGCTTTGGGTAGTATGGACATTTTAACAATGTTGATTCTTCCCAGCCATGAGCATGGTATGTTTTCCATCTGTTAACATCTTCGGCTATTTTTCTTAGAGTTTCATAGTTCTCTTTGTAGAGATCTTTCACGTCCTTTGTTAGGTACACTCCCAAGTATTTCATCTTCTTTGGCACTACTGTGAAAGGAATAGAGTCCTTGACTGTTTGTTTGGCTTGGTTATTGTTGGTATATATAAAGGCTACAGATTTATGGGTGTTGATTTTGTAGCCTGAGACATTGCTATATTCCTTGATCAATTCTAAAAGGTTTGTAGTAGAATCCCTAGTGTTTTCCAGATATACGATAATATCATCTACGAAGAGTGAAAGTTTGATCTCTTCTGACCCTATGTGGATACCCTTGATCACCTTTTCTTCCCTAATTGCAATGGCTAAAACTTCCATGACAATGTTAAAGAGCAATGGAGACAATGGGCAACCTTGCCTGGTTCCTGATCTAAGTGGAAATGATTTCAATTTAACTCCATTCAATACGATATTGGCTGTGGGTTTGCTGTAGATGGCCTCTATTAGTTTAAGAAATGTCCCTTCTATACCAATTTTCTTAAGTGCTCTGATCATGAAGGGATGCTGGATATTATCAAAAGCTTTTTCTGCATCAATTGGAAGAATCATATGGTCTTTGTTTTTAAGTTTGTTTATGTGTTGAATTACATTTATAGATTTACGTATATTGAACCAGCCTTGAGACCCTGGGATAAATCCCACTTGGTCGTGGTGTATAATTTTTTTGATGTGTTGTTGTATTCTGTTTGTTAGGATCTTATTGACTATTTTAGCATCAATATTCATAGTGATATTGGTCTATAATTTTCTTTTCTTGTTGGGTCTTTCCTTGGTTTGGGGATCCAGGTGATGTTTGCTTCGTAGAATGTGCTGGGTAATATTCCTTCTTTTTCTATATTTTGGAAGAGGTTTAGTAGTATAGGTACTAGTTCTTCTTTAAATGTTTGGTAGAATTCTGAGGTAAAGCCATTTGGTCCTGGGCTTTTCTTTTTAGGGAGATTTTGTATAGTTGATGCTATTTGAGAACTTGATATAGGCCTGTTCAAAATTTCCACTTTGTTCTGGCTAAGTCTTGGTAGGTGGTGTGCTTCCAGGTATTGGTCAATTTCTTTCAGATTTTCATATTTGTGAGAGTAGAGTTTCTTGTAGTATTCGTTAAGGATTTTTTGAATTTCTGAGGGGTCTGTTGTTATTTCATCATTACCATTTCTGATTGATGAAATTAGAGATTTTACTCTTTTTTTCCTGGTTAGGTCGGCCAAAGGTTTATCTATTTTATTGATCTTTTCAAAAAACTAGCTTTTGGATTTACTGATCTGTAGTATAATTCTTTTATTTTCAATTTCATTTAATTCTGCTCTGATTTTGGTTATTTCTTTTCTTCTGCTGCATTTGGGGTTGAAGTGTTCTTCTTTCTCCAGTTGCTTGAGATGTTCCATTAAGTTATTGACTTCTCTCTTTCTGTTTTCTTGAGGGAGGCTTGCAGTGCTATAAATTTCCCTCTTAGGACAGCCTTTGCTGTATCCCAGAGGTTCTGGTAATTCGTGTCTTGATTGTTGTTTTGTTCCAAAAATATGGTGACTTCCTTCTCAATCTCCTTTATAATCCATGTATCCTTCAGCATAAGGTTGTTTAGCTTCCATGTTTTTGTATGGGTATGCAGGTTCCTGTTGTTATCGAGTTCAACATTTATTCCATGATGGTCTGAGAAGATGCAAGGAATAATTTCTATTTTTTTAAATTTGCTGAGGTTAGATTTGTGGCTTAGGATGTGGTTGATTTTGGAGTATGTTCTGTGGGCTGATGAGAAGAATGCATATTCAGTTTTTGGGGGATGGAATGTTCTGTAGATGTCTGTTAAGTCCAGATGTTGAATGGTTGAGTTTAAATCTAAAATTTCTTTGCTTAGCTTCTTTTTGGAGGATGTATCCAGGACTGCTTAAGGGGTGTTAAAATCTCCAACTACTATGGAAGTGGAGGAAATCAACTTGCTCATGTCTGTTAGAGTTTCTCTTATAAATTGAGGTGCGTTGTGGTTGGGTGCATAAATATTAATAATTGAGATCTCATCATATAGAGTATTATCTTTAACAAATATGAAGTGTCCATCCTTATCCTTAATTATTTTGGTCGGTTTAAAGCCTATTGCGTCTGCGAACAGGCCTGCAATGCCTGCTTTTTTCTGCTTTCCATTTGCTTGGAATATAGATGACCATCCTTTCACCTTGAGTCTATATCTGTCTTTTAATGTAAGATGCAATTCTTGGATGCAGCAGATATCTGGCTTGAGTTTTTGTATCCAGTCTGCCAACCTATGCCTCTTTAGAGGACAATTTAAACCATTCACATTTTCGAGAGTATTGATAAGCCTTTCGAGAGACCGGTGGACATTTTTAATCCTTTTGCGACTGTGGAAGTTGGAATTTGATCAAAAATTTTTTGGGTGTGTTTACTTTTGTGGTGGAGAATTACGCTGGTCTTTATGGAGAATAGGTCTAAGAATGTCCTGGAGAGCTGGTTTAGTTGTGGCAAATTTCTTCAACATGTGAATGTCATTGAAATATTTAATTTCTCTGTCATAAATGAAGCTCAGTTTAGCTGGGTACAGGATCCTGGGTTGAAAGTTATTTTGTTTTAGGAGATTAAAAGTCGATGACCATCCTCTTCTAGCTTGAAAGGTTTCAGCAGAGAGATCTGCAGTTATTCTGATATTCTTCCCCTTGTAGGTAATGGTTTTCTTTCATCTGGCAGCTTTTAGAATTTTCTCCTTCATATTAACTTTAGTGAAATTGATTATGATGTGTCTGGGGGATGTCTTATTTGGGTTGAGTCGTGCTGGAGTTCTGAAGCTGTCTGCTATCTGAATTTCGGAATCTCTTGGCATGTCTGGAAAGTTCTCCTTCATAATCTGATGGAGAAGAGACTCTGTGCCTTCTGAAGCCACTTCATCACTTTCGGGGATCCCTATAAGACGAATATTGGTTTTCTTCCAATTATCCAAGAGCTCTCTGAGAGAGTGGTCTGTTTTTGCTCTCCATTTCTCTTCTTCTTTGAGGGTTTGGGAGCGTTCAAAAGCTTTGTCTTCAATGTCAGAAATCCTTCTTCTGCTTGCTCCATTCTGTTACTGAGGGATTCTACTGTGTTTCTCAGATCTTTGAGGGATGCAACTTCTTGTCTCAATGTGTCAAAATCTTTGGTCATTTGGTCTTTGAATCTTTTGAATTCTTGAGATAACTTTTGGAATTCTAATTCGATCTTATTTGCTATCCAGATCCTGAATTCAATTTCTGACATCTCAGCTATTTGTTTGTGCGTCAGGTCTTGTGCTGTTTCTGCCCCATTGATCCTTGGGGGAGTTGATCTACTCTGATTATTCATATTGCCAGAGTTTTTCTGTTGATTTCGCCTCATGATCGTTTTTCACCATTGCCTCTGGCTGTCCTCCGAGTTGGGGAGGTGTCTCTCCAAGATTAGACCCCAGCGGGATCACTCTATTGTTGCTGGATCTTTGTAGGGAGTGACCTGTGTAGTTCCTCTGGGGCTGCTCTAGCTAGGGAGTTCTGGTTGTTATGGAAGCAGCTCCGGTTTGTTACACACCCAGATCCAGCAACAGGGCTGTGGGTGGTGCACACGGTTCTGGGAGTGCTAGGTGCCCAGTGACTTTGGCACAGAGAGCCCAAGGCCCCAGCAGTCTCTGGCCAGGAGAAGAGCTCTGCGCAGAGGCAGGGAGGGCTCCAAAGGGCACGCAGCTACCAGCGTCCCTGTCCAGATAAACGGGCTAGTTGGAAGCTGGGAGGACACAGGAGGGAGGACGCAGGGTTGCGTGGCTCTCACAGTTCCTGGTCAGGGAATGTGGAGGCCCGGTGGGTGTGGGTCACTGGTCGGGGGTCGCTGCACAGCTCTTATGGAGGTCTGGGCGGCGCCAAGCCCAGGAGCTTGAGGTTGCTATGAGCTGTGACGTCACGGTACTCTATCCAGGGCAATAGCCCAAGCCTCCAGTGTGCCAAAACCGTCTCACTCTGCCCCAGAGGATTAAGGCTGTAAGGCAGCTCAGCCCCCGCCTTTAGGCTGCTCAGTCAGTAGGTTACTTTGACCCGTCCAATCCTTGCTCTGAGACCCTGAGGATGGAGCTTGCCGGGGCAGTTCTTTCGCAATGGCTTCCTGTGCCCAGCTCAGTGGCTCAGTCTGGAGCCCCAGACAATGCCCAAAGTTCTCCACACTCCTGCTCAAGCTCTCCCTGAGGCAGTTCAACTGAGTGCCAAGTCCAAGAACACCAAAACAGTTCACAGGTAAGGCCTTTCCGGTTTGCAGTCTCACTGCTGCTTATACTTACAGTTGCCGGCGTGGTTGGGTCGATCGAACACATGCAACCACTTGCCAGTTTTCCACTGTTTTTGTCTTCCTCTTGGGATCCATAAGTCCCTTGCTGGCTCCCTGTATCCTCAAAGGGATGATTAGAGGCAGATCCCATCGGCCAGAGATGCCTGGAGTCTTGTCTCCCCAGACTTGCTGTTCCCAATTGCAGGGAAGCTGTTACTCCAAGATATTTCAATTTGGGGTTTAATGAATGTTTTCTGCTGAGAATATAGTTTGGGAAATATGAACATTATTAAAGAAGATGAGAAAAGAAGCACTTTGAAGCTACAACCACTTCCCTGCAGCCGAGGGAGAGGTGAGATGACAAAAAAGGTTGGCTATGGGCAGTGCCTGTGGCTCAAAGGAATAGGGCGCTGGCCCCATATGCCAGAGGTGGCAGGTTCAAGCCCAGCCCCTGCCAAAAACTGCAAAAAAAAAAAAAAAGTTGTCTAAAATAGCAGAGGGAAGGAGAGCTTTCCTCAAGTGTGCAATAAAGTAGAATATATATTGCAATTATTTATTAATTTAAATAACACAAACTTAAGATTACAGTAATTTGACTGGAACTGCAGCCTAAGTTTTGCACTATTTGTGAAGTGAGGGGATTTTCGAGATTTTGGGGGGGGTATATTTTTAACCTGGTTATAGGTACTGATGTATTTTGAGTACCACTGATGATGTGCAAACCAAGCTGGTTAAAAATGAGTTACTGGCTCATTAAAGTAACAATCTGCTTGACGACTGCATCTGTAGCTGGTTCAGTGTGGTATATAGTATGTGCCTTTATTTTTATTTTTATTTTTTTATTTATTTTGAGACGGAGTCTCAAGCTGTCATCCTGAGTAGAGTGCCATGGCGTCATCATCGCTTACAGCAACCTCCAACTCTTGGGCTCAAGAGATCCTCTTGCCTCAGTTTTTTAGTAGAGACGGGGTCTTGCTTTTTGCCCAGGCTGGTCTTGAACTCCTAAGCTCAAGCAATCCACCGCCTCAGCCTCCCAGAGTACTAGGATTACAGGCATGAGCTACCACACCTGGCCCCTGCCTTTAAAAAATAATAAAATAGCACTTCTTTAAATGTGTTTTGTATGTTAGACTTTACTCATATTAATCCTGGCAGGACTTTCTTAATATACACGAAGTCTTCCTTCCAACCATTAGCAGCTCCAAAACCAAAAAATAATTCCAACTAAATAGTTTTAAACTAAAGTAGGTCAATCTAATTCATTTCCACTTTTCTGACTGGTGACTCTTGAGAATCTCATAATTTTCCATGATGTATGTGACAAATACTCCTCTTTAAAGAATGGTTCAGGCCCTCTCTGCTGGGATAGAAAATCCAGTAGCAAATGAGGCCTTAAGGCAGGTAATTTTCACTGATCCTTTATCACGACTGAGCCCCAAAGCACTTGGGCAGCGATTTATAACACAGCCTTCCGCGAAGCCTACAAATTTATCTAGAAGACATGGCAGGGACCAAAACAGTCTGTGCAAATGAAGATTCAGGCTTTAAAACTCGGCACCCAGATGGGATCTGAGTAGCTAGATCTTTACCACTGAACTGGTATTGATATTAGTCAATTGTCTGTATCTAGAGAAAATGGGTTAATTGAAGACAAATGTAGGTATTTCTGAGCTTTGCTTAGTGCTGACTGATACTTTTAAACCAGCCTTTTGTGTTAAAATTTATCCAGCATCTAGAACTGTCTTCTTCCAGTCTCTGTGTACTGAAATGCTACTGTGATTGCCCATCCCATAGACTTGCCATATGTGTTTATTATAACCCCTCAACCCCTTCACCTTGTGTAAATAGTATTTGTGCCCTGACCTTCCTGGTGATCTAACTTCCAGTGTTCAGCTGGAGGCAGAGAGAACCCTTCCCATTTATCACCACTCGGTAGGTCCCGGGGCAATGCAGGTACATGAGGTCTGTCACTGTGTCCTGGAGGGAAATAAACCTTGTAAAATGGGAATTTTTCTTCATAAACCAATCCTAGGACCATTTTTTTCTTTCTCAATACTTTCCAATGACTAGCATGGTGCAGAATTTTCCAGACTATTTTCAAGCATAAATTTTCAGGAGGACAAAATGGTGTTGTTTCAGGGATTCTCTGTTTAGAGAGTAAGGTGTTCACATTATGTTGCCAGCGATGAACTCACTAATTAACACTCAGATCACACTGAAGTCTCCACAGAATAAAAAGCTACTGACATCTTGCAGAATGTGTCATTTTAAAATGAAATAAAAATGATTGACTTTGGAAAAGAAGTACTAAATCTAACTCTATCAAGGAGCCACTAATCTGTCCATCTGTGTAAAAAGGATGCAAACATGTAATAATTCATAAAATGCAGCTTGGTTTGAGTCTTTACATTCTACTCCAGTGCAAAGATATTCTGTGGGACTGAAAAAAATTTGAGAGAAATTGTCAGAGTTCTCTTCAACGCCACAGTACATGCCCCAGCTACCCAGGGAATATGCAGACTGCTGCCAAGGGGGAGCTGGATGTTCAGTAGACCCTGAAGAGAATATGTGAACTGTATATAAAGGTTGATATACTTATTTATAGAATTGTATGAGCAAGCTTGCAGGTGAACCAGTCATCCAGGCCCATGTGGGATGTGACAGAAAGGTGCAGGAAATGGAAGAATTATCTTCTCTCGAGAGGATTTTTATGGTGTACATTTCTTAGGTCCTAATCAGCAGAACATTCCATACCTTAAAAAGGCATCGGAAAAGACGCTTAGCAAGACGTCCCATCTGTCAGGGACAATATCAGGAGGAAGTGAGGTAATGGGGTATGGGAGGGGGAGAAGTGAGGTGCTGTCTGCCCCAGGGAAGACAGTAAAAGGATGCCTTGTCTTCAGGGAATTCAAAGTATCTCAAGAATGGAAGAAAAAGTATCCAATGTACTCAGCCCTACTATGAAACTGATTTATAGCTTTCATACAAAAGCTGTAACCCAATTATAGCCCAAGAATATGGAGAAAGGGAAGAGGGAAAGAGGGGAGGGGAAGGATGGGTGGAGGGAGGGTGATTGGTGGGACCACACCTATGGTGCATCTTACAAGGGTACATGTGAAATTTACTAAATGTAGACTATAAATGTCTTAACACAACAACTAAGAAAGTGCGGTGAAGGCTATGTTAACCAGTTTGATGAAAATATTTCAAATTGTATATAAAAACCAGCACATCGTACCCCATGATTGCATTAATGTACACAGCTATGATTTAATTAAAAAAAATAATAAAACTGACAAAAACTCAGTTTTACCTCATACCAGCAATTCTAAACCACCTCAGTGATCAAGCTCTTCTTTGATGGGTGGAGGACTTGCCTTCCTCCCACCTCGGTCCCCAACCCCCTCACCCTGGGCCATGGCCACCCTGCTTTGAGAATGCTGAAGGCCACTTGCCCCTGTCTTCTCTGGATCTACATGTATCTGTGCTGCCCTGAGGTTTCTAACCTGAGGCCATTGTACATAGTATAGGTAGACGTGAGTGTGTGCATGGAGGGAGGGGAGTTCGTTGTGAGCCTGTGAGCGACTTTCAGTGTTTCAAGTATCATCACATGTTCAGTGCACACTCACTAAAATCTTAACCACTTTTATTTTTAGTTTAAATTATTTAAATGTAGTAGCATGGTGCTGAGGCAGGATAGTAGGTATCAGATTGACCTGGGTTGGGTCCTGGCTCTGTCACTGAACTGGTGCAGAGTTTTAGGCATGCACTGTGAGATGTGGCTATTCCTGACTACTTTGTAGAGAGTAGGATGGTGGTCAGAGGAAATACTTGTAAAATATCCAGTGTCAGGCCCAAGACATGGGAGATACTTAGCAAATGGTGGCTTTGATTGCCTACTGATCAGAAGTTCTTATTGAAAGTTATTTTCATTAATATGTATATATTGCAATATATATTTAATGACATAACATATAATATCCTAGTGGGTTTCTAGTCTCCTCCCTATAGTGTCAATGGGAATACATGTTTCCAAGTAATGATGATAGGAAACTATATTGGTACCTTAAGAAATGGAATTTATACTATATACTTGAGCTGAGCGAATTATTAGAGAACCATAAATCATTTAGTTGCTTGCTTCGTAAGGATTCCCAGAAAACTTAGTTTTAGGCCTATATTTTATAAAGTATTACAGTGTTAACTATGCAAATAAGTTCTAAAGTTACACAATTATCTGTGTAATGTTTTAGTCTGATTACTGTGATTTTTTCCAATTCTGTGTTTATTCTAAAGTTCTCTGGAATTGTCATGCTGCCTCAATTTATAGAAATCTGGTTTAATATGTATAAAGACATAGCAATCATTCTGTTAAATTTCTAAATAGATGTATAAAAATAAAATCAAAGCTTTGAAACAAACAAAAAAAAAGAAATGGAATTTATTAGGGAAAAATTATCTTGAAATATAAGGCTCCTGGGAAAAACTATGAAGATATCTTTGCTAGAGAAAGATGTTCTCAAACTTGAATGTGGATCAGAATCACCTGGTTAGAACTTGTTAGAACTCAGATTTCTATTCATTAGGTTCGTGTTGGAGTTCAAGATTCCCTCAACGTTGAGAACCATTGTTCTAGAGGACAGTGCTTTTCAACTTTAACTTGCACACAAATCACCTGTAGAATCTTATTAAACTGTGATTCAATAGGTCAGAGGTCAGATTTCTGCATTTCTTTCTTTCCTTTTTCTTTTTAATGAGACAGAGTCTCCCTTTGTTGCCCTGGGTAGAGTTGCAGTAGCATCATCAATCATCATAGTTCACTGCAACCTCAAACTCCTGGGATCAAGTGATTCTCCTGCCTTAGCCTCCTGGGTAGCTGGGACTACTGGAGCCCATCACCTTTCCTGGCTATTTTTTTTATTTTTAGTAGAGACGGGGTCTCGTTTTTGCTCAGGGTGGTCTCAAATTCCTGCTCAAGCAATCCTCCAGCTTCGGCCTCCCAGACTGTAAGGATTACAGGTGTGAGCCACTGCGCCTGGCCAGAGTTCTGCCTTTCCAATAAGCTTCCAAAGAAAGCTTGCACTTCTGGTGTGCAGATCACACTTGGAATCATGAGGCTTTTGGGCTACTGATCTCATGCAATAGCAAACATCCACATGTGGTTTTCGAATATTTAAAATGTGACCATATTGAACTGAGAAGTGCTTAAAAGTGTAACATATACCCTGGATTTAGAGAACTTGGTATAAAAAAGATAAAGCAATCAATAATTTTTTATACTGATTACATATTAAAATGCTATATTTTGATGTATTGGGTTAAATAAAGTATTGATTATTTTTACCTTCTTAAAAAAGTTTTTTTATGTGTAGAAAATTTACAATAACCCATGTGGGGCTTATTATATTGTTATTAGATAGCATTGCTATAGAGAACATTAAATTATCCTCTGCCTCCTGAGCCCAACCCTATTCTTTTTTTTTTATTGTTGGGGATTCATTGAGGGTACAATAAGCCAGGTTACACTGATTGCAATTGTTAGGTAAAGTCCCTCTTGCAATCATGTCTTGCCCCCATAAAGTGTGACACACACCAAGGCCCCACACCCCTCCCTCCTTCCCTCTTTCTGTTTCCCCCCCATAACCATAATTGTCATTAATTGTCCTCATATCAAAATTGAGTACATAGGATTCATGCTTCTCCATTCTTGTGATGCTTTACTAAGAATAATGTCTTCCACGCCCAACCCTATTCTTGAAGCAGCTCCAGTAAAGGTGTTCATGTACCACTGACTCCTTTGAAAATCTGTCTTGCATGCTGCTTTTACGCTCCCTCTCTCTAAAATTACTTCTTTGAGTCAAGACCAAACATCTTCAATGACCTCCACCGCTCAAAGAATAAAAGTAAAACTTTAACATTCAGCATTCCAGGACACCCATAGTTTCTCCAGCTTGCTTTTCTATCTATGTATAATTGCTTCCCTAAAGATAAAGCTCAAAAATATTTGCTGTTTGTTTAATGATGATTTTAATCACTATTGAAAAAATTAGATTTCTAAATTGGTCTCATCTAACATCTGCCTCTCCCCTTGCAACTGTTCCTGTAAGTCAGGAAGCCCTAGAGTTCTGGGGGCTAACAAATCCTCTTCCAAAGGCATGCAACTCACAGCCTCTGTTATGTGCAGGTTCAACTCCACAAGGTGAATTTTTGACACTGGCCCATCAGTATCCCCAAGACTCCAGAGAAATGTATTGAAGATCCCCAAGGGAATGCTCCAAATGTGTGTAAGTTTTAAGTACTTCTGGAAAATTGATGGCTTTTTTTTTTCTTTGAGACAGAGTTTGACTGTGTCACCTGAGTAGAGTGCTGTGGCATCATAGCCCAAAGCAACCTCAAACTTTTGGACGTAAGGGCTCTTCTTGCCTCAGTTTTTCATTTTTAATAGAGAGAGGGTCTTGCTCTTGCTCAGGCTGGTCTCGAAGTTGTGAGCTTAAGCAATCCACCCACCTTGGCCTCCCAGAGTGCTGGGATTATAGGCGTGAGCCACCGTGCCAAGCCAAAATTTTTGGCTTTTTAAATAAATATGCAGAGATATCTACATCTCTATAACCACTAGGGCTTATTCCTGTTTGTCCTTCCACCCTTACACATCATCTTCACTTTGTGATGCTCTTTGCTTTACTAGAGTTTGAGTATTTTATTAAGACATCATTCATTGTTAAATGTATTTAATGTTATCAAATAACTATCTAGACTAGTTGGACTAGCTGAATTCTAAGGTAGAGATTCTCAAACTTTCTTGGATTATGGTATCCTTAGTGTCTCAATAATTGTTTCATGGCACCCCTAAGCTTAAAGAAATACCTAAGAGTTGGATTTCTCTTTATGTAGTTAGGTCCAAATGACTTTATATTTACTTACACCCTAATAATTTCGTAGCTGTTTAAAAGATTGTACCTATAAATTAAAAAGTTCTATTATCATTCCCAAATGACCACTATTATTTACTAATTGGAGGTGCATACTTGTTTGGCATTGCACAACTTCTCAAACTTTGAGATCAGATTGAACGCCATTTCCTATTCCACAAAGATTTTGCTTTCCATGACAGCAACCACCAAAAACCTAGTTTCACAAAGAACACTGAAATGAAGAACCACTTCTCAAGACAGTAACTTCTGTGATTTCCAGAGCAACAGACTTTGCTATCTTTGCTTTGAATATTTGAACTATCCAGCAGCACCTCTGAGAAATTGCAGCAGTGTCCCAGGGTGCTTCAGTGCACAATTTGGGAGCCATGGCTCTAAGTGATCTTCTGAACCTGAGAAGTAAATGATTTTAAAGATTTTTAAACTTAAGGCTTGAAACTCTTTACTCTTCACTGTCAGGACTCAAGATTCATTGTACTATCATAGAAAAGCAAGAGTGTCAGAAAAGAGTGGGGCTATGTATAAAAAGGGCAGGGAGGGTGGCGCCTGTGGCTCAGTGAGTAGGGCGCCGGCCCCATATGCCGAGGGTGGCAGGTTCAAACCCAGCCCCGGCCAAACTGCAACCAAAAAAAAAAAAAAAAAAGGGCAGGGAGCATTGACACACTTTGCTATTTTTCCTATGGGACAGGAGAAATGGATGCCTGAGATGAGGGACAGTCAACAGATGTGACCCAAGAGTCAGAACCCTGCGATGGAGCACCAGAGCTTTCCTACCAAGCCCATGGACTCCACCCTCCCCTCCCCAGTAGCTTGTCTGACTTAACTTAGCATCATGCTGCATGAAACAAAGATTGAAGACTTGGACAATGGTGACTTCCTAAGATAGCTGGCTGTCTATGTTTATGTCATTTGGAATCCACCTGGGAACACATTTGTCACAGTGAGTTCATAAAATGAATGAGGCTATATCCCAGCTGGCCCCATGTAATCAAAGTAGCCAGCCCCACATGGCTACCATAACAAATAATGCTTCATTTGCCAAATGAAGTGGGAACCTACCACATGCCAGGGAATGTCTGCAATAAATAAACAAAAAAATAAGATCAAAAGCAAGGAATGGAGAAAGAGTCTGAGTAAGAGCAATTACCAACACAGCAGGTCAGAAACTTCTAAAATGGAATAATCAGACAAGTCTTATTTGACAGGATTATGACCAAGAATATTAATAAAACTGTGAATAACGTGCATCCTTTTCATAATTTTGATTTGGGGAGAGAAAGAAAAAAATAACTGTAGCTATTTTCTAGATTGCCATAAACAAAATTCTGTTTTCTCTTCAGACAAGACAAGAACAATGATAAGACAGCACGGTAAGACTGGTGTGGGCCATAGAGATATTACAGAAGACAGATTATTTGCCAGGGAACCATACTCATGAGTTCCTTAAGGATCTCTTAATTCCCCTAATTGGAACTTGAATGTGTGTCTCTCTTCATTTTCCAACAGAAGTTACACTGTCTGTATCAGAGAAATGAAATAACAAGAATAAGCCTCTCTGCTAATTTTTTTTTTTTTAAGGTTGGCATTTTAAATTTAACTTGAGAATCTTTTACTGTTCTTTCCTTTAAAAGAATGAAAAAGCTTCACAACTTGCCGTGTTGACAGTATTCCAGAAGATCCTAGACTCCTGTGGCTTCTTGATGACTATTATGGAGCCAGCATCTGTCAGCAAGACTCAGAGTGATTATCCATAAATAGGTGCTTGGCCACAATCCCAATTCATTACCCCAGAGTGTGGAGGGGAAAATAATATCAGTTTCTTGGAAATTATCTTGTAAGGGATAATTCAAGTATTTTTTATTAAAATTTCAATTCAATTTTAATATATTGTGTAGGCATATACTATGGGCGAGGCACTATTCTGTAAGAAATTTTTTTTAAGGTAAGGTATAGTAACTAACCTGTGTACAGAAAAGTTGAGAAATGAAAAACTACAAAAATATAAAATATATAATTCTTTCTCCAGAATTTTAAATAAAATTTATTTTAAATAAAATTCATTTTAAATAAAATTTATTTTAAATAAAATTCATTTTAAATAAAATTTATTTTAAATAAAATTCTGGAGAAAATAAAAAGATATAGGGGGCCGCGCCTATGGCTCAAAGGAGTAGGGTGCCAGCCCCATATGCTGGAGGTGGTGGTGGGTTCAAACCCAGCCCCAGCCAAAAACTGCAAAAACAAACAAACAAAAACCCAGAAAATAAAAAGATATAAAATTCTCCAGAATTTTCAGGAGAAAGGACATAGTTATTGACAAGCTACTAAGTCTTTTCAGTTCTTTCTTTCTCAATTTTATGTGATATAAGCCCCATGAGATACTGTAATTACCATTTTATAGACCTAGGAACTGAAGTTTTTCAAAGGTTATGAAACTTAGTCACGGGCACACAGGAATTTGAACTTGTAGGTTTCCAGATCTAAGGTCTATCCTCTATTTACACACTATTTGAGGTAAATAAACAATGATCCACTTATTTAAATGAAGGCTTTAAGGAGGTAACATTTGTGATGAACTATGAGAGATAAATAATTTCTTAAATTTGTTTAATTTTTCACTGATATAAAAGTACACATGTATATCGTTCTAGTATCCAGGGAGATTAAAATCAACCCTTAAATTTCCAAGTCATATCCACTATGGCAAACACCATTGGTTGGTTGATCCAGCATCCAACTACAACCCCTTCTTCCCAGCTAGGGATGGCCAGGCAGCAGGCAATGAGATGTAAGATAGGTGGCCAGGAACATGTCCTTTCTCCCAAATAAAGACCAAATCCTACGCAGAAGACCTTGCTTTGCCTTCTGCCTTTTGTATCATCATCCTTTCTACTCTTGCTATTTGGAAGGCACCTTTTCGTCCTGATGCAGCAATCATGAAGATAAAAGCAGAAAGAGAAAAATCCCCAGAGCCCTTGGTGGTATCATTAAGCCACCATATCAGTACTGAATGGTTTACCATAGATTTTTTGTTGTTGTTGTATAAAACAACTAAACTGATTTACTTAAGCCAGTGTTAATTTTTATTGTTATTTGCAGAGAAGCATACTCATAACTGACATAAACATTATTCATGTTGTATATATCAACACACAAATGTAATTTTTTAGATTTGTGAACTAAAATAAAACCTTAAGTCCTCCCCACCCCCCACCTCTGCTGAGTGAACAGACCTTCTCTTGGTTAAGTAGATCCCAGAGAAACCTTAAAACTGAGATCCCAGCCATAATGGGATGGGAGGTCAGACGTGCTTCATTACACCCCCTCCCTTGCCAACATCCATCAGGTTTTTTTTTCCTTTAGGGCTAAACAGAAACCAGTCCTGTGAGCCATCTCTCCCAGTTTGCAGTTTTGGCACTACAGCTAACTGGAATTCCTTCCTGGTAAGAGACCACCGACCATGGAGTGGTTTTAATAAGTCTACAGTGGGTGCAGAGAAGGTTTTCACATCCTCCGATTTACTTTTTGATATCAGAGGGCCACCATTTTCTGAACATTGACCTCATAAAGGGACACAAAACTCTGTAGTGCATGTACATGCTTTATCCTTTCATAAATATCTATGACTCCTTCTATAGCTTGATAAATATGCATATTTAGGAACTCCACTCAGCATAAATTCTTGCTATTCCAAACCACGTGTTTCTGGCTTCTGGCTCTGTTTCCTAGCCTTTCAGAATGGCCACCCACAGACTGCAACCTTTATCAGAAAGAACTCTCTCCTTTCCAAATTTGTGAGCCTGGTCATTTCTTCAGTTAACACATTCATAGCTTGTTCTCCTTTCTTTCCTTTTGAGTCATTCTAAGTAAATCTTTGCCTGTATTCACTGTTGACCTTTCTGAGCATGTAATGGGTCGAAATGCCACCAGGTGGTATAAAAGAGGAAAGCATTCTATGTAAAGAAAAGATAATGAGGATCTGAAACGACACAGAGATGAAATAAGAGTCTTGTCCAGAGAATAGTTAGGAATGTCATTTGGCTAGGATATGGGACCATAAGAGTAACAACACTTAGAAAGCTGGGTAGGGGTGAAACTGAGGAGAGATTTGAACATGAGGTGAGGGAGAGGCACTAGAGGTTCCTGAGTGCTAGAGGAATTTAGGAGCACGAATCTGTGCATGGAGTTCAGGGTCAAAGACAAGGAGAGACCAGGAGGAGGAAGATGTCACTGGGGGTTAATCAGTCCCCAAATAGATTACTGAGGGCACTCTGCCGGGTACACGTACATGAAAAGATAACTATATTTGTGGTGTGCTTTGTGAAGAATGAATCCTCACCACTTAGAAATGAATTGGATGCATGAAATGAGGAGAGAGAGAAGCTAAAGATGGCTGCAGTTTTGAGATGAAGTGGCTAAAAAGTAGTGAGTCAATTTATAGAAGCAGTGATGACAATTAGGCAAGGAGTTGCGAGGGTAGGGAACTGGAGAACTCGCAGCCTTCTGTATCTTTAAGACAGAGTTAAAACTTTACTGTGGTGCATGCAGAGGGTCGAAGTTTGCAAATCAAATCTAGGGTTGGAAAAGAATTTGAGCATGGAGATAATATATAAGACATCACTGGTGTGGTGATAATATTGAAGTTGAGGCACTGGTGTGCTCATCAAGGGAAAACAGAAGGGAAAAAGACGGCTGAGGGAGAGAACCTGGATCATCACTGGGAGGACTGCTGTTCACTGTTGACCAAGCTACGTGGGTCAGAGGAGGAAGGCTGATGCAAGCCTGCAGAATGCAGTGTCTCCAAGATAATTGTGGATTATTGTGTGCACAATATCCGGCTATTTTGATATTGTAACAGAGGTAAGGATCTGAAGTAGGGCAACAAAATATTTTATTAGTTGTCTCTTTAAAATCCCCTCCCCTTTGGAGAATTAAAACCTGCATTCCTGCCTGAGACCAGTAATCAAAGGAGTAGAGAAATGTTCTTTGCTGCTTGTTTTCTAACGTCTTAAACCACAGAAGATAGCTCAACAGAACTGTCTGGAGAAGAGTCATGAGATCGTAGTCAGTAGAGATGAGGTCTACCAAAACCACCATTTACAGTTAAACAAAAATAACCCGAGACCATGATATGTGAGCTGATCATGGAAACCCAGTCCAACCACCAAATAACCTCTCTCTAAAAAGCTGTGTGTTGGGTGGCGCCTGTGGCTCAAAGGAGTAGGGCGCCGGTCCCATATGCTGGAGGTGGTGGGTTCAAACCCAGCCCTGGACAAAAACTGCAAAAAAAAAAGAAAAGAAAAAGCTGTGTGTTTCTGCTTAGAGGGAGGATGGTGGTCTTTTTAGATACCAGTCTACTATCCTCCTCATTTGTTGGCAAATTTATTAACTTCTTTTTCCATTTCCTCAAACCACTTGTCCTCAGTCTTCTCTCTCATAGATTTGGTCTTTGGGACAAGTACTTGTCCCAAAGTACTGTATTGTTTGGTAACAATATTTTGTAGAATACTTCATAATTCAGGTGGGTTGAAGGTGCCTGTTTGAACTATGAAAAGCTGTGAAGTAACTCCTCTTTTGCACCTCTCAATTCTGGAGACACTGAAATTTATTACAGAGTATGTCCAAATAGAGATAGTGTCTACATTGTGAAATGAAAAGAGAAATGTCCTATATAATCAAATGCATCAATTTGCAAAAAAAAAAGAGAGAGAGAGAGAAGGGAGCTGGAGTGGTTTGAGGTGATTTGTGGTTATCAGGCGGCAAAGGTGTGAGGATGTAGCTATAGAATTTTAGAGCTCTCTCCAGACTATGGAGTGTTTATCAATCAGCCAACAAATATTTATTAAACATCTTCTGTGTGTCACTTTTCTAGGTACTTGGGGCTATGCTATTAAGAATGAGGAAGTCACTGTCTTAAAGGAGTTCAACAATAAACCACTGCAGAAGAAAACTCGAGGCACGGACACAGGCTTTTTTTTTTTTTTTCAGATTGTTAATCTACACATTTTATTTTTAAAAATTTGGATATAAGTAGAGATTTTCCACATATTTGTTTTCTCTTGATTTTGAAGTCAATTCTTTTCTCAAGTCTGTGACACATAGTTGAAAAGGAGTGAGTGAAGATGGCTCCAACTACATAACTAGAATCTTCCATCATTCTGAGGCTTTGCCCCCATACATGGACCTCACTTGCATATGTCATTTTCTGAAGCCTAGATCTTGTTAATAACCCATCACGTGCAGTGTTGGTTCCAAATCAAATGATCCTTTGACTGTTTTCATCATTATTGAAGCTGAGATCTTCAGGGTTATAAGATCTTCAAGATGGCATTGGGTAACATGGCAGAGTGGGTGACTGGGTGGCAAGCTGGGGAGATTAGGGAAGGCTGCTCTGCAGAAGTGGCACCTAGCACAGGATAAATGGTGGCACATACAGGAGCAGAACTGTGCCAGCAGGAGGGATGGCAAATGCCAGGTCCTGAAAAGGGGAGAAAGCTGGACAAGTTCACCGAGCAGGAAGAAGGTTAGTGCAGCAGAAACATAGTAAATGAGAAGGAAAGTGGTGGAGGTTGATGTGGATGAGGCATCTGGGCCCAGAAGCTGCAGGGATGGAGTGTGCTGTGAAGATGTGATGCAAACTCCAGTGTCACCCATCTGTGAAGCGCTCCCTGGTCTTCCCATCCAGCTCTGGGCCCCCTCCCTGGGATCCCCCAGACTTTGTCTGCATTCCTGTCCCAGGACTCTTCACCCAGCGCGCTCCTGAGGGCGGGACCACGATCTACTCACCTTTGCACCAGCACCAGTGTGTCTGACACACCCCAAACACTCCTTCAATGTATGACCACTCGTGGAAACTTCTGATTATTTATTTAAAAAATTAAAAGATAAAGGATGGCTACCTATATTATTGCTACAGAACCCAGAGCAAGGTTCCAAGCCAAACATCAACCGTGTTAGCAACTGATAATCATGAGCTCCGTCCTTGGTTGTATTTTCACAGGTTTTAACTGAAAGCAGCTCTGGGAAATGCTTTGGACCTGGCAGGTAATCTGTCACCTGCCAAAGGAGGTGAAAAGGGGACAAGTGACACCACAATCAGATGGGGAAATGCCTGTGGCAAAGGATTGGAGTAGAATGTGCTAGCAATAATGAAATTAGCATTCAAGGATGCCAGTGGAGGGCTCCTTCACTCAGCCTCAGAGACCACAGGAATGTCCCCAAAGCTGAATGAACTGTGTTAACTTTTTTCCTTGAAGGAACTGTAAACATTCAACTCCGCTGCTTTTTTCCACTCAGGGTTAGAAAACCAAATATATTTGAGAAAATATCTTTCCCCATTTGAGAAAGTTAAGAGTTTTATTTAAACGAGGGAGGAGAAATAAGCTGTGGGAAAGGGACAGACGCAGGCCTGGGTAGAAGAAAGGGAAGAGAGAAGAGAGGGGAGACAGATCCGCACAGAGGGAGAGACCCAGACATAAGAACGCAGGCAAAAGCCACGGGGGGAAAGGAGAAAACGCAGGCTCCACGGGGCGTTTCAAAAAGAAGAGAGAGAGGGCGGCGCCTGTAGCTCAGAGAAGTAGGGTGCCGGCCCCATATGCTGGAGGTGGTGGGTTCAAACCCAGCCCCGGCCAAAAACTGCAAAGAAAAAAAGAGAGAGAGAGAGAGAGAGAGAATGAGAGAGGCTGCAGAAAGTGGGGTTGGGATGACAGACTGCGGAGGGGCATGATAGACCTGGTGAGGAAAGCAAACGGGAAGAGAGAGAGAAAAGAAAGACCCCCCTGTGCACTGCACGCACAAACACACATCTTCACAGAAACCACTGGAACGGCTTGGGCGCTGCCAAACAGGCAGATGTCGGAAGCACACCCAGTCCGCCCGCGCTGATGAGCCAGCTGCCCGCCAGTCTGCGCAGGGCGCACGTGTAGATCTTAACGCAGACCTCATCTCTGAGCTCCGAGCCTGCATATTCAACTGCCCCAGCGACACTGCCTCTTGGATTCTCTGTAGATAACCTCGACTTAAAATGTCCCAACCCATGCCCACCGCCCACTTTCCTCCTCTGAGGCGATGACACCACCCCTGGCATGTGGCTGCCACAGCCTCGCTCCCCCAACCCAGGCCTGCAGTTTCAGCGGCTCCATCCATGCCGCCTCCAAGGTAGACAGCCAACCCATCCTCCTTCCCCACATCCACTGTCACCATGCGGTCATGCCTCATTCCCATCCTGGTCCCCTTCTCCCCGCAGAGGCTGGAGTGGCCTTCTCACATGTGCTTCAGAGACTTCCTAACCCTGACTGAACTGCTTCATTGCACTTTAGTAAAGCTCTAAGAAGGATGGCTTCGGGGGGAAGGGAGGCAAATAACCCCCCGCTGGGCCTGATCACAGTATGTTTCGGGGGAAATTACTCCAAAAAATAGGAAAAGGTTCCTAAGGCGCTAGGCAAGTGAAAAGGGATGGTGGATTTAACTCTAGGTCATATTACGCAGTCAGGAACAGGGAGTGCAACGGAGCAGGCGATGGGGTGTGTTGCCTAAAGCACCGACTGTGCTCAGTGCTGGGACTTCAGCCCTGAGCCAAGCCCTACAATTGCCAAGAGGAAAAAAGAATTTAGAAGGGGGTCTGGGTGAGGTCTCTCCCCAGCTCTGCATCTTATTTTATTGGTCTTAGCCACATGGGTCATAAGTCAAGCTAGGAATGTTCTCTGGGCCTTCTGCAAGTCATTTATTTATTCTTTCCCTTATCATTTATCAGGACACCCTGTTTATTCCCCTCCTGGCATCTGTGATGGGATTTATTTCATTTCTTTGTTTATTTGCTTTGTAGTCTGACTCCCCCTTCAAACAGTAAGCTGTCTGAGGGCGGGAGCTTTATTTTTCTTTATTGGTCCATTTTTATCTCCACCATCTGGTATGGTCTAGATAAAATGAGTCATTAGATCAATGGAGAGAATATAGGGAAAGTAGAAACGAGTTTTCATTACTTCTGTCTTCTAGAAATTCTTCTGAAATACCGCACTGTTTTGGGACAGTTTGAGAATTCAGGCAGGTTGTTTTTTTTTTGGCATGGATGGTGGGAGAGAAGTTGAAGGTTAAGAGTAGCTGCGAAGAGCAAGAGAAAAATCCCACTGAGGAGGGTCGCTGCAGGCGGAGCTTGCAGCCCTCCACCATGGGGGGCTCCCCTTGCCAGTAGCGCACAGCTGGGGACTGCTGCCACACACACTGACAGCTTTTGGGGATTGGGACCGAGGGAGGTGTTTGGCTCACCGTTCATTCTTATAGACTATGTTCTACAGTTGGAGCAATAAATCATTATTCTAAGGGCCTTTCATTAGGCTGTCACCTGTGTGAACAGCACCCTGTTCATTTTCCACAGAGGAGACCAGAGCAGTCACCTTGGTTTGGTCACTTCTTAACACCTTGTTCTTGGGCTAACCATTTGCTGCTGCTAGATCTAAACCCCACTCTGTGACCCCAGGAGTAATAAAGATCCCTGCACAGGCTGTAGGGAGATCAGATAAATGAATGTGAAGGAAAGCATTTTATAAACTAAGTATAGACCATTGATGGAGATGATCATCCTTCCAAAGTCTTCATTGTCAGGATAGTTGCTGTAAGAACATTTCACCTTCATAGGATGGGAGCAGCTAAGGAGCTGTGGAACTGCTTAGAGAAGCAAAATGAATCTCTTGAATATTTAGCCAAAAATAAGTCTTCAACCCCCATCTTGCAGTGAGCCTTGGTCCTAAGGGTCTAAGGCCTCCCTCCTCGCAGGCAAGCTGGATGTGGTAGGAACAGCAAGGAACACAAGCTCCTCTCCTGCTCAGTGTCCCCAACCCAGGCGGTCACCCTGAGAAAGCCTGGACCCAATGATCACCATTCTGGTATTTCTGTTTTCTGATGGAGTGGGCACTCAATACTCAACAAGTTTCTAAGAGTATACTGACATCATTGTTCTAGGGCCTGTAGGAATGTGAGTTCTAGACCCTGGCTCAATAGCTGGGCAGTTTGGGAGGCAAATTTGGGATTAACACTGAAGAAAACTTTTCTAATGAAATAGAAATTGAAGAACAAACTGCTCAGGCAGAAGTGAACCTCTCATCACTTAAATGTGGCAGTGAAAGCTTGTTCTGTGGTGAGGGATGCTGCCGGGGGGGCGGGGGGAACCGGGGGCTCTGCCCTGGGAGTTCTTTCTTTCTCTTTTTTTTTTCATTTACCACCTCTGAGAGTTCTATACAGGATTCTGGTCTAAGGAGGCAGAGAGGAGAGCTCACCAAAATGCACTTCTTTTTTTTTTTTATTTGTTTGTGTTTTTTCTTCTTCTTCTTCTCTCTTTTTTTTAAACCTTTATTTTGTGATCGACTCATCTTTTTTTTTTTTTTTTTTTTTTTTTTTTTGTGGTTTTTGGCCAGGGCTAGGTTTGAACCTGCTACCTCTGGCATATGGGACCGGCGCCCTATTCCTTGAGCCACAGGCGCCGCCCCCCAAAATGCACTTCTTTCCCTCAGAAAATGCACCAAGGCCTTACCCACCTGTCTTTTAGTCTGATCTACTTTGATGCTCATGTTTTAACTGATGAAATACTTGTTCTCCTCAACAATCTCTCTATCTTTTTTCTTCATGCTGGATGTAAATATCAGGTGACACCAAGAAACCGACAATATCAACTAAAAATAACTTGAAACAAAAACATTTAAGACTGCCTCAAACATGGCATTTTCCATGGGTTAGATGCAATTCTGAGACGGGCAGGCAGTTTCAGAGTTGGAGAAAGACCCAGGGCCAGCATCTCAGCTCCCTCTACCACTGCACCTCTGCATTTCAAGGAAAATTCCATCTGGGGACATCTGTCCAGCAAGATTACAGCGTTTCAGGAAAAGCTTGATCTCTCCCCAAGAAAATGCCTCTGATCAAATGCTCACAGAATAAAGGGAAAGAAGAGTTATTATCTCGTTACAAATTCTATGCTTTGCTCAAGAATTTAATGATACTTTTGAAACAAATAAATAAGGATTCAAAGGCAGGAGCTAACCCATGTAACACAAAGATGGGTTGAAATCTGTGTGACCAAGGCAAGGGGCCTAGAGAGAGGAGGAGTAAGGGGAATCTGCCTTTTGTGAAGGGGATGGACAGAAATAAATGAGAACCAGACAAGCTTTAAGGTAGAGAATAAATAGATTGCAAATGGTCTGAGCTATTTTTGTTGCTATTATTTACTGGGTCTGGGGTAAGGACTGCCAAAAGGTAAAAATGTTCTCTAGACAGAAGCAAGTGGATTAAAGTGAATTTCACCTCCACATTAAAAAAAAAAAAAAGATAGCTAGAAGGTAAATAAAATCTTTCCATTTTTATTGAGGAAAAAATGTAAAAATGTTGTCTTTGTTTGCATACAATGAAAGTGTTACAAGAATGCCCCTGGGATCCTGACCTCACACACTGTCGGTAAATTCTAAGGGGCCGAGAGTGGTCCTTGGGGGAGGGTGGATGATCCTAAATTCATTTTACAACTGGTACATCCTGCAGGTTCAGACCTGGGGCAGCATTACTGTGGCACTTATTACTTGAGGGCTCTAGATATTAGAAAGATCTTAGATGATGGGCCCCCAGGTGCAGAACCAGGCCTTACACACTACTCATGGGCAAGTATAGTTCTACCATGGTGTCTTTCTCACACGTATATACAAGCACAACTCTACTGTGTACCCATATAAACACGTACACATGCAACTATATACACTTGTATAGACATACACCAGATGCTTATTATCCTCCATAAGTTAATTACTGAATCAAAATTAAGTGAAATTTCAAATATAAATACATTTAAATATATATACTTACTGTAGGCTTACAAAGGAATACATTCAAGCAAAGTGCGATCTCTAGAGCAGGAAGTGGAGCCCTCCCTCGCCCTGTCTCTGCTCCCTGCCCCAGGGGTGATGACCGAACAGGCTGGGGTGTGTCCTCCTAGTCTCTCTGTGTGCACAGCTGTGTACACGCACGTGTGTGCTCCTGCATATTTGAGGGCTTTCTTTGCTTACAGAAATGGGGTGGTGTTATACCCCTGGGTGTGTAGGCCTGTGAGCTATGCTGATCCCACTGCATCCTCTAATTCTTGGGCTGAAGTGATCCCCCTGCCTTGGCCTCCTGGGTAGCTAGGACTGCAGGTGTATGTCACCATGCCTGGTTAATATTTTTTATTTTTCGTAGAGATTAGGGATTTACTATGCTGCCTAGGCTGCTCTCAAACTCCCAGGCTGAAGTAATCCTCTCTCCTTGGCCTCACAAAGTGCTAGGACTACCACCATGAGCCACTGAACCTAGCAATTGTGTTTGGTGTAGCTTAATCTTGCTTTATCATGAGGTATGATTTTTTTCCCACAGGTTTCTGAGGATGAATTCAGACCCATCCTTTCTAGAACAAACATATCTAGCCCTTCAGGCAATACAGAAGTGGAAAAGTATTTTTAGGCAGTTCTTAAGGTCCAAATATGGTACTTTCAACTTTCACTAAAACAACATAGAAATAATTCAGCAGATTGTGGGTGGGGGTTTAAGGAGGCCGTGTTAAAACAGTGCGAGACAATGGGGCTAATTTTCAATACATAGTTTCCTGAAGGAATTAAAGCTTCAGTGAAGGTTTTAAAAAATATGACAGAATTGGTGTTGGTGAAATTCAACAATAAAGGACTGAGGTGACAGCTAATTATAATAACAGATGCTTGAGCTGTAACACTTGACGCATGCAGAATGATTTATGGGTCTAAGAGTAAATTCTTACGAGTCATTGTATTAAGATGATACATTCCAATTTTTCCAATTAAAATATGAAAGCCGTGAAGGAAGAAAAATGGAGCAATAAAATCCACCTAGGTGCATCTTTGTTAATACAGCTATTAAAATAAATGCATTTTCTGGGTCTAACTGAGCCCTCAAGGAAATGCAGTGAAACACTTTTAATAAACTTTTACTGAAGGAACCGAAATATGTATATATGTATCCAACAAGCTTTGCCAATTAGAATTTTGCCTCCATATTGTTAAAAAAAATTCCATGATATAAAGTGGTTTTTTGGGGGTTTTTTTTTTGCAGTTTTTGGCCGGGGCTGGGTTTGAACCCACCATCTCCAGCATATGGGGCCGGTGTCCTACTCCTTTGAGCCACAGGTGACGCCCTAAAGTGGTAGTTTTCTGCATTATTTTCATGATGAATAGCTTGGTCTTGACCATCATGAGGGCCATGTCAGAAATATCAGTAACAGGTGTGGACCAGCTTTTCAGGGAGGTCACTGCTCTGTCACCAAGCCCAACATAAACAGTGAATGTGTGTGACTAAGCTCTTGGGACCAAAATCTGTTCAAGTCTTGCTTCTAGAAAACAAGGTTTTAGCTCTCTTTCCCATATCTATGTCACTTATAAATTTGGTCGATTGCCTTTGAGATATCATTGATAGCAACAAGGTTTTGATCTAGAATTTATTCTACATCTGCAGGGAACAGAAGAAAGCTCTATGCTAAGACATTAAAGACCTCCCTTCAGACGGACACAGCCACTAGTCCGTGCCCTTTGGGTGCCACTGTCCACCTTACTAAACTATCAGCCATGTCAAGTGTTTGTGGGAAAGACAGCGAAATACACAAAATCTTTTCCAAGGACAATAAATAAACACTAGCGTTTCTGGCATTTCCCTCAACATCCCCCTCCCCTCCGCCCCGAGACAACTTATTAAGAACAGAAAATGTTTCTTTGGCATGGACTCAAATGGCTACAATTGACTAAGCAGTGATTGTACTATAGGCATGATTCCTGATGCATTTTAACATCACATTTACTTCCCCTGACAACGGCACCAGGATGGTTGAGATGAACAAATGGAACTCAGGGAGGCAAAATAACTTGCCCACCGTCATAACTATAAAGTGCAGAAGAAAAATGATTTCAGTTCTGATGCCATCCACTGTTATGTTGCCAAACGAAGAACTTAGTAATAGCCAACAAGGATAATAAAAATACTGGCAAAACAGAGAATTTATATTCAGCCTCTGTTTTCAGAAGTACATTGTTTGTATGACTTTTGAGGTACCATATTTAAATTGGGGGCATCATATTTTAACAGGGACTTTAACCAAATAAACTACATCTCGAAAGGAAGTGACCAGGATAGAGTTCTAGAGACACGTCACAGAAAGATGTTTCAGGCTATTCTGCCATTTATAACATATTAGGAAGTAAGGATTGAAGGGATAAAAATGGGAAAACTTTGGAAATAAATAAATTCTACTTGGGAATGACCTGAGCTGGAGAGGTTAAATGATGTTTGTTTTTTCATGTAACTATATAAATTTAGACTACCACAGACAATAATCTGGCTCTGTATAAACATCTTCTATGGGAGACGAGGAAAAAGAATTTCCTATTTATGCCAATTTTGAGCAATATCATTTGCCAAATTGGCACTTCAAAAATTGTAGAAAATATGCACAACTTTGCTACTGAAAATGTCTGCTAATATGTATGTTTTGTAAAAAATGGAGACTTTCACTCCCTCATTTATTTTAAGATGCATATGCAAATAAAAGTGACCTTTCTGAACAGCCCGGATAATCTTCTGAATCAATACAGGGAGAATTAATCATTTGTTTTCCCTCCTTGCATGTTTCCTTGTCATGGACTCAAATGGCTACAATTTACTAAGCAGTGATATTCATTACTCTCTGCTGTCTTTGCAGTTGAATTGCCTTTTGCTTTGCTTTATTTTCATTTTGATTCTGCTATTAGCTACCTGTGTTACCAGTGAACCACTTCCCTGGGAGCTATGTCTTTTGAAACTCATAAATTCTGAGAAAAAAGTCGGTACTAGTGGTGAAGAGGGATGACAGATGGGCTAGGTACAAGGGTGACCTCTCCTGCCCACGGGCTCCCACACTGGGTCTTCAAAATGCAACTTCAGTCCTTTGTTCTTGTAATTGAAAGAAAGGGGACAAGATGCGGAAATCAAAGACGACTTTATAAGCCTTCGTGCCTTTTCTCACTGTTAATGTCAGGCTGTGGCCTTAACTCTCAGGGAGACCTGAAAGTAAGAACAGGGCGTAGTGAGGCAGAGGAGTGTGACTTCTGTCATTGTCTCATCCAATGGTTATTGTCATAAATAGCAGGTATGATGAACTCAGCAGCTTCAGGTTCAGTAAAGAACTATCACTACTTGGGCAGTGCCTGTGACTCAAAGGAGTAGGGCGCTGGCTCCATACCAGAGATGGTGAGTTCAAACCCAGCCCCAGCCAAAAACTACAAAAAACAAAAAAAAACAAAAACAAACTATCACTACACATGGGCTTGAGCTATAGATAAAAAGCGTCAATGACAGTCCATCTCTGCGCTGTTTTTCCAACTGCCCATAGGAAATCAGAGCTACATTCTCTCCTCCTGACATTCTCTGTTTCCGTTGACAGGGTGGTGCTTCTCCCACTTGATCCAGCTCCAGATGCTGCAAACAATGTCAGCTGTTCCCTGTGGCTTGGTCCTCACAGCCCATCAGTCATGGTGGAGCACCTCTGCCGGGCCCCTTCCATCATGCCCTCCTTCCAGTTCTCACAGTCATCATCTGTATGACTCAGAGGTCTCCAGAGGAACAAAACCATATATAGACGCAATTGACCTTGAACAATGCAGGAGTTAAGTGTGCTGACATCCTGCAGTAACAATCCCAAGTATAACTTTTGACTCCTGCAAAACCTCCCAATAGCCCATCTGTTGACTGGAAGCCCTGCTGAGAACATCAACAGTCACTGAGCACATATTGTGTATGTTATATGTACAATATACTGTATTTTGGCAATGAAGTAGAGAAAAAGAAAGTGTTATTAAGAAAATCATAAGGCAGAGAAGATATATTTGCAATTTGTTAAGTGAAGTGGATCATCCTAAAGGTCTTCATCCTTGTCTTCACGTTGGGTGGGCCAAGAAGAAAGAGAACGGGTTTGTCTCGCTGGCTCAGGAGTGGCTGAGGGAGAAGAGGTGGAGGAGGTGAGAGGGGAGGCAGGAGAGGCAGGGACATTTGGTGGGTGTAACTTATGTAGAAAATAATCTGCATGTAAGTGGAACCTCCCAGTTCAAACCTGTGTTGTTCAAGGATCAGCTGTGTGTATATATATATATATACACACACACACACATATATATGTACACACACACATATATATATAGAGAGAGTGCCAAAAAAATAGTGTACACATTTTAAGAAAGGAAAAATTGTACCAAAATTGTAATATGCAAGACATGTTTGACTTCTGCAATTGTAAGAGATATAAGATATAATATACAAGATAACAAATGTTAGCAGTATATATTATTACAATTTGAATAGAGTTTTTACCTTTCTTAAAATGTGTATACACTTTTTGGCGCCCCCATATATATACATATATACATTTATACATATATAATATATGTATATGTGTGTGTGCGTGTGTATATATATATATATAGAGAGAGAGAGAGAGAGAGAGATTTAGTTTGAGAAATTAGTTCACACAGTTGTGAGGTTGTGGGGCCTGGGAAGTCCAGCATCTACAGGGCAGGGCTGGCAGGATGAAAACTTAAGCAGAGTTTCTATGTTGAGTCTTGAAAGAATTCCTTCTTCATCAGAAAACCCCACTCTTTGCTCTTAAGGTCTTCAACTGATTGGATGAAACCTGCCCCGGTTATGGAGGAGAATCTGTCTTACCAAAGTCTACTGATATAAATGTCAATCACGTCTAGAAAATACCTCCACAGCAACATCTAGACTCACATTTGACCAAACAGCTGGGCACCGTCATCTAGCCAGGTTGATGCACAAAGTTCACCTTCACGCCATCATAATTCATCCCTGTCACTTCCCTCTGCAATCGTGGCCGTGGGTTATCTGTCTCCCCTCTTTACTCACTCCTCACTTTCTCTAGATCTGTTCTAGTCTTGTCTGATTACAGACCTTCGGTGGAGTCCTTGGCCTGCAGGACTGGGGGTACATTCTGCTCTGGACACTCAACAGCCTTCTCATCCTTACTCTTGTCTTCCCAAGGTTTATGGTTCAATGTCCTTCAACTGGGACATTTTGCTTCTGTAAGAAATTGCTGACCAACCTTCCAACAAGCCACATGTGTTCCCAAATTTGTGGTTTTGCTTGCTCTGTTCTATTTAAGACACCTTTCCTTCTTCAGCTCACTTACGCAGGTGAACTCACCCAGCTCATGCATCATTTAAGACTCAGCTCAAATTCCATCTTCTCACTGTGATGCCCCACTCTTTAGTCTGCAGGGATTTTTCTCTTCCCAAGTCTTATTGAGAACTTTTTAAGAACTTATGTTTATTGCTATTACCACTCATTTAGCACCAGCACCCAGGACTTCACACTCAGATGCCTTTATCCTCTGCTACCACCATCTTGAAATTCTTGGAATTTTTTTTAACAAGAGGCCCCTCACCTTTTCATTTTGCATTGGGCTCCCCAAATTTTGTTGCCGGTTTTTTGCTGGGCACCTACCTGTGTGGACACGTTCACTTTAAAGAAGGCTTGAAGATTTTGTTTTTCAAACTGGACTGTAAACTTTTTGCAGACTTTTGTCCTTTTATTCAAACCCTTTATCACGATTAGTGCAATTTATAATAAATATGCAAGAAATATCTTTTGATTCTCACAAATCTTTTTTTTTTTTTTTTTTTGCAGTTTTTGGCCGGGGCTGGGCTTGAACCCACCACCTCCGGCATATGGGGTCGGCGCCCTACTCCTTTGAGCCATAGGTGCTGCCTTATCACAAATCTTTGATAAATCTAAATATTTATCACATGAAACTAACTCCTGGCTTGCCACTTAATTGTCCAGTTGTTTCGTGGCTAAGTAGGCAAAAATCCCGTAATTCCTAGCTTTGAAATCACATATTTTTCTTTAAGGCAGGATATTGTGAAAAGAGCATTAACCCCAGAGTTCAGAAACCCAATAGTCCTGATGTGTTATGGGGACAGGATCTGGCATCTCTTACCCCACATCCCTGTCCTCACTTCTTCCTCAATGTTTGCATTGGCTCAGATCAACATTTGTGGGAAAAAGTACCCTTCAAGGAACACTTGATCCATAAAATTAACCATGAAAAGTATTTTGTGGTTAACCAGGTTTGAGGAATGCTGCATATTCTCCATGCTCTGAAAGATTCACAAAGCACATTAGCATATTAAATCCTCTGAGAAGTCCCAGGCTGAAAAAAATCCATGTAAATTAAACTTCAGGGTGACTCAATCTTAGGCAACTGTAATGATCCCTTTTTCAAGGAATGACCAGGACAATCTCACTGAAAGAGCATTTCATAAAACATGCTTTGATAAACATTACGCTGATAATTTTCTGATGTAATTTATAGTTCCGAGATTAAAGCTTCAGTGATTCCAGATAACAAGCAGATTCTGGGTTAGCTGGCCAGTTTGTTCTCCCCACTCCGGTTGCAAGAGAAGGTCTGGGCAGGTTGCTAAGCTGCTGTGCTGTCCCTGCCAGCATTTGATCCAAGCATCATATCACCACCGTGTTCATGCACCCCAGGACCTGGCCTGTTTCCATGTATACCTTTTAGTGCTTTTCATAATAAAAATAGACTAAGATTAAAATACATGTTAGTGGAATTTAAATAGGCCTATTCTTGTTTGTTGTAATTATATTAAAATACACGTTTAAAAAATCTCTCCTTTCTGGAGTTCCCACATTCTTACCACCAATGAACCTATTGAATCCCATTTTCAACTCCAGGCTAATTGTTTGTTGTTCATTTAAGAGGATTTGTTCAAAAAGTTATTAAATGTAACTTTTTCTGAAGACAAGATTTTCATGTTTTCTTTCCCAGCTTCTCCTATTTCAGCTTCTCGCCTCCAGAGCCCTGTGATTTGAAGACTGCTGTGCCCTTTCTTTCAGCTTCGCACACTGGTTGGTCTTTTGTTTGCTTTGTTAGTGCTGTATTTTTCCTTTCCTCCGTGGTGTTTTTAGGAGCTTTCAGGATTCACAAATCCAGACTCCCGCATGTCAAGTTCATGGGGGGGTGCTCCATTCCTGCCCACCGGACTCCCTGCCGCTGAGAATTCTAGGGAAGCATTGGATCCAAGGTGAGAAATAGACAAGCAAGCCTTGTTTTAGTGTGCTGGGCTTTCCTAAGCTTCACAAACCCTGAGCTTTTTACAAATTGAAAGTTTGTAGCAACCCTGCGTCAAGCAAGTCTACTGGCGCCATTTTTCCAAGAGTCTGTGCTCAGCTTGTGTCTTTGAGACACGTGGTGCTAATCCTCACAATATTTCAAACATTTCCATTATTATTATATTTGTTATGGTGTCTGTGATCAGTGATCTGTGAGGTTACTATCATAATTGAGGTGCTTACTGTTGGGGCTCTGGGGGTTCCCCCAAGCCCAGTTGACCTGTTTAACTACTCGGCTGAGCTAGAAGGTTCAACTGAGGCATGGGGCATGGCAGTAATCAAACATAAAAGTGAATGGAAACTGGAAATAAAACTGGAGCAGCCCAGGCAGTGTGGCTAGAAAGCCAAAGTAACCTACACAAGTTTTAGGGCAACAAAGAGAAACTTTCTTTAGGAAGGACAAAGAGAAAGTTTAGAGCACTGCAAGAGAGTTTGAAGTGGGTCCCTCTCATGGAGGAGAGAGGGTGAGAGAGATGGAGGCACAGAGGCCCATGCAGGGGTATAAATACTTACTCTGATTGAAATGGGTTGTAAGTCTTTCACTGGCCTCTCTGTGCCTCCAGTCAGCATGGCCCTTTCCTATTGGTCGTTGTGGTCTCTTTTGATTGCTCATTGGTTACCCAGGTTAATTCATTCATACCCTTGTTCTAATGGGCCTGCCAGACTTGGTGGTTCAGCAGGACAGGGTTTCCTCCCACCCCCCTTCAGCTCCTTTCTTAGTGTCCCTTCTTATTTACCAAGTGCACTGATGTAAGACTGCAAACTTAGTGCATAAATGTGTGTGTTCTGCCTGCTCCATCAGCTCCCTATTTCCCCCATCCCTTAAGCCTCCTTATTCCATGAGATACACTATATTAAAATCAGGCCAAATAGTAACCCTAAAATGTCCCCTAAATGTTCAAGTGAAAGGAAGAGTTGCTTACCTCTCGCTTTAAATCAAAAGCTAGAAATGAGAAAGCTCACTGGGGAAGGCATGTTGAAGGCCGAAACAGGCCTAAAGCTAGGTCTCTTGCATCAAATGGTCAGCTAAGATCTGAATGCAAAGAAAAGTTCTTGAAGGAAGTTAAAAGAGCTACTCCCATGAACACACGAATGATAAGAGAGCAAAACAAATTTATTGCTGATATGGAGAAACTTGAGTTGTCTGGATAAAAGATCAGACCAGCCACAAACTCCCTTAAGCCAACACCTAATCTATAGCAGGACCCTAACTCTCTTCAGTCCTGTGAGGGCTGAGACAGGTGAGGAAGCTGCAGAAGAAAAGTTGGAAATAGCAGAGGTGGTTCATGAGGTTTAAGGAAAGAATCTGTCTCCATAACTTCAAAGAACAAAGATTAAGTAGCAAGTTATCCAGAGAATCTAGCTAAGATTACTGATGAAAGTGGCTACACCAAACAATAAACTTTCAGGGTAGGTGAAACAGTTTTATACCAGAAAATGCCATCTAGGATTTTTATAGCTATAGAGGAGAAGTCAATTCCTGGCTCCAAAGCTTCGAAGGCTGGCTGACTCTCTTATTAGGGAGAGGCAATGCAGCTGGTGACTTTAAGTTGAAGCCAAAGCTCATTTACCATCCTAGGGCCTGTGCTCTATAAATAGGACAATGCTTGGATGACAGCATATCTGTTTATATATAACATAGTTTACTGAATATTTTAAGCTCACTGTTGAGACCTACTGAGTTTACAGAAGAAACAACCCTTTCAAACTATTATTGCTTCTTGACAATGCATCTGGTCACCCAAGAGCTCTGATAGAGCTGTACAAGGAGATGTTTTCACACCTGCAAATGCAATATCCATTTTCTAGCCCATGAATCAAGGGTTACTTTTGACTTTTTGGTTTTATTATTTAAGAAATACTTTTCATAAGGCTATGTAGCTGCCACAGATAGTGACTCCTCTGATGGATCTGGGCAAAGTAAACTGAAAAGCTTCCAGGAAGGATTCACAATTCTAGATGCCATTAAGAACATCTGTGATGCATGGGAGGAGGTTAAAACATCATGAATAGGCGTTTGGAAGAAGTTGATTCCAACCCTCATGTATGACTTTAAGGAGTTCAAGACTTTAGTGGTGGAAATAACTGTAGACAGGTGAAAACTGCAAGAGAACTAGAATTAGAAGTGGAACGTGAAGGTTGGACTGAACTGCTACAATCTCATGATCAGACTTCAAATGGATGAACAAAGGAATTGGTTTCTTGAGATGGGATCTACTCCTAATAAAGATTCTGTGAAAGTTGTTGAAGTGACCACAGTGGTTTTAAGCTATTACACAAACATAGTTGATAAAGCAGTGGTAGGATTTGAGAGAACTGACTTCAATTTCGAAAGTTCTACTGTGAGTAAAATGCGATCACACAGCATTTCAAGCTACAGAGAAATCTTTTCATGAAAGGAAGAGTCAATCAATGTAGCAAACTTCATTGTCTTCTGATTTTAAGAAATTGCCACAGCTACCCCAGCCTTCAGCAAGCACCACCCTGATCAGTCAGCAGTTATCATCCTGAAGGCAGGACTGTCCAACAGCAAAAGGTTACAACTCGAGGAAGGCTCAGATGATTGCTACCATTTTTTTTTTTTTTTGCAAAGGTATTTTTAGAATCAAAGTATGTACAATTTTTTTTGTTGTTGTTGTAGTTGCAGTTGTCATTGTTGTTTTAGCTGGCCCGAGTCAAGTTCGAACCCACCAGCCTCAGTGTATGTGGCCGGTGCCCTACTCACTGAGCTACAGGAGCCACCCCAAAGTACGTACGATTTTATGGACACAATCCTACTACACACTTAACAGACTCCAGTATAGTATAAACATAACTTTTATATACACCAGGAAGCCAAAAAGTCTGTGGTATTTGCCTTATTGTGATATCAGCTTTATTGCAGCAGCCTGGAACTGGGTCCCCCATAAATCCAAGTTATACCTATAGAAACAAGAATCACTGACTTCCTAATGTTTGAAATTCAATTCAGGGATTAAGTGAGTTTGCAGAACTAAAGTATTGAGCAAGAGGAGTTGGCATTCTGTGGCCACCACGTCTTTATGGGTTTGCAGCTGGAAATGTGAATGAGTCAAGAGTTTGTTGATGAATTATGTCAGTTTTTCTTAAAGAAAAAGACAAGAGAGAGAGAAAAGAATCTATAACTTAGTTATCACAGAAAGATGAAAGAAAATTATTTTTCCTCAGCATATTTTATTTTTAAAAATTAGTGAAATAAGAGTAAGGGGTTGGAGCTAGATGACTTGGGTTTACATTCTAGCTTTGCCACTTCCTGGAAGGTGACCTTGGGCAAGTTACTCATCTGTGCCTTAGAGGATTCCTTTGTAAGGTAAAGTTAGAAGAATAATACTTCCAAGAAAGAGTTACTGTGAAAATTGAATGAGTTCCTACTCTTCACCTGGTCAGAAGACTGCTTAGCATAGAGAAAGCCCCTAATACACTGAAGCTGTTATTATCAGTTTCATTATTTTTCCTACCTACCACAGATGGAAGGCAATGATTGATAGAAATAATCACCGATTTCATTGGAAAAACTTCACAAAATATAAAGTTGGTGACATAGGTTGAGTTTGACATTTGGAATGTGTATTATAATTCTTTTTGCAATTGTTAGCATCACACCCAACTTTGCTGAAATTAAAATCTGCTCTAATGCACGGGCCCTGCTGAGCAATGTTTTATGTCACACAGAGGCAGAGCAGGAAAAAATCCCATGAAGTCGAGCACAGTTGAAAGGAACACTTAGTTAAGATCAATGATGAAGTATAATAATATGATCCCAAATTCTGAGAACTATAGGAAAAAGTCTGGGCCGGGGAGGAGACAGCATCTACACACAGGTGTGGAGAAGAGGAGGAGGGGAAGGGGTGGGTGTTGATGAAAAGTTAGTCCTGAGCAGGTGGCAGTCGACATACAGATGCAGGGAAGTGAAAGGGCTGTTCAGTGTTCATTTACAAAAGTTTAATACCCTGCCTTCTCCCCAGTTTATATCTCCCCTCCACCCCCATAAAAAGTAAGATCTTTTCCAAAAGGAAAATAGGAAAGCTTGCTAAGAGAACAAGAATGAGACTTATGAGGAAATAGCAACTTTGGGTTGATTTGCATTGCAGTCCCAAATTGCTAGGGATGAAATGAAAGGCACAGACCCGGCCCACTTATCTGTCAGTGTAAAGAATAGGAGAATCATCTCCAAATGCTTAAGTCTTACACAGGTTAGAGCACATTTTGTAGTTTTGTAGGAGAGAAGAGCAGCAACAGGATCTGTTTGTTTTTATTTTTCCCATATTGTCTTTTTTTATTAGGAAGTTAGAGAGAACATCTACCCTTAGATGACAATGATAAATGAAAAAAATATATATACATATATACACATAAAGTGATTATCACAGTGTCTGGTATGTAAATCATAGCTTATTGATAAAGATTTCTTCCTTCTACTTTGTACCAATTCCTTGACCCCAGGTATTTTAACCTACTATTAGATTTTTTAACCTACAGAAGAATGCAGATTTCTACAAAAGCAGTCCATATTGGAAGTCCCTGATGACTTAAACATTTCCTATCAATGCACACATTTTACTCAAGCCTTCTGTCTTTTCTCCACCAATCTAAGGTTACTCTTCCCCAAGGACGGTTTTCATTGATTAACTGGTGAGTATGACTATGTACCCACCCTTTCTTTAAGAGAATGCTTGGGGTGGCCAAGCACGTTTTCTTGGTCTTCCTATTTACAAATTTATGGCAAATCATAAAATATGCTTATTTTTTAATTCTTATAATACACTTACTTAATACTTAAGGAATATTAGGTTTTTATTTATTTATTTATTTATTTATTTTTCAGACAGAGCCTTAAGCTGTCACCCTGGGTAGAGTGCTGTCGCATCACAGCTCACAGCAACCTCCAACTCCTGGGCTCAAGCGATTCTCCTACCTCTGCCTCCCAAGTAGCTGGGACTACAGGCGCCCGCCACAACACCAGGCTATTTTTTGGTTGCAGCTGTCATTGTTGTTTAGCGGGCCTGGGCTGGATTCAAGTGTATGTGGCTGACGCCTTAGCTGTTTGAGCCACAGGCGCTGAGCTGGAATATTAGGTTTGTAAAAGTAAAACTTTGTTGATGTATTTGAGCATAAGGAGAGAAACCTAAAAACATCCACTCTGTTTATTCTTCTTCTTCTTTTTTTTTTTTTATAATATCCTTTGATAAAAGTTGACACTCTGTTTATTCTTTTAGTGCGTGGCTCGAAAGCTGAGCACAAACCAGCCACTTAACTAGACAGAACTGCAACCATCTCCATGCTGTACCAGAGCCAAGAGGTTTCAATCCTCCAGTTCGTGTGGAGAATGAGGTTCAATGAATCACAAGGAGCTGACTGGCTGGGAAACAGAGGAATGGATCCCAGAGCTTTCCCACTGCTCCCTCTGACTCACAGACAACGCTGGCCTTCTCTATAGGTTGCATAAGCAAGGAAAGATCAGAAGATGGTTTTGCGTCTTCATGTGAATCATAGGAAACAACCTGTAGCCTATGCTTACTCTGAATTTACCATGTTTAGAGTGGGTAAAATGTTACATTTCACATTGATGATCCACCCAAAAAATAAGACCTGGATGATTAGGTAGGTAAAAAATGATCATTTGAAAGATCAACCTACTTTCCTACAAAATAAGCAAGAGCAAAATGTGAACTCAAAGGAATAGTCTTTAAGTAGAGAAAACAGCATTTGAATCTATGTAGTGCGTCTGTCTAGGAAGGGGAATAGCAAGAAATGAAGGAAATAAGGATAACTTGGTTCAAAATTTGGGAAAAATTGTCACTAAACCTCAATCATTCCAACTTCATTCAGATGGAATTCATAAAACTTTAGACCCAATCAATTAATGCTGGTAAAAAAGGAAATAAAATTTTGTGGTGGAAAGTGTATGGTCTTAAAAACAAAACCAAACCTATTGCTCAAGTTAAAAAACATTTAGCAGAATGTACATATAATCAATATTGTTACAGCGCTAACTTTATTTATTCACTATGAGATCTGGCTGAAAATTACTAGGTAGAAGATATCAATTGATTAGTTCTTCATGAGAACAATAAAGAGCAAAAGATCAACTGCCCTGTTTCTGTCAGTTAGGCTGGCTTCTCCTAAATACTTTCATGAGACTATACACTATTTTTTGCCTTAATTCTTGTTTGTGAAGTAAGCCAAAGTTATTATGGTAAAAAATTTTAATATCTGTGTTTGAAGGGCCATGAGACTGAGATATACAGTGTTAAAATTTTTATTTTTCATGTAAAATTAATACTAGAAGAGCAAACTTTAAAGATTTAACACTGAAACCCAATTCTGGGCTCACGTCTACTCATCTGTCACAGAGAGGCAATAACAGTATTTTCCTCAGAGGACTACGGTGAAGGATGAAATAAATAATTCATTTAAATGGCTTAGAATAGTACCTGGTATTTAATACATGCTAGTAATTGCTACCATTATTTAATAGTAAGTAATTGCTATCATTATTATTTTGTTTAGAATCATTTTTTAATCTGTAGATAGTACGTTCTGATTTCCTGAGCAAATATGGAATAAACAATGTTTTCGCAAATGTTGAGGGTATCTTTATCCTCGAGGAATCACGGGATTTTCTTTCAGTGGTTCCCCTTCTTTGCTGGGGAGAGAGACTTGTCTTATTAGAAACGAAAAGTGCTTGACCTTTGACAATGAATTATACTTTGACTAGCCTTTATATGTCAAACTAGAAAAAAAAATACCTTGAGTAAGTTCTTTTGCTGTACCCATCTATGCAGCGGAGCGGGAAACAACTGGGCTTTTAGAATTTAGTTTACCCTTTGTAATTGTTTCTTCTACCTTGAGCACTTTTACCTACCTTACCATAAATGAGGAAAAGTAGATGAAGTAAGTTGTGCCTGGAAGGCAGCAGTTTGAAAAGGAAAAAAAAAACAGGGGAAATCGGAAGGCAAATGGTTAAAGGCGCAATGCTACCTTTATAGAGATGATGCTACTTTTTTGCAGATTTTATACAATGTGGTGGTGTCTTTCTCTACGGGGTTATAGTACATGTCTCTGCACATCAATTTCTCTACCATGAGATATAAATGGAAATACAATGTAACTCACTTGGATAGGAACCATTTGAGTTATTTCTTTCATAAATCTTAAGATGGAGATGCTATCATTTCTCTCTTTGCAAATGAGTCTTTCTATATTTTAAAAATACATTTAGACAGCTTTAATTTTCATATATGTATTGATGCCAGAGGCAATCCACAGTTTACAAGACCTCAGCTAGAGGGGAATGTTCATGAGCTCTGCAGCAAACACAACTGACTGCCATCTTCTTAAACGCCCGGTGACCAGTGACTTCCTGTCACTGGTTGACCAACAGAAAGATGGTGATTTTGTAATCCTCTGTGGATTGCCTCTGGCATCAATAAATATATGAAAATTAAAACTAAATGCATTTTTAAGATATAGAAAGTTAATCATTTGCAAAGAGAGAAATGATAGCATCTCCATCTTAAGATTTATTAAAGAAATAACTCTAACAGTTCCTATCCTAAAACACACTATCCTGCACTGAATATGTATGTTTTCCTTTGCCTTGTAAAGTATATGACATCACCCTGAAAATCATGATGCTTACAAATTTTTTAGAGCACCATATGAATTACAAAAACATTGAAGTTTTGTTGCAATGTTTTCATTATTTTTTGTGTTGTTTTTTCAGATGATTCCAAAAATGAAAGGTTTATCACGCCACAATAAATGAACGTGAACCTCTGAGAAATACATAATTAAAAATAATAAATGCAGAGGGACTTTACCTAACAATTGCAATCAGTGTAACTGGCTTATTGTACCCTCAATGAATCCCCAACAATAAAAAAAAAAAAAAAAAAAAAAAAAGAAGCCAGACACCAAACAGTGCTCACAGTATGATAAAAAAAAAAAAAAAAAATAATAATAAATGCAGTGGAAGGGAAGTGGCTGGGTGTTATATGAAGGTTTAATGCCGACAGAATCCGAGCTTAGATAATGTGGAATGATTACCTGTCCCAGGGACTGCCAGTCCAAACCGGCACTGCCGATGTACACGTGCTGTTTGTCCACAATCCAGAAGGAAGACTGCAGCCGGCCCTTGTTGTAGGCGGTCATGTTCATGTACGTCACCTCAGCTCCTGGGAATTCAAGGAGATCCCGGTCAGCCTCTGCCACTTATCACAACTGAGATTTAGAGAAGCCAAGTATTTACATTTGTTTGGTGCAGAAAAAGCTTTCCAAGGTGCTACTTTGCCCCACCCCCACCCCCCAAAAGAATACAAGAAAAAGAAAGACTTCTATGTTTAGGTGAGGAAGCCTCTGTACCTATTGACAAGACCAAGGCTTCTCAAGTCAGACAGATCTGTGTCAAAATCCTGGCTCTCTCACTCGCCATCTGGGCAGTGAGGTGGGTGCACCAAGCTCTTTTTCTTTTGAAATAATTTTAATACAATTTTGCAATTAATAAAAAGATCAGCCTTCTTTAGTCTTACAGCTTCCCTCGACAAGAACTTGGCCTTCTTATGCTTTCTGTACGTGATTTATCCTTTTACCCTTCCACTCGCTTTCACTTCTGAATTCCCCAGTATTACATTTGGATTTGGTCTGTTCTCGGCTTTTTTTGATAGTCTTCATTTCAGCAATGATTATTCAAGCTTTACTAAAATGCAACCTTGAGTAGTTAACTAGGTCACACAGACTATTGTTATTACCAAAAACACTTCCAAGAGCTGAATTGGACCAATTGTTTTAAGCTTCACATGGCAGGATCCACCGACAAGCCTTTATGTATTGCTGCCTCAAATGCAATTACAGCCTCTCTAAAGGAGCATACAATCCCTTCCCTGCAAGGCCATTTAAATACATTCCTCCTAAAGATTCATTTTCTTCAAAAGAACAAACCTGTATGCGTATATTTAATAAACGAAGCTAGTCTGTCTTCAGATAGTCATTATTAAGGGAGATAATACAGTCTAGAGACATATTCGCTGTCAGAGGAATATATAATATCGTGTGCAGAAAGATATATTTTGGGATATGAGGGGGAGTGAGTAACACCATGATCTTAACCCCGATTTCTTAGGAAAATATGAACCATGAATATAGCCTCCTGGCCCTAGGAGGATAAAAAGACAGCAGGTTATGGGGTTCAGAGAGGCCCTGAGGGGAAGGGAGCCCAGGCAGACTGTCTCTGAGGGTGCAGCAGTTTCTTTGTCCTAGAAGGCGGGTACGTGCTCCTCAGCCTCCAGCGCTCCTGGAATAGCAACATCTGGGTAGGAGTTACAGACCCCTGAGGACCCCCAGGTACTGCAGAATCTGAGTGTCCAAAGTGGGCAGTGACCACGGCAATGACAGGAGAGTTGGTGGGCGCGGGTGGTGGGCAGCAGACCAGCCAGTGTCAGGGCCCCCAGGCGGGTGACACCTGCCTGGCTGTTTGCTCTGGTTCCAAGGGCGGTGAGAGCAAAGGCTCCCACACCGGGTGACTTCAAACGTGAAGATTTAAATGTCTCTCAGTTTTGGAGTTAGAAGTCCAAAGCGGAGGGGTCAACAGGGTCGCACTTCCTCTGAGACCCATAGGGGAGTCTGTCCTGCCCTTCCCGTGGTGGCCACCGCGTCCAGCGTCCCTGCCCTGCAGCGACAGTCTCTGCCCCCGCTGTCCCGTGGCATCCCCTCCCCCCCAATGTCTTTGCCTTCCTATAGGGGCTCTACTCATGTGGGATAAATGGACACCCCATGAGGGCCACGTCTTAACTAATCACATCTGCAACAACCCTATCTCCAAAAAAGGTGACGCTCCGCAGTACCGGGGGTCACGTCTTCTAAAATTCAGCGCATAACAGAGACCTGGGTCACTCTAACCCGCCGTGCTTTTCGGCAATACACTGGCCAGGACGGAGGGAAGCCTCTTCTCTTGTTTCTGGGAGGAAGAGAATGAAAGAGACTTTGGCTTTTGTCGCAGATTCCACATCAGAATGAAGATGACTTTGGTGTTTGTCTCAGGTTCCAACAGGCCTTCCTTCAGAAGCCACTTGAACCCTCTGCGACCCTGGCTAGCCTGCCCTGGGCAGAGCTCCCTTGCGTCAGGCCGTTTGGGGTTCTTGGGGGTCCCACCTGCTCTCCCCAGGTCCTCTGCGGCCCCAGCCCAGGGCGAGGCAGCGCTGAGCCTCCCCTTTGGACCCCCACATCCCACACTGCGTGGACACCACCCTGAGGGTACCAGTTACTTTACTTCGCAATTTAAAAGGTTGATTTCAGAGACCTCAGGTCTTAGGGTAACACTCGAGCCAGAGCCTCTGTAGCTACTTATCCATGTCTAAAATGATGATGATGATTTTGGTTGTATTTTTTTTTTTTTTTTTCCTGAGCCAGGGTCTCATTGTGTTGCCCAGGCTGGAGTCCATTGGCATCATTGTTGCTCACTGAAACCTCCCACAGCTACACTCAAGCATCCTCCTGCCTTAGCCTTCTGAGTAGCTGAGACTACAGGCATATATGACCCTGCCAGCTAAATTTTTAGTTTTTTGTGGAGTTAAGGTCTTGCTATGTTGTCCAGGCTGGTCTTGAACTCATGGCATTAAGCAATCCTCCCACCTTGGCCTCCAAATCCAGTGCTAGGATTATAGGCATGAGCCACTATGCGTAACCTTAAAATGATTATTTTATAAAGGAACACATTCTTTTGGCAAGCCCTGTTTGAATATCCAGTATACACCAGATGCTGTGCCATGTTGAGGATAAAAGACTTAAAAGTGATTGATTGAAAGTCAAGCATGCTAAAATATTGTCTTGGTTTATTTTGGCTATGAAATACCATAAACCAAGTAGGTTATAAGCAACTGAAATTTATTTCCCACAGTTCTGGGGGCTGGGAAGTTCCAGATCAAGGCATTGGCATGTTTTGTGTTGGCGAAGGTCCACTTTCTGGGTCACAGATGGTAACTTCTCACTGTGTCTTCACATGGTAGAAAGGATGAGGGATCTCTCTTAGGTCTCCTTTTATAAGGAACTAATTCTCTCTGCCGCCCTCATCACCCACTCATCTGCCAAAGGCCTCACCTCCTAATACTGTCATCCTGGCGGTTAGATCTTAACACATGAATTTAGGCAGGGAACACAAACACACAGACCATAACAGTGTAACCTTGAAAATGACCAAGATCTGCTCTATTGCTGCTGTTCAGACAGCCCGGCCACCGCGGATCTGAGTCCAGAAAGGGGAGTCCTCTAGTTGCATCAGGGAATCCCAAGTGAAGGCCGAGAGCAGGAAGGACAGTGGATGGGGTCACAGTTGTGCCCAGGGCCAGAGCTGCCTGTACAAAAGCCAGGGGAACTGAATGTGGAGATCAAGCCATATGTAATAATAGTCATTCCCATTTGTAGAACACCTCTGTGGGCCTAGTGCCAAGATAGCCACATTGCCCCAATCTCACCAAGGATGCCTCATTCTCCCTACTTTAGTATGTAACAAACTATTGTACACGGTGTAAGAAAAATCCTCTGAAAAGTATGATGATACATCTAAAAAAAATATTCTTCTGCATGTGCTTTATGGAGTATCACTTCCCCATTACCAATTATCTATATGTTTGCTTTCCTCTCTAAATATCTGCTCTCCATCCATCTCTGAAGACATATGCTTTTGTCTTTATTAATACCAAGGTAGATGTACATTTAATTACATTGAACGTGCCTCTCAGCTTATTACAACTATATTTCAATATTTTACTTAAGAGAATTTATGTTTATATGCACTTTTAAAATATATTTGTTCATTGGTTATAGAAATTGTCCTTATCCTATTGTTACGTATTAGGAAGATATGATTAAAAGCCTATGTCTGCCTAGAAAACATATTTACTTACAACAATTCTTTAATGTAGTAGTATTATGTGCACAAACTAAATTTGAATTTATTTCATAGCGTTATGGTAGAATTTTAATTAGCAAAGATGGTCCTGTATAGTACATGCCTGAACATTTAGATAAAAGGGCAGAGTAACTTTCCTATTTTTGGTGCATTATATTTAAATCTCCATCTACTTAAAAAAATTACCTTGATTTTTATAGGAGAGGTGGCTTCCATTTTTCCTTTTCAGATAACTTTATTTTTTAAATATACTTACACTTATAGAGTGTCGTAATTTTTATAAACACTAATAGAAATATTTCTGATATTTTATGACTCAGAGAAACAGGGATCCTATATATTGAAAAGTTTTTATGTTAAAATGACAAGAGCTATGCATAAGAAATGATGTATTTGTAAATCACCAAATAAATCTTGGTGATTTACAAGAGCAGCTCGCCAGTACTCACGAGGCTGCTCAAGCTCAGTATATACACATAGCAGAGTATGGAAAACAGGCCACTTTTTGTTCTATTGGTCCTGCTGCTTTTGTTTTCCCCATAGGAATTATGGACCCACACAAAGCCTTTTCTACAATTCTCTGCTTATTATTCAGAACCAACAGACTGCTCTCTGCATTACCAAATAGCTAATATGTTCAAAACTAATTTTAGGTTAGTGACAGTTTTTAAAGCCAATACTATTGTAAAACTGCAGATTTTAAGAAAATTATTTTCTTTTTTTATCTAGGTACAATTTACATACAATATAATTCGCCTTTTTGAGCGTAAGATCATAGAGTTTTGAAAAAGTCATGCAACTTCTGCCATGATCAGGATATAAAACAATGCCATCGAACCCCTACCTTATCTCACGCCTCTTTTGTAGCTCCCCCTCTTCAAGCCTCAGCTCTTTACAACCACTGATCTGTTTTCTGTGCCTATGGTTTTGCTTTTGTAAGAATGCCATTCTATATCGAGTCATAGAGTAGGTAGCCCTTTGTCTCTTTCACGTGGCAGAATGCATCAGAGACTCGTTCGTGTTGTGTGGACCAGTAGTTTGGTTCATCATTATTGCTAGGTTTTCACTGTATAAATGTTCCACAGTTTGTTTATCCATTCTCCCATTAGAAGAAGCATTTGGTAGTTTCTAGCAATTGGTGACTACAAATAGAGCTGCTGCAAACATTCCTATGCACATTTTTATGAGAATGTAGGTTCCATTTTACTTGGGTGAATACCTAGGAGTGATATTGCTGGGTCATACAGTAAGTATATTTAACTTTATAAGAAACAGCCAAACTGTTTTTCTGAAGTCTCTGTACCATTTTGCATTTCCACCAGCAGTATCTGTTAGCCTAGGTTGCTCTGTATCCTTGCTAGTACCTGGTACAACATTTCTATGAAACAGTTCTTTTAAATATTACAGGCTGATGAGATTATAGCGTGTCTTTAAATCTGGCCTGATTCAAATAAATACATTTTTAATGTATTTGAATGCTTTGAAAGTATATTCAGTTTGATTAACCAATTTTAATTTTCACAGGATTTCTTTTTTAACAGGAAAAATATACTCTGTCATCTTTGTTGTGTGGAGAGTCCCGGTGCACACCATGGCAACATGGCACCTCTGGCCCACTAGCTAATGGTTGAACGCACACGGTGGTGATGAGTCCAGATGTCTGTAGAGTCCCATTTATAGCCTGACACTCTACTTGTTTAACTGATGATTAATAGGCCTTCTTAATACCTGGAGATAATGGTCTTCTTTGTTGTTTTTTTTATTTTTTCATTGTTCAAGATAGCCCAAAGCCGAGAAATGCTTTCTTACAGGGCTTTCTTTTTATTTATTTTTTAATTTTATTAAGTCATATACACATAGATCATGAATACATTTATGTATATTTGGGGTACAATGTGTTGTTTTTTTATACAATCTGATGTGGTTACGTCAAAACAATCAACATAGCTTTCGCTTCATTTACTTGATTGTTGTGTTAAGACATTTATGTTCTACACTTAACAGATTTGACTTGTACCCTTGCAATATGCTCCAAAAGTGATAAATCAAGCCTATGTACTTGCTTCTATTTATTGCTTTATAAAATACTTTCATATCTTGGAAGTCCTAATGTAATTTTAAACAATAACAAACAAAAAACTAAGGTTCAGAATTGGAAAAGTCTAAGCTACGAAGTTGTTGACTGATCATGTCAAGAATCAGGTCTTAATCAGTCATACTAACCAAAGTGAAGTGGTACAGATGATAATCCCCAGGTGTGACATTCTTCTCTGTAAGTCAGACATTAAAAATCAGGAAAATCCAAAATACTCACTACAAGTACTTTGAGCTTTAAGAGAGATGCTCTGCTGAGAGGGATTCTGTTTCTTTACATGTTTTTCTTATGATATTAACCAAAATATTATACTTTATTTTATGCACAGATAATGTCAGTAGAAAAAATGCTCCATTAAAATTTAGTAGAGAAAAGGAAAATGTTAACTAAAAGAGTACTTAATAAATAAAAAGTTCCACAGTGAATTAGAAGTTAACATTACTATCTTGGAGAACCGAGCTGACCATGCATACACACACATTTTAAAGACTCTCGGGAGACTTCCTGTAGCAAAACTTTCCAGCATTAAACTTGCTTATCGTAGATCTGTCCTATATCCTATGTGGTAGAGTTAGGAATGATTTTATCTGCAGCATTGATACTATTTTTCAGGGATATTGATGTTTTTGCCTTATAATCAGATTTTACAGTGTCTCCCTGGTCTTCACATGAGATGCAGCAGTGGGTATTATATGGGAGGGGCTGACGGTCACTGCCAACTTCCTGCAGTCAGATATGGGGGGACCATCCTTTGGTCTCTGCCTGCCACATGATTTTTAGGATGTGATTTTCCCCCTTAATTATCAACTTAAAAATCCCCAGCCTTGTATTTTGATCAGACTGAGAAACAGTGGCAGATACTTATTGGACAGGAGGAGTTAATTCATCATCTCAGGACACTCATTCCCATCTAAATTTGCTAGAGGATTACTCATTATCCTTTCCATTCTTAATCTTCTCCAGGCATGGGTTGTTAACTCTATATATTACCATGAAACTAACATTTTCAAAATAGAATTGATAGAGATTCTGAAGGGCTTCAGCACCAGCATCCTCACACCAGGCACTTAAGGAAGATACTCAATGGGAAATGAGAAACTTTAGGAGATGTAGGGTGGAAGAACTTAATTTTTAATTCCAGTGAAGATAAGAAAAGCTTAATTCTCCCTATGCTTAGATTTATATAATCCAGAGACATCTCCCATACATCTTAGCAGCTCTCCTTCTTTTTCTCGCTCACAAAGGGGGCACAAGTCTTCACAGAATATGTCTGTTAGTTGATATTACATGTAATTTACATGTCCTTGATTTCTTCCCTGCTAACACCTTCTTACAGACACCGACATGACACAGGATGGGATAGTCTAGGTACCATGTGGATCTATTTAGTATCTATTTGGCCTTAGCTGATTGGACCAAAGGTAGGCACCTGACCTTAGCTAACCAATCAAATTTCCCTTTAGGGGAATTGAATATTGAATCACAAAGAAGTTAACTGAAAGAAGCTGTGCTGGAGAGGCATATACACACGGAGGTTGCCATGACTGTCCAACCCCACATAAAAGAGAGATAAGAAAACCCAAGCTACAGAGAGAAAGAGAGAGAGGCAAGACAGAGTGAGAGAGGAGAGAGAGAGAGCTAAGAAGACAGATACACTCCTGAAAAAGAAACAAAGAATGAGAAAACGAAGCAGAGCCCACCACCATCCCATCCCCTCAGACGCATTCCACTTCTTTGAGTTCCTCTAAATGTTTTTTTCTTTCCTTCTAAATGTCTTAAAGTACTTAAAGTTATTTAAGCTGATTTCAGAAGGGTTCTCTTTCTTTACTAAGTTATTATTCTGGAATTAACCAGATAATATTGTACCTTATTTTGTGCATACATAATTTTAGAAGTCTGCAACCTTACGATGTGTATTTTTAATACTTGACTAAAAATATTTGGTTCCAGCCTAAATCCTTATGCAAAGTTTGCAAAGAGACAGTTGCATAAGTTGCATAATTAAATTATTCAAAAGTTGAAGATTTAAAATAAACATCTTGTCAAAATACTCATTATAATGGAAATAAGCTAGTACATTGTGGTTAAAAAGTAGAAAATAAAGTTTCACATTCCCCATGGAGCTCAGGATGAAAACCAAAGACATTTTATCTCCAAGTTCATTTCCAAAAAGTCAGTTGTTGAAAGCATATTATCAGTAGTTTTAATATGTTTTGCGACATAACATCTGTATATTCATAAAAACATACGTAATTTATAGTTGATTATAAAGCACAATAATAAAATAGACACTTGTGACATTTTGACTTTGCTAAAAACGAAAACCCAAATGTACTATGAAAGCCGTGTTTGTCAGTTATAATTGATTCAGTCCCCCAACCCACCCATCCTCATTTCTAGGGACATGTGGCAATATCTAGAGACAGTTTGGCTTGTCACAACTGTTGGAGGGATGCTATTAGCACTCAGTGGGTAGAGGCCAGGGGTGCTGCTAAGCACCCTACAATGCATAGGATAGCCCCCCAAAAAAGGAGTGATCTAGCCCGAGATGTTGACAGTCTTGAGGATGAGGAACCCTGCATTAAGGCTGTTTGTGTTTCCACCTGATCCCCCATCTCGACTGCTTTCTTAGGATGCAACCACTATCTAAATTTAGTATTAACATTTCTTGTTTCTAAAATATATTTTATCACATGTGTATGTGTCCCTAATAATATAAAAAATGACTTCATCGCTACCTTGTAAAAAGATTAACAATGAGCCCCCTCCAGTATCTATCAAAGATAAACACATCAGTATTAATAATTATAGATTTCTGGAAAGGCTTTCAGATGTTTCTTTCTTTTTTTGAGACAGAGTCTCACTATGTTGCCCTCGATAGAGTGCTGTGACGTCACAGCTCACAGCAACCTCAAACTCTTGGGCTTAAGCGATTCTCTTGCCTCAGCCTCCCAAGTAGCTGGGACTACAGGCACCCGCCACAACGCCTGGCTACTTGTTATTGTTGTTGTTGTCGTCATTTTTGTTTAACAGGCCAAGGCTGGGTTCAAGCTGCCAGCCCGGGTGTATGTTCTGAGCGTCCTAACCACTAAGCTATGGGCACCGAGCATCAGATGGTTTTTGAAAGCAAGGTTTGCAGCAGAAATCTGTCTTAACTATCACACTCTTCTTCCGAATATATTAATTTGTGCAAAAAATTGTAAAAGTCATAGTCAGCCTATTGGTGAGAACTTTCATTTTTATTCACAAGTATGATTCAATCAATTTAATTAGCCACATTTTAGAATTCATTGTCTTAAAGGCTAACGGGGAACACCAAAGGTAAAAATCACCTGTCATGACACATCTCTGCTTTCAAGTCACTCAGTAATGGAGTCTAAGAAAACTTTGAAGATAATTACATGTTCTAGTTGTAGAAAAGGGGACTCCTAAAAGCACAGTGCATTTTTAATTTTAACGTCATCTATTTGAATATTGCCTAAATATCTTTTTAAATATAACATTATCTATTTAAATGTTTGGAATTTTTCACAGGTTGCCTTGGATACTTGGTCTTTAGTTTAAAGCAGTGATTTTCAACTGGAGTGCCACGAAATTTTTCAAAGATTGTTAATGAAATTATTTTCCAAAGAAGTTCACAGCACAGTAAGTATATTGTTTTTATTGATCAACATAATTTAAGTGTGCCATGGAAGTTTAACTATAGGTTCAAGTGTGCTGTGACATAAAAAGGTTGAAAAACACTGGTCTAAAGGTTTGGACTCATAGGGTGGTTTCTGGGAATTATCTTTTCTCTCCCACATGCTTTTTTTACAATTAGGATATTCTCCTTCTAGGGAGATACTGTGCTTTGATTATTACCAGTAGTCCAGCAGTTGAGCTATCTATAGGAATGGTTGATTTCGGAAAGCAATAGGCTTAAAATTCAAGATTAAGCTTAATAGTAACAATAAACTTATTATTAAAAATAAAACATCCTTAAACAATACGTTCTCATTATGTTTACAAATTTAGAATTCTACACTGAAAATAGATCAGCAAAAACATCTACAGTGGCTCATTAGTTATATTAAAAACAATAAGGTCTGAGAGGTCAGGAGCCAGAGCACATCCTCTTGTCCACATCCCTGTTGAGGTCACACAGCTATTTATATAGCTTCCAAGAAGGACAGTGGGGAGTGAGGGATACTTTGAAGGCTTCTGGGCTGGTGCCAGTGCTTCAGGGAAGAAGGCAGCCTCTTAAGAGTCTGGTACTACTGCAATGCCAGGGAAGATGAGGACCCAGTAGCTTGGGCAGAGGTTCCCTTTCTTGGCAAAGTCCACATTGCTCTCTTTAGCTTACAACGTGTCAGAAGACTTCACAGCCCAATTTGCCAGGATTCCAAAATGACAATGTGCTTGCATACACATAGTGAAGGGGCCTCTGAAAAGCAAAAAGCAGCCCCCATCTATTATTTAGAGGGAACTCTATAAAGCAGAGAGCAACTCTGAGGGAACTAGTTAAAATGGACAGAGGAAAGGAATGAACTTATTCAAAGGCAGATGGAACTACAGGGCAGAGGGCACCTGTGTAGACTGAGAGGGGGATGTGAGAAGGTGGGAGAATCATTTTTCCTGCAGAGTGAACGATACTGTGTCTGAGAATCTGACTCCACAACAGACGTTGATCTTGCACCAGGGTGAAAGCACATGTAGTGAGAATAAGATGGAGTCAGGCAGGCTGATGTGGACATGACACAGCTGGTCTGGTCACTGTAGGTCCTGCCTGACCTTCACCTCCTGTCTCCCATTCTTACTGTTTTGTAAATCTAGCTCCTACTCTAAAGATGCCTATCTTGAATAGTTTAGGTAGATTGATTTAGGAAATTAACTTTTGGTTCGAGACCAGCCTGAGCAAGAGGGAGACCCTGTCTCTAAAAATAGCTGGGCATCATGGTGGGAGCCTGTAGTCCCAGCTACGTGGGAGGATGAGGCAAGAGAATTGCAAGGGTTGAGGTTGCTGTGAGCTATTATATCACAGCGCTCTACTGAGGGCAACAAAGTAAAACTGTCTCAAAAAAAAAAAGGAGGAATGTTGTAATAGGTCACTTAGTTATGCTAAGGGGTTAATGTGATCTTTGCTTTAAACTACCCAAATTAAGAAAGAATGCCACATTGGAAAACAGGTAGTTTTAAGTATATGAGAAGTAAAAATTTGAGTAAGGATTGGTGAACTGTTTCTGCCACCTCTCTACTGTTAAACCTTGTCTTAACATCTGCAGAGCTTTTTTATGTCCATGAATAAACTCTGAATATTCTAATGTGGTGTCACTCAGGAGGAGTGTGTCAACCGAAAGCCTCTGGCCAGGGTACACCCTGGTGTGGCTTGAACTGCCTCCCTGGAAGGAATGTGGATAGATTACCTGTGAGGGTGGCAAGCAGGTTTTCTTTTTTCTGGCTCTCTTTTCACAAGGGATGGTATGTCACCCAGCCTAGTCTGTTATTATGGCTCTGCATTGGTTAGTAGTGCAGATTCTTTGACCACCCAAGAATTTGCTGTTTACAGCTCCAGCAGGCTTTCAATGACATGGCATCTGTCAGCTGCTTAGAAGAGACCCACTAAGTAGAACAACCACATAGCTCCCCCTGAGGCAGGTCAAATAGAGGAAACAAGAGCTCTTCAGGATGTGCAAAGACATTCTAAAAGAGTAACCTAAACGTAAGGCAATCTGCTTACAAATTTAAAAAATCCCAAATAAACATTTGATCAAGGTAATCTAGCATAGGATTGGTAGCACTGAAGTGATAGCCTAGAAATTCAAATGAAGTAAATTTGCTTACAACACAGATTGAACATAAATGGATTGAAATGACCAAAAAGTTGGTACATGAAGAATATGTCTGATCATGTGAATATCTCAAAGTCTCAAAGGGAGTAAGAAGAATCTTTCTAAAAGTAGAAGAAAGAAAAAGAAAAAGGATGATCAATGAAAGCCAATGAGATTGACAATGACAATGACAATGACAATTGACAATTGACAATGACAGAGATTGGCTGAGATACTCAAACTCCAGTTGTGGTAGTTCTAAAGAGAACCAGCCTTAGAAGGGGAGAAATTATAAAATAAACAGTGATATACAATTCCCAAGTACTGACGGATCTAAATTTTTAAAATTTAAAGCCACCAATCTATGGCAACAACAAAAAAAATAGACCCAAACATATATCATCAATGTATTTTCAGCACTTTGAAAATAAAGAAATTCTAAAGGCTTGCAGAGAGAAAATGAACAAATAAAAATGATAACATAAAATGTTAATCTGAATTACACCAGATATTTTAACAGTAACAATAAAAACTAGAAAACAGTCTGAGCAGAAATGAATTTGTATCAAGCAAAGACTAAAGGCAAAACAAAAACATTTTGTTTTCCTACTCAAAGTACAAATTCCTCCCAGAAATTGTCAAATTTTTAATTAGTATTTACAAATGAGGGAGCTTACTTATCTATGTAATTTAGAAGGGATGTATGTTGTTGGGAAAAATATGAATATAGAATCTAATGTATTGCTATTATGTTTTCCCCCCATTTGAGCATATATAATTAAAAGGAAAAAAAATCAGATCTAAGTATTTTTAAGGGCTAGTTCAAACTCATTAAAATTTGGCACCTAAAGAAAAAATAATCAAGTTATTAAAAATAATACTTCAGTACTTCACACATTACCAAGAATGACCAAAAATAATAGGGAATTAGCTCATTCTTTGGTTTAATATCTGTAACAGGTACAAAGAACTGAGTCATAGGGGAAGGAATGACTTGCCGGATACCCACAGCTATGATGTAAGCCAAGACTCAAAGTTTTTACTTAGAATGCAAGGAGTCTTCTAGCCTCCTGCTTAAAATGGCATAACAACCGAATTACTTTAATACTGCAGGAGCTGAGGAAATTTCACCCCAAAATATGATTCTTTGGTATAAACATTTTTATGAATTAAAGGTCATTCATAATCAGAAACATTGAATTAAGGCTTTCCTCTATCTACCTAAAATCTAAAGGGGCTGCTCGCCTCCTTATCACATGCTAATAGACCTGGCTCCAAGATCATTTGAAGAACAATGCCTGTTTCTCAGGTGAATTTATAAATCAATCTGTTTCCCTTCATCTACACATCCCCCCTAGCAACCCACTTACTGGCACCTATACTTTCCACATTCTCCCCCACTTCCTTCAGAAAGCCATCTATTAAGGTATCTGACTATCACTGGGACTTTGGGTAATCATTCCTGTAATTCCCTCCCCCCCCCACCATGTGCATGATATTTGGAAATAAACCTTTCTCTTATTAATCTGCTGTAATTGTGAGTTGATCTTTCAGTGAACCAAGGGAACAGGGTAAGTTTTGCCATGATCCCTACAGTTTGATAGTCAGCAGGATCTCAGAGCCACTCTGCTCTCCATAAGGCCACAGTGGGAGGATTGGAACCTGGACATCAGCTGGCACATGCAGAGATATTTTACTTATCAGTCAGGCTCTCAGGCTTCCTCTCAATGGGTTCTGGTTGAGCAGATGGTAAAAGATCTTTGTCCTTTGCATATTTAAGATTGATGAGAGAAATGTTTCGTTGCTGACTAGTCTTGTAAGTGACTCTGGTATTGGTATATTTTTAGATGCTTTGTGGTGTATGAATATTCATATTGTTTGATTCCATCTCTTCTCAGAAATAGATTGCAATTGCTGTCGTTATTGCTTGTTTTTGTTTTGTCATGTGTCTGTCCGTGTCATTTTGTCTAAAGAGGGTTGCCATCGGGTGAACTTGGGTCTAGCTCCCCACTAGCCCAACATTCAAACCAGCCCTGCATACTAGCCAGTTCCATGGTTCTGGCTAGTCCAATGTCTTTTAATGAGAGAGGATACCCAGAAGGGTGAGGTCTAGAAGAACAGGTCTTCTCAAGGAGACCACAAGGATACACCTGCAGGGTCCTCTCCACAGTGACTCAGCTCTTGGGAATTTGTAAATTTAACTTCCTGAAACTTGGAAATTTTCAAATTCTGTGAAATCCTGTAGTTCTGTAGGGGTGGGAATAGCATCTCCCGCTTGATTCAAACTGGCCAATGAGAAGGATACCTATGGGGTGGAACTTTTTGACTGTCAATAAAAAGGGAAAGACCAAGGCAGTCGGGGAGCGTGGCCATTTGGAATTCTTCTATGCCGTAAGCTTCTGACTGGTGAATTAAGCCCTTCCTCTTATAAACGTGGTGTTTGGGTGCTCTTTCTCTCCGCTGGGCCTTGTCTTCCTGCAACATTAAGACAAACTTTGTTGCTGGTCCCTGAAACAAAAACTATATGAGGTTTCCCTCTTGTCCTGCTTCATGTCTCTGAGCTTGATTTGGTGCCTAAGTGGAAATTCTCTCCTCAGACTCTGCCATCCAAGGGCATGTTTTGTTGGGAACATCTCAGGTAGCCAGTCTGTTAAGACCAGGACACCTAATATTCTAAGCAGCACACTGTGTGTACTAAACATGTCAAGCTCTGAGGTATGAGTCTTTTGTCATTGTCTATTCTAACATAAATCTATTTCTGAGAGTGAAGTTTGGAAATCATGGGAACTGTCTCCACTAAGTCCTCTCCAGGGACACCTCTAGCTTATATGGTAAAAACTTACTCTAAACCTGGAAGACTACCACCAGGGCTTTCTATAAAGAGGCTTATTAGATTGAGTTGTTTTTGGAATGAATATATCATAGAAAATTCTGACTATAAATAGCCAGAAGATGGATCCTTTGAACTATAAAAGCTCTTGAATTTAAAGAAAATTTTAGAGAGCTCTCATCCTAAGCAATTGCCTTATTTATATTTATGGGAAGATCAAATTGAAAGAAAAACAAACATCAGTGTTCTGGCTAGCCTTAAAACCTTCCTTAAAACAACTAAAGAGCAGAAATCTGAATTAGAGCAAAAGTTAAAATCTGTCTCTACCTTAAACCCCCTTCCAACTTACACTCCTTTCTATCCTCAATCACCTGTTCCTGATCCCCCAGAGATCTTTTGGATCCCTGGATTCCCAGTCAAAATCAACCTCAAAATCCAACCTAAATTTCTCAACAATCATCTGTAGGAGGAATCAAAACTATCTGGACCCCAACTTTTTTTAGAAACTGTGTTGATAACCAGTTGCCTACATTTATTCTCTGTATCTCTCCAAAATTTATGGAAGGCCCTCAGGCTTGATTTACAATCCCAAAACATACAGGTTGATTGCCTAAAAGCAGATAAGCAAGAAATAGGCCTGTTACAAAGTAAAGCTGGGTATTTTGTGCCATATAATGCCTCTTATTTCCCCAGGCTGTGTAATCTAACTCCATGAGCCCCAGACCTCTCTATGCAGTGTCTTTTAAGAATGTATCCAGGCTCCCCAACACAGAGAATTTATGTTTCCTGGACTGCAGCAGATCTTCTGAATTACAAAACCCCTTTGCCTGCACTTTCAGAAGATCCACTAAATTTAGAGATGAATTAGAAAGGCTTATAGTCATTTCTAATCCCACTCAAAGAGATCTGGACTGGCTGCGAAGGGGTATTCTCCCACACAAGATTATACTGCAGTCATTAGACAAGCCAGAAGGCCTTTAGAAGAAGATCCTATCCATAGAGGGAACAGGTGGTGGCAGCCCCTTTAGATTTTGTGGAAGTTTTACTCTTATAAATGGTGAGGTTTGAAATGAGTCCTTATTAGAAGAGACTGCTTTCTATGAGCCTCCTATTTAACATTCTCTCTTAACAAAGACTAAAGGAAAAAAGAGACAGAGAGAAAGAGTGATTGAGAGGAACAATTGAACGTGGGTGCTCTCTGAGAGGTTAGGCTTTATTTATTAAGTAGTGAAGGAGCTAAGGAAATTTTGCCCCAAAATATGACTCCTTGGTATTGAAAGAAAATATTACCATGAGAACGTGACCACCTCTCACCCCCTACCATAGGAATGTGACCACCTCTCACCCTCTACCATGAGAATGTGACCTTTTGTAACTGTTCCAGGAGATAGCCCTGAGCTGAAGCAAATGTTTACTGTTAAGCAAATGTTTAACGTTAATCTTGTCTTAAGACAGTTGAATAATGAACCAGAGTTCTTCTTATCTGGAAAGCCCCTGCTATGTCTGCTCCCCCTTCCTACTTTATGGTTAGAACCTCTGCTATGTCTGCTACTCCCGCCTACTTTGTGGTTTTTGCCTTTATAAGCTTGTAAAATCTGCTGTTCGGGGCTTAACTCCTCTGCTCCTGAGAGAGTCACGGGTTAGGCCCCAGCATGCTGGATATATAAAAAATAAAAAAAACCTCGTGCTGATTGCATCAAGTGTCGTCTCTTGCTGTTGATTGGGGGTCATGTTAGCCCAGGACAGAGTGGGGGTCTTGTCCCAAGTCTTTCATTTGGGGGCTCGTCTGGGAGATAATGACCACCCCTCACCTGCAGAGTTGACCTTGGAGGTAAGAAAGGGGTACCCCGAAAAATGTCTAGTCTGTGTCTTCAGTCCTTTTGTTTGACTTGGTGTGCACGCTTTCGATTTCGCAGCCATTCGGCACCTCGTGAGAGTGGCCGGACAGTGGTCGGTAGACGTGCCCAGAGGACCACAGGCTGAAACCCTGGGGAACGCCCCAGGAATTGAGGAGAACCAGGGATGCCTGGTTGTCTCCTGCTGTAAGGGCGCTGATCGAGTCCGGTTGTTCAATCAAAAATTACGGGAAACACGCCCGTCTGATTCTGTTATAGGCTTGTGAAGGACCAAGTGTGGTAGGTGGGTCCTTGTATCTGTAATATTTCTGTTATTCCTGTTATTTGTGTTTCTGACATATCCACTGACGATGGGACAGACTGTGACAACCCCTCTGAGTTTAACTTTAGATCACTGGACTGAAGTGAAGAGAAGAGGTCGTGATATGTCAGTAGAGGTTAAAAAAGGTCCATTGCAGACTTTCTGCTCCTCGGAGTGGCCTACTTTTAACGTCGGCTGGCTCTCAGGAGGAACCTTTGACTTATCTCTTATTTTTGCTATTAAAGAGATTGTTTTCCAGAGAGGACCGGGAGCCCATCTGGATCAACAACCTTATATCATAGTCTGGCAGGACCTGGTGCAGAATCCGCCCCCCTGGGTTCGGCCATGGACTGCCACATCCAGGCCCCCATCTAATCCTCGGGTGCTCGCTGTCCAATCTTCCGGTCCCAGAAAAGGGGGCGACAGCTCAGACCCCCCCTAAGAAGATCTACCCGGAAATCCAGACTGATCATCTTCTCCTCAACCCTTCACCCCCTCCTCCCCCATACCCTCCCGCCTTGGCTCCTGTCAGGGGGCAGGGAGGACCAGCATCGCCGGATCTGGCGATTGCCCCCTCTGCACCCCCGGGGGAACCTTCACTGGGGCCCGCACAAGGTACCAGGAGTCACTGCCGGGGACGAATGTCTCCCGATACTACTGTTGCCCTACCCCTGAGGGCATACGGCCCCCCACCGGTGGCAACAGATGAGGAACCACCTCCTCTCCAGCCCCTCCAGTACTGGCCATTTTCTTCCGCAGACCTGTATAACTGGAAAACTAATCACCCCCCTTTTTCAGAAGACCCCCAATGCCTGACTGGGCTGGTAGAGTCCCTGATGTTCTCTCATCAGCCCACATGGGATGACTGCCAGCAGCTCATACAGACTCTCTTCACTACTGAAGAGAGGGAGAGGATTTTACTAGAAGCTAGGAAGAATGTACTTGGGGTGGACGGGCATCCTACCCAGCTCCCCAACATCATCGAGGCTGCCTTTCCCCTCTCCAGACCTGACTGGGACTTCAACACGGCAGAAGGTAGGGAGCGACTGTCAGTCTATCGCCAGGCTCTAGTGGCTGGCCTCCGTGGGGCGGCAAGACGCCCCACTAATTTGGCTAAGGTAAGAGAAGTAATACAGGGGGCCACGGAACCCCCCTCAGTGTTTCTTGAGCGTCTAATGGAAGCTTTTAGGCGCTACACCCCATTTGACCCTGCCTCTGAAGGACAGAGGGCTTCCGTGGCTATGACTTTCATAGGGCAGTCAGCTGTAGACATTAAAAGAAAGCTGCAGAGAATTGAAGGATTGCAGGACTATACCTTGCAGGATTTAGTTAAGGAAGCTGAGAAAGTATACCATAAAAGAGAAACTGAGGAAGAAAAAGAGCAGAGAAAGGAGAAAGAGAGAGAGGAAAGGGAAAATAAGAGAGACCAAAGACAGGAGAAAAACTTAACACGGATTTTGGCTGCAGTAGTAGGGGAGAAGAGCCAGGAACAGACCCAAGGTAAAACTAAGAAGTCAGGTAGCCTGGGCAACCGTGTCCCGTTAGATAAAGATCAATGTGCCTACTGTAAGGAAAAGGCGCACTGGGCCAGGGAATGTCCTAAAAAAAAGAAGAAAGAACTCTCCAAGAAAGTACTGGCCTTAGAGGAAGAAGAAGATTAGCGGGGACGGGGCTCGGAACCCCTCCCCGAGCCTAGGGTAATACTTAAGGTGGAGGGGAAGCCAGTTGAGTTCCTAGTAGACACTGGAGCTCAACACTCAGTCCTACTCGAACCATCAGGACCCGTCTCCAAGAAAAAATCCTGGGTTATAGGGGCCACAGGGCATCAGCAGTACTTATGGACTACCCGAAGATCAGTAGATCTGGGAGTGGGATGGGTAACCCACTCGTTCTTAATTATCCCTGAGTGCCCTGCGCCCCTCCTCAGGAGAGATTTACTCACCAAAATGGAAGCCCAAATCACTTTCACTCCTGATGGCCCAGAGGTAACCCAAAATAAGAGAGTAACAGCCCTGACCATGTGTTTAGAGGATGAACATAGACTCTTTGAAAAGCAGCGAGAGAAAGGGACTAGTCTCGTATATGACTGGCTAGAAAAATATCCCGGGGCATGGGCCGAAACTGCTGGAATGGGACTGGCCGCAGAAAGGCCGCCTATAGTCATAGAACTCAAAGCTACTTCCACTCCTGTGGCAGTGCGCCAGTATCCTATGACTAAGGAAGCTCGGGAAGGAATTAGGCCTCACATTCAGCATCTCCTACAGCTGGGCATACTAGTAAAATGCCAGTCACCATGGAACACCCCCTTATTACCCGTCAAGAAACCCGGCACAGGAGACTATTGCCCTGTGCAGGACTTGAGAGAAGTAAACAAGCGGGCACAAGACATCCACCCCACCGTGCCTAACCCTTATAATCTGTTAAGCTCTCTCCCTATGAACCATATCTGGTACATCATCCTGGATTTGAAGGATGCCTTCTTCTGCCTCTGACTACACTCCTCTAGTCAGAACATCTTCGCATTTGAATGGAGAAAACCGGACTCTGGAACAACAGGGCAATTGACATGGACCCGACTTCCACAGGGGTTTAAGAACTCCCCAACCATCTTTAATGAAGCCCTCCACCAAGACCTAGCTCACTTTCGCGCCAGCCACCCTCAGGTAACGCTCCTACAATATGTAGATGACTTACTGCTAGCTGGAACGACAAAAGAAGAGTGTCATCAGGGCACAGAACTGTTGCTGGAAGAACTAGCCCACTTAGGATATCAAGCCTCCGCCAAGACAGCCCAAATATGCCAGAAAGAGGTAACGTACCTGGGTTACACCCTAAGAGGAGGGCAGAGATGGTTAACAGAAGCCAGGAAGCATACTGTGACTCAGATTTCAGTTCCCCGCTCGCCCCGCCAGGTGCGAGAATTCTTAGGGACTGCAGGGTTCTGCTGCTTATGGATACCGGGGTTTGCCACTCTGGCAGCTCCCCTCTACCCTTTGACCAAGGAAGGCACTCCCTTCGAGTGGGGTGCCAGCCAACAGCGGGCCTTTGACAACATTAAAAAGGCATTATTATCAGCCCCGGCCCTGGCTCTACCAGATGTAACAAAGCCCTTTGTCCTATACGTAGATGAGAAGAGAGGAGTGGCCCGAGGGGTGCTGACACAGCTTTAGGGCCATAGAAAAGACCGGTAGCATACCTCGCCAAGAAATTGGACCCGTCGCTGGTGGTTGGCCAGCCTGTCTGAGGTCTGTGGCGGCAGTAGCGGTACTGGTAAAAGATGCAGACAAATTGACTATGGGGCAGAAGTTGACAGTCGTTGCCCCCCATGCTTTAGAAAGCATCATCAGACAGCCCCCTGACCAGTGGCTGTCCAATGCCCGCATGACACATTACCAGAGTCTCCTATTAAACGGAGACAGAGTCCAGTTTGGCCCGCCTGTCATCCTCAACCCGGCTACCCTACTACCTGATACCTCTGTCCAGGAGGATGTATTACACCCATGCCAAGAAGTACTGGCTGAGGAGACTGGAACTCGGAGGAACCTCTGTGATCAGCCCCTGCCGGATGCCCAAATGACCTGGTTCACTGATGGGAGCAGCTCCATAATAGAAGGTAAAAGGGTGGCCGGGGCGGCGGTAGTGGACGATAAGCAGACCATCTGGGCAAGTAGTCTGCCTGAAGGGACGTCCGCCCAGAAGGCCGAGCTGGTCGCCTTGACCCAGGCCTTACGTTTGGCAGAAGGAAAAAAGGTTAACATATACACCGATAGCAGGTATGCTTTTGCTACAGCCCATGTCCATGGGGCCATTTACAGGCAGCGAGGACTGCTGACTTCAGCAGGAAAAGAAATTAAACACAAGGAAGAAATCCTAAGTCTACTGGAGGCTATTCACCTCCCTAAGAAAGTGGCCATTATCCACTGCCCTGGACATCAGAAAGGGGGGTCCAGAGTTGCCGAGGGAAACCGAGGAGCTGACCGAGAAGCTAAGTGAGCAGCTCAAAGGCATACAGGCATACAGGCATACATCCTGCCGCTATATGAAAACACTTTAAGGCCTAGCCTGAAAGAAATAGCACCCCCCCTTGTCAAACACTTTAAATATTCGGAGTGGGATCTCGAGAGAATGGACAGATTAGGCCTCCACCTAGAATCCCCAGAGGGGATCCGAGAAACCCCGGAAGGAAAAATCATCCTCCCTGAGAAGCAGGCGATCACCTTTCTCAGACAACTTCATAAATTAACCCATTTGGGCCCCAAGCATCTAAGAACTATTGTTCAGTCCTCCCCATACTATATTACGGAATTAAGTAAACTCGTTGACACAGCTGCAAAAGAGTGCAGACCTTGCCAATTAGTAAACACCCAGCCTAGCACATTACCTCAGGGAAAACGACTCCAAGGAGATCGCCCTGGAAGCTACTGGGAAACAGATTTTACTGAGATTAAGCCGGCCAAATACGGATACAAGTACTTGCTGGTGTTCATAGATACTTTCTCAGGATGGGTCGAGGCTTTTCCTACAAAAAGGGAGACTGCTCAAGTTGTAGCCAAAATAATATTAGAAAAGATTTTTCCAAGATTTGGGCTACCCAAGGTAATCGGATCCAACAACGGTCCCGCTTTTGTTGCCCAGGTTAATCAGGGTTTAGCCAAAATCCTGGGGCTTGAGTGGAAATTGCATTGTGCTTATCGGCCCCAAAGCTCAGGGCAGGTAGAGAGGATGAATAGAACCCTAAAAGAGGCCATGACTAAATTATCCTTAGAGACTGGCATTACTGACTGGACAGTCCTCCTTCCCTTTGCCCTGTTCCGTGTGCGCAACACCCCTAGCACTCTCAAGCTGACCCCCTTTGAAATCCTATATGGAGCTCACCCCCCGCTTGTTGCCATGCAGCACTTCCCTTCCCCAGAATCTTACTCCTCTCAATCTCTATACACCAGATTAAAAGCCCTTGAAACTGTGCAAAAGGAGGTGTGGAGCAGGCTGATCGAGGCCTACAAGCCCGGGGATCTGCAAATACCTCACCAGTTCCAGGTTGAAGATTCAGTGTACATCCGGCGCCACCGGACAGCCAACCTTGAACCACGGTGGAAAGGACCGTACCTAGTACTGCTCACAACCCCGACCGTAGTAAAAGTTGATGGCATCGCAGCCTGGATCCACGCGTCTCATGTCAAACCAGCACCACCGCCAGACTCCGGGTGGGAAGTGGAAAAGACGGACAACCCCCTCAAGCTCCGCATCCGCCGCAGTAGCCTTGCTCCTGCTAATACAACTCCCGGTGATAAGTAGTTCCGGTCCCAACCCCCATGCCCCCCAGAGGTTAACCTGGCAGGTTCTCTCTCAGACTGGTGATGTAGTATGGAGTACTACAAAAGAGGACCCTCCTTGGTCCTGGTGGCCGTCCCTCACCCCAGATATTTGCCCCTTAATAGCAGGGCTAGATAACTGGGATATCTCTGATGAGACCTTTAAGGAGGTTCCATCGAACCTTGATCACCATTTAACAAAGCACTCGCTTACCCAAGGCTCCACATCCCAAGGCCAGTACGTTGCAGACACCCCTGGCTGTGGCAACTTGCCCGCCCAGCGCCGGATGCAACAAATGGAGTTCTATATCTGTCCCCGGGACTGGAGAATGAGAAGCCAAGCCAACAGATGTGGGAGGGTAGAAAATTTCTATTGTAAACAATGGGAATGTGAGACGACTGGGCAGGCCTTCTGGCACCCCTTCTCCTCTTGGGCCTTAATAACCGTAAAGAGGAGCAGTACCGGGGCAGGGTCAAACCCCCTAAATATTTCCTTCACGGAGAGGGGGAAACAAGCCCAAGATGAGATAAAAGGAAGAACATGGGGATTCCATTTCTATATGTCAGGGTGGGATAAAGGATTTACCTTCTTCGTCAAATTAAAAATAGAGACCCCCGTCGCTGTCCAGACAGGACCCAACATCATACTCTCAGGACAGCAGCCACCAGCCAGGCTACCTATTTCCCCCCTTATGCCCCAGACCCCGAGGAGCACCCAATTAACTGAGGCCAGCACAGCCCCAGCGCCTGCGAAACTGTCTCCCCAGGTAACATCCCCGGAGACTCCAAGCACCGGGCAGAGACTTCTTAACTTAATACAGGGGGCTTTCAATGTCCTCAATACTTCCAACTCTAATCTTACTGAATCTTGCTGGTTGTGTCTAGCCTCAGGCCCCCCCTATTATGAAGAGATCGCCTTCTCAGGTATCTTCCAAAATACCACCTCCCATAATTCCTGTGACTGGGGATCCAAGATCACCCTTACAGCAGTCTCTGGGCGAGGCATTTGCCTAGGCACGATCCCCGAAAATCGCCAGCATCTGTGTAATCAGACCATTAAAAGCCCATCAACCACTACCAATTATTATCTAGTGCCCCCTAAAGGAGGATGGTGGGCTTGCAGCACCGGGCTAACCCCGTGCATTTCCTCATCAGTGTTTAACTCCACTGCAGACTACTGTATCCTTGTACAATTAATACCTAGAGTTATCTACCACGAGGCGAGTTCCTTCGAGGCAGAATTCGATCTCAGACCCCGTAGACAGAAGAGGGAACCAGTCTCTATTACCCTAGCTGTCCTGATGGGTATAGGGGTGGCGGCCAGAGTAGGAACAGGAACGGCTGCGCTTGTCCAGACCCCACAGTATCTCGAAAAACTGAGAGCAGCCGTAGATGAGGACCTAAAAGCCATAGAACAATCGATCACAAAATTAGAAGAGTCACTAACATCCTTATCTGAAGTAGTATTGCAGAATAGACGGGGATTCAATCTCCTGTTCCTAAAAGATGGAGGGTTATGCGCTGCACTAAAAGAAGAATGCTGTTTCTATGTAGATCACTCTGGTATGGTAAAAGACTCCATGTCTAAACTCAGAGAGAGACTAGAAAAAAAGACAACGAGACCGGGAGGCCCATCAAGGGTGGTTTGAAAGTTGGTACAGCCAATCACCTTGGTTCACCACTCTCGTTTCCAGTTTAATAGGCCCTCTTATTATACTGCTTCTAATTCTTACCTTTGGGCCCTACATTTTTAACTGTATAGTCACCTTCGTCCGGGAGAGAGTGAGTGCTGTACAAGTGTTAATGCTCAGACAGCATTACCAGTCTCTCCACCAGGATGATAGCCATGAAAATGAACACATAGAGCCAGAAGTTCCATGATTAGAACTCCCCCCCCAAAATAAAAATGGGGGAATGAAAGAAAATATTACCATGAGAATGTGACCTTTTGTAACTGTTCCAGGAGATAGCCCTGAGCTGAAGCAAATGTTTACTGTTAAGCAAATGTTTAACTGTTAATCTTGTCTTAAGACAGTTGAATAATGAACCAGAGTTCTTCTTATCTGGAAAGCCCCTGCTATGTCTGCTCCCCCTTCCTACTTTATGGTTAAAGCCCCTGCTATGTCTGCTACTCCCGCCTACTTTGTGGTTTTTGCCTTTATAAGCTTGTAAAATCTGCTGTTCGGGACTTAACTCCTCTGCTCCTGAGAGAGTCACGGGTTAGGCCCCAGCATGCTGGATATAAAAAAAAAAAAAAAAAAACCTCGTGCTGATTGCATCAAGTGTCGTCTCTTGCGGTTGATTGGGGGTCGTGTTAGCCCAGGACAGAGTGGGGGTCTTGTCCCAAGTCTTTCAGTATAAAGGATATTTCGAATTAAAGACCAGTCTGTGATCAGAAAGCACTGAAAGAGGCCTTTCCCCTGTCTACATAAAACCTGAGTAACCTGATGGAGAACTAAAAAGGGGCTGGTGACTCCCTTATTACATGCTAATAGACCTGGCCCCAGGGTCATTTGAAGCACAATACCTGTTACCTGTCTCTCAGTTTAATCTACAAACCAATCTGTTTCCACCCATCTACACACATCCCTCCCCAGCACCACCACCCCCAACCACTTGCTGCACCTATGCTTTCCACATTCTCCCCCCTCCCTTCCAAAGGCATCTGTAAAGGTCTCTGACCATCTCTAAGACTTGGGGTAATCATTCTTTTTTTGCGGGGGGGGGCAATCATTCTTGTGGTTCACCCCACATGCATAGTGTTTGGAAATAAACCTTTCTCTTATTAATAATCTGCCATAATTGTGAGTTGACCTTTCAGTGGACCAACCAAGGGAAAAGGGAAGATTTCACTGTGATCCCTATGGTAGCACAGTGCTAGCCATGTTTTAGCAGTTCAATAAACATGGGGGAAAAAAAGATTGAATAAACAAATGAGTGAATAAATAAATGCTTGCAAACACCTCTTATCTACCTCTGTCTCTGTCTCTTTCTTACTCTTTCTTTCTCTCTCTGTCTGTCTGTCTCTGAGTAACTGATTGACGTAAATCAGTCATGGCCTTCAATGTGATCAAAGTAAACAAACTAAGGCAGAAAAGGGACCAGCATTGTGAAGGAAATATGCTAAAATAGCAGTCTTTTATATGTGGGAGGTTATGCTTAAATTAAACTATAAAGATGATTCTGTAATAAGCCAAATGCATAACGAAAGGAAAAATTAGGCAGTTAGACAGGACTTATTAACATGTCATAAACAAAACTCCCAGTGTTAACACATTTGTTCCTTCCTTTGAGAGCCAGTAGTTTCAACATTTATTCAACATTTATTCTTCATTTAAAAAAATATTGCAGTGCTGTCTTCCTTTCCAAATGAGATAAGAATTCATTTCCTTATCAACTTACCACAGAACTTAGAGGAAAGGAAAGAAGGGGGTTTCTTTTCAACATCTGTCACAGCCAACTTTGTATTCGGAGACTCTTGGACCCTAAGTTCTTAGCAGCACTTCTTCAGTCTTTTCAACCCGTGGCCATCAGATCTTACTATTCCTGACAAGGCCTCTTGTGAGGCAAGGACTCTGATACTGAGCTATTTTCTAAAGAAATACCAGGTGAAAGACCATACATGAGACAAGGATGAGGTGAAGGGGCAAGAATCACTGGGCTGAGTGGGCAGGGGAGGCCAGGTCCAGTAACGGGGAGGCAGATGATGGACCAGAAAATGGGCCACAGGAGAGGACTTGGGTGGTCTGAGTTAACACCTTGAGACACCATTTGCTGGGGATTCTCTGGTCCACTCAGGCTTTCCGGATTCTTGTGGCACAGAGTGGCAGGTGCTTACCTTCCTAGACATGCTAGCACCTGATATTCCCTGATTCCTTCTTTGGTTTGTTCCTTTCTCGGCCCCCAATTCCACTAATGATGAACCTAACTGGAGATGGAAAGGGAGAGAGAGTCAATGGGATGGTGGAAGGTGAGAAGGGGACTCCAAAAGGACGATTCCATGGAAGGCATCTTTAATTAGTCTCTGGCATAAACTTAAGGGTTTGAAGTCAGACTTCCTGGTTTGAATTCTGCTTCTGCACTTAGTAGCTGAGTGTCCCTGAGAAAGTCCTTTAGCTTCATGCACCTCGGCTTTCTCCTCTAAAATGGGGATAAAATAAGAAAGGACCCAGGCTGCAGATTGCTGTGAACTCTAAAAAAGTTAACAGGTCAAGGCACTTTTATAAGGGAAGTGCTCATACATGTGACTCCCTGTGCAGTCCCTCTTGGAACCACTCATCTCAGAGTCATTTCATATTTAGCATTTGTCTTCTTTGCTAGGTTATAAGCCTCACGAGAGTACCAAAAAGATTCTGACTTGGCCATAACCAGACATTCCACAAATATCTGTTGAACGAATGAACCCCTTCAGACACATTTTTCCTTCTTAAGTTACCAAGAAATAAACCAACTCACTTAATAAGCACATGGCAAGACAATCAGGAAATAGAGCCGGAAAAAAATGTTCAGTTTTTAAAAATTAAATTCTTCCTGATTAATGTTGGCACACTGTACCCAGTGGACAACTCAAGTGTGTAACCTACTAAGGTCCCCCAAGTCTTCACTCAGCATGAGAGGGCTCAGAAATGTGAAATGTGAAATGTTCACAGGCCATGGCAAGGAAGAGCATGGCAGGAGGAAAATGAATGTATCAAAATTTAGGGGAGGGAGGGAAAGCATGTTGAGAACGTTACAAAGGAAAACGGAGACACCTTAAAACAGTGTTTTTGAACCTTTTTAATCTTGGCACACTTAACCCACAGTTAAACTTTAGCAGCATGCTTAAATTATGTTGATAAAAAAGAATAAAAAATACTTACTGTGCTTTGAACTTCTTTTGAAAATAATTTAATTAATAATCATTAAAAATTTTCACGGCATACCTAAGATCTTCTCACAGCACATAACAGCGTGCTGTGCCACACCAGTTGAAAATCACTGACTTAAAAGAAGCAAGTGCTCTAATTAACAAAAGAAAAAGCACAAGGCAGACCTCACACAGAAAGCTAAAGCAGGAACCATGCGGTAGGTGTCCTCTCTCCAGGAAGGGCTACCCTGACCCAGAGATCTTTGTCACACACCTTGCAGATAACACACATAGTCAGCAACACGTTTTCCCTGGAATAACATTTTAGTGTGATTCCCCTTAGGGTTACCAGTGCAGGGAGCAGGAATAAATTCTTCAGAAAATGCATCCTGCATCCCTGTTAACTGATTTGCACCTGGAAGAAGTATTTAAAGTGAGCTTTAATTTTTTGTAATCATGACTTTCAGATTGTATATTTCTGAAGAACATGCACAAGTGAATGTGGTGCATCCTATTTTCTGAATGTGGGCATTCCTGAGAGGTACAGAGCCCTCATGGATGGGATTAGTGTCTGTATAAAAAAGGTGAGAGAGAGAGACAGAGACTCCTAATCCCTTCCATCACATGAGGACACAGTGAGAAGACCGCTGTTTATGACCCAGGAGGTGGGTCTTCTCCAGACACAGAATCTGCCAGCACCTTTATCTTGGACTTCCCAGCCTCCAGAATCACGAGAAATACATTTCTGTTGTTTATAAGCTATGCCATCTCTGTTATTTTCTTGTAGCAGACTGGATAGACAAAGCCAGCTGGTAGGTAAAAAGAAATGCTTTGGAGGACTTCCAGTCTAATCCAAGAGCTCCCAGAAACTATGACCTATCCTGGAAAAAATGGACTGAATTCTATATCTATTTTCACAAGTTTCTCATTTGGCCTAACGTTTTATGTAACTGTCTTTTATATCAAAGGGTATCTAGTTAGTCAAAAATATAAGTGGTTTCTCCCCAACATCTAGCAAAAATTACTTTTGCTTTTGAAACAAAGTAAAACACAAAACTTTACAGCCTTATAGAGGCCAGTAAAATGTAAATACTATTGAGAGATTCAAAGGGAAGAATGTACCACGTGAAATCTTTTGTTCTAAAACAAAACCAAGTTTCTATCACAAAGATATATTAACCTGGAGGGGGAAAAACATCACTTGCTTCTAAAAATATGGGTTCACCACTGACAGGGAGGAGAGGATGGTTTGTCTAATCTAATCTATACACTTGTTCTGGTGGCTATTCTTTTTTCAGAATCCCTCCATTTCTAACATTTTCCATAGAAAAGCATAAACACAGTTTAAACTATCTTCTGGATCAAAACCTATCAAGAAAGAATTTTCCTCACAATTGACTAAACTTTCAAGCTGACAGGTTTAATACCCCAATTAAAAACAGAATCCAGAATACTGAAAAGCTGTTTTTCTTACTACTTTCACAGAGACAAGCTGTGGGTAAATGACTTTCTTCCACCATTAACCACAGGAAAGAAAGGGTGTGAGGTTATGTGTTATGAGGGGACAGCTCAGGGAAATCCTCTACAACTTGTTTCACCCAATTTTATTTTTCTTCTAAAACAACTGAAGAAAAAAATAACCAAGGTAGATAAGTTACCAAATTTCATGATCCTGTACAAATATCAGAGCTAATGCCCCATGTCATTTACTCCCTGGAAGATGCGCATGACAAAGGTGAGTTGGTTCATTATTTTACATCAAAGGAAGATTGACCTTATTCAATGGTAAAGAAGGAAAAAACACTTTCTGCAGATGGCAAAGACTAAGGCTTCATTCATGTGCCGGCTGTCAGCGTACTGCCTCTCTGCTCCATATTCATCTCCAATGTCTGCTCTGTGATAAAGGAGGGAGTTCCTCTAAGCATTTCTCCTCCACAGTGAGCTCCAGGTTGAGCCTTCTTCATGGAAATGCTGGAGGGACAGCACAGGGGGAGGCACTTTCCTGCCATTTCCAGCTAGCACGTGTCAGGCCACTGATGTGGGTATGAGGACATCGTCTAGTGTTCAGTGCCAGCCACATGCCTAGATCACATGGTTTTTCACAGTGTCCTTGAAGCCCTGGTGTGGCCTGGTGGTAACTTTCTCATAGCCCTCTCCACATGGACATCATGTGTGCTCTAGGGCTCCTACCTGTGCCAGAGGCCCTTATCCTGACTCTTTCTGCTTCCTGGCCACCTGCTATGGCTCATCTGTGCCCCACCTGCATCCCTGAGGTAGGATTGCCAGATTAGAAAACCAAAACAAAACAACTCACAGTTAAATTTGAATTTCAGATAAACAACAATAATTCCTTAGTATAAGTATATTCACATAACATTTGGTTTATACTATACTATACTATATTATACTATACTATGGCTTGTATATTTTTTCTAGCAACCCTCCTCAGAGGAGGGTTTCCACCAGGCTGGCACTCCCTCTGCAGCCCACATGCCTGGACACAGCCTAGAGATTGCCTGAATTCTAGAGGGCTGCTTTCTCCTGGTCCAGAGATTGCAGACCAGCTCTGGCCAAGACAAACCAGCCAACTTCTCTGCTACCTAGTAAGCTCCAACCACACACTCTCTAATGTGTCTGAACCCTAGCCTTGGGTATGCCTCTTACCCCTAGGGTAACAGACAGACTTTTCTTAGAGTCACTTTTAAGTCAGAGATAAGTTAGTTCTTTACATCAAATTTCCCTTAGTTTAAGTTACACTTCACATTCAGGAAAAAAGCTCTCTGTGTGGTGCTTTGTTAGTGAGGAAATACTGGGCATGTCCTGGTATGATCACAAAAGAAATGTCTGATCATAATAATATAGATTCCCCAAATAATAAAGCAGCTAATGCCAGAAGCCCTTTAAATTCAAGGGTTCGGGATTTGAAGCCAGCTGTCACCTCCCTTCTTGTATTTCACGGCTACACTACACCCCCTGTCCCCTCAGCCCAGCTCGCTGGACTGTTGGCTATGGTGACATCTTGCAAATAGACCAAGGGCAGAGAACATATCTCTTTTTAGAAGACAGGCCAGCAGTCCCCTTGGTTAGTGACAAATCCACCTACAAAGTACTATGGAGAGGTGTTCAACACACTACCACCTAGCTGAGGAGTTTCTGTGATCCAGCTACGAGAATGGGAAGTTGGGGAAAAAGGAGATGAACTTTGGAGAGAAAATTAATAGTTGGAAACATTTTGTGTAAGAAACCCACATCTAAGGGACTCTCTGTGAGTGTTCTCTGGGTAAGTCAAACTTTTTGAAGTCATATAATCCTCACATTTAAAAAATCAATCCCCGGCTCAGCACCTGTGGCTTAAGCAGCTAAGGTGCCAGCCACATACACCTGAGCTGGCAGGTCCGAATCCAGCCCCAGTCTACCAAACAACAATGACAGCTGCAACCAAAAAATAGCCGGGCATTGTGCTGAGCACCTATAGTCCCAGCTACTTGGGAGGCAGAGGCAGGAGAACCACTTGAGCCCAGGAGTTGGAGGTTGCTGTGAGGTGTGATGCCATGGCACTCTACCCAGGGTGACAGCTTGAGGCTCTGTCTCAATAAATAAATAAATAAATATAAATCAATCCCTGGGACATGAAGGAAGGGTAAAAGTTGAATGATAAGGTTGAATGATGACCATTTGCTCAAAGCTTCTTGGGCATGGCTCTCTGGGCCATGGTAACACATACTTGGCTCAGAATAAAACTCTTTATGTTACAGAGTTTGAGTTCTCTTCTTTTGATCATTACTACATCTTTAGGAATGTTTCTGTCCTAACTCACAGATCTCTCTAACCTATCACCTCTTGTTCGGCAACTCCATTTACTCCCTGGATATACATTACCTTGGAGGATCTACCTTACCCCTGATATAGAGGAAGCCTCCAAATCTCATTGCTTTGTCGTGCTCAGCATCTCAACTATTTGGCTTAAATTTCCATCTCTACTGTTCTCCCCAAACATTTCCCCCCCTTAACATTGTTAGTGATTTATAGTATTTAGCTCCTTCAACAGCTGTGTTTGAAAGACACAGTCTGGCAGTAAATGACCTGTGAATCATTTAAAAGTGAGTGTAGTGACCTCGGAATTGAATTGATGTTTTATAAATAATTTTGATGGTCTTCTTTCTAGTTTTATAAAGGTAAGCTTCAGGGAGCTTTTTTCCTTCTAAGATCTATGGCTCTGAGGAAGTTGAAGATAAGTGTATAAGGAAGATCAGGGAATTTAAGGCCAAAAGCAGAGAAAATGAAAATCTCTGCTTATGATGAAGGGAAAAGGTAACTCAGATAAAAAAAAAGTTCAGTGCGAGAGTGGAGGCAGCAATCTGTAAAGGGCTGGCTGATGAAGACAGAAGAAAGAGGTGGAGGAGAATTCTGAGATAAAAAACAAAGAAAATCAGTTAAAACAAGTTGCTCCCCCCCAAAATTAAAAAGAAATAAAACAACTTGGCACATGTTCTTATCCTAGATGCTGACTCTGGAGCAACTCATGGCCTTTGTTAAGTTCTATCTCAGCTTAATAAAAGATAAAAACGCGAATCAGTCTGAAAAGAGAACTGGGTAGCAATTAATATACAAGGTGTAACTACAACAAGGCAAATACAGATTCAGAGAAATATGATTGGCAGTGGTATTATTTTAATAGTTCATTTGCAGTTGGCTTCATTAAGAAAGAAGAGAAGATTTGAGGGCATGTCTAATGACTAAGCCAGGAATCAGAGACTAGCCTCAGAAAATGTTAAGTTTTACTTAACAACTCTCCTAAACTATTTTGGGCTTTCTTCTCAAGCTATGGTCAGACCCACAAGTACTCTTTGTAGTATTAATGTGATGTCAGGAAAGCACCCTATGAAAACATTAAAACACCTCCCCACCCCATGACCCAGACATAGCTCTGAAGGGCAGAAAACCCTAAGGTTAGATAAATTTTATCATATTCAAAAACCGTACTAAATTAACTTTTCGAGTTCCCCAAAGTTACAAGATCTTAAAAAGCCCCCTTCGTATTCAACTCAAATACTTAAAAATTAAGGAGCACTAGCAAAACATCTGAATACAATGTTCTTTTCTTACACTGTCATTTCCAACTGACAATTAATCCTTTTTGAATCTCATTAAAGGGATGCTTCTAGGTAACTTCCTAAATTTGACAGCATGGTTATTTGGATGTCCTGCCAAATGACATATAAAGTGGTTTGCTAAAACCAGCCACTATGTTGACTACGGTAAGCAAACTCTCTGGAATGAAGCTCTATGAGAAAAAGAATTCAAAGGAGGCCAGGCAGTTCCAAGGGGACCCTTGGTTATAAGTGTGCTCAGGCTGGTTTAGGGGTAGGCTTCTCCACCTGTCACCAGCCCACTTATTTATTCATGTCTGTATTCATATATGCCACAAACTTACTTATTTTCTATTATTTGTCTCTAGGTCCTCAGCAAAAATTAAAAATCATAAAGAGGCTTTGAAGAAGAAAGAATTTGCTTTACTTATATTACATACATTGAACACACACACAATCATTTTCCATTGTACAGATGAGGAAAGAAAAGCCCACGGTGGTTGAATAAGTTGTCCAAGACCAAGTTCAAATTTGAAAGTTTTTAAAAAAAAAGTCTTTTCTGTTTATTGTTTTCAAGCAGATGAGAATTTAAATATGAGTGCCATTGGTCTTGTTTTATATGATTTTATGTTGGTATGTTATAATATTTTTTTCCTGTGAATTTTCTCTTCATATCCTGGTCCCATTTTAAAAATCTGGCAGTCCATATTTTTTTAATTAATTGGAAAATGTCTTTATATATTAAGGACAATAATCTTTTACACATTTCATATTCTTTAAATTTCAAGAAAAAGGTATTTCTAAAACATCACAAGAATTCGTATTTTTAAGGCATAAATGAGGGTGTCTATGTATTAATTTATAAGGACATCCTAGGAACAAATTAACAGGTCTTCATGTCAGAACTGTGACATAAACGTTGTACATATCGCCCTGTTCTATTCATTCTATTCATTACAAGATAGCTATTGGTATATTTTTTACATGTACTTTCATGTCAATGGACATTCTTAACAGACAGAGAACATGGCAATTGTCCTTGCCTCTGATAAAACTGACACTGCTGGGCAGTAACCCTGCCTTCTTCACTTTCCCAGCTCTAACCTGTTCATGGGGCTGTGCTTCAGCTTGTTCCGTAGCTTATTCTATATGACTGTTGTTACTTCTCTTTAAATTCACAAAACGAGGCCAGTGGCCCATGAACCTACAGTATTGATCCTTGTGTCATAGGGATTTCTTGACGCTGGTTCTACAATGTATAATCAGTCTAATAATACTAGTCATTTATCAAGAGCTGAATATACGCCAACTTCAGTGACAAGTGCTTTACATACATTATTTTCTAATTCCCACAACCATTCCATGAAAGTGTAACTCCATTTCCTATTAGTTCCTGTGTCAGTTTAAGTAGTTGGGAAGGTATTTATTTATCCATGTCATCTAAATTTTCAAAGGTGTTGGCACTAACTTATTTATAATATCTTCTTACTATCTTTTTGATGTCTCTAGTATCTCGCATGATGTTCCTTTTTTTCTCAGCACATTTTTCTCTCCTCCTTTTTCTCTTGAATAGGCCCCAGGGGGTTATAAAATTATCAGTCTTTTCAAAAATAAACTATGGGTTTTGTTTAATTTGTTCATAATGTTTTCTTATTCCATTAAGTTTGCTCTTTAATATTTTATTCTATTTTCTTGAGGTTAAAATTTTCTTTAGATCGGTAAGATGGGAGATTGAATTTAAGATTTTTTTCCTTTCTAACATATGAATTTCAAGACTGCAATTTTCCCTTTAAGTACTCCTTCAGTACTTTGATTTACTGTAATATAAAAGAGTTTGAAAGTTAGTTCCATTGTGATTTCTTTACTGACATAACATTACTTAGATTAACTAATGAGATGCGTAACTTGCAACCATTCAGAGGTTTTCTAGTTGTCCTTTGGTTACTTATTTCTAGCTTAATTTCACTGTAGGCAGAGGACATAGTCTACTTTATTTGTTATTTAGTTTGTATAGTTATACCAATTTTGTTTTGGTTAATATTGCAAGTAAAATTTTCATTACTTTTGCCATGAAATTTTGTGTCCTAATTTATATATTTTTGTAAGTACTGTGTATGTGGTACCTATATACGTATATATACGTATGTGTGTGTATGTGTATACAGGATGGGCATAAAGTTCGTATGTGATTTAAAATAGTGTGCAATTTAAAATTGCACAGGAACTTTGTGGCCAGCCTGTACTATGTGTATATATACATATATACACACACAAACATATTCCATCCTGCTAATTTTTGTGTCTATATATTTTGTGTATATAAATCATATGTATTTAATCCTAATAAATTTTGTCTTTTAATTAGAGAATTTGGATCATTTATATTTAATATAATTACTAATATATTTGGATTTATTTATTTTTTACTTTTTATAATTTTAGAGACAGAATCTCACTCCGTTGCCCTTGGTAGAGTTCTGTGGCATCACAGCTCACAGCAACCTCAAGCTCCAGTGCCTAGATGATTCTCTTGCCTCAGCCTCCCAAGCAACTGGCACTACAGGCATCCACCACAACGCCCGACTATTTTTTTGTTGCAGTTTGGCTGGGGCTGGGCTCAAACCCGCCACCTTCAGTACATAGGGCCAGTGCCCTACTCACTGAGCCATAGGTGCCGCCCATATATTTGGATTTAAAACATCATCTTGCCTACTCTGGTTTCTCTTCAGATGGTATAAAATCTTTTGCTTTTTTTAAAACATCATTTTCAATTGGTTTTCAATTTATCCAACTTGCCCTTTTAGTGGTTATTGTGACCATCATAACTATTCCTTGAATTGCTTAAATTGGTAGTCTGTAATATCTATAACATCCTGGACAACACAAAGACCTTATATATTCCAACTCCATTTACTCCCTCTTACTTTTTGTGCTATTTTTGTGTTGCATTTTTATTCTACCTCAGAATATATTACTACTATAGTTTTATATGGTCAAAATTCATTTATACTGCTTAAGCATTTATCTTTCTCATATAAGTCAGATCTAAATTAATCTACCTGCCTATTTAATAAGCACAGCACAGAGCTTACTATGCCCACAAAAGAGGTCTTTATTTTCTCCACATGCTGAACCAATTTCTCCTATTCATTTTTTCTCCTCAGTAAGTGATAGTACCTTCTAACCAGTTGCTCAGAACAAAACCCTAAAAGTCATCCCTGATTTGTCTCTTTCCCTCAGCCCCATCCCCACAGGTATATAATCAAGTTTTGGTCTATCTCCACAATATATCTACCTTCACTAGTTCAAGCCACATTTATCTCTGATCTGGGGGAACCCCAACAGCCCAGTAACTTGTTACCTTGCCCTAACTCCCCTCTAATCCACACTCCATACACAATTAAAATGATCTTTAAAAAATCCAAATCAGAATGCTTGCATACATGGATCACTTTTGTTTTTGGTGTAACTAAAAACATTTGTACCCTGTAATATCTTGAAATTTTAAAAAAGATAAAAAAGAAAAAATTCTTGAACAGTTGAAAAATTTACTCATCACCTACTTTTTCCAGATCCTGTTTTCTCCTCTCTACTCTCTTTAAGTGACTGATTTGCCAATGACAGAGCATGTTGGAGAAAAGAAAAAGTTAAATGCGGTCAGGACCCACCAGAATTGCCCTTTGACCAATCTCTCCAGGAAGAGAGGGTGATTATTCAAAACTTGAACAAACAAGCTGAGCGTAGGGCGATGGTGACTATAATTATTCCTGTTTCTAATCCACTCAAAGATCAATAGAATCATGGATTTTGAAGTATTATAAAGCTAAATGATGGAAATGAAATCACAATTCAGATACAAGTCATAGATTTAAATTTGAAAGAATCATTCTTTAAGTTACACATAAAGTGTGATTCAGATAATGTGTGGTTAATTGAGCATCAGTCTATCAGGATAGTTCAATTTCAGAAGAGATACATTAAGCTGAAATCAGATTATGTCCACCAGGAAGATTTAGTAACCATGCAATTCTGGAAGTGAGCATATAAAATCCATAACTGTTTGTCAATTTAGTAAACAATGTCTGGTCCCCGACGGTACATTCTCTTTTGTGAAATCATTGAGGAACAAGCTGAGTGTCACTGTAAATTATGTAAACCTTAAGTTGGAATAAATCTGTCTGTAAAGGAAAAAAAAAACCCAAATCAGATCAGGTCATTTCATCAATATCTCAACAAAGATGGGACATTGTAAGAGCATAGTATTTGTTATAAGAATGAATGAAAGAATTGATGAATAGATTATATAACTTGCTCAAGATCCTACAGCTATGACTGGAGTCTGAGTCTGTCTTATTTTATCACAATCTACACCTCTACTTCGGATCCAGGAGGGGTGCCAGCCTGGCATTCCTTAGCCCAACTTGGTGTGAACAAACAATTGTGCTTTATTTGCCAAATATCGAAATAAATACTATAAAACAGCTCTATCATATGCATTGTAGGGCCATAAACACATTTCTTAGACTTTTTAAAATGTAATTTGAAGATTGCTAAGCATAAGAGGGTGGATGTTTTTGTTATTTTTTAAGATCTTGGCTAAATGTATAATTTTCAAAAATCTAATAATATTGACTAAAATCTCATGCATGGGGCACTTAGTCAAGAATTAGCACAACAGATAACTTTCATCACCCAGTAATCATGGGGCCTTTGATACCTGATTTCCCATTTCTGTATTTCCATTTCCTCATCTGTAAAGTGAAGATAACAGCATCTCCCTTTTTAGGATGCCTAAGGACTAACTGAGAATATGGATAAAGTATGTAGAATTACACCCATTAGCTGAAACTGCCATCATAATCTATAATCATATTGCAAATATACTGAAGATATTTTGTTTTTTTTTATTGTTAAATCATAGCTGTGTACATTAGTGCAATCAAGGGGTACAATGTGCTGGTTTCATATACAATCTGAAATATTCTCATCAAACTGTTCAATGTAGCCTTCATGGCATTTTCTTAGTTATTGTATGTAGACATTTGTATTCTGCCTTTAGTAAGTTTCGCCTGTGCCCGTTCTAAGATGCACTGTAGATGTGGCCCCACCCATTACCCTCCCTCCACCAAAACCTCCCCCCTCCCTTCCCCTTCTTTGGCCCTTTCCTCATAGTCTTGTGCTATAGGACTGAGTACATTGGATACTTTTTCTTCCATTCCTGAGATACTTTGCTAAGAAGAATATGTTCCACCTCCATCCATGTAAACATGAAAGAGGTAAAGTCTCCATCTTTCTTTAAGGCTGCATAATATTCCTTGGGGGGTCGAGGGGTCCATGGGCACTTGGGTTTCTTCCGTGACTTAGCAATTATGAATTGGGCTGCAATAAACATTCTGGTACAGATTTCTTTGTGTATTGTGCCTTTTGGTCTTCTGGGTATAAACCTAGTAAAGGAATTATAGGATCGAATGGCAGGTCTATTTTTAGGTCTCAAAGTACTCTCCAAACATCCTTCCATTCCCACCAGCAGTGTAGAAGTGTGCCCTTTTCTCCACATCCACGCCAACATCTCTGGTTTTGGGATTTTGTTATTGGGCTACTCTTACTGGGGTTAGGTGATATCTCAAAGTAGTTTTGATTTGCATTTCTCTGATGAGCTTTTTTCATGTGTTTGTAGATCGTGCATCTGTCTTCTTTAGAGAAGTTTCTCTTCAAGTCTCTTGCCCACCCTCAGATGGGATCACATGTTCTTTTCTTGCTAATACGTTTGAGCTCTATGTGGATTCTGGTTATTAGACCTTTATCAGAGGTATAACCTGCAAATATTTTCTCCCATTCTGAGGGCTGTCTGCTTGCTTTACTTACTATGTTCTTGGCTGTACTTAATTTTATCAAGTCCCAGTAGTGTATTTTTGACACTGCTTCAATTGCCTGGGGAGTCCTCCTCATAAAATATTCACCCAGGCTGATTCCTTCAAGAGTTTTCCCTGCACTTTCTTCAAGTATTTTTATAGTTTCATGTCTTAAATTTAAATCTTTTATCCAGTGAGAGTCTATCTTAAAAGTTAATGGTGAAAGGTGTGGGTCCAGTTTCAGTCTTTTACAGGTTGCCAGCCAGTTCACCCAACAGCCTTTGTTAAATAGGGAATCTTTTCCCCACCGGATGTTTTCATTTGGCTTGTCAAAGATCAAATAACGGTAAGTAGCTAGATTCATCTCTTGGTTGTCTATTCTGTTCCAGACATCTACTTCTCTGTTTTTGTGCCAATATCATGCTGTTTTGATCACTATCGATTTATAGTACAGTCTCAGGTCTGGTACCGTGATTCCTCCTGCTGTGTTTTTATTGCTGAGTAATGTTTTGGCTATTCGAGGTTTTTTCTGATTCCGTATAAAACAAAGTATTATTTTTTCAAGATCTTTAAAATATGACAATGGAGCTTTAATAGGAATTGCATTAAAATTATATATTTCTTTGGGTAGTATAGACATTTTAACGATGTTGATTCTTCCCAGCCATGAGCATGGTATGTTTTTCCATTTGTTAACATCTTCAGCTATTTCTTTTCTTACAGTTTCATAGTTCTCTTTGTAGAGATCTTTCACGTCCTTTATTAGGTATACTCCCAAATATTTCATGTTCTTTGGCACTACTGTGAAAGGAATAGAGTCCTTGACTGTTTTTTTGGCTTGGTTATTGTTGGTATTTATAAAGGCTACAGATTTATGGGTGTTGATTTTGTAGCCTGAGACATTGCTATATTCCTTGATCACTTCTAAAAGTTTTGTAGTGGAATCCCTAGTGTTTTCCAGATATACGATCATATCATCTATGAAGAGTGAAAGTTTGATCTCTTCTGACCCTATGTGGATACCCTTGATCACCTTTTCTTCCCTAATTGCAATGGCTAAAACTTCCATGACAATGTTAAAGAGCAATGGAGATAATGGGCAACCTTGCCTGGTTCCTGATCTAAGTGGAAATGATTTCGATTTAACTCCATTCAGTATGATATTGGCTGTGGGTTTGCTGTAGATGGCCTCTATTAGTTTAAGAAATGTCCCTTCTATACCAATTTTCTTAAGTGTTCTGATCATGAAGGATGCTGGATATTATCAAAAGCTTTTTCTGCATCAATTGAAAGAATCATATGGTCCTTATTTTTTAGTTTGTTTATGTGCTGAATTACATTTATAGATTTACGTATATTGAACCAGCCTTGAGATCCTTGGATAAATCCCACTTGGTCGTGGTGTATCATTTTTTTGATGTGTTGTTGGATTCTGTTTGTTAGGATCTTATTGAGTATTTTAGCATCAATATTCATTAGTGATACTGGTCTATAATTTTCTTTTCTTGTTGGGTCTTTCCCTGGTTGGGGAATCAAGGTGATGTTTGCTTCATAGAATGTGTTGGGTAATATTCTTTCTTTTTCTATATTTTGGAAGAGGTTTAGTCATATAGGTACTAGTTCTTCTTTAAAGGTTTGGTAGAATTCTGATGTAAAGCCATCTGGTCCTGGGCTTTTTCTTTTTAGGGAGATTTTATATAGTTGATGCTATTTCAGAACTTGATATAGGCCTGTTCAACATTTCCACTTCATTCTGGCTAAGTCTTGGTAGGTGGCATACTTCCAGGTATTGGTCGATTTCTTTCAGATTTTCATATTTCTGAGAGTAGAGTTTCTTGTAGTATTTGTTAAGGATTTTTTGAATTTCTGAGGGGTCTGTTGTTATTTCATTGTTACCATTTCTGATTAATGAAATTTGAGATTTTACTCTTTTTTTCCTGGTTAGGTTGACCAAAGGTTTATCTATTTTATTGATCTTTTCAAAAAACCAACTTTTGGATTTATTGATCTGTTGTATAATTCTTTTGTTTTCAATTTCATTTAATTCTGCTCTGATTTTGGTTATTTCTTTTTTTCTGCTGGGTTTGGAGTTGGAGTGTTCTTCCTTCTTCAGTTGCTTGAGATGTCCCCTTAAGTTATTAACTTCTTCTCTTTCCATTTTCTTGAGGAAGGCTGGCAGTGCTATAAATTTACCTCTAGGACTGCCTTTGCAGTATCCCAGAGGTTCTGGTAGTTCGTGTCTTGATTGTTGTTTTGTTCCAAAAATTTGGTGATTTCCTTGGTCAGGGCATGCGGAGGTCTGGTGGGTGCGGGTCGCAGGTCGGGGATCGTGGTGCAGCTCTTATGGAGGTCCAGGTGGCGCCAAGCCCAGGAGTTTGAGTTTGCTATGAGCTGTGATGCTATCGCACTCTACCCAGGGCAACAGCCCGAGACTCCAGTGTGCCAAAACCAGTCTCACTCTGCCCCTGAGGGTTAAGGCTGTAAGGCAGCTCAGTCCCCACCTTTAGCCTGCTCAGTCACTAGGTTACTAGCTCCTGCTTGATCCTTGCTCTGCAGCCCTGAGGGCGGAGCTTGCCTGGGAAGTTCTCTCACAATGGCTCCCTGCGACCCACAGCTGAACACTATTAGCTCTGTCTGGCTCAGCGGCTCAGTCTGGGGCCCTAGATGATGCCCAAAGTTCTCCACACTCCTGCTCAAGCTCTCCCCAAGGCAGTTCAACTGAGTGCCAAGTTCAAAAACACCAAAACAGTTCACAGGTAAGGCCTTTCTGGTTTGCAGTTTCACTGCTGCTTGTACGTATAGCTGTAGGCAGGATTAGGTTGATTGAACACACGCAACCACTTGCCAGTTTTCTACTGTTTTTGTCCTCCTCTTGGGGTCCAGAAGTCTCTTGCTGACTCCCTGTATCCTCAAAGGGATGATTATAGGCAGATCCCACCAGCCAGAGATGCCTAGAGTCTTATCTCCCCAGACTCACCGTGCCCTGTTGCAGGGAAGCTGATATTTTGTATTTTTTGTGTGAATATTTTGATAAGTAAAAGAACTCTTGGTAAATAATTTTATAAACTTCTAATTTGGAAATTTTATAGCAAGTTGGTAGTTGAATGCCAATCTCATCTCTTGATGATCACAGGCAAGTTTTATTACTAGAGAGTCTGTGCCTAACCTCTCTCTTTATCCCCTTAAAAGCTGGCTCCCAACTTCTTCACCACAGGAAGGAGTGAACATAAATGTAACAAAAATGGACTCTCTGGCAATGTTACCCAGGAACTAAATAGAGTGCTAAAACAGTAAAAACGAGGAAAAGAGGCATCTGGGGCTGCCAAACAGACAGCTTGCCGTGCCACCAATGGTGGATTGGCACACATTTCACGCAGATGCCAGGGCCTGCTGTGACTTACACAAGTGTAAAGGCTCAGCTGAGGAGAGGAGCAGAGGGAAGGGTTGGGAAGAAAAAGGCGTTGTTAAGGAGAATGTGAGCAGAGAAGAAAGGACCAGAGTGTACAATGCCCTCCTGGAAGGACCCAGAGTGTACAACATCCTCCTGGAATCCAGAGACAGATACGACAGTTTCAATTTCTTCTTAAAGGAAAATAAAATGAGGTGAGTTTTAACTGCAGCTCTGAAGACCCAGGGTATATAGTGGGATGAGCTTAGAACTGAACAAGAGGGCAAGAAATGCTTATGTGTCCCTCAGGAGAAGATGTGTATTACCAGAGGAACTCACTCTCAGCTTAGGAGAGGTAAAATCCAGTCTTGTCTGAAAACTCCAGTCAGTAAGTATTTACTGAGCACTGCTGGCTCTATGTACACAGCAGAGAATTCAACCCAACAAGCCCAGTGTCTTCTTGCACTACGGAAGAGACAGTGCGAGAAGGACATGGAGCAGGGGAACTCTTCCTGAGCTAGCTTATGTCCATCCTGGTTCTTCTGCAGACAGAGGCTTTTCTCTCTGCTGCCCATGAAATCTAAAGTCACCAGGCACACCTCAGAGGTCTTGGGGCTTCTTTCTCTGTCCTAGGCATCTCTGGATAAAAGAATGATTTAGCACATCCTAACACTATTCTCTTAAACGCTCAATAGAATTGATGCTTTTTATTTCTTTTTCTCTTTTTATTTTTGCAGTTTTTGGCTGGGGCTGGGTTTGAACCCACCACCTCTGGCATATGGGGCCAGCGTCCTACTCCTTTGAACCACAGGCACTGCCCAGAACTGTTGCTTTTTTAACCATTATAATATCAGGTCTATTCACCTTCCATATCTTTCTTGGATTGGGAAACTAATATGTAAGTCCCTTAAGACCATAAATATTTTTAATGGCAGCAGATGATAATTCTATTTCCTAGTCCTCATATGATTTAGAAGGCCTAGCCATAGCTTTTCTCTATTCCCTAAAGCTCCCAAGTTTTCTGGACCTTTTTCAAGTCTCACAACAAATTCAGAATAAATGTGTCTTCCATTTAATGAAATGCATGCATATATTACCTGATATGGTGTGTCAGGCCATGGCTGGGCAGGGAATATCTTGGGCTAGAGAAAATGGTCACTTGAGTCATTCTTTGTGGCAGTTTGGGAGACAAGCAGGTACCTTTCCTTTGCCTCTGTCTAGCCTGCAGTTTGATATGATGGTCTATCTGCGAAGGAGGGTCTCCAGCAGTCACATAAGCCACTACAAAGTACTCAGGCTATGACAGAGGTGACCCAGGCAAACTTAGTCCCTGCTTATGGGAACACATAATACACTTGGGGACAGACTAATGGGAGACAAAACAAAACAGCATCTAATTAAGTTGTAGAACAACGTGACCTATCAGATACTGATAGCAATGTAATATTTAAAATTTCACTGAGTACTGGAGCTAGGGAGAACAGATGCACCCAGCCTAGTGCTGGCTTTAAATGAGTGTGAATTCATTTAAGTCTCCTGCGGAAGCACGGGTTAAGAGGGGATTGACAGGGCAAGTAGAACTGGGGTGTGATTTCCACCTGCTGTTAGAAAGTGAGGTGTTAGAGGAGAGCGTTGCTTTCCTTCTGGAGATACACTATCAAAACTTCAGCATAGCTCGCTATTGTTCTGTGATTTCAGGGGTCATGACCTCAACCCATGATGCCTTCCTTGGTGGTCAACCCTGACTGTTGAGTGTCTATAAACTTCCAAGTCATAGGAGTTCTGGACAAAGATATCTTTTCCCAAGTGTGGTCACAGTAATAACCCACCAGAAAGTAAAGTCTTAGCTGAATTTCCAAATTAGAGTGAGATGGAGACCAAACTCAGAAATTCAAACAGAACTCACAACCTTAATTAGCTCCATGTCACCCCTAAAATGGTATTGAGTTATTTTACAATCTTAAAGTAAATCAAGCAAAACTCCACTCAGTTTATGAACAAGTATTGTTAATATCGATTATTCTAGGAGCCTCAAAAATTATTCCAAACCAATTACCATGCTGTTGTTTTTCCAATAATATGTAAGGCATTCCTGATTTTCAAACCCAAACCATTGTAATATTGACTTGTGTGGGTTAGAAAAAAGAAGGCTTTTAGAGAATGTTAATTTAAAAGATAAGCATAATTTGTATTGAAGGAAACATAAATCCAGAGTCAAGGTGCTACTCTTTCAATAATACCTTCTGCAAACTGAAGCATGAACAGTCTTTACTTAGGCATAATTATAGGAGATTTGCTTAAGGGAACACAGCAGCACAGACTTCATTTTCAAAGGTTGGCATTTGCCTTCTCATCAGCTTTGCTTTGTCAATAATTAGATTCATTCATCAGCCTCCTTGTTGACAGTAACAGCCTCAAATCAAGAGCCTGCAGGCTCCGCACAGTGTGTGGGGATTCAGCCGCGTAGGCTCCCGGGGAAAGCAGAAGTTTGGCTTCATGAGGAAGTACAGACCATTCTCAAGCCTGTCAGGATGAGTTAGATCCTGTCTCTGCACACCTCCTCCTCAGAACCACATGAAAGATTTAGCCTCCACTGGTAGTTCTAACTCATTCTCATGCAATATTTATAAGGGTTGGCATTTTCAGCTGAGCAGCCCTTGAGGATGTAAGTGAGGGAATTTCCCTGGGAGAACAGAAGGTAGGGGTTGGAATTTGTTCTTTAAGCCATGTGCCCTGAGTACAGACTTGCTGAACAAGGAAATCTGTTCTGGTCCTAGTGGTAACTGGGGCCCCTCACCATGTAGACTGCTGCTGGAGTGTATCTTAGGCCAGCATTTATGGAATGAACTAACACCCCCCCACCTCCACCCGTTCTCTGTTTCCTTTCTCTCTCCTTCCTGTCTTTCTTCACAGTATTTCCTTCTTTAAAAAATATGCTCAAGTTTTTTTGAAGAATCTTTAAAGGACCTGTCATGTGCCAGGTACTGTGTTAAATACTTTCTATGGATTATCTCCTTAATCTTTGCAACAATTCTATGCAGTAGCTACTATTATTATCCCATTGTAGAAATGAGGAGACTAGAGTTTCCAGAGATTAAATAACTCACAGAGGTCACACAAGTGTCAAAGCCAGAGCCATATCCCTACTCTAGAATTTAAGCTTTTGGTCTATACCCAATACCTGCATGGAAAAGTCACACACACACACATTCCCCCCCACCCCACCCCCACACACATACACACATGGGGATAACTCCCATTAACACTTGAGAGTAGATCTTTTCACATATGTAAACTAGATTATTCTTGAACAAAAATGAAATAACATAGTAGCTTCTGTTTTGTAGACTACTGCTTTTCACTTAGCAATATAATTGAACATGTTTTTCCCACATTGCTGGCTGATCCCCCTCAACATGATTTTTCGAGGACAACTGATCTTCCATCATGTGGATGTTCCATTGTTTATTCTTTCTACTTCTAGGAATGATGCTGCAGTGTGCATCTTTATCCATAATGGTTGTGAACCTAACTCTGAACAGCTGCTGTGGCAACCTGAGGGTTATGGGCCTGGAGAAGAAGGGGTTGGCTGCAGGAGCATCTCATCCCAGCTTGGTCCTGTCTCTGTCAAGGCCATCTCCTTCCACTGGCTCAAAGCCTGCCATGACTCACAGCACCTCTGGTCTTTCTGCTTTTTATCAAGCTGGTATAACTATTATTAAACCACGTATTAAACTATTATCTTTGGTTGCATATCATTATTTACTTATTATGTGGTTATATTTGTTAGTATTTTATATTTTGTTATATACAGTAGAACCTCCATAGTTAACCACCTCCCTACATTAACTACTTCCTTAAATTGACCTAATTTTCATCGACTAGCCATGCACCACATGTACATATTTGTACAGTAAGGCTAGTCCTTATGCTGACTACCTCTGTATGTGGACCAGTTTGTTAGGTGGTCCCTTAGGTGGTCAACTTACAGAGGTCCTACTATAGTTACTTTGCATGTACCCTTACCTCAAGAGGAACCATAAGTTATCATTTTCCTTAATAATTCTTGTAAAACCATATATCTCCATACTCTCTCTGCTGTGGTTTGAATGTGTCTCCTCCAAAATTCAGGTGTTAAAACTAAATGGCCAACGTGATATTAATAGGTGGAGCTTTGATGAGGTGATTAGATCATGGGGATTCTCCATTGTGCATGAGGTTCATAAATTTGGAAGGGAAAGCTTTATTTTTCATAGAGGGCTGCAGCCTGTTTATAGCCATTCCACAGGCTGGAAAGTAGGACTTTTGGCCAGAAATCAGGAACATGTTCTTCAAGGCAGGGACAATAAGAACAGGAATTTATGCCAAGCAAGATGATCAAATACATTTGTTTAACAAACTATAGGAGTTGTGAATACTTAAGAAAGGAGAAACACGAGCTTGTACAGTCAAGCTTCATGCCCTTTTACGGGTCTGTGTTCAGAAATGGAGGTGCTCTTATGGCAAAAGGTGAAGCAAGAACATGAAAAGTCTCTCTGCACATGCTTTATAGACTGGTTAAAACCACTGCATGGTGGCTGGGTGCTGGTTAGTTGTACTCACAAAATTGCAAATAGGGAAGAGTAGATCATGAGATTTGTCTCTGTTTTTGTCTCTGAGAAAAGCCTGATGGTTGTTGGCAAGGGAGGGGGTGTAATGAGGCATGTCTGACCTCCCATCCCATTATGCCTGGGAACTCAGTTTTAAGGTTTCTCTGGGGTCTCATTGGGCAAGACAGGGGCTGTTCAGTCAGCCAGGGCCTTGGTATTTTATTTTACTTCTTGGCTTATAAAAGGGCTTGATGGAGGAAATCGGTCCTTTCTTTTGCCTGTCTTATGCCATGGGATGATGTGCACAAAGGCTCTCGCCATACGTGGCACTTTGATCTTGGACTTTCCAGCCTCCAGAACTGTGAGAAATAAATTTCTGTTCTTTATAAGTTACCTAGTCCCAGGTATTTTCTATGGCAACACAAAGGAACTGAGACACCTTCAAACTCTCTTTCAAAGAGAGCTGAAAAAGAGTCAGCAAAAAATTATGGGAGGGGTAGTTAAACATTAACACTCTTAACTTTTTGCTGAGAAGGAAATAACTTACTATCTCTGATTAGGTCTGGGTAAATTAGCCATATGGATGAATGAAGAACTTAGAACAGCCTGACAAAGAATACAGGCTCTTAAGTATGACTCCCTACATTACCCTCCAACCCTGGGTAAATGACCATATATAAAAGAACACTCAAAATAATGTTCCTACCTCTGATCTCCACAAGAGCTTATTAAAGGAACAGGAACCCAAATCAATGCAGTTTGATTTATATGGACCCTTCAAATGCCATTTTCAGTATCATTTTCAAATGCTAAAAAAAAGTATTATGTAAATTTTCATGAAAATTAGCATTTCTATAGCATTCCATACTTTCAAAATGCTTGGCATTCCATATTTTCAAAATGCTTACACCAGCATTTACTAATTAACATAACACTTGAGAACCATCAGAAGCTTTACAGGAAAACTCCTTTCTAGCATATTTCTCTTGGTACAGAGAAAGTTATCCCTTCACCACCTTCTTCTTAACCAAGTCAGACGAAATTGTTCAGCTCTTCTAAATTTCCTGATTTTAAATTTAGCAACTTGCCACATTGCCCAGTCTTTTCCACAGAAAATTAGAATATTGTTACAAAAATCAAGACTCTGTCTGAAATCTGGAAAATCTGGAATTTGGAATGTTTTCTCTGTGATGCTTCAAAGCCCAAAGCTCATGCTGTTTATTCAAAACATTTATTTATTGCTTACATACAGGTATCAGACATCAACTTTCTAACTTGTCCTGGTTGAGGTTAAAGTTGAGAAGTGAAAATGTGCATTATCGTGGGGTGAATGCTCGGAGGGCTCAGCTCAGAGGGATCAGGGAAAGGCCTCCTGGAGCAACCCTGACAAGGACTTTGAAATATTTCCTCTCAGTGGCCATTTGAGTTCCACATAATTTTTTTTTTTTTCAATTCTAGTCCTGTCTTAGACCAGTACTATTATTTACTTAATTACATTTACATAAAATTTATTTATTTATTCAAATTTATAGTATTAATTTAATGCTTCGTTAAAAGTGGGGCTGCATGCAACAGTATACATTCTTCTTTTATTAATGTCAGATTGATGTGAGGGTACAAACGATTAGGCTACACTCTTTCTGTAGAGTGTCCGTAGAACCTTACATTGTGCCCATTAGGTGGAGCTCACCTATCTCCTTCCCTACTCCCATAATCTAATATAAATGGACTCCTTTTTAAACTTAGCTTTGCCCTATGTTCATAAAATAGCTTCATTAACATTCACAACATTTCATAAAATAATGTGTCTGATGTCTTAGTTATTTTATCCTAATACATAATAAAATAATATATTTGCATAAAGAAAAAAAATCTTGCAAGACCTAAAACCAACTCAGGAGCCCCATGTTGGAACACGTTACTAAAGGTGACATAGATCACTGAAAAATGTTAAGCTAAGGAATGGGTGGGAGGAATTTTCTGATTATGAAGAATATCTTTCTCTGTGTAGAATAGGACTGGGTAAGACTGTGAGGATCTTACCTGCAGTCACTCAAGAGGAAAATGATAAAGGCCTGAGTTAGAGCAGTAGTGGTAGAGAGGGGACAGGGAGCCATTTCCAGAGATGTCAAGACTGCACATCTATGAGAATTGCAGAGTGATTTGATTTTAGAAGGTAGGGAACAAGAGGAGTCAACAATAGCTCTAGGTTTCTTCTGGGGCAAGAACAAAGACAGTCACGCTACTCACTGAGATACACCTTAGGGGATGAAGACTGTTGAGGGCCGAGTGGGGAGGTGCATCAATTTAATTTTGGATAAGTTGATTTTGGGGTATTTCAAGACTATCCAAGTAGAAATATAAAGTATGCAGCTGAACATTTGAGTCTGAGGCTCAGCAAAAATGACATATGGGCCATCGACATGTAGCTGATGAATGAGGCCACAGGAGTGGAGGTCCCGAAAAAGTCCAGAAAGTAAAGAGAGGGGAAGATGAAAAGGAGAAGAAGCCAGTGTTTAAGAAGAGATGGAATATTCAAAATCAGTGGAAGACATTGAGAAGGCCTGGCCAGGACTGTCCAGAGACCAGTGATGGGAAACCCGAGGGGCTAGACAGTTCCAAAGAAGAGAAAAGAGCAGGACACGGTGCCAGAAGGACACAGAAAAGTCATGTGATACAAGGTCTAAATATCCCCTCTAAGTCTCACACTGGAAGTTCCCAGCGACTTTGACAAGGTAGCTTCAACAGAGTCAGGGCTGAAGCCAGATTGCACAGGGGAGTGGAGACAGTGGGGTCTAAATCTGGCCATGGAGAAAAGGGCAGGAGAAGGGAGGTGGGTGGGAGCAGCCGCCAGAGGGGATGTTGGGATGGACGTCATCTAGTGCTTCCTTTCCAGCTGACTTGGTGTGTTTGCATGTTGAGGGGGAAGAGCCGCTTAAAAGGCAGAGTTTAAGTGTAAAGGGAGAGAGAAAAATGCCTATGAAATCCATGAAAAAGTGGGACTGCTGCCTCAGGGAGAAGCTTCTCCTTGTCAGAGAACCACAGACGCCCTCCTATCAGGCTGAAGAACAGGAGATGGAGCAGGTGAGCGGGTGCAGGTGCAGAGAATTCCCCGGCATGGAGTGTCGCGTTCGGGCTATCTCAGGCTGGTAGCCTCTCTTAGTAAGTAAGAGACACCATCTTCCCAAGAGGGAAAGATACTGCTTAGAGGACTTAAGGGAGCGGTAAATCTTTGAGGTACCTGTTGCTGCAGTTGGGAGATGGGGAAGTTAGGGGAAAGTCACCAAGCATGAGGAAGGGTGGGGAGGAAGTTAGCTCACACACACACAAAGGATAAGATGGGGTGTGGAAGGAAAGAACAGAAATAATAGGGCCTGCTGAAGGAGAGTGCTGGGAACGACAGAAATAGAACTTTGCGTCTTAACTCATGCTAGTTCTGACAGTATTGATTTAAAAAGCAGGTGCAATCAAAACATCCACCTTGAAAACGGAGGCACAGTCACAGACGTAAGGGATCTCCCTCACCACTGGGTGCAATGAGCATTCTCTCTGTGGCTGCTCCCAGCAAGGCTGGAACTGCTCCAAATCAGTGAGTAGCGAGCAGAAAACTTGTCTCCAGTCCCCTTCAGAACACGGAAGTATGAAGGCTCCCCGATACAGCGAACAAATTGCTAAAAATGATGGGTCTGGGATGCCTCGGATCAAAGGCCTTTCAGAAAGGTTATTTATACCTTTCTTTAGATTTATGCCTTTATGCTTTTTCACCTCTTTAAGAACATCCTTCCCAAATTCTAGCATCTCTAGAACAAATACATAAAGCCACAACGAGATTGAATAGGTAAAATTCTCCTTCTATTATGTCACAAGGTTTGACACGCATATAAATTCTTGAAAATGCCATGCCTGCCAAGGTTCTTAAATACAGGAATAAAAATAAAAAATATCTAGCATAAGATTCTCTGTTTTGGAGCAAATGGATGAATGCTTAAACCATATTATACATATTGGAGGAACCCTCCTGAAAGTTTAAACACACTGAATTGCAAATGTACCCTGTGCGGCTCTTAGGACAAAGGCTGAAAACAGAGCTAGAATGTCACTTATGTCCCCAGATGGGCCATTCCCAGGACACACTGGAGCCGTGAGAGTCACTGCCCAACCAGAAAGGCTAATGAACCAATCGCATTCTCAAAGATAGTTCCTAAGGTACCAGTAGAACCAGCCAAAATAATTTCCTTTCATCAGAAAATCACAGTGCTAGGTGTGTAGATTTACTTTTTTTTGAGAGAGAGTATATCATTCTGTTGCTTAGGCTAGAGTGCTGTGGCATCAGCTTAGCTCACAGCAACCTCAAACTCTTGGGTTCAAACGATCCTTCTGCCTCAGCCTCCCAAGTAGCTGGAACTACAGGCATCTGCCACAGTGTCCATCTCATTTTTCTATTTCTTAGACCAGCTCAGGCTGGTCTCGAACTCCTGAGCTCAAACAATCCTCCCACCTCGGCCTCTTAGAGCAGTAGGATTGCGGATGTGAGACACCGGGTCAGGCTGGGTGTGTGATTTAGAGGTAAAAATGAATCCATTTCAGACAGAGAGGCACTGACAGGTCAAACACAAACACATCTGGGTAAATTAAGACAACAGCTGTAGTGGATGTCATTTATCAACAGGTTATTATGAGCCCGGCACCAGCACCAGATGCTTTTTTATATACTAGCTAATTTAATTCTCATAGCCCTCAGGGATGTTATTATTATCCCCATTTTACTGAAAAGGTCAATAAAGCTCAGGGAAAGTGAGGAACCCGTCTAAGGGAGCATTTATAGGTCTAGTATTTATAGGTCTAGAATTTTGGCACAAATGTGCTCCTGCTCCTAAACGCTATGCTGATTACTCTGCTAATTATCACTAAAGCATAATGTGTCCAAACTCCCATAGGTTAAGGAGTTTCTGCCTTCCTGCCAAGCATTTTGGTGTGCTTTAAGGAAAGGGAGAAGATAAAATTCTCTGCCAGGAATCTTGATGGCCACGTGCGGAACAGAGTCACTGGCTTTCACGCAGTCAGCATGAGCTCAAGTGGCATTCACTTTGAGAAGGTATAAAATGAAAGCAGAGTCTGGGTGACACCAAGGGCACTTTTCATTTCCCTCTGGGTCATGCCAGAGCAGACACAAGGCAGCCTGATTCACATCCTCCCCAAAGGCTTCCACGCTCACTATGACCATGAATACAGTGCTTCACCTGGACGGCAAAAGATCTTCTGAAATCTTCAGCTTCCTTAACAAGGACAACTTTTCAGGTGGCAGAAATGAAAGCTAAAATAATTTACATTTACTTTAGATAAACTGCCAAAATATACTTCTTAATGCTTACATTAAATTAACATAGCCAAGCACACCTACCTTTCCTTATAATTTGGAATAATTGTAAAGCAGAAGGACCTAATTGTACCTAATAATTGTAAAGCAGAAGTCAAAAAGCCTCAATGAGCGTAAAATCTTAAATTATACTTCACTGAATTGGAGTAAGCACTTCAAAAATCACCTTGTAAAAATGTCCAAGTTGGAAACTGGGGCAGCTCGTGTTAATTTAAAAATTTCTGGATGGAAGTGGAAGACATTATTCTTAGTAAAGCATCACAAGAATGGAGAAGCATGAATCCTATGTACTCAATTTTGATATGAGGACAATTAATGACAATTATGATTATGGGGGGGAAGCAGAAAGAGGGACGGAGGGAGGGGGTGGGGCCTTGGTGTGTGTCACACTTTATGGGGGCAAGACATGATTGCAAGAGGGACTTTACCTAACAATTGCAATCAGTGTAACCTGGCTTATTGTACCCTCAATGAATCCGCAACGATAAAAAAAAAAAAAAATTGTACATGCTCCGATGCTCAGTTTTAAGAATGCATTTTCTTTTTTTTGGCCGGGGCTGGGCTTGAACCCGCCACCTCCGGCATATGGGACCGGCGCCCTACACATTGAGCCACAGGCGCCGCCCTAAGAATGCATTTTCCTTTTAAAAGGCTTTGTTAAGCCTAATCTGTGAGTGTGAAAATAAAAATATGGGTTTATCAATGATGAATGAATTCAGCTTTCCTGACTTCAAACAAGCACTGGGAAATTCTATCACATTTAGAGTTTCTCTCTGAAGAATCCAAAGAGGAAAAAAAAATTCCTGACACATGAGTGCCCTGGCTAAACAAAACAAAGCCTCACGAAATAGTTCTGTTACCAGTTCCTTAACACACTGACTGCTACACTAAAATAAAATTTTTGTTTTCCTTTGGACCATGATGTTTTATTACAACTGCCCAGGGGCCACCCATCGTGTAACATGTTTGCTACAGCATGGCAGTGTGAGATGCCTGCACTCCATGCAGCCCCCAAGGTAATATATGCTTCACCAGGCACAGGGCTCAAAACCAGCATGAGTTAAATACAACTCACACGGCAGTTAATGTGTTAAGGATGTCTCTAAACACATATAGGCAGCACAGACTAAGCTCTGGGTTTAATCGTTTGTAGGTTTGTGAGCAAGAGAGAGGGAAATGGGAGGAGAATACACATTGGATTTCAACAAACTGAAAGCTTGCAACCCCAGCTAAGCAGGGCTGAGCAGACGCTGCCGAGTCCATAGTGACCTGCGCCACCAGAAGAAAGAGGTCGAGTATGGAGGCCCCCAAGGTCTGAGATGAATTTTGTACTGTGGTTATGTAACTGGACTGATGACCAGTAATGAGAATGTTGAATTCTTAAATACTGCTAAGGAGGTAGACTTTTAAGTGTTCTCACCATATTAAAAATAAGCATAGGAAGTAATCCATACATTAATTAGCCATTTCTACAATGCACTCATATGTCAAAACATATTGTACATGATACATATATAGTTTTTATTTGTCAATTAAAACAAATAAAAATTATTTATTTATTTATTTAGTTATTTTTTTTTTTTTTTTACTGTTTTTGGATGGGGCCGTGCCTGAACCCACCACCTCTGGTATATGGGGCTGGCGCCCTATTCCTTTGAGCCACAGGCGCCATCCTAAAAACATTTTTTTATAAAAAGGCCAAACAGCTCTTAGTGGCAGAGTTTAATCCATGAGTGAAATTCATTATTCTTGGGGTCACTCTGTCTTAGCAGATGTCAGTAGGACCAATCACATGAGCCTTTTCATACCATTGAGTGTTTTATATCCCTCTCTTTTCTACAGCCAAGCTCTCAAAACCACCTCCTCTCTTTGGGTTGCAATTTCTTGCTCTCTCTTCTCTCTCTTTTTCTTTTAGAGAGAGTCTCATTCTTTTGCCCTGGGTAGAGTGCCATAGTGTCATAGCTCACAGCAACCTCAAACTCTTGGACTGCAGTGATCCTCTTGCCTCAGCCTCCCAAGTAGTTGGGACTACAGGTGGCCGACACCACACTCACCTAAGTTTTTTTTTCTATTTTTAGTAGAGATGGGGGTCTCACTCTTACTCAGATTGGTCTCAAACTCCTGCCTGGGCCTCCCAGAGTTGGGTTGCAATTTCATTGTGCTGCATACCTAGGAATATGATTTATGGTATCTTCCTTGTCTATACTAGGAAATGATTTCTTCCCCAACTTATTTCAGATTTCTGATTTCATTGCATTGCTTTCCTATAGAAATTGCATATAAAAACTGATTTGCATAACCTCTTCCCTATTTCCAGTAATATAGCAGGAGTTTTGTTGATATCGTTGTTATTTATTTATTTTAATTGAGGAAAAGATATAATAATAATGCAAAGAAAGTAGCATTCACCTTGTCAAATAAGAGTATGTCTATTATAGAATGCTTTGACTCTGAGGTTTAGTATGGAGTCATCGGTTAACTTCTTCTTATTTTATTTATTTATTTATTTGTTTTTATTTTTTTGGACAGGAATGCTTCCCTTCTCTGCATGTTCTTAAGGATTCTGTTAAAGATACCCCTGTGTTTCTCAAAATCCAGCATAGCCTGAATTCTCTGAATTTCCATTCACTGAGTGTGGTCCTTGTCCTGTTATAAGAGGTTTGGTTTAGAATCTACTTTTCTTAGTGTGGTATTAGTTTTCATTTAATGTAACTTATTAAAGTTAAGAGTTTCTAAGTTAAATTTTATAACTTTTCTATTTTTATTAGGGACAGGGTCTTGGTCTTACTTGGGCTGGTTTTGAACTCCTGAGCTCAGGCTATCCACCTGCCTTGGCCTCCCAGAATGCTAGGATTACAGGTGTGAGCCACCTTGCCCGGCCACTATTGCCGAATATTTTAAAATGGCACTTATCACCATGTGGATTTCATTCTGAAAAATGTAGTCTTTACATTTTCATATCGCTGACACTAAGATGCATCTTATGACTGCTATAGACCAGGTGGTAAGTTGTGACAGAGAAGCAACTGGTGGTTTTAGTTGTTATTCTTGGTTGTATGACAAGGTTCTCACAGTTTCTCAATATTCACTCATCAAATCATTTAAGGACCCTTTATGGAAGAAATGCAAGACCTGATTGCCATCTGAATATCTTCCTTTGACAATTTCTGATTTGAAACTCTGTTTTCAAAGCTTAAAAACAAGCTGGAATGGAATTCAGATTAGAAGAGACAAGAGCGGAGCATTCTGCTTCTTAAAGTTCCATAGTACCACTGACCCTCTTGATGGTACGGAGAAGATGGTAAGGGGAAAGCACAGGCATTAATGACTGATGCAAAAAGTGAGTCATAAAAATTGGACTCTGTAGATATTTTAGGAATTTTCTGATCAGTTTGGTTTGCTTATTACGTTTCACTTGGTCTTTTCTACCAAACTGTGTAGTCTTTGCAGTTAGGAGAGGGCTCATGCCTTAGTCAACCTTGTATCTTTAATGCCCAGCTTGTTGGCACGTGAAAGATGACCAAGGAATGGTTGGAGAAATAATGAATGAGCCTTAGAAGAAAAGATGGTAAGACTTGGGAGTACGAGTCTGCTCAACAATGATTGCATTTTTGCTCACCCCTACATCTGCTTGTTTTTCAGTGAGCCAGAAGCTATTCTGAGCCTGATTCTGCTTACCACAGACTGTCCCATCTCCAGGCATCCATTGTCGTCACTAGAAGAAACTAGTGACTTTTGATTCTGTGGAATCAAAACCTAAGCGTATACTTTAATGAAATATTTTGAATCCCTGTAGCATAGTATACGTAAGTCAGTTAATAATAATACTATTTGAATATATTTATTAATTTCCTACCCAGGCTTGATAATCAGTACATTTTATGTATCTTACCACTTACTTCACACAGCAATACTAATTGCATTAATGCGCACAGCTATGATTTAATAAAAAATAAAATAAAATGAGGAAAGAAAAGATGGTGAGACCAACTGGGGAAAAGAAAGGCTAAAGGGAACATGTTATGGATAAGATTTAAAGTGGACCTTGGAGGATGGAAAGAAGTGTGCAAAGAAAGGGAGGAAGGATGTTTCAAGCACAGAGAAAAGCAGGTTGTATGTGGGCAATCACAATGAGCTTTCAGATACTTGAGAAGTCAATTATTGTAAATAGTAAGAAGGAGACTAAAAAAGAAGGTTTCAAGCTCCAAATGGTTTCAAATACCTCTTTTTTTTTTTTTTCAAGAAACGTAGACTTGACATCTAGGTCACTGATTCTAAATATTTTATGACTTTTATTTAAATCATCATTTTATTAAAGACTTATCAGCCAACCATGAACAAATAAAAACATGTTGTTTTTTTTTTTTTTCCAAAAGGAACTTTGCATTTTCTGACTGTACATATTTTATTTTTAATTTAGGCTACAAGAGCACTAAATATTATATTGTAGAAAGTATATTGAATTGCTATGGTTTAGAAGGACAAACAAATGATTCTTCATGATTCTAAATTTCCAAGGATTAAAAATACAATGGTATTATTGAGAAATAATATTTCACTCCTGACTACACAACCGGAAATCAGAGTTTTGTAATGTGAAATGTCAATAATATTTCACCATCACTATTATAAGTTTTGGTGAGAAGTAGAGCATCAAAGACATTCTCAGAGAAGATGAGCAGATAGGACAGGAATCAAGAGAACTGTCAGGATTTCTCCCAATAAGCCAAATACTGCAGCTGGTGGAGCATCCCACTTTAAGGTGGATTGGAAGAACACAAAGCAAAAGGTTCCAACAACAATCCTACATCTTATTTAGCTTGTTTATGAGGCTTGCCAATTAGGATCATCATGTATTAGGCAATGAGGAGCCATTTAACATATACGCTATTTTAGCTATGATACTTTTTGGTTGTTGTTGTTGTTGTTTTGAGACAGAGTCACCTGGGTAGAGTGATGTGGCATCACAGCTAACAACAACCTCAAACTCTTGGGCTCAAGCAATTCTCTTGCTTCAACCTCCCAAGTCACTGGTACTATCGGCGCCCACCACAACGCCCAGCTACTTTTAGAGATGCCGTCTTGCTGTTGCTCAGGCTGGTCTTGAACTTGTGAGCGCAGGCGATCCACCTGCCTTAGCCTCCTAGAGTGCTAGGATTACAGGCATGAGCCACCATGCCTGGCCTGATAAAGCAGTTTTTAAACTAACTCCAGCCAAGGCTCCTATAAAGGGTATATGGCACACCTTCTGGGTACGGGACACAACTACACAGGGATTCTTCCTAACAAATGCAAACATTGTAACCCAATTGTACCCTCACGTTAATCTGCAAAAAAAAAAAAAAAAAACAAAAAACAAAAACAGACTCTGTAAGGGTTGATAAATTGTAAAAACAAGAATTAAAAGTTGTATGAAGGCAGCGAAAAGCCTCAATATCTATGAAGTAAATTGATTTCTAGAAGTAAAAATTTATAAAGTACTTTCTACAAATTTCAAATGGCTGAAATCATAAAAAGTATAGTCCATGGTCATAGTGAAAATAACAAAAGGAGAAAAAGGAAGAATTCTCATATTTTGGGAAATTAAGGATTATATTCCTAAACAGTCCATGGTTCAAATTTCAGCAGAGATCAGAAATGTTTTACTGAAAAGTAATTTAGAAACTTTTGTCATATTAAAAACATGAGAGATGGGCGGCGCCTGTGGCTCAAAGGAGTGGGGTGCCAGCTCCAAATGCTGGAGGTGGTGGGTTCAAACCTGGCCCTAGCCAAAAAAAACTGCAGAAAAAATAAAAAAAGAAAAGAAAAAAAAAAAAACATGAGAGATGTAGTTAAAGCAGTATTGAGGGGCAATACTTAACTTTCCCATTGTCATGAAGTGAAAGATTCAAAATTGTCGATTTGCCCCAAGTTTACCTATAGAATCAGTGCAATTCTAATAATAATTTCCACAGTTTTGTGACAAAATGATTCCATAATCTATTCCAAAATCTGAAGGGCTGAGAATAAGTAAGGCAGTTTTAAAAGCTAAAAACAAAGATGAAAAGGTTATACCACCTAGAACACATATTATAAAGCCAAAGTAAGCATTTCGGTATTAGTCCTAGTATAGAGAAGATGACCATGGAACTGTAATGCAGAATTCAGAAACACACTCAAATAAACACATAGATAGCAAATTTTTAACAAGTATGACTCTGAAATGTAGTAAAAGAAAATTTCTTTTTCAATAAGTGGCCTTCCGTATAAATAAAAATTAACCTTTCCCCCTACTTCACATAATAAAGAAAAATTAATTCAAGACCGACATAAACTTAAATCTGAAAAGAAAAATAATATAGTATCTAGAAAGAACATAAGAATATCTTCTTGGCCTAGTCATGACAAATAATTTCATACAGAATACAATAAGCACCTATAATAAAAATATAATTAATAAAATCCAATTTATTGGATTTATATTTATTTATTAATTAATAGTTCTATTAGGGGCGGAGCAAGATGGCAGCCGAGTAACAGCTTCCTTGCATCTGGGCACCGTGAGTCTGGGGAGATAGGACTCCAGGCATCTCTGGCTGGTGGGAACTGCCTATCACCACTCCTATGAGGATACAGGGAGTCAGCGAGAGACTTCTGGACCCCAAGAGGAGGACTAAAACAGTGGAAAACCGGCAAGTGGTCGCGTGTGTTCAACCCGTCTAAACCCGCCCACAACTGTAAGTTCAGTAGCAGCGAGACTGCAAACCAGAAAGGCCTTACCTGTGAACTCTTTTGATGTCCTTGGACTTGGCACTGAGTTGAACTGCCTTGGGGAAGGCCTGAGTGGGAGTGCGGAGAACTTTGGCCGTTGTCTAGGGCCCCAGTCTGAGCCGCTGAGCCAGACGGAGCTAATAGTGTTTGGCGGTGGGTCACACGGATCCATTGTCAGTGATCTGCCCCGGCAAGCTCCGCCCTCAGGGTAGCAGAGCTAGAAACGGGTGGGAGCTGGTAACCCAGCAACCAAGTAGCCTAAGGGTGGGGTCTGAGCCGCCTTGCAGCCCTAACCCTCAGGGGCAGAGTGAGACCGGTTTTGGCACACTGAGTAAGTGGATAGCCACTTCAGCAGTGATTCCAGCGAGAAAGCTGGGAAAGCTTCTGCTCAGCAAGTTTACAAGTTCAAAGTGCCTTTTAAGTGGGCTGAAGAGAGATTTAGGGTGTCTACCTGCTGGGGTTTGAGAAATCAGCAGCCTCCAGTCGTATCAGAACTGTGACTAACATCTCATACCCCAAAAGACCACGTGTTGCCCAGACAATATTCAACAACATATACAAACTGCTTTGTTTTTGGTTGTGTATTTTTTTTTCTTTTTTTTTTGTTTGGTTGGGTTTTTTTGTTTGTTTATTTTGACGTTGTTGATGTTCTTTTGTTTCTTAATTTCAATCTTTTCCATACAGATCCCTTTTTCTTTCTCAATTTTTCTAGTTTAATTATAATTTCCCATTGCTGCCTTTTTTAATAACTACAACTTCATTTTTGCTAGTGTTTCTACCGCTATCACTTGGTTTTTCACCCAATTTTATCGCCATAAAGTTTTCTGTTTGCTTGTTTTAGTTTGATTTATAGCATTTTTGTCTTTCCTCTCTACTTGGTGGAGGTGGGGTACTGTGTCTGACCAGGTTAGCAAAGAGCTGCTGACCTCAAGGGAACCACCCAACTGGGCACCCAACCCCCAGAAGGTGGGGTTTTTTAAGGTTGTGTCAAAGTACCCTACTGTACACCTATATTGCCCTGTCTCCCTCTTTCTGTGCCTCTCTTCTTTTTGTCAATATTCCTTATCCCTACCCCCTCTCCTTTCTCTATCTTTCTTTTTTTTCTTATCACTCGGTCCTCCTTTCTTTCATCCCTTTTTTGCTCTTCAACCTTCTCACCTTTCTGGTCCTGTAACCCTTAGTCCACAGGCACAAGAACTTAAAGAGCAAGAGGAAGTGAAAGGAAAATTAGGGCAAGGAAACAGATAAAAGAAATCACTCATGAGGAAGAATCAGCAGAAAACTCCAGGCAACATGAAGCACCAGTCCAGAACAACCCCGCCAAGGGACCATGAGGTAGCTACTGCAGAGGATTCCACCTATACAGAAATGTTAGGAATGACAGAAAGGGAATTTAGAATACACATGTTGAAAACAATGAAAGAAATGATGGAAACAATGAAGGAAACTGCTAATAAAGTGGAAAATAACCAAAAGGAAATCCAAAAACAGAATCAAATCAGAGATGAACGATATGAAGAATATAAAAAGGATATAGCAGAGCTGAAGGAAATGAAACAGTCAATCAGGGAACTTAAAGATGCAATGGAAAGTATCAGCAACAGGTTAGACCATGCAGAAGAAAGAATTTCAGAGGTAGAAGACAAAGTTTTTGAGATAACTCAGATAGTAAAAGAGGCAGAAAAGAAGAGAGAGAAAGCAGAACGTTCACTGTCAGAATTATGGGACTTTATGAAACGTTCCAACATACGAGTTATAGGAATTCCAGAAGGGGAAGAAGAATGCCCCAGAGGAATGGAAGCCATACTAGAGAATATTATAAAAGAAAATTTCCCAAACATCACCAAAGATTCTGACACACTGCTTTCAGAGGGCTATCGGACCCCAGGTCGCCTCAACTCTAACCGAGCTTCTCCAAGACACATTGTGATGAACCTGTCCAAAGTCAAGACAAAAGAAAAGATTCTGCAAGCTGCCAGGAGTAAGCGCCAGTTGACCTACAGGGGCAAATCCATCAGAGTGACCTCAGACTTCTCTAATGAAACTTTCCAAGCAAGAAGACAATGGTCATCTACCTTTAATCTACTTAAACAGAACAATTTTCAGCCCAGAATTCTGTACCCTGCTAAGCTAAGCTTCAAAATTGATGGAGAAATCAAATCATTTACGGATATACAAACATTGAGGAAATTCACCACAACAAGACCAGCTCTACAGGGAATACTTCAACCTGTTCTGCACACTGACCACCACAATGGATCAGCAGCAAAGTAAGAACTCAGAAATCAAAGGACAGAACCTAACCTCCACACTGATGCAAAAGATAAAACTAAGCAATGGACTCTCACAAAATAAGACGAATAGAATACTACCACACTTATCAATTATCTCCATAAATGTTAATGGCTTGAATTCCCCACTGAAGAGACATAGATTGGCTGACTGGATTAAAAAACACAAGCCATCCATTTGCTGTCTGCAAGAAACACACCTGGCTTCAAAAGACAAATTAAAGCTCCGAGTCAAGGGTTGGAAGACAATTTTTCAGGCAAATGGAATTCAGAAGAAAAGAGGAGTTGCAATCTTATTTTCAGATACATGTGGATTTAAAGCAACTAAAGTCAAAAAAGACAAAGATGGTCACTTTATATTGGTCAAGGGAAAACTACAATAAGAAGACATTTCAATTCTAAATATCTATGCACCAAATTTAAATGCTCCCAGATTCTTGAAACAGACCTTACTCAGTCTGAGCAATATGATATCTGATAATACCATCATAACAGGGGACTTTAACACACCTCTTACAGAGCTGGACAGATCCTCTAAACAGAAATTAAACAAAGATATAAGAGATTTAAATGAGACCCTAGAACAATTATGCTTGATAGACGCATATAGAACACTCCACCCCAAAGATAAAGAATATACATTCTTCTCATCACCCCATGGAACATTCTCCAAAATTGATCATATCCTGGGACACAAAACAAATATCAACAGAATCAAAAGAATTGAAATTTTACCTTGTATCTTTTCAGACCATAAGGCACTAAAGGTGGAACTCAACTCTAACAAAAATGCTCGACCCCATCCAAAGGCATGGAAATTAAACAATCTTCTGTTGAATAACAGATGGGTGCAGGAAGAAATCAAACAGGAAATCACTAACTTCCTTAAGCATAACAACAATGAAGACACAAGCTACCAAAACCTGTGGGATACTGCAAAAGCAGTTTTGAGAGGAAAATTCATCGTTTTAGATGCCTACATTCGAAAAACAGACAGAGAGCACATCAACAATCTCACAAGAGACCTTATGGAATTGGAAAAAGAAGAACAATCTAAGCCTAAACTCAGTAGAAGAAAAGAAATCTCCAAAATCAAATCAGAGATCAATGAAATTGAAAACAAAAGAATCATTCAGAAAATTAATGAAACAAGGAGTTGGTTTTTTGAAAAAATAAATAAAATAGATAAACCATTGGCCAGACTAACTAGAAATAGAAAAGTAAAATCTCTAGTAACCTCAATCAGAAATGATAAAGGGGAAATAACAACTGATCCCACAGAGATACAAGAGATCATCTCTGAATACTACCAGAAACTGTATGCCCAGAAATTTGACAATGTGAAGGAAATGGATCAATATTTGGAATCACACCCTCTCCCTAGACTTGGCCAGGAAGAAATAGACCTCCTGAACAGACCAATTTCAAGCACTGAGATCAAAGAAACAATAAAAAAGCTTCCAACTAAAAAATGCCCTGGTCCAGATGGCTTCACTCCAGAATTCTATCAAACCTTCAAGGAAGAGCTTATTCCTGTACTGCAGAAATTATTCCACAAAATTGAGGAAGAAGGAATCTTCCCCAACACATTCTATGAAGCAAACATCACCCTGATACCAAAACCAGGAAAAGACCCAAACAAAAAGGAGAATTTCAGACCAATCTCACTCATGAATATAGATGGAAAAATTCTCAACAAAATCCTAGCCAATAGATTACAGCTTATCATCAAAAAAGTCATTCATCATGATCAAGCAGGCTTCATCCCAGGGATGCAAGGCTGGTTCAACATACGCAAGTCCATAAACGTTATCCACCATATTAACAGAGGCAAAAATAAAGATCACATGATCCTCTCAATAGATGCAGAAAAAGCATTTGATAAAATCCAGCATCCTTTTCTAATTAGAACACTGAGGAGTATAGGCATAGGTGGCACATTTCTAAAACTGATTGAAGCTATCTATGACAAACCCACAGCCAATATTTTACTGAATGGAGTAAAACTGAAAGCTTTTCCTCTTAGAACTGGAACCAGACAAGGTTGTCCTCTGTCACCTTTACTATTCAACATAGTGCTGGAAGTTCTAGCCAATACAATTAGGCAAGACAAGGAAATAAAGGGAATCCAAATGGGAGCAGAGGAGGTCAAACTCTCCCTCTTTGCTGACGACATGATCTTATACTTAGAGAACCCCAAAGACTCAACCACAAGACTCCTAGAAGTCATCAAAAAATACAGTAATGTTTCAGGATATAAAATCAATGTCCACAAGTCAGTAGCCTTTGTATACACCAATAACAGTCAAGATGAGAAGCTAATTAAGGACACAACTCCCTTCACCATAGTTTCAAAGAAAATGAAATACCTAGGAATATACCTAACGAAGGAGGTGAAGGACCTCTATAGAGAAAACTATGAACTCCTCAGAAAGGAAATAGCAGAGGATATTAACAAATGGAAGAACATACCATGCTCATGGATGGGAAGAATCAACATTGTTAAAATGTCTATACTTCCCAAAGCAATCTACCTATTCAATGCCATTCCTATCAAAGTACCTACATCGTACTTTCAAGATTTGGAAAAAATGATTCTGCGTTTTGTATGGAACCGGAAAAAACCCCGTATAGCTAAGGCAGTTCTTAGTAACAAAAATAAAGCTGGGGGCATCAGCATACCAGATTTTAGTCTGTACTACAAAGCCATAGTGCTCAAGACAGCATGGTACTGGCACAAAAACAGAGACATAGACACTTGGAATCGAATTGAACACCAAGAAATGAAACTAACATCTTACAACCACCTAATCTTCGATAAACCAAACAAGAACTTACCTTGGGGGAAAGACTCCCTATTCAATAAATGGTGTTGGGAGAATTGGATGTCTGCGTGTAAAAGACTGAAACTGGACCCACACCTTTCCCCACTCACAAAAATTGATTCAAGATGGATAAAGGACTTAAATTTAAGGCACGAAACAATAAAAATCCTCAAAGAAAGCATAGGAAAAACACTGGAAGATATTGGCCTGGGGGAAGACTTCATGAAGAAGACTGCCATGGCAATTGCAACAACAACAAAAATAAACAAATGGGACTTCATTAAACTGAAAAGCTTCTGTACAGCTAAGGTGACGATAACCAAAGCAAAGAGACAACCCACACAATGGGAAAGGATATTTGCATATTTTCAATCAGACAAAAGCTTGATAACCAGGATCTATAGAGAACTCAAATTAATCCACATGAAAAAAGCCAACAATCCCTTATATCAATGGGCAAGAGACATGAATAGAACTTTCTCTAAAGACGACAGACGAATGGCTAACAAACACATGAAAAAATGTTCATCATCTCTATATATTAGAGAAATGCAAAGCAAAACATCCCTGAGATATCATCTAACCCCAGAGAGAATGGCCCACATCACAAAATCTCAAAACTGCAGATGCTGGCGTGGATGTGGAGAGAAGGGAACACTTTTACACTGCTGGTGGGACTGCAAACTAGTACAACCTTTCTGGAAGGAAGTATGGAGAAACCTCAAAGCACTCAACCTAGACCTCCCATTCGATCCTGCAATCCCATTACTGGGCATCTACCCAGAAGGAAAGAAATCCTTTTATCATAAGGACACTTGTACTAGACTGTTTATTGCAGCTCAATTTACAATCGCCAAAATGTGGAAACAGCCTAAATGCCCACCAACCCAGGAATGGATTAACAAGCTGTGGTATATGTATACCATGGAATACTATTCAGCCATTAAAAAAAATGGAGACTTTACATCCTTCGTATTAACCTGGATGGAAGTGGAAGACATTATTCTTAGTAAAGCATCACAAGAATGGAGAAGCATGAATCCTATGTACTCAATCTTGATATGAGGACAATTAATGACAAGGTTATGGGGGGGGGGAAGCAGAAAGAGAGAGGGAGGGAGTGGGGTGGGGCCTTAGTGTGTGTCACACTTTATGGGGGCAAGACATGATTGCAAGAGGGACTTTACCTAACAATTGCAATCAGTGTAACTGGCTTATTGTACCCTCAATGAATCCCCAACAATAAAAAAAAAAAGAAAAAAAAAATAGTTCTATTAATTTTTAGTTTAATAGTTATAGTTAATCTATAACTATTTTTATTTATTAATAGTTCTTATTAAAGAACTATTTATCCAAAGACGTTATTAGAAGAGTCAAAAGAGAGGCCTCACATGAAAGAAGGTATTTGAAATACCCGTATCCAACAAAGGATTCAGATCCAGCCTGATAATAAGAATGGGCCAATGAAACCAAACCAACAAACAGAAAGAACAAAAATAAAATAACAAACAGGCAGAGAACTTACAAAGGCATCTCATCCAAGAAGATACAGAAATGATAAATAAGCATATGAGAAAATGCTCAGTATCATTGGCCATCAGAGAAATGAAAATTAAAGTGACATCATGACACAGAATGGCTAAATAAAAAAGAGTACCAATTTTTATAAAAACATGGAGCAAAGGAGACATTTACCTATTATTTGTGGTCATGTAAATTGGCACCACCACTTGGAAGACTGATTGGCAATTTCTCTGAAGATGAACATAGCTATGATATAGCCTATGAGGTAACCAATCCCAATCTAGGCAAGTAGTCTACAGGGCCCCAAAAAGACAAGTACAAGAATGCTCATAACAGCATTATATAATAGCTCATAACTGGGAAAAACTCAAATATCTATCAGCAGAATAGATCAACTGCACTGTATTCATGTGATGGAATCCTACCCAGTAAAATAACCCAGTGCTGTGTGCAACACATATAGGACTTATAAACATAAAACTGAGCCAAAAAATCCAGACATAAAAGATTGTATACTCTGCTCTATCTATACAGAGTTCAAAGAAAGATAAATGTAAACTCTGGTGAGAGAAGTCAAAATAGTGATTATGTCTACAAAAAGTATTGACCTCAGGGCAGGATAAGGGGAGTTTCAGAGCTGCCTGCAGTGTTCTTACCCTCAGGACTACTATCAAGGTTGATAAAATGCAAGTGAAAATGAAAACCTGTGTGAAGGCACCAAAAAGCTTCAGTATTTACAAAGCAAATTTATGTCAAGAGACCCAAATTTACAAAATAACTTTCTATAAACTTCAAACGACTGAAAACATGCAAAGCGTATTCTGTGACCCTAGTGAAAATAACAAAAACATGAGTAGAAAGATCCCCAGTTGTTTTGAAATCAAGGATTGCACTTCTAAATAGCCCATCTCGATCTGTGAAGAGATTACTTTGTGAGACTTCACCCAGTTATACATTTAATCATAATGCCTTGTATTGCATTTTGATATTCCTTAATAAAATAGTCTGCATAACCTTCGGAGACGCTAATGCAAACACAGAGGTAGGTGGGGTGTCAGTTGCCGATAATCACAGGGAAAGATATCTTTGGTCGCCACGTGGAGATCAGACGTGTGAGCAGGAAAGTGCAAGGAAGGAGCAAAGGATTAAAGAGCTGGAATGGGGCAGCCGCATCCAGGGGAGAAATGCAGGGGCACGTTCTACACAATGGCTCAGCAGATATGAAGAATGGGGCCACCCAGTTTGGTTTCTAACATGAGTGACCCAGCACATGGAACTTTAGATGAATGAATAGTTATTACTGGTGTCGGAAGGGAAAGAGAGGAAGCGACTGGCTGTGTTAAAACGCTGCATTTGAGATGTGTGTTGGGAGATACAGGTGGGGATGGTTAGTAAGTGAAATTAGGAAAACCAATCGATAAGACTGTTTTCCAATTTACAGAAATCCTCGTGTTAAACTAAATCACTCCCTGGGTCCAAGGACTTCTTGGTGGTTGGGTTTCAAAAGTAAACCCACCGTCAAGCCACAGTTTGAGGCTTGGATGGTTTATCTTCGTGACTTCTGAGTCAAGGAGAACAGAGGCCCAGAGTGGAAATGACTGGGAATGTCACTGCCCACGAGGGGTCGTGTGGCTTCTGGCTAGGCACCTCACTTCTCCAGCCTGCGCTGCCTTCACTGTATATGCCCTGCCCCACAACTATACTAAATCTTTACCATTTATTTATTGGAAGCTTCATTTTTATTCTTTTTCACAATATATATGATTAGCTCCTACATTATATTTCTGGACAAAGCTTGCTGGAATTTTTCTAAAAGACTAGAATATCTTCCTTAAAAAAAAAAAAAAAAGATAACCCTTAGGCAAGTTAGATTCAAACTTTTATAGATTTAAGATAGTTTCACAAAATATCATTTCTAAAATGCATTGAGTCATTTAATATGTCTCTACCAAAGATGAGAGTAGAGAAATACTTAACTGTATTTTAAAGATTTATATATGTTGTACTTAAAACACACGTAGGTGCATTACTAAAAGGCAGATGGGTTTACTCTAAGTACACAGGAAATATCTATGACAAATGACCTATTTATTGCTATTATTCAGCTGTTTATTGCTCTACTATTATAAAGGAAAATCATTCTTTTTTAATTTGGATAAGAACTCCTCTATCAACAGAGCCTAAGTTGCCATGTATATACCATATCCTTGAAAATGCAAACTTTTTTTTCCTGTGACTATAATAAAGCTTTGATTCATAATTCACAATAGAAATGTAAAGTGGGCCTTTGTCTACAAATCTGTTAATATCTACTCCCTGTTTAGGGCGGCCAAATATTTAGCAGCACTCAAGAAAGTCTGGTGCATATGCCCTTATGCCCTCATTTTTAAACTCTGGTTGAGTTTACAAGACTAGCCTGGGGATAGGAAGGAAGAGATCTGGGGACATGTGGCCAGGAAATAAAAACTCTCAGGTTCCCTCACTCTCTTCTTAACCCAACTGCTTTTTATTTGTCCCAAATAATCAAACCCAAAGAGGATGCCAATAAACTCCATGACAAAAATCATCTGCAAATAGGGACGCCCTCAGTCAGCCAAAAGTCATCCATTCCTAAAAAATGTGTTGGCTAATAAATGCTCAGATTGTGGAAACCCAGTTTCACATTTTTTAAATGGGAAAGGTAATAATACATTTCTAACCCACACTGATTTTATCTGTCAATTTATTGAACTAGGCATCTGGTTTTTAAAAAAACAGCCCACACTGAAGCACTCTAGTGTAGTTTTTCAGACATGCCAATATCTTGTCAGTTTTCTTTATTTTTCTAGGCACAGCAAAAAATAATATGTTTGATGACAGGTACCGTGTGCATGGCCAACCTTACATCTGCTATATGTTTGTGACTCTCAATCTACTTTCTCACCTCCGACTTTTCTTCTTTAGGAGGAAAGGTTACTTGGGCTCATATATTTGCTTTGCAGTCTGTTCCATTTTTAGAAGTTATTTTCACTTAAAAATACGGGGAAGATGAGAAGCAAAAATTCATGGTGTGTTTAAACAGCATAAAGGTGAGATGTGATACCTTCAACACAAGACCCACTGAGGCCAACGCCTAGTCCCGTCCCTGGGACATCTGGCAGTTCCAACATTTTCTCTGATTCAAATGTGCAGATTCCTTTTAGAGGCTTACAGTTCAAATGGTAAATTCCAGGTAACGATTTTTATACATCGTTTTATACATTATTTTTATACATATCATTTTTAAAAACGATATTAAGGGTTCAGTTCAGTTAGAGAAAGTTACAGCATAATAAAGACGTCATTTAAGAATTGTTTTCACTCTTTATGAGACCGTGTTTCATAGTCTTCTAGACCTGACTACACTATTTAAAAAACACATATATATAGCGTAAAGAGATTTTCATTTGAGAGGCAAGAGAAAAACAGAGACCCAATGTTTATGCTGAGGGGAAAGTGGCTTTTTAATTACATCATTGAATTGTTCAGAGAGGGAAATGTTCTTCTTACTAGCTCATTATCATTTCCTGGCCAGTAGATTATTTTGCAACAATAGTATAAAAAAAAAAAAAATCCTAGCAGTATTGACTAATTAGTTTTCTCATGTAAAAGCTTTCATTAGGCTATTTTTTGAAGAAGAAATAAGTGTAGGCAGTGAAATGTATCAATTATAAAGAAGTTATATATTATTTTAAGTGAAGTTAAAGGTATCTTAACAGAATAGCCAGTGGTAGAGTAGCATATCAACCTTGGCCTTACCCTTCAATTTCAAGGCTTCTAATACCTTTGAATCGGCTGTTACATCACTCACTAGTTTGACTTCAATATTTTGTGAAGTCAGTTGGAGCAACTTTTCAAAAAGACGTTGACCCTGGAAAAAAAATATTCAGAGACAAAGAAAGTCAGAACACTGAAATGTTTGCCATTTTAAATAGGTATAAATAAACTCATTAAAAATTGAAAGTAGTCATGCAAATTTTAAAAGGCAAGCCCTTCAACGATTGGTATTCATGGAAGATTTATGAAATTCTTTCGGAAGAGTCATCACATAAATGGAGCAGCAGCGGGAACACAGATCACATGACTTTTTTTTGAGTATCGTGCAATTAAACAAACATTGCAATAACAATTTCTTTCTTTTTTTTTTTTGCAATAACAATTTCAATGCAAATCTTCTCTTCTTTCACGTTTTAAATCTATAGTTATCTACACAGTGAAGAGGCAGCAGTAAAAAATCAAACAGTTGCATTTTAGCCCACAGAGACCTATATTCCAGCTGGCTTTGCAGTTTGCAAATGATGTGTCTTCATCTTACTGATCTCCAGTTTCTTTTCAAAATATAGATAATATTAATAATTACTTCAAAAGGTATTTGCGAGATTGAAGGAGTTAATAGTATCCTTTAAGTATTAACTATTACAAAGAGAATCACAGGTACTAATCAGTGATGTATATGAACTCATCTTGTTTACATTATTTTATTTTTTTATTCTTTTTTTTGGAAATATAAGTACTTTATTTTATTTTATTTTTTAACAATAACAATGTTTAAGATAAGGACTAGAAACAAAAACCTCCTAAGGAACAAATGAACATAAATACATTCAGAAAAGGAATCAGACAATTGCTACTTCGAAATATTAAGCAACAGAGGGCGGCACCTGTGGCTCAAGGAGTAGGGCGCCGGTCCCATATGCCGGAGGTGGCAGGTTCAAACCCAGCCCCAGCCAAAAAAACAAACGAAATATTAAGCAACAATAATAGTAATAACAGTAATGCAAAGAAAGTAACATTCACATTGTCAAATAAGAGTGTGTCTATTATAGAATGCTTTGACTCTGAGATTCAGTATGGAGTCATCAGTTAACTTCTTCTTATTTTTTTTTTTAAGTCTCAAAAAATAGACAACTAATATTTATAAATAATAAAAGATAATTTCAAAAAACAGATCATGCCAAATCTTATAGACAATGGAAAAGGAAGAAATACTTCAGAATCATTCTACTTGATCTGGGTACACCTGATATTAAAATTGGAAAAAATATATTATTACAAAGGAGAAATCACAAACATATTTTGTAAATGAGGATGCACTTGTAAATGAGGATGCAATATCCTAAACAACATATTAACAAGTTGAATTAAAAATTAATGTTTAAGTAATGTACTTTGGTTGAAAAGTACATTTCTTTTACTGAATTCAATGAATGTAATGCCTAAAAATAACTGACAACTGAAAGAAGAACAAAAAAAGAAGGCTTTCCTTGTTTCTCAAAGGCACGATTTTCAAAAGCATGTAATTTTTATAAGTTTTAACCTCAGGGAGACTGAAAAATGACAAGTCCTCAGCACTGCATTCTCTCAGGTAGCTGGGTGACAACATTACCCTGCTGATTTTCTCTTGTGTGAGCTGACAGACTCCCTCTCCTTATCATAAAAGGGAAATGGGTCTTCTTTTATTGATTTTTCAGGTTTTTGCTCATGGATCACAATCTCAAATGCCTTCAGGGGCCAGATACTCAATGAGATTTCGTCCTGATGGCCCCCAAGTGCCAAAGTCTTATCTTGCTTTGATAAGAAGGCTGTGGGTGATGATTGCACGGAGAGGGTGAGGTGGTGAGGAAGAGAGACGGTGGACGTGAGGACGCAGAGCATTGGTTCCTGCCATTCAGCTTGGGCAAAGAGCAAAGCAGAAGATCAAGTCTTGCAAGTTTTGGCATGTTCGGAGCAGGAGGCTGGCATGCCCGTGTCTGGGGGACAGCTGACAGCAGGAAGGAATGTGTGGCACAATCCAGCAAGACTAGCCGAGAGCTGGGCAGCACGGCCACCATCCCACAAGCTCTGGGTGTTGGAGAATGGAGGAGCAGCTACACCCCATGTCATGCGTGGAGCTGTCCTGTTGGTCCAACTAAGCACAGAAATAAAGGTGGCCCTGCGCAGAGCTCATTCAAAGCAACCAAACTCCTCTGCAGCCCAGCAACCTGGAGGCAACCACACCCCAAACCAGGTATTCTGTGCAGCACGTACAGTGAATGTGGTGGATGGGGAAAATCTTCTTTGAAAAAGAAGGAGGGGAGCGAGTGAGAAAGACAGAGACATACAGAAAAGCAGATGAGGACAGGGAAGAAAAAACAGGTGCCGACTGCCGATTTCACTATCTCTACCAGTTTTCGATTTACTGCGGAGAGGTGCAGGCTTGGACACTGAGAGGCTCAGGTACAATTGGAGAGAAAGCCCACACTTGCTTGTGTTTCTTCGCAGAGTTCACAACGACCCCCCTTCTTTGTCAGCTGGGCATTCCTCCAAGTCCACTACACCCGCGTTATACTCTGTGGAAGGTGTGGCTGTGTCTGCACAGCTCAGATTTCTACCGTGCAGACTTGTGGTCATCACATGTTCATAATCCATTTGCATTTTTCTCTTTCACACAGAGGAACACTGTGTGTGTTTCCTGAGGCCCCTGGTTAGTGGGCCAGTACTTCTAAACACATTCATTTATTTTTTCCTCTTAGTTAACAGAACATATTTAGCACAAATGAAAAATAAGAGATCATCTAACCTATCTGTATTGCTGGCTCTGTGCCTTAAATTGATTCTTACTGTGTTATTTTTGTGAGATTGAAAACAGAGATCGGAACTCTCGAAACACGAGTGAAAATAGAAACCCTGAAATCTATGGGTACTGGCAGACGTTCATGAAATAAAGTTTACTTTTACTTTTAGTATGTGCTGATTACTCATGCCAAAGAATCTTAAAATTTTTAATTGCAGTGCTCACTGTCATGAACATGGGCTTGAGTAGAAGAACTTCCATACCTGGCCTTGAGGTGGAACATTTTTTTTTTGAGACAGAGTCTCAAGCTGTTGCCCTGGGTAGAGTGCGGTGATGTCATAGCTCACAGCAATCTCTAACTCTTGGGCTCAAGTGACCCTCTTGCCTCAGTTTTTCTATTTTCAGTAGAGACAGGGGTCTTCCTTTTGCTCAGGCTGGTTGAAGTGAAACTTTTCTTAACTCATAGTCAGTGGGTCATCCCCTCCTATCGTCATTTTTATCAGGACAATCAAAACTGTAATACTTTCCAAAGGTATTTTAAACACCTACTCTATGCCAAGGTCTGCAGTAAGGCCTAGTGCTTTTCGAGTTAAATTCACTCATCACTTTTTTAAATTAAAGGAATAACAAAATCCCCTCGGCTTTTAAAATCTTGCCCCTTTTTGGTGAAAAACATTACCCAACACTTTAAACCTAAATAAATCATCTCAAAGATAGTGTCTCAGGAATGTTGAACTATTTTAAGCCAATTTTTAATGAAATCTGCCAAAACCTTATCCTGGACGGTACTACGGAGGAAGCTATGCCCCTAGGCTGGAGATTCAGTTCAGGACTTTGAAGGGGCTGCTTAATGCCGGAGGCCCTTCTGATTTTGTAGGGAAGGAAAAAAACCTATTTCCCTAACCACATCCCAGGTTCCTTGGCTGGATTCATGAATCAAATGGGTAGGAAAACTAACAAGAGAAAACCAAGTTTTAATTACATACATACAAAGTTTTTGTTTGTTTGTTTGTTTGTTTTTCTTTTGAGACAGAGTCTCAAGCTGTCACCTTGGGTAGAGTGCCGTGGCATTACAGCTCACAGCAACCTCAAACTCTTGGGCTTAAGCGATTCTCTTGCCTCATCCTCCCAAGTAGCTAGGACTACAGGCGCCCACCACAATGCCCGGCTATATTTTGTTGTTGTTGCAGTTGTCATTATTGTTTAGCAGGCCTGGGCTGGGTTCAAATCTGCCAGCCTCAACATATGTGTCTGGTGCCCTACTCACTGAGCTACAGGTGCCACCCCATCCAAAGTTTTAATTACACATACACAAAGGAGTGTCACAAAGGAATAAGACTCAGGGAAGTGGCCAGATAACTGTGGCTAATGTACCATCTTAGGCTGAACAAAGATCCTTTAATTACTTTTTTTTTTTTTTTATTGTTGGGGATTCATTGAGGGTACAATAAGCCAGTTACACTGATTGCAATTGTTAGGTAAAGTCCCTCTTGCAATCATGTCTTGCCCTCATAAAGTGTGACACACACTAAAGCCCCATCCCCCTCCCTCCATCCCTCTTTCTGCTTCCCCCCCCCCATAACCTTAATTGTCATTAATTGTCCTCATATCAAGATTGAGTACATAGGATTCATGCTTCTCCATTCTTGTGATGCTTTACTAAGAATAATGTCTTCTACTTCCATCCAGGTTAATACGAAGGATGTAAAGTCTCCATTTTTTTTAATGGCTGAATAGTATTCCATGGTATACATATACCACAGCTTGTTAATCCATTCCTGGGTTGGTGGGCATTTAGGCTGTTTCCACATTTTGGAGATTGTAAATTGAGCTGCAATAAACAGTCTAGTACAAGTGTCCTTATGATAAAAGGATTTCTTTCCTTCTGGGTAGATGCCCAGTAATGGGATTGCAGGATCAAATGGGAGGTCTAGCTTGAGTGCTTTGAGGTTTCTCCATACTTCCTTCCAGAAAGGTTGTACTAGTTTGCAGTCCCACCAGCAGTGTAAAAGTGTTCCCTTCTCTCCACATCCACGCCAGCATCTGCAGTTTTGAGATTTTGTGATGTGGGCCATTCTCACTGGGGTTAGATGATATCTCAGGGTTGTTTTGATTTGCATTTCTCTAATATATAGAGATGATGAACATTTTTTCATGTGTTTGTTAGCCATTCGTCTGTCGTCTTTAGAGAAAGTTCTATTCATGTCTCTTGCCCGTTGATCTATGGGATTGTTGGCTTTTTTCATGTGGATTAATTTGAGTTCTCTATAGATCCTAGTTATCAAGCTTTTGTCTGATTGAAAATATGCAAATATCCTTTCCCATTGTGTAGGTTGTCTCTTTGCTTTGGTTATTGTCTCCTTAGCTGTACAGAAGCTTTTAAGTTTAATGAAGTCCCACTTGTTTATTTTTGTTGTTGTTGCAATTGCCATGGCAGTCTTCTTCATGAAGTCTTCCCCCAGGCCAATATCTTCCAGTGTTTTTCCTATGCTTTCTTGGAGGATTTTCATTGTTTCATGCCTTAAATTTAAGTCCTTTATCCACCTTGAATCAATTTTTGTGAGTGGGGAAAGGTGTGGGTCCAGTTTCAGTCTTTTACATGTAGACATCCAGTTCTCCCAACACCATTTATTGAATAGGGAGTCTTTCCCCCAAGGTAAGTTCTTGTTTGGTTTATGGAAGATTAGGTGGTTGTAAGATGTTAGTTTCATTTCTTGGTGTTCAATTCGATTCCAAGTGTCTATGTCTCTGTGTCAAACTCTCCCTCTTTGCTGATGACATGATCTTATACTTAGAGAACCCCAAAGACTCAACCACAAGACTCCTAGAAGTCATCAAAAAATACAGTAATGTTTCAGGATATAAAATCAATGTCCACAAGTCAGTAGCCTTTGTGTACACCAATAACAGTCAAGATGAGAAGCTAATTAAGGACACAACTCCCTTCACCATAGTTTCAAAGAAAATGAAATACCTAGGAATATACCTAACGAAGGAGGTGAAGGACCTCTATAAAGAAAACTATGAAATCCTCAGAAAGGAAATAGCAGAGGATATTAACAAATGGAAGAACATACCATGCTCATGGATGGGAAGAATCAACATTGTTAAAATGTCTATACTTCCCAAAGCAATCTACCTATTCAACGTCATTCCTATCAAAGTACCTACATCGTACTTTCAAGATTTGGAAAAAATGATTCTGCGTTTTGTATGGAACCGGAAAAAACCCCGTATAGCTAAGGCAGTTCTTAGTAACAAAAATAAAGCTGGGGGCATCAGCATACCAGATTTTAGTCTGTACTTTAATTACTTTTGTAAAAGATTGCATTTTGATTGTCCTAACAAAAATGACTGGCTGGAGAGATAACACACTGAAGGTGAGAGATTTAATAGACCTTCCTCCTCAAGGCTGAGCACGGAAGCCAAGCCCACATTCGTTACAGGGAGCACTATAATTAAAATGAATTTGGAGCTTCTGGGTGGGGAAGTTAAGCTATGGGAAGGTAAAGGGAGAAAATGTGTGGAAAATAAGAGTTGTCTTAATGTGCAAATAAGAATCTTTCAAGTGGTAAGTGATGTCTCCAGGAGAATCTGCCTTCCTAGTATGGAGATAACTTTTACTAATAGAAATATCCTTTATGCATAGAAATTTCCTTTACAAAAGGAGAAACATATATGCTATTTTTAGGCATTTAGGAAAAGAATTTTTACTGCGTGGGCTGGTGCTCAATTGCCTTCAGCTCAAAATAATCCTTATGCCAAAGAGGCACATTTTGGAGTGGTACACTCATCTTCTGATACACTTCACTTCCAAGAGACTAGAGGTTATTATACTGCTTGCTTCTGTCATCCCAAAACAACTTATTGGGAGGATGTAATGTCCAAATATAATGTGAAGAAATATGCACACTCCCCAAAAAGAAACCAAAAGAAAGTCATTCTGGATTAACTTAATTTGGGGATTATACAGAATATGGTTGTGGTGTTCAAACTGTTTTTAGCAGTTGAACTCCTTGCTCAATGAAAATTCAAGCCAAACATCTTCTCTGGTTCCTTCCTTCTCCCCTGTGCAGAACTGGCCCTATGCCACCAGATGGAAAAACACTGAATTTACTCCTCCTTATCATGAGAACCTTCATAATATTGAGATTTCATACAAAACTGAGGTCGTAGCTGGAAGATACTTTAGAGATCAATAACATACCAATGTCTTCATTTTATAAAGGAGGACATCGGGGCATAAGAAGATTGAGTGATGTGCTAATGGCCACATAGCTTGCTAGTGGCAAAGTCAGGCCCAGAACAGACACCTTTCTCTTGATCCAGTGTAATTCTTTCTACATGACTATTTCATTGTGTCAAAGTTGGAAAAGGAAGGGGTCCTGGAAAAAATTTACTCCTAAGTCTCTCCCACTCCTTCCATTCTCAGCCACAGTCTACGCAATGCTAACAAGCCAAGCAGTGCTGAGCTGAAGGACAAACAGTTACCAGCAGAGTCAGGTTCTGGGGCATCCAGGTGCCTACAAGTATAATTCTCAGCCCCACAAGAGTGTGCCAGATCTGCTTGTTCCAGAAGGTGAGGCAGGAGTCAAGGCCACTCCCCTAAACCTGGAGCTGGGAATGTAGGGTATCGAGAGGGTGATATATTCTTTGGTTGCCTCAAAGGAAAGCCTGCAAACCATCTTCTGCTGCACCTCCAACCTCTACCTGAAGGTAACACAGCAAGAAGGATGATGTTTGAACACAATGGACACCTGCTGGTCCAGGCTGCTGGAGGAGAAAGGAGCTGGAGCCCTGTATGAACACCCAGTGGAGTGGTACTAACACTGTGACTTTACAACTAACTTAGAGGAGTAATGAAGGAGCTGTATGGCCATTGTTTAGGCTGAAATTAGTGGCCCAAAGACAAAATGAAAGGAATATCTCAAAGCACATACATGCACAAACACACACACGACACAAAGGATAAGGGGAATTAGGGGGAAAGGCTGATAGACCAAAGAGATACCTTATAACACGTGGCTAATAGGAGGGCTGGAAGAGGAGGAGAAGCAAACAAAGAATAAGTTTTCCAACAACAAAAAAGTTATCCAAGTTGAGGAAAGACCTAAATCTGCAAGTTGAAAAGGAACTTGAAGATAGGTGGAGGCAAATGTGATGTTGAATGACATAGCTGGGCACGTTCAATTAAAATAGGGAACCTTGAGGAGAGAGATAAACCTCTGGCCAGAAAATAAGTAAAAAGTTACCCATCAAGGTAAATAGATCAGGCAGACTGGCATGGACTAATGGTCTACCAGTACACCAAAAAATGAAGTCCGAGAATACTTTACCCACTCAAGCATGCAACCTGCCCTGGTGAAAGGAAGAAATATTTGCAGATATATGTAGAGTTAGAGACTACATTGTCTCATAATCCACACAAGGCCTCTAACCAAACAGTGAAAAACACTGAACATCAACAACAATAACAACAAAATGAAGAGTAAAAGAAACAAGTGAGGAACAATGTGAAATGTGTGTGTTTAATAAACTTGCTAAATAAGGATTTTTGAAACAGAAGGTCTACTGGCAATCTAATAGGTGCATTCTAATTGGGGATGATATTATCCCCAAAGGAGCTCAGTATTCGTTCTTGGTGGGACTGGCATAATGTTACATTTTTTGTAATTAATACACAAATACACAAATGGCACATACATAGTGTCTATCTGGTATTAAATTTTCATGGTGGGGGCAGGATTAAGGAAAAAAAAAAGTTCCATTAGGATCCTAAGTAAGATGACAATAAAAAATAAATTGAGAAATGCTTTTTTTTTTATAACCACCAACTGGATAAACCATCTCAGTAAAATTTAGAATAAAAATGGTGGCACGATTAATAGTACTAGATGAAAAAAAAATAGGCCACTGTTATGTAATGGCACAATTTATAAAGCTATGACAGCTATAATCTGAGATTGACCAAATAGCATAGCAGCTAAATGCATAAAGCAAAAATTTAATAGAAATGTAATTAATAGACTCTTACAGTCTAATACTTCATAATACATCTCCCCAAATTGGACACATCTAATACAAAGCAAATAAAGATATAAGAAATTTAAATGCTATCAATCAACTTGGTCATAAAATATGTTTTTATATATTTCTCATTTTATGTACCAAATATCTCACAACAATTTTTGTTTGTTTGTGGGACATTTACAAAGTCCTGTAACTGCTATTAAGAAAATTCGGAACATAAGTTAACAATGAGATATGCTACAGACTTCTTTCTCTGGTCATAACTTAACAAAATGAGCAACAGATCCTTACAGTGTAACTCATGAAACAAGCCTTACCTACTTGGATATTTAAAAACTCACTCTTAAGATTATCCTTATACCAAAGGAGAAAAGTAAAGTAAGTTTATGCATTCTTCAGAAAGCAATGAGTGTCTTGTAGCAAAACCATGTAATGAAGCAGTATCTGGTGTCAGAGAGAAATTTATACCCATAAATTCCTTCAGTATTATTAAAAATACTATAAAATCATAGTCATCATATTAATATGGCAGAGGCATAAGGATGGAGAAATAGATAAGGGAATCCAGGAATGTTAGGCACAAAGTTTTTTATCAGTAATAAAGATGATATTTTGATTCAGTGTGAAAATGTTAAAAAGGTTTGATCTGGCACATGTGAAAGGACCCCTCTATATATCACATATTAAAAAAAGTTTTCAATCAGAATTAGTACCTACCAATACTTCCAAGAAAATCTAGGTCACTACACGCACCATGTTGGAGTGGGGAAAACCTTCCACCGTGGTACCAGGCTAAATGATGGCCCCTAAAGTTATCAGGTCTTAAGCTCCGGAACCTGTCAATGTACCTTATTTCAAAATTGGATCCCCACACATATGATTAAATTAAAGATCTCGTATTGTGGAGATTATCCTGGATTATCCAAGATAATCCTAAATGCAATTGCAAGTGTACTTATAAGAGGCAGAGGAGGATTTGACAGAACTGGAGAAGGCAAGGTGGAGATGGAGCAGGGAGAGATGTGGATAGGATGGCCTTGAAGACTGGACGATGTACCCCCAAGCCAAGGAATGCTGGCAGTCCCGAGAAACTCTGGAAGGAGCATTACGGCTGATACCTTGGTTTTGATCCAGTGAAACTGATCTCACACTGTTTCTTTAAACCACAAAGTATTGTGGTATTTGTTACAGTGGCCTGTATTAGCAAACTAATATACAAGCTAACTATGTAAAAGCAATAAAAGAGAATATGGATATATAGCATCGCAAATTGGAAAAATTATACAGCAGAAGATGACATAAAGTTAATGAAAAACAATAAATGTGAAATAAATAGTATTTGTCATGCAAATCAGAGATGATTTTAACAGCTGTACTCCATAAAAATAGATTAAAATTTAATAAGAAAAGGCCAATAGTCCAATAAAATGTGAACAAAGTATGAGACTAGATAATGACTAAGAAAAGCAAGGCTATGTAGCAAAAAGACATAAGGAGACGCTTTACATAGTCAAGGGAGGCGCAAAGCAGTGTAAAGAGACCTCTTTTTATTGTACTCATACAGACTGGAAAAAAATTAAGAGTATCAACATGTCTCTTATCAGCGATCTGGGGAAAAGATACTCTGACATGCTGGCTTTCTTCCATCCCTAAATCCTATTCTTAGAAATCTATTCCAGAAACATCACCACAGTGTGTGTGTGTGTGTATCCATGATGTGAGTATGGAAAAATGCAGAAACTCATTATCTTGGATATACTATTACTTACTTACACAGACATACGTGTGTATATCTGTGTGTCCATATAAAGTTTAAATCAAAATTAAAAAGAAAACACAACTAACTAAGTGTAACAAACATTTAATGACACGGTCATGAGAAAACAGATCTAGGATTTATTTTAAGCCATAAGGTCCTTTTAAAGCAATACATATGCCTTGATTTTTAAAAAATTATGACTTGAGAGACAAGACCCTTTGAAACTCGATTCATTAGTTTATCTATTTAACCAATTCGTTTCAATTTGCTATAAGATCAATGTCTCATCTATTTATTTATATTTTGCTAATTTTTTTTCATTTGTACAATGCACAAAGTTTGCCACAGACATAAGCATAAACATATTATTTACTTGTGTATTTGTCAATGTTAATTTTTATTCTCATATACACCCAGGACAGAGTAAAATATCTTTTAAGCAAGGGACTTATGAGCCAGGGGTTTTGATTGTGCTGGAGATAGTGAATGAAACGCACAGATGACAAGCAAGTAGAATCCAATGTGACAAATTCTGGATGGAAGGAGTACAGGTCTAGAGGAAAACAGCAGAGCTCCAGCAACCCCGCCTAAAGCATTCAACCCAGCCTAAAAGCGCCTCAGAGAAAAGGAGGGAAGAAAGATGTTCCAGGTGAAGCCCTCTAGTGGAGAGTCCAGAAAACAGTGCCAGACAGGGCTGGGGAGATAGGCAGGGCACATCAAGGAGGGTCTTGTAAGATGGGAAAGAATTTGGATCTCAACCGGCAAGCAACGTGGACCCATTGAAGCATTCTACACCAGGAAGGATGCAATCAAAACTTTGTTCTAAAGAGAACTCTGCAAATTGGAGAATGATTGATATCAGGCAAGATGAAGGCTGAAGGAGAGGTTGGTGTGTTGTTTAATGAGAAATAATACATATAGCCTGAGATAGGGCAGTGTCAAGGGCTAGGAAAAGAGACTGGAAGGAATCCAGGTAGCATTTACCAGACAGCATAGTGATGTCTTGACTAGGCTTGGGGTGTGAGGGAGATAGTGGACTTGGAGACAGTGGCCAGAGTTCTCAAGCAGCTCTCAGGAAGTTCCAGCAGAAATATGGGATTCCTCATCCCAAGCCAGAAGGTGAGATGGCGGCTGTGTCATCTCTTCACAAATGTCCCGAGGTCATGAATCATGGGAGCTCAGACAGAACCAGCTCCATAGAGGACCGTGTGCGACAAGGAATACCGCTGTAGAGCTGCAGAGCGCATCCACCCTGGAGAAGGCGCTGCCCGTCCATTCACCAGGAACAGGATGCACCTCATTATGGGATTTAATTATTCTGAGCAGTTAATCATCAAGACTTTGCCTAATCATGATTATCTCAATTATGCACCCTGGGGGCCTGAACATAGCCACCTCTGTCAGGGGCAGATGAAGAGAGATGAATATGCTGGTTGTGCCAAGAATGGGCCCGGAAATAGCGAGGGATTAATACGGGGAGCTGCGCATTTGGTAACTGAGCCCTCAGCAGCTGGAATCCCACAGTCGCTGGGAGGCTGCTCAAGCGTCCACTCTGGCTGTAGAGGGCAGGCCAACAACATAGCCTTGGCAAGGCCATTTCTCAGCGTCTGGGAGAGCACAACGTCTACAGGCCCAAGTCCTTCCTGAGCTCCAGAGGAAAGAAGCGAGGCTGGGGCAAGAAAGGAACACCAGGGGGCGCCAAACACTCTCGCTTCCCCATCACTTGTTCCCAGACGGCAGAGGGCGCCACACAGTTACAGGGGCAGAATTCCTTGAGAATCTCACTCTGGACAGATTCCAGCTAACCCAGGGAGTACACATGAGAATGTTCCAAGTGCTACCTGAAAATCCTATGGTCTTAAGTCGCTCAGACTTCCCAGCCTCTTACTCTACTTTTATCTTTAAGCAAATGATCAAAAAGAAGAAAACCTATCTTGCACAAAGGTATTTACACAAATGTACTGAACTGCAGCAACATTTATTCAGAAAAAAGGGGAAAAGAGAAATAGTTTAGATGACCCAATAATGGAGAGAAATAGATACATAAATTTAATCTGGTGAATTCATCACATTGTATACTATACAGCCAATTTAAAAAAATGCTTGCTAGAGTTTCTGACAAAATAGAAAAGTGCTTATGTTGTAAAGTTCAAAATTAAGATATAATTTATGTAATATGAGCTTATATATGTAAATTAGGCATAAAATATCAAATGGTCAAATTTTTTGTTGATGGCCATATAATTTATTTTGTTTCCTTTCTATTTTTCTATAGTTTCTAAGTTTTTTATGGTGAGGAGAAGCTATTACTGTTATAATGAGAAAAAAATCCAACTTATTTTCTTTAAATGAAAGTACCAAAAAGATAAATGGCCATAGGGAAATAGGAAAGGTAGGGATGTAAGTATAGAAAGAAAACGAACACACAAGCAAAGAAAATTCAGATAAAACAATCTTTAACAATCTTTAAGTATTTGATCTAAATAATTAGAAAGACTATCTTGGGATCACGATGTATTCATGTCTAGATAATTGGATTTAAAAGGAATCACAGAGGTCAAACTCTCTCTAATGCTAGCGCTTATGAGTTTACATCAGAATAATGATTTCCCTTGAAAATATATTGGAAAGCAACCAAGAGGATGCTCAGGATTACTCAACAGATGGAGACACAGAAGCATGGAGAAGCAGCAGGAACTTACGAAGAAAGAAGAGGACTCAGGGAGTCCCAGAATCCACCAGGGCCTGTGAGTGCTGAGTCCTGCTGAGCAGCCAAGAGCAGAGGCAAATCTGCACCAGCCTCTTCACCGACAGCCCCTTTCACTGTGTTCTGTTCCCTGCTCTGATAAAGGGGTGGTCTGTCTCCTTCACTGCATGTTGAGCTCTACAGGGCTGGGGGCCATTGCTTAATTAATTTTGTATCTTCAGCAAATATCACAGCACCTCAATAAATGTTCAATAAAGACCCCTTCAAAATCACTTTGTAGCCATATTTTGAATGGGAAAATGCTAATTTATAAATAAGCACTTGCTGAGTGTTGGTGTGGTGGCTCACATCTGTAATCCTAGTATGCTGGGAGGCTGAGGTGGGTAGACTGCCTGAGCTCAGGAGTTCAAGACCAGCTTGAGCAAGAGTGAGACCCTATCACTATAAATAGCTGGGTGTTGTGGCGGGTGCCTGTAATCCCAGCTACTTGGGAGAGTGAGGCCAGAGGATCACTTGAGCCCCACAGTTTGAGGCTGCTGTGAGTTATGACACCATGACACTCTACCCAAGGTGACAGAGTAAGCCTCTGTCTCAAAAAAAAAAAAAAAAAATATATATATATATATATACACACACACATATATATTTGCATTTGCTGAGTGTTGATTTTGCAGAGCAGGGACAAGACGCTATTTTGAAACAGGGTGTCTCTTGGCATAGGGTTATGCTGTCTATGTTCTGACACTGCACCAGGAGTCCTACTGAAATCCTATTTAGCCTGGAGAGGAGAAGGCTGAAGAGCAATCAACTATTACACATCAACCAGCAGTCACTGAGCTCCTTTCTCTTCCCCGATGCACTGAACAATAAAGTCACTGGAACAATACAGCAGGGGCCTTAAGGCCAGGACTGTGGGAAATATTCAAATACAAGCTGTTGCTCATTTATAGCACCACTGAGGAAAAACTGCAATAACCGGTTTAAATTGAAACAAGCAAAATTAGGTTCACAAACCAGGTGGGGAAGGATGTAGGGGCCAACCTGGCTTTGTTTTGAAACCTATAAAAATTGCACAATGTTTATTAGACTGGGTTGGTTTCTATAGCAGTAATACTCAATCCTGGCTGCTCTGCGGAATCCCAGAGTCATCTCTAAAAAGCATCAAAGCCTGCCTTCCTTTCCAAGTATTCTAATTTAACTAATTCTGAGTGTGCCTGGGCATCAGTGCATTTGAAAACTCTTCAGGGGCATTGCCTGTGGCTCAGTGGGTACGGCGCTGGCCCCATATATGGAGGGTAGCAGGTTCAAACGTGGCCCCAGCCAAACTGCAACAAAAAAATAGCCGGGCCTCGAGGTGGAGGGCGCCTGTAGTCCCAGCTACTCGGGAGGCTGAAACAAGAGAATCACCTAGGTCCAGGAGTTGGAGTTTGCTGTGAGCTGTGACACTACAGCACTCTACTGAGGGCCATAAAGTGAGACTCTGTCTCAAAAAAAAAAAAGAAAAGCTCTTCAAGTGATTTGGTCAGCCATGGTTGAAAACCACCATATTGGGAGACAAGCCATCCAGCTAAGAGATGATAACAACATAAACCCATATTTTGCTTTCTCCTTTCTTCACTCAAACCTTGAAGAGCAACTTGAATTTGTATTCTGGGTAGAATTATCTTCACTTCTTTTCATAGATGTTGAAATCTAGATAGACAGCTTAGTATTATACTTGCTGTAAGATTACATAGAGAATTAAGTGCCCACTGAATTTCTAAGCAAATGTACTGAACAACAAAAATAAATGTGAAAACAGTAACTAGATTTTATGAGCTCCATTTTCAATTGTTTGACAACCATTATATAATATAATCAAATTTAAAAAACCAATCAAATGAGAAAGGATTTATTATACCCATTTTATAGACGAGGAAACTGAGGATCAGAGTTGTGACATTTTTTCAATGTGCCCACAACCATAAACTATCAAATGTATTTAATGCCAAACCTTAAGGCCTTTTCACTATATGTGTAAGTGATATTATAATTAAGTTAATTAACTCATCCTAGAAACGGTGTCACAGACCTCATTGCTGAATATCACTACAGTCACCTTTGAGGTGCTCCCCTTGGGAAGCTATGCACTAATGCCAGCACCTAGTCCACCCTTCAAAGCAATTTTGTAACTTCTTTTCTGGAATGATCATCAGAGCCATTGTCATACCACAGGCTGACAATTAGGTTAATGAACTCGCCACCATGTGCTTATGTTGACAACATTGTACAGACAACTCAGTAAGGTTTCGTAACCTTGGTCTATCACTGTGTCACATCTGGGTTTGTGTTCATATGTGGTGGTATCTTGCTGAGTGGGTGGTGCTTATTATTGTCATTGTGTGTTTTTCTGTGCCATATGACACGAATGTAGCATTTTTTTCTAGGATGAATCCTTGAATTTAAAAGAGCTTATAGCATACCACCTCCCGATTAATACCTAATTTGCCTTTTCTATAAAACCAAGCTCTGAGAACTGAATATAAACAAAATAACCAATTCCTTACAGAGCCAAATAATAGGGCATTAGTATGTATCCTAATTATGTTTTCATTAATTTATACAGGTTTTCTTTTTCCCTTTATCCTCACTCGAGAAGAAGACAAAATTTACTGTAGGAAGTTTGTATAATACAGCAAAAATATGTATAAGCCCTCAGCCTTCAACAAAGATGAAGTCTATGTTTTCCACATTGCATCAAATGCCCTGCTTTCCCTGAGTGCCTCATTCAGCCTACAAATGACAATACCCCAAACTACTAATTACAATAAACTCAAAGAATTTTAATTATTTAAAGCATCCGGTCTTCACCAACTATGCACATCTCCTTTCAGGCAAAATGAAAAGCAGAAAGCACTGTGATTTTATCTTCCTTGGGTTAAAAGGAAAGAAATTTTAATAAACTATTTGATGATCAAGACATAGATTATTGGATACTTTTACCAGACATGGAAATGGAAATTGTCAAAAATAGGATTCTTCCTGAGTTCCAGACATACTCCTGTCCTGGGAAGTAGATGCTGATTGCTTGCATGATGAGTGAATGAAGAGTCTCCTTCAAAAGACTTGAGGAGGGGATAGAGAACCCCTTAGCACTGAATATTGCCAGGTCATGTGGACCTTCAATTTAAAACAACAAGAACAAGAAGCAAAGAACCAGCTCATGGATGGATCAACAAAAATCAGAAGTGACGGTAGGTTTGACAAGCCCACAGTGCTTACTGTGTATTCAAGATTCAAGATGTCAGTTGTCCAAAGATCTATATATGCTTTTTTCCCTAATATTAGCAACACAGCAAATACAGATTGGGATTTTAGGGTATTTTCTACTAAATGATACTACTCTAGGATCAAATATGTCATAATCTTACCAGATAATGACTTCACCAGATAGGGATTGATCAAAAATTTCAGGACAATCAAGAGATAATAAAAGTATTCTTAAGCTTATAGAATTCTTGAGAATGGGTTATTTTTGGACAGGGAGGGAGAAGTTAGTCCTTCTCAATCTTCATCAAAGCTGAAGTGGTCCCTGCTTCACGAGGAATAGAACAGATGCTTCTCAATGAGTGTGTCAACCAAGAAGTGCCTGAAGAGATGAGTGTGAACAAGACCATGTATTCATGCCTATAAGTATCTGTAATTAATAAATCAAACGAAAGCCAGAATTCCACCATAAATGATAATTTGCCTAATCTTTCTTATCAACCCAGAGTCTCACCTTTCTAGAAACTGTGATCCCTTCTTAACTTTACATGGTGACCATGCCAGTTGCTAGCACAGTGCAAGAAATGTAGTAAAAACTCATCATGGGATAATAGAATTAAATGGACTTAAACTAGAGTTGTAGTCTACACACAAATAAGTGAATATGAACAACAACATTCATTGTCATAACAAACACTTACTTGGGCACTAAAATAGTCAAACATTGTTATTCATGCTTTCCATGTTTTTTTTTTTATATTGTTGGGGATTCATTGAGGGTACAATCAGCCAGGTTACACTGATTGCTTTCCATGTTTTAACTAACTTAGTTGAAACAACAACCTATGTGGCAGATTCTGTTATCACCTTGATTTTGCTCATGAGTAAACTGAGGCAAAGAGAGGTCAGCCACTTGCCCAGGGTCACACTGCTAGTAAGTGGGTAATAAGAAATCTGAGCCACTCCCTTGGTTCATTTCTACAGTCTTTCTAAGATCTGCTAACCAGTTACTGTGTAGAGACAAGATCCAGGACAAGATTTGTACTTTCTACTAATGACCTCCTGCATTGCTTATCTTTCATGCTTGCTGCTCATTAACTTGAATAAATACCATTCGATTTAAAAACCCATAATTTTTCTAAATCAAACAACCATGATGTGTTATCAGTTGGCAATCACAGCTCACTAGTAGGCCAGTATCTAATTGATTTCACATAAATACATCTCTTTAAGATTCAGTTGCTACAGCTGATTAATTATTTTATTTGGTTCCTTACAGTGAATTCACAGAGAATAAGACTTTTTTTTTTTCAACCCAATGAATGAGGTAGTTCTACTAATAAATAAGCCTTCGTGTCAATTATATTTCCTGGCTTTTTCTCAACAGTCTTAATTTCATAAATTCCCATCATTTTATCCCATAAATTAGCAACCGAAATGCCCCAGAAATTTCAATATTTTACATTCTGAAGTTAAACTCATCATCTGGACAGAAAGAAACACATTTTTTGCCTGATCTTGTATTTTCATTAAATTCTGAAACATGGCTATCATACAGCTCCCGAGCCCTTAGCACAGTTGTGACACAGAGTAAAGGCATTGTCCGCTTTCCTTTAACGCAAAGAGATTAACACCCAGTGAGAGGCAGGAGAGAGAAAATGGGTTTTTGTATGGTGTGAATCAAAAAGCAAACCTTTGGAAACAGAGATAAACAATGCACTTTTAATCAATATGTCTGTTTCTATACAAATGAAAAATAAGGCAGGCATTCATCATTCTTATTAGTTATAACCATTACTCACTCTCACAAAATTGCTGCTCCTCCAGAGAAAAGACAGATACCATGTCCAGGTTTGTGTTCATTTTCTGCTGAGATGGCCTGCCTAGCACTGGCTACACAATTCCTTGATGTATTTTTTTGTAATGCTGCCCTATAAAAAATAGATAGTCTGCTTTTTGGTTATAGTTCTTGATACATACATGCCCTGGATGGTTCCGTTTAGGAGTGTTCAGTCTCTATTGGTTTAAAGCAAATGCTACATTTGACTGTTTTCCCCCAAATACAAATGCTACATTTGACTGTTTTTTAAAGTATTATCTTAAAAAAAAAAAAGGAAAATAAGCTGTACAGCTGAGCCAATTTTTATCATATATATTTGTGAATGATAGTATTTCTTCCAGAATGTCTTAAATACAATTTAAATTAGACTCACTTGAATAATTAAGGTGTGTACTATTTTTCTGGCATTCTTTGCATGCAATAAGCTAATTAGTGATTATATCCCAAGACTTATAAAGTCTTAGTAATAATAAAAGCTTGCTCACTGGTCCAAAGACCGACTGCCCAAGGTTTAAATTGTTGGGTAGAGTCTTGAATTTCTTTTTCCATTTGAAAAATAAAATCAAGTAAAAATTTAAATCAAATTGGCTTTAGCTAGTGCCCTCTTTTTTTTAGGAGGTGTAAAAACTTGGTGAATTATACCTGAAAGCAGAAGGGGGTGGGATCTTGAACTATACCTCAAAAGAAAAAGTTTTCAGCAAGTACCTATTGTCTTTCTCCATTTCTGATCACTGCCTGATCATTCCCCCATTTGCACAGTGAGGGGGATAGACACTTTAAAAATAATCTTAAAATACTCAAGAGATGTTGTATTTAGACAGGTTCCCCAGAACTTTTCATTCTAAGCCCTCTGGTGCACACTGCTCTAGGAGTTGAAAGAAGTGGATGGGGGAGAGGCGAAAGAGAAAATATTAGAAGAAAAACACCTTCTACTCTGCATGGTTGCTCCATCTTTAAACACTACACAGTCCACACCTGCCCCTTGGCCAGTGGAGACCATATGCATGGTATTCTGCAAGGGTAGTCACTTGGCCACTATAGACCAGTGGACAAGGAGACCATCCACTACCTTGCTGAGGTGGAGCCTTCCAAAATTTGTTCTCATCCTTACTCCCTCCTATAACTAATTGTTCCTCATAGGGCATGGCCAGGAACAAGCAGGGGTGGGGAAAACTGTTCACAAGGTCAGTCTCGCAGCCCTTTGAGTCCATGCAATTCCCCAAAGAGACAAAGCCCCTCTGGTTTTCATGTTTGCAAATGTGAAACTGCCATTTATAAAAATTGATAAAGGGATGAAAGATGAGAACTACAGCAGGGACCTTAACTCTGCAAAGGTACATGCATAGTTAAGGTAATAACCAGCCATTGCTCCTTACCTTGTGGTCCTATAACTGCTTACTATCCAGGAGCTATAAAACTGATGATCATAAGATTCGTAGCTTTCTTAATCATTTCTACAGATAACCTATGACTAATCTTTGAGACATTTTCCATACTCTTCATTTGGAGAGACCAATTTGATGCCAGTGGCCATACTTAGAAACTGACTCAAGAGGTCTTATGACCCTCTACCTAGGATCTGACTCAGCACAAGAAGATAATTTATGCTTCCCGCCCCTATGAGTTCAGCCATTCAGCAGATCTAATTCCCTAGCCCTCTGTCTTCCAACTATCTTTAAAAACCTTATCTTTCAAAAATTATCAGATAGAAGGATTTGGGAAATTTCCCCCATCTCTTTGCTTGGTGTCCTATGATATTGAACTCTCCCTGCTATAATCCTTCACATCTCAGTGTGTCAACTTTCTTCTGGGTAGTGCGCAATACAACCTGGTTGAGTGGTAAGAAATGCAGGTCTCTCTCTTGTGAAGAGGCAAAATGAAATTAGCCTCAAAAGTATAGAAAAACAGCTGGTTTTAAACTGTACAGAAGCCTGGTGCTACTGGGGGACTGAGAGGCAGCTAAAAGGCATCCTTTTGGCAGAGGTAGTATGACTCTACCAGAAGACACTATTTCAAATTGGGTCTCTTCCAAGAGTGTTGTGTGTGAGTTCAACAATGATCAGGTCATTAAAATGAAAAATTCTATTCATTGGCAGGAGGCCAGTTGTTAGAGAGTGACTTGAACCAAGCTTCTAAGTGTTATCATCTTTCTACATCAATAACAACCATGTTAATTCATTCTCAAGTCATGCAATTGACAAAGATTCCCTCCTTAGCCACACTCCAGCCAAGCTCCTCTAAGTCCCATTCTCAGCTAGCCTCAACCTCGGCTTGTGAAAACTACAGACTCTGTATAGATAATTTGATCCTTCCTCCCCATTAAAAGGCTTGAACAAATACTAACATAGCTTCTAACAGTTCAAGACCACATCGAGGATGACCCTATCCTTGCTTAAAGTACCTGCTGAAGAAAGCTCAAGGATGCCAAAAGAATCTTCTGGTTGTTTCAGCCAACAGCTAACAACAAGGCCCTGTCTCCCAGTCTCTGTGAGAGAGTAGAAGCCTACGAAGTTGGACAGTTAAGTTCATGAACTCATCCTAGAAAAAGTGTTACATACCTCATTATTAATATTATTAGTACCTCTGAAGTATTCCCTTTGGGAAGCTATACACTGACACCAGTACCTAGTCCACCCTTCAAAGCAATTTTGAAACTCTTTTTCTGGAATGGCCATCAAAGCTGCCATTGTATGAGGTCCAACAATTAAGTCTGTAATTCATCATGGAATATGTGCCACATATTCACATTACTGAATATCATTTTGGTCACCAGATAGATGGCCATGGGAGTACTTCAAAGGTGACCATAGTGACCTCCTCTTAGCCAAGGGGAACCCCAAAATATCCTAAAGCTGAGTTGTTAGCTAGACATGCCTCATCCTGCTCCCTTCCCTTCTTGGAGATGTCGTTAGTAACTTGTTAACAGATCTAAGGCTAAGCAAGACAAAGCTTAAACCACACCTGCAGGCCATCAATTTACTCATCAGATCACTTGAAGTTAGATAAATGTCCAGTGGCTTATCTCTGATTAATACACATCCTTAAGTCAAAACATTCCAAGCCTTTAGACAAAGCTTCATTTCTTTAAGCAATTGCAAACTGAAGAATCTTCAAACCCATCTATAACTTGTAAGTCCCTGCTTTGAGATGTCTCACCTTTTCTGGCCAAACCAGTGTATACCTTCCACGTACTGATTGATGACTTTATGTGTAATTCCTGTCTCCCTAAAATGTGTAAAACCAAACAGTAATCCAACTGTGGTGAGACTACTTGCTCATGGCTTCTTGAACATGCCTCTCTCTGATCCATGATCTCACATATTTGGCTCAGAATAAACCTCTTTAAATTATGTTATAGAGTTTGGGTTCTTTTCCATTGACACCTTTCTTCTGCCAGAAAGTCCGAACACCTAGGAGGGTTTGCTGAGCTCATAGACCAAGATATCAGCATGGTTTAGTTCAACACAGACTTTTTAAAGCATATGAATCACCTGAAGATCTTGCTGAAATGCAGATTCTGATTGAAGTAGAACTCAGGAGAGTTCTGAAAGTCTGTATTTCTTACATCCTCCCAGGTAATACAGATGCTGCTGATTCTAACATCAAACTTTAAGAATGAGAGTTTAGCTCACACTTGAATGGATGGTCAGATTAAAAACAAGGACGGGGCCAAAGTCTCCAGACTGTTCTGGAAGATCATGTTCATCTGAAAGAAGGGGTGCTAAGTCACCCACCTAGATGCCTGTGAAGCCCCCTGAGTACCTCTGCTGCACTGATTTGAACCACCCACACCAATCCCCAGAGCTGACCAGAGCTACGGGGTGCCTCTCTACTTCTTCAGCCCCAGAATCTCTTTGAAGGGCCAGCACTGATATATGTTGCCACTTACCTAGGCTCTCCGAGCCCAAATGACTCTGAATCTAGATTGATTATAGGAATCCTTGGAGCCAACAAAGATTCAGGCAACGTCAGAGAAATAGTAGCATAGGGGAAAAAGAAAGCCATTCACCAGAGTTCACTATGTAGTTGAAGAGAAAATCCAGTATTCTCGAGACACAGATTACCAGAAAGGAGATAACCAGATCATCAAGTCCAGGCGTATATGCAAAATTTCCCCTTGTATGTTTAACACACCTGGCTATTCGGTGGTGAACATGAAGTGGAAAGCAGCTGTTGACAGTCCCTGCTCACTTAGCACAGACACTTGTACTGACGTGGGCCCTAGTACACTGTGTGGCTCGCTATGTCAAACTAGAGTTCGCGTTTCCTATCCCATTCAGTGGGACAACTTGAAATGTCCTTAGTCCTCAGCCCCCAGAATCCCTTTGAATCCTGCAAATGAACTTACTGGGCAGCCCTGGGGAATGCTGTGACAAGTGTGAACTCTTGCTCATACTATCAGACCTGCTATATCAGACTTCCCAATATTAGCTGCCAAGAATGCCTCCCACTTGTATATGTGTGTGCTGCTCTGCAGTCCACTGGTCCTCTCCTAAGGGCTGGCCTTGTGACTTTTCTTTGACTACCAGAATGTGGCAAAAGCGCTGTTCTAGTAGTTCAGGCATTAAGAAGTGTTGTAGTTTTCACTTTCACCCTCTTGGAACTCAGCTGCTGTATATGAATCTTGGGATAAATTGTTGAATGATGAGAATCTACTGGGAGAGAATAAGACCTGGCCAGATCCCATCCCCCCCTGCGACTCTCCCAGGTAAATGCAGATACATGAGTGATTCTACCCAGCACTGTTGAAAAAAACAAGCAAACAAAAAGAACCACTGCGCAGCCAACCCACAGAATGATAGGAAATAATAAAAAATACATTTTGTAGTTTGCTACACAGCACAGATTAACTGAACTAGAAACTGCCGCAGCAAAAACGTAAAGCCATGTGGCATTGCCTTTGAGAATGTGATAGTGGAGGCTGGAATCCCATCCCAAGGCTAGAAGAATAGTAAATAACTTGCTTTTGGAGCCTTGAGAAGAGGCCATATGTATTGTTTAACAGCAGGGTGGCAGAGCGCTTGGCAGCACCACCACCTGCTATACAATAAAAGATACAAAATATAACTCATGAGCCTGTGGATCTGGCAGAAAGACTTTTCAGTAAGCTTACTCACGTTTTTGCAGTATATGATAAGGTATTACAGAAAAAAGATGAACTAAAGAAGGAACTGTTTAGTTTGCATGCAGAGTTTAGAGAAAATGTAGAGACTCAAGTGTCCCATCAACAAAATATTCTCAAAGTAGGAAGGGGTGTTCAATGGGGGTGCTTTGAGCCTCTCAGCTAGACCAAAGATCTCTGTATTGCAAGCACTTTTAAAGTTTTCTGTATATGATGATGTTTTGACATCTCAGAAAATCTTCCAGGCTGGGGAGAGGCTGTCCCTCCCAGGTCTAGGCAATTCTTAGAGGTTAGAAACAGTCAGCCAGCAGGAAGCATGCCTTTGACATGCAAATGAACCAACCCGGAGCCACACCTCTGCTGTTCAGCTCGTAAACCCCAGGAGGCAATATTCTTCTGCCTTAGTCATACTTGGGCCTGAGCACATTGCAACTAGGAAGCACTCCTGCACCCCTACAGCTTGGGGCCTATAGGCGTTATTCCCACTCATCAGTCATGCAGCGCGTGCCCTTTCTCATACATAGATGCAACAATAAAGGCTCTGACTAGACTTTTGCTTGCCCTGCCCTCTTGCCTCCTAACCACCCAGGTGTTTTTCTATGTGGCCCTGGTGTTGTACTTCGCCTTCTAGCTCTAGGACTAGAAGTATAGATATAGTATAGGAGTATAGCCTCTCCTCTGTCTCTCCTTGTGGCTCCACCTGCCTGACCATCTTATAAAACGATACAGAACAGACTCCCAGCAATTACAAGGGTGAAGTCCTAGAGCATCTTGAGTTACCGCCCAACCTAGAGAAAGAACCATCTGCTGTCCATTATTGGTGGATGTGGCTTTTTGCTAATAGAGGAGGCTATGATTGGATGCATAGAATGTCCACACATTTTTTTAAGGGATTGTACCATTTTGGACTAAAAAGGGATACAGATGGATTAAAGTGGAAGTGAATCTCTAGGGCCTTAAATTCTAGGGGCAGAGCAGAAGAAAAACTAACTACAAAGTGGCTGGGCTTGGTGGTTCAGGCCTGTAATCCCAGTCCTTTGGGAAGCTGAGGCAGGAGGATTGTCTGAGCTCAGGAGTTCAAGACCAACCTGATAAGGGTAGACCCCACCTTCACTAAAAATAGAAAAATTAACTGTGTGTCATGGCAGGCACCTGTCCTCCCAGCTACTTGGGAAGCTGGGGCAGGAAGATTCCCTGAACCTAGGAGTTTGAGGTTGCTGTGAGTTATGATGACCAGATGACAGTGTAACCCAGATGACAGAGTGAGATTCTGTCTCAAAAAAAAGGAAAGGAAAAGAAAAAGAAATAAGTCTGAAGCAAAGACAGGCTATTTCTCACGAAAAAAAGAAGAAGAATACAGGTAGAGGAGCTTCTGAGAATAGCAGATTAGTAAATCACTCCCAGCATGCAGAACTAGATACTAGTCTAGATACATTTCTTTTCTTAGAGTTCAAAAAACTGGTGACACGTGCCAGGCTTGATTCAGAATCACTACAACTAATGACTGATGTGTGCTCTCCATTTTCCTCTTTTTGAACAGAACTGTGTATAGTTAGCCCTGTCTCACCATCCCGTTTGCAGTGTGTGCTGTGGGTCATATAACTAATCTCTTTAGTTCACACACCTCCACATCAAGAGAAACCTACGTGGGGAGCTTCACTCAGATACAGGCCCAATGCAAATAAAGAGACCCTGGGTTTTGAGCTGAAGGAGTAAACGGCATATCATCCTGAAATATGTCGGGTTGGTATATTGATTATTTCAAGATGAAAACATTGGAGAAATTGTAATTTCAGAAAGGGCTAATTGCCCTGTCTCTTACTCCATGCAGCAAGCCATAAAGATTCCTGCAGAAGAGGTTTTCTCCTTGAACCAAGGTGAAAAAATAGCCTTAATCAGCAGAGACTGGATGTTGGGAGCTGCAATGGACCCACATAGAAATATTTAACAAAATATCCCTTGTCTTCCACTAGCTTTAACCAACCCCATATGTCTTCTAGAGACTCCCTTAGGAATTTCCTACTCCTAGCCAGATCCACTTTGTTCTGTCATTTCTTCTCAAATGTATTATTCTTGGTCTAAAAAATATAAAAGCATTTTACTTTTGCAACTTCTTTAAACTTCACTCTCCTGTGAAGATCCTCACGTACATGTAAAACCAATAAGATGTGTTTGCTTTTCTCTTATTAATCTGCCTTGTGTCCAGTGGGTTTCTAGATCCAGCCCAAGAGCCCACTAACACCTCACTGGGGGTTGGAGGTTATGTCTAGCTTCCCTACAGAGCCATCAATGTAATGAGACTCGAGTTTTCGGGAATGAGGTGAATGTATTTGTCATGTAGAAAAGCTACGAGTTGCTATGGCCAGAGAGTGGCCCATGGCATACCATTTCCAAAGATAGCTACCAACACTTTTTCCCATTCCTGTACATGGATGAAACTCCTTCACCTTGGGCTCATGGCTTGCTTCAACCAATGGAATAGCTTGGAAGCAATATTCTGGAGGTCTGGGGTCTTAGCAGACCTCACAGCTTCTACTTCTGCTTTCTTAGGATCCAACCACTATGAAAAGAGCTCAGGATAGCTTACTGAATAATGAAGGAACATGAAAAGACAGGTCCAGCCTCCTTCAGATGGTCCAACCACTCTAGTTAAGATGCATCTTGGATCTTCCAGGCCCAGGCAAGCAACACCCCCCCTCCCAACACTATATGGGAATCAGAGATAAGTCTATCTGCCAAACCCTGTCCAGAATCATTAATACATAAATGACTGCTATTTTTTAAACCACTAAGTTCCAGGATGATAAATTATGCAGCAATAAATCCTAAAAGACCCACTTAAGTAGTAGAGCACAATTAGACAATTCATTCAGTTTTTCTTTAGTATGGCTTTTGTGTTTTTTGTTTGGTTGATTTTACTAATTTTCCAATAATTTGACATTAAATAGTATGAATAAAATATTGAATGGATTCCCTAAATTTTAAAGCACCAATAATGGTTATGGGCTTAATGCCAACACTTTTTTGCATACATTGAGGTCAAATCTTATTTTCCCCATGACCCATACATGACATGTCAGTATAGGCTGATGGTCACACACTTGCATAGGAAAGCTCGATGTAAACTCTCATGGTTGTACCAATATAAAGAAAAACACACTAAACATGACCAGGATCGTTTTCTTATATTCAGAGCCTTTTATTCAGAAATCATTTAGATCATTTAGTCAGTTTCCTAGAAGTTGTTGTCTGTTGAATGAATATTTCCTCATTCATTGAAATATGATAGCGACAAGAATAAATAATTATCCTGGGAAGTTCGATTCTACTATTAAAAAAATTGGGTTTGAAGGCTAAAGGTGAATTATAACACAAATTAACCAAATAAATGCCTTAGCAAGGAAGTATGCAACTACACATGTAAACACTCAGGCTGCACAAAGCAGAACTGGGTCACACCCTTGACACAGACCGTCGTGTGAACGTGCCCCCTGAAGTTGTTCACCACAGCAAGGCTGTTATCAAGAGCCTATTGCAGGTACAGGCAAAGCATGATTTTGCCCTTGAAAACCTGGCATTCTTGTAAGGAGCTCAGCAACAAGTGATTAACAACGGCACATATACATGAACATAATGATGTACGTGTACTCCGCGTGAGGGTAGACTAAGAAAAATGAGCTTGAGCTTGAGAAGCAGAGGGCAAGAATGCTGAGGAGTATAAAATGCACAAGTACAATCATCACATGCGCAGAGGAGGCAGCTTACCTGACATGCTGATGGATGAGTGTGGTTGAGGTCCCAATGGGAAGACACTATGTCAACAGACTTTTTGGCCATGTTGAGTAAATTCATCCAGCCTTGGAAAAGTGACAAGTGAAATGGTGCATTTTCTGAATAGTTAAGGCCTTCAGGAATATTTTCCACCAGGGCAATTCTTAGAAAAGATTTTGAAAAACAAACAAAATCTAGTCAAATTGGAAGCCACAGGTACATGCATACAGAGACATCTGAAAAATATTCTTCCTGAATGTATACTTTCCTTATAATTTACATTTTTCTACCAAATCGTCTTACATCATCCCTTTCCTCTAGTAATATATTTTTTATTTTTCTTTTAAGCAATGCAATTTTTTTCTTTTTTTTTTAGAGATAGAATGTCACTTTATTGCCCTCGGGTAGAGTGCCGTGGCGTCACACGGCTCACAGCAACCTTCAACTCCTGGGTTTAGGCTATTCTCTTGCCTCAGCCTCCCGAGTAGCTGGGACTACAGGCGCCCACCAAGACGCCCGGCTATTTTTTTGTTGCAGTTTGGCTGGGGCTGGGTTCAAACCCACCACTCTCGGGGCCGGCACTCTACCTACTGAGACATAGGCGCCACCCCAACAATGCAATTCTTTTATAAAATATTACTCTGCAAGCTACTTGAGACCATAAATTAAGTTTTGCAAATCTCCAGTTTCTAATACAATGTTGGGCATCTATTGAACTCAATAAATGTGACTATTATTGCTTAACATCTCTATTAATAATTCTTAGCCTGGGGGTAAAGTGACTCTGAGAAGAAAGTTACAAAACCTCCCTGTTGCAGAGATTTATTAAAGTCAGAGATAAAGAATTTAAATGATAGTAACAAGCACTAAAAAACTGCAATCAGAATTATCCTAATAAGTTTGTTTATGTATATGTATTAAATATTGACAGCATATCCATGGTGACTGGTTCTCCTTGATATTTTAGCAAAGGCTGCATTTTTTTCACTCACTCTTGAGTTAGGTAACACATAACTTCCTAACAAAGGAGCGAATAGTTATTTCCCAGTTTAATAAATGCATATCCGCCTGTAATTCTTGATGGAAAAACCCCAACCCCTTATGAAAATACCTGTTAAATATTTCTAAAAGAAAGAACTGTTTTATTCATAGTTAAATGCCCAGAGTCAGCGACATCATTAGAGCTCAGTAAGTGCTTATTGAATGAATTTTCTCAGCTTTCAATGAAGAATTCAGCACTTCTCAATAATATTGTTGACAGTTATTCTTAATGACATTTGTTTCATTTAGTTTGCTTTAGAAACAAAAACAACATTGCTGGTAATACATTCTGGTGTATTTGAGGAATATTTTACCCAGAATGAAGTTGGGGTATGCAGCCTGGAGACTTTCACAATTTGGGGGCCCAATCACCCCACCACCCCCAGACCTTAGAATAACAGGACAAGGACATTGCTCTGTGCAACCCCCAAATGACTATGACAAATCTTCTCTAGTCTTCAGAAACACATGATCTAATGGAAGAGCCTGTTTTGTGCATAGTTATTCAAAACGGAGGTAGAATCCGATAAATGGTGAAACCAGGAGTAGAAAGTTTAGTTGGATAGATAATTCACCTAAGCACCACTGGAATGTGGGAAGAAAGGAAAAATTAATTGTGATTGGGGATATCTGGAATCGAAAGAAGCTGGACTTGAAATTTGTCTTCAGTGTTCTCCAGTTCTATCTATGTTGCTGCAAATGACAAGATTACATTCTATTTATTGCTGAATAATATTCCATTATATATACGTATTTTCTTTATACATACATCTACTAATGGGCCCTTAAGACTGATTCTAAATCTTGACTATTGTACATAGTGCAACCATAAACATCTTCTCTATATACTTACTTCCTTTCTTTTGTGTAAGTATGTAGCAGTGGGATTGCCTGTGGTGCTAATTTTAGCTTTTTGAGGATTCTCCATACTGTTCTCCACAGGGACGGTGCTAATTTGCATTCCCACCAACAGTGTATGAGGGTCCCCTTTCTTCACCAGCATCCTTTATGGCCTGTCTTTTGGATAAAAGCCATTTTAACTGGGGCAAGACAATATCTCATTGTAGTTTTGGTTTGTATTTCTCTGATGACTAATGACATTGAACTTTTTTTTTTTCATGTACCCGTTGGCCATTCATTCGTATGTTTTCTTTTGAGATGTGTCTGTTCAGATCTTTTGCCCATTTTTAATAAGATTATTTAATATAATAATAATCTGGAGCTTCTCACATATTCTAGCTATTCTATTAATCCCTTGTCATACAGCAGTTTGAAAACATTTTCTCCCATTCTATGGGCTGTGTCTTTGCTTTTTTGCTTGTTTCATTGGCTGTGCAGAAGCTTGTTAGCTTGATGTGATCCCATTTCTCCACATTCGCTTTGGCTGTCTGTGCTCTCAACATATTACTCAAGAAATCTTTGCTGAACCCAAGGTCCTGGAGTGTCTCCCCACTGGTTTATCTGAGTAGTTTCATAGTTTCAGCTCTTAGATTTAAATCTTTCATCTGCTTTGATTTGATTTTTGTATTTGGCAAATGATGGGGTCTGGTTTCATTCTTCTGCATGTGGATATTCAGTTTTTCTGGTATCATTTGTTGACATGGTCCTTTTCCCAATGCACGTTCTTGGCACCTTTGTAAAAAATGAGTTCACTGCAAATGTGAATTTTTTTTTTCCTTAGGGATTGAAACCTTAGAAGTGGGTAAGATTATCAAGAGACATTTTCAACAAATGAGAATTGGGTCAATGCCAGTATTCAGTTCTGGTTGGTAGAGAAAGTGGGGCAAGTGAAGAAGAGAAAAGGTTCTAGAGAAGTTGAAAGAGAGAGAGAGTGAAAGTCCCTAGAAGCCAAGAAAGACTGTAAATTTATTTCTGTAGCTCCCCCTTACCCTAGGTTTCCCTCTCCATGGTTTCAGTTACGCAGTTACTGTGGTCAACCAAGGCTCAAAAATATTACATTCAATATTGACCGTATTTTAAGAGAGAGAGAGCATGGGAGGAAAACTATATTCACGTAACTTTTATTACAGTACTTGTCATAAGTGTCCTATTTTATTATTGTTGTTGTTAATCTCTTGCTGTGACTGTTTTATAAATTAAACTTTATCACAGGTATGCATGTATAGGAAAAACCACAGTCTATATAGAGTTCAGTACTGTATGAGGGCTCTGGGACCCACTGGGGGTCGTGAAATGTATCCCCTAAGTATAAAGAGGAACCATTACATTGCTATTATTCACTTTTCACTAAATATCAAAATAAGCTATGATATTATAATAAAAATAGAGACAGCCCTTATTGTCCAGAGACCACATTATTTGAGTAATGACTTTCAAGGAAGAGTCCCCCAATAATGACCTTGCTTACCTGCTCGCTTTCCTATCTTCTCTCTGGAGATCTTGATTGCTCCTTCTGTGACACAGGGCTATTTCCTATGCCAGAAAAGGTCTCCAGAAATCAGCTTTGAAATGACTTGACTTATTCCCATGACCTATCCTTTTATTTATTTTAACAACCAACAGCTGGCTACTCTCTCGGGATCTGATCTAATTAGCATAGGAGCAGAACTCATTTACATGCCATCACAGCCCTGGGTCTGCTCTTCTCCAGCCAGGAAACAAACTAGGCAGACATCATTAAAATTCACCTTTGGACAAATCCCTGGAATGCCTACTTGCCATCTGTAAGTGAACTCCACCCAGAGGCTGTATCATTATTTCTGACACCTAATAACTGAGGGGAAAGCTGAGTGTACAGGGACACAATACAGGGAAAATCTTTTATTACTCTTTTTGCGGTACTTTAAGATAAACTATAAATGATTTGAACTGAGTCCTGGAAGCTTAGGTGGAATAAATGTAAGAAAAAGATTTTTACATTGTTAATTGATTTTAAAACACAATTCTAACTGTATTAGTAGTATGTATTTATTCTTCCAACTTAACGCGATCATCAAAATTTATCTTTCAAACCAGAAAAAATATTGCATCTTCTCAAAGAAATATTTGTAATTTCCCTTTAATAAGCTACTAAAACATGAAGTCCAGGCATTTGCAAGGTTTAAAGCTTTTTAAAAAGTGCTGTGTGTGTGCGTTTGTGTTTTGGTAAATATAAGAACCTTTGTAAAATAGTCCTCACACTTGATTTTGGTATTATTGTAGAGAAATGTTTAAAATGACAGAATTTTGAATAAAGTAGACAAAACCTAGCTTTGCCAGTTAAGAGCTGTGTGACCTTTAAGAAATTACTAACCTCTTTAAATCTGTTCTCACTTCTGAAAAGAGGAAAGGTTATTACAAAGATTAGAGCAGAGAATCTCTGTGACTTGCTTTGTTCAAGGCCTGTTTCATGGTGAGCACCAAATAAAAGACATTCTTTTTTAAAGTAACTTACGGCCTGAAAACTTACAATTTGAAAAAATTTCTCCAAGTTTCAAATCAACATAGCACAGTTACTAAAAGGATTCTACAAATAATGTCTAAAGGGAATCATAAAGTGGAACTTATATCACATTGTCAAAGTGATCATGAGCTTTTTTCATTGCCTAATGCAAGGGATTGGTTATTATGACCTGATCTTACAGATGTGCTTGGCAATTAATTTGTTGATATTTGTTCTTTGATCTTGGGTCTCTAACTGCATGAATCAACAAAGCTGAACAGATGTCTCCAGCTCATCAATACAATCTGATTTTCACTTAATGATCAGGTTTTGCACCCTCGGTGTGGTCATATGTCTATAATCAAAGCCTAGGATTGACATGGCAAAGTTTAGCCTTGCCAAAAAGATTCTAGAATCTTTGACGATGAAGTAGAAGGTGACTTGCTACTCCTGTGACCGATTCGCTAACCACATCTGGACATGGAAATAGTTGACCTAATAGACCTAAGGATCTCGCTTCAATTCAGCTGAGATATGTGTCTCATTTTTGTTGGTTGGTTTTTTGTTTTTTTTTTCAAGAATTTGGGTCAGAGTGAGTTTACTTGTAAAAGACAGCAGAAAAAACACCAGAAAGACCAGGCTGGTTAGTAGTTGATAAGGTGGTATAGTGGGGAGCAGAGTTTTCTTTTCTTCTTCTTTTTTTCAGAGACAGAGTCTTACTTTGTTGTCCTCGGTAGAGTGCCGTGGCATCACAAGGAGTAGTGTTTTCTATTAAAGTAATTAGGGATTTGCTTTAACCATTTTTTTTTTTTTTTAAATAGAGACAGGCTCTTATTCTGTTGACCAGGCTAGAGTGCGGTAGAACCCCCAGAGCTCACTGCAGCCTCAAACTCCTGGGTTCAAGTGAGTCTCCCACCTCCGCTTCCCAACCAGCTGAGATTACAGGTACATGCCATCATGCCTGGCTATGTGTTTAAATATTTTTGTTTCTGGTAGAGACAGGGGATTACTATGTTGCCCAAGCTAGTTTCAAACTCTTGCAATTTTCCTGCCTAAGTATCCCAAAGTTCTAGGATTATAGGCATGAACCACTGCACTGTGTCTTGTTTTTTAATTCAAAATGTTATAATCTATTACAAATTATTGCACATACTGCCAGTAGGAGCCCCTGTAAATTGTATCTTGCGTTCTTTTGATATATTTCTTTCAATATTTAAATATATTATTATTCTGTCACCAGATGTTTCCATTTTATTCTTTTAAATTGACTTTCATAGACAACAGGTGCAGAGAACTCCACAGTGCGACGGTGCGTTTGAGTTGGCGGTAGCAGATCTCTTGCTTCCGTAACTCTAGGTGATTTAGGCTGAAGAAACCTCATTAGTTCCAAGTCTAGAATTGTGTTAAGTGAGGAACAACTATGCTTCCCATTCTGGACAGAGGCATCATGGCCGGATAGGAAGTATAAGAACCGTAACTATCATTCTGTGTTTGTATGTTGTAATTTAAGTGTGTTTGCAGCTATCATTACACAGCCTGGTAAATAGCAAGCTATGAGAAGGGCTGGTGTCACTGTGGCAGATGAAGAGAGCAGGGCTCCCAGTGGCCAGTTATCATCCAGCCAGAGAGATCACTACACAGCTGGGATTTTAACTCAGTTTGTCTGGGTTCACGTGTGTATGACAGCACGAGATTCAGTCCTAGTCCCAGGGGTCCTCAAACTACGGCCCACGGGCCACATGAGGTGGTGTGATTGTATTTGTTCCCATTTTGTTTTTTTACTTCAAAATAAGATATGTGCAGTGTGCATAGGAATTTGTTCATAGTTTTGTTTTTTTTTTAAACTATAGTACGGCCCTCCAATGGTCTGAGGGACAGTGAACTGGCCCCCTGTTTAAAAAGTTTGAGGACCTCTGCTAGAGGATTGCCACAAGCACACTGGGGGTCTACAGAGGGATTAAATAGAGTAATGTCGGGCGGCAGAGGCTGCTGTCCTACAGGGGAAGGTCAGCTTAGACCAAGACCCCATCTTACCAGGACAAGAGGAGAAGGGACAAGTGGCAGCCCCCCATGCCCCTCATCCTCCCCACACTCCACACTGCCAACCCACACGGGCTAGGAAGTCTACAGGGACAGATATTAACAAATGGAAGAACTCGCCACGCTCATGGCTGGGAAGAATCAACATTGTTACAAGGAAGCCACTGGCTTAATATTTCCAAGTACTGGCCCAGAATGGAAGGACTAACCAGAGAAGAAAGAAGAGCAAAGAAGATGAAGAAGAAAAGTGTGAAACTTACCTACCTTTTGATATTTTACTGATATAAAATGTGGACAAAGAAACAGAGAACTCTATGGTAAAAAGATTCTGACACTATTCTCAAAGACCTGAAACACACAGTAGGAAGGCAGGTGATTAGAAAAAAATGGTTAAAATTTACGAAGAGTAATAGACAAATAGATTGGCATTTGAGGCAGTTATTATCCTTTGACATCTATTCATCCCTCCTTCAGCCTATATTTAAGGAGAGTCAAATCCATGATGAGCTCTGTACTGAGTGCTCTAAGGCCCACCTGCTCTCATGGGCTCAGGTAATGAATAAGTAAACAACATGTGAAAAGGACAAAGAAAGAAAAGGAAATCAGTACGAGGAAGAGATAGAGATTCAGACAAAATCGCTTCTTTAGAATGGAAGCCAGGGATGGCTTTGCTGAGGCTGTGTGTAACCCTGGGCTCAGGTGCAAAGAATTTGTAGACGGAGTGTTCAGGGCAGAAAGGGCCAAGAGTGGAGAAGAAATCACAGCAAGAATGAGATTTAAGAGTTAGCAGAACATGAGGGAGATGAGTGTGGTGAAATCTAGAGAGTGATGTGGGACGGGGAGGGGAGGCAAGGTCAAAGGGAGTGACCAAGCGCAGGATTACACATGGCTTGTGGACGCAGGGAGGGGTGGAGACTAATGCTGTGTGATGGGAAGACAGTGGATTGGACGAGGGGTGGGGGGAAGTGCCCTGGTCCCGGGCTGGTTGTGGCCGAGTGCTAAGTCTGCCTAACTCTGGGGTTCAGTTAAGAAGACCGTTTGATCTCACATTAAGCTGTGTCTTCCAAATTAGCCTTTGTCAATAAAGTGATGGCTGGTCTCTATCTGCCATGTCAGACTTGTCAGTTTGTTCAAGAAGAAGGATGTTATTGAAGGTAGCAAAATATGCTACCTGAAATATGCCACTTTGGCAAAAGGATCATTTTAAGCTAATGGCTTAAAAGAAGCCATACAAGCAAAGAAGCAGCAGAAGAAGCAGATACAAGCAAAGCCCTCTGCCTCCCTCTACTTGCCTAAACACAGGACATAAGTTTAGAAAGTTATTTTCTTCCTCTTTGTACTGGGAAGGATAAAGTTGATCACCAGAGACAACTTTAGACCCGTAACAGCCTGGAGATGACAGGACAATCTACACAACAAACTTCACTAACCAGCGTTCATCTACCATCTGTTTCTCATATACAGTTATGTGTTGTATAAAGACATTTCAAAGACCGACTGTCTATGGGACAGTGGTCCCATAAGATTGTAAGAACACCCTATTTTTACTGTACCTTTCCCGTCTTCAGATGTATTTAGATACACGGATACTTAGCACTGTGTTGCAATTGCTGTCAGGATTCAGTGCAGTAACATGCTGTACGGTTTGCAGCCTCGGGGCAGTAGGTGATGCCATTTAGGCTGTCCCATCTAGGTTTGTGGGTACACACTGTGATGTTCACACAATGACGAAATCACCTAATGATGCATTTCTTAGAAAGACTTCCTTTAGGGACAGGTGACTGTATCTGTCTTTCCATAAGTTGCTACCCCTAGATTCTCAAGGTCCTTTTCCTTTGTCATTTCTCTAACAATTTATTGTTTGTTTTTTTTTATTGAAAATACCAAGTACGCCAGAGCTATAAGGACCTATCTGATAGCCTCTCATCCTCTGGGCATTTTCCACGTACATATGAAATATACCCATTAATCAACTTCTGTTTTGCTCTCATTAATCTGTCTTTGCTACAGGAAGTACCAGCCCAGAATTTAGAAAGGTAAAAGGAAATTATTTTTTCCTCTGATATACTGTTTTTTAAGTTCTCTCAGACACCCCCAAAATAGAGTCTCACACATTAAACGCTTCTAGCTAAGCTGATGGAGTAATGGACCAAAGGTCAGAATATAGGATAAGCAATTACAATGGACAAAATAAGCTGTAGAAAATGATTATGAGGGAGCCACTGCTAGTAAACGCTTCATTTATCAGCCCAAGAATACCAATCCCCCCCCCACTTTATTTTAGACAGAGACTCCCTCTGTCACCCTGGGTCGAGTGCCGTGGTGTATTATCTCATAACAACCTCAAACTCCTGTGCTTGAGCAATCCTCTTGCTTCAGTCTCACAGGTAGCTGGGACTATAGGCAGGCACCACTATGTCTGACTGGTTTTTCTATTTTTAGTAGAGATGGGGTCTTGCTCTTGCTCAGGCTGGTCTCAAACTCTTGAGCTCAAGCAATCCACCGCCTTGTCCTCCCAGATTGCTAGGATTATAGGTATGAACTACCGAGCCCGCCCTCAATTCTATTCTTGAATTGATAGAAAAGTTTTGACCAGGAAGACAAGTATGTGCTGCCTCTCCCCACTCCTAAGCCCCAACACAGGCATCCATGATCAATCACAACACTTTCCTCTGAGCCTGACGATGGTCTCACAGTCTCTCTCAACCTAGGGCTCCAGGCAGCTACTAACAATTGGGGTTGCCTAGGGGATGAAATCAAAGTCACAACCTTGCGAGGAACTAAGAAATTAAGCATTTTCTAGATAACCCAGACTTATCCAGAAAAGAATTTCCATTTTAAGTCTAGTTGAAAATATTTCTAAAATATGTGTATACTATATTATAAAATTGGAATTGCGATTTCAAAGTTCGCCTTGAGACCTCCAAACTCTAGGTGGTAGAAGACATCGGAGGTTGGGACTAGCTGTACATTCAGGATTTATGCCTGGACTTATTTATTTAAAAATAAATTCTTGATTCAAACAATTTTTAGATTTGAATTATCTCTTTGAATGAAACTGACGCATAGCAAAATTTTTAGTACCTGAGGGTTTACTATCAATTATTGCTAGCATTTATTTGCAAAGTAAGGGCCAGGAAAAAAGATAGGAGAGTTGACTAACGTTCTTAACTCCAGATCTTACCCAGTAACTAGAAAGCAATTAAACTTTGCTCTATCATTGCTCAGGGCTAGCCCTAAGTGTTTTTCTAGGACAGAGAGATTATATGTGATTTTTTTTTTCCTTTCTTTCCTTCCCTGACTTGAATCTCAACAATTCTCAGAATTTGAGGTTACTTTGATTCATAGGTCCCCTTGTTAGGTAAGTTCTCTGTTGCCCACCATGGGCTATGTCAGAATGACGTGTACCCCACTGACACCAGCAAGGTGAGCAGCTGACTGGTGGCTGCAGACAAGAGCCCAGCACTTTGTTTGGGGTCCCTTCTGTGTGCCTCAATAAGACACCTCAAAACCGTAAAAGAGACCAGGCCTGGGAAGGACTCCTCAGAGAAACACAGCAGTTTCTTGTTTAGGAAAGACGTCTACAGCTGATAATACCTCCAGAACCAAAGAATGATTTTTCAAAAGCAGGAACAGTGTCGACTAAGTGTCTCAGCTGGAGCGCAGTGATTGTCAGTCACACTCTGCCTCAGGGTTCTCTAAAGCGGGCTCCTTCACTGCAGGCTGTGGCCACTCAGCACGGGAGACAATTTTGGCTGCTATATTTCAAGTCCATCAAGGCTGATCAGCATCATCTGGTAAAACATGTGCCATTTCCAGAGGTTTAAAATAGTTTTTCTAAATGTGACTTTTCACAGTCCAAATATGGCTTAAGTTTCTTCTGAGCTGATGCTGTAATGGGGATGAGATGATTCTGTAATGAGTGAATCTTGCCAGATAATCAAATAAATTCTACAAGTTGATCTACTTTCAGACCCCCGAGAGGAGCACATCAGCCCACATAGGAATATCTCCCTTAATGCAATAAAGCAGTTTCTATAAGAAACCTTCCATGCAGGGCTGGGCATGGTGGCTCACACCTATAATCCAAAAACTCTGGGAGGCCAAAGTGGTGAATTTCTTGAGCTCAGCCATTTGAGACCAGCCTAAGCAAGAGCAAGACCATGCCTCTACTAAAAATAGAAAAAACTAGTGGGGTGGGCCAGTGGTGGGCACATACTCGGGAGGCTGAGGCAAGAGGATCACTTGAGCCCAAGAGTTTGATGTTACTGTGAGCTGTGACACCACAACACTCTACCAAGGACGACAAAGTGAGACTCTGTCCTAAAAAATTCATTGCATATGGATTTTTAATTATCAAATCCAAATCTGAATGTACTGTCAAAGTTTTAAAATCCAAAATAATTTCATTTTCATTAATTTCCAAATAAGAAAACTGCTCACTGCCCCAGGGTAGACAAGTGGTACCAGCTGCTATTCTCTGCAACTGAGGGGTTTCTTGTGTGCATGTTCATTAGCTAACCCATTTTCTGTTTAAATATGTCTTGCACACATTCATTAACTTATATACTTTCTATATTTGGTTCTTTCAAAGTATGCTGGATGATTTAAGACATGTATTTCCTTCACTGTTCCTCTGAAGAAGATGGGACCTTAGGAGAGGTTTTAGTCCAGGGACAAAAGAAAAGACTGCCCACAAGTGCCTTCCATTTTATTTGATAGTATTTTGTTTTCCAAAATCCTGATTTATGAGATGAGATGTCCGGAGTGGAAGGACATCTTTCAAAAGCACCAAGATAGACAAGAAAGGGTCCCCATGACTGGAGAGGAAGAGGGGTCCATGAGTCTTCAAGGCTGCAAAGGCCTTGCCTCTGAAGATGGCAAACTCTCCGAGGTCAGAGGTTGTGTGGTGCACAGCAAGGCTGTGATGATGGCTCTAGCGGGAACCAGGCTGGGCAAAGTCACATAACCAGAGGGCCCTCTTGCTGCAGGGAAAGACCCCAGGGACTTTGTACAACCTTGGGCAGTTGGTGCTGAGACTGAATTCCTGTCATTCATCATCTTGGCAAATTAAGTAAGGATTTGGAATCCAATTAAAGATAATTTAAAGATGATAAATGGAATTTCTTTTCTTTTTTTTTTTTTTTGGCTGGGGCTGGGTTTGAACCCGCCACCTCTGGCATATGGGACCGGCGCCCTACTCCTTGAGCCACAGGCGCCACCAATAAGTGGAATTTCTTTTGAATCTGAGTTTGTCGGTTGAGATTTTATACCCATCACACAAACATGGTACTTGGTCTTCCCATGCTGGGTCAGAAGAATCCTGTGATGCTGAACCTCCACTCCTGTGCTCCAGCATAGTGAGCTCAGGATCAAGGAATTCCCAGATTCACATGGAGCATCCTTTGGCTGCAGGTGGCTCAGTCTGGCAGAGATTGGAGACCAAGTCGCAAAACTATTCTGGAAACAGAAGATGATAATCTCTAACCAGTGTTATTTCTGAGCATAACCTGTCTGCTGCACCAAAAAGCATTTTCTCCTTTCTAACATAAAGGAAAGAACATATAAAATCAAAATTCACCATTTTCCCTTTTTTCTGGGGGCGGGGGGAGACAGAGTCTTACTCTGTTGGCCAGTCTAGAGGGCCTTGGTATCATCAGCCTCGCTCATAGCAACCTCAAACTCCTGGGTGCAAGTGATTCCCCTACCTCAGCCTCCGGAATAGTTGAGATTACAGGCGCCCACCACAATACCCAGCTAATTGTTCTGTTTTTAATAGAGATGGTGTCACCCTCTTGCTCAGGCAGGACTTGAACTCCTGAGCTGAAGCAATCCTCCTGCCTTGGCCCCATAGAATGGTAGGACTATAGGAGTGAGCCACGGCCCCTAGCCTACACTCATCACTTCATCACTTTCCAGTCAACTAAACCAACTGTCCCAGAGAAAATCCCACTCATGTTACCTAGCAGTATCATGTGGATATAGGGAATATGAATTTGTTAAAACACACACACACACATATCTCTCAGGTATAGACTGAAAACAAGAAATCCCGGTAAAGCTTAACCCACCCCATGAAACACATTTGACATCACACACTCACTTCCATGCCAGGAAATGGCATTTTCCATTAATTTTTGATAAATTACACTAGATTTCCCAGAAATCAAAGCATTAGATATGTGTCAGGCTGGGCTCATTACGAGTTTACAGGGCAAAGTTTATTCAATGGCTTAGTCCTCTCTGGCAAGAGATTTAAAATGTCCCTGGAAAGGAAATTTCTGAGCGTTCATCATGCTTGTGTCTAGACACAGGATATTAAGTTGGATTCTCCTGTTTTCACAGTTTTGGCAGCATGCAGCACTCTGACAATGGGCGAGCTTCCAGATTACATAACTGATCTGTACCTGTCAAAAGGATACTGTGGCTTAACTTACAAGAGGGTTAAATCAGGAAATGGCAAAATCACAAACATAAAAAACGATTTCTGAAAAACTGCACATAAATACCCCTATTGCTGTATATTTAAAAATAAGAAAGTAATGCTAATGGTGATAGTAACAGGTGCCATTCACTGTGATATCCATGCCCAAATGCCTTACAGACATGATCACAGGACTCTGTGACACATTCTAATTTTCCAGATAAGATCAGGAGGTTTGGGGCAATAGTGTGGCACTAGGCTCAAAGTCACAAGCTAGTAGGACAGCCAGCTTTCCAATCCTGTTCTGTCTGGCACCAAAGTCTGCCCTGCTCAACACATCCACCATGGAAAGTTTCCTCATTGTGTCTGTGTGTGTATAAGCATGTTAGGACAGCAAACACAAAATCATAGTGCGGACTGGGTAAGGGTAACAATGTGAGCAAACATTTGCAAGCTAGGCTTCTCCTTTGTTCTCTTTTTGCTGTATAATAAAATATATTTATTGCCTCCACCAATTATCTATACTCCATTAACACATTGATGGGTTTTTAATCCTGAAAGGGCCATATTAATTAGCCAAATCTAGCTTCATTTTTCTCCAGCATCTGTTTCCAATCCATCAAAAGAATGTTCAAAGCTCCAAGGGGAATAATTCCTCTACTTGATGTCTTGATGGGTTTTGATATATTTTAAAACTTATGAACTCTATTATACAATATGAAAGAGTTATTAGGTACTATACACAAGAAAAATTAGCAGCCAAGGGCTTTCCATAAAGTTTCTTATAAATATGTAAATATTTTAAATAATGAGTAATAAACTTTTCATTTATATTCACATAATAATTAACTTTTTAATTTAAGTAGCATCCTAGGAGCTATAAATTTGGGCTCCTGATTCACTTCCAATCACCTTCTAATTTATATTTGCTCTCATTACAACTAGTCTGTGAAAAACTTCAATCTTGCAATTCTCTAATCTTAGAAGTTTAAAAATTCATAAGATATAATTAGAATCTGTGTAGGAGACATTAGGGTTTAGTAAAAAGAACGCTCAACTAGGAGTCACAGGAACTTGAATCCAGGCTGGAGTCTGTCTCCCACTGAAATTATTTCTTTGAAAACTATTGCACTTACCTGAAAAATGATGAAGACACTTTTTAAGGCACCTTCTAGATCAGAGTTTTTCAAACTTTTTTTTTATCTCACGGCACACTTGAACCTATAGATAAACTGTGGCACACTGAAATTATGTTGATAAAAAAAAGAGTAAAAAAAAAAAAAAAGAACATACTGTGCTTTTTTTGAAAATAATTAAATTAATGATCTTTAAAAATTTTCAAGGCACACCTAAAACCCACCAGTGTGCCCTGGCATATCACTTGAAAATTACTGTCTAGGGTTAAGATCGTAAATTATACATTTTTAAATTCATAAAATTATTTAAGCTCATTGAAATGATTATGAACCAAGCTATATATAGACAGAGATGTGTATGTGTACATATGCTTGTGTATATATAGCTATTATATATAATATCAGAAATAATTTGCTCATATGATGAAACCAAAGTTAAATGTGAATAATATGCTTTTGGTTTAAAATACATCAGATGAGAAAGAAAAACATTAAATTCCAAACTATTCCTGGGAGTCACATAATTAGATCTTCTTAAGTATTTAAAAATTGTTAACATACCCTTTAATCTTTATCCTAGGGGGAAAGAGTAATAGCCTAATTACTCAAGTTTTTCATTCTCTCTTGCTTAACTCTGGCCACCACTCTCAAGCTTGGATGTGCTTTGGTAGCCTCTGCTGTATTTGTTATTTTGGGATTGGGGGTGAGGAGGGAGGGAAGAAATGAAAATATAGCCTAAGGAATCAAGAAAACACTGGCACTTCATGAGAGGGAAGGACGGCATTCAGCAAAGGGAACCTTGAACCATGGGCAAGGATTAATGAAGGAAGAATGGTCTACAATAAGCCTGTAAACTGTTTTCTACAATTCAAACTTTACTACAGGAAACACTTCCCCTCTCTCTCTAATCCCCCCACCACCACTCCAAACACATGATTCCCTAATTGGAAGTCAGTCAGTCATTTCTGGTCAAGTTTAAGGAGAAAAATGGAAGTTTCCAACGCTTTTTGAATTGCTTAATATGGATATTTTGCTGCCTACAGTCCCAGCTACTTGGGAGGCTGAGGCAAGAGAATTGCCTAAGCCCAAGAGCTGGAGGTTGCTATGAGCTGTGATGCAACGGCACTCTACCAAGGGTGACAAAGTGAGACTCTGTCTCTAAAAATAGATAAAAAAAAAAAAAAAGAATATTTTGAGCAAGCTCCCATTTGAATGGAATAAATAATTTATTGGGCTTTTCTTTCATGATTCTTAGAGTACGGAAAAACATTTTACCTAGAGAAGGTCAAAAAGAACACCTTGTCGCGATAAAAGGCAAAATGTGCCACACGGAATTTGAATTGGGATGGTGTGTAACTTCCTCTTTCACACTAAAATGCCAAAGACCTTTTTCTTTCTTTCTTCTTCTTCTTTTTTTTTTAGCAAAAAGTCACCCTCAGAGGGGAGCTCTACTCCAAAAGCATTCATCCATTCATGGCTAGGGCAGAAGTCAGGAGCAGCAATTGTAGCAAGGTGTTGTCAAGATTTAGAATCTCCATCCCAGGCAGTGATTCTGCCTGGCCTCACGTTCCCCAAACACACATGCTGTGAGCAGACAGTCCCTCGATTCAGCTCCCGTTTCACTCCCTTTCTTGCACAAGCTGTGGGCAGGCATATGTGACTCGTGTCTCTTGGACATCTTCCCAGAAAGACCAATGGGATTCTTTCATTTCTCTTCCAGAATACTTAATGAACTTAGTGGCTAGTAAAAAATTGTCACAACTGTTCCTTAGGACCCCACCCCCCCCAGGTAAATAACAATGATTGAGTCTTACTGGGGAGGATACAGGTTCCTTTTCTCGATTTGTATGAATAAATGAGGGCAAAACACTTAGATTCTTTGCACCAAGACAAGGAGAAGCAGGTGGACAGCATCTTAGTATGAAGTGAAGAGTAATTTGCAGATGCAGTAATAGGATTAAAGAAAATCATAAATTTGTGTTGCACCTATAGCTCCCACTAATAGGTAGAGTTGTAAGAGATGGTGAGATTGACTGCTTTGATCCTGAGTTTAACAGGGAAGAAACCAAGGTACAGGGAGACCTCATTGCTTTATGTGGGAGCGTTTGTTCTGGTTTGAACTCAGACTTTCAGAATTGCACCTAATGATCTTTATTCACTGAACTGATCCACAATTTTTTACAGTAATCAGGGGCATCCAACTTTTATTCTTCTCTGCTGCACATTGGAAGAATAAGAGCTGTGTTGGACCACACATTAAATGCACAAACACTAACAAAAGCTGATGAGCAAAAAACAAAAAAGAGAGAGCCCCACATACTTTTTGAGATATTAGATAACACAGAGAAACAAAACAGGTTTCAAACAATCTGCATGTGGCCCCCAGGCTGTGGATTGGACACCTGTGCATGAACCATTTAGGGCCATGTGTGTTTAAATTGCATATACTATAAGCAAAAAGCCCTCAGCAGACTCTGTAATTAAACACATTCTTATCTTTATAGGAAAACAATGCATATTCACACTAGGCAGATAAATAAAGACCCTAAGTAACCCATTGTTAGTTTAGATAAGATTTTGCCACCACAAATAATTTAAAACTTTTTTCTTTTTTTGATGTTCAGAGTGTTTTGAATTTTTTTTTTAATTTCAGATTAATATGAGGGTACAAACAGGTTGCATTGTTTGCATCTGTTATGTAAAGTCCCTGTTGTAGTTGTGTCCCACACCCAGGAAGTGTGCCATATACCCTTATACTGTGCCCACTAAGTCAGAGCACACTCATTCCCCTCCTCCCCTCTCCCATGTTTGGATTTTCAAACTTGGTTGTGGTCCTATACAGCTAAACTTCTCTTATAAGAAGTAGGAGGAAAAGTCCTCAAGCATTTTAAGTCATCATACATCCATTTCAGTGTGATGGCTAAGAGCAGTTCAGACATCTCCAGATTCCTTAATACAAGGTGGATTTCTACATCTCCACAGCTCCTGATTCAGGAGGTCTGGGGTAGATGCTTACTAATTTTTGTTTCTGACCAGTTCCCAGGTCACACTGATACTGTTCACCCAGGGACCACACTTTGAAAACCACTAGTTAAGGGCATGAGCCTTAGTTGAAGGACCTGGATTCAAGTCCACCATTTCTTGGCTGTTTTACTTCAGGCAAATTACATAAATTTGATTTTAGGTGAATTATATAATTCCTTCCAAGAAATACATAATGATCTTTTTAAGGATCCCTTGCTGGTGACAAATTGCTTTTCCCTTACTCTCTTCAAGATTCTTTGTCTTTAGCTTTTTATAACTTGAGTGTAATTTGTCTTAGCATGAGTCTTATTAGATTTATCTTACTTGGAGTTCTTGAGCTTCTTGCATTTGTCATATGTATCTGTAGTTTTCCTCAAATTTGAGATACTTTCTGCCAAAGTTTCTTTAAATAATCTCTCTACCTCTTTCTCTCTTCTTTTGGAACTCCAACAAAGCTTATATTGGTCCCTTGATGGTGTTCTATAAATCCTGTGGACTCTGTTCACTTTTCTTCATTCTTTTTTCCTTTTTACTCCTCAGGCTCAGTGATTTCAAATGACCTGTCTTGAAATTTACTGATTCTTTCTTTTCCCTGTTCAAGTTTACTGTTGACCTCTTTTGTAAATTTTTCAAATTATTGTATTTTTTAAAACCAAAATATTTATTGTGTGACTCACTGTTCAAATTCTTATGATGAACTGGGTAATCTAGCTGTCCTCTGGGGGTTAGGTGTTTTTCCTCCATAGAATCCATGGCTGAATCTACAGCATACATTTTTTAGGTGCCTCATCCAGCTAGTCCAAGTGGTATTTTGTATTTTAACCTTGCCATTCTGGTTATACTTTCTCTTGTGCTTGGCAGGGTAGCCACATTTGCCACTTCTGAAAGTGGCAGGCCTTAGAACCATACCAGCAACACAATGCATGTGTCTCATTGTGATACTTTCCAAATGATGATGTTCCTTTTGTCATCTCACTTCTGCAGCTAGGACAAAAGAGCTATTGTATTTTTCAGCACTAGAATTTTGCCTTGGCTCTCTTTGGTTTTATCTCTTTGTTGATATTACCATATTATTCACAAATCATTTTTTTCTTACTTCCTTTAGCTTTCTGAGCATATTTAAAAGAGTGGTTTTAAAGTCTTTGTCTAGTAAGTCTGATGCCTATGCTTCTTCAAGGACAGTTTCTGGAACTTTATTTTATTCCTTTGAATGGGTCCTTTAAAATATGTTTGTGATCCTCTCTTGAAAATTGGGCATTTGAAAAAAATCAGCCATCTCCTCCAGTCTTTGAAGACTGGATTTAGCAGAGAAAGACCTTTAATAACGAATTCTATGTGAAGGACTAAGGTCTTCTCAGATCCTTTATGGGCATATATGATCCCTGGGGCCATGTGTGTGCTTTTCTATGATTCCTTTATCTAGTTTTCAATGTCTTAATTTCTCTAAGATTCTCATCCTTGCTTCTTCTCAAGGTCTTACCTGCTCTATTGCATTGCTAAGACAAAAATCTCTTTCCCTAAGCATCTATGGGTCTGTAGAGCCCTTGTGTTTTCTATAAGCTACCCTACTGCTTCTCAAAATTTGTTCTGAACACTGAGTTGAGCTGCTTTTGGCTATCTAGTTTCTAGGTAGGTAATATAGAGACTAATCTCTCAGGCTTCACTCATATAGGTTGGAATACTGCAAATTTGGTCCAATTTTCTCCAATTTTCAGAAGGAAACTGGAACCAGGCCACCACACCCTCCAATTCTCCAATTGCCATATGTCACTGGGGAAGGGGTGGGGAAAAGATGAGTAAAAATGCTACAATATTTCTTACTGTTTGAATGTGGATTTTTCTTGTTTGTTGTCTTGGCTGTTGCAAATCTTTGACTGATTCCAAGACATTACTTCAATATAATAATCCTATAACATTATTTTAATAAGACACTAGTAAAGTTGTTTACTTCAGTTCTTTATAGTATCTACTTCATTGAGAGTTGAGATGTCAAATAAATAAGACTATATAACTAAAATATTTAGCACAGACTTTACCTATAGTAAAACCTCAATAAATTTTGGCCATTGTCATTGTCATAAAAATAGTACAACTCCAGACTATAGTTTTAATTCCTCATTTTCCTTATCCTCATTACTAGGAGTCTTATCCTCAGTAAGAGTCTCATCCTCCTTTTCTTATCCTCATTACTGCTGACTTAATTGTGTTTTAATCACAAACCCACCTCTCTCCAACACTTTCACAAATATCAGTTGCCTAATCTACAATGGATACATATCTATTATTCATAAAGGGTACACATTACTGAATACTTGAGGCAGATCATCTGAGGCAGATGTTTTAGTTTTTCCTCAGTCAGGCTGGGTCACAATATTTAGCAGAAGTTTCTATTCTCATATTTTATCTGAGGTCTAAAGTCTTTTGTAGTGGAATTGTGAGAAAGCTGCATTTAGACTTAAGTTTAATCTTTAATATGGACAAGGTCATGCTTAATTTTAACACTATCATAGACATGATAAAACAGTAGAAGAGTAAGGACAACTTTTTCCCTTTGAACATCCCATGTCCATTATACGGCTCCCAAATTTCCCACATGTTGGGAAAACACATCTTCTGTTTTTCCAACTGACAATGTTTCTTTACTTTTTGATTATCTGTTGTTTTAAAAGTCAATTAAAATGACTTTTAATTTTTTTCTTTGCAAAAGACACTAGCTGCCTTTATATAAAGCATGCTTCATTGGTCTTGAACTGGGGAAGACACTGCTAAATTGTAGTGTTGTACAACAGCATCAGCCATGGCAGAATTTGCAAGGTGAAGATCACCTTGAGATAACAGAATCTGTGGGCAGGAGATAACAGTGAAATTGTAACTTAGAGAAGCTGTCTGAGGCTTTCAAAAAGCTGTCAAAAGCATTTTTCATAGACTTAGGAGGTCACCTGGGGCCTGAGAAGGAACCAGCAAGGGAACCAGGAAAATTAGCTTTGTGGTCAAGGCTATTGATATTGCTCAAAGGAATCTCCCACCCCAGAGGAGGTCGACTGATCATCCAAACAGATTCTTAACAGTGCCATGAGTCTTGGTGAATGACCACCTCAAGGTCAGGTTTTCAAATTTGTAGGCTCATAAACCTGATTTGATCTGTATACTGAAACTAGGATGCTTTACACACGCACCTAGGCTTGAATCCTAGTTCAATTGTTTTCCACGAGGATGACCTTGTATAAGTTATTTAATTCTTTTATGCCCGTTTCTTTGAATATAAAAATGGGGAAAGGATATCACCTAACTCCAATGAGAAGAGCCCACATCACAAAGTTCCAAAACGTAGATGCTGGCGTGGATGTGGAGAGAAGAGAACAATTATACACTGTTGGTGGGACTGCAAACTAATACAGCCTCAGTGCAAAGAAGTATGGAAAATCTTCAAAGAGCTAAAAGTAGACCTTCCACTTGATCCCAGAATCCCATTACTAGGTATCTACCCAGAGGAAAAAAAAAATCATTTTACCATAAGGACATTTGCACTAGAATGGTCATCACAGTTCAATTCACAATCACCAAGATGTGGAATCAACCCAAGGGCCCACCAAATCATGAACGGGTTAATAAACTGATATATGTACACCATGGAGCACTATTCAGCCACAAAAAGATGGAGACTTTACATCTTTTGTATTTAACTGGATGGAGTTGAAGTACATTCTTCTTAGTAGAGCATTATGAGAATGGAAAAGTTAAGTATCCAATGTATGCAATACTAATCTGAAACCAGTAGATAAACAGCTACACCCCCACATGAGAGAAAAACACAATTAAATTCAAGTAGGGGGGGGAGGAAGATGGGGGATCAGTGAGCTCTTACCTAATGTGCACAATGTAAGGGTGTACAGCACACCCCCTGGGTGGAGGGGTCAACTACAACTTGAACTTCACCTAACAAACCCAAACAATGTAACTTAATCATTTGTACCCTGAGGAAGAGCGGGGGGGGGGGGGGCTTGGTGTATGCCACACCTTTTGGGGGCAAGACATGATTGTAAGAGGGACTTTGCTTTTGTCTTTCCAAAGCACTTACCATCTTTTAACATCAATCTATCATATATCTAATATGTTTAGATTATAATTTACCGTCCATCTTTCCCTCTAGGACCTGAGCTCCACGGGGCCAACATGTCTCTCCTCTCTCTGTCTCTCTCTTTCTGGAAAAGGACTAACCATGCCTCACATCTAGGGAATGGTCCCTAAATATCTGTTGAATGAGCAAAAATATTTGGTAAGAGTACAGTAAATTATTGTCATCATTTTGATTAAAACAATTTTTGTGTTAAAAAAAGAAATGCTTTTTCTTTTTTAATAAAAGAAAACAGATGAAGGAGGAAAATGGAAAAAAGGAAGAAGAAAAAGGTAACTTTAGCTACCTGTGGCCGACCTCAGCGTGAACACACTATGATGGACTCCTCACATTAGGGAAAAAGGCCACGCACACTCAGTTTGCGAAGCTGAGGTTGCTTGATCTGTATCTCTAGTTATCTTCATTGAGCTCCTTTTTTTTTTTTTTTTTTTTTCAGTTTTGGCTGGGGCTGGGTTTGAACCCGCCACCTCCAGTATATGGGGCCCTACTCCTTTGAGCCACAGGTGCCGCCCACGAACTCCCTTTATGTTAATTTTTTGTTGTTGTTGTTGAGACAGAGTCTCACTTTATTGTCCTCAGTAGAGTGCCAGTGGCATCACACAGCTCACAGCAACCTCCAATTCCTGGGCTTAGGCGATTCTCTTGCCTCAGCCTCCTGAGTAGCTGGGACTACAGGTGCCGGCCACAATGCCTGGCTATTTTTGTGTTGCAGTTTGGCTGGGGCCAGGTTTGAACCCACCACCCTCAGTATATGGGGCTGGCACCCTACTCACTGAGCCACAGATGCCGCTCTAATGCTTTTATGTAGTTTCCAGACGTGGCACCTACATTATAGTCACTTTCCTTAACTCATCGGCAGGAATTTGACCTCCAAAGGCTAATGGCCTGTCTTTAAAACACAAATCCTTTCTCAAACTTGCTCCCCCAAATGCACGCAGTATGTCCCACTGCTTTGAAGATTTACATGCCTCTCTAACTTTTATCAGGAATTATTCTGATAAAAAAGAGAGCCCAACCGACGGCTCTGGTCCTCTTTGCTGACAATGTCTGCAGCTTTTCTCAAATTCCTTAGGTGTGTTAGAACTGCTGTCCCCATTCAGAACTCTGCATGCAAGTCTGTAATCTCAAAAATCCTTACTTGGCAGGAAGCATGTTTAAACATTTTATTTTTGCTCCCAGTGTAACAGCAGAAAAAAAATTACATTTTTATAAGATTTCCCTGCTTTTAGCACTAAAATGTCTAAGTGGACTCGGCATATACGATTACAGGTTTCCCAGATGGTCAGAAGAAAATGATTATGGCTGCCAAAGAAGAAGCAGAAAACCCATAGACTTCTCAACGAAACAAGAAATAAAGTTAACAAATGTAATTTGCTGAAGACAGGATCCTGTGAAATCATTATATTTTCAACAGAGAGTAAGTATATCCCTGCAGGGTCAGATCTTTGCAGTCAAGCATTAAAATCTTCATCTTTACTAGATGCATAAAATGGAAAATAAAATTGTAACAGAGACAGAGAGGGGGGAACACAAGCAACTTCAGTTTCATCCTCTCTCTTACAACAAAGCAATTTGAAGTTAGGCAACCCTCACCACCACTTTTAGGAAAATGAGAGCCAGTGAGACAGCTCTCAGTCCAAATCCAAGATATGGGACATAAATCTAGAAAATGTCAAATCAAGGGAGTAAAAAGTAAGATGGTTTCATTAGAATGATCAAAAGCCATATTGAATTTCTATTAAAAAATGAATTTGCCCACTAAGCAAAAGCGATTCAAATTAACTCTTTGCTAAAAGCAAAGTAAGCAAATCTGTGGAGAACACATCATACTTAGTGCTGATGAAACGTTTATTGAACATAAAGCTAGAAAATATTTTACATCTCTGTAAAGTGCTCCTAAGTCATCCATAAAAATAAGCACAAACTCTAGTTTATTAATTTCCAAACTTTTCTATGTGTAATAGAGGTAAAGGTCTGAAAAGGGGCAATGAAATGATTCACCATTTGTCTCTTTAAATCCCCTCTCTTTTGGGAGATTAAAACCTGCATGCCTTCCCAAGGCCAGTAGTGAATGGAGGAAAAAACTATTCTTTATTGTCTATTATTATTATTATTAATTTTTTTTTTTTTTGCAGTTTTTGGCTGGGGCCGGGTTTGAACCCACCACTTCCCTATGGGGCTGGCACCCCACTCCTTGAGCCACATGCACCATCTCTATTATTATTAATTATTTTGAGACAGAGTCTCACATATTTGCCCAGGGTAGAGTGCCAGGGCATCATCATAGTTCACAGCAACCTCAAACTCTTGGGCTCAAGCAATCCCCTTGCCTCAGTCTCCTGAGTAGCTGGGACTACAGGCACCCACTATGATACCTGGCTAGTTTTTCTCATTTGAGTAGAGATGGGGAGGTCTCACTCTTGCTCAAGTTGGTAGGTCTCAAACTCCTGAGCTCAGGCAATCCGCCTGCCTCGGCCTCCCAGAGTGCCAGGATTACAGGTGTGAGCCACTGCACCCAGCCTGTTTTCTGTTATCTTAAACCACAGGAGACAGCTCAACAGGATTGTCGGGACCAAGGTCACAAGATCATCATCAGTGAAGGTAAGAGCAAGAACACCAATTATAATCCAATTATAACTCAAGAGCAAAGCCACAGATTACAGTTAAGCAACAAGAACCCAAAGGTATGAATGTGACACACGTCCCGTGGACCCGAACCCAAGCGCCAAGCACCCCCCTTTCAAGAGCCCCGTTTTTCAGCTGAAAGGCAGGATGGTGGTTTCTGAGATGCTCGTTTGCTGCCTTCCTCATTTGGGGCATATTGTAAACTCCTTTTTCCTTGTTTCTCAAACCACTTGTTCTCATTCTTCATTCTCATTGATTTGGCCTCAGGAACAAGTACTGAGCTTTCAGTAACATGTTTGGAATTAACTCTCTTTACACAGGAGCCTGCTGCAACTGTAAAGCAGCGGTCTGGGGGATGGCCTGCAGGCTGACTCCGTGGATGAAAACTGTTAGGCCGGCATGGTATTTAAAAAAGCACAACCCCGAATTTGAGTCCTTTCATCCTGGTAAGCATGGATTCTGGTCCTCCATAAATTCCTGCCCTTACTAGAGCCGGCACATTTCCTCAAGACTGGACTATGAGGCTTTTGTTGAGAAAGGAGAAATAAATCTTAAACTCTTAGGGATCCTGAGAAAGCAGCAGGCAGAGGCAGAAGACTCCTCCTGCAAAGATAAGAACTAACTTTACACTGAGCTGAAATAACCTTGAAAAGCAAAAGAAAAAAAGATTCTGTAACTAATAACAACAACCTGGTTTCTAACATCTGTAGCCATAACTATGTAGCTGATATTGAACTGAAGAAAGAAAAAAAGGTACAAAAGAGTTTGGAAAAAACTGTTCCCAGGAACTCAGCATTTTACACCTTGAGGCACTTAAGTTCTTGCCAGCAGTTAAAGGTTCCTTCCTCAATATTATTGGTGTAAGCGTCTGTCTGTTTTAATTTGCTGTTTTCCTGCAACATCGTGAGCTGGAGGAATCAGAGTGACACAGAAATCAACCAGCAGGGGGTGCCCGTAGCTCAGTGAGTAGGGCACCCAGCTACATACACCCAGGCTTGCAGGTTCGAGCCCGGCTTGGGCCTGCTAAAACAACAACAGCTGCAGCCAAAAAAGTGACGGGGTGTGGTGGTGGGCACCTGTAGTCCCAGCTACTTGGGAGGCTGAGGCAAGGGAATTGCTTAAGCCCAGGAGATTGAAGTTGCTGTGAGCTGTGACACCACAGCCCTCTACCCAGGGTGACAGCTTGAGACTCTGTCTCAGAAAAAAAAAAAAAAAAATCAATGGGCACACCTACCCGCCTTCAGCCCCCTGGCCACCCTGCCACCCTCAGAACTCACAGGAGCTTCTCTGAGGTTACTTGGAGTGCTCATTACACACCGGAAAGTCGCATTACAATCCAGTGGTGCAGCATTTTTGAGAAGAAAACATCCATATTGTTCCTGCCCTGCTTTTTAAAAGGAGTTTTCTGGAAAAGACTTTTAATAGTTTCCAAAAGTCAAAACTGTCCTCTGCAAACTTGCAACCTGAAGACAGAAGTTCTGTTCCTTGGGGTTGCTCTTCCCTAGGTTGGAAGCACAGGCTAGTGCCAGAGCCCTGCGGTCAGCACTGGATTCCTGGCTCTGTGGCTGTCCCTTGTCTGTGCCTGGATAAGTTACTCAACTTCTCTCTCTCGGCCTACTCAAAGTGTGGGCTGATATTGTTTACTTAAAGTTCTTCACGAACACCTACGGTGCATCTTACAAGGGTACATGTGAAACTTACTAAATTTAGAATATAAATGTCTTAACGCAATAACTAAGAAAATGCCAGGAAGGCTATGTTAACCAGTGTGATGAAAATATTTCAAATTGTATATAAAACCAGCTCATGGTACTCCATGACTACATTAATATACACTGCTATGATATAATAATAATAAAAGTTACTCACGTATACATGAGGGAAATTAGGAATATTTTACCTAGCATATAGCATTTTGGCATGCTGGACTGACCACAGAAGCCTCAAGGCCTCTGACCTCCCCAGCCCCACTATCGACTCTCCCTGAATCAATCAACTCTCCCCAAATCAATGAAGTGTGTTCTCAGCCTGAGATCCAGACCCACCTAGGAGAACAACGGTTCTTTTCTTCCCCTCCCTGTAAGACCAGGAGTGTGGCCACGCTGAACAGACTCTTTTAAGAAGATGATGTCTAGTCTCTCAGACTCATTTAAATTCCCAGGTAAACTATCTACCAATTAATCTTTGTTCCCTGTCATTCATCCTCCCCAAACTCCTCTTTCTCCCTCTCCCATAACCTATTTTACCAGAAAGTCAGTTGAGCTTCCAACCCCCACCGGGGTTGAATCTTCAACCTGAGGGCTCCCCTGTATACACGTTACATACATTTCTATCATTTTCCTCCTATTAATCACTCTGCCTCATGTCAGTGATTTTTTAGTGAACTTCAGTGGGGCAAGAGACTTTCTCTCTATACACTGTGTTAGATAAATGTTAGATGTTACCCCATCCCTTCTTCAGGCTTGAAGAGAAAGAAAAACATTGAAAACACACATCCCAAATAAAAATAAATAAATTTAAAAAAAAACTGTAAAAAACAAAAACAAAAACACACATTCCATTCTCTGCCTGAAACTTTGCACTATTCAAAAAAAAGACCTTGTCCTTTTCTTGCATTCTCTTTTGGTGATTAGCTGTCCCTTTCCATCTTTTATATAAGCTTTTTTTAAAAATTACACTACATATAGCTCATTTTATATTTTTTGAGTAAATAATTGAACGAACAGGATAATCTTTTGACAATATAAACTAGAATTCTTTGGTATCTATTATTCCAAACTTGAAATATGGTGACCTGTAATCATTTGTATTAGCCCTAGAACAGAACAACGTGCTGAATCGTCCCTCTGTATTTGATTAGTTTTAAGTAGAGCTAATTTGAAATAATATAACTCAAAACTGGAAATCTCAAATATACTGACTCCTTTAAAATGTTACAGTAAAGCCATACATTTCAAATTTACTAAGAGGCAAAAAGATCATCCTCAAAACACAAAGTGCTAAGTTTTAGCTGTTGTAGAATCACCATAGCTGCTGCATCGAATTCCCTGCACTTGAATTTTAACTTTTGCCATGTGAATTCCTTCAGCCCACCATGTTCTTACTCTGGAGAATAATAGCTGTTCATATTAAGAACTATCAGAAAATATAGATGTAAGTGGATAGTAAATTATTAACAAGTAACTAGAAAGGAAGCCATAAGGTGGTGTTGGTTTTTGTACTAAAAACTATCCTTATGACTTTCAACCTCTTCTAGATACTAATGATGTCAACTCTGTATAAAATAGTTTTCGAGAGATACTTGGAAGTAGTCTTCCCGCTCAAAGTGTAGTAAGCAACTACTTTCAGTCTCTTGGGCATTTCAGGTGAAAATATAAAGCCAAACATTCCCACGTTTCTCCATTATTAACCTGCCATCCAGCCAGCTACCATGACCGAAGCACTCAGTACTGGTCGGACAGCATCTCTGCTTTAAGGCAAGTTTCACTCCTCGTTGATTTGACTGTGGCATTTCACAGTCTCTTTTTAGTGTATTTCACAAATAAAACCATATCCCTGGTTCTCTTCCTACTCATATCTTTTCAGTTTCCTTCACTGAATTTTTTTTTTTTCCTGAAAACCTTTAAAATTGGGTGTTGACATGGAGGTGAGTCATGGGGCTTCTTCTTATCTTCCATCTTATCCCTGGGGGATTATACCCTTTTCAGCTGCCACTTTGACAGCCTCCTCCTTATCACCACCTCATGCTTTTTTTTTTTTAATTTTCTTTTTGTCCAGTTTTGGCTGGGGCTGGGTTTGAACCCACCACCCTCGGTATATGGGACCGGTGCCCTACTCCCTGAGCCACAGGCACCGCCCACCACCTCAGGCTTTACTCTGAAGCCCTTGCCTGCTATTTAGTGCTGGCTTCTGAACATCTTTGACTCAGTTGATCCACGGACACCACCGTGTTCAAAGCAGAACACATTGTCCCACTACATTTTGATACAAGCAGCCATCTGCATTAAAACCTTAAAAATCAGGGCAGTGCCAGTGGCTCAAAGAGGTAGGGTGCCGGCCCCATATGCTGGAGGTGGCCTGTTCTAGCCCAGCACTAGCCAAAAATTGCAAAAAAAAAAAAACCTTAAAAATCACTTACGCAATTGAATATTCTCTCTTTTTAGAAATCTCTTAAATTTATCCTCTTTTTTTATATCTTCACTGCCCCTGCCTTAGGAGAAGGGGAGCTAACACTTTGTGTAATCCTACTGCTCCCTGATCCAAGTCATCTGGGGACTTTCTTAAGTCCTCTACACCCTATCTTAGAATCTTGGGGAGTAGGTAGAGGAATACGTTCTCCAGGTAATTCCAGTGTGCCCTCAAGTGCGGTACATACAATGTAAGGTGCCTTACATACATTATCTCAATTAATCCTGACAGCAACCTCTACCCCATTTATAGAGGGAAAACTCAGCCTCAGAGACGCTAAGTGACTTGGCTACTAAGAAACAGAGAGATTCAACATTTATCTGACTTTAAAATCTGTGCCATCCAGAATTTCTTGCGCCTAATTCTCCACTTACTTACCTAGTGATTCCCACACTTCAACCTGCAGAAGTTGTAGGAGGGAATTTTGTTTAAATGCAGGTTTTGGAGCAAAATCCACAGAAATTCTGATTTTATTGAATTAGATTGAAACCCAGGCATGTGCATCGTAACAAGCACCCAGAGGATTCTCAAACAGCAACTAGGAATGTGCTGTGAGGAAAACTGGTTACTTCATCAACTTCATTAACAGTTTTATTTTCCCTGAAAAGCAAAGAGAATCATGTGGGTGTTCTTGTTAACTATTTAACAGCTCCCAATTACTTGTGGCATCTCTTGTCACTTCCTCTTATGGATTCTGTGACAAAGTTAAGCATTTCCATTGCTATGGCCCTTACTTGGAAAGCTGAAACTGTTCAAATTCACCTGCTGTCACCCTCTACCCCCTAGTGAATTAGTGGCTCTGCCCTGTGGCTCCCTAATACTAAGGACATCCCTCCCTTTAGCATTTTTATGCTGCATAGCAGCTTCTGAACTCACTGACCCCCCAAATATTCATGATGATAATTTCTTTTTGTAGCTTCCGCATTAGCATAGCCTCTTATGAAGTATTGGCAGATTAAAAAACTATGTTCAAGCCATTGAACTTTGACAGATAATCCCCAAAGCTTAAATATTCTGTGGATACATTTTCATACATGTTAATGGAACATCATCACCTGTCACCTATCTCAACCTTTTGGTATTTCACAAACATAACTTTTAAGAGAAGAAGGGATTTTGAAGGTCATCTGAGCTAACCTCCTCATTCCCAACCTCAGATGGGAAATAAAAAGTGGGAGGAATTAAGTGACTTTCCCAGTTTTACTCAGCGTGTTCAATGGAGACTTGGAAGCTTTTCCTTCTCTGGTCCAGTTCTTTTTTCTCTACTCTGTATCATTCTTTTTCTCTTTCTTCCTTTCTCCTGGTGTAATATTTATTTGAACTCCCACTCAGTCTAGGGAACTGCTAGGACAGATGGGTTGCCTCAGCATTGCATTTCTTCCTTCTTACAGTCATCAGCACTTGAGTAGGTGATGTCACTGGCGCTATGCCAGCTGCCAGAAATGCAAATATTAATAAGACAGATGGAGTTCCTGGCCCCAAGAAGCTTACAGTCTAGAAGAGAAGATCGTTCAGTGTACAGCAATTAAGATGTGATGTCTTGAGTGTTTGCATTATATAATAACCAAACAACTACACCTTGGCATCAGCAAAAATCCCTGCCCCTCTGTGACATCCTTGGGATTAACATGGAATAAAAACTTGGTAATAATATATACACCTGTAGCACAGTGGTTACGGTGCCAGCCACATATACCAAGGCTGGGGTGTTCCAACCCAGCCCGGGTCAGCTAAACAATGATGACAACTGCAACAAAAAATAGCCAGGCATTGTGGCAGGCACCTGTAGTCCCACCTACTTAGGAGGCTGAGACAAGAGAATCACTTAAGCCAAAGAGTTAGAGGTTGCTGTGAGCTATGATGCCACAGTATCTACCGAGGGTGACATAGACTCTGTCTCAAAAAAAAAAAAAAATGTATTCAAAGAACAAATGCCACTGCTCCCTTCTCCATCAAAGTTGCAATAGGATGAAAGGGTCAATCAGGGAGAGGATTAAAACACACACTTGAGAAGGCTTGTCCTAGCTCATCACTACACACACACACACACACACACGAAAGGCAATTAGGAAAAGGATAATACAGCACACAGTTCAGAAGGTCTGTCATAACTCATCTGCATAAAAAAAATTCCCTATGGAAGAGATCCTTCAATATTCCCTGATTCCTAAGCCAGAATAAAACTTGAGGCTTCTAAGAGCAGAACTGTTAATGCCTGAACCTGGAAAGAGAAACAGCAGATGCAAAGCAACATAATTAACATTTGACATCACATTTAAAGTATGTCTCAGATTGTTTAAAATATGCCTTGACTCACTTTTCATTAATGTCAGACGAAAATCCAGACTTAGGACTCATTCATCTAAGAATGTTTTGAGAGCCTTTTGGCATGTGATGTTAGTACTTTTGGAGTTCTAGGATGCCCTGTGTACAATAGTCCTAATATATTAAAACTAGGGTAAGGCGAAGTTTCTTCCCTAGCTATGCCTCCCTTTGTTTTGTAACAACAATACAAAAAGAAAGGCAATCAAACTCAAAAGCCCTTATGCATAGTAGCTCAGTGCAGTATTATGGACTGAATTATAGTCAGAAATGTCTGTCATTCACATTTCTAGTGAGAATTTTCAACGACTTCAAGATACTAATTTCATGGAATAAGCCTTATTTGGAGGCTGATTGTATTACTGGAGAAATTAATAATTGGTTTCAACAGTAGATACCACGCATTACAACAGAGGTCAGCTCTGGATGCATAGGAGTACCCAGGACAGTGTCCTCACAGGGGCAGAGTGAGCAGAGCATCCTCCTGAAGGAGGGGCTGCCTCCGCTGAAACCAAGAAATGGAGATAAGACAGAAGGCCTGCCGTGCAGAGAAAGCCACTGATAGGCTGAGCCCTGGGAGAGCCCGGCACTTTGTGGGTCTGGCAAGACATATGGACTGTGTACAGCATAGGATGGGGGTTCCTAATGGAAGGAACATTGCCCTGGAGCTGTCCAGGCAGGGGGCTTGAATCTCCTGTGCAGAACTGTGTGCATAATTCCACACAGGATTCCTTAGTAGTGGTTCTCAACCTTCCTAATGCCACGGCCCTTTAATACAGTTCCTGTGGCTCTCGACTCACAGGTTGAGAACCGCTGCTAGAACTCAAAGAAAGTCGACCTCCACTTCATGTAGAAAAACCATCTTCTGACTCAAACCTTCAGATTAATTTGGGATAAAAACGAAGGCAGTACAAGGATGTATATCTTAAAGGTTTGTATAATTCAGAGACAGATTTTTTCTTTTATTTGAGTAGTAGAATCAAGGGAAACATTTCAACATATAGCAAGGCATTGGCTGAAAAAGTCTCTGTCCTCTGGGCAACGCCTGTGGTGGGTACTGGAGGAAGCATGCTGTGACCTCAGTATCATGGTCTCCTGGGGGACAGGAGCAGAGGGCGTCAGGGCCTCGTTAGGGGGAAGTTTCAAGGTGGGGAGATGCTAGGAGAAGCCCAGCTGTGGACTGGGACACAGTCATGTGTGGGCCGTCTTTATCGGGGGCTGTTGGGATTAGGGATTGATAAGTCTTTACTTGGTCTAAAATCAGAACACCTTAATCTGAGCCTGCTATACATTTCCTTCTCATCCCACAAGTTCAAAAAATGAAGCTAGGTCTGTGGCAAAAGCTAAAGAACAGTGATGGAAGATGCTCGTATGTGGCTGAACCAAAGCAAAGCCCTGAGGCAGAAATGCACTGCAAGGCAGATGCTGGAGGGACCACGGTGATGTGGGCTCAGCCCGACTGTGGAGTGTGCTGGACAACACAGCAAATGTCATAGCAGTGCTCCTCCCCTGTGTCGGGCCACATACACCAGCCCTCACTTGGCCCCCTGAAGCATAAAAATAAGGAGACACAGCCAAACACAGATTTGAACTGAAAGGAACCAGAATGTGCCACCCCAGAATATGCCATTTTGGCAAACAGACTATTTTGAGCTGATGGCCATTGAGAATCAACAGATACAGAAAGAAACCTTCTCGGAACTTCCCTTAGCTGGCTATCAGCAGAAACTTCTCAGAGACTGACTGCCACACACACCTCTCCAGGGGAATTTATGGCCATGGACAAAAAGGGAAGTTGGTACTGAGATGGGCCTGTAGAGATACATGTTACTAAATAGCACTTATCTTCCACTAGTCCCGCATTCTTTTACCTTCCCACAATTTACTGTCCCTAGAAGTTAGAAGTTCAAAGCTCTTTCTCTTTATCTTGTTACTTCTCCATAGATTTATTGTCCTTGTGTAAAATTGGTCTCTGGGTCTGATACCTCACTAGGGGGTTTCATATAATTCTGTGAGCCCCATCCATACATGTATGACATAAACCTTTTCTCTCCCATTGATCTGTCTTCTGTTGGTTCAATATTGGGGGCTTCGGCCACTGAAACTAAGAGGGTAGAGGGAATAAGTTTTTCTTTCCTGAACAAAACTCAGCTTCATCTCTTACTAAGAGGATAGATTAGTTAATAATTTTGTCCCTATCATTTCATCTGTAAAATAAGGATAATGCTATCTGCCTTAGGTGTATTCTAAGAATCAATGGGATAGGGTGGAGCCTGTGGCTCAAAGGAGTAGGATACCAGCCCCATAATCAATGTGATGGGTTCAAACCTAGCCCTGGCCAAAAAAAAAAAAAATCAATGGGATAATGTTAGGGACCTTATATGGTATGGAAGCTGGCATATTATAGGTACACAATAGATGAAAGCTGCAATGATTACCCCAATGACATGATTGCAAGAGGGACTTTACCCAAAAATGCAATCAGTGTAACCTGGCTTAATGTACCCTCAATGAATCCCCAACAATAAAAAAAAAAAAATGTTGATTCTTCCCAGCCATGAGCATGGTATGTTCTTCCATTTGTTAATATTTTCTGCTATTTATTTTCTTAGGGTTCCATAATTTTCTTTGTAGAGGTCCTTTTTTGTTAGGTATATTCCTAGGTATTTCATTTTCTTTGAAGCCATTGTGAAGGGAATTTAGTCTTTAATTAGCTTCTCATCTTGGCTGTTATTGGCATATACAAAGGTTACTGATTTGTGGATACTGATTTTATATCCTGAGTCATTACTGTATTTTTTGATGACTTCCAGGAGTCTTGTGGTTGAGTCTTTGGAGTTCTCTAAGTATAAGATCACATAGTTAGCAAAGAGTGAAAGTTTCACCTCCACTTCACCCATTTAGATGCTTTTTATTTCCTTCTCTTGCCTAATTGTATTTACTAGGACTTCCAGCACTATATTAAATAGTAATGGACAACCTTGTTTGGTTCCAGTTCTAAGTGGAAAAGCTTTCAGTTTTACTCCATTCAGTAAAATATTAGCTGTGGGTTTGTCATAGCTGGCTTCAATCACATTAAGAAATGTGCCACCTATGCCTATATTCTTCAGTGTTCTAGTTAGAAAAGCATGCTGAATTTTATCAAATGCTGTTTTTGCATCTATTGAGAGGATCATATGGTGTTTGTTTTTGGTTCTGTTGATATGGTGAATTATGTTTATGCACTTGCATATGTTAAACCAGCCTTACATTCCTGGGATGAAACCTAGTTGATGGTGATGAATGTTTTTTTTTAATGTGTAGCTATAATCTATTGGTTAGGATTTTATTGAGAATTTTTGCACCTATATTTATTAGTGAAATTGGTTTAAAATTCTCCTTTTTAGTTGGGTCTTTTCTTGGTTTTGGTATTAGGGTGATGTTTACTTTGTAGAACATGTTGGGGAAGATTCCTTCTTTCTCAATTTTTTGGAATAATTTCTGCCCTATGGGTATAAGTTCTTCTTTGAAGGTTTGATAGAATTCTGGTATTAAGTCATCTGGACTAGAAATATTTTATTTTGTTGGGATATTTTTATTGTTTCTTTGATCTCAGTTCTTGTAATTGGTCTGTTCAAGAGATCTATTTCTTCTTGATTAAGTCTAGGGAGAGGGTGTGATGCCAGGTATTGATCTATTTCCTCGACATTGTCAAATTTCTGGGTGTAGAGTTTCTTATAGTACTCAGAGATGGTCTCTTGTATCTCTGTGGCATCTGTTGTTATTTCCCCTTTATTGTTTCTGATTGAGGTTATTAAAGATTCCACTGTTCTGTTTCTAGTTAATCTGGCCAAAGATTTATCAAATTCATTTATTTATTTGAAAAATAAACTTTTGTTTCATTAATTTTTCTGAATGATTCTTTTGTTTTTAATTTCATTAATCTCTGATATAATTTTGGTTATTTCTTTTCTTCTGGTGAGTTTGGGATTAGACTGTTCTTCTTTTCCAATTACATAAGATGGTTCATGAATTTGTTGATGTGCTCTCTTTCTGTTTTTCGAATATAGGCATGTAATGTGATAAATTTCCCTCTTAAGACTGCTTTTGCTGTATTCCACAGATTTTGGTAACTTGTGTCTTCATTGTTGTTATGTTTGAAGAATTTAACAATTTTCTTTTTATCTCTTCCTGAACCCAACTATCATTCAGCATGAAGTTGTTTAATTTCCAAGTCTTTGTGTGGGGATGAACTTTTTTTTGAGTTGAGTTGCACCTTTATTGTCTTGTGGTCTGAGAAAACACAAGATGTAATTTCTGTTCTTTTAATTACACTGAGGTTTGATCTGTATCCTAGGATGTAGTAGATTTTGGAGTATGCCATTGGGGTGACAAGAAAAATATATATTCTTTAGCTTTGGGATCATGTGTTCTGTATATTTCTATTAATCACATTTGTTCTAGGGTCACATTTAAGTCCTTTGTATCTTTGTTTAGTTTCTGTTTAGAGGATCCATCCAGTTTTGTCAGAGGGGTGTTTAAATCCCTATTATAGTGTTATCGGATATCATATTGCTCAGACTCATCAAGGTCTGTTTCATAGACCTGGGAGCATTTAAGTTGGGTGAATAAATATTTAAAATTGAAATGTCTTCTTATTATATTATTCTTTTTACCAGTATATTGTGTTGATCTTTGTCTTTCTTAACTTCAATTGCTTTAAATCCACTCGTATCTGAAAATACAATCGCAACCCTTCCCTTCTTCTGATTTCCACTTGCTTGAAATACTGTTTTCCATTGCTTAATCCTGTATCTTGATTTGTCCGTCAAGGCTAGGTGTGTCTCCTGGAGACAGCATATGGATGGCTTGTGCTTTTTTATCCAATCAGCCAGTCTGTGCCTCTTCAGTGGGAAATTCAGTCCATTGACATTTATTGGGAGAATTGAGAAGTGTGGTGGAGTTGTATTCATCTTATTTTGTGAAAGTCTATTGTGTAGTTTTATCTGTTACACCATTGTGGAAGCTAAGTTTTGACTGTTAGCTTCTGGGTGTTTACTTTGCTGGCAGTCCATTATGATGATCACTGTTGAGAATAGATCTAAGTATTTCTCGTAGAGCTGGTCTTGTTGTGGTGAATTTCCTCAGTGCTTTTATATCTGCAAAAGATTTGATTTCTCCATCAACTTTGAAGCTCAGTTTAGCAGGATATGGAATTGTGGGCTGAATATTGCTTTAAAAATGTTGATGGTGGATGACCATGCTCTTTTCTGGCTTGGAAGGTTTCAGTTGAACAGTCTGCTGTCATCCTAATGGCTCTGCCTCTTTAGGTCAGTTGGTGATTACTTCTGGCTGCTTGCATAATTTTTTCTTTCACCTTGACTTTGGACAGGTTTATTGCAAAGTGTCTTAGAGAAGCTCTGTTTGAGTTGAGATGACCCGGGGTTCAATATCCATCTGAAAGGAGTGCGTTGGAGTCTTTAGTAAAACTGGGAAGTTTTCATTCATGATAACCTCCAGTAGGGCTCCATTCCTTTGGGACAGTCTTCTTCCCCTTTAGGAATCCCTATTATTCATATGTTTGAATGCTTCATGGAGTCTTGTAGTTCTCTAAGTGCCTGTTCTGCTTTCTCTTTTTTCTTTTCTGCCTCTTTAACTACATCGGTTAACTCAAAAACGTATCCTCTAGCTCCAAGGTTCTTTCTTCTCTATGGTCTAACCTATTTTTGATATTTTCTATTACATCTTTACATTCCCTGATTGTCTCTTTCATTTCCTTAAGCTCCTCCATATCCTTTCTATATTCTACATATCTCTTGTCCAACTTTTGGTTTTGTCTTTCCATTTTCTCATCCATTCCTTTTATTGTCTTTATCATCCACATTTTAAATTCTCTTTCTTTCAAGTACATTAATTCTTTATAGGTGGAGTCTTCTGCAGTAGTTGCCTCATGGTGCCTTGGGTGAGTTCCTCTGTTTTGGTTTTTAATGTTGCCTGAATTTTTCTGTTGGTTCTTCCTCATGTGTTCTTTCTTCTCGTTCACCTCCTTGTCCTCCTTTTTCTTTCTCATTGCCTCCTTTGCTTCAAATTCCCTGGTCTCAGAGCCCAGGTCTTGAAGTGGCCTCAGCTTGAGCATAGCCAAACTCTTACTTGTGGCCAAAGAAATAGAAGTCCTTGCTCTTGATGACAGTATGTCCCAATATGTCACTAGGACATCAGGTGGCACTGTGGGTTTTTTATGAGAGAGAGAGCACAGCCAGAAACCTCTATCTTCCTTATTCCAAATTTAGTTGCCTTCAGTGATCACCTGATAGTTTCCTCAGCATTCAGACCTTGCCAGGTTGGGATCTTAAAGCTCACAAGTATCCTTTAGGACCAGGTCCTCACAATGCCCCCTGACACCAGTTCCTATGAGGTGTTAGAGTCCCTCAGCCTGTCCCAAAAGTGGAGTTCTGATCCCAGCAGGGAGAATTAAGATAGACGTGCTTTAGGCCCTTGCTAAGACCTTCTCATAACCTTCCCACAGTGGCAGCCCCCTGCCTGCTGAGACCTTCTCAGTATAGCTGCTTCACCAGCCACCAAACCTATAGTAAATCCACTCCAACCAGCATTCAAATCTGGTTGCTGTATACTGTTTGAGTCCACCCACTCTTCCAAGCACAGCTTCCCCCAACAACTGAAAACTGGAAAGTCTACCTCCCATTCTGGACCTCCAGGGGGGCAGCAATCCCAGATGGTCACAATCACTTGCCTAATTCATTAGATTTCCACCACTCTGGATCATATGCTGTATCCAGCTCATCACCTCCTTGCTGAGCTACAAGGGGTTACAACTCTGGGTAAGGTTCCTATACCAGGTATGGCTGGGTTCTCTATTTTTCCACAGTCATTCTAGGAGAGCTCAGCTGAAAGATCCTTCTGGTATGCCATCTTGCTCTGCCCTCTCATGGGCATTTCTTACACACTACACCTCTGCTGCCTGGAAAGCACCGAGGCTCCAAAATCTCTCAGTGGCTTGTCATGGCTCTGGCAAATTGCAATTTCTATTTTTGTAAATATGTAAGTCTTGAAGTCTGTGGTTTCTATTTAAAAAAAAAAAAAGACATTTCTGACACTGGCACTGGATGACATTGGTCTTTGTGAGTGTGTCTCAAAAAATAAGTGGATCATCCAGGTATAATATCTTCCTTTGTAAAGCACTTTGAAGTCTTCTACATAAACATTATCTTATTCTTTTTTTTCACAGTATGGAAGAAAAATTATTATCAACTTATAAATGAGAATACTGAGGCTGAGTTTAGATGACTTCCTCAGCTTGAAGGGGCAGATGGGAGACCAACCATAAGTCTTCTGAAACTAAGTTACATTTCAAATACATCAGTACATCAGGTATGAGTGACATCTGAAAACTAGCTTCAGATTTGCAGTTGAGGTTTGCCTACAGAACCTTTTATTGCTTGCAGCCATGTATTTAGACTCAAAGTTCAAGGTTTCCACCCTGAGAAAAGAATCCATTCTTCAGCACTGCCTTCTAAATCTACAAGTTCTAAATTTCAAAGTTTGACAGTTTTGGAAGTTAAGTTACTACAAATTCTTTAACGGATTTTTTTTTTTTGGTTAAAAATGTTTGTGTTTCTCAGCATGGTCTTTGTGATCATGGAAGTTACTTTAACTGAAAGTTCTGATTAGAAAGTTTCTAAGTAAAAGTCTATAAACAAAATACAAGAGTAGTGGAGGCACATCAAACTAGGTTTTCTTTTTCTCTCTCCTCTACTCCCTCAGTCCATGTTTCTACTGCCTCATGTTAAGAGTTGGCCTCCCCACAATGATTACTGGGAGAATGATTATGCATTGGGTCCTTCCTCCACGGTGGCTGAAATAGGCTGTTTGTACCTTCTGTTCCTAAGACAGTCCATAATTACCAGATGTCACTGTGCCTATAAGGGCTCGATGAACTTTTTGAAAAATATATATTCCATTGAAATGATCTTTTTGGAGGATAAACCTGGCAACAGGAAATGTCAACATCATTAATTGTATATTAAGTTTCATTAAAATCAAAACATTAAAATAATTAGCTTCTGCTGCTTCCCAAAGTAGTAATTACAGACCATCAGGAAGTGTTGCACTCTTTCAGATTGCCTCTTATAAACATGAAATTCTAAAGATGAAACATTATTCTTAAAATAACCTTTGAGATTTTAGCTGTGGGACTATAAACAATACTTTACAGGTAAATCTTTCATAATTCAAGAAATTTAAATTTTACTGAACTTGATGGTGAAAAGATAAAGGTCAAAAAGTACCATTTAATATGAGTAGAGTTCAGAAGAATAAAAATATCTCTATTTAAATGTGTTTGGAGACATCTCTTTTTCCTCACTTAAAATAAAGCTATCTTTAATTCCCAATTAATTTTAAAGTTATTTATTCAATGCTAGTTAGAAAAAAATAGTAGTATTAGATTATTCTACTTTATTTTAGCAATTCCTCCACAAATTTCTTTTTTCTAACTTATTTCCACATGACAGTCTTTAGATATATAATATATAAACTTTTCCATCTCTTCTCATAATCCTCAGTTGCCATCCCAAAGCAAATTATACTATGAAGGAAAAATAAAGTAATTTAATAATACATAATATCTCAAAGAACACTATTATTCCTGTAATTTATACTTGTTTTATATGGAAATTACTGATCACTAAAAAAGAATAGCTACTCAGTCCTGATGTGTAAGATACTAGGTAAGACACGAAGACAGAAATACAGATGGGTTCCTTGTTTTCAAGGAGTTACTGATTTCGTTTAAAAAAAAAAAAAAAAGAACAAACTGAAATGCTTAGAACACCAATAAAAAGCGAAAGTTGCAATTTTAGAAATGGCCTTATATTTGTAGAAAAGGGGTAAAAAGGTGACAAATAAAGAAGACCATCAGCACAGGTCTCTGGGAGAATTCAGATGTCCTTAAAAAGAGCAGAGGCTCAAAGGAGAAAGAAATATGTAATGGTTTACTTTTCCCACTACAAAACTTTTCCACTCCTCTGCCAGCCCTTGAGTCTCTGCCAGAACTCAGATGAAGGTGGTTGAGCCCCTTGGTGTAGCAGGCTCAGAATGAATAACCTTTGCTTTTCCCATGTGGTTGGTCTTCACTGATTTCCATAGGATCCAGCATGTAGCCAGAAGGATTAGCTTTGGAAAGAGCAAGGGATATCTCTTCCTCCGAGATAAGAGTGTGAAGAAAGAAGAACGAATGAAGAGACTCTTGTGATTCTCATTTGGAAAGAAAGCTGAAAGAGTTCGATCAGGTGGGTGCCATCTTCTAAACTAATCTCCAAACAGACTCAGAGAAGTAAGGTTAGGGTTATAGGACAGCAGAAGGAATTTGACGAGAGGACGCCAATAAGAAGTGGATCAAATGGCTCACTGAATTAAAGCATTTAGCTCTTCTCTTTCTTCAGATTCTAGAAAATGCTGGAAAAACAGATGCCAGCACTGATAAAAGAAAAAACACATCAAGAAAATTATTAAGGAAATTGGTTATTTTTTGCTGAAATGGAACAACTGGGAGAGGAGGTAAAATAAAGGGCTCTAGGGCCAGTTTTTGCCTTTATTGTACCTTTCATCAATATTATTCACTAGTGTACTGGAAATCTGTTTGCAGTATCAGGTGTTCTAGGCTTTCATATGCTTTGGTGTTCCAGTGGGGGTGGGGGATGTAAGTTAGAGTTTCTCTTTCTCTTTAGAGAGTCAAAACAGTGCTCAGTTATCAAATAAGGTGCCAAAACCAAATGGAGTGTTCTAAATTTGGGAACAATGCTCTAATTTTAAAACATAGTGGGATTTGTCAATATAAAGCACAGTAGATCCAAGTTAATGTAGGTAAAAGTGAAAATACATTGTTTAAAAAAGGATGAAGAATGATCATAAGGCAGTCCTTATTTTGGAGCAAAGTGAGATAAAACTTACAAGGAAACTGAAAATACCTGCAATGAACTTATATCCCTAAATAAAAAGAATAGCCAAGTTTTATTAAACATCAATTATATGACAGATGCTAGGGCATTAACGCGTTTAGTCTTTACAGAATCTTTCAAATAAGACACAATAATTGTCTTCATTATACAGATAAAATAATGTGGCTCCTAAGTGGTATTGCTAGATTCAAATCCAGGTAATTTGGCCCCACAGTCCATGCTCTTGCACCTGTAAGATGGAAGAATGAAGGGAGGGGAGGGAGAAAGACAGGGAGGGAGGGAGGAGAGCTGTTCAGTGATAAAAGTACTGTAGTTAACAGAATCTCTCCTCTGGGATCATTGTGTCTGTCACCAACAGGGGGACAATCTAAGGACACTCTTAGAACTGAGATCCTAATGTTTAATAAAAGCCTCCATGGAAAGGAATCAGGGCTCACTGGAGGGTAAACAATATCATGTCTCAAAGTGAGAAAATTTAAAATGGCGCTAGAACAGCTTGTTGCCAGAAAGCAAGGCTGATCTCTGAGGTATCTGGAATAGTGTCTGGGAAGTACAAATGTGGCTCCCACTGGTCGAGTAGTCACGATTTAGGCATTAAAAGGAAAATAGTAATTATTGTCTATGGGAGCATGTTGGACCTGTTAAGATAGCTCTAAAGTCATGACACTGAAGGGAAAAGAGACGAAATAGTAGGAGGTGACTGTGCATAGAGCAGTCTCTCCATGTACTCCTCTCGGGATGTCATAGATTGACAAACCCCATTATGTATGTCCTACACTGGAACTGAAACTGAGCTACTAATACAAATATATTATGATATGTCTGAAGATAGAGATTTTTATTTTAAGTAAGAAAAGGATCAGTCAGAGGGAAAGATTCAGCAAACAAGGGATGTGACAAATATAGAGAAGTCAGCTTTTTAATAAAGAAATATGAAAATTTTAGAAAGGATTCATAAAATGTCTACTGTGGGAGGTGGCGTGTTACAAGGTAAATTTGGCTCTTGCTATACTTTCTGCGACCAAATTTTGATTCTCTATCTCCTTATTCGGAAACTGTTATGGTAACTCATGTATTGGTATACTATATTATAGCCTGGCATTATACAATGTAAACAGAGTCTGACAATTAAGTTCATCAACTCATCCTAGAAAAAGTGCTACATATCTCATTGTTTAATATCACTATGGTCACTTTTGAATTACTCCCCTTGGGAAGCTGATGCAACCCGCACTGGTGGTTCAAGCTTTCCCTTACCTACCCAGTGATGCCTGCTGAGATGCATTTCTGAGCAGAAAATAGAAAACTTGCCTTTAACTTGCTTTCGGGTAGCCAAGTGACTCAGAGGTTCAAAGATGGGGACTGAGCCCACAATTAAAAGTGCATTGAGGGATTGGTGCCTGTAGCTCAAGCGACTAAGGCGCCAGCCACATACACCAGAGCTGGTGGGTTTGAATCCAGCCCAGGCCCGCCAAACAACAATGACAACTACAAGCAAAAAATAGCCGGGCATTGTGGTGGGTGCCTGTAATCCCAGCTACTTGGGAGGCTGAGGGAAGAGAATCACTTAAGCCCAGGAGTTGGAGGTTGCTGTGAGCTGTGATGCCACGGCATTCTACCCAGGGTGACAGCTTGAGGCTCTGTCTCAAAAAATAATAATAATAATAATAACAATAAAAATAAATAAATAAATAAATAAAATAAAAGTGCATTGGGAAGTGATGGAAATACACAGAAATCCAGTACAAAGAGGCAAAGAAATAGGTCAAAGCTATTTACTGAGGTCAAAAGGTCTTATTTCTGCACCTACCACCTAAGCCTAGACAAAAGGTGGTACATTTGGAGCTGTTGATATTGCATAGATTTATGTTGAAAATTATGATAAAATTCTCTACTACTAGCACAGCAATACAGCAACATGATAACACAAGGGGAAGAGCTAAAACAGGTCAGACAGAAAAAAAATCACAAGAATTTTTAATAGGGAGATACATTTTTTTAGACAGTCATATAAAAGTTGGAAAAACATCAAGTGGGCAGTATGACTCAGAGTGGGAATCTATTAGGAGACAGAAAGGCTACTTAGGAGAAATAAGACAAATTAAAGTGATATATTTAGAAAAGAGTGTACCGGATGGGGAGGTCTTGGGGAGAGGCTGTCAACACAGTGATGAGATGCTGACAGCTGGTGGAGTGTTGGTATTCTTTCAACTTCCAGGAGTGAGAAGAGCTACAGACACAGAGAAGTTTAATTAGAATGTAATAAGATCTTAGCAAAGTTGAACTGAGCAGGCGGGTCTTTACGACAATGATACCACAAGGAGAAAAGCATAAAGAGAACATTGCACTGCAGTGAAGGGAAGAGTCAGAAGCTGAGCGTCAGGTGACGTAGCTGGTGCCACCTGGAAGGAAGGACAGGGAAGGAGTCTGGGGAGGCTAGTGGCAAGAAAGGGATGAGGTCATGAGAGAGGAAGGGCTGGAATTTCCTACAGAAATGCTTCTGTTGAGAACGGCATGCTGGAGACTCACGGTTTTTCCTACTGGTCTGTATGAGCACCAATATATGAGCAGGTGCATCTCTGCAAGGCCTCACCTTGTTTATCCGGGGACTCCCTGTGTGGAGGAAGCTAGGATTGAAGAACACTGCAACTCAGTGTCTTCTGTGGCCCCACCAGGGTTGGGAGCAGTGGCTAAGGCTGCCCTCAGGACAGGAGAGGTCAACCAGTTTAAGAAATGGTCCAAAAATCGAAAGGAGCAAGTGAGAATTCAGTATGCCGTGAGAAGCATGAAGACATGCTAATCACAGTCTGTCAAATAGATGAGAAGGACATTCAAACAGAAGGGACTAATAGTACAGGTTCAGGGAACTGAGACTGAATAAACCAATGGACAATGTCCAAATCATATATGGACTAGAACCCTGGCCCACAATCTTCAGTAACCTGCCCAAGAAAACAACCCCTTAGCTACAGAAATCAGCCACAGGAAGTCAGTCTGGTAGAAGTCAGCTGCTGTCTGCAGAAATAATCTAGGAAGCTGAACAAGAACTTCTGTAACAACTGCCCCCAGTGGCCAGGATTTGATGAATAACTGACAGCTTCCCTAACTTTCATTCCTACTTCCAACTTAAGACCAATCAGAGAAAGCTAAGTGTGCATCTTGACCAATCAGACAGGATGTTCTTCTTCTGGTCAGCCCCCTAGAGCCTCCTCACCCAGCAGCCTCCAGTCAGAGCACACTTGAAGCTATCTTTTCTCCACTAGCAAGCTTTCTCACCCCTCTGTCTGCTTTTAAGTCTGCAAAACACAAACTGACAACAGTCGACTCCCTTGATATAGTAAGCTCTGATTATTATAAACAGACTCTGTTTTCATGCGCTTGGTCTTCATATATTTCCACAGAACCAAGGACTAAAATCAGGATAAAGAGTAGATTCAGGGTAGCTCATGCCTGTAATTCTAGCACTCTGGGAGGCTGAGGCAGGAGGATCTCTTGAGCTCAGGAGTTTGAGACCAGCCTGAGCAAAAGCTAGACCTCTGTCTCTACTAAAAATAGAAAAATTAGCTATAGTTTAAGCTACTCAGGAGGCTGAGGCAGGAGGATCACTTGAACCCAAGAGTTTGAGATTGCTGTGAGCTAGGCTGATGCCATAGCACAATAGGTTGGGCAACAGAGTGAGACTCTGCCTCAAAAATAAAATAAAGAATAGATTCAGTGAAAAAGGGGTAGAAGTAAGAAGTTAATTGTGAATAAATAAGAGGGACTTCTGGCCTCTTTGGAAGGCACAGGGAGGAAATTAACATTTATATATGTTTGCTGCGAGTTTCCTCATGTTTTGCTATAAGTTTATACAACTTACTGAATCCTCATAAAACCTCAGAAGATAGATTTTTTTTTTTTATTGCATTAGTTTTCTTTCTTTTCTTCTTTTTTTTTTTTTTGAGACAGAGACTCACTCTGTCATCTTGGGTAGAATGCTGTGGTGTCATATCTCACAGGAACCAGAAACTCTTGGGCTCAAGTGATCCTCTTGCCTCAGCCTCCAGAGCAACTTGGACTACAGGCACCACCACAATGCCCAGCTGCACTCTGGTAATTTTTAAAGGGAAATGAAGCTAAAATGGCCTTCATAGCCCATAAGGGGTGAAGTGGCATCCAAAGCCATATTTATTCCTTTCACAATGCCAGACCACTCTCCCAGACTTCCTGACACCTCACTGTGGTGGATGATTGAGACCATCCTCACTCTTGCCCAGGATGGTCTCAAACTCCTGAGCTCAAGAGATCCTCCTTCCTTTACAATTTCATTACTGCGTGGAAGCTCCTTGTTTAATCTCTCAGTGCCCTGCCCATAAGTGATGAATGAAATAATTCAACTAACATCTTGCCAAAGTTACAGAGTTAGTGACAGTATGTAGACTTGAATTCAGATAGTTCTGATTTCAAAGTCTACAGTCATCCACTGCATTAGGCTGGTTTGGAAGTGGAGTAGTTTTCTGGTAGTGCCAGTGTGAAGGTGCCATTAAATTTATTGATTTGAGATGGCTAGAAGGTGGTAAAGCTATAGAATGTTGAGAAATAAACTTTCAGGTTACTGAGGATGTTAGCAAGGAGTAGATCTCAAGGTTGCGAGGTTTGCAAGCCGGGACAAAGAAGGTGAAAAACAGTCCTGGGAGTTAGAAGATTATGTTGTCTATCATGGTAAGAGGGGAATGGATGATGTAAGAAAATTTCCTGAAATTAAAATGAAAATGATCCAGAAAAGATGGTAGAACTAGAAAGTGGGTTGGTGCGTAAGGCATGAATCACAGTGATCCTAACTCCTTACCCTGTGCATTGGGAAGCGGAGGACAGGCAGAAGCCTCCTGGGGATGACGTTAGGTGGAAGCAAGACGTAATACCCGTTCCAGGGCAGACATGCAAGATCAGAACCAGGGGACATAGGGAAGAGGCTGCAGAATAAGAAAAAAAGGTGAACAAGATGGTTGCACATAGGGGCAGTGTTTAGTAACCAGGGTAGTGATTCCAAATACCCAGGGGAAGGAGGAGAATGGGTGGTCGTTAGCAGAATATCGTCCAGATGTCAGGAGAAGCAGCGTTGTCAGCGTGTACTTACAGACTGAGACAGAAAAAACAACTAGACCCACATTCCAAGTTGTATGAATTAAAAATAAAAATTAAATTGTAGCTTCCCCAAGTGAAAAGAAGAAGACTTGAATTCTTTTTAAGTGAAAAGAAGTATAATCAATCCTCAGATTCTCTCTTTTTTGTTGAAAACTACCATGGGTGTTGAAAGGTCCTGGGTAGTTCGTCTCGAGGAATTTGCAATGGTTTGACCTCTATCAAATTCCTTTCTAGGTGTTCAGGTTCACATTTAAAGTACACAGAAGTCTTCATTATAAGCTGAGTTGAGAGAGAGAGGCAGGGTGTTCCTACTCACTAAACATTTGTATTTGACATGTCACAGCATTAGCAGAAGATGACAGCAATTTGCTGTTATTCTTTTCTCTTCCTTATTAAAATCCCTGAACAATTTTCCTCCCAAATCCAGTCTGGGAAGTAAATATATTTATGGAACACCTCTCTAAGATGAAGGAAGAACATCTAAAATGTGTATATTGATTTCTTCTTATATGCTCTGCTCTGTGTATAATACTTGTTGCCAGGTAACTAGACTATAATGTATCAGGGGTTAAAAGAAAAATACCTCATTTGCCTTTGCAGGACATTTCTTGGGTCAGAACATTTCCTTTCAAAGCAAAAAATCCAGGATAAAAGTTCACATACACACGATCACGTTGCTGATTTTAAGCTGGGAAAGAGGGGCTCTTAGACCAATGCTTTCCGCAGGGAAAAAACACAATTTAAATTCACTATAAGCTCTAATTCATAATTACTATTCTAAGTTTGTGGCCATACTTCAGCTTTGCAGCAATACATATATAATTGGACTACAGGCACCACCAGCAATACATATATACAGCAATACATATATACAGGACTACTCTCTCTGCCCCCTTTTGGTACTTTTCTATAACCTCCCTCAATCTGCACTAAGAAAAAAAAATAGTAGCAGCTCAGGCAAGAATTTGATAAGGAGATTTACTACAGAGATAGATGTCACATTGTGATGGCTCTGCCAGTCGGGAATAGCCCCAGGGAAATGCCATTTAATGTAACTAAAGAGACAGAATGCATAAATATAATGATAAAGCTGTCTTCATTTCTAGATTAAAAACTGTGTCCTACATTGAGACAGACTGAGGAGGCCCGTGTCTTCTCACACACATGCCTACTTCTTTAATCCCTAACTTTAAGTGGGAATTTTTCCTGAGACTGTTTGCTAGCTTCCATTTGCTGTAACAACCAACATGTGTGCCCTGGATCACCCTTTCTTTTGCCAGGCTCATCAAGGGACAAACCCAAACCTCATATTTCTGCCTCTAGAAATACAGATCATTACAAAATTACATTCTGTTGACCGCCGCACCTTGTAAAGTATGACCACCTTGTAAAGGGAATTCAGTCCTGGCTCATTTTTATTCACCTGGCTAACAGCAAGCACAACAGTGACAGTTCTCAGTTTAAGTGACAGGGAAGCTGGGTGACCCCAGGCAGTTATGATATTTTTCCCTTCTTTGTCCACAGCCCTCTCTGGATTTCCTGCCCACCCCCTAAAAGAGAATTTTTGCTTGTTACCTCTTACCGACATTTATTTTGGCAATTCTTTTCTGAGAGTCCATCCTCATCCTCCCCCATGATGTCCACAGCTGAAAATATCAAGGCGACCAGGATGGCAAAGCAGCACACCAGGGCAAAGATCACGATGCACTTCTGCTGGGACTGGAAGAGGGAAAGAAAACAGCACACAATTCAGTGCGGCCACTTCCACTTGGCAATCCCAAGATCTGACAACTCGTCAAAATTCCACGACAAATTTTTGGGGGATAGAGTTACTTTTATCACTGTCAGAGAAAGAAGTACTGTTCTCTGGGTGAAAAGGCCCAGGACTTTTGTGTTTATCTGTCAACACAGCCTCAGCCTCCCACTAAACACGGTGGACCCTGTTGAATAATTCAAATGCGATCTCCAGAATTCTGAACGAATTTGTTCCTCTTCTTTCTACTCAAAACCAGTCCAGAAAACATCGCTATGGGACCTACCATTGCAAATTAAATATGAAACACTAATGGATTGTGTAACTGATATTATTCATTTCAAAACGCTGAAATACAAAGTACTTAAATGTCATATCTTTAGTAGCTATATGCTATCTCAAATACAGAAATAGAGATATATAATCACTAACCAGGGAAGGAGTGTTAAACTTGAAAATTAAAAGTACAGTATATTTCCAGGCTGGGCTTTTGTATATTTAACAAACTTTTATGAGGGATTTGTACCCATGCACCTGAAGTGTATGTACAAAAATTAAGCACAAGATAAAATTATTTCTAATTTTTTTCATTTATTCACCATGACAAAGTTTAAAAAAAAAATCATTGCCAAGCTGTAAAAATAACACTTGTTATGTGTACATTTCTTAATGCCTACAAAAAGCTGGAAGTTCTTTACAAATTGTCCACCCTGACAAAAGTAGAATTAAATTAGAAATCAAAAAACTGAAAGATCTCTAGAAAACCCTCAAATATTTGCAAACTAAAGACATTTACATAATTCACGGCTCAAAGAGCAAATTAAGAAGAGCATTCGAAAAACTTTGAACTGAAGGAAAATATTAATAGAATGCAATTATGTCAAAATGTGTGATACTCAGCAAAAGAAATGCATATAGGGAAATTCATAGTACTAAATGCATATATTAGAAAAAAGTAAGGTCTTAAATGATCTAAAAATATACCTTAAAAGACAGAAAGGAAAAAGACAAAGTCAAACTCAAAATAGGCAAGGGAATAGAAATGAAAGAACAAAATAGGAAATACACATACACAAAGTTGGTGAAACTAAAGTCTGGTTTTTTGAGAAGATCAAGAAAGCTGATAAACTTTTAGCCATACAGATAAAAAAGAGAAAGAGAAAAGACACAAGTTGTGAATCAAGAGTGTATCACTGAAGAGATGACACCAAATAAAAGGCTAATACCAGCCCCATATATCGGAGGTGGTGGGTTCAAACCTGGCCCCAGCCAAAAACTGCAAAAAAACCCAAAAAACCTTCACATAGAAAAACTATAGGTTTAGGTGGCATCACCAGTGACTATTGTCAAATATTTGAGAAATAAATAATGTCAATTTTACACAAAAGCTTCTAGAAAATGGAAAAGAGGGGAAAATTTCCCCATTAATGCTATGAGATCAGCATTATCTTGAAACAAAACCTGACAGAGACTTAAGGAAAGAATTTTTTTGTCCTACTGGTTAATGACACACAATTTTGAAAACCACGCCTCCACATTCATTTATTTAGCAGATTATTTATTTAATATCTTGTCTGTGCAAAAAATGAGCACAGAGGTCTGCAATAGTCCTAACCTCAACAGAAAATAGAAAGTCTCAGTTTTCTTCTTTAGATTCCTTATTAAAAACTATACAAGGTCTCCATCTACCTCAGCTTGCCTTTAACTGAAAGATGAATCATTGGTTCCGTCGTTTTTTTATTTTATTTTTCTGTGCCTACTAAAGTTCTCTCAGTGGCCCAGAAGTGTGTTTCTGCAAATTCTCAGTATTTTTATGGAATAATGATGAAAATAATCTCTGCAGCAACCTAGATAATTGTTGGCTTCTCAAGGAATTGTACGCTGATTGCTTGATAGGCACTGGTTAATTTCTACTTTAGTCTTTTCACTAAATTGAGCTCCTTGAGTTTTAGAATCTTGCCTAGATCCATGATGCCTGTTAGATGTGTTCAATAAATATTTGTTGAATGGATGATGAAAAAGTGAATAAGTAAAAAAAAAAAAAAGGCAAGGGCTAAGAAATCACAATGATGATTTTTATGTTTTATAGTTCTGGTTATTTATTTTCTACTTATAAACTTTTCCACTAATTTTCATAACAGAAACACATTGATTTGTAAAATTAAACCCACAGAGAAAGAAAACATCCTGAGCCCCTATTAGCCTATTTAAGAAAAAAAAAATAATAATAGGGCGGTGCCTGTGGCTCAAAGGAGTAGGGCGCTGGCCCCATATGCAAGAGGTGGTGGGTTCAAACCCAGCCCCGGCCAAAAACTGCAAAACCCCCCCCAAAAAACAGTAAAAGGGTGTCTTTTCTAGAATAGCAAGACAAGTTTAAATCAAGAGATCAACATAGCAGAAGGCCCTTAATATTGTCATCATAATAATGATAATTCTGTAATACAGTTTGATAACTAAAAGGACAAGAAATTTTGGAGATTTACTGGAAATTAGATTGTCCAGGGACAACAAAATCTTAAGACACACACAGAAAACTCAAACTGCTATAAATAAAGGACAGCGTAATGTCTAGAGGTAACAGGTACCACAAAGGACAGATGTGCCCTTCCCATGGTGTAGAGGGCTGTGAAGGGGGGTTAGTGGCTGTGACTGTGACCCATTTCACAGAAGAGTCCCTTCAACTTGAACAGGTCAGTTCTGGTGTCTCCTACCCTCCCTTCCAGGCATAACTAATTCCTACAAACGGGAATCAGGGATTTCCTCTGTACTCACTGTAAAGCAAAACAAGTTATTTCAAACGTTAGCAAGTAAACACTCTGACAATGTTAATACGAAACAGCTAATCTTTAATAGCTAAGACAGTAGGCTTTCACGATCTCCATCCTTCCTCCCTCAAATATAGATAAAAGTGAACAAAAAAAATGACAAAAAAATTGTCAACTGGTCTTTGATAAACTGAGGGCTATTTTGACGATCTGTAATAAGCTTTGAATCTGTTAATGCCTCAAGGTTAAGTCCAAGTTCCTTCGGTTTACTGTGATAGGAGATTTATTCTGAAGTCTGTCTGTTACTGAGATTTATTCTAAAGTCTGCCGATTTATTCTGAAGTCTATCATTTTGTTTCCTTTCTGAATTATCTGTTTTCTGGTCACTGCAAAGCTTGACATTTCATCTAATTAAGGGGAAAAAACACCACTGACCAAACTCAGCTCATCTTTATTTTAAGCTAATAAGAAGCAAAGAAATAGTCAGGATGGACTTCGGGTGTAACAGGGAAGTATGCAAAAAACAAAACTTATCTTTGGCGTCACCCATGTTCAATTTCTCCCTTATTTAAAAAAGGAAACACACACCCATACACACTTTCATAAGAGTAATTTTAGAGAGGCTTCCAGTTGGGATGGGAGGGAAACATGAAACCGTCTTATTCAACTTCACAGTCAGTGCAGGGAACTGAGCTTCTGTTCTCCTAACCACCATATCACCCCTCTCTGCTTGGACACTAGCTACCAAAAGCTCACTACTTAATGAGACAGCACTAAAGCCTAGAAAGTTCATACTGACATGGGAAGACATGTGATGAAGAGGAGCGTACTGAATCCTCAACGCCGAGCACGCATTCTAACTGCTGCCCCCTCCTTCTCACCTCAGCCTTAACTCCCTTCATCCCCAGAGCGGCGTAGTGAGAATAAGATTGAGTTATCAGGCCAGGGCCAAGAGGACACAGCTGGGCTGGCTTGTCCTACGTGACCTTCACCTCGTGTCTTCCACCCTTGTGGTTTTATAAATTCAGCTTTAACCTAAAAGTGTATATCTTGAGTAGTTTAGAGTGACTGATTTAGGAGATTAACTTTGGGATTAGAAATGTTGTTTGGGGTCATGGGTTACACCAATTATTGTTTATTATGGGTCATGGGTTATGCTGATTATTGTTGTTTAAAGTACGGGTTGATTACTATTATTTAAGGGTTAGTACGGCTCTTGCTTTTAACTTTTATGTATAAATCTGTGGTTTTAGAAATGAAAGACAGAATAGCTTTGGAGAGGCTGCTCTCGCCGTTCTCCAGAATTGCTGGCCTTCTCATAATAAAGCTAGTTGGACCCATCCCCCCATCTCTGCATATTGGCTGGACAGTGATGGGCAGCTGGACACTCTTCACAACCCTAGGGGCTGTGTCTCCAGCCTGCCTCATCCCTTTTCTCCCTCCTTCTTTGACTCTGCCTGTCTCTCTCTCTCGCCCTTCTTCTCCTCCATATTCCCTCACTGCTTTCCAAACCTGCCCCTGCTCTTGCTCTTGTCCAAACCTCCCTTCTTCCCCCACACCTCAGTCTTCCTTTGAGTCAATGCAGCTGACCACTCATCCACAGCTGAGCTCACATGAGGCTTTCCCTACAGAACACACCAGCCCTCTGCTCTGATCACAAGGGGGTTACAAAAATACAAATGATAACATCCTGAGGCAAAGGATAAAGAAATACAGTTTTGTAATATAGGTGAATGAGGTCACTAATACTGGGAGAAAGATTGTTGAGGTTAAGCATTTTAGCAGACATTTTAACAGATGATTAGCATCACTATAGGAAAGAAAAACGCAACCTGCTGCTTTTGGAAATCCCTGGCCCTGTTGAGCACTTCCTACAGCCTTTCCCTCAGTCTATAGAAGTGGAAGTAGGCTACACCCAGGGGCATCCATCCTGCAGCCCACAGGCTGTGTGCTGATTTCATGAGGACTTTTTCTTGTTTATCTGTAGTATTCGTTTCATGAAAAGTTTGCACAGGCCTTTTTTTGTTTGTTTTTTTTCTCATCAGCTTTTGTCAGTATTTGCATACTTAACTGTGTGGCTCAAGACAACTCTTAGTCTTCCAATGCACAGCAGAGGGCAGAGGGAAAAAAAGGTTGGACGTCCCTAGTAGAGGTTTGTTTAGGGCTGGATCTGGGCAAAGAATGATGTTATTTTGGTGCCTTCAGCTCTGATGCCACTGTGCAGTCACCTGAGTTGTCTCCCTTACTGCAGAGGTCCCCCCTTCTTCTGAGGGGTGACAGGGGTCCCTGTCCTAAGGTCTGTGCTATCCAGTTTTCTAAAAGGTCTGAGCAGCACAGCCCACTCTGCAAGCACATCAAATTGGGCATTTCAAAACTGCTTGTCTCCCAAAGGAGAGTTTAATTCTTTAACAGTAAACACAGCTTCCTCCCACAAAAGCTTCTGAGAAGGGCTGCCCTGCCATTCAGTCTGAGCAACAAGATTTCATATCTAGGTAGGGACATGATCCCAGTTCCAGGACAACCTCCCATGGTCAGACATACACAGTAATTTGGGCAGGGAAAACAGGCAAATAAATAAGTAAATCAATCAATCATTCAATATATTCAACGACAAAAAAAAAATGCAATTAAAAAACGGGCAAAAAACTTGAATGGACATTTCTCCAAAGAAGATACACGTGGTTAATAAATACATGAAATACATGCTCAGCATCCCTGTAGGGAAATGCAAATCAAACCACAGCAAGATATTTCCCACTCGTTATGAAGGCCAGAATGAAAAAATAAAGGAAAATAACAAGGGCTGGTGAGGATGTGGAGAAACTGGAACATTTGTGCACCACTGGAGAGAATGTAAAACGTTTTAGCTACTATGAAGCATAGTATGATGGTTTCTCAAAAAATTTTAAATAGAATTGCTATCTGAGCTAGCAATTCCACTTCTAGGTATGTTCCAGAAAGAATGGGTAGCAGGGATACCAACTGATTTGTGCACCAATGTTCATAGCAACATTTTTATAATAGTCAAAAGGTAGAAACAAATCAGATCAGAAGATAAATGGATAAACAAAATACAGTCTAGACATGCAATAACAGATTATTCAGCATTAATAGGGAAGGAAATTGGGTGGCACCTGTGGCTCAAAGGAGTAGGGCACTGGCCCCATATATCAGAGGTGATGGGTTCAAACCCGGCCCTGCAAAAAACTGCAAAAACAAACAAAAAAAAAAAAGGAAGGAAATTCTGATACATGCAGATGAACCTTGAAAACATTATGTCAGGTGAAATAATCTGACACAAAAGGACAAATGCTGCATTAGTCCACCTGTACGAGACACTCAGAGTAATCAGATTCATAATGACGAAAGTGGAACAGTGTTTACCAGGGGCTGGGAGAGGGAGGAATGAGGAGCAATTGCTTAATGGGTTTAGCATTTCTGGTTTGTAAGATGAAAGGAGTTCTGTGGATGGATGGGCGATGACTACACAACAATGCAAATGTACTTAATACTATTGAGTGGAACACTTAAAAATAATTTTAAGTGAATTTTACATTATGCACATTCTAACACAATAAAAAATAATAATTAAAAAAAAACCAACCATCACCAACAATGGTTGAGTTTGAACTTTATCAGCATTCCCTCTACATAGTCCAAAGCCTTTCTCTGAGTGCCTGGCCCACCTCTCATCTCATTCCTTGGTCCTCTACACTTCAGAACTTTTCCTAAAGATTCCAAGAAATCAAAACTTATCAACTTGGGACAGAACTCCCACTTTTATCTAGGAGATAACTAGCTGAATTCATTAGTCCCTGGGGGGACAGTTGGGATAAAAAGGCTTCCACTCTACTTAAGCATACCAGGCACTTTGCTGCTCCACTCTGGAAAAGATGATGAAGTATAGTGTTCACAGAAATCACTTATGTGACTAGGGTTATGTTCCCGGGTGAAATCTGTGTTGTTGTCTGTAACCTACTCAGCTGCCCTGCAGGTAGCTCGCATGCCAGCAGACACTGATTCCCTGGGGGGCTCACTCCTTACCCACTGAGCCTATTCCTCTTTGCATGGACCTGTTTTTGGCTCTTTCTCAAACAAACCTCAGCTCTTCCCTCTAGGGTACAAGTTTGCTTGGGGGTGGGGACATAACTGATCATTGCTAACATAACAGATGCTGAGGAAGAGGGGAAAAACGTATTCCAAGAAATGTTAATGATAGGCACATCTCCACATGAATCTTGAGCGCAACAGCATCCAGGAAAAGAGGGTTATGGAGATAGAATAACAGGTGAGTTACAGAAGAGTTCCAGTCATTGCTTTGTTTTTGTTTTCTACCTTTAAAGAAAAATATTTTTTATTATTTCCTAGGTCAAATGGAAGCACATGTTATGGTTCCCATTTTTTGGTAGCTGTTATTTCTTCTTCTGACTGGATCGGCTCTTTCAAAAGTTATATTATTTCCCTTATGATAAGATCAGGGAGGGTATATGTCTCCTCCCCCCATTTTCTACTTCGCCATATATATATTTGTGTGTGTGTACATATATATACGCACACATATATATGTACACACAAATATATATTATATACATATAATACATATATTAAAAAGTCATGTTCAAATTATTTCTGTTCTGTTTAGTGTCCGAGGCATCTACTTTTATTCGTATCTCCCAACTTACTTCTTATAGTTCATCTTTTTGTCAATTTTCAAGAAAACACACAAAAGGATCCACAGTCACATAGCAATAGATATTAATACGTTGAGAATACAACTGTGTTCTTCATTTATTTCATCACATCATTTGTTCTCTGGCTTTCAAGATGATGACCCTTTAAAACACGAGACCATTTGTGGGAGTCTATAGTAAATCAGCAGAATGACATTTCTGGGTAAAAGGCAAAAGAGAACTAACATTTATTGAACTTCTTTACTGTTCCAAATATGGTCCACAGTGAAATTTTCATATATTTTAGGTAACACCTTAGGCAACAAGAAATCTCCCACTTACAATGGATAAGTTCCCTGGGAGTAATATGCACTCCGTCCTGCTTTTGGAGTATTTTAGTAGAAATATTATTCTTTTCAACAACACTGTGTAGCTATTGCCTTACTTTATGGCACAACAAGATGTTCCAGGCATATCTCAATCCTGGAATCACTATCTCCTCTAAGGATTTCTGTGTTCTTTCATGGAGAACATTATTTAGAAGTCAAGATCTAGGTAATAAGAATGTTCAGTGTATTCGAGGAAGTTGCTTCTCCTAGATCCTCTCAGGGCCCACAGCTTGGAAATACACACACACACCCCCCTATACTTATTTTCACACATGTCTGTATGTTTTAATAACCATGAGTTTATTCCAACATTGCAAATTCCAATTCACATTCCTGGTTCATTTTCATGTCCTTCTTCTTTTATATTTGTAACACTAATAGTAAGACCCTTCGCTAATAGTAAGAACCCTGACTCCCAGTATCTTCAATATTTTTACATATTTTTCAATTACTCTGCATGTAATCATCTCCCAACTCTGCTGAGCTACCACCTGTCTCAAGCAGCTTCCTCACTGAGCTCCCAACCTGTCTGTGCCTCCAAAGAATATTAGGAGAATAATAAAAGAGAGTGTTTAAACTTTTTAAATTGATTTCTCTGGTTGCTGTCAGAGCATAGGAGGCCATCTATTTACTGACGTACACAAGAGACAGGTGACTTATGCGATAAAAATAAGTGGAAGTGGCTTGGTGCCTGTAGCACAGTGGTTACGGCACCAGCCACATACACTGAGGCTGGTGGGTTCAAACTTGGCCCATGCCTGTCAAAAAATAATGACAACTACAACAAAAAATAGCCAGGTGTTGTGGTGGGCACCTGTAGTCCCAGGTACTTGGGAGGCTGCGGCAAGAGAATTGCTTAAGCCCAAGAGTTTGAGGTTGCTCTGAGCTGTGACGCCATGGCACTCTACCAAGAGCGACATAGTGAGACTGTCTCCAAAAATAATAAAAATAAATAAATAAAATAAGTGGAAGAACCCAAAATGTGTCCTGAATATAGAGCTGGAAAAATGGCTGATAGGCCAGCTGCTTGGGGTGGGTGTGAGGGAAAAGGAGGAACATGGGTGATCTCCAGGATTTGGCAGAGGAAAGAAACAACTGAGGCCAGAATAGGTTTGGAGTGAGGTAAAAGTTATCAAGAGTTGTATTTTGGAAGTTTTACTCAAGATTCCTGGTCATTTCCACTGGACAATGCCAAATAAGCAGTTGAACATTGACATCGCCATCAGCATCAAATGGGGCATCTGATATCATGCAGCTAAAAGAGATTGTCAAGGGAAAGAATGAAGATGAAATGGAAAGTGAGCCCAAGGCCAAGCCCTAAAGCCCTGTGCATTGGAGAGACAGGTCAGAGGAGGATGAGCTGGCTACAAAAACACAGAGGGGGAGACAGAGAGGAGGAAATACAATCTAGACGATTGTGTCCTAGAAACTTAGAAAGGAGGATGCTCAAGCTGGAGGGAACATTTAACTCTATCCACAGTTGCTGACATGCCGAGCACCCTGATAAGATGGGCAGCGCCTGTGGCTCAGTCGGTAGGGCGCCAGCCCCATATACCGAGGGTGGCGGGTTCAAACCCCGCCCCGGCCAAACTGCAACCAAAAAATAGCCGGGCGTTGTGGCGGGCGCCTGTAGTCCCAGCTACTCGGGAGGCTGAGGCAAGAGAATCCCTTAAGCCCAGGAGTTGGAGATTGCTGTGAGCTGTGTGAGGCCACGGCACTCTACCGAGGGCCATAAAGTGAGACTCTGTCTCTACAAAAAAAAAAAAAAAAAGAAGCACCTAATGGACTTGGCTTTGAGGAGAATGCAGACAATGCTTGATAAACACACTTTTACTGGTTTGGTAAGGATGGTGGGAGGAAAAGAATGGACGATGTCTTCTGGAGATATTGAGGACTAGTTATCAGGAGAAACTTTCCTGATTGAAAATGTATAAAATATTTCATAAAATATTTATTATGTCAGTAACTTTATATTAAAAATAGGCACAAAGCATCTCCAGGAAAATAAGAGCTTTAATTATATATGCTTCCTCAAAATAAATATTGGTGCTGACTAATTACATTCAAATAGGTTTTACAACACCTCTGTTAAATTTCTTCATGGACTGATAGGTTTTTAGCAAAATATTTGCAGGTGTAAAATCCTTTTTCTTACGTCTGATAGCTTTCAGGACAGAATTAGCTCCTTCAGAGAAGTTTTGATTTGCCATAAAAACAAATGTCAGCTGTCTACCAAATGTGGGTCTAACATCACTTTCCTGTACTTTTTTTCCCCTCATGCTTAGCAGCTGCTGAAATGGAATCAGCAATTCTTGGTTTTAAGAATCTCATATTTTTTATCTTGAATTTTCTTTTGCCTTTCATTAGTAAGCTCTCCTCAATTGTTTAATTTTGTTTATGCTATTATTTATAATTGACACATTATATTTGTACGTATTTATAGAGAGCAGTGTGATATTTCAATACACATATATAATGCATGACAATCAAATCTCCAATTAGTTTCTTTTATTAATTCAACTTCTTTTTTAACTTTTAAAACTTTGGTATCTTTAAGAAGTTCCTCTATGTCTTCATTTTTTTATACTAAAGCCCTCTTTCCTTGGTTTTCATTTACCATTTTCCCCTTCTTTTCCTTTTTTGGGGCTCTGCTATGACCAAGCTTTATTTTTATGAATTTCTTTCTTCTTTCATTTTCTATTTCTTTCTTATTTTTTTTGCTGCTCTAGGAGCTTCTGTCTAAGCTTTTGCCTAATTTTATCTTTAAACGAAAGCTGCCTGTGTCAATTTTTATAAACACAAAATGTGCAAATGACTTCCCCTTAGTTCTAGCATTTTGGGCGTCTTGACGAGGGCAAAATCTCACCAAGATTAGAAAAGTCAAGATTCTTTCATTTGAAGACAAGTCTGCATTCACGCTTTGCATAATCTTAAAACATGTGACACAGAAAACTTTCATGTGCTTTTCAAACACAACTCTGCCTGCAAGGGCCATAGACTTGCAGAACGGTGGGAAAAAACCCACTCTGTTTTTCTGAGGTCTTTTCCACTTTCTGTTTTTGTTTGCTTGTTTGTTAAAATATGAGGGAACTCCATCTCAAAAAAAAAAAAAAAGAAGAAGAACAACAACAACAAACCAATGTATGATTCTTCCTGGAAAGTAAAAATCTCAGAGCTTGGCTTGCACTGCCATATAGAGCTGTCCAGCCACAGGGACTCACCACAAAAGCATCTGCACTGCTAGAAGAATCCAAAGCCAAACTCACTTTCCTTCAGGAACAGCTATTTCTTATGCCATCACGTACTTGCACTTCAAAATTCCACTTTGCAATTTGCAGAATTTATAGTCTTCCCAGGATGCCAGAGTCTTTCCACGGTATTCCAACCTGTTACAAAGGCTGGTCTTTTCCCGTACACACTATGTAATAAGGGAGAAACAGACCATGAAGTGGCTGGTGGTTTCTATGCACTGCTGGCTACAGCCCTCTCTCTTCACAAGGATCTAGATCAGAGCCCGAGGGGCTGAAGGAGAGATTCATTCCCTCTGCTTTGGCAAATTTTTCAGAATGGTATTTATATGCACTTCAAGTTTTACGGCCCAAACTCTTCCTGCTTCATCAAAGACCAGGAAATTTAATAAATTTTAACCACTGACTGGTGAATCCAATTCCTTGGTCTTCCTTCAGAACACACTCTCTAAGTAGGTTGGAGTTGCTGCAATCATGTAATAATGTTCATACTATTCCTTAATCCTCCAACCTGGTTCTTTCCTGGATCTCTGCCTCCGATAAAAATAAGCAAACCAAGTCAGAGAAGAAAAATTCTTACCATGTTCATTTGAAATGTAAATGGTAAAATGAACTAATGAGTTTTAAAAATAACATACTTCTGGTATGGTCCAATAGAAGGTCCTCAAACAAATGTATCCCATAGTTCCTCAGACAAGTGGCTAATTCCAGGTTTCAGGCAGGAAAAGTAAAATGTGACTCTGGGACATATATTTGTGTCAAAAAGTAAGGCAGCTGTTGACAACAAATGGAACAAGTCAAAAGGATCCAAAAAGCAGCTGAAATGGATCCACAATGACCAAAATTGGGCACTCTGAGTAGCAAAAAGAATACTTAATAACTGTAAGCTATTATAGAACAGTAAATAAACAAGAACCTAAAGTTCAATGATAATCAAAAGAACAAAGACAAGAAGAGAAAAACACTAAATTTCCATCACTCTATGTGATTATTCGATCAATGCTTTATTCTGAACATTGAAAATGAAAAGGAAAGAAATAGGCATTTACCCTAATGTTTTAGGAGAAATAGCAGTTCATCTCCAAATGGTAAGGACACGTCTTTTCTCAATCAGTGTAGGAAAAGTGATGAAATCAGAAAATCACGGTCACTGAGATATTTACGTGGTGCCAAATATTATTGTATTAGTTTGCTAGCGTTGATTTTTTACAAAGTGTCATAAACTGAGTTGCTGAAACAGTAGAAATACATTGTCTTGCCGTTCTGGAATGTCTAAGTCTGAGATCAAGGTGCTGAGCAGGATGGCTCTTCCTGAGAGCTGAGGAGGAGGAATCTGCTCCAGAACTCTCTCCTTGGCTCGAAGGTGGACATCTCCTCCTGGTGTCTCTTCACATCATCTTCCCTCTAGGCTTGTCTGTCTCCCTGTCCAAATTTCCCCTCTTATTTATTTATTTCAATTGATCTTCTTCTTTTTCTTTCTTTCTTTTTTTCTTTAGAGACAGAGTCTCACTTTGTCCCCCTCAGTAGAGTGCTGTGACATCACAGCTCACAGCAGCTCACATCAACCTCCAGCTCTTGGGTTTAGGCAATTCTCTTGCTCCAGCCTCCTAAGTAGCTGGGACTAGAGGCACCCTCCACAATACCCAGCTATTTTTTTTGGTGCAGTTTGACCAGGGCCGGGTTTGAACCTGCCACCCTCAGTACATGGGCCTGGTGTCCTATTCACTGAGCCACAGGCATCACCCTCAATTGATCTTCTGGCCTCAGCCTCCTGAGTAGCTGGGACGACAGCCACCTGCCACAATGCCTGGATAGTTTTTTTCTATTTTTAGTCAAGATGGGGGTCTCACTCTTGCTCAGGCTGGTCTCCACTGTGTTGGCCTCCCAGAGTGCCAGGATTACAGGTGTGAACCACCATGCCTGGCCCAAATTTCCCCTTTTCATAACGGTGCCAGGTATAGGATCAGGGCTAACCTTAACAACTTAATTCTAACTTTATTATTTGTATAAGACTCTATTTACAACTAAGATTGCATTCTGAGGTATGGGGAAGTGGGGTAGGACTCCAAGGTATCTTTTTTTCTGCAGTTTTTATTTTTATTTTATTTATTTATTTTTTTGGCCAGAGCTGGGTTTGAACCTGCCACCTCCAGCATATGGGGCCGCCACCCTACTCCTTTGAGCCACAGGCACCGCCCCCAATATATCTTTTATTAAGGGGAACCTGATGCCACTCCAAATAATCTCCTTAGAGGTTACTGGCTCATTTTAAAGGAAAAAGAGTATTTTTTCAATAAAAAAAAAATTGGCAGTCATAAGCTTACCTAATTGATGCACTTTACCATCAGTAATAGTGGGACAACCTGATCTATACCTCCCTATGTGGTGCCCTGGGAAGGACACAGAACTCTAATGAAATCTTCGTGCCATTCACATCAAACCTGATCCCAATTCAGCCTGCAGACTAGTGATTTTCAACTAGTGTGCCATGGCACATTGGTGTACCATGAGAGAATCTTAAATGTGTTGTGAACATTTTTAAAGATCATTAATTAAATTATTTCAAAAGAAGCTAAAGCAGGGCGGTGCCTTGGCTCAGTGGGTAGGGCACCGGCCCTATGTACTGAGTGTGGTGGGTTCGAGCCCAGCCTCGGCCAAACTGCAACAAAAAAATACCTGGGCATTGTGGCAGGTGCCTGTGGTCCCAGCTATTTGGGAAGCTGAGGCAAGAGAATCGCCTAAGTCCAAGAGCTGGAGGTTGCTGTGAGCAGTGATGCCACAGCACTCAGTACTGAGGGTGACAAAGTGAGACTCTGTCTTAAAACAAAAACAAAAAAAAAGAAAGAAAGAAAGAAATTAAACCACAGTAAGTATATTCTTTTTTTTTTACCCTTTTATTTTTTTGGTCAACATACTTTAAGTGTGCCAGGGAAGTTTAACTATAGGTTCAAGTGTGCTGTGAGATTAAAAAGATTGAAAAACATTGCTATAGATCTCACTTCAGTTTATAGGAAGGAGAAAAGGCAAATGACATTCATAGCATCACAAAGTCATATTCAGACACATTCAAAACAAAACATTCTCAACGCATCAGACCTGGAGAAGTCAATGCTTTAATAATAAATGTGTGAGAAATTATCTAGAATAGACTTCAGAAAAATATGTTAATAAGAAGCAATTATGCTATTGATTTAACTTTGGTTAGGAAAAGAAAGCTCCATAATAAAATTTGGAGACAACTGAGGTTTGACTGTAGGCTGAATATTGGATGATATTAGTGATGTAGAGACTATGAGTTTCTGTTGATGTAACGGGTATGGGAATACATAGTAGAGAGATGTCCTTGTTTTTAGGGGAATTAGAGGAAGTGTCGTGTTATCGGCAAAATATTTTCAAAAGGGTTTATTTAAACCAATTTGTCTTCGCTAAAAGAGATTTTTATATCAATTGCTTATTGTGAAAATGAATAACCAAAGGGAAAAGGGGATGATTATATCACAGCAAATGTGGCAAACCTTAACAGCTGCTGACATTAAATGCAGAGTATATGAGTGATTATTTTACTATTTTATGAATTTTTCACAGTAAAAAACTGGAAGAAAAAGGATCTAATTAAATACAGAGATGCTCGTGTTCATGGATAGGATGACTTAATTTCATTCTTCCTAAAGCATCCTATACGTTAGATGCAATTGCAATCACTATCCCAGTAGGGTTTTGTCTGTGTGTGTAACTTGGTAATTGAATTGTAAATTTTATATGTAAATTTTGAAAGGGCTGGAAATAGCCAAGATTCTCATGAGTGAGATTAATTAATAAGGTGAGTTTCTCCCCTGTCCAATATCAAGACTCCTAATAAGGCTAAAGTGACCAAAACAGTGTGGTGTTGGTGCAGGGATAAGCAAATATCCCTGTGCATAAGGATATTTCAATATTCTCCATGGATAGTGGAACAGAACTGAGAGTTTAGAAGCACAGAATTGAGGATAGTGGCTACATCCTGGAATGGGGGAGGGTAGAGAGGGCTATGATTGCAGAGATACCCACAATGCAACATTTTCTGATCTTCCAGAAATGTTCTGTTTCCTAAGCTGGGTGATATGTACATGATTGTTTAATTTATTATTCTTTAAAGAACACACACATTACATATATCACAAATACATCACAATCAACAAAAGAAATGTATGGAAGGATGCAACCAAAAAGAAAAGTGTTAACAGGAATTAAAAGGGACATATTAACAGTATGGGGAAAAAAATTTATGTAAACCCTTTCATTACAAAGAAAAACTAAGTATTAGGCCTGCAGTTGATGAGGCTGAAAAGGTAGGGTTTGATTTTGTTTTCTTGGTTGCTGGCCTTATTGTTCACTCTCACAGAAAGGGAAAACTGATAACAAGCAGGAAGAAAAAAGCAACAATACTGACAGGGAAGTATTGATCATGAGATAAGAGAAAAAAGCAACAATTGCAAAAGCCATGGCACAAACATAGGGGTTGCCTTAGAGCAGATTAGGGATATTCCAGAGGCACATATTTGTTACAGAGGTAGAAAGTGTTTTGGATTTGACATTTGAAACAAAAAAGCTCTGGTGTGATAGCTTGTCCTTCCATAATGAAGTCCCAGATAAACCCATTAACCAAGGAGGTAGAGTGACTATGGAAGAGGGTGGAAGGTTTAAGAGAAGAAAGGATAAAAAGGCTTTTTCCAAGAAGTAAGAAGGTGAACACTTTAGGAAAATTTAGTAGGATAACCAGGCAGTGCTGAAATGTGTGGTCTTGAATTTAAAATGAAATAGATCAGGGGCGGCGCCTGTGGCTCAGTCGGTAAGGCACCGGCCCCATATACAGAGGGTGGTGGGTTCAAACCCAACCCCGGCCAAACTGCAACCAAAAAATAGCAGGGTGTTGTGGCGGGCGCCTGTAGTCCCAGCTACTCGGGAAGCTGAGGCAAGAGAGTCACTTAAGCCCAGGAGCTGGAGGTTGCTGTGAGCTGTGTGAGGCCACGGCACTCTACCAAGGGCCATAAAGTGAGACTCTGTCTCTACAAAAAAAAAAAAAAAAAAAAATGAAATAGATCAGCACAACTGTGACATTTTCTCTAGCCACTCCCACTAGGAAGATGCTTAGGTGGTTGCTGACAGGCTTAGGACTCAGTCAAGGATGTAAATGTAAGGATAGACTATGGAATCCAGATAGGCCAGGGAGGAACAGGAGACAGAAGAGGCAAAGTATAGTTTAAAAAATAAGGGATGGCATTCCATGGGATCCAAGAATCATAGGGGAAAAGGGCTGAAAAGTTAATGAGCAGAGCGTACAGAATGTGTGGCACACTGGAGATGATGCTGTTGCTGATAATAAAATCCAAGGTATAGTCATGGGAAGGGGTGATGGAGATTGGACAGAGGAAATGACCAAAAAGTCACTGACCACTGACAAGCTAAGGTGCTGATGGAGTCTCCAAACTAATGCTGAGGCCACCAGAAACCATAACAAGAGTCCGGAAAAAGGGGAAACACCATGAAACTGCAATCCACTTTCCAACTGTTATTTTTAACAAATATCCCAACTTTGTAAGTAAATAAATACTTTGAAATTACTCACAAATTTTAAATGCCAGTCCTCTGGCATATATGTTACTTTATGATTAATTTTCTAATTCATAAAGACAGCATGTGCAACTTGATACACATCTTAGAATTAATTACACTCTCAAAAGGTTTTATTTATCTACAATGGCAGTTTACCTAAGCTGGGCCATCAATATAGTAAGTGCTTTACCTTTTCCAAAGATAATATCTGTTTAGATAATATTTATGGTATTACTGCGGTAACATGGTGTCTATAACAATGTCTAATATAATCCCAAAAGAGTGATGAATACCTTGCTGTGCCATAAAAACAATCTCTCAGATACTCTTTGAGAGAAAAACATATATTTAAGATTTTCTGAGCTGTATCAAAGCAGCAGACAGAGAAATAAATATGTCACTTGACTTCTTATGCTCTTCCTTGGGCAATAGAAAATGACATAAGAAGGCCCAAGCTGGCTTGAACAATAGATATCCGTTGCTGCAATCTTTCTACAATAGTGACTAGAGTGAGGTTTCATAAAGATTAATAAAAAGAGGCGCCCTGATATACTTTAATATCCCCTTAATAGCTCTGTGGAGGAAACAAATGTGGATTTATGTAGAGCCCACTAAACTTAAACGTAGGCCACCCTTCTTTTTTATAAGCTAACAGGGCCGTTTAATCTCATCTGCAGTACAAGTTTAGCATTCTGCAGGATACCCCAATGCTCCGCTGGATATTATTGCTGGAGTATGCAAAAGGTTCAATATGTTCTACTAGAAATAATAATACAAATTATTAAAGGCTCTGCTCAAGGTACCAACATCCAGATAAGGATGATCCCTGTCAACTATAAATACCTGGGCCTGATGTTATCCAAGTTTGAGTTAGGCAGAAAGAAAAAAGAATAAATATACTAAAATCCTTTATTTCTTCTCTTGTTCTCTGCTTGACTTTTCCTTAAAAAAACTGTCATTCAGTTCTTAGATTTGATCTTTACATGTTCTTTATTTCAGTGTCAAATAAAAGAATATTCTTTTAAAACATTCCATGAGCAAAGAACAGAACCCTGCAATCATCAGTTATTTGATGCCAAGGTCAAAATGACCCTGGTGCAATTGTTTACTCCAATTTTGAAAGGTTGAAAATAAAAGAGGTGATGTGTACATAGCTGAGGAATAAAGCAACAGAATAAAAATACTGATTCCAGAAGGAGAGTTAAAGGACAGAAATTTAGCAAGTACCCTGGTGGATCAGAGCTGCACCAAGAGAGAAGGTTGAAGAACGCACATCAACCCCACTGAGGCAAGCTGTGACCCCAAGGATACAAACAAAAGGTACAAAATCCATCACCAAGCAGACAGGAGTCCCCTTCCCCATGAGAACGACTCGGAGTGCCCCACAAACAAACGAGCAGAGTTCAAAGGTCCTCCCACTATACTCCATGGGAGAGACTCTCGAAAAACTGGACCTACCTCCCTTACTAGGGTGCCACGGCATTCTCCTGCCAGGCATAAAACTGTATAAAACTGTATATATTCTCTACCTCCAATTCTGAACTCCCAGCACTCCCCTCCACTCTCAATCTGAGGTCTGGAGGCCTGTATCCCAGGAGTCCAGATTCTTGGGTGATTTCTCAAGGGGTGTGGACAGGGCCTACACTGCAGCTGGTCAGTGCTGATTCTGTGGCACAGGAGTGAGGAAAGGACGGTCAGCTGAGAGGGAACCACACCAGAGCGGCGGTGCCCCAAGGTGCAGAGCAGCAGCTGTTTTTTGGGCAACAATAGAGCTCACTCTCGGATATTCCAAAGCCACACCCCCTGTCTCCCTGGGCAACCAGAGGAGGCCGGGCATCTTCTCAGGTGGCAACCACCTCGGAACAGATTTGGGACGGAACCGCAGTCCCCATGAGTAAAAGGTTTGCCTGAGGCAGTACTGGCCTGGGTGGAGCGCGGAGACTAGAAAACACACGCACAGAACCAGGAAATTCCCAGGGCAGGGCTGACCCAGAGGACCACTTTGCTGAGCCTAAGACGCACCAGGCCCTCAGGGGATCATCAGCCTATAGACGAAGGCAGGAGGCTAGAACTGACAGCTAATGGAATACAAACCTGCAGGAGCAAAGACAGGGCCTGAGGTGTAGGCTCTGGGAACTCAAAACAGCTACCCTTCTGCAGGGGAACTTAGCAGGGACAGAAGCAAATTCCCACAAAGTTCTTCTGCTCTGTTCTGTCAGTAACATCAATCAGGGGTAGGGCTGGAACTGAGTGAACACCCCCAGCCTCCATCAAGGGACCAAGGTTGTCAGGCCTCATGTCCCCCTGCTGGATAGAGGCAGAGCACAGCAGCCTGGCTGAGCAGATATAGATTTCCTTGTGATTCAGGCAGGTGCAAACCCCTGGAGTATCTGTTCACTAGAGGCAACTGGGTCACAACCCTGCAGGGCTATCAGGGACTGGATGTGACAGAGGTGCAAGGTGGGGCAGGAGGCATCAACATTCCAGACTAATCTATTTGCAGGGTGGGTCCTCCTGACTTCACAGAGCACCGGAGCAAGTCATATCTGAATTGTCACTAGACCCCTGCAATCCAATTGCCAGAGAACTTTTAAACTCTCCCACCTGAGGCAGGTGCTGACTGAGACAATTGGTTTGGACCTTTTTAACTGAGCTAATCACCTGAGGACTATTCAAGTGGTGCCCAGTGTGTGTGGTTATAGGAAGGTTTGATTTTCCTTTTCCAATTGTTGCCTGTGGGGGGCGGGGTGACATAATTGCTGGTATTTCTCCACAGCTGAGACTTGAATGCTGGAGGATGTCTTATTTGGATTGAGTTGTGCTGGGGTTCTGAAACTGCTATCTGAATTTCAGAATCTCTTGGCATGTCTGGAAAATTCTCTTTCAGAATTTCATGGAGAAGGACCTCTGTGGCTTGTGAGGCCACTTCATCACTTTCAGGGATTCCAATGAGGCGGATATTAGCCTTCTTCGAATTATCCCAGAGCTCTCTGAGAGAATTATTTGTTTTCGCTCTCCATTTCTCATCCTCTTTGAGAGTTTGGGAGCATTCAAAAGCTTTGTCTTCAATGTCAGAAATCCTTTTTCTGCTTGCTCCACTCTGTTACTGAGGGATTCTACTGTATTTTTCAGATCTTTGAGGGCTGCAAATTCTTGCTTCAGTGCGTCAAAATCTTTGGTGGTTTTGTCTTTAAATTCGTTAAATTCTTGAGACAACTTTTGAATTTCTCCTCAAATTTCTAGTTCTGAGTTTTGAATTGCTCCTCAAATTTCTAATTCCAAATTTTCCTCTATTCTTTCAATCTTGTTTGCAATCCCAAATTCTGAATTCGATTTCTGACATCTCGGCCAGCTATTTATGAATGGGATCTTCAGTTAGACGATGACCCTGTAATATAGTTTGTCATGTTGTGGTGACCCCCAACCATAAAATTATTTTCGTTGCTAGCACTGTATTAAAGGGTTTTAGCATTAGGAAGGTTGAGAACCACTGTCCTATGTGAACTCTTCTATGACCTTCCTGGAAAGCCTTTTTAAGTTTTTGTAGTCTCAACATCTCTCAGGTTCCTAGAAGATGGCAGGAATGTATGCAAATTTACTTTAAAAAGAATAAACACGTTGAGAAGTTAGTCAATGCTTTAGATAGTCATTTTAAGCCTTTCTAGAGGGTTAAAAGGGCTTGAAAAGCTAAATTAGAAGCATGAAAGAAAAAATTTTCTAATGATCGATATACTTAAACTCAAGCACCTTTCCTGAGAAAACAGTTAGAAGTGTATTTTCCAAACTAAATCTTCCTTGTTAAGTGAAGAAAGCAAAGATAGATGCAAAGAACACAGAGGTAAATCAAGACCACAAGAAGAAAGTCCGAATAAGTTGTGGTGAGGTGAGGAGGAGAAACAGAACTGGGAACTTATTATGTATTTATGCATCACAGATGCATAGAGGCCCTAGCAACATAGCCCTGACTTGCATAGCCTAGAAATACAGAATATTATTTGCAGACCAAGGGGGCAAAATTATCATTCTGTTCCACAGACTCTCAGTACAGCTCATATACACAAACTTGGTAAGGGCTGTGTTTTTCCGGAGAAGCTTCACATTGCTTAATCAAAAACCACGGAATGCTTCCTAACAGGAACAAGCTTTATCTGCTGAAAATATTGGCATCTTGTTGAAAATAATTCCATTATCATCCTTAGCCCAGGCAAGGCAAAATTAGCTTATTCCCTTTTACAGGGTCTTCTCAACCACCTCCAGAAGAGGTTAATGTCTTTCTTCCTAATTTTGTTCAGCTATTATTTGTAGACTCTCTTATACTGTAATCATAGATACTATAGTTTGGTAGAAAGAACATATATTTTGGAGTTTCACCTTCAAGGTTTGAATTCTTATTATACGAGCTGCATAATCTTGAGCTTAGTCATTTGACAATAAGATCTATTGTCCTCACCTATAAAATGAGGAGACTAATAATAATCTACTCTTTTGATTATGATAAAAAGAAAATATATGGAAGCTCTTTGCTAACTTCCAGTACTGTCCAAATGCTAGTTATTAAAACGTGAGCCATCAGAGGTCTTTAAATGTTTTGTAGACATGTACAGAAAGATGAGGTAGAAGTCATAGAGATGTCTGTATAATACAAGAACATAATTTTAAGGATTGAAGTTGTCCAAAATTCTAACAGGTAAGCCCCCTCACTGACATGGATCGATACAGCTGAAGAAGATGACAAATTGGTGGAAACTGTAGATAAGGCCATGTGGGTTGAGCAAGAGGTGAAGTGATAGCGTCCTCCCATTTTAAGTTTTTGCCCACATTTTCCTTTCCAACATGTCTAACTCTTCTCTCCATAAGTATTTCGCAAGCAACAGGACTGCGCATGATACTTATTTGCATTCCTCACATGCTTAGTACTGGGTTCCACACATAGTAGGGGATCAATAACTATTATTTAATTGATTGAGAAAAGCTATAATAAGTGTCATTGTGCCGGAGGTTTTCTCAGCGTGAGTAGAGAGAATTTACATGAAAACAAATAACTAAATTGCATGCATTCAACATAAACATGATCAAATCCAATTTATTCTGGAAAAAAAATGTTGGCACTCACTTTTACATGTCTTGGGAATGCTTCCAAATTAAATGCATTCTGGACAAAAGTATATGACATGGTGAAGAAAGTGCCAGATATGTGAAATTAACTGGGCCTATTCATTCTTTCCAGTGCTTCCAGAGAATAAAGCCATATTTTGTCTCAAAAATATTTTTTGTTCATCATAAAATAGCAAGGATTCTTCTTGATTATTTTTAACTATTGCCTCTGGACCCTGGGGGGAGGCAAAAGAGGCTAACCATAAAAAGAAAAAAACACTAGATTATTCTCTAGCTTATTCCATACACACTCAATGCCCAATTATTCAGGCTTAACGAAGGACAAAATGAAGAAACTCAGGGTACCTGCCTCTGATGAAAAATGAGCTTTCAAAAGGCCTCAATTGTGATAAGAATAAATGCATAGTCCCTGATCTCAGGGAGCCTATACTCCAGATAAGGAGGTTAAAATTCAGTTTTAGAAACATTTATCAAGCACCTACGATATACCAAGTCCATGTATATATTTGCACAAAAGTTTCTTGTCACCCCATGAGTTGAATACTATCATCACTACTTTATTCTAAAATCACCTATATTAAAATAACTTGAGGCCACAAGGCAAGAACTGTTGCAGAAGTCTAATTTCTACAGAAGTACAGACATATCTAAATGTTAACCAGCCATTATTTCCTAACCTGCCTTCCTATAACTGCTTACTATTTATAACTGCTTATTGCTTATGCATCCTCCATATGTACAAGATTTGCGACTTCCCCCATCACTTCTATAGATAACATCATTACTGTAAAAATCTAAGACTAGACTTGGAGATATCTTCCAAACTCTGCATGCTGGGCAACCAAGTGACATCAACCAGATCAGTAGGCATGGGTGGGAACTGACTCAACACAGAGTCCTATGGCCCTCTACCCAAGAACTGTCTCAGCCAAGAAGAAAATTTCTCTTTCCCCACCATATGAATGCATCCCCAGCCAACCAGCAAACTCAATTCCATAGCCATTTGTTTGCCATTTGGGGGCTTGAAAAACTTCAGCCCCCAAATTCTCAAGGAGATGGATTTGAGAAATTTCTCCTCGCTTGGTTTCTTGTGATATTAAAGTTTTTCTCTGATGCAAGTCCTGCTGTCTTGGTATACTGGCCTCCTCCTGGGCAGGGAGCAAAGGACTCAGTGGGGCAATAACATTTCCAGAGAAGAAATTTGATGCTTGGGGCAGGAGTGGCCCAGCACAGACCAGAGCCAAGGTTCTTTCCCCTGCACCAGACTGCTCTTCCAGCCCTGAGAACTTTCAGCCAATATGTTTCCATGTGTATAAGCCATTTCTGCACATGTCATTTGTAAGAAAGATAGACTCAGCCAAAGCATAATCCTCGATAGAACCCTCAATCACGGAGCAGAAAGAAATACAGGAGTTAGCAGAAGCCACAGAATATGAACAGAGCAAAGAGAACCAGTCCTGCAGCTTTAAGTATCCTCTACATGTCAAAGACATCTACATTTTTACCTCTAGCCCCACCTCCTCCCCTGAGCTCCAGACTGCTTTCTTGAACTGCCCACTCAACATCGCCACTCTAACGTCCAATGAGCATGTCAAATAAATACATGGGCAAAGTATAAATCTTGATATTTCCCAAAGCCCACTCAGCCCCCCAACGTCCCCATCCCAGTTAATGGGGCCTCAGGCCTGGGGGTAATTTTTGATTCTTCTGTCTCTTCTACTCACATCACACCATCATCTATCCCCACTGGCAGTACCTCCAAAATACTTTTGAAAAGTTGTCATCAGCTCTCCCGTCCCCCACCTCAGGCTCAGCCAAGGCACCCTCCGTTGTGGCCCAGAGAGCTGTGACAGCCTTCTGCAACCACTCTGGCCCCCTGCAGCCTATTGCCCACCCAGCAGTCAGAGCGGTCTGTGACCATAGAGTCATGTGTGCCCTTCCCCTTCCATGGCAGACTTCCCATCACACTTGGGATTAAACACAGATTCCTTTCTATGGCTGTGAGGGCCACCATGACCCTGCCTCTACTGTCTCTGCAACCCCATGTTCTATCATGTTTCCCCATCTGAGTTCTTCAGCCACATAGGGACTATGATGTGAGAAGACTCCACCTTGGGCCCTCCACACATCATGCTCCCTCTGTCTGGAATTTTCTCTCTTCAGACCCTTGCACTTTATCATTTGCATTTCTGCTCAAATGCTAACCCTTAGAAAATCACCCTTGGCAGTTCTAGTCAAAAAAGAAGCTGTTCCTGCACTCTCTGTCCCTGCTGTGCTTGACTTCCTCCTCGGCTATTATTGATTTGAATGCTGGGATTGTCCCAGGTGCCCTTGCTTGTAGATGCCATGAGGACAGCAACCCTGTCCATCCTTTTACCTGTGTGTTCCCAACAGCTGCAGTGGTTCTTGGCACCCAGGGGTGTTCAGTAAACATCTGCTGAATGAATGAATGAATGAACAAGTCAAGTTGGAGTTATGTTCTAAGGTCAAGAGAAAAGGACTTATTTGTTTTCCACGTGGAATAGTCATCACCCTGAGCTTCAGTCTCTGTTGCACTTCTGTTCTTTCAGGCTTTAGCACTCTCCCTACCAGCAAGATTGCTGAGAAAATGACTAAGAGATTTCAAGTCCATTCATGCCAAGAGAATTGTCAGGCTCAAGGTTAGTCAATTATGATTGTGACAGGATAACTGTAAGATATAATTTATATAAACTAGAGAATAAATGGAACAAATAAGACTATGCAAGTTTCATTGCTCCCACTATAAAAACAGAACAATACAAAATTAGACACTTTTTTTTGCATACATCTTCATCACACTGACCTTCACTGCATTAATGAGAAGGTTTCCAAAGAGGTATTTTTTATTTAATATTTCCTGTGCATTGTTAAAACATGAAGAAATGAAGAGTTATAAGGAGAATGGTTACAGATGTCAAGGTAGTCCTATTGGTAAAACACAAAAGGAGATCATTTAAAATGTGTATAATCAAACAATTGTATGGCTGCCTCCTTGACATAACATTTGCTAATTTGTTGGATGCTTCATAGTGTTAACTTATTATTTAGCTGGCTATAGAGAAATGTATACATATCTATTATATGCATTAATGTCTACGAAAGATGTATGTGATATTTTTATTCACTGGGAGATAATTCTTCATAAATAAGTACATTTTGCTTTTCAATGTCCAAGTTAATTTTTTTCATCTTGTATGAAAGTGTTTAAAAGGAAGATTCCCTTAAAAGTGAAAGACAGCACCACATATAGTAAGCCTATAGGTGAACTAATAAAGCTATGCTACGATTAGCAAGTGGAGACCCAAGTCCTTTAAGATCCAAAAACCATGCTAGGAGCTGCAAGCAGCTTACTATAGTAATAGATTACAAGGAGATAAAGAAAAACAAAAGGCCAAAACTGAAAGACTGAAAGGCTCCATTTCCCCACCATTTTTGTAGCAGTGAACTTTTGGAAACCTCTGTAATAGGCCAACCAGCACCCCAAAAAACCTGAGTCTGTCTCAAACTGCCTCAGCCTGGTCCTTGTACGTCTCAAACTGGACCCCCACTTGCCCCCCCGACAAAATCCGGGAACAGGTTTCAGAATAGAATAAGGAAGTTCCCTGAGTTTTCAAAAACTCCTAGCCACAGGTAAAACAATAGTGAAAACTTACTTAAGCAGAGTTTCCCAAGCTACGGAGTCTCCTAACTTTGTCCCCATGCCAACTGCCATGATGCAATCCCCTGAGCCAACTACCACACTTAACCCTGCCCTGAGCTAACCATCACGTTCTGCTTCTGTGCTTGCCAGCTAGCCACGCAGCACAAAAATGGTATAAAAATCAGCCTGCTCCTCTCTTCAGGACTACCTACCCTTTTGGACAGCAGCCCCCCTGTGCAGGTGTGATAATTAACCATCTAATTTATATCTGAAGTGGGGTCCGAGTTTTTATTACAGTTGGCACTGGCAATGGGTTCAACACCTCCTTGCATCTTACCTACTCAATCCTTTTAGCATGAACCTTAGACACAGAAGACTTAATGGAGATAGATTTTTCTTTCTGAAAAATACTTAATCACCCCCTCTAGGGACAGGATGTTTGTCCTGACAGATCCCAAGTCAAATGACCGTCTGTCAGAGGTATAGAGCTCTAAGGCCCTGTCTCACCTACTCCCTGTCTCTGGTTTGGGCTCTGGCTGTTGAGGCCAAGTCTGTGTGGACTTTGAATGTCTTCCCATTGACAGCACCTCTTGTCAAGTTTGCCACATGTCCTTTGCTTTCCTTTCCCCAAGAACATGCCCTACAACACCCAGGGACCAACCAGAACTGCAGGGACCTTAATGTCCCCAGGGGCAGGAGATAGGAGGTGGTGGGTTCAGGCTTCTCCCCATCAGTTCTTAGATCAGCAGTTTTGAGAGGCATCCTACATGCCTGGAAGCTCCAGGGTGGGAATGAGCCCCATTTTCCCGTAGGTTTCCTCAGTAACACACTCTTGATTTGCTTTTCCTCCTTTACTCCCAGTCCATGGTCTCTCAATTCGTGGAAGTTTAACCTGGATGAACTCTGAGGTACCTTCAAATTCTGTGTGGAAGGAAGGAAGGAGGAAGGGAGAAAGGGAAGGATGGAGGGAAGGAGTGGGGTCCGAGTGGGGGCCATTGCATTCTGGGTATGGAACCTAGGGTCACCCACCTCCCATAGCTTCTGAAAAATACCAGAATTGGGACAGTTGGTCAAACCTATTATTTGACTGCCTATAAACAGCAGACCCATGCCAGGTGTGGAGATGGAGGAGGTAGGTAAGATAAAAAGATCCCTGTCCTCACTGAGCTTACCATCTAGGGAAGACAGAGAGGAACCCAATTCTTACAGCAAGGTAAATGCTAAGCATTTATCCAAAGTACTAGGAGAAATACCAGAAGCTGTGTAAGAATAAAACAGGGAGACCTGAACTAGTCTTGGGGTATGGAGAGAGGTTATGGAAGGTTTTCCTGATGAAGTTATTTTTAAGACTTAAAAAATAAGTAGATAAAGAGAAATGGGAAGCACTTTGCAGGTAGGAGGATTAACCCATGAAACAACTGGAGATGAACAAGAGTATGACACACATACAAAGTACTAGGAAAATTAGTCAACAGAATCCGTCATAGATGAACCATGAACATTCATAGTTGATCTCCATGTAGTGACAGTTCACACTCCACCAGGCAGGAGGTGGGGAGCAGGTGGGGGATGGGCATGGGCATTTCTGGTCTTCCTGATGAACACTTGCTGTGGTCACTCCCCCCTCACAGACAGTCCCCTTTGATGTGCATGTGCCACTAACACACACCTGTGTCTTCCCAACTCCAGCCAGCTCTTCGTCTGCTCCCACACTTACATTTTGTTTTGGTATCATGGTTGAATCCTTCCTTTTACACACTTCACACACTCCACAGCTCACAATACACACTCCCACAACACCGTCTCTAGACCTAGGTAATCTCCATTCTCCATAACATCACTGTCTTCTTCCTCCCATCAGACTTTGTCTCATCATGGCAATAGCTCTGTGTGGGCCCATGTCTCTGGTCCATTCCCTGCTAGTCGATTTTCTATCACCGCAAATCTGATATTCTTTCTGAACTGGTTTAATGCTTTCCCACGGTCTTTAAGGTTATGTCTATACCCTTTATCTCAGGGTTTCTCAACTAAGGCAGTTTCACCACTACCACCAACTCGCTACCCCACGGGACATTTGGCAATGACTGAGGCATTTTGAGTTGGTACAGCTGGTGAAGGAAGCTACTGACATCTACCAGCCAGACACCAGACAGCCCCCACTCCCCGAGCGAAGCAAAGATAATCTGGCTCAAAATGCAGAGACAGCTTTTTCACATCCGGTCCCACCACCCACTCTCCACTTGCCTTCTGCCATTGCATCCTACACACCCTTCTCTCTAGTCAACGAGGAACTGTTAGGTTGCACCAGGTGAAATTGCCAATGTTTGACAATGTTGACCTAAAACCCCAGCAATTTCACCATTTCCTATGATTGCACAAAATTGTTGTTTCTAGAGTGTGATTGTATTTCTTCTGTCTAAAATGCACTCTCTCACTTTCTCCTACTCATCACCCCAAACCCAGATTGAGTCTCACATCCCAACAGCCCTACCATACATTGCAAGTATAATGTGCAGGCCTATTCTCCGGGCTTCCACGGTACCCTCTCCTTATATACGTCCCTCTCCCTGATAGCTCACATTAGGTCTGGAGAGAAAGTGACTTATTGTCGGGTGTTCTGCCTTTGTTCTCTTTGTCTACTCAGGGCCCAGCACAGAACCTAGCATCTGGGAATTGCTGCATGAATTGCAACCTAAAGAAGGACTGAATAAACAGACTCACTTGTTCCAATTTCCAGTTGCCCCTGTGTCTCTGCTAAGAGAGATGACAATAGAACTACCCTGAGTCACTATGAAATCTCTCCCAATATACTCACAGACAAGAAAAACAATAAACATCTCCCAAAGTCTAATGATGAATTTATTTTATGTACATAACCAGCAATTCTGTGGATCTCCAAATGCTGATCCAGCACTGGGTGTGTGTTAAGTACAATAAACCCACCATCCATGGGGCAGGTTTCTTGCTGACTGCCAAGGAAGCTTTTGATAAAAAGCCAGAAAAGCCCGGAAAAGGTGCAGACGGACCAACTCTGATGTTAGTGTTGAGAGATATGCTCAATTTCATCAAGATTTGGGAGAGGCTAGGCGCCTGAGCTCAGCAGCTAGGGCGCCAGCCACATACACCCAAGCTGGCGGGTTTGAATTCAGCTCAGGCCTGCCAAACAACAATGACAACTACAACCAAAAAATAGCTGGGTGTTTTGGTGGGTGCCTGTAGTTCAGCTACTTGGGACGCTGAGGCAAGAAAATTGCTTAAGCCCAAGAATTTGATGTTGCTGTGAGCCGTGATGCCACAGTTCTCTGCCGAGGGCAACATAGTGAGACTCTGTATCAAAAAAAAAAAAGATTTGGGACAAAGACGAATTTCTCCCAAAACAGCAGTCAAAACTATTCCCAAATTGAGAAGTTAATGCAATTTAAAAATAAAATGTATTTTATAAAATTTAACCATGGGTATTGAACTAGGATTTGTAAAAAACTTAGAAGATCCATCTGATTATCTGGCAGGTACATAAATAAAAGAACCTTCATGAATTTAACAGGGGCATATGCAGTATGAGCTGCTGGTAGGTATTTTTGGAGGGGTTGCCAACTTTTTGGTCTTATAATGACTTTTAAAAATTTGGCAAGTAATTTATCAATTCATTTTTATTTTTAGACACAGGATTGAAGTATAATCTACTAAAGTTTAGTCTACCCTGAACTCCCTCCTATCCTGGTTACTACTGCTCACTCCAGAGATTTCAGCTAACCGTTTGTTGGCTCTATTTCTATAGAGATTTCCATGCATTTCATATATCCATAAAATTTGTGTGCAATTTAAAATAATACACAGACTTTATGGACACCCTGCAGATATGCAAATATATAGTTTGGTCTGGCTTGGTTTCTTTAAAACAAAATGGAATAAAAAAATACATATTTCTTGCTGATTGCTTAATAAATCTTTGAGATTCCTCTGCCTAAGTACACTTTTTTTTAATTTTAATAGCTGAGGACTATTTTAGAGTATAATTTACCTTCACAATTTCTTTGAATGATCAAAACATTTAAATATCAACATTCTCCAATGACTAACTTATCTTGTAAATTTATTGAAAACCATACATTGTGTGGAAACTCAAAATCCTGCTATTTTTGGTAGAAGAGGTATAATGTCTCCTTGATGAAGAACTATTTACTGGAATTGTTCTTGGCTAGGTTCCAGAGAAGGGGGAATGAAGGATGGATTACATTCTGATGTCAAGATTTCCTTGACAGACAAGGATGATTAATAATCATGGAGACTTGGGCGGCGCCTGTGGCTCAGTGAGTAGGGCGCCGGCCCCATATGCCGAGGGTAGCAGGTTCAAACCCAGCCCTGGCCAAACTGCAACCAAAAAGTAGCCAGGCGTTGTGGCGGGCGCCTGTAGTCCCAGCTGCTCGGGAGGCTGAGGCAGGAGAATTGCGTAAGCCCAAGAGTTGGAGGTTGCTGTGAGCCGTGTGACGCCACGGCACTCTACCCAAGGGCGGTACAGTGAGACTCTGTCTCTACAAAAAAAAAAAAAAAAATCATGGAGACTTGTCAAAAATATAATGGTGTTTCTGTTCTTTGAGAATTTTAGGAAAAGTGCCTTTGAGTCCACACTTACGTGAAGAAAAATTCCAGCCATGGGCTGTAGACTCACGGGTAAGACACAGCTGCCTGTTTCTTCACCTTCTATTTATCTTATCAAGTATAATAAATACTATACTTTGAAAATATATGCTTTTCATACAAATTTAAATATTGGGGGAAGAAATTTGAACTAGATAATTCTTGAGGCCCGTTTCATTTAAGATGATGGTAACCCCCAGCAGCAATTAAAGAGGTGAGCGAGCCAGTGGAGCTCTGAAGAGATGTGAAGCAATCTGGAGCATTGGATAACCTGTAAGTGGTGTGAGATTGCTGAAGCCTAACTCATGAGGGACAAAGTGCAGCCTTCCCAGACTAGTTAAGGAAAAAAGATTTTGTCCTGCAGATAGTGGGGTATTAACAGAAGTCAGGTCAGCTTGCTATTTTAAATAGATCCCTTTGGTAGCCATGAAGAAGGCAAGTCTGAGAAAGACAAGATTGTACCAGGAGCATCAGGTGAAAAGCTATTAAAGTTGTCCAGATGAGATGTGCTTTGGGTGAAAATTATAGCCCTGGATGTAAGGAAGGGGAGCATGGGAGGCTCTATGAAATAATAGGAGATAAAAATTGGGATTGTGTGCTGATGGCTTAAATGTGAAAGAAATGAAGAAAAGGGAATAAAGATAGACAGGAAAATATGATTTGGGGAATGTGAAAGGATTAAATATTTACTTTTTTAAAAGCTGTAGAGAATAGAAGATTTTCAAGGGAAAAGTTAAAATTTGGGATTATTAAATCTAAAAGGCAATTTGACTCCTGTGAGAAAGAACCAGACTGAGGATTGAAGGGCCATCTTCCTCCACTTTTCTTAGAGGAAATAATTCATATGGAAACACAAACAATATAGGTAAGATATGTAAATAATTTTGAGTTATATGCATTAGAAAGGACTCCTAAATCACAAATGCAAATTTACAATGCAATAAAGTCCTTATCTTAAATCAGTGAGGGGAAGGAAAGGAATACACTAAACAGTATTGAAAGCTACAAGGAAAAAACTAGTCATTTTCCTTATTGAACATCTCAGGATAAATTCTAAATACATCAAAGATTTTGATTTAAATAAATTAACCATACAAAAGCTAACAGAAAATATATGTGAATCCCTTTACCATCAAGGAGTGGAAACAATTTCTCTAACTGTGACTAAAAGCCTAAAATAAATAAGAATATGATAGATGAAATTAATTACATAAAAATAATAACGCTAAGAAGCTATTTTTGGCAACAAAATTATCAAAAGTGAGGCAAAAAGACAAATGAAAAGTTAGGGAAAATATTGATACTTGTATTGGCAGATGAAGGGTTAACAAAATAGAAAAAGAAAAATAGCAATTATATTATAGAAAAATGGGCTAAAGAAAATACAGTTCACGAGCAAAGAAATGCAAATGTTTCTAAACCACATGAAAAATGTTCAATTTCATTCAAATTAAGAGAAAGCAAAATTAGAAGTACACTGAGATACAATATTCTCACCTATGAGATTGGGAAAAATCCCAAAGTGTGGCAAGACCCCATTACTGATGCTAAGGGGAACGGCCATCCCTATATACTGGTGGTAGGAATGTGAAATGGCACAGTTCCTATGGGGGAGAAAATAACAGCACCTAACAAATTTACCTCCGCATTTAGCCCCTCACCCAGTAAGCCTTCTTCCAGGAATACTGATGCCAAAAATTCACTGGTTAAAAAAATATGTATTAACAAAAGACTTGGGAGGCTGAGGCAGGAGGATGGTTTGAACCCTGAAGTTTGAGGCTGCACTGAACTGACGGCACCAGTACACTTCAGCCTGGGAGACAGAGGAAGACTCTGTCACACACACACACACACACATACACACACGCAATATATATATAAAATGGTTACTGGGTGGCACCTGTGGCTCGGTGCGTAGGGCACCAGTCCCATATACCGAGGGTGGCAGGTTCAAACCTGGCCCCGGCCAAACTGCGACAAAAAAATAGCCGGGTGTTGTAGCAGGTGCCTGTAGACCCAGCTACTTGGGAGGCTGAGGCAAGAGAATCGCCTAGGCCCAGGTGTTGGAGGTTGCTGTGAGCTGTGTGACACCATGGCATTCTACTGAGGGTGATAAAGTGAGACTGTCTCTACAAAAAAATGGATACCTATAGGGAAGGAAAGTTCTAGAATGGTGTAGTCAAGATTAGAAGCTAGAATTCTTTGAAATACCTTGTTTAGTGGATTTGACTTATTTTGCATAATTATGAAGCAAAATTAATTTAAAAATAATATCTATATAAACCAAAGAAAATTAAATGTGTGTGTACTTGTATGATTATACCAAGAACTATTCCAAATGATATTAATGTATTGTATTTTGTCTGAATACTCCTAGAGGAATATACCCTAAGGATAAACAGAACTGCAACTCTTAAACTTTGAGTAATTATATCATTACAGGCAGTACTGGGTATTGTTTTGTGAGATGTAGTTGTGGGCTAGAGCAAAGAGGTAATTATGTACTATTCTAATTATATCAATCGCATTGTTTTTGAAAACGGGGATTCTCAGTGTGGGAGAAAGAAGATACAAAATCTTTAAAAGGTATAAAGGAAATTAGATTAGCCATATATTGAAAATTTTAAAGTTGCTTTACAAGTTCGTGGAGGTTTAATTATATTTCTTTATCTACTTTTGTATACGTTTGAAATGTTCTATATCAATTGTTAAAAAAACGAAAGAGATTACCACTGTGGAGAAAGTATAATTTCCAGTCGGAGCCTTATGAAAACAATTCAAGTATGTTATATAACACAGAGTATGTAAATATAATCCTTCACAAAGAAGGCTGAGAGAGAACCAAGATCCCTTAATTTCATGAGTCTACAATCAGTGTTTTTAAAACTGCAAGATTTCAAGAAATTCTGTTAATAACATAAACCTTAAAGGATGGCAAAATAAATACTATTATCCCATAATGAGTAATTGTCTTAACTTTGTTATAAAGAGCAACTTCTTGGCTTCCTGGTCATAGGTTAAAAAATTGTATTTGACGTGTGCTAATGGCCTATGGTTTTACAACACAAAAACTGATACTATGAGGCAATTCTTGAACTAGACACAATTTCATATATATTTTTGCAAGGTAATTTATACCTTGTTTAATCTGAAAGAAGTCAATAATTTATCCCCTTTCTGTTCTAGTTAGATTCCTAAAAGGCTTCTTAATAAGCTGTATCTTTGGCAGCCATGGAAAGAAATACTTTTGACCAAATCAAACAAATTCATTAAAAATAAATGAATAAAACCTTGTTTACCTGGATCAGAACAAAAATTGCCATTTGTGCATAAAGTCATTGATTCAATAGGTTCCCCTAATAATTTCTCTGGTAAACAGTTTGCTCTGGAAGCCAAAAATATCAGCCTCGCAAACACATGCCAACTCTGTATCCATGCAGCACTCATATAGACTCAGATTGAAGCCAACTCCTTCAATCAATCCACAAACATTTATTGGAGTCCTGGTTGTACATCAGACAATGGATGTAGAGCAATGAACACAACAGAGAAAAATTTCTTCCCCCTTCTTGTAGGAAATGGGAAAAATAGTTAAAAAAAAAATCTATAGAGAGAGTTGTAATTTTGACAGATGGACAATAAAAGCTTAATTAAAGGTAACTCATGTGTAAAGACCTGAAAAGAGTAAGGGAGTTCATCTGGGGAAAGAATATTCCAGGCAGAGGGAAAAATAAATTATAGTTTCTATATTCCCTAGAAGGGGAATATTTCGGCATTTTTGTGGGAAAAGAGACCAGTGGCAGAGGATGAAGAGGGGAGACAGGCAGGTGGGATGAGGGGGATAGAGAAATGAGGAGGTAAGCAGGAAAGAAAGTCATCATAGCAAAGAGGCCCCATCCTACGGGACCCTGAAGGCGACTGTAAGGACTTTAGCTTTTCTCAGAACGAAATGGGGGACCAACCACGGAAAGAAGGGCTGTCAGCAGAAGAGTGAGTCATCTGACACAGTCCTCACCCCGAAGGCCACTTGGGCTGCTGTGTTGGGAATACCCTGGACAGATAAGGGCCGAAGCAGAAAGCTACTGACACACTCCAGGAGAGATAGCTTAAACTAGGATGTAGCATCAGCAGTGGGGTAAAACAGTCAGATCCTGAATGTATTTCAAAAGTAGATCCTACAGTATTTATTTGCAGACTTGGATCATAGAGTCAACAATAACTCTAAGATTTTTAGCCTGAGCAACAGAAAGGATGGATTTCTCATTGACAAAAGATAAGAAGTGAGAAGGGACACGAAGAAAGGGGCTTCGAGGGCCGGGGAAGGAAAACCTAACCTGCTGAACCAGAGGTCCTAGGTAACCAATGACCAACAGAAAGACCACCTATGACCAATAGAAAAGGGCCATGCTGCCTGGAGGCACAGAGAGGTCAATTTCAACAGGACAGGGTATTTAATATCCCTGCAACTTTGTGTCTCCCTCTCTCTCACATTTTCCAACTCTCCTTGGAAGTGCCCTAAACTTTCTCTTTGTTCTTCCTAAATAGAATCTCTCTTTGTTATCCTGAAACTTGTGTAGATTACTTTTTGCTCTCTATCCACCCTGCCTCTGCTGCTTTAGTTTTATTTTCTGTTTTGCTTTTGATTACCACTGTGCCTTGGTTGAACTTTCCAGCTCAGCCAAGTAACTGAACCAGGGAACCGGAACCCCTGACCCGGAACAAGAATTGCTGCAGGAGAACCTTATCCGGATACCGAAGATCCAAAATGCTGACCTAGGTGTGCTGGGCTCAAGGTGCCCCTGAGACATAAATATGAGTGCTGAATGAAGAGGCAGCTGGATGTGAGTCTGCAGTTCAGAGATAGGAATGGGAGCGTTCTCAGTGTGTGAATGGTGTTTACAGAGAGGTGTTTGGGTGGGAATCATCCACAGAAGCGCCCTGGGGCACTTTCTTAGTTAGCCATCATTAAAAGGAATGGTAATTAGCAAAGGAGACCACAGAAAAGTCAGGAGAGTGAGGAATCTTAGAAGCTGAGCTAAAAAAGTGGTTCTGGGAAGGGGAGTGATCTATTGTATCAAATTCAAACTGCTGGTAGATTAAGTGAAATAGCAACTGAGAATTGTGTGGCCTTCTTACATGCGATCTCTTCATATAATTTCATTGCCAAATTGAGCAATGTTCTTTAAACATGCACATCCCCACCACCTACTATCTGTGATCTACTCATTCCAGTAACACTTCTGCTGTATCTGAAGCTGTGGCCACAGGCTCTGGACTGAGGGTCCAAAGAGGGGTTTTCTTGATCTCAGAGTCATGTGGCAATGTCATCACCAAGTTGCAATTAATAGTCTCCAAACAAAAAAGATTTATATTGTAATCTATACATTATCTAAGAACAAATACTTCAGTTCCCTGGCTGGAGTAAGGAGCAGGTCCTTATTCTAAACGGACTTCACACAGAGACACTGAGTCACAGAGTAGAAAAAGCTCGAGAAACCTTCCGCTTGTGATATAGGCAGAAGAAAGGAGATCACCTGTAATAAGGATAATTTGACCTTCACACCTTCAGGCAGAGTTTGGCTCATACCCAATGCGAGGTGGGTGGGGCCGTAGACAGAGTATTGTCACAGCCTGTGGGACCCTTCTCAGGTCATCAGGGAAGGCAGAGCACTTCCCTTAGTGGGTGGCAGAGAACACAAAAGTTACTTACGGCAGGGACTAGTCACATGACTTGTAGTCCTGAGCTGTCCCATGAATAAAGCCAATTTATGGTGCAAGCTGGGTATGGTCCAAACAGCCAGGAGTATAGATAGCACCTGGGCACCCAAGTACAAAGTAGTATTTAAAAAAATGTAGACTGTATCAATGCTTCAAACATAGCATTGGTGCCTCAACCGCACTGCTGTGTTAGAATCGAATTGTATGGAGGAGCTTTTAATCTAAGGCTTATAGGTTTCAACTACTTTAAGGGATGTTTTGATGACAAAAGGAAGTTCCACTACAAGGTGGCATTGGCTTAGGGAGCCCCAGATTTGAAAATAAGACTGAATAGGGACTTTTGCAAAACTCTTCACCCAATTTGCTACTTCTAGGCTTCCTGTATGGTTTTTTTTTTTTTTTTGGCTGGGGCCAGGTTTGAACCCACTACCTCCGGTATAGGGTCCTGGCACCTTACTCCTTGAGCCACAGGCTCCACCCACCTGCACGTTGTTAGAGAGGGATCTTTCAGCACTTCTGTCTGGGTTGCCAGTGATACTATTTTCTGTTGCGCTGTGACAATGAACCAGGCACTATTCTGAGCCATTTATGTACAGCAGCCCATTCTCACAAAGGATATGCATGAGAAAACTGAGATTAAAAAAGATGAAGTTACTTGCCCAAGCTCTCACAAGAGTAAACCCCAGAGTGAAGATCAGATTCCAGATGCCTGGACTCCAGAGCCCTGGCTCTCAGGCACCATGTTACATCTCCCACTGAGAATGATTTCTGGGTAACTCCATTCTCACAGCCCCAGAGTATACAATTCTCATGTATACAACTTTCTACTCCTATGTTGTTACTTAACTCTTTCTTTAGATCCTAAACGGATCTTTAAGCAAACAGATCTTAACAATACACCCCCCACACACAAAAGTTTACCACTGAACCCACTTTTTAAGATGCAAACAGATTCTTTGTAATACAATCAAGGATCATCTTTATTATCTTACAGGAATATAAAAATGTCAGCGCTGTAAGGATTGACATATACACTTGAATGCCTCCAAGTTCTACTTCTGCTTTCCTGGGACCGTGAATACCCCAACTGCTTCTCATACTTATCCCGCTGTCAGTGCTTCCCAAGCTATCCTTCCGCAGTGAGTGCAGGGGGTGCATCTCAGAGGTCTGGAGAGCTGGTCTGACGTCAATCATCGGTACAGTGAAAGTTCTTCCCCATCTAGTACTTTGTCTTTAAAACAATGTGTGTCCGTTTTCCATCCTATAATTCATTCATAGCTATTTTAGTATTAAACAAAACATGTTTTAAATTACTTAATTTTAAGGTGAATGAGAACAAAGACCACATCATTTGGTTACTCACTCAATCGCCCATGCCCAGGCACTTCCTAAAGAGTCATTAAACAGGCTCGTGGCTAAGGCGCCAGCCATATACACCTGGGCTGGTGGGTTCGAATCCAGCCCAGGCCTGCCAAACAATGACAGCTGCAACCAAAAAAATAGCTGGGCCTTGTGGCGGGCGCCTGTAGTCCCAGCTACTTGGGAGGCGGAGGCAGGAGAATCACTTGAGCCCAGGATTTGGAGGTTGCTGTGAGCTGCAATGCCAGGGCACTCTACCCAGGGTGACAGCTTGAGGCTCTGTCTCCAAAAAAAAGAGAATCATTAAATAAATCACTCCGGCCTGCTGCTTGCGCTCACCTCTGTTACAGGTGTCTTTAATCATCAGAGAAATGCAAATCAAACCCATTTTGAGATATCATTTAACACCAGTAAGAGTAGCCCACATCACAAAATCCCAAAACCACAGATGTCAGCGTGTATGTGGAGAAAAGGGAACACTTCTGCACTGCTGGTGGGAATGCAAGCTAGTACGTTCCTTTTGGAAAGAAGTTTGGAGAACACTCAGGGATCTAAACATAGACCTGCCATTTGATCCTGCAATTCCTCTACTAGGTGTATATCCAAAAGACCAAAAATCACTTGGCAACAAAGATATTTGCACCATATTATTCATTGCAGCTCAATTCATAATTGCCAAGTCTTGGAAGAAGCCCAAGTGCCCATCGATACAGGTGTCTTCTTATTTTACTTTCCAAGGCTGAAAGAGCAGCTCCGGTCAGGATACAGCCCTCTCAGAATAGAAAGCCATGGAGGAAAGTAGGCCAACCTAAATCTCATAACCACAATGAACGCTTCTGCTCAGAGGCAGGGTATGACACACCCGGTTCCCAAAGAAATCAGATGGCCAAGCCTGACCAAGGGGTAGGAGAGTTCCCAGGGCAGGGAGTAAACAAATGTGAACAGTCATACAATCACCGGCACACTCTATAACTGTAAGTTGGAAAGTCTTCTGGAAGCTTCCAGAGAAAGCATCTGGATGGCAAAAGTCCGGAAGAGAGTTTCAGGGATTAAGGCCTACTTACTGCAGACATAGCATGACTCAGTTGCAAATCTCCTCAAAGTTGACTTACATGTAATTTTGTTATGGATGGTGTGTCCTTTTTTTTTTGCAGTTTTTGGCCAGGGCCGGGTTTGAACCCACCACCTCCAGTATATGGGGCCAGCACCCTACTCCTTTGAGCCACAGGTGCCGCCCAATGGATGGTGTGTCTTTCAGTAAATTTAAACATGCTTTTAATACATTAAAGAAAATTAGAAAAAAGTTGATGGAGAATTCTTATGAAATGCAAAGATTTTCTGCTACAGTGAGTGTTTAACTGTATGTGTCTGGGTGATACAGAGCCTACACCATCTTGTTTTTAAAAGTACAACAAAATTCAGAGGCAGAGAAGGGAAGCGAAAACTGAGTAGATTCTCAGACATACTCTGATTTCAGCTGGTTCTAGAAGGTCGTCAGTTTTCTGTCTGCTGCCTAAGTGTTCTTATGAGCAAGTCTATCTTTTTAGCTAAAGACACTTAGTTTTCATGCAAGGCACTGGTCCTGCCCCAGATAAATAAAATGTACTAAATATATATGTCTTGCTCCTGACATATTTAACACGAGGGGGAGGACAGGAAGGGAAGGGCATACATAAAAAGAGAACAGCTGTTGCAAAAAGCAAACTGCCAAATTCATGGTAAGGAGTGTTTGGCTAGAGCATGTGATTTATCAGAAATCCGTTTCCTATACCAGGCCGGCTTTCTGATCATCTTCCTGGAAGAGGGGAGAGAAAATGTAGTTCACGAATTCATGCAAGAGAATTAAAAAAATAGATTTAAAAAAAAGTGGATAGGCATAGCTAATTATATTATTAATGAGATAAATTTCTTAGTAACAGCATGATTTTCAGTGCGTATTTCACATACAGAGGGTGCTAAAAAAAATGCATGCACCTTTTAAGAAAGGAGAAATTTGTATTAAAAGTGTAATACTCAACATGTACCAATAACAAAAGATGAATACAAGTCACATTGAGCACTTCTTGTAGTTGCTGAAGTCAAATATGACTTGAGTATTAAAAATTGAATACTGTTTTCTCCTTTCTTAACATGTATATACAGATTTCAGTATTCTCTGTATGTATAATTTATATGTCATATACCCTAGCCTGTAGATTGCAACTATAGTATTTTACTAGGTAATAGTGGAATTTATTTAGGAAAAAATGGAGCTGCATCAAAACACCTCATGCTCTTGGAAATGTTTTTGCAATAACAGATAACAATAGAATCTGGACACCTGGTATCCACAAAACAGAAACGAGAACACAGTCTTTGAAGTACAATGTTGGCAATTCAAAACCCAAACAAACAAACAAAAAATTACTCCAGTTTTTGCCTTCCTGTACTAAGCACTGTGGGGAAAAAAGCCAAAGCTGAAATTCCTGTCTACAACAAGGCGACAATCTAGGCAGGCTGGTAAAGCATCTTTCAAAACAAGAAGCAACCAATGCTAGCAGTGAAAGGCTAAAATTGGCAGCAACAAAAAAGAAAGTAAAAAAAATGAGGAGGGAGGGTGTGTGGTAGACAATAAGTGCAACTGTGTCAGGAAAATAGGAGAGCAAAATTGTGGCCTCAGGAAGGAAAGCCTTGTGCTGCACTTGAAGATGAGTGGGGTACGTGGATAAAAGTGAGATGCTGTAGAAAGGCGTCACGTCTGGGAGGCTAAGATACCTGGACAACTGCAGCCACTTGCACCACTTTGATGCTCCCACACTCAAGACTCACTGGTGACCCTGGGAAAGCCATTTAGGCCATTTGGTCTTCAGTTTCTTTGTTTATGAAATGGGAATAAACCCATCAACTATCTCCCCAGCAGATGGTATCAGCAGCACTTGGACGTAAATGCTCTTGTCAGAATTGGCATTCCCACTGCTCCTGGGACTGTGAGGCTCCATGCAGAGTCCACAGTCATGCTGTCTGCTCCGCCTCCGCTGCCTAGCCCAGTGCCTGACCGATACAAGTGACAAGTCTTCCAGAACATGAGTTAGATCATGCTAGAAACAGGTAATGCCCCACACAGGGGAAACAGTTTATTCTCCCACTTTCTTCATTGTCCGCTAAAATCTTACCTAGGCAGGTACAGATTACATATCCACCCTCAGATGGAATTAATGCTGACAAACCCCTCCCAATGTGTCACGTTATATGTAAAGAGCAGGGAAGAAACAATAAAAATGATGACAGCACTGCTGAGCGCCATGGCCAGACTCAGCTCGGCATTGGCCTTACTGCTGCTCCGGAGAGAGAAGATGATGTTTCTATCCTTCCAGAACTTCTGCCTTCCCTCAACTTCTCCTTAATGTCCCTTCTCAATATGGCTCCTGGCCTCCTTGTGTGTTACTTATAAGGTCACCGTGTCTCTTCCAAATGCTAAACCTAATGGCTCTTATTAGCCACAAGTCTGCCTGGGTCTCTATAGCACAGGTCCCATCTCACATTTTTTCTGTGTAAACAAAGCCAATCCCATGACTTCCAAGACCTGACTGATACTCACCTGCTCCAACTCCTTTACCTATCCAAATAAGAGGTCATTTCCAAATATGTCCAAATTTTTGCTCCAGCTACATCAAATTTCAAATGCATAAAACTGAATTTATTATTCATCTTCCCTTTTGCTCAGACTTATTCCAAATGTCTTTGCTTATTTATGGGGGTAAAAAAATAAGAAAGACCCTTGACCCTTCTTTCTCTGATATTTCTAATCCTCTCAGACATCAAGTTCTGGCCATTTCATCTGTGACATTTCTTTCAAAGTGGGTTCTCTCTCTCACATCCACTGCCACGGCCTTGGTTTAGAGACTATCATTGCTAATTGCTCTTCAAAAGCTGTAGAAAAAGCTCAGGGCTTCAGGATGTTTGGACAGCAGTTCACAAACATCTCCTTTCTGATCTCTCCCACCTGTAGGAATAAAAACCTAACAGAGGAAAATGTTTCCCAGTATTTTAAAATACAGTCATGCATTGCTTAATGAGGGCTATGTCCTGAGAAATGTGTCACTAGGTAATGTCCTTATCTGAAGGTGCACTCACATAAACCTAGATGATAGAACCTCCTCAGCACCGAGGCGACACTGAGTAGCCACTGCCCCAAGGCTTCAATACAGCATCTTACTGTACTAAATACTATAGCAACTGAAACAAAATAGAACAAAAAGTATTTATATGTGTAAGCATGCCTAAACATAAAAAAAGTACAGTAAAAAATACAATATAAAAGATAAAAAACAACACATCCGTTTAGGGAACTTGCCATGAATGGGAGTCGCTCTGGGTAAGTCTGAGCGAACAGTGAAGGCTTGGATGTCACTGCCCAATGCTGTAGATTTCATAAATACTGTCTTAGGCTACACTAAATTTATTTTTAAATTTATTTTTCTTCAACCATAAATGAACCTTATTTACCCGCAATGTTTTTACTTTATAAATGTTCTGATTTTCTAACCTTTTGACTCTTTTGTCGTAATACTTAAAAACAAACACATAGTACAGACATACAAATATATCCTTATTCCATAAGCTTATTTCCATTTTTACGTTTTTTTTTTTTTTTTTTTTTACTTTTTAAACTTTTTGTGAAAAACTAAGACACCTGGAGGGAGGGTAAATTGGTGGGACCACACCTACGGTGCATCTTATAAGGGTACATGTGAAATTTACTAAATGTAGAATATAAATGTCTTAACACAGTAACTAAGAGGGTGCTGTGAAGGCTATGGTAACCCGTCTGATGAAAATATTTCAGATTGTATATAAAACCAACGCATGGTACTCCATGATTGCATTAATGTACACAGCTATGATTTAATAAAAATAAATAAATAAAAACTGAGACACACACATTAGCCTAGGCCTACTGGGTCAGGACCATAGATATCAACTGTCTTCCACCCCCACGTTTTGTCCCACTGGAAGGTCTTCAGGGGCAATAATAACACATACGGAGCTGTCATCTCCTGTGATAACATAGTGAACTGTTCATATATAATTATATGTAGGAGTACACTCTAAAATAATAATAAAAAGTATAGTAAATAAATGAGTAACTTGATCATTTCTTGCTATTATTAAGTTTTGGGTACTGTATTTAACTGTGTGTGTTAGACTCTTATACGACTGGCAGAATAGCAGGTTTGTTTACACAAGCGTCACCACAGACAGGTGAGTAATGCACTGCACTTGCCCTGTGACCTTACAGTGGTTAGAATGTTACTAGGCAGTAAGAATTTTTCAGCCCCACTATAATCACGTAGGATCATCGTCATATGGGCAGTCCATCATTGACCAAAACACTATTAGAACTGTAATTATATATGTGAGGCCAATCTCTTCAATTTAAAATTTAAGTTATGCAATAAAAGCAGTAACAGCAAAAAAGTACATTTTTATAGTTTACATAAATCTATTCTTAAATTATTGGAGCACAGATTAACTCATTATTAACCAAACCTAGTTCCTCGTCCTGAGAACACAGACTGTATTTCCCAGTCTTGCTGGTAGTTAGGAGTGGTCATATGGCTCAGTTGCCAATGGAATGTGAGCAGAAACTCCATCATTCCATATGGAAAGCAACTGTTTTCCTTTTTAACTTATTTATTCTTAGACCAGTCTGTGCACCATTTCTAGCAGATTGATGATTAACTGACAAAATTGTTTTATCTTGCCTGCTGGTACCAATAGATAGCAGAGGGAGTTTGAATGATATCTTCAACTACACTGCATACCAGTAATGGGTGCGTGCTTATAAAGACAGTGGTCTTTTTCCTCACCATTTTAATGGGCAGATCTGATTACCAGACTTCCTTCAATGCTCTTGATAAATACTGTTTCTCTAGTCTAAATAGAAAAAAATAGGAGCTGTTCAAAAAATTATAATCAGACTTAAACAGAGCTGAATCCCATATTAACTTCTGGAGAGCTAAAACGGGTAGAAGTTTCATCCCGGAAAATTTCCAGAAACTTCCATATTCACTTCCATGATATTTTTCCATCAGTGTATTGTCTCCATTTTAAGCAGGCACACTGAATTCTAACAGACTGTTAGGAAAGAAGAGTAGGTACCACTAAAACCTCTTCCAAGAAACAACTATTTTAGACTCTTTGATACAGTGAACATTTAGAATAAATGAAAATGCACTTTGCTGAAATCTGGTGGATGACAGAAACGAAAGCCAAAATCACTTCCTATTTTGCTTTCAACTGCCTTGGCTTATAATCCAATTGTAGAGTCTCACAGTTTTGTTCTATATGAGGAAATATTTATTCTCTGGCTAGAAAATAGCTCAGATTCTCTTCCAATATTTATTCTAAAACAAAAATTGTTCTACTAGGTACAGACTTACCAGTGAACGGTGGTTGGGTAAAAGGAGATGAGAGCTATAGCTCACCAGGAAAGTCTCCTCTCTTTGCAAAATGACAGGTTACCTTTATTTATTTTTTTTTTTTCATTTCAAAATATGACAGGGGTACAAATGTTTCTGGTTACATATATGAATTTTGTTATGCTTGAGTCAGGATTATAAGTATACCCATCACCTGGATAATGCGCATGGTAGGTGGGTTTTCACCCATTCCCCTTCTCCCTGCTTGATTTCCAGAGTTTTATCTCCCTCTGGGCACATATGTGTTCATAGGTAAGTTTCAATTTAATAGTGAGTACACATGATGTTTGTTTTTCCATTCTGTACATATTTCACTGCAAATAGAACTAGTAAACATTAAGGAAAGAATTTGCAGATGAAACAAATGGAAAGAACAGGAGTATCATGCAGATTCAATGCAATCCCCATCTGAATACCAATGTTATATTTCACAGACCTAGAAAAGATCATTCTAAACTTCATTTGGAACCAGAAAAGAGCCTGAATAGCTAAAGCAATCTGAAGCAAAAAGAACAGATATGTAGGCATCACACTACCAAGCTACAAACTCTACTATAAGCTATATTAACCCAAATAGCATGGTAGTGGCACCTACAAAAAAGACACAGACAAATGGAACAGAACAGAAAACCCAGATGTAAAACCATCCACATACAGCTATGTGATCATTGACAAAAAATACAGCAATATACACCGGGACAAAGAATCCCTGTTCAATCAATGGTGCTGGGAAAACTGGATAGCCACATGTGGAAGAATGAAACAGGATCTCTACCTCTCATCACTCACAAAAAATTAACTCAAGATGAATAAAAGACTTAAATGTAAGGCAGGAAACCATAACAATTCTAGAAGAAAGTGTTGGAAAAACTCTTCTAGATATTGGCCTAGGCAAAGAATTTCTGAAGAAGACTCCAATGGCAATCACAACAACAAAAATAAATAAATGGGATTTGATTAAATGTAAACACTTCTGCACAGCCAAAGAAATAATCAACAGGGCAAAAAGACAACTTACAGAATAGGAGAAAATATCTGCATGCTGTACATCTGATAAAGGGCTCATAACCAAAATCTAATAAGTCAGCAAGGAAAAAACAAACAACCCCATTAAAAAGTGAATAGAAGACATGAACAGAAGCTTTCCAAAAGAAGATAGACAAACCAAATGGCCAATAAACATATGAGAAAATGCTCAGTGTCACTAATCATCAGGGAAATGCAAATTAAAACAACAATGAGTTATCACCTTACTCCAGTTATGATAGAATGGCTTTCAAAATCATTAGATGTTGGTGTAAATGCAGAGAGAAAGGAATGTTTGTGTCTACACTGTTGGTGGGATTGCCCATCAGTACAAACCCTAAGGGAAACAGTATGGGTAGAGCTACTTTGAGGAGTAGCTACTACTACTTGATTTATTTGGTCCACCAATCACACTACTAGGTGTTTAACCAAAAGAAAAGAAGTCATTTTATCAAAAAGACACATGCACTTGAATGTTTACTGCAGCATAATTCACAATTGCAAAGATGTTCAATCAACCCAAGCCCTCATCAATTCATGAGCAGCTTAACAAAATGGTGTGGTCATATAAGAAAAACCACTCCACCATAAAGAAGGATGAAATGAAGGCCCTTTGTAATAATTTGGAGGGAACTGGAGATCATTATTCCAGGTTGCCTTTAAAATCCAGAAACATGACTTCAATTAGCTCAGGTTCTTTATTCATCAAATGTCACATTTAACCTAAGCAGCTGCTTCCATACCCCCAAGCTCTCTACTCTATATTTTCCCAGTAAAATTTACTCTGGTAAAACAGGTGGAGCAGTACTTAAGGTATAACAAAGAAGTGACAAGTGTCCATTTAGTGAGGGTCAGCAGTGATACTCCTCAGTGATGAAGACTGAGTCTTCCAGGCAAGTGTTCTCAGCTCTGACCCAGGTGCAGACAGCCACACTCCTCTGAAGATGGATATGGCCTGCCAAGCTGATGACATTTCACGGTCCCTTCTCATGATGCCACGGTTCTGTGAACAGCAAGCTATGCTTCAAAGGTGAATGATCGCAAAAAAGTCAGCTGATGAGAAATCAGATGCCACAAATAATGTCAAAATGAAAAGGAAAACCTGATCGTGAGCAAGTTCACGTATCCTTTGAAGCCAGACAATTTCCCTGCCTGCTGATCCAACTTTAAAGTCGCCAAAAACAGTTTAACTTTAGCATAAAAACCTCCAAAAGACCAAACTTTTGCACTGTAACTGGGGAGTGAGAACACAGGCTTAACAGAAATAATTTAATTCACAGAAAATCAAATCAGCAGCCTAAGTTTAACTGCAGACACTGTAAACAAGAATGAAAATATTCTTCATGCATTTATTAACATGGCTCCAGATATCAGTAACAACCCGGGAAAATTGTATGAAATATTTTAATTGGTTTTCTGCCTGATTACTATTTTTATTTCTTATTATGAGTACATTCCCAGTGACATTTAAATCACTGTTCTCTCTCTATAGTCAAGATTACTCACTCATTCTGCATGTTTAAACCACCACAACGATCTATATGGCTATAAAACCAAAGGAGAGATCTGAATTCCTGGAATATAGTGTTCATTGACTCCATTCCTCCTCTGAGCAAATAAAATTCATAGATGCAATAATGAGCGAAAGTATTTATTATAGAAATGTAATTTTTCCCTAGGGCGAATTTAGAATTCATCTTTAGATAGTTTTTTTCAGCTAATTCATGCTCCCATCACTACTTCTCTAGCCCCCCCACCCCCCCCACATAAACAAAGACACATAAAATTGCTATTCTCTGTTTGCTAGACTGACCATAGAAAGCATTAGCTATGCTTCAGACCAAGCTGCCTATTTTGCCACCTCATGCTACACAAGTCTTTAAGGGGCCAGGAATCCAGGAGCAATGCTGGAATCCCATGCAGTCTTTCCAGGCTCCTCCCCAGATGTCAGACCCAGCACATGGCATCCCCAGTGTCAACAGCTGCTTAGGCTGTTGTAACAAAATTTCACAGAGGGGTCACTTAAACAACAGAAATTTATTTCTCACAGTTCTGGACTCCTGGTTCGGTTCTCTGTGAGACCCTCTTCCTGCCTTGCAAATGGCCACGTTCTCCATGTGTCCTCACGTGGCAGAGAGAGGAGCTCTGGTTGCTATTCCTCCACTCAGAAGGGCACTAATTTTGTTACGGGGCCTCACCCTCATGACCTCAACTTAGTCTAATTGCCTCTCAAAGACACCCCCACCTCCAAATACCACTGAAGATAGGGTTTCAACATAAAGGGCATCGCACCCCTCAGGCCCATTTTATAAATTCTACTCTATTTCAATTGTCTTTATTTTCCTCATGAATGTTTGTTTCTGCAAACATTGAGACACTCACGGGTTGTGGGGACTGGCTCCCTACACCCTTGGATAATCTTTTCTAGAGAACAAAGATAAGTGGTGATTCAGTTCCATACTGTAATTAAATCTATCACCCACATCCCCCCGCCTAAGCCCCTCCTAGTTCACCGTCACTCAGATCTCAAATGGTGAAATAAATCCGTTGTACGAGGCGCCTCCTCTTAGCACACCATGATCCTGCTATATTTCTCATTCACAACTTATTTACACATCTCCTTTTGTTTTAGCTACTTTGACAGGAAACAAACACGAAGGGAAGAGCAATAACATCTGTCAACTCAGTCTGTCACCTGCCTAACAGACAGATTTAACTTTGTCAATAGGGTAATAGAAATTTAAGTCATGTAGATCCAAATACTCAAGCATCTGGTTATTTTGAAGTTAATCTTTTATCTTTTCATCTGTGTTAAATCTGGTTCTAAATGACTCTAGAAATCCAGATGTCTTAAGCATTATTTTTGCACACTCCGTGCCAATAAAAGACCACTGGGTTATAACTGTGTTAGAGGATGATGAAGTTGGGGAAGTTGCAAGTCCAACACTCAGGGATGCTCTCTGCAGCCCTCATTGCTCAGGGACACTTATGTACCTGGTGCTACCCTCGGAAGTAAACCAGTGACAGGCACAGGAATCCTACATGGGCATCTGAGAAGCCATAAGCTAAAGTGACACGACCCACCAGCTGTAGAAACATGAACGGGGACATAATGGAAATGGAAAGGCTGAATGTGACAAAACTACATATTCTAGTCACTACTGCATCACGATTAGTAAACATTGGTTAGACACCTATTTCTTGTATACACAGGAGCTAGGTGATCGCTTGACATTGTAATATTTTTGTTTTGTTTTATTCATTTTAGCAAGATTCAAGAGATGACCGGGGAAGGATAGGAGGAAGGAAATGGAACAGTATTAATGGGAAATTCTGATATTACCAAGGATAAAATATTAGGAGGTAGCTCTTCATTAGCATTGGAAATAAAAGAAGAAAATTAGCTTAGACAAAGCTGCAATGGAAGCTGCCAATTTGGGGGGCTACTCGTAAAGTCTAAGGATCTACAGGAGGGACCTTCATCCACACCTCTGTGTGGCCCGCACCCCTGCTCAGTGTTCATAAATGGTGAGGATGTCTTTAGAAACCCGTCCTCTAAAGGCTGAGGGTGGTGGCTCACACCTGTAATCCCAGCACTCTAGGAGGACAAGGTGGGTTGATCACCTGAGTTCAGGAGTTTGAGACCAGCCTGAGCAAGAGTGAGACTCCGTTTCCACTAAAAACAACAATAAAAAAAATTAGCTGGGCATTGTGGTGGGCTCCTATAGTCCCAGCTACTCAGGAGGCTGAGGCAAAAGGATCACTTGAGCACAAGAGTTTGAGGTCACTGTGAGCTATGATGACCCCATGGCACTCCAGCCTGGGCAACAGAATGAGACTGTATAACAGAAAAAGAATAAAAGAAAGAGAGAAGGAAGGAAGGGAGGGAGGGAGGGAGGGAGGGAGACTGTGTAACAAAAAAAGAATAAAAGAAAGAGAGAAGGAAGGAAGGGAGGGAGGGAGACTGTGTAACAAAAAAAGAATAAAAGGAAGAGAGAAGGAAGGAAGGAAAGAAGGAAGGAGGAAGGAAGGATTGAAGGAAGGAAGGAAGGAAAGGAGCGGGAGAGAGAGGGAGGAAATAAATAAATCTGTCCTCAAAAGCAGGCTAAAGGCCTTGACAGAGTTCTGAGACCTTTATCCTTAAGACATGCAGGCTTCAGTACAACCACAAGGGAGCAAATGAAATCCTTCTTTTTACCCACAATGAGCCTGGGCAGCCTCCCCTGACATAAAGCCCAGCAGGGTGGTGAGTGTCTGAGGTCACATGGGTGGGCACCACAGCAAGAGAGAGACTGGGGCGCTGACAACAACCATCCTCCTGGGCATTTTGGTCCATTTTTCCCAATTAGATTAGTGATGCAGCAAGTTCAAATAGAGAAGCAGAGAAGAAAAGCCACAGGAAAGGGGGGAAAAAATAGACAAAAGGCAGGCAGACTTTCAGAGGAAAATGTGGTCATTTAAAATGAGGCTGAGATTCAGAGATGGAATTTTTCAAATTGAAAATCACACTCTGAGTGCTGCCAGCTTCACATGGTGCCTCGCTCAGTCCCATGTCAAGGTTTCCATGGCAGATGGCAAGGAGCAAAGTGACCCAAAAATGTCAACCCTTTTTTCTTATAATAAAGAGAAGCTATCAAAAATACACAAAACAATAGAGAAAAAAAGCAAAAAAAAAAAAAAAAAAAAAAGGTCTAAAAGCCCTTATTCTGCAGGAATGAAACCGCACAGATTGGTTCCCTGAAGTTCTAATTCTTCCACAAAGTACAAGGGTAATAGAGGATTTTCAACTGTTTTCTATAACTTGTTCAGTTGGTTTGATGGGAGGTGGGGAGGAAGATGTTACACATTGCAAAAAACGTACAATTATATAGTGAAAAGTAGGAGGCATCCCCCTCCCCTGAGTTCTCCTTCTCAGAACCACCATTCTTACCAGATTTTTTAAAATTTATTTTTATTTTTATTATTATTACATATACATGTGTTTATTAGGTTTTCATTTTTTACCTTCACAAAATTAAAAAGGCTTAAAATTTAATAACAATAACAAGTACTAGAAACAAAAACCTCGTAAAGAACGAAAGAACATAAATACATTCAGAAAAGGAATCAGTTGCTACATCGAAATATTAAGCGATAATAATAAAAATAATGCAAAGAAAGTAACATTCACATTGTCAAATAAGAGTATGTCTATTATAGAATGCTTCAACTCTGAGATTCAGTATAGAGTCATCAGTTAACTTCTTCTTATTATTTCTTTTAAGTCTCAAAAAATAGACAACTAATATTTATAAATAAAAGTAAAAGACAATTTTGAAAAACAGATCATGACAAATCTTATAGACAATAGAAAAAGAAAAAATACTTCAAAATCATGGTACTTGATCTGGGTACAACTGATACTAAAATTAGAGAAAATATACTATTATAAAGGGGAAATTACAAACATATGTCACTTATAAATGAGGATGCAATATCCTAAACAACATATTAACAAGTTGAATTAAAAATTAATGTTTAGGTAATGTACTTTGGTCAAAATTAAATCCAATTTATGTGAGAATTAGTCACTATTTTCTTTTTTTATTGTTGGGGATTCATTGAGGGTACAATAAGCCAGGTTACATTGATTGCAATTGTTAGGCAATGTCCCTCTTGCAATCATGTCTTGCCCCCATAAAGTGTGACACACACCAAGGCCCCACCCTCCTCCCTCCGTCCCTCTTTCTGCTTTTCCTCCCCCCCATAACCTTAATTGTCATTAATTGTCCTCAAATCAAAATTGAGTACATAAGATTCATGCTTCTCCATTCTTGTGATGCTTTACTAAGAATAATGTCTTCCACTTCCATCCAGGTTAATACGAAGGATGTAAAGTCTCCATTATTTTTAAATAGCTGAATAGTATTCCATGGTATACATATACCACAGCTTGTTAATCCATTCCTGGGTTGGTGGGCATTTAGGCTGTTTCCACATTTTGGTGATTGTAAATTGAGCTGCAATAAACAGTCTAGTACAAGTGTCCTTATGATAAAAGGATTTCTTTCCTTCTGGGTAGATGCCCAGTAATGGGATTGCAGGATCAAATGGGAGGTCTAGCTTGAGTGCTTTGAGGTTTCTCCATACTTCCTTCCAGAAAGGTTGTACTAGTTTGCAGTCCCACCAAAGTGTTCCCTTCTCTCCACATCCACGCCAGCATCTGCAGTTTTGAGATTTTGTGATGTGGGCCATTCTCACTGGGGTTAGATGATATCTCAGGGTTGTTTTGATTTGCATTTCTCTAATATATAGAGATGATGAACATTTTTTCATGTGTTTGTTAGCGATTCATCTGTCATCTTTAGAGAAGGTTCTATTCATGTCTCTTGCCCATTGATATATGGGATTGTTGGCTTTTTTCATGTGGATTAATTTGAGTTCTCTATAGATCCTGGTTATCAAGCTTTTGTCTGATTGAAAATATGCAAATATCCTTTCCCATTGTGTAGGTTGTCTCTTTGCTTTGGTTATTGTCTCCTTAGCTGTACAGAAGCTTTTCAGTTTAATGAAGTCCCATTTGTTTATTTTTGTTGTTGTTGCAATTGCCATGGCAGTCTTCTTCATGAAGTCTTTCCCCAGGCCAATATCTTCCAGTGTTCTTCCTATGCTTTCTTTGAGGACTTTTATTGTTTCATGCCTTAAATTTAAGTCCTTTATCCATCTTGAATCAATTTTTGTGAGTGGGGAAAGGTGTGGGTCCAGTTTCAGTCTTTTACATGTAGACATCCAGTTCTCCCAACACCATTTATTGAATAGGGAGTCTTTCCCCCAAAGTATGTTCTTGTTTGGTTTATCAAAGATTAGGTGGTTGTAAGATGTTAGTTTCATTTCTTGGTTTTCAATTCGATTCCAAGTGTCTATGTCTCTGTTTTTGTGCGAGTACCACGCTGTATTGAGCACTATGGCTTTGTAGTACAGACTAAAACCTGGTATGCTGATGCCCCCAGCTTTACTTTCTGTTACAGAGAACTGCCTTAGCTATACGGGGTTTTTTCCGGTTCCATACAAAACGCAGAATCATTTTTTCCAAATCTTGAAAGTACGATGTTGGTATTTTGATAGGAATGGCATTGAATAGGTAGATTGCTTTGGGAAGTATACACATTTTAACAATGTTGATTCTTCCCGTCCATGAGCTTGGTATGTTCTTCCATTTGTTAATATCCTCTGCTATTTCCTTTCTGAGGATTTCATACTTTTCTTTATAGAGGTCCTTCATCTCCTTCGTTAGGTCTATTCCTAGGTATTTCATTTTCTTTGAGACTATGGTGAAGGGAGTTGTGTCCTTAATTAGCTTCTCATCTTGACTGTTATTGGTGTATACAAAGGCTACTGACTTGTGGACATTGATTTTATAACCTGAAACATTACTGTATTTTTTGATGACTTCTAGGAGTCTTGTGGTTGAGTCTTTGGGGTTCTCTAAGTATAAGATCATGTCATCAACAAAGAGGGAGAGTTTGACCACCTCTGCTCCCATTTGGATTCCCTTTATTTCCTTGTCTTGCCTAATTGTATTGGCTAGAACTTCCAGCACTACGTTGAATAGTAAAGGTGACAGAGGACAACCTTGTCTGGTTCCAGTTCTAAGAGGAAAAGCATTCAGTTTTACTCCATTCAGTAAAATATTGGCTGTGGGTTTGTCATAGATAGCTTCAATCAGTTTTAGAAATGTGCCACCTACGCCTATACTCCTCAGTGTTCTAATTAGAAAAGGATGTTGGATTTTATCAAATGCTTTTTCTGCGTCTATTGAGAGGATCATGTGATCTTTATTTTTGCCTCCGTTAATATGGTGGATAACGTTTATGGACTTGCATATGTTAAACCAGCCTTGCATCCCTGGGATGAAGCCTACTTGATCATGATGAATGACTTTTTTGATGATAAGCTGGAATCTATTGGCTAGGATTTTGTTGAGAATTTTTCCATCTATATTCATGAGTGAGATTGGTCTGAAATTCTCCTTTTTGTTTGGGTCTTTTCCTGGTTTTGGTATCAGGGTGATGTTTGCTTCATAGAATGTGTTGGGGGAAGATTCCTTCTTCCTCTATTTTTTGGAATAATTTCTGCAGTTCAGGAATAAGCTCTTCCTTGAAGGTTTGATAGAATTCTGGTGTGAAGCCATCTGGACCAGGGCATTTTTTGGTTGGAAGATTTTTTATTGTTTCTTTGATCTCAGTGCTTGAAATTGGTCTGTTCAGGAGCTCTATTTCTTCCTGGCTAAGTCTAGGGAGAGGGTGTGATTCCAAATATTGATCCATTTCCTTCATATTGTCAAATTTCTGGGCATAGAGTTTCTGGTAGTATTCAGAGATGATCTCTTGTATCTCTGTGGGATCAGTTGTTATTTCCCCTTTATCATTTCTGATTGAGGTTACTAGAGATTTTACTTTTCTATTTCTCATTAGTCCGGCCAATGGTTTATCTATTTTATTTATTTTTTCAAAAACCAACTCCTTGTTTCATTAATTTTCTGAATGATTCTTTTGTTTTCAATTTCATTGATCTCTGATTTGATTTTGGATATTTCTTTTCTTCTACTGAGTTTAGGCTTCGACTGTTCTCCTTTTCCAATTCCATAAGATGGCTTGTGAGATTGTTGATGTGCTCTCTTTCTGTTTTTCGAATGTAGGCATCTAAAGCGATGAATTTTCCTCTCAAAACTGCTTTTGCAGTATCCCACAGGTTTTGGTAGCTTGTGTCTTCATTGTTGTTATGCTCAAGGAAGTTAATGATTTCCTGTTTTATTTCTTCCTGCACCCATCTGTTATTCAACAGAAGATTGTTTAATTTCCATGCCTTTGGGTGGGGTTGAGTGTTTTTGTTAGAGTTGAGTTCCACCTTTAGTGCCTTATGGTCTGAGAAGATACAAGGTAAAATTTCAATTCTTTTGATTCTGTTGATATTTGTTTTGTGTCCCAGGATATGATCAATTTTGGAGAATGTTCCATGGGATGATGAGAAGAATGAATATTTTTTATCTTTGGGATGGAGTGTTCTATATGCGTCTATCAAGCACAGTTGTTCTAGGGTCTCATTTAAATCTCTTATATCTTTGTTTAATTTCTGTTTAGAGGATCTGTCCAGCTCTGTAAGAGGAGTGTTAAGGTCCCCTGTTATTATGGTATTATCAGATATCATATTGCTCAGACTGAGTAAGGTCTGTTTCAAGAATCTGGGAGCATTCAAATTGAGTGCATAAATAATTAGAATTGAAACATCTTCTTGTTGTATTTTTCCCTTGACCAATATAAAGTGACCGTCTTTGTCTTTTTTGACTTTAGTTGCTTTGAATCCACATGAATCTGAAAATAAGATTGCAACTCCTCTTTTCTTCTGAATGCCATTTGCCTGGAAAATTGTCTTCCAACCCTTGTCTCAGAGCTTTAATTTGTCTTTTGAACGCAGGTGTGTTTCTTGCAGACAGCAAATGGATGGCTTGTGTTTTTTAATCCAGTCAGCCAATCTATGTCTCTTCAGTGGGGAATTCAAGCCATTAACATTTATTGAGATAATTGATAAGTGTGGTAGTATTCTATTCGTCTTATTTTGTGAGAGTCCATTGCTTAGTTTTATCTTTTGCATCAGTGTGGAGATTAGGTTCTGTCCTTCAATTTCTGAGTTCTTACTTTGCTGCTGATCCATTGTGGTGGTCAGTGTGCAGAACAGGTTGAAGTATTTCCTGTAGAGCTGGTCATGTTGTGGCGAATTTTCTCAATGTTTGTATATCCGTAAATGATTTGATTTCTCCATCAAATTTTAAGCTTAGCTTAGCAGGGTACAGAATCCTGGGCTGGAAATTGTTCTGTTTAAGTAGATTAAAGGTAGATGACCATTGTCTTCTTGCTTGGAAAGTTTCATTAGAGAAGTCTGTGGTAACTCTGATGGATTTGCCCCTGTAGGTCAACTGGCGCTTACTCCTGGCAGCTTGCAGAATCTTTTCTTTTGTCTTGACTTTGGACAGGTTCATCACAATGTGTCTTGGAGAAGCTCGGTTAGAGTTGAGGCGACCTGTGGTCCGATATCCCTCTGAAAGCAGTGTGTCAGAATCTTTGGTGATATTTGGGAAATTTTCTTTTATAATATTCTCTAGTATGGCTTCCATTCCTCTGGGGCATTCTTCTTCCCCTTCTGGAATTCCTATAACTCGTATGTTGGAACGCTTCATAAAGTCCCATAATTCTGACAGTGAACGTTCTGCTTTCTCTCTCTTCTTTTCTGCCTCTTTTACTATCTGAGTTATCTCAAGAACTTTGTCGTCTACCTCTGAAATTCTTTCTTCTGCATGATCTAACCTGTTGCTGATACTTTCCATTGCATCTTTAAGTTCCCTAATTGACTGTTTCAGTTCCTTCAGCTCTGCTATATCCTTTTTATATTCTTCATATCGTTCATCTCTGATTTGATTCTGTTTTTGGATTTCCTTTTGGTTATTTTCCACTTTATTAGAAATTTCCTTCATTGTTTCCATCATTTCTTTCATTGTTTTCATCATGTGTATTCTAAATTCCCTTTCTGTCATTCCTAACATTTCTGTATAGGTGGAATCCTCTGCAGTAGCTACCTCATGGTCCCTTGGCGGAGTTGTTCTGGACTCCTTCTTCATGTTTCCTAGAGTTTTCTGCTGATTATTCCTCATGAGTGATTTCTTTTATCTGTTTCCTTTCCCTAATTTTCCTTTCACTTCCTCTTGCTCTTTTAGTTCTCATGCCTGTGGAGTAAGGGTTAGATGAGTCCTTTTGGTACAGGAGCAGAAGGGTGAGAAGGTTGAAGAGCATGAAAGGGATGAAAGAAAGGAGGACTGAGTGAAAAGAAAAAAAAATAGAGAAAGGAGAGGGGATGGGTAAAAGGAATATTGGCCAAAAGTAGAGAGGCACAGAAATAGGGAGACAGAGCAATATACGTGTACAGTAGGGTACTTTGACACAACCTTAAAAAAAAAAACCACCTTCTGGGGGTGCCCAGTTGGGTTGTTACCTTGAGGTCAGCAGCTCTTTGCTAACCTGATCAGACACAGTACCCCACCTCCACCAAGTAGAGAGGAAAGATAAAAATGCTATAAATCAAACCAAAAGAAGCAAACAGAAAACTTTACGGGATAAAATTGGGTGAAAAACCAAATAATAGCAGTAGAAACAGTAGCAAAAATGAAGTTCTAGTTATTAAAAAAGGCAGCAATTGGAAATTAAAATTAAACTAGAAAAATTGAGAAAGAAAAAAGATCTGTATGGAAAAGGTTGAAATTAAAAACAAAACAACATCAATGACATCAAAACAAACAAACAAACAAACAAACAAAAAAACAGCCAAAAACAAAGCAGTATTTATATGTCGTTGAATATTGTCTGGGCAACACATGGTCTTCTGGGGTATGAGATGTTAATCACAGATCTGATACGACTTGAGGCTGCTGATTTCTCAAACCCCAGCAGGTAGACACCCTAAATCTCTCTTCAGCCCACTTGAAAGGCACTTTGAACTTGTAAACTTGCTGAGCAGAAGCCTTCCCAGGAAAGTGCTTGTCGCTGGAATCAGTGCTGAAGTAGCTATCCACTTAACGAGTGTGCCAAAACCATTCTCACTCTGCCCCTGAAGGTTAGGGCTGCAAGGCGGCTCAGACCCCACCCTTAGGCTACTCGGTCGCTGGGTTACCAGCTCCCACCTGATTCTAGTTCTGTGACCCTGAGGGCAGAGCTTGCCAGGGCAGATCACTCACAATGGCTCCCTGTGGCCCACAGCCAAACACTATTAGCTCCGTCTGGCTCAGCGGCTCAGACTGGGGCCCTAGACAACGGCCAAAGTTCTCCGCACTCCCGCTCAGGCTTTCCCCAAGGCAGCTCAAGTGAGTGCCAAGTCCAAAGACACCAAAATGGTTCACAGGTAAGGCCTTTCCGGTTTGCAGTCTCGCTGCTACTGAACTTACAGTTGCGGGCGGGTTTAGACCGATTGAACACACGTGACCACTTGCCAGTTTTCCACTGTTTTAGTCCTCCTCTTGGGGTCCCGAAGTCTCTCGCTGACTGTCTGTATCCTCACAGGGGTGATGATAGGCAGATCCCACCAGCCAGAGATGCCTGGAGTCCTATCTCCCCGGACTCACGGTGCCCAGATGGAAGGAAGCTATTACTCAGCCTCCATCTTGCTCTCCTCCCCCTAGTCACTATTTTCTTTTCTTTTCTTGTTTTTTTTTTCTTTTTTTCCTTTCCCTCACCCCCTCCCTCCTTCTCTATCTAGTCTTCCCTTCCCCCATGACCCACCATGTCATTAATTGTCATTAATTGTCTTCATATCAAAGTTGAATACATAGGATTCAAGTTACCAGGTTTTTTTTGTGCCACTGGAATATCATATTTGTGCTGTCACCTTTTTTATGCAAATACAACCATCTTACTTTTTCTCCTTAATATATTGAAGCTATTGTTCTATATCGGTCCTTTCATTTATTCATTCATTCAAACACTATTTATCAAATGCCCACTCTCAGCAAGGCATTGATCCAGGTGTTTGGTCCAGCATGAAGAAACTAATATCCTTGCTCTTGTGGACCAGATGCAAATCAGAGTCCAATAAATATATTACCATGGCAGATAGGATTATTTAAAAAATTAAAATGGGGTGTGAGGAAGGAGTAATAAAGGTCATGATAGGGAGGAGGAAGGCTTACTTTATGTGAGGGTGTTTCAGTAGTGATGGCAAGAGAAGATCACATGGATAGCAGAGGGATAGCCGTGCAGACAGAATTTGGAAAAGCATATGCAAAGGTCCTGAGACAGGTGTGTGGTTATCTCAATTGAGGAGCAGCAGGAGGTCACCAAGGCAGGCACAGAGTAAGCAAGGGAGAGCGATAGGAAAAGAGATCAGAGAGAGAGGAGAGGGACAGATTACGTAGACTCTTGTAGGCTGCGGTCAAGTTTGGCTTTTACTCTGAGTGAGATGAAGACCTGGAGTGGAGGAGGGACCTACCATATACACATTTCAGAAAGATCATTCTGACTGCCATGCCGAGAAGCCACAGGCATCAAGGCAGGAAACCAACAGGTTCTTTGGGAGAGGTTAGAATAGTCCAGACAAAAAGGTGACACTGGGGTGGTGCCTGTGGCTCAAAGGAGTAGTGTGCGGGCCCCATATGCCAGAGGTGGCAGGTTCAAACCTGGCCGTGACCAAAAACTGCAAAAAAAAAAAAAAAGGTGACACTGGCCCGAACCAGTCTGGAAGCAGTAGAGTGGCGGATGGTGGTCATTTCTGGAAACCCCGTGAATGTTGTGCTGTCAGAGTTGCTGTTGGACTATATGTGGACAGCAGCAAAAACATAAGATCCAAGGAAGATGTGGATTTCTAAGCTGAGCTATTGAAAGGGTGGATTTGTCATTTACTTTATTTTTATTAATTTTTAACTAAAATCATAACTTTATACATTTATGGGGTACAATGTGATGAGTTGATATACAACATGGAATATTTAAATCAAACTAATTAACATAGCCATCCCCTCAGTTATTATTATTATTATTTTTTTGTGGACAAAAAAATCATTTTACTACAAGGACATTTGCAGCACAATGTTAATTGAAATTCAACTCATAATTTCCAAGTCGTAGAATTAACCCAAATGGCCATCAACCCATGAAGGGATTAACAAACTATGGCATATGTACACCATGGAATACTATTCAGCCATAAAAATATGGAGACTTGACATCTTTTATGTTTACCTGGATGGAGTTGGAACACATTCTTCTTAGTAAAGTAGCTCAAGAATGGGGAAAAACGTATCCAGTGTACTCAACACTACTATGAAACCAATATATAAATATTTACTTTTTGGTAAAAGGGAAAAGCAAGGCTGGGAAAGGAGAGGCAACCAAGACACTGATTTTTGACAGGGCAGATCTGATGTGCCAATCTGACCTCCAGGTGGAAATGCAAAGCAGGCTGCAGGATATATGTGGAAGGACTGAAGTGGCCGGGGAGGAGGACACAGGTGTGGAGCTATCATCTTGTAGATGGTGTTCTAAGACATGTATCCATCGTAAATATGTTACATGTGGTCTACTCAGAGTTTCCTTGTTCTGTTTTAAATTGTGGCACATTAAGGAACTTTTTATATTAAATCGCAATTAATATAGAAGATTAATATTCAGTTTGTATCAAATTAAAAGATAATTGCTTTGACAAAAAGTCACCTCAATACAGTACAGATGTTCCTCATTTTCATGGATGTTTTACGTGCGAATTCACCTACTTGCTAACGTAATTGGTAACCTGAAATCAACACTTGCAGGCTGTTCATAGTCATTTGCAGAGTCCCCACAGCACATATTCCCAGCTGAGGTTGAGCAAGGTGACACTCTGCCTTATTATTTCAGCTCTCATGCTACAAAGAAGTACCCATTTTGTGATCTATATAGTGCCACATGTTTTTAGCATTTTTGTGCTTTTTGTTGGTGATTTTGCTGTTTTTTTATTTTTTGAGGCAGAGTCTCACTGTGTCACCCTTTGTAGAGGTGTGGCATCACAGCTCCCAGCAACCTCAAACTCTTGGGCTTAAGTGATTCTCTTGCCTCAGGCTCCTGAGTAGCTGGGACTACAGGTGCCCACCACAACACCTGGCTAGTTTTTGGTGGCAGTTGTCATTGTTCTTTAGCAGGCCCGGGCTGGGCTCAAACCTGCGCCCTACTCACTGAGCTACGGGCACGGAGCCAGATTTTGGTGTTTTGACCTCCAAGTGTAGTGTTGAAAGTACTGTCTTATCTTTATAAATGTAAGAAGGCTATGATATGCCTTATGGAGAAAACATGTGAGTTAGATAAGCTTCATTGAGGCATGAGTCATAGCACCAATGGTTGTAGTACAGTTCTTTTCTTCTTTTTTTTCGTCTCACTCTGTCACCTGAGCTAGAGTACAGTGGCATGATCATAGCTCACTGCAACCTCAGACTCTTGGGCTCAAGGAATCCTCTTGGCTCAGCCTCCCAAGTAGCTGTGCCTACAGGCATGCATCACCATGCTGGGCTATTTTCAGTTTTTTATAGATGGGGTCTTGCTATATTACCCAGGCTGTTCGCCAACACCTGGCCTCAAATGATCCTCCCACCTGTACTAGGATTACGGACAAAAGCCACCATACCTGGCCTTGTAGTTCAGTACTAATGAGTCAACAGCTGTCTTTAAACAGAAACACGCATAAAACACAGTTTTGTATTGATTGGTTGAAGAAAATGTGACCAGAGGCTTACAGAAGGCTTACTCTATATTCCTCATAGGACCAAGGGGACAGGATTCACTACTTGAGTTTTCATGGCCACTCTGTAGAAACAACTGCTACAAATAAAGAGAATGGACTTACTTGCTTTTAGTTCTTTTCTACCCTTGACATGGGAAGCAAAAGATTGAAGCTACTTTAGATAAATCATCTACCACTGCTAATATGCCATACATAGAATCTCATGGAAACTAACCCAGAAAGGTAAGGCTGTGACCTATTTTTAAGAAACAGCAGAGAAAGGAAAGAAAAAAAAAACAAAACTCCATTAACAAGTACGAAAATCTGCTCACAATGGACCCTCAAACAGTGTTGTTGACTGACAATTTTCAAAACTCATTGGAGTGTCTAATAGCCTTCCCTGTCAGAAAAACATCCTTGTAGCTTATCCAAATCCCTAGTGCAGTTAAAACCTCTCCCACTTTGGGCGGCGCCTGTGGCTCAGTCGGTAAGGCACTGGCCCCATATACCGAGGGTGGCGGGTTCAAACCCTGCCCGGGCCGAACTGCAACAAAAAAAAATAGCTGGGCGTTGTGGCAGGTGCCTGTAGTCCCAGCTACCCGGGAGGCTGAGGCAAGAGAATCGCTTAAGCCCAGGAGTTGGAGGTTGCTGTGAGCTGTGTGAGGCCACGGCACTCTACCGAGGGCCATAAAGTGAGACTCTGTCTCTACAAAAAAAAAAAAAAAAAAAACCTCTCCCACTTTTTCTGTCCACAGCAGTAATGGAAACTTGTCCATACTAGCTTCTGCTCTAACAATACTTCAGACACCAAACACACTCAATTGCTCTGTGAACTTCCATTCTCCAAGTAAAGCTTTCCCATTTACTTTAACATTTCTTTCTTGGGTCATATTTTCCCTCCTTTAATCATCTGAATGCCTTTCATCCTGCGAAGAGACACAGACAATCATGTCATCCTCTTGTCCTATTAAAAGATGCATGAAGAATTGGCAATTTCTATCTATTGCCTTCAGAGCCCACATACTGGTCATAAATGTTTAACTGCTGGGATCATTTTATACTAAGATCTCCATTAGCAACTGTTTTAGTATGTAACTGTTCTAAGGATTCACCTTTAAAAAAAAATAAAATAAAATCTTTACAACAAAACCATGTTAATTATTAAAGACAATAGCTCAAGTCCACAGACAGAAAAGGCTTTTTATTCAAAAGAAAACAGACAATAAAGTAAAACAGAAGGCAATCAGGCCATGAATTGCAAGCACATTATAAAGAGATTTTAGGTTTATTGACCTAAGTTTTATTTTATTTTATTTTTTTATTGACCTAAGTTTTTAAAACTATGTCCACCTTGGAAGGTCGGGGATTTGGGTAAAAGCTCCTATGTCATTTATTTTTACATCCTAATTTGGCAATGTGTCGTATCACTTCCTTAATGTTCAGCTTTGGAAAAAAAATGTTTCTTTTCTTTTTCTCTGTGTGTGTGTGTGTGTGTGTGCATTGTTTATTTGGGTTTTGGTGTTGTTGAGACAGAGTCACCCTCTGTTGGCCCAGGCTAGCATGCCACGGCATCAGCCTAGCTCACAGCAATCTCAAATTCTAACAATCCTCCTGCCTCAGCCTCCTGAGTAGCTGGGACTGCAGATGTGTACCACTGTGCCCACTAACTATTTTTACTAGAGACAGGGTCTTGCTTTTGCTCTGGCTAGTGTTGAACTCCTGAGCTCAAGCGATTCTCTCGCCTCAGCCTCCCAGTATGATAGTGTGCTAGGATTAGGACTAGAGATGTGAGGCACAGAGTCCTGCCTGGTTTGGGGATTTTTTGTTTTGTTTTGTTTTTTGAAACAGGGTGTCACTTTTTTGTCCAGACTAGAGTACAGTGGCATCATCGCAACTCACTGCAAACTCAAACTCCTGGGCAAGGAATCATCCTGCCTCAGCCTCCCAAGTAGCTGGTACTATAGGCATGTGCCACCACACCTGGCTAAATTTTACATTTTTTGTAGAGCTGAGGTCTCACTATATTGTCAAGGCTGGTTTTAAATTCCTAGCCTCAAATGATCCTCTTCCCTTGGTCTCCCAAAGTTCTGAGATTACAAATGTGAGTCACCATGCCCAGAATTGAAAAAAATATTTCTTATAGCTTGAATCATCAGGAGGCTGTACTGAGTTCTGCTCATCGCCACATGGTCAAATATTTTTATTACATTCAATAATTATTCTAAGGAATTTTCTCTTTGGATTATGAAGTTGAAGCATTAGAAACCATATAGTTGGATAAAGTAAGAGAGAGTAGGGTATTAGGGGTACTAAACTAGGAGGCCTGAAAATTGAACCCCTTGGCTGCAAGGTTATATGTGACCTCAGAGTAGTCACTTGACCTTCTGGGATCTAAGCTTCCTCATGAAGGAGAGGTACCAGATGAGAAATAATATTTCTACAGTTTCAAGATTCTGTGCTTAAAGATAGCACAATTAGTTGGGGCTAGAGGAAGATCAGTGATGGTACAAATCACACATGGTTAAATCTAAATTAATTGGGGTGGATACGGTATTATATTTGCATTTCCCCTGTGCCTCTCCTGTGGGTCTGCCAATGACCTGCAGGACATCAGATGTCACACCCCAAATGTAGAGGTAAATTCTATGCTTGCTTCAGATGAGGCGTTGTGTCATTTGCCAACAACTCAAACACATCATTCCCACAAAGTCTTCAGTGCTACCTGGGTGTCCTAGAATTTAGTTCCATTCTGACACTAACTACCCAGAGTTAGTGAAGATCCCACAGGTCAGGCAGCAGTCCCACAGAGTCCCCCTGCCCGCCTTACAGGGGGACCCCAGACTGGCCTGTCTGCTCAGCCAACTGTCAATCATGAGTTCCACAATTCCTCCACCCTCTTGAGTTTCAATAATTCTCTAGAATGACTCATGGAATAGTCAAATCAAAGAGATGCACAGGGCTAAGTTCAAGGTGGGAGTTCCACAGAGCTTCCACACCTTCCCGGCACATCCACGTGCCCACGGGCCTGGAAGCTCCTTAGCCTTGTTTCAGAGTTTCTTTAATCAAAGCTTCACTACATAGACATAAATGATTAAATGATGGGTTTCTGGTAATGGAACTCAATCTCCAACCTCTCTCTCCTTCCCAGAGGTGGCAGGGGTGGGGGTGGGGTGATCAGGCAGGGTGACGGGAAGTCTAAACTCGTGTGTAACCTAATGCTTAGTCTTTCCAGTCATCAGCCCTGTTCCTTCGGGTGTCTAGGGATGTTGCTTTAAGTCCTCTCATTAGCAGCAACCCAGGAATGGAAGGAACATTATGAATAACAAAGGCACTCCTATTACTCAGGAAATCTCATGAATTTTAGATCTTTTTAAAATTTTTTATTCCACCACAAAAGGGTTCAGTGACCTACCTTTTTGAGCAGTCCTCAGGCCTGGGAACAAATCGCATATAGAGAAAACTTCCCAGTCCCCCTCACGGTGACGGCAAAGAAGGAAGATGGAGAAAACCTCCAATCATCTTCCCAGTGGCATGCAGAGGGAGCAGTTATGATTTCACCAGCACAGCACTCCACTCTGGCCAGGAAGTAACTCCAGACTGATGCCCTGTAATTCACTCAGCCTCATTATTTACCCTCCTCTCTCTGCTCTACAAGAATTTAGCTCATTTACAAACATCAGTGGAAGTACTTTCTGTGTGTCAGCTTCATAAATATTCTAAGTGTCTCATAAATATTAACATGCTGAATTCTCATGTCACCTTTGGCTAAGATTAGGAAGAGATTGAGGCACACAGAAGTTAAGCAACTTGCCCAACATCACAAACAAAGCAATTAGCAAAACCAGGATTCAAATCTGGAGTCTGTGCTCTGACCACTGCGCAAGCTCTTGACTCTCTAACCCATGAATAGAACTATCATGGAGAGGTATTAGCTCCACTCTTCATTTTCAGATTGCACTCATTTCTCCCTCATCTCTAATTTTTTTACACTTCAGGGGAGTTTAAGTTATTATTCTGCTGAGAGTAAAACAATGAAGAAGGTTGCAAGAGTTTTGGAGAGCTCATCGGCATCCTTGATTATGGCTCCTGATACTAACAAGGATATTTTTTAAAGGCCCCAAATCCTCCTCTGGTTATAGTAGGTATATCTGTTCCACTTGGGCAATCTCTAGTCGGGCAGGGTGTGACAGTATTTATGGCTGTTCAAGAATTAGTAAGATTAGGCTAAGAGAGTGTCTCCAGAACAATATGCGTGGGAAGGAGGGTGTGAGTAAATGTTGGTTTGGGGGAAGAGAGGAGCTTGTACTTCATTCTCTGTGTTTGTGCTGATGTTGTCCATTCTCAGATACTCTCCAAGTGGCCTGTGTGAAGTGGAGGCTGTTGGACATGGCTGATTGGATCAGGGTCCACATAGAGAGGAGAGATGGAGATTCTGCTGCTTACTGCTGGGAATTTGGAATGGGGATGCAGACACTCAAGTTATTGAGGTCAAGCTGCCACTCAGAAGACTGGCTGCATAGGGACAATCTTATGTACTGATATATTAGTCAGTGAGCTCTGAGCAAGGGCCTTCAGAGATAAACAGGAGAAGGGAGTAGACATTGTGAATCAGAAGCGTAGTCAGGGAGAGATGGAGAGTCACCTGATTTTTGGAGGTCCCTTCAGCATCAGGTCCAACATCACAGGCCATCATAGCCCTATGTTCTGCCAGGATGTTTTAGGCTGCTCTGATTCAGGGGTGGGGAACCTGTAACCTTGAGGTTACATGTAGCCTTCTGGATCCTTGGGTGTGGCCTTTAAATTGAATCCAAATTTTATAGAACAAATCTTTTTAATAAAAATGATTATTAAGGTTGCTCATCACAACATGTTATTTAACTTAAGTCAAGTTGAGTATGTTTCTGTATCTCATAGTCTCCAACTAATCAAAACATGACCTTTGGCACTTTTCAGAATTTTCTTAGAAAGTTCTTACACTCACAGCAGCAATGTTCCAAAACAGATTTAGAAGGGGATTAGGGTTGCTGTCCTTGGTTTCTGAGACTTTCCTACATCCTCCTTTAATTGATACTTATTTTCCTATATTCTGAATTTAACCAGCAATCCCTAGTTAGCAGTCAAGACCTATAGTTTATGCAAAGCTCAGTTTATAACTGGCTGCCCCTCCCCAACCCCTTATCACCCTGTTAATTTCCTCTATAGTACTTTTCTCAATATGTACATTTCTGGTTTATTTGTTTACATGTTGATTGTTTATCCCCTCATTGGAAGCTAAGTAGTTACCTTCCTTGGTCACCACTGCATCCCCACCACCTGGCCCAGTGCCTAAAACCTAGTAGAAATTTGATATGATTAGGGCAGCTCACTGCTCACTGCTCTAACAAATAGCCCAAATTTATAATGGCTCAAATGCATTACAAGCAAAGTATATTTCTTGCTCATGTGAAATCCAAGTAAGTTATATGTGGAGAAGGGGAAAGGGGCTTTGTTCAACAAGGTCACTCAGAGAATGAAGCAGATGGTATCTTTGCCACCTTCAACATGTGTCTAATAACTCTGGCCATTAGCATTCAGCCAGCAGAGTGGGAAAAATCACAGAGAAACATGCATGGGAGAAGCCTACATGCAACTGGCCCAGGCTCAGGCACTGGCCACATGTCATAGCTGGGAAAGTGGGAACAGACAGATTAGTCATGTGTCCAGGAAGAAGAGAAAAGCTGGTGTCTGGTGAGCAGCCAGAAGTCCATAAATATCTGTTGAAGAACAAATAAAATTGAGGAAGGCAGGTAGGCAGGCTTTTCCTATCACCATTGAGAAATGATGCCACTTCCTGCAGAAATGGCTGATCTCCCTGAGCATCCAATTGTCTGTGAAGCACATGCCATGGACCGTGAGGATTAACAAATGCGCTTGCCTCGTCTTCCTCTTGATTGCAAACTCCATGACACCAGGAACTTTTTCTCAGACTCCAATTTTCAAGAGTAAGGGCCATACCTGCAATATATGCTAAATAAACGTTTGCAAAAAAACAAAACAAAGTCCTCCAGCTCCACAAGTATTAAGAGAATAAGTAATGGGAATAGTGTGAGCCACGAGCAGCTGGAAGTTCCCCATTGACTGAGGTTCAATTTGGGAGACTGTAAATCACAGTTAGGTCCTGAATTCCTCCTGGCTGTTAAGCCCAGTATTAGGTATTTTTGTCCTTTAATGCTTTAAATATCACTGTGAATAATGACTGGAAATTCTCAACACTGAGAACAAGAACTAAATGAAGATTCTATTCTAAGAACTGGAAAACAAAAGTAGTTCCAGGTTATAGTTCAATCTGAGATTAATTAGAAAAGTCCCAATTACTTGAAAGGTGCCTTTAATTTTTTGTTCTTGCTGCATAACCCCATCAAAATGTAGGCAAATGACATGAATAGATTTTTTTTAAGTGAAGATATACAAATAGCCAAAAACATATGAAAAAATGCTCAACATCACTAATTAGCAAGGAAATGCAAATTAAAAACCATCTGACCCCTGGCAGAATGGCCATTACTAGTAAGTAAAAAAGCAATAGGTAATTGACAGTAGAAAGGGAACGCTAGTACACTGTTGGTAGAAATGTAAATTAGTACAACTTCTATGGAAAACAGTATGGAGATTCCTCATAGAATGAAGAGCCGACCTACCATTCCATCCAGAAATCCCACTACCACACATCTACCCAGAGGAAAGTGATCATTCTATCAAAAGGACACTGCACCTGAATGTTTATGCAGCACAATTCTCAATTGCAAAGACATGGAATGAACCTGAGTGCCCATCAACTGATGAGTGGATAAAGAAAATGTGGTCTGTAGCAGGAATGAAATAGTGACTTTTACAGCAACTTGGATGGAACTGGAGACCCATTATCCTAAGTGAAGTATCTCAGGAATGAAAAAACAAATATCACATGTTCTTAATTAAAAATGGGTGCTAAGGGGGGAGGAGACAAGATGGCTGACTGAAGCCAGCTTTCCACAGAGGCTCCCGTCCAGTAGGAGAGTTAAAGGACAAAAATTCAGCAAGGAACCTGGTGGATTTGAGCTGCACTAAGAGAGAAGGTTGTAGAACGCACGTCAACCCCGCTGAGGTGAGCTGCGACCACAAGGATACAAACAAAAGGTACAAAATCCATCACCAAGCGGACGGGAGTCCCCTGCCCCATGAGAACGGCTGAGAGTGCCCCACAAACAATTGGGCAGAATTCAAAGGTCCTCCCACTACACTCCATGGGTGAGACCCTCTAAAAACTGGACCTACCTCCCCTACTAGGGTGCCACAGCATCCTCCTGCCAGGCATAAAACTGTATAAACTGTATATAGTCTCTACCTGGAATTCTGAGCTCCCAGCACTTCCCTTTACTCACACTGAGGTCTGGAGGCCAGTCCCAGTCAGCGGAGAGGGGACCGCACTGGAGTGGCAGTTCCCTGAGGCACAGTGCGACAGCCATCTTTTGGTGACAATACGGCCAGGCATAAAACTGTGTAAAGCTGTGTGTGTTCTCTGCCCGCAACCCCGGACTCCCAGCGCTCCCCACATTCCCCTCTGCTCTCGCTCCAAGGTCTGGAGACCTGTCCCCCAGGGGTCCAGACTCTTGGGCGGTTGCTCGAGGGGTGTAGACAGTGCTGGGCTGCAGCTGGTCGGTGCAGACTCTGGGGTACAGGAGTGGAGAGAGAACAGTTGGCCGGAGGGGAGCTACAACGGAGCAGGTTGCCTGAGCCATAAAACAGCAGCCCTCTTTTGCTAGCAATACAGCTTCCTACTGAATATTCTGAAGCCACACCCCCTGTCTCCCTGGGCAACCAGAGACTCTGAGTATAGGATTTGCCTGAGGCTACTCCAACTTGCAAACCACGGAAACTCCCAGGGCGGGGCTGACCCAGAGGTCCGCTTTACTAAACCTAAGATGCACCTGGCCCTCAGGGGATCATCAGCCTATAGATAATACAAGAGCAAAGACAAGCTGATTTGGAACTCAATTCAGCTTCTCTTCTGCAGGGGAACCGCAGAGTTGTTCTGTTCTGTTCTGTCAGTAACATTAATCAGGGGCGAGACTGGACCTGAGTGAAAACCCCCCAACCTTCATCAAGCACCCAAGGTTGTCAGGCCTCACCTCCTCCTGCTAGAGAGAGGCAGAGCACAGCGGCTTGGCAGACTTCCTTGTGATTCAGGCAGGTGCAAACTCCTGGAGTACCGATTCACTACAGGCAACAGGGTCAGCCAACTGCAGGGCTATCAGTGACTGGGTGTGACAGTGGTGCAAGGTGGGGAAGGAGGCATCAACCTTCCCAGACTGATCTATTGCCTGGGTGGCTCCTCCTGACTCCACACAGCACTGGAGCAAGCCACACCAGAGTAGTCAGCAGACCCCTGTGATCCAGTTCCCAGAGACGTCTTAAACTCTCTCACCCGAGACAGGTGCAAACTGAGACAATTGATTTGGACTTTTTGATCTGAACCAATCGCCTGAGGACAAATCAGGTGGTGCCCTGGGTGCACGGTGGCAGGAAGCTTTGATTTTTCTTTTCCAATTGTTTGCCAGTGGGAGGTGGGGTGACTTAATTGCTGATATTTCTCCACAGCTGAGACTTCAATCCAGAGTATCTGTTTCACTAGGGTGGAACAGAAACCAGCTGAAAATAAGACACAACCACTTAGCCCCACCACACCAGACAGGGCCCCAGTTTCTCAGGCCACAACACTGTACAGGTCCTCGACAAAGCCCCAGGGGAAAAAATCAGAGGGAGTAAAACAACCATGCAGTGGAATCAGCGGAAAAACTCTGGTAACATGAATAACCAGAATAGATCAACACCCCCAAGGAAAGATATGGCAGATGCAATTGAAGATCCCATTCATAAACAACTGGCTGAGATGTCAGAAATCGAATTCAGAATTTGGATTGCAGACAAGATTAACAAAGTGGAATTAGGAATTTGAGGAGAAATTCAAAAGTTGTCTCAAGAATTTAACGAATTTAAAGACAAAACCACCAAAGACTTAGACACACTGAAGCAAGAATTTGCAGCCCTCAAAGATATGAAAAATACAGTAGAATCCCTCAGCAACAGAATGGAGCAAGCAGAAGAAAGGATCTCCGACATCGAAGATAAAGCCTTTGAACGCTCCCAAACTCTCAAGGAGGAAGAGAAATGGAGAGCAAAAATGGATCATTCTCTCAGAGAGCTCTGGGATAATTCGAAGAAGGCGAATATCCGAATCATAGGAGTTCCAGAAAAAGATGAAGTGGCCTCGCTGGGCACAGAGGCCCTTCTGCATGAAATTATGAAAGAGAATTTTCCAGACATGCCTAGAGATTCTGAAATTCAGATAGCGGACAGCTTCAGAACGCCAGCACGACTCAACCCCAATAAGACATCCCCCAGGCATATCATAATTAACTTCACTAAAGTTAATATGAAGGAGAAAATCCTCAAAGCTGCCAGGAGAAAGAAAACCATTACCTTCAAAGGGAAGAATATTAGAATGTCTGCAGATCTCTCTGCTGAAACTTTTCAAGCCAGAAGAGGGTGGTCACCGACTTTTAATCTCCTAAAGCAAAATAACTTTCAACCCAGGATCTTGTATCCAGCTAAACTGAGTTTCATTTATGATGAAGAAATTAAATACTTTAATGACATTCATATATTGAAGAAATTTGCCATAACCAAACCAGCTCTTCAGGATATTCTCAGACCTATCCTCCATAATGACCAACCCAATCCTATACCACAAAAGTAAACTCACTCAGAAACTTTGGATCAAACTCCAATTTCCACACTGGCGAAAGGATTAAAAATGCCCACTGGACTTTTGAAAAACTCGATACCCAAAACTTCACCAGATTTATCAATATTCTCCATTAATGTGAACGGCTTAAACTGTCCTCTAAAGAGGCATAGATTAGCTGACTGGATACAAAAACTCAGGCCAGATATCTGTTGCATACAAGAGTCACATCTTAACTTAAAAGAAAAATACAGACTCAGGGTGAAAGGATGGTCATCCATATTTCAGGCAAATGGTAATAAGAAAAAAGCAGGTGTTGCAATTTTATTTGCAGATACAATAGGCTTTAAACCAACAAAAGTAAGGAAGGACAATAATGGTCATTTCATATTTGTTAAGGGTAATACTCAAAATGATAAGATCTCAATTATTAATATCTATGCACCCAACCAGAATGCACCTCAATTTGTAAGAGAAACTCTAACAGACATGAGCAACTTGATTTCCTCCAGCTCCATAATAGTCGGAGTTTTCAACACTCCTTTGGCAGTGTTGGATGGATCCTCCAGAAAGAAGCTGAGCAAAGAAATCTTAGATTTAAACCTAACCATCCAATATTTAGATTTAGCAGACATCTACAGAACATTTCATCCCAACAAAACTGAATACACATACTTCTCATCAGCCCATGGAACTTACTCCAAAATCGATCACATCTTAGGTCACAAGTCTAACCTCAGTAAATTTAAAGAAATAGAAATTATTCCATGCATCTTCTCGGACCATCATGGAATAAAACTTGAGCTGAGTAACAACAGGAATCTGCATACTCATACAAAAACATGGAAGTTAAATAACCTTATGCTGAATGATAGCTGGGTCAGAGATGAGATTAAGAAAGAAATCGCCAACTTTTTGGAACAAAACAACAATGAATACACGAACTACCAGAACCTCTGGGACACCACAAAGGCAGTTCTAAGAGGGAAATTTATAGCACTGCAAGCCTTCCACAAGAGAATGGAAAGAGAGGAAGTTAACAACTTAATGGGACATCTCACGCAACTGGAAAAGGAAGAACATTCCAACCCCAAACCCAGTAGAAGAAAAGAAATAACCAAAATTAGAGCAGAATTAAATGAAATTGAAAACAAAAGAATAATACAACAGATCAATAAATCAAAAAGCTGGTTTTTCGAAAAGGTCAATAAAATAGATAAACCTTTGGCCAACCTAATCAGGAAAAAAGAGTAAAATCTCTAATCTCATCAATCAGAAACAACAAAGACAAAATAACCACAGACTCATCAGAAATTCAAAAAATCCTTAATGAATATTACAAGAAACTGTATTCTCAGAAATATGAAAATCTGAAGGAAATTGACCGATACTTGGAAGCACGTCACCTTCCAAGACTTAGCCAGAATCAAGTGGAAATGTTGAACAGGCCCATATCAAGTTCGGAAATAGCATCAACCATGCAAAAACCTCCCTAAAAAGAAAAGCCCAGGACCAGATGGTTTCACGTCAGAATTCTACCAAACCTTTAAAGAGGAATTAGTACCTATATTACTCAACCTGTTCCAAAAGGTAGAAAAAGAAGGAAGACTACCCAACACGTTCTATGAAGCAAACATCACCCTGATCCCCAAACCAGGAAAAGACCCAACAAGAAAAGAAAATTATAGGCCGATATCACTAATGAATATAGATGCAAAAATATTCAACAAGATCCTAACAAACAGAATCCAGCAACACATCAAACAAATTATACATCATGACCAAGTCGGTTTTATCCCAGGGTCTCAAGGCTGGTTCAATATACGTAAATCTATAAATGTAATCCAGCACATAAACAAATTAAAAAACAAAGACCATATGATTCTCTCAATTGATGCAGAAGAAGCTTTTGATAATATCCAGCATCCCTTCATGATCAGAACACTTAAGAAAATCGATATAGAAGGGACATTTCTTAAACTGATAGAGACCATCTACTGCAAACCCACAGCCAATATCATATTGAATGGAGTTAAATTGGAATCATTTCCACTCAGATCAGGAACAAGACAAGGCTGCCCATTGTCTCCATTGCTTTTTAACATTGTAATGGAAGTTCTAGCCACTGAAATTAGGGAAGAAAAGGTGATCAAGGGTATCCATATAGGGTCAGAAGAGATCAAACTTTCGCTCTTCACAGATGATATGATTGTATATCTGGAAAACACTAGGGACTCTACTACAAAACTCTTAGAAGTGATCAAGGAATACAGCAGCGTCTCAGGTTACAAAATCAACATTCATAAATCAGTAGCCTTTACATATACAAACAATAGTCAAGTTGAAAAAACAGTTAAGGACTCTATCCTATTCACAGTACTGCCAAAGAAGATGAAATATTTGGGAATTTATCTAACAAAGGACGTGAAAGATCTCTATAAAGAGAACTATGAAACTCTAAGAAAAGAAATAGCTGAAAATATTAACAAATGGAAATACATACCATACTCATGGCTAGGAAGAATCAACATTGTTAAAATGTCCATACTACCCAAAGCAATATATAATTTCAATGCAATCCCTATTAAAGCTCCACTGTATACTTTAAAGGTCTTGAAAAAACAATGCTTCATTTTATATGGAATCAGAAAAAACCTCGAATAGCCAAGACATTACTCAGAAATAAAAACAAAGCAGGAGGAATTATGCTACCAGAACTCAGACTATACTACAAATCAATAGTGATCAAAACAGCATGGTATTGGCACAAAAACAGAGAAGTAGATGTATGGAACAGAATAGAGAACCAAGAGATGAACCCAGCTACTTACCGTTATTTAATCTTTGACAAGCCAATTAAAAACATTCAGTGGGGAAAAGATTCCCTACTTAACAAATGGTGCTGGGTGAACTGGCTGGCAACCTTCAGAAGACTGAAACTGGACCCACACCTTTCACTATTAACTAAGATAGACTCTCACTGGATCAAAGATTTAAAATTAAGACATGAAACTATAAAGATACTAGAGGAGAGTGCAGGGAAAACCCTTGAAGAAATTGGTCTGGGCGAGTATTTTATGAGGAGGACCCCCGGGCAATTGAAGCAGCTTCAAAAATACACTACTGGGACTTGATCAAACTAAAAAGCTTCTGCACAGCCAAGAACACATAAGTAAAGCAAGCAAACAGCCCTCAGAATGGGAGAAGATATTTGCAGGTTATGTCTCCGACAAAGGTTTAATAACCAGAATCCACAGAGAACTCAAACGCATTAGCAAGAATAAAACAAGGGATCCCATTGCAGGCTGGGCAAGGGATTTGAAGAGAAACTTCTCTGAAGAAGACAGGCACGCGGCCTTCAGACATATGAAAAAATGTTCATCATCTTTAATCATCAGAGAAATGCAGATCAAAACTACTTTGAGATACCATCTAACTCCAGTGAGACTAGCCTATATCACAAAATCCCAAGACCAGAGATACTGGCGTGGATCTGGAGAAAAGGGAACACTTTTGCACTGCTGGTGGGAATACAAATTAATACATTCCTTTTGGAAAGAGATATAGAGAACACTTAGAGATCTAAAAATAGATCTGCCATTCAATCCTGTAATCCCTCTACTGGGCATACACCCAGAAGACCAAATATCACATCATAAAAAAGATATTTGTACCAGAATGTTTACTGCAGCCCAATTCATAATTGCTAAGTCATGGAAGAAGCCCAAGTGCCCATGGATCCACGAATGGATTAATAAATTGTGGTATATGTACAACATGGACTATTATGCAGCCTTAAAGAAAGATGGAGACTTTACCTCTTTCATGTTTACATGGATGGAGCTGAAACATATTCTTCTTAGTAAAGTATCTCAAGAATGGAAGAAAAAGTACCCAATGTACTCAGCCCTACTATGAAACTAATTTAGGGTTTTCACATGAAAGCTATCACCCAGTTACAACCTAAGAATAGGGGGAAGGGGGAAAGGGAGGGGAGGGAGGGGGGAGGTGGGTAGAGGGAAGGGGATTGGTGGGATTACACCAGCAGTGCATCTTACAAGGGTATATGTGAAACTTGGTAAACAGTCTGCGAAGCTAGTGAATGATGCCCCGTGAATATATCAATGTACACAGCTATGATTTAATAAAAATAAAAACATAAAAAATAAATAAAATAAAAGGTGCTTTCTGAAAAGAAAAAAAAACGGTGCTAAGGGATGAGTAGCTATGATGATAACGTGGTGTAAAGGACATCAGAAACTAAGAAGTGGGAAGGGTGAGGAATAGAACATGACTTAGGTACAATGTACTCCATTCTGGTGGCAGGTAACTTAACTGTTGACTTCTGCATTATGCAATTCATCCATGTAACAAAAAACAGGTGTGTCTCGTAAACCTATTGAAATTTTAAAAAGGAAAAAAGCACTTTTTAAAAAGAAGATATTTTTATTTTTCCATTTTTAGGCAGTAGCATGATTTTTGTGTCACCACGGTGAAAGGGAATGGGGTTTGGTTTTGCTAAGCATCTAGAAGCTCTACAGCTGGTTACTGCTTGTGAGAATTAACTGGGACTAGCCAACACTGCCGTCCTGACTCAGTGGGCTGGCATGACACCTTAGCATGCTGGGACAGCTGCAACTGAGTGTTATTCCTAAATCAGCAGTAGTTGATGTGGAATGATCAAAGATTGAGCACTAGGGCCTCGGACAGTGATTCCTGCCTGTAATCCAAGCCCTGTTGTGAGGGTGAGTTGGAGGACTGCTTGAGGTCAGGAGTCCAAGATCACCCTGAGCTGGAGTGAGAGCCCTATCTCTACAAAAAATAGAAAACTTAGCAGGCTGTGGCGGTATGCACCTGGGGTCCCAGCTACTTAGGAGGCTGAGGCAGGAGAATTGCCTGAGCTCAGGAGTTTGAGGTTTCCTTGAGCTATGATGACACCACTGCACTCTGCCCCTGGGCAACAAAATGATAAATTGTTTAAAAAAAAAATGAGCTTACTCATCTGAGGCTAATTGTGTTGTAAACCTGATCAGGTATAGATGATAAGCCTTTATCAAAGTCTACACATTTCACCAATTATAAGGACCACTGGACCACATGAAGAGCAAAGCTAGACAGGGAGTCCCTGCCCCTCAAAGCCATCTGGCTTCAGGTATTTTAGCTGCAAGGTATCTGAGACACCACCTTCCCTGATTCGTCCAATACTTCTTTTCCTCAACTTCCCAGGCCTCCTGTCAACTCACAGATTAAACACGAAGCACACTCTAAACACTTTTCTCCCTCTCTTTCCCTCTCCTGTCAATCTCCCTGCTTCCTTCCACAGCTTTATCCTTTACTCCACTTCATACTTTTAAAATTAGGGCATCTACCCCCTTGATGTTGAATGAGTAAAATATCAAAAGAACTGTATCGGGCAATTGCTTAAACTTGCATGTACAAACATGCTCATTCAGCATTATAATGATTTTGAAGGAAAATTGAGAAAACAACCATGTCTATTAAAATGATGATGTAGAGTTGTATTTATTGGTTATGGAATGTTAGCTACAATAAATTATATGAAAAAAATCAGGACTAAACATTATGTCTAATGTTCATTTTTTAGTTGTTTCAACAAATATTTACCATGCCATGCACTGTGCTAGCCATGGAGATTATGATAGGGAACACGGTCTTACACATGGGAGTTGAGTCTGTGGGAGATGCAGGCATTAATCAAATAATAGTACAAATAAATACATAATTTTAAAAATGTGTTAAGTACTATAAAGCAAAATACTTCGAATTATTGAAGATAGACAACCTAATGCAATTAGCAAAAATGGTGTGTGGTATGTGTACGTATATAAAAAGGCCAACATATACAGTATATATGCATGCGCGTGCGTGTGTGTGTGTGTGTGTGTGTGTGTACACTGTTGGTAGAAATGTAAATTCATACAAGTTCTATGGAAAGCAGTATGGAGATTCCTCAAAGAACAAAGAACAGACCTACCATTCTATCCAGAAATCCCACTACCACACATCTACCTAGAAGAAAGTGATCATTATATCAAAAAGACACGGGCACCTAAATGTTTATGCAGCACAATTCACATACAAACACAAGGTAGGACAATTAAGTTTGCGAACTCATCCTAGAAAAAGTGCTACATACCTCACTGTTGAATATCATTACTATGGTCAACTTTGAAGTACTTCCCTTGGCTATCTGGTGACTTCACCCTAGTGATATTCAGCAATGAGGTGTGTAGTGCTTTTTCTTGGATGAGTTTGCAAATTTAATTGTCAGACCATAAAACCAACAGTGATTGTCCCTGAGTAATCTCACTTTCTTCTTTTCTTTTCCGCATGTTATGAATCTTTTGCGATCACCATGGGTAACAACAACAACAATAACAAAGCTGCATTTAAAAAACTAATCTGGTTTGGGTGGTGTCTGTGGTTCAAAGGAGTAGGGCGCCGGCCCCATATACGGGAGGTGGCGGGTTCAAACCCGGCCCCAGCCAAAAACTGCAAAACAAACAAAAAAAAACTAATCTGATTTACTAAGCCTTGTCTTATTTAGTTTTCTCAGTTATATGTCAGGCTGCCTTTAGATTTAGAGTTACCAGCCCATTTCCATTTCCCCCTAAGACACTGGTTCTCAACCTTCCTAATGCCGCAACCCTTTAATACAGTTCCACATGTTATGGTGACCCCCCAACCATAAAATTATTACTGAAGTAGCAAAGAAAATAATTGATAAAATAAGAATTTATATTCTGAATTTAGAGTAAATAAAGATATATCACTCTGACACATTTCAAAGTAATAATAATAGGAAGCCTTTAGGTAAAAAGGGGCCTGGGAGACACCCTTACCCAAGGGACATGACTGTCTATCCAAGCCGGGGATCTCCTGCGTCCACCTTCTGCCAGTGCCCAAGGGAGCTTATGATTGTACTTGGCAACTCTTTATAATCAATCCTCTGCTAAAGCTGAAGCATCAGTTACATCTCCATACCACAGTTCTAGAAAGGCTAATAAATCATTTCTGATTAAACTTACTCCTCACAAAGATATACAGAACAGTAATTTCTGACATATTTTGAATCTTTGCTATTTTAACTTTTTTATGTATCCTGTACTTTGAGTAGTGCAACTCTTTTTTTTTTTTTTTTTTTTGAGAAAAAGTCTCATTGTGTCACCTGGGCTAGAATGGCATCAACCTAGCTCACAGTAACCTCAAACTTCTGGGCTCAAGCCCTCCTCCTGCCTCAGCCTCCCGAATAGCCAGGTCTACTGGAGCCCACCACAATACTCAGCTAATGTTTTCTATTTTTAGTAGAGACAGGGTTTCACTCATGCTCAGGCTGGTCTTGGACTCCTGAGCTCAGGCAATCCACCTGCCTTGGCCTCCTAGAGTGCTGGGATTACAGGCGTGAGCCACCGCACCCAGTCAGTAGCTCAACCTTAAGCTGCAGGATAAAACAATAGTGAAGCACTCTGCCTGCTACCTCATGCTGACAGTTTAGAGAGGCTCTTATGGGACCACAGATCTCTGCCCTACTAAGGGTACAAAGTGTCAAGGACACAGATTCAGTTTCCAGGTGCCATCATAAAACATTCTAAGGCTCACTATTCATCATCGTAATTCTTTTAAAAATTGCTTATTTCCTGTATATGGCCTATACTCATTGCCCAAAAAAACATTGTTTAAATAAGGGAAGAATAAACCAAGAAGAAAGTTCCAAAACATCTCCCAGATTCCACTGCTAACAGTATGCTAAGCACACACCGCTATATCTCTAATCTATGTGTAATAAACCACTGAGGTAATTTTACACATTGTTTGCTTCTTTTTAGAAACAAAAATGAAAAAGCTCATTCATAGCTTAAAAATAAGTAGATCTCAATTTAGAAGACATAAATCCAGATCACAAGACGGCACCTGATGGCTTCAAGGAGACAGTTATTTCTATTCTTTGAGCTGGGTGCTAATTACAAGATCGTGTTCATTTTGCAAACCTGTGAGTTGCACATTTATGATTGGTGCTTTTTCAGATTTTAAGGTTGTCTTAAAAATGTCTTAACAACTTCTGATTAAGTAAATCAACATTCCAAACAAATAAAGAAGAGGGGCACGAAGAGGAAACGTACATAACTCCAGCACCAGTAAAGTCCATTTTTATGTAGTGTTTAATTTTCAGTGTCTTAGAATATTCATTCATTATTTGTTAATGTGCTTTCTTTCACACAGATTCTTCCAAGTCCTTGATTGGACTAATGGGCATTCATTTTTCTTTAACAGCATTAGACCTAAGTTATAAATACAGTTTCGTGAATGAGTAAAAACTGGGGAAGTCATAGTTATAGTGACATGTTGCTATATTCATCTCTTGATATGACAAAACACCAAAGCACATGAGCCCTGCTTCCTATTAACTGATTAACCAGCGACAGTGTTGTTCAGAAACTTTAAAACCAAATGGACAATGAAGAAGTTACTTCAAAGTGAGATTGAAGACCAGGCACAGTGGCTTTCCTAGCACTTTGGGAGGCCAAGGTGGGAGGATCCCTTAAGACCAGGAGTTCAAGAACAGTCTGGGCAAGAGTTAGACCCCATATCTACTAAAAATAGAAAAACTTGCAAAGGGCAGTGATGGGTGCCTGTAGTCCCAGCTGCTTGTGGGGCTGGGGCAGGAAGGGGTCTCACTATGCCACCTTATTCTAGCCTATGTGATAACATGAGACCCTTTCTCAAAAAAAAAAAAAGGTAAGACTTAAGTATATATGAATGTGATTTCCTTTATCCTATCAAAGTTTTTTCATCTCTTTAAATACTTTTGTACGTTTTATTATCTTTTGATTTCATTATTGAAACCACAATCAGCACAGTAATGAAATAAATGAGGAAATTAATGCAACTACTTTTGCAACATAAGCTATGATCCAAACACCAAACTTCTCTAAATAGATATCCTTTCCCTTCCAAGGTGGGGCCATGTCAAGGGAGTTGACTGAGGGTGTTGGAGTCTGGGCACTTCAGAGAGCCAAGAAGCAGACGCCCAGGGCTGAGTCCTTAAGGTCTGTGATGTGAATTGGGAAGATTGACTACTGGATTGATAAATCCAAGGACAAAAACAAGGAGTCAGAGATGAGATACAAAAACCAACACTAATGAGAGCCTGCCAGTGCTGACGAATGAGAAGTGTCAGAACCAGAAAACACAAGGGAAGAAAGAATGAACTTGGACTATATCTTAAGCTCAGCCTACAGTACCAAGGAAGTGTTGATGTAATTCCAGTGTCCACATTTACAGGAGGCATTTAAAGCTGCAGTTAAGACTGGCAAATGAACTGTGCCCTTTCCCTTGCAATTCTCTGAGCATCTCTCCAGAGAGTTCCTTCATCCTGAATCTATTTAATTTCTAGGCCATCCAGCTAATTAGTTTTATTCTAGGTCTTCCATCTTTTACATTGATTTTACAATCAACATCAGGCTTCATCAGCATCCACTTCAGTGGTATTTTCTCCAGCATCCCATATATAGCTGCTCTTGTGTCATCTTATCTAACGGGATCTGGGCAGCATCCATCAGGAATCATCAATATCCATGAGGCATTGCAACAGGATGAAAATTTGAACTGAATTCATATCTGTTTCTTTTAGCTTTGTGCTTCCTTTTAGCCCATCAGGAGACATTCCTTCATGAAGGACCACAGAAAAATGAATGAGGGACTATTCATCTTCATTATATTATTGAAGTATGCAATTTATAATTTTTCATGCTCTTGATGCCATCTTCAAGGAGAAAGTCAAAGCTAGCCAACATATTCAGGTCCTTAGAACTTGTCACCACAATACCCCTTTCCCAAACACTATCTTGGATTCATCCTATGAATAAACTCACTCATACCTTTATTCTATGTGCTTCAGTTTTACAAGGAGCATGAGAAGAGAAGTCTTCTGCATGCACTCATTCTCAAGCACATCTTTCTATTCATCTTGTCAAGGTGGCAAGAGGTTACTACATTCATCAAGAAAACAGCACTGCAGTTTTTAGGAATTTATAGCTATATCTAATTTGTTCTCTAAACAACACTTGCATATAAATATAGGTTCATAGAATCTCCTCTCATCCTCTGATTTACCTTCTTCACTTCAAGAACATAATAAAAGGTCACTTTATATTTTGGGCAAGTATATTCCTCTCAAGACATACTACATTGACCTCCCTTTTAAACACCTCATTAGACTTTGGGTAACAAGCTACAGGACTCATCTCTTACATAGTTGTATAAATATATGTGTGTGTGATGTATAATAATACATATTATTCCATATACATATATCACACATCTATGTAAAATGAGTCTATAACCTGTACCAAATTCCAATGTTTATTATATACAGTAGAATCTCCATAAGTTGACCATCCAAGGGACTGTAATAAACCACTGAACATACAGAGGTGGTCAGCATAAGGAATTAGGCCTACTGTACCAATTGGTACATGTGATGCATGTCCAGTCTATGAAAATCAGGACAACTTAAGGAGGTGGTCAAAGTAGGAAGATTTTCAACTCTGCAGCTTCTACTGTATATGTTATGTATAGCTTATATACATATAACGTATGTGCTATACATGTTATGTATAGCACACATGACATATACAGAGGTGCCAAAAAAATGTACACACATTTTAAGAGATTTTGTTGGAAGTAAAATCATTCATTCCCCAAAAGTGTATGAACTGCAGATAAAGTGGATGTACATAGCATGTCTAGGTACACTTAACATAAAGGTATCTTCATTACACTTAACAAAACAGTATTCTCACTTTGAAAAGTAATACATAGATAACATCTCTTAAAATGTGCATGCACTTTTTGGCACCTTTGGTATATGCTTCCACATATCATATATTATGATATAATACGTAGACTTACAGACTTTCTCTTCCTTAACTTACTATTACTTATTAATTCAACAACACACAAAACCTTCTATGTGTAAGGCACTGCTATGGTCTGAGTTTTCCCAAAATGATACTTTGAACCCTAATACCCCACGTGACAGAACTAGAAGACTGGACGTTTGGGAGGTGACCAAGCCTGGAGGGCTCTTTCTTCATTAATGGCATTGTCACCCTCATAAAGGAGACCCCAGGGAGTGAGCTAGTTCCTTCCACCACACAAGGACACAGCGAGGAGGCACCATTTGAAAGCAGAGAACCAGTCCTCACCGGATACCAAATCTGCTGAAGCCTTGATCTTGAGCTTCTCAGCCCCTAGAACTGTAAGGAGTTTCTGTTGTTTATATAAGTTACCGAATCTGAGGTATTTGGTCAGAGAAGCATGAACAGAGTAAGACTGGCACCGCACCATGCAGGGTAGGAATTTCAGCCAAGACAGGCAGATTGGTTGGTTTCCTGTTTTGGTCCAGAGAAGGGATGCAAGGGCCCTTTGCTCCAGCTGAGGCTTCCCCAAAGCCCCTTATTCAAGCTGAGATTACTGAATTTTTAGCCAATTAAAAGCAAGTGACCAAAATCCTGTAAACTATAAGTTCCTGCATTAGAGAGTTAAGGACTTTCCTGAGCCCTTGCAGGCACGATCAGGCTTAAGCTCCAATTTGTAGTAATCTTTTCTTCATTTTAATAGTAAAAAAATGAAGCCAGGCATGGTGGCTCACCCCTGTAATATCCTAGCTCTCTGTGAGGCAGAAGCAGGAAAATCGCTTAAGGTCAGGAGTTTGAGACCAGCCTGAGCAAGAGCAAGACCTCATCTCTACCAAAAATACTAAAAATTAGCTGGCTGTGGTGGCACGGGTCTATAGTCCCAGCTACAGCTCTGTGGGAGGCTGAGGCAAGAGGATTGGCTTGAGCCCAGGAGTTTGAGGTTGCAGTAAGCACTGCCCTCTACCTAAGGAAACAGAGAGACGCTGTCATGCACAAATATATAAATAAATAAGTTGTAAAAAATGGTAAAAATCACACCTAAGGGTGGAGATATGAAATGCTAATGGTACATATGATACATGAAAAAGTATGTCAAGCAGCCATGCAGGTGCTAGAAAAAAACCATCCTATACATGCTTGGACATAATCCTTCCCTTTAGAAAAAGCAATTGGTAAAACCATTTCCCACACTACCCTCAGAAACAGCCAAGACTTTTCCTTTCCTGGTGTGACCCTCTTGTGTACAAACTAAATAAACTTTTTATTTTTCATTATTGCTACGTTAGGTGATATCTCGAGAGCATTTTTTATGCCCTTTTTCTTGAGCTGCTTGCTTCATAGGTCAAGGTCTTTGCTTTTTCCCTTCATATTTCACCTCCCACCAGAGGCCAGTGCAGGTGAATTTTTCTTCACATCAACTCCTGTTTTGATTTCTTTTCCATTTTCTCCCCACCATCCTAATTTAAATCTGTATCATCTTGTACCTAGCTAATTTCAAAAGCTTACTTCTAATTTATCTCCCTGAGATGGTCTGCAGCCTATTTAAACATGCTACTTTACACAGATATATTAATGTAATTCTCATAATGACCTGATGGAAGTTAAAATCACGATTCTCATTTTTCAGATAAGAAAGCTAAGAATTAAAAACTCAAAAAAAAAAAAAATTCTGCCCGAAGTCACTCAACAAGTCAGAGGTAACATAGAAATTTAACTGGCCATCTGACCAAATGCAAGTCCTCTTTCCCTAACACTAGACTGTCCCCCAGTCAGAGAAATGTCAAAGAGTAGCTGAAGTTTTAAGGCTGGCTTATTGAAGGTCTGTGTCATTTACTCCTGGGTGCTCATCGAGGCCTGGCCTATTTCTTCTCTCTCTCTTGTTTTTTTCTTTGATGGAGTCTCACTCTATGCCCTAGATAGAGTGCCATGGCATCATAGCTCACAGCAAACTCAAACTCTTGGGCTGAAGTGATGCCCTTGCCTCAGCCTCCTTAGTAGCTGGGACTACAGGCACCTGCCACAACTCCCAGCTAGTTTTTCTATTTTTGGTAGATGTGGAATCTCACTTTTGCTTAGTCTTGTCTGGAACTCCTGAGCTCAAAGAATCCTTCCACCTCTGCTTCCAAGAATGCTAGAATTACAGGTGTGAGCCACCACGCCCAGCCATTATCTATCTTGACAGGCTGTGTGATAAGATGAGATAGTAAGGACTGAGGGCCCCCAAACCAATGTGCATTTGTTCCTACCCTGCCACCACCCCTTCCTAGCTGTGCGCCTCACCTCAACACAACAGCAATATTAACTTAAAATCTCTATTTAAGAGTGAAGGGCAAGGTTGCCAAAGGGTTTAAGACACTCAGCGTGCAGCAAGTTATGTTCTCAATATTTATAAAATCTTCCTTGAGAACTTCTGTGCATTTCCATTGCTTTCAAATAACTTAAAATTATTTGCAGTTGCATAGTACAGATTTAATTATATGCATTTCCTTTGAATTTGTAAATAAAATTTAAAAAGTCATCAGAGGCCAGAGCCCAAGTGGGTTATTTGATCTAACTCCCAGCAAACCCTGACAGGCTCCTGATCTAATGAGGTCAAGGAGAGCATTTTGAGCACAGTTGAGTATCTTTTCTCTTGGATAACGAAGACAACTGATCACATTTGCATGATGAGAGCCATGATTGGTTTCCTTTTCATCATGGAAGGGACTTAATGAAAATCTAATCCATAGATTCACTCCCCTCCCAATCAATGCTCTCTTACACGATTCCCACTAAAATGGAAGGTTAAATATGGCTCCCTTTGCAAAAGCTAGCTGGTTAGGATCTCTTCCCTATAAAACTATTACCATTTTAGTGCCTGCCATTAAGAAGAGCTCATTTAGAACAAATCTTTTATTTTAATGTATAATTGGGTAATTTTTTCCCAACCCTCTAAATAGCAATTAATCAAAATAATCGGAGGATGTGCTGGATGCAAACAGCTTACAATCACTTTTAGTTCCCACCCCATGCTGCCCCAACTCCAAAGAAAAGTTAACTCTCTTTGGAAATCTATATACTTGACAAGGTTGTACCATAGTTTCATTTAAATGATCTCAGCCCCTGACCTGCTCTTATTTTCTCCCTGAATACTGTGTGAGATCGTCACTAGGTTTGTTTTATACCCATGCCCCAAGTGTGCAGTCAGGAGACTCTGTCTGCATTTCAGCCTGGTCCTTTTTAATCCTTAAAGGAATGTTCTCAGGCTAATGAAGAGAAAAAAAGAATGATTATACCTCCAGAATTCAGGCAAAACATTACAAAGCACGAAGAATTCCATTTCATTCTCCCACTAGACACACTGTCTGTTTTTACCCATCCTACGAAGAATTCCATTTCATTCTCCCACTAGACACACTGTCTGTTTTTACCCATCCTGCTGGTTAAGAGGAAACAGGTCAGCCTTGAAAATTGTGACTTCTCAACAGGTTTAGAAGAGCTGCTAAAATGGACGAGATGAGAAATGGTAGCAGAAGGAAAAAATCTGACCCTTGTTTTTGAAGCTTTATTTCCGTGGTCCGTTTGCTTATGAGCGATCTAGGGATACAGAGTGAAGATGGGGAATGGAATCAAATATTCTCATAAATCTGGTTTCCAATTGCCCCTTTCTGAGTTCTTGCAAAGGTAGACTCACTCCCCCAAATGCCCACCCTCTCTTCATCACCAGTGTGGTCCTTCATCTGGATTATAAGCAGAAAATCTGTGCCATCAAATGAGTACATTTAGGCGTTGTCTTCACACAGTCATAGATTTCACTTTCTTCTCCGTGTTATATAATCTTATTACTACCAAATGTCCTTCATTCCTGAATTCTTTCAAGGAAATGTTTAGCAGCCTTACGGTTACACCAGTTCTCCCTCCCTGTCTCATGGGTGATGAGAGGAGGTGTTTAGAAAAGGCACCCAGAGAGCCTTCCCGGAGATAAACACATTGCATTTCCATGGTGAATCCTACAGCCTCAACCAGAGACCCCCTGTTTACAGTAAGGCTCACCTCACTGCCAGCATTTGCTTTACTGGAGTGAATCGAACAAACTTCCTCCAAAGTCACATAATACTTTCTTTAAAACATGGGCTATCTCTGTCTGCATAAGATAGTTTTAAGAGAGGAAAAAAAAAATCTCTTAGAAGTTTGCTCTAATAATGCTGAATGCCTCCAATAAACAGTGAAACTCACAGAACTGTGACAATTCATTAGTCAGAAAAGAAAGCTACTTCAGTACGAATGGATTTTGTACCCTCACATGAAAATGTTGAGAAAACAGGGAATTATTTCTTCGAAGAAGTCTCACGGAAATAAAATGACTTTCAGAGGAAAGCACACATTTCAGAGACTACATTAATCAGAGTTTACAATGGAGGTCACCGTGGGGCTGTTACTGGCTGGCAGAGCCCAGCAAATGGTCCTTATTAAGGACAAGGCCCCGTTACCCCTGACAGGAAAGGAATCATTTTATAAAAATCAGTGCTCTGGTGGCAAGGTTTGTCCTTCTAGTTAAAAATGGACCGTGCCCCAGAACTCGAGTGACTGTTCAGTCTCAAGCTACTAACAGCCATTTTCACCAGCAGATGCTAAACATTCTTTCCCAGGTAATAAACTAGGTCTGTAGAAAACTCCGGAGTTTCTTACCATTGCGCCAGTTCTTTTCCCCCTCCCTGCGGAGTCCAGCAGCCAGGGGCTGTTGCTGATGTGCTGCTCCCCTCAGTCACTGGAGCCTTTGGAAGCAGAGAATGTTTCATGTGGCACAAACGTATCACCACCGATTATGTTTCTGTCCCTCGACTGCTGGCCTCGAGGCTTTGGAAATCAGCCAAACCAAGCACGAAGAGAAAGGGCTGCAGCTCGCAATTTCAGAATTTCCCCTCGAAAGGGCTCTTAAAAACAGAGGCCCCTCGCTTGGCATTTGAGCCGATAGTGAGGACTGCTACATTCAGTTCTGTTTCTTTCTCGTTTCCTTTTCAACTGAGATGAGTTGTGTTGCTGGTGGAATGAAATCATAGCCAGATCTCAAGCCAGCCCCAGGACGGCAGGCGCTCGTGCCAGCGTCCACACACCTCCAGCCTGAGCAGAAACAGCTGCTATTCCAATCAGCGAAAAGGAGAATCCTGCCCAGACGGGGATGAAAGAAGAGGACAACGCTGCCAAGCACTCCCTGGTTACAGCAACTCGGCCATCGGTGGGTGTTGGCAAAGTCCAGACTACATCGTGCGGTGTAACAAGGTCACATCTGAACAGGTGGAAAGGAAGTTCACTCGTGGCCGTGAAGAAGAATAAACTCCAAGCTCTGCCAATGCAGAGATCCGAGCCTGTGCTGCTCAATCACATTAAACTATTTACTGGGCTGTTTGTTTGCTTTTCCCAGGCTTTGGCCACATTTCATCCTGTAAAAATTGCATCTCCAAAGGATTCATCACACAACTAGCACACAGTAGTGGCTGAACCTCATACAAAGCTCAGGCCAGGACTTTTTAGAATAATAGTACATATAAGGGAAGATACCTGTTGATTGCCAGTTACCTTGTAAATTTCAGGAGGGCGGTTACTATGTTTTGTTCACTCCTGTATCCTCAGGATAGCATCTACTCCATGAAAGCATTAATTCATTAATTTCTGAAAACTGTTGCAAATGTTTGCAGAGTCCTACAAAGGGGATGAATTCTTTTCAGGAGTGCTTTTCCCCATATCAAAAAGGGAAAGTTCATGTCTCCTTATACGGTTAGGCCTTAAAAGGGCAGGATTAACTTCCAGAAAAGCTAAATACCTGTTCCAGAGCAAATTCATCCCCAGGAATACAATCCATGCTGATGGCCAAGGGTTCTGAGTGCTTGGAAGAGTCCATGGCCCTTCTCAGGCATGGGAGCATCAAGAAATAGCTGTTAATCAACAGAGTCTGTAAAAGTTACTCCCATGGTCACTCCTTGTAGGGGATGGTGTTTTATAATGCAGAAGCTGATATGGCAGGCAAGTGAGGCGCCCAGGTGTGATGTCTGGATGTAGCTTCATGCTTGCATATAGCAGGTTTTAGATACTTACTGAATTCATACAACCCCCCAAATGACTTCTCTGGAGCTCTGGAGTGTCAGATACTTGTCCATAGCTGAGATGAATCAATATTGCAGAATGTGGGGTCTCAGCTTGTAATCTCTACCCCTCTCTTCTTTCTCTAGGATGCTCTGCCATGCTGCCACAGGTTCAGCTGTTCCTTAGCTCATATCCAGTCCTACCCTTCCTACTACGGAGTAAGGTGGCAATGGCTATTGCATTATGACCAGAAAGAAGGCATTGTATGCCTTTGCCCCTCCCACAGCATCAAGAAAGTGTATCTGTTTTCTTCTACCTGTTCTTCAATGTCTAAGGTTATTCCTTTACACTTCAGGAAGGTGCCCGTGACAGCCTCTACCCACGGCAAATTCTCCTCCCAATGAGTGACCCTCAACTGTTTAGCACTGAATTATTGTACATTATCTTCTGACATTTCTTGGATGCTACCGGTTTTATTTTCTTTTTTCTTTTTTTGTTTTTTGAGACAGAGTCTCACTATGTTGCCCTGGGTAGAGTGCCGTGGCGTCACAGCTCACAGCAACCTCAAACTCTTGGGCTTAAGCGATTCTCTTGCTTCAGCCTCCCAAGTAGCTGGGACTACAGGCACCCCCCACAACACCAGGCTATTTTTTTGTTGTAGTTGTCATTGTTGTTTAGCAGTCCCTGGAACGGGTTGGAACCCGCCAGCTCTGGTGTATGTGACAAGAGCCCTAGCTGCTGAGCTACAGGCTCTGAGCCATATTTTATTTTTTCGTGGTTGGGTGTATTGTACCTGCACCATCTAGCCAGACTGTAAACATTATTTCTGTATAAGATTCTTGAATGGCATCCTACTAACTACAAGATAAAACGAGGACTACTCACCCTGTTTAAGCTTCTCCATGAAGGAGCCCCTTACAGTTCCCTCCCCATCATGCTCCTACTATTTCAGACTTTACACTTTGGTCATAAAGAACTCTCCCCAGTGCCCCCACTGCCCCACTGCATCATTCACGTCCCAGGCCTCTTCCAAGAGTGGTTTCCATCATTCATTCCTTACAGGGGCTCCTGTTCAATTTTCAATGTCTGTTCCATCTCTCCTGATTCTCTCATGATGGTAGAATGGCAAGCCAAAGGCTAGGGGTACATTAATCATCAGTGCACCGTCATATATCTAAGTCAGAAGCCTGCACAAACCTAAGGAAATTTACAACCAGGGCCTCTTCTGCAATGAGAAATGCTCAGACAGTGTTGTGGCATTTTCTCCCCTAGAAAAAATGGACTTTCATTCTCAAATAAGTTAACCCAGTAGAAACAGCAAGGGACTAGAAAGAATTTCCGAATAAGCGTCTGCCTGTTGACTGAAACAGGTTGTAAAAACTTGCTTGGACACTTAATGTTAAAGGCAATTGTAAGACGTAGCTTGATTTTGTCAGAACAAACTGACTCATAGCCACCTCGCTGACACCAACCCCCACACACCAACAGCAAGAAAGTTACTCCGAAATTTCTGGAGAGTGAAAAGTAGAACACATTTGGAGTTTTCTATAAAACAATAGTTTGTGTATTTTCATTTTAAAAAAGTAAACATCCACCTCAAGCTCAAGTAGCTCATGCTTATAATCACAGCACTCTGGAAGGCTGAAGCAGAAGGATCACTTGAGGCCAGGAATTGGAGACTGTCCTGAGCATGAGCAAGAGCAAGACACTGCCTCTACAAAACCCAGAAAAAATAGCCACTGAGGCATGTACCTGTAGTCCCAGCCACTCAGGAGGCTGAGGCAGAAGAGTTGCTTGAGCCCAGGAGTTTTGAAGTTGCAAGGAGCTGTGAGGACACCACTGCCCCACACTGTGGCAAAAAAGCAGGACCCCACCTCAAAGCAAAAGAAAGAAAAAAGTAAACACCCAAAAGGCCAATCCTTTCCTCTGTACCCCAGCCACGCCTCATCCTCTCACACACTCACCACAGCTAGAATATTTAGGTACACTAAAGAAAAGTCTAAGGCCAAAGGAGTAAAGGATCTAGTGGAGGGCTGTTCTCACCACTTTGAACTTGGAAAGATACAAGGAAAAAGAAATCCTTTTACAAGCATCCTGTGGTCTGAATCTTTGTGTCCTCCTCGAAATTCATATGGTAAAATCTAACCTAGTGTTAGGAAGCAGCATCTTTAGCTGTTGACTAGGTCATGAGGGTGGTGCCCTCCTGCATGGGATTAGTGCCCTTATAAAAAGGCCCAAGGAAGCTTGTTTGTCCCCTTCTGTCAAGTGAGGACACAGAGAGAAGGCACCATCTGCAAGACAGAAAGTGAGCCCTTGCTAGATATTCAATCTGCCAGTGCCTTGTTCTTGGACCTCTCAGCCTACAGAACTGAGAGTAAGTTTCTGTTGTTCATAAGCTACACAGTTTGTGGTGCTTTTGTTGTACATGTAGCGACCTGAATGGACTAATAAAAAATATATATAAATACAGTAGTACATATTTTGATAGAAGCAAATCCATTTTATCTTTTTAAGTGAAGTCTTTATTGCACCTTTAGGAGGTATAAATGTATTTGAGAAGCCTAACAAGACATTATTATCATTACCTCCCTCCACACACTACTCTTTATTCATTTATTCAATATTCTCAAGTGTTGGTCCTGCATTAATGAAAAAATGCATTTGGAATCCCCAAAAGGTTGTCAAGAGATATTGGAAACTCCTTATGGCCACAGTGAGACCCACGCCCTGCTACCACAATCCATGGCTCCCAGTGGACAAAATTCTAGAGGAAATGAAGAAAAGTGGCAGAATGACACCCATCCACATCCCCTCCAAAAAAGAAAAGTGTTGAGAACTCCTTGTCTTTCCCTGTTTATCCCGTCTCCAGTTTTAGCCCCAAATCCCAACTTCCTGTTTTGCCTGTATGTTTTTCTCTGCCAATAGCTATGTTTAGCCTCACCCACCCTCCTAGCCCCACAGCTGCAGCTAGTTCAGGCAGCAGGGCTAAGAAAACTCAAAAACTCGCAGGGACCAGTGATTACAGAGTCCCTTAAAAAGCCTGACAGGCAAGATGGTACTTTAAATTCAGTCTCAAGCAAACCAACTCAGTCTAAGAATCGTAAAGCACGTCGGCACGCCTTTGAGCTTCTAATAATGTTTCAAAGATGACTGTCTCTATAGATGTAAATTGAGGTTGGCAGAGGAAAAAATTAGGTCAAAGAAGGGAGAAAAAGAAACTATCACTTTCTAAAGCCGCTCCAAGATTGCCAAGCATTTGCATACATGAAAAGAGACGGGGGGAAAACATATTTCAGCAGTAAAATATTGACATTAATTTCAATTACAGTATTATTTATGAGTTATGGAATCATACAAGACACTTTCTAATCCTGAGAAGTGGCTACAAGAAGGAGGAAATTAAGGAAAGAGCAGTAAAATGTGCCCTTAGGAAGGGAAGCAGTAATCCTATATTAAGAGAGTGCAGCAGGGCCTAAAATATCTAGCACAAAGCATGCAGACTGTTTCCTAGACAATCTCAAACCACAGGCAGAACTGACTGGAAGACTGGATATTTGCAGACGATCCCAGTTTACCCTTTCCCGTTCTATCTCTGGGACTATCTTCTATTTCTTTGCTTTGACTGGCAGGAATTATATGTATTCCTGTTCTTCTTTTACACCACAGGAGGGAGCCGCAGCACAATAAGGGTTATAGTTCTCCAGCTCTCTCTGAATGTTAACAAAAATGACTTTTATTACCAGCTACAACAGTGGCATAAATGGCTCCAACTAGAAAAGAGTGTGATAAATCAAATTGTTCAAAATAAGCTTCTGAAGTTGTCTGTCAACTGAAACTACTGAAATTTTTCACATCTGTGTGCATAGTGTGTGATTATTTTATTTTTTTACCCTTTTACCTATTTTAATACTAGAATATAGAAATCATTTCAAAGGTTTTATTTAGATGACATAATCCAGATGCACACCCTGGGCATTGAGACACTTACTTTTTTTTTTAACTAATGACTGATTCACATGGAACTCATTGAACTGATTTAAAGGTGACTTCAAAACAATCTGTCATTTATCTTCCACTCTCCAATTCTTCTGCCATAAATGATTGCCCCAGGTAAGAAGAGTCTTCTGAGGCATATTACTAAAGACAATTCAGTAATGGTGAACTAGCAGCTTACTGAAATGAACTGTGCTTATTAACCTTTGGCCAAAGTCACATCTATACCCCTTCCTTGTTTCAGCTCTGAAACACTTCAAAAGCAGTAGCCAAGTTCAGTTCTAATTTGCCTCTAAAGAATTCAGCACAAGCCCATTTAGGAAACTGATTATCCTTCAATTTGTAGGCAAGGAAGGAGGTGCTTACATGGGGTCCCAGAAGGCATCAATCAGATCATAGTGCTTGTGCCCAAGGGGAGCTTTATGCCCTAATCAGTTTGCTTGCTATGGCAATTCTACAAAGCTGTGTAAGGTGTCTCAACGTCAAATGCAGCCACGGCCATGAAGGAGAAAGGACAGAACATGCCATGGAATCAGCAGAACTGTCCCAAAGACCATCCTTAAGCTCAAGGTAAAGTTCTACTCTATCTATTTGTCGTACAGGGCAGAGCTTGGGTCGGGGACAGATCAGCCAGTCCTGCCTAATGCCACTGGGCACCTGGAAGAGGGCTAGGAGATGAAGCATTCTAAATCTGAACTTGGCCTTCCAGGCCTTATGAAGGAATACTTTGTAGACAGAAGTTAAGAAAGTGGAACATAGACTCAAAGCTGGAGATGCTGGCGTGGATGTGGAGAGAAGGGAACACTTTTACACTGCTGGTGGGACTGCAAACTAATATAACCCTTTTCGAAGGAAGTATGGAGAATCCTCAAAGAACTCAAGCCAGGCCTCCCATTTGGTCCTGCAATCCCATTACTGGGCATCTACCGAGAAGGAAAAAAATAATTTTATCATTTGCACTAGGCTGTTTATTACAGCTCAATTTACAATTGCCAAATTGTGGAAACAATCCAAATGCCCACCAAACCAGGAATGGATTAATAAGCTGTGGTATACGTATACCATGGAATACTACTCAGCCACTAAAAAGAATGGTGACTTTACATTTTTTTTGTATTCATTTGGATGGATTTGAAATACATTCTTCTTAGAATGTATTTCAAATCTTCTAAATCTTCTAAAGCATCGTAAGAATGGAGAACCAAGAATCCAATGTACTCATTCTGATATGAAGACAATTGATGCTAGTACATGGTGGGGGAGGTAAATGGGAGAGCAGAGAGAGGGAAAGAGGGAGGGAGGTGTGGGGCCACAGTATACGACACACCTCTTGGGAACTGATCACTATTATTAGAGGGACTTTACTCAGCAAATGCAAGCAGTGTACCCTCAATGATTCCCCAACAATAAAAAAAAAAAAAGTGGAACATATTTTATTTCAGAGTGTGTATTACTTCTCAGCCTTTTGGCAAAGATCAAGTGCAGAAGGTGTCATTACTTATAAATTCCATATATTTAGACATGAAATTCTATCCTGAGCCCCACAAATGATGGAATAGGTTTGTTCCTTTCCTTCCTTACTCCACTTGCCAGCAAAGGTGTACAATGGTTTGGCTCCATTAAGTACCATTGGTTGGGTTTCTACTGGGATGAGAATGTGCAGAGATCCACTGGAGAACCTTGCTCTCCACTGGCTACATGTAACTATTTAAATTTAAGTTTAAATTAATTCAAATTAAATAAAATTTATGATTTAACTCTTTAGTCCCACTAGCTGCATCTCAGGCATAAAAGGAATATACCTTCATATAATATACATGATATACATGACAACCCCACAGCTAATATTATACTGTATAGGGAAAAGCTGAAAGCCTTTTGTCTAAGAACTGGAACAAGACAAGTTTGCCCACTTCCACTACTCATACACAATACAGTACTGGAAGACCCAGACAAAGCAAGCAGCCAAGAGAAATAAAATCATCCAAACCAGCAGAAAAGGAAGTCAAATTGTCTCTCTCCTGATGATATGATCTTATGTCTAGAAAAGCCTGAACACTCCCCCCAAAAACTCCTAGATCTGACTTAGTAAAGTTGTAGAGTAAGAAATTAACATATAAAAATCAATAGCACATATGTACTACTTTAGAAAGCAGTTAAGAAGGCAATCATGTTTACAATAGCTACAACCCCCCGCAAAATACATAGGAATAAATTTAACCAAGGAGGTGAAAGATCTCAAAGAGGGAAACCACAAAGTATTAGAGACAAAAATTGAAAAGAACACAAACAAATGGAAAAAACATCCGATGTGCATCAAAGAAGACCAAAAGAACCAATACATAAATGACCATAATGCCCAAAGCAATCTACAGATTCAATGAAATCTTTATCAAAATACTAATGTCATTCTTCACAAAAATAGAAAAAAAAAATCCTAAAATCTCTCTGAAACCAAAAATGGTCCTAAATAGCCAAAGCAATCCTGAGAAAAAAACCAAACCAAAACAAACAAAAAAACCCCTACAGACATAACACCACCTTCACTTCAAAATAAATGAAGAGGATATAGTAACAAAAACAGTATGGAATTGGTATAAAAAGAGACACAAAGACCAATGGAAGAGAATAGGGAAGCCAGAAATTAATCCCCATATCAACAGATAACTGATTTTCAACAGAGGCACCATGAATTTATACTGGGTAAAGGAGAGTGTCTCTAGTAAATGGTGCTGAAAAACTCAGTATCTACATACAGAAGAGTGAGACCAGACATATATCTCTTATCATATATACAACTCAACTCAAAATGAATCAAAGATTTAAATCTAATAACAAAAACAATAAAACTACTGGAAGGAAACATAGGATAAACACTTGAGGACATTGATCTAGGAGCAAAGATTTTATGGCTAAGACCTCAAAAGCACAAATAAAAATAAAAATAGACAAATAGGACCATATAAAACAGAAGCTTTCACAATCAACAGAGTAAAGAGACAACCCATTGAATAGGAGAAAATATTTGCAAACTATTCATCTGAAAGGGAATAGTATCCAGAATATGCAAGCAATTCAAACAACTCAGCAGTCAAAAAAATCTACATTTTCCTTTTAAAAAGTGAGCAAAGTGCATGCATAGACATTTGTCTAAAGAAGACATACAAATGGCCAACAGTTATATGGAAATAAATGTTCATCGCTAATCATCAGGGAAACATAAATCAAAACCTTTCCCCAGTTATAAAGGCCATTACTAAAAAGACAAAAAACAACAGATGTTGGCGAAGATGCAGAGAAAAGGGAACTCTTACACATTACTGGGGGGAATATAAATTAGTACAACCACTATGGAAAACAGTATGGACATCGTTTTAGAAAGCTAAAAAAATAGAACTATTATACAATCCAGCAATCCCACTCTTGAGTATTTATCCCAAGGAAAAGAGATCAGTATATCAAAAGCAATACCTGCACTTATGTGTTTATAGTTGCACTATTCACAATAGCAAAGATTTAGAATTGACTTAAATGTCCATCCACAGATAGATGGACGAAGAAAATGTAGTACAGAATATTATTCAGCCATAAAAAATTAATGAAATTATGTCATTTGCAGCAACATGGATAAAACTAGAGGTCATTATGTTAAGTGAAATAAGCCAGGTACAGAAAGACAAAGACTGCATGCTCTTACATGTGGGAGCTAAAAACTTGATCTCTTGGACATAGAGGGTAGAATGATAAATCCCAGAGGCTGGAAAGGTTGCATAGATAGGAGGGAATTTGAAGAGAGGTTGGTTGAAGGGTATGTGTATACAGTTAGATAGAAAAAATAACTTCCAATGTTCCATAGCAGAGTAGAGTGACTACAGTTAGAACAGTTCCAAAGTAGTTAATGAGAGGACTTGAAATATTCCACAACATATAGAAATGATAAATATGCAAGATGACAGATATCTCAAATACTCCCAACTTGATCCTTACACATTCCATGCATTAAACAAATACATGGACCCCATAAATACGTAAAACATTAGTGTCAATACAATTTTTAAAAAGAAACAAAACAGGCCTTCCATTCTTCCCATCTTCCCCACCAGACACTGTGCCATTTCTTGACTTCTCACTGTAACAAAATTTGGAAAGCATTATCAGTCAATGATAATGAGGGTCTCCACCCCTCACCATTGTATTTCTCACTAGTCATTAAGGTTGCCCATGACCTCCACACTGCCAAATCTAAAGCCAATTCTCAGTTCTAATCAGTCTTAATCTTTAGGAGCCTTTCACAAAGTCAGTCATCTCTTCTTGACACATTTTTTTTCACTTGGCGTTTCAGTGCATCAAACTTTCCTGTTGTTCTGTCTACTCCTTGGCTGTTCCCTCTTAGTCTACTTCATGTGTTCCTGCCAATGACTCTCACATTATGTCCCTGGTCCAATCCTCTTTTTCTAACTTCAGACTCATCTCTCCCATGTCCACTTAGCAACACTACTTGCATGTCTAGCCATCATCTGAAGCTCAACCTGGCCAAACTGAACATAATCATCCCATCCCACTTCGGGTTTTTTTTTTTTTTTTTCAGTTTTGACCAGGGCTGGGTTTGAACCTGCCACCTCCGGCATATGGGGCCAGCGCCTCACTCCTTTGAACCACAGGAGCTGCCCCCATCCCATCTTGTTTTTCACACAGGCTTCCTTACCTTAGTTACAGCATCTCTCTTATTATAAACCAAAAACTTAGAAATCTCACTCATTAGGGTGGCTATCATAAAAATTTAAAAATACAATGGAAAATAGTCAATGATGGTGAGAAACTGAAACTCCATACACTGCCACTGTAGAAAACGGTCTGGCAGTTCCTCAAAAAATTAAATGCAGAATTACTAAAGGATCCACCAATTCAACTCCTAGGTAGATACCCAAAAGAACTAAACATAGGCAGTCAGAGGAATACTGGAACATGAATGTCCATAGCAATACTATTACAATAACCAAAGATGGAGACAACCTGAAGGTTTATCAATGCATGCATGGCTGAGTACAATATGGTACGTATCAATACAATGGTATTCAGTCATAAAAAGGGATGAAGTACTAATTTGTGATACAACATGGGGGAACTTTAAAAATATTGTGCTAAGTGAAAAAAGCCAGCCACAGAAGACCACATATTATACGATTCCTTTTACGTGAAAGGTTTAGAATGAGTAAGTCCATTAAGGCAGGAAGTAGGTTGTGTTTGACAGAGGCTTGGAAAGGAGGGAATGGCAGTGCTTACAGGGTAGGAAGTTTCCTCTGGGGGTGATGAAAATACTTAGGAACTAGATAGAGGGGATGGCTGCACATCATTTAAGAACATACTCATTGCAACTGAATTAATTGTATTCTTTAAAATGGCTCATTTAAGGCAATGGGAATTTCACATCAATAAAAATAAATGGAATCTTACTAAACTCCCTTCTTTGTCTGACACTCCAAATTTAATCTGTCAGAAAATCATTCTGCCTCTACATTTGAAATTCATCTGATCCTGGCCACTTCTCACTTTTCACCCTTATCAGTCTGATTCGGATCCTTGTCATCTTTTTTTTTTGGTCATCCTCTTTTTTGATTATTACATAGGCTTCTAATTGGCCTCCCTTATCTTTCTGTTGTCTCTTCATAATCTAAAAGAGATTCTCAACACAGATCCAGTCAGAAAGTATCACTTGTCTACCTGAAACCCTGCGATGGCTTCCTCTTATCTCAGGGTAAGAGATGGTTTCCACAATGACCCTGTACTAATCCACACGAAACTGCTTCCGGGTCCTGTTGCTACGTCCTACCCTCTTCAATTTCGTCTACTATTATTTTCCCACTTGGTCCTTCCAATGGAGTCACACTGTCCTCTCTGCTGCTTTTCAGGAATTCCAGACAGACCCTCACCTCGCCTCAGACACCCTTTCTCTTGAAAACCATTTGCTTAATTCCTTTATCTCCTTTAAGACTTTGCTCAAATTGCATCCTGTCAAAAAAGTGTACCCTGACCTCCCTATTTAACATTGAAAACTGTGCACTCCAAACATAATTCTGATTTCCCTTATTCTACTCTGAGTTTATTTTTCCCTGTAGCACGTTTTTCTTCTCATATGATACATAATTGCAAAAAAAAAAAAAAAATTATTTGTCTCCTCTTGTTTGCTGTTTGGTTCCCTGATGTGTCCTGGGTGGGTAGAACAGTGCCTGGCTCATAGGAGGCATTCAGTAATATTTACTGAATTGAATGGAATACTACTTCAAAGTATAAAAAAATGGACCTGGATCATCAAGATATGCACCAAATTAATAGTAATTGCCAGTGGGAAATTAGAAAGAGGCATGCAATTAGGGACAGATTTAAAAGAAACTTCATCTAATGGAAAAAGAAAATGTGGCATATGTTTACAGCAGAATACTAATCAGCCTTTGAAAAGAAAGGAATTGTCTTTAGTGAGAATGTGGATGAACCTGGAGGATATTCTGGTAAGTGAAACAAAGTAGGCACAGAATCAGAAATACTGCATGATTTCAATCACGTGGAATTTTAAAAAGGGGAATTCAGAGAAGTAGAAAACACAGGGATGGTCACCAGAAGCTGGACGGTTGGGGGCAAGGGATAGGGAAATAGGAAGATATCACTCAAAGAATACAAATTTCAATGAGATAAGAGGAATAAATTTTAAACATCTATCGCACGGCATGGTGACTATCGTTAATCTTTTGTATATATTGCAATATTCCAGAATTGGGAGAAGAGTAGGTTTTAAATGTCCTCACCACCAAAAAAGACAAGTATGTGGGGAGATAGATATGTTAATTAGTTTGATTTAATCATTCCACAAGGTAAACATATGTCAAAAGATCATATTGTCACAACTCTCGTTTGTTAATTAAAAATAAAATCTAAAAAACAAAATAAATAAGTAAATACTTCTGAGTAAGAGAGACTTCACTTTTAACTGAAAAAATTTGTTTCTTTTTACTTAAAAATGACCAATAGTTTCATAGTAATAGATATAGTGTATTTAAACTATATAGACCAATAGATTAATAGTAATAAATATAGTGTATTTATTACTATAAAATTGTAACGCTAATCAATTCTGATATTCTGTAGGTACTGGTTGTGAAATTCTGTGCACTTTTTTTATTGCTTAAATTTCTCAACGTTTTAAATAAATACAAGAAAAAAAATTGTGACTTTTGTAGCAAAGGATTGATTCCTTTGCTCTTCCAAAAAAACACCAAAAACCAAAAAAACCCAAAACTAATTTTAGAATTCCTGTAGAAGTCTCCTTTATTGACCAAATATAGTGATTTGGCAACGACCTCATTCATCTTTTATCACTGGAGAAATGAGCTAGCAAAGTTATTAGTACAGAAATGCGATCTTCTTCATTAACTTGACTTCTTAACACTGTGTGGTAAAAGGAAAATCTAAGTTGCAACAGAACTGGCCATCCTGACATGGTAATTGAAGTTACCGCCAAGGCCCACCAGATGGTGTACATGTCTGGACATCACGACTACTGAACAAGGGCACCACAGAGTCCCCAGAGAAGCATCCTTCTCAAGATGTCCTCTGTCAGAGAGTTTAAAAGCTATTTCAGTCTTCCTGTGACTTAGTTACTCATGTTGAAGTTTACAGCTCCCAAGAAAGCCCCTCTTCTCACACCCCACTGTGGACCCCTTCCAAACAACATCTTGATGTTGCAGAGCCCTACAACCTCTAGGCAGAAATAAAATTGTATTTATTCTGGAAAATAAAACTCAGTGCGCACACTCATTGCCTTTTCAAACATTTCACAACAAAACAAAGGTTGGATTGCCAAGAGTTATAAAATTCAGCAGGAAATGAAAAACTGTTATTTTCCTAACAAGGTCTCAGAACTTAGCCAAAGTATTTCGAGTGCCAAAACAAATTCATATCCCCAAACGGTAGAGTTTTCTTACTGATTTGTTGATTTTAGGCATTTGTGGAGGGCTCTAACCTAACCAAATTTTGAAGGTAGCTATTTTCAAGCTATGCTGGGAGCTACCTGCTAACTTTTCCAGCATCATGATTAGATCAACATCCACCATACAAACTGTGTCAAATACATGCTGGCTAAATCAGTAAGGGATCCTTATTTATCATTGCAAAAGTGATATAAACATGTAGTAAACAAAATAAAAGTAATTTAGGGACATATAAAATAGAACAATGACAGCCTTCCTTTATTTTCTACCACACTCTGTCCCACTCTCCAAGCTACTTAAATGACTTACTCCTTCAATTACTGTGAACAGTTCTGTGCACGTATTTGCAGACCTTTAAAAATAGGGTTTTATTTTTTATTTCACTAAATAGTATTTTACCATACGTGTGGTTGCAAAACATTCTACGATTCCATTTGACATTTTTTATGGGGAAATATTACAGGTCACTATCAGTATATATACTGTTCATTTAGTATTATATATATTCATCATTAGGATTGAATGGTACTTCACAGAATGAGACAATGATAGCAAACACGTCTACAAAGCTTACTATGAGCACTATGAGCAGGCTCCAGATGTGTTTCATGGAGTTTTTTTTTTTTTTTTGTAGTTTTTTTTTTGGCTACTGGGGCTGGGTTTGAACCCGCCACCTCCAGCATATGGGGCTAACGCCCTACTCCTTTGAGCCACAGGCGCCGCCCAATGTGTTTCATGTTTAACTCAATTATCACTCACAGCAACCCAATAAGACAGGTCCAACTTATTATCCCCTTTACTGATGTGAAAACTGAGACATGGAGATGCAAAACAACTTATTTAAGGTCCTAGAGCTAGATCAGGAGGCGCTTTGAGTCAGACTCAGTCGGTCTGGTTTCAAAGTCCACGGTCTTAACTGATCATGCTGTAAACCAGACTGATCGTGCTGTAAACTGCTTAACAGTCTCCTTGGAAACGAGTCTGGATTGCTTGTTTGTTTATTACTTCAAACAATGCCATAATAAATATCCTAAAAATATACACCCATCAGTATTTCTCAAAAGTGCACTTCTAGAAGTGGGATTCCTTGCTGCACGCACTTAGAATTATGACTGCCAGAGAAGCTACATCCACCTACATCCCCCCAAAACAGTGCTGTTTTCTTGCCTTTCACTGATCCTAAATGTTATCAGTCACTTTTCTTTTTTGATAAGCTGATAAACACAAACAGAATCACACAGTTTCTTGAATGTGTATGGGCCTACTCACTCATAAATTTCAGCAGCATTCAAGGTATCTACTGCCCACTTGTACGCACTGGTCTCTGAATTTTGCCTTCTCACATCTTGGCCCCTTATTCCATAGAGTTATCTGTTCTTATGGATCTACAGAAGCTCTTCATATCCCACCTCTAGTTTGCTCCCAGTGAACATGCACGCATCCCTGCTGAAATCTCCAACCAGCACTGGAATTGCAGCTGCACAGAGCAGGCTCCTGTGGAGGTCCAGAGGCGAAGAGCCGAGAAGAGAACTCATAAAATCTCAGTTGCTTGCCCAAAGCAAAATCACCAGCATAGTAGACGGACAACAAAGTTCATCTGAAGCTATAGCTCATCATCCGTCTGCATAAAATCATTTCCCTTTGTGATAAATACTTATTGATCCAACTTCATGGACCAGGAAATGCAAAGTGGACGGCTGCCAAGAACACCCAGGAGGGTCTATAAAATCAGAATAGTCTGGGTTTTGAATTTTGGAACTATCAGTTACGCAGCAGGTTGGGTTTAGGTAAGCTTGTTAATTTTTCTGAGTTCCTCCAGCAGCACTTGTGGGTCAGTGGATAGGGTGCCGGCCTCATATACTGAGGGTGGCGGGTTCAAACCGGGCCCTGGCCAAATTGCAACAAAAAAATAGCTGGGCGTTGTGGCGGGCACCTGTGGTCCCAGCTAACTTGAGATAAGAGAATTGTCTAAGCCCAGGAGTTGGAGGTTGCTGTGAGCTATGTGACGCCAAGGCACTCTACCGAGGGCAATGAAGTGAGACTCTGTCTCTACAAAAAAAAAAAAAAAAGGGCAGTAGTTGTGGCTCAACAGAGTAGGGTTCCAGCCCCATATGCTGGAGGTGGTGGGTTCAAATGCAGCCCCGGCCAAAAAAAAAAAAAAAAAATTCTGAGCTTCAAACCTCCATAGAAGAAAAATCATAAAATCTATCATGCAAAGGTATAAGAATTAAGGAAAATGTCTATATGCATTTATTAGACCACACAATACATATTATTTAATTACTAATACTGAATAATAATATTTATTAGGGTTACTATTAATAATCCTAATATTAACATTGTTGCTGGTGATCAGGAAAGGAAAAATTGTGACTTGTCAACTGTGATTGACATGCTGGCTTTACTAGCTTAGGGATGGATAAAACTGGACGGCATTCTTTTACTTCTTCAAATTAAAATTCACACCTACTTCCATTTATCCAATGAGTAAGACATCCATCTTCCTTTTCCACCTTTGTCTTCTCATTCTGCGTCTAGGAAACTCAGCTGTTCTCGAGGCTGTTTGCTCAAATCTCGCAGCACTGGTCCCAGACTCAGGCACTCTTCTTTCAGGTTGGCAGGCTCCTCTACCACCAGTCCTTGTCCAAGACAACGTGGCCAGACCTCTGGCACCAACAACAGTACAGATGCCCTTCCTGGTCACAGTGGCTCTTCAAGCAGTGAGAGCATTCAAGCACCATGATGACTGGCAGGACTAAACTCATGCAATGGCGTCCTGGTGAACGGTCTGAGCTCTCCACATTTCACCTCCCTAGACTCGTTCCCAGGGGAGCCATGCAAGAGAGTGTCTGCCACCTCCTCCAGCCAGCCGTCCCTGCCCATTAGGCCTCTCGGTTCCTATCCTAAATCTGCAAATCCTTCCATCTCTGTCCCCGTCCATGCCCCTTTTTGTTGCAGAATATGAGAAATTATTAAAAAAAAAAAAAACACCCCAGGATCCCTTTTTCTCTTCTTATTTTATTAGATCTGTCTCAAATTGAAGCAGATCCTCAGGATCTAATCCCTCCAGTTGCCCACAAGTAAGCAGAAAGGATGTGAAAGCCTTTAACCAATTCATCTTGGAGCTTAGGAAGAAAGATTCTAAGAAAAATGGGTATGAAATAGACCACCTACCTTGCAGGAACTCCCAGGTTCACTCATTCTTCTCTATCTGGTACCACATGCATTAGACATCTCTGCACAGTAAACAATGACAGTGACTGAATTCCTAAAATAGTTTTGTATCAACTATGACTATTTTGGTGGGAGTATTCAGTAAGAACAAAATGTGTTCTGGACTTTGAAGCCAATCATGTTTGTTACTTAATGGGCTGGAGAAAAACTAAGATTATGATTTCTCTTCATGTTCCTACTATTAGCCATCCCAATTTATGGAGCATTTAAAAACAATTTACATTAAGTAAGTCTCAGTGAAGTGACGGAAACTGCCCTTGAAATCATTTACTCAGCTTCCTTCACAGATCATCCTTTTTGAAATTATAGAACTCTGAAATACCAACCTGTTGGATTTTAATAACCCACAAATTTGTGTATTTTCCTTGATGTTATAAAATATCTAAGCACATTGAACTTAAAATCACAGGAAAAGAAATGAAAGCACTGCTGATTTGTTCATGGAAGGGCAGGTGTTCTTATGGATGTGCTCAAAGAGCAGAAAATGGAAAATGGAAACTACACTCATTTCCCACTACTGACCTGTTTGGGGCTCAAGGGATTGTGGATTTTGATAAACGATAGATGTCTGGGCTCAATAACTCACAGTTTCCACATATATTCTGAGATGGCTGATGCGTAGGGAGCACGCTTTGTTTGCTTGGATGCCTTTGGATATGTCTACATGACAAGGCATCTGGTTCAATGTTAAGGTGGGCTAATAGAACAGAAGGCGAGTCCGCCGCTCTATCCTTAGGAGTTTGAAGAGGAATCCTAGAACTCTCCTGCAGTGTCTGCTGCAGCCAGATGCTGGGCAAGGCCTGGTCACATCTCACTGTGTAAAAGTATATTCTTGTTGATGAGGCTGTTGGAATTAAGACACAGCACAGCTTTCAGCTGTGTAAACCTGGAGTCAATGTATTACACCCTCCACTTAATGTTCTCAGTTACAGAATGGTTTGGTCTATTCAAAGCAGCAGTCTCTTTGTCTTGAATAGAATTTCTCAGTAATTTTATTTGATCAAATTACTAAACTTGTAACATTTCTGGACAAAATTAAAGTTAATTAAATTACTGATATATAGATATAATTTTTTTTTAAATTCTACATATTTTATTTTTCTTGTTTGATGCTCCATTTTATCAAATGCATGTGTTCCGTGTATGGATGCTAGATTATGGAGCGCATCAACTGAATGGCTTAGATGTACCCAAATGAAACTCTTAGGTCTGACTACTTTTTAAACAAGACAGCAGAATCATTTGAGTTTTTTTTTTTTGTTTGTTTGTTTTGGTTTGTTTTGTTTTTACATATACATGTGTTTATTAGGTTTCCACTTTTTGCCTTCATAAAATGAAAAAGGCTTAAAATTTAATAACAATAACAATGTTCAAGATAAAAATCATTTGAGTTTTAAAAAATATTTTTAAAGGAAATTTGAAGAAAAATAGGAGGTTTGTTTCATTTTCTTAATTGTCAAATACTATGAGATTTGGTGAGAAAAGAGAAATGAAGAAAATAGAAAAAGTGAAGAGAAAAACGATGGGAGCATATAAAGAAGTGAGTAAGAATGTTCACGCGTAAGCTAAAATATGCCTAAAATAGCATGTTAGCATTCAGCCGTGCATTTAATCAAAGCCCCAGAAGGACATTTTAATTAACAGTGTATCCTCTTGTCGTTGGGGTTTCCGAGTCTAGATTTTAAAAAGTAGGGTATCATTCTTCTGGGTTAAAAATAACCAAGATTTGGTAGCAGTAAGTAGATATAAATAGAATTGGGAAGACAAAAGAAACTGTAGTTTGGGCAATTTGTCAAAATAAATTTGCTATTTGTCCTTGAGTAAATCTCAATTGCTCTATGTTGGTTCAATTTCCAAATGGAAATAATACTTATTGCCAGCATGAAGACAAATGGGACAATTCACAGTAAGTACAAAGAATATAAAAGTAGATCAGTGTTCCACAGGTTCGTTTTGATGTAATGCTTTTAGAAAACAATTGGGTTTGTATCACAGTATTATTAAATACAAGTACAGGGATATTCCATAACATGCCATGGGGCCTATGAAAAAATACAAAGAAAAAAATCATAGGAAAGCTTTTCTCCCCAAAGATAAAATGATTTTGAAGATATACACCTGAAGGGTTGTTACTCAAAGCCATAGATTAGTTCTAGTAATTAGGATACCAGCAAGAAAGTCTATAAGCTTCCTGGAACATCAAGAGAAGAAAACAGAAGGTTGCTTGTGCACATTAAAAGGATTTACTGGGATAATACAAACTAGTATTGTATCAAAGTGCTGAGAAACACCCCCACCCAACAGTAAGAACTTGAAAAAGGCATCTTTAGAAACGAATGAGTACTGTTCTTTTTTTTTTTTTTTTTTCCTTTTAAATGAGTCTCAACTGCTGGGAAACATTTCATTTCCTGAGACGATAATTTCGTCGAGAGTGTAATTATCAGTAAATCTGTTGAGTTTCAAATACAAATAAACCCAACACCAAATGGACTATTAACCCATGAAATAATAGCTTTATTATTTAGGTGTTACAAAATTAATTCCAAGGAGACACTTTTGTAAAATTAGCACCTCCAGAAAGGTAAGGCTGAGCTGAGAAATCAATGAGTGATATAAGCCTCCATCTCTCCTTCAAATGCCACTGGCCATCCTAAGTGGACTCCTGCAGATCCTCAGAGTCAACATGTGTAATGGAATTCATCATTATCCCTACAGCTATTACTCTCTGATTTTCTATGCTCAGTTGGTGGTTCCAGACCCAAGAGAGAAACCTGAATTACTCCCCCAACTGCCCCAGATTCAATCAGTTGCCAAATCCCTCTAAAATGACTTCTTAAATATTCTTCGATTATGTTCCTTTTTCTCAATTTCCACTGCCAGGGTTTTAATTGAGCTTCTCATTACCCCTTACTTAAAATATTGCAATAGAGCCTTCACTGGTTTCCCTGTCAATTTTCTTACATCCATCTCCACTTGGTAACAAAAGCTATCTTCCAAATACAGAACCTGGTTAGGTGATTCCTTTGTAAAAAATCCTTTAGTCAAGTATGACATACCTTCTGACCTGAAGACTTCCTTTCTTTGTAGTATCATCACCTCTGATGCTCTTCATCCTTGATTTACATCCATAAATAATGTCATTCTCAAAATACATCAGACAGTTGCCCCTGCATCCATCAGGCACATTGCTAATTGTCTTTCAACACCCAAATGTGAAATCACGTGCTCTGCAAAGTCTTCTCTGCCTACTCCGTGTTGATTGCTCCCTTCTCTGTGCTACCTCTGTAGTTTGCTCACAGTCTATTACTGTACTTAGCATTGCATTATAAACACACACACATATATATATAATATTGCACTGCCCCATCATTTATGAGCTTAGAGGGCAGAGCTGTGCCTTAGTTATTCCCATGTCTCTCATGTCTAGCATAGTGCCTGGCAAACCCAGTGCTTGAGAAATGAATGTGGAATTGAAAAGCTTGAGCCACTCAGCAGGGAAAGGCTAGCTGTCTCCCTTCAGTATCAAATAAAACAGAGACCTACCCTTAAGCCCAAGTAACAGATAGAGATGCATGCACGTTTAGGCATGCACACACACATAAACATGCATGTGTGTGCACACACATACACAGCAGACACATGACAGGAGGGAGGAAGGGAAGATCAAGACATCAATAAAACAAGGGCTCCACATAGAAAAGAAATGAAATAGCTACCAACAATTTCTCAAATAAAACACATGACCAAAGTTACTGCCTTTGTTCTCCAAGATATCCTCCCTAAGACAGTTCCCAGGGGCAGCCTCAGCAGAAAACAAACAAAACAGTGAGACAACTGTAAACATACTGTCAGAGGCTCAGTGTTGCTCTGTTTCCCTAAAACTCAGGCACTGAAGTCCCAATCCCAGTTCTTCAGAACATGACCTTGTATGGCAATGAGTTCCTTAAAGAGATGATTAAGTTTAAACAAGGTCAGTAGGGTGGGAGCCTCAGCCTCCATGACTGGTGTCCTCATGAGAAGAGGAAGAGGGATCACTGTGTGAAGGAGGCAGCAGGGGGAAGCCATCTGTCAGCCAAGGACACAGGCCTGCAGCAGATCCTCCCCTCTCAGCCTGCAGAGAAAACCAACTCTGCTGGTCTCAGACTGCAACCTCCAGAACTGTGAGAAAATACATTTCTGTGGCTTAAGTGACCCAGTCGGGGGTACATTGTTAGGGTCTCTAATGCACATACGAACCCCCTCCCTGTATGGGAAGCTTAGTAAGAATAAAAGAGAAACTGGGGGGAAGGCAAAAGAACTGCTGCCGAGTATTTGACAGGCTGGCAGATGAAAAAGAAATCACAACAATTTGTATTCCAGCTCAGAACAACTGAAGGACTAATATCAAGATTAGTTAGCCTTAAAGATGCCTTCTACTCAGGATATTCTATGATCATTACAAAAGACATTCCTCTTAAAGGATGTTTAATTACATACAGGGCTAACATCTGCCTTTAAGAGTTCAAAACACTTCCATAAATGGTAGTTGTATTCGATGATGCTTCATCTAAAATGTCATGGGGTGGCAGAGCCCAAGCCCACACCCCGACTGGAATTCAGAAACTCTTGTACCCTTCCTGGTTTCTCCCTATTCCAGATTTATTTTGTTCCACTGATCAGCATGCAGGTTGAAGGACTTCTTTGGAAAAGAATTTGTACCTGTCCACAGTTAGGGTTCACGCAAACATAGGCGGGTATGAAAACTTGGTGTAGTGTATAGTGGAGGAGCAACAGAAGAAGTGCTCTAAGTAGCGAGTAAGGAATCCCTGGGAGAGACATTCTAGTCAGGGGCAAAGAATGAAGGGAGGCGCTTGTCCTGGTACCACGTGGTGATGGTTAGCTGAGCCTTGGAATCATGGTCTCTGCAGTGATCATGTGGGGGCGAGGGCAGGGGCGTGTAAGATCAATAAATCTGTCTTCCTATATTCTGCACAGCTATTGGGCCCAGCAATAAGGCACTGGACTCTAGAGTATAAAGGAATAATGTGCTCATAACTTTGGGGAACACTAATATCGCTTCCCCCCCGAATGCTGAGCTATAGCCACAGTTGAGGCAGAAAGGAGAAAATGTGTCCCTAGCAGGGAATAGTAGCAGCTCAAATGTGAGGGCCTTGGTAGTGGGAGCAGAGATCAAGCAGCAGAATGTTAAGGATGCCCAGACTGACTGACCATTAACTGGTGGTGGAGACAGTGGCCTGCCCAGGGTGAGCCAAGGATCAGCCCATTGAGTTTGGCACACACAGAGTGGTTGGTACTGAAGCAAGCCGTGGCCCAGGGTGAACATTAAGATTAGCCTGGAGAAAGGGACAGCAGTATGAATTCAGCCTTGGAACAATCTGTTCCGAGAGCATGTGAGCTGGACCCTGAGTGCAGAGTTCTACTAAAAGACGTGAAGAGTGTTGAAATGTGCTCTGAGTGTCCTGTGTATTTGGTGGTCAGTATAAACTTCTGGATATTGAGCTTTAAATGCAAAGGTGTTCTTGTTGATAGCCAACAAGTGCTGGTGCAATGCAGGAGCACTTACTATGCAAAACCTTTACATTAAGAATATGTTCTTTAGGGTGGTGCCTGTGGCTCAAAGGGGTAGGGCACCAGCCCCATATGCCAGAGGTGGCAGGTTCAAACCCAGCCCCAGCCAAAAAACTGCATACACACACACAAAAAGAATATGTTCTTTAAAGCACATTTCAAAGCATATAGTTATAAAGCAGCCCTTGTGGAATGTCATTAAATCTGGGTACAATGCCAAATGGAACACGACAGAGAATTGTGAATCTGGAGATATTCAAGGGCAGCCAGATCATTTCTACTAATCACCATTGACAGGTTCTGGAGAAGGCCTGACCCTTAAACCCAGAATCCCAGAGGAAAGCTATAACCTAAGAAGGCCTTCAGGAGCTTACTGTGCTCTGCAGCCCAAGAGCTCAGAAATTCTGAAGACCTCTGGGGAGAAAGAGATGAACAGGTGCAAGGGAGGGCAGTGAACTACTTTGTATGACATTGTCATGTGGATACAAGCCGCCGTACATTTGTCAAAACCCACAGAACGTACAAAACAATGAGTAAATCTTAGTGTAAACGATGGACTTTACTTAATAATACTGTATTAATATTGGCTCATCAATAATAACAAATGTAACACACAAATGCAAGACATTAATAATAGGGGAAAGTGTCAAGGGTGGATACGTATTTGCGGATTTTCTGTGCTGTCTACTCATTTTTTCTGAAAACCTGAAACTGGTCTAAAAAATGAAGTCTGTTCCTAAAGAAATCAAATATAGTATTGCTGATATATATATATGTGAAAGTGAATTCCAGTAAAAGTAGCAATAACAGTGCAAAAGCCATCGAAAATTTCTGAAAATAAATGTCTTTATGAAACAAAAGGAATGAACAGCTGACATCTGCAACCATATGGATCAGTTTCAAAAAAGTTATGCAGAGGGAAAGAAGCCAGGCAAAGAAGTGGACATGCTGTGTGACTCCTTTTATTCAAAGTCCTAGAACAGGCAAAACTAATCTGCAGTGGCAAACTAAGTCAATATAGTTCCCTGTGTCGATGGGCTGATGCAGAGGAGCGTGAGTGAGTCCATCATCCCTCACTTTGGGGGTTGATGAAGGTACATGAAGAATAAACTTGTCAAAACTCATCTCACTGTTACCAAAAATAGCTGCATTTTGTTGAATATAAGCCATACCTTGACACATTTGATTAAAAAAAGAAAGAAGGAAAGAAAGAGAGAGAAACAAACCGAAAAGGTTCAACAAGAGACAGGGAAGGAGGGAAAGAGAGGAACAGAAGAAAGGAGGGAAGATAAAGTGAGAGAAAGGCAGAGGCAGAGAAAGCACGAGATACACTATCACAAAGTATTAGTAATGATTGCATTAGAAAATAGAATTGCAAGTAATTTTTTGTTTCCTTTCAAAGACTTTTCTATGTTTCCATTCTTTAATATTGAATATAGATTCCTTTTTTATTACCTTTTTTATTTAATAAGATGCATTATTTATTGTCTAAACAATAAATTTTATCATTGGTTCTAGAAATTTTATACTTTACTACTAATAGACACAAACAAGAACAAATTTTATCTTTTAGAAATACCTTTCTATTTTTTGAGTTTAAATATATGTATGTATTGTTATCGGTGGTGATTCACAGAGGTATATATTCCTTTTCTAATTAAATGTTATATGAAAAAATAATAAGCATACCATTGTAAGAATAAAGAAAGGAAAAGAAGGAGCAAAGGTAAGAAAGGGGACTTCGATATGGCAATTTGTCCAGACAGTATTCACAGAGAAGGCGATACTTGTGTTGGGTCTCGTGGCATCATCAGAATCTCATAGGCATTCACGGAGCTGAGACGAGAAGAGAATCATTCTGCAGAAGCCATGTGGAGGAGGCAGAAATGAGCTTCTCAAGATAGGACTTTTAAATTGTGGGACTGAATCTGTCACCGGATTCTTGATTAAAGCCGAAAGAAAGGTTCCACTCAAGTCAGGCATTTCAGCACATCAGCAATGCAGGAACCACTCAGAACTTTTAAAACACAGAGAAATGAGAACAGTGGCCGTCCCCTCTGCAAGGAGCACCCTCTGCAGCACCCTCCACGAGTGGAAACTGTGAAGTTGGGGAGTCCTGATGCCCTGATGTCCTTCATTGAAGAATGATGATCATAACTTTGCTGAGCACTATGGCTCCAGAAACAGTCTCAGGCCTGGGTCTTATTGGTGATTTTGTATCATCTGTTACCAGACGTTCACTTCTTACCTCGAAGTTTGTCTGTATTTATTTGTAATGAACCCAGAAATTCACAATCCACACGCTGTTTCATGGCTTTTTAGAGACCACTGCTTTGCTAAAGTGCTCTAAAATAAGCCAAATACAGTAAGTAAAGCAAGCAGACAGCCCTCAGAACGGAAGACAGTTTTTGCAGGTTATATTTCCGACAAAGTTCTAATAACCAGAATCCACAGAGAACTCAAACTTATTAATAAGAAAAGAACAAGTGATCCCATTTCATTGTGGGCAAGAAATATGACAGGCACACGGTCTACAGACACATGAAAAAATGCTCATCATCTTTAATCATCAGAAACGCAAACCAAAACCACTTTGAGATATCATCTAACTCCAGTAAGAGTAGACCACATCAGGAAATCCCCAAGCTACAGATGTTGGCATGGATGTGGAGAAAAGGGAACACTTCTGCACTGCTGGTGGGAATGCAAGATAGTACATTTCTTTTGGAAAGAAGTTTGGAGAATACTTAGGGATCTAAATGTAGACCTGCCTTTTGATCCTGCAATTCCTCTACTAGGTGTATATCCAAAAGACCAAAAATCACTTGGCAACAAAGATATTTGCACCAGATTGTTCATTGCAGCTCAATTCATAATTGCCAAGTCATGGAAGAAGCCCAAGTGCCCATTGGCCCATGAATGGATTAATAAATTATGGTATATGTATACCATGGAATACTATGCAGCAGTAAAAAAGATGGAGACTTTACCTCTTTTATGTTTACATGGATGGAGCTAGAAAACATTCTTCTTAGTAAAGTATCTCAGGAATGGAAAAAAATATCCAATGTACTTAGTACTACTATGAAACCAATTTATAATCACTCACACTTTCATACGAAAGATGAATCACAACTATAGCCCAGGATAAAGAAGGGAAGGGGAGGAGAATGGGAAAGGAGAGGGGTGATTTGATAAAGAGAGGGTTAATGGTGGGACCACACCTATGGAGCATATTGCAAGGGTACAAGTCAAATCTATCAAGTATACAACACAAATGTCTTAACACTGTGATTAAGCAAATGAGGGGAAAGTTATGTTAATTAGTAGGATGTAAGCACTCCAATTTGTACAAATAATCAACACATTGAATCCCACAAAGGCATAAATGTATTCATGACCTATGTATATATAACTTAATAAAAAAATAAGCCAAATAGCATTTTTTTCCTGTATTGCAATTATGTGAGTAAACATAGTCTTTTAAATATGAAATTTAAAATCTGTCTCTTCAACATGGAAATGTTAATCTTTGACCCTTTTCAGTTTTGTTCAGTTACACATTTTCTTAAGTGTATACAGTATATTTTTTATAGTATATTTTTTAACTGATAGTCTAGGTTCCTCATTTGCTGCATTGAATAGCTCAACACTGGACATTAGCCCTACATAGTGATGCCTCAGTTCTGTCTAGAGCTCACATCTGCAATCCAAAATTTTCTCACTGTTCATCTCTTCATTAATCTTGAGGATTTCAACAACTTTTAAATACTCGGTCCAGCAAGACTAATTACCCTCAGAATAGTGCTTCCCAAACTAACTTAAATTAATGTCCCTAAAATCTTGGTAACAGCAGACCCTAATTCAGTAAGTTGAGAGGGAGACCCCAGGTCTTGCATTTCTAACAGAAGCTTTGATAATGTTCTTCTGCCTTTTTGTGGATCATGTTTTGAATATACTGCTTAGCAAGAGCTTCTTACACAAAAGGTTTTGATTTTTTTTTTCCACATATACCTTTGGGGCATGGCAGCCTCTTTCCTTCAGACACATTTTATTCCCTTGACACTGACTTAAGAGATTTCTTACACTCAACTAATCTAAATTATATTCCTAATCCCTTTGAGTAATCTTTCATGCTTACATCTTCTTGGAATCTTCCCCATCGTTAATATTTGTTCATTTTCATAGGTTTAGTTGGGTATGTTCACATAGCACCTGCTTTTTCTGCATTAGAACTTTCGAATTCACATTCACTAATCTTTTTCTAAATTGAATATTTTCCTCTGAGTTTTTGATTATGATTCTAGAAAAGAAGATTGAAACACCTTCCTCTCTTCCATATGATTTTGAGAGAGAAACACAGACAGGCAAGAGCTCTACAAATGCAGACAGGTAGAGGTGTGCAGATATATGAAGACAGGCGTGCACAGCAGCACCCTCAACACACGCAGCACACACAACACACAGAGCTGCTTAAGGAAACCGCCTGATCATCAGCCACCCACACGGCAAAGGCATTGAATGTGATCCAGCTCCACAAATCTCAAAATCCCATTCCATAAAACATTAGAAAAATAAAAATTAGTAATCATGTATATTTTATCTAAATACATCAGATATTTAAGTCATTCCATGAATTGGGCTCTGTTCCACAAAGAAAACTCCCACTGTTTTCTTGTGCTCTCAACTTTCTTCAGTTTCATTTGCCAGTTTGTTTTTTCCTTTCTTTTTTTTTATTGTTAAATCATAGCTGTGTACATTAGTGCAATCAAGGGGTACAATGTGCTGGTTTCATATACAATCTGAAATATTCTCATCAAACTGTTCAACGTAGCCTTCATGGCATTTTCTTAGTTATTGTATGTAGACATTTGTATTCTGCCTTTAGTAAGTTTCGCCTGTACCCATTCTAAGATGCACCGTAGGTGTGGCCCCACCTAATACCCTCCCTCCTCCCTCACCTCCCCCCTCCCTTCCCCTTCCTTGGCCCTTTCCTCATAGTCCTGTGCTATAGTTGGGTTATAGCCTTCATGTGAAAGCTATAATTTAGCTTCATAGTAGGGCTGAGTACATGGGATACTTTTTCTTCCATTCCTGAGATACTTTGCTAAGAAGAATATGTTCCAGCTCCATCCATGTAAACATGAAAAAGGTAAAGTCTCCATATTTCTTTAAGGCTGCATGATATTCCGTGGTATAAATGTACCACAATTTGCTAGTCCATTCGTGGGTCAATGGGCACTTGGGCTTTTTCCATGACTTAGCGATTATGAATTGGGCTACAATAAACATTCTGATACAGATGTCTTTGTTATATTGTGATTTTTGGTCTTCTGGCTATAAACCCAGTAAAGGAATTACAGGATTGAATGGCAGGTCTATTTTTAGGTCTCTAAGTATTCTCCAGACATCCTTCCAGAAGGGACGTATTAGTGTGCATTCCCACCAGCAGTGTAGAAGTGTGCCCTTTTCTCCACATCCACACCAACATCTCTGGTTTTGGGATTTTGTTATGTGGGCTACTCCTACTGGGGTTAGGTGATATCTCAAAGTAGTTTTGATTTGCATTTCTCTGATGATTAAGGATGATGGTTTTTTTTTTCATGTGTTTGTAGATCGTGCATCTGTCTTCTTTAAAGAAGTTTCTCTTCAAGTCCCTTGCCCACCCTGAGATGGGATCATGTGTTCTTTTTTTGCTAGTATGTTTGAGTTCTCTGTGGATTCTGGTTATTAGACCTTTATCGGAGGTATAACCTGCAAATATTTTCTCCCATTCTGAGGGCTGTCTGCTTGCTTTACTTACTATGATCTTGACTGTGCAGAAGCTTTTTAGTTTGATCAGGTTCCAGTAGTGTATTTTTGATACTGCTTCAAATGCCTGGGGAGTCCTCCTCATAAAATATTCACCCAGGCTGATTCCTTCAAGAGTTTTCCCTGCACTCTCTTCAAGTATTTTTATAGTTTCATGTCTTAAGTTTAAATCTTTAATCCAGCGAGAGTCTATCTTAGTTAATGGTGAAAGGTGTGGGTCTAGTTTCAATCTTCTACAGGTTGCCAGCCAGTTCACCCAGCACCATTTGTTAAATAGGGAATCTTTTCCCCACCGAATGTTTTTAATTAGCTTGTCAAAGATCAAATAAAGGTAAGTAGCTGGATTCATCTCTTGGTTCTCTATTCTGTTCCAGACATCTACTTCTCTGTTTTTGTGCCAGTACCATGCTGTTGAGATCACTATGGATTTATAGTACAGTCTCAGGTCTGGTAGCGTGATTCCTCCTGCTTTGTTTTTATTGCTGAGTCATGTTTTGGCTATTCGAGGTTTTTTCTGATTCCATATAAAACGAAGTATTATTTTTTCAAGATCTTTAAAATATCACAATGGAGCTTTAATAGGAATTGCATTAAAATTATATATTGCTTTGGGTAGTATATACATTTTAACAATGTTGATTCTTCCCAGCCATGAGCATGGTATGTTTTTCCATTTGTTAACATCTTCAGCTATTTCTTTTCTTAAAGTTTCATAGTTCTCTTTGTAGAGATCTTTCACATCCTTTGTTAGGTATACTCCCAAATATTTCATCTTCTTTGGCACTACTGTGAAAGGAATAGAGTCCTTGACTGTTTTTTTCGGCTTGATTATTGTTGGTATATATAAAGGCTACAGATTTATGAGTGTTGATTTTGTAGCCTGAGACATTGCTGTATTCCTTGATCACTTCTAAAAGTTTTGTAGTGGAATCTCTAGTGTTTTCCAGATATACGATCATATCATCTGCGAAGAGTGAAAGTTTGATCTCTTCTGACCCTATGTGGATACCCTTGATCGCCTTTTCTTCCCTAATGGCAATGGCTAAAACTTCCATTACAATGTTAAAGAGCAATGGAAACAATGGACAACCTTGCCTGGTTCCTGATCTAAGTGGAAATGATTTCAATTTAACTCCATTCAATATGATATTGGCTGTAGGTTTGCTGTAGATGGCCTCTATTAGTTTAAGAAATGTCCCTCCTATACCATTTTTCTTAAGTGTTCTGATCATGAAGGGATGCTGGATATTATCAAAAGCTTTTTCTGCATTCAAAGAATCATATGGTCCTTATTTTTTAGTTTGTTTATGTGCTGAATTACATTTATAGATTTACATATATTGAACCAGCCTTGAGACCCTTGGATAAATCCCACTTGGTCATGGTGTACAATTTTTTTGATGTGTTGTTGGATTCTGTTTGTTAGGATCTTATTGAGTATTTTTGCATCAATATTCATTAGTGATATTGGTCTATAATTTTCTTTTCTTGTTGGGTCTTTCCCTGGTTTGGGGATCAGGGTGATGTTTGCTTCTTAGAATGTGTTGGGTAATATTCCTTCTTTTTCTATATTTTGGAAGAGGTTTAGTAATACAGGTACTAGTTCTTCTTTAAAGGTTTGGTAGAATTCTGATGTAAAGCCATCTGGTCCTGGGCTTTTCTTTTTAGGGAAGAAACTTTGTATAGTTGATGCTATTTCAGAGCTTGATATAGGCCTGTTCAACATTTCCACTTCATTCTGGCTAAGTCTTGGAAGGTGGTGTACTTCCAGGTATTGGTCGATTTCTTTCAGATTTTCATATTTCTGAGAGTAGAGTTTCTTGTAGTATTTGTTAAGGATTTTTTGAATTTCTGAGGGGTCCGTTGTTATTTAATCATTACCATTTCTGATTGATGAAATTAGAGATTTTATTCTTTTTTTTTCCTGGTTAGGTTGGCCAAAGGATTATCTATTTTATTGATCTTTTCAAAAAACCAGCTTTTGGATTTATCGATCTGTTGTAAAATTCTTTCGTTTTCAATTTCATTTAATTCTGCTCTGATTTTGGTTATTTCTTTTCTTCTGCTGGGTTTGGGGTTGGGGTGTTCTTCCTTCTCCAGTTGCTTGAGATGTACCATTAAGTTATGAACTTCCTCTCTTTCTGTATTCTTGAGGAAGGCTTGCAGTGCTATAAATTTTCCTGTTAGGACTGCCTTTGCAGTATCCCAGAGGTTCTGGTAATTCATGTCTTGACTGTTGTTTTGTTCTAAAAATTTGGCGATTTCCTTCTTAATCTCATCTATAACCCATTTATCCTTTAGCATAAGGTTGTTTAGCTTCCATGTTTTTGTATGGGTGTGCAGGTTCCTGTTGTTTTTGAGTTCTACTTTCATTCCATGATGATCTGAGAAGATGCAAGGAATAATTTCTATTTGTTTAAATTTGCTGAGGTTAGATTTGTGGCCTAGGATGTGGTCGATTTTGGAGTATGTTCTGTGGGCTGATGAAAAGAATGTGCATTCAGTTTTGTTGGGATGAAATGTTCTGTAGATGTCTGTTAAGTCCAGATGTTGAATGGTTAAGTTTAAATCTAAAATTTCTTGGCTTAGCTTCTTTTTGGAGGATCTATCCAGCACTGCTTAAGGGGTGTTAAAATCTCCAACTACTATGGAACTGGAGGAAATCGAGTTGCTCATGTCTGTTAGAGTTTCTCTTATAAATTGAGGTGTGTTCTGGTTGGTGCATACATACTAATAATTGAAATCTCATCAGATTGAGTATTACTTTTAACAAATATGAAGTGTTCATCCTTATCCTTCCTTATTTCGGTTGGATTAAAGCCTGTTTCATCTGTGAATAGGATTGCAGTGCCTGCTTTTTTCTGCTTTCCATTTGCCTGGAATATAGATGACCATCCCTTCAACTTGAGTCTATATTTGTCTTTTAATGTAAGATGCGATTCTTGTATGCAGCAGATATTTGGTTTGAGTTTTTGTATCCAGTCAGCCAACCTGTGCCTCTTTAGAGGACAATTTAAATCATTCACATTAATTGAGAATATTGATAAGCTATTTGAGAGTCCAGTGGACATTTTTAATCCTTTTGCATCTGTGGAAGTTGGAATTTGATCAAAGTTTTCTGGGTGGGTTTACTTTTGTGGTGGAGGATTATGCTGGTCTTTATGGAGGATAGGTCTGAGAATATCCTGGAGAGCTGGTTTAGTTACGGCAAAGTTCTTCAAAATGTGAATGTCATTGAAGTATTTAATTTCTCCACCATAAATGAAACTCAGTTTAGCTGGGTACAGGATACTGGGTTGAAAGTTATTTTGTTTTAGGAGACTAAAAGTCAATGACCATCCTCTTCTAGCTTGAAAGTTTTCAGCAGAGAGATCTGTAGTTATTCTAATATTCTTGCCCTTGTAGGTGATGGTTTTCTTTCGTCTGGCTGCTTTCAGAATTTTATCCTTCATATTAACTTTAGTGAAATTGATTATGATATGTCTGGGGGATGTCTTATTTGGGTTGAGTTGTGCTGGAGTTCTGAAACTGTCTGCTATCTGAATTTCAGATTCTCTTGGCATGTCTGGAAAGTTCTCCTTCATGATCTCATGGAGAAGTGACTCCATGCCTTGTGAAACCACTTCATCGCTTTTGGAAATCCCTATAAGACAAATATTAGTATTCTTCGAATTATCCCAGAGCTGTCTGAGAGAGTGATTTGTTTTTGCCCTCCATTTCTCTTCCTCTTTGAGAATTTGGGAGCGTTCAAAAGCTTTGTCTTTAATGTTAGAAATCCTTTCTTCTGCTTGCACCATTCTGTTACTGAGGGATTCTACTGTGTTTCTCAGTTCTTTGAGGGCTGCAACTTCTTATCTCAATGTGTCAAAATCTTTGGTCATTTGGTATTTGAATTCCTTGAATTCTTGAGATATCTTTTGGGTTACTGCTTGGAATTCTAATTCGATCTTATTTGCTATCCAGATTCTGAATTCAATTTCTGACATCTTAGCTATTTGTTTGTGCATGGGATCTTATGCTGTGTCTGCCCCCATTGATCCTTGGGGGAGTTGATCTACTCTGACTATTCATATTGCCAGAGTTCTTCTGTTGATTTCACCTCATGATTATTTTTCACCATTGCCTCTGGTCGTTCTCAGAGTTGGAGAGGTGTCTCTCCAAGATTAGACCCCAGCAGGATCACTCTATTGTTGCTGGATCTTTGTAGAGAGTGACCCTGGTTGGTTCCTCTGGGGATGCCCCAGCTGGGGAGTTCTAGTTGTGGAAGCAGCTCCGGAGTGTGACACACCCAGATCCAGCAACAGGGCGGGAGGTGGTGTGCACTGTTCTGGGAGTGCCTGGCACCCAGTGACTTTGGCACACCAGGAGAAGGGCTCTGCACAGAGGCAGGGAGGGCTCCAGAGGGCACGTGGCTACAAGAGTCCCTGGCCAGATGTGCGGGCTGGTGTGGAGGCAGGGAGGTTACAGAAGGGAGGATGCAGGGTTGCGCAGCTGCCTGCCTGGTCAGGGCATATGGAGGCCTGGCAGACACGGGTTGTGGGTCGGGGGTTGCAGAGTAGCTCTTATGGACTTTCAGGTGGTGCCAAGCCCAGGTTTGAGGTTGCTATGAGCTGTGATGCCACGGCACTCTACCCAGGGCAACAGCCTGAGGTTCCAGTGTGCCAAAACCAGTCTCACTCTGACCCTGAGGGTTAAGGCTGTAAGGCAGCTCATTCCCCACCTTTAGGCTGCTCTATCAATAGGTTACTAGCTCCTGCCCGATCTTTGCTCTGTGACCCTGAGGGCGGAGCTTGCCAGGGCAGTTCTCTCACAATGCTCCCTGAGGCACACAGCCGAACACTATTAGCTCCGTCTGGCTCAGCGGCTCAGTCTGGGGCCCTAGACAATGCCCAAAGTTCTCCACACTCCTGCTCAAGCTCTCCCCAAGGCAGTTCAACTGAGTGCCAAGTCCAAAAACACCAAAACAGTTCACAGGTAAGGCCTTTCTGGTTTGCAGTCTCACTGCTGCTTGTACTTACAGCTGCCAGCAGGATTAGGTCGATCGAACACACGCAACCACTTGCCAGTTTTCTACGGTTTTTGTTCTCCTCTTGGGGTCCAGAAGTCCCTTGCTGACTCCCTGTATCCTCGAAGGGATGATTATAGGCAGATCCCACCAGCCAGAGATGCCTGGAGTTGTATCTCCCCAGACTCACCGTGCCCAGTTGCAGAGAAGCTGTTACTCGGCCACCATCATGCTCCACCTCCCCAGTTTGGTTTTTTGTTTGTTTTTTTGTTTGTTTTGTTTTTGAGACAGAGTGTCCCTCTGTTGCCCAGGCTAGAGTACTGTGGCATCAGCCTAGCTCACAGCAACTTTCAACTCCTGGATTCACGTGATCCTCTAGCCTCAGCCTCCTGAGTAGCTGGGACTACTGCCACAACACCTAGCTAGTTTTTCTATTTTAGTAGAGATGGGGGCTCACTCTTATTCAAGCTGGTCTCGAACTCCTGAGCTCAAGTGAGCCTCCTGCCTCAGCCCTCCAGAATACTAGGATTATAAGTGTGAGCCACTGCACTGGGCCACATTTGCCAATTTTATACTGCCTCATTATTTCTCCTGAAATTTTTGCTTTGGGTTTTTGCTCTCTACTTTGAAAATTTACTTCAGGCCATCATTGGGTGCTCCAGGACTTCCATCAATATTAATAGGACTTTGTGTCCATGAAATTGCTGGAGTATGTCTCCGAATATACTGTTTAAACTTGGCTCATTTGTCTTCCCTTTCCTCCCCCATCTTATAGCTCTGCAATTATCAAATTTTCATAAACCTTGGAGCTGAAGAATGTTATATATTTATCACAGGCTTAAAACTCACCACCCATCTCTTTCTTAGTCACTATCATTTTTATCCATGTAAGCAATATATCAAGTTCAATATATCTGTTGTTTTTACCACCTTCATAGTCTACTGATTTGCAATGTAGAAAATGGTCCCTTTTGAGGGTACCTATGACAATGCATACAGCCAAGAGTTCTGCAATTACCCCCACTCTCTTCTGATACTTTGTCTTCCCCGAGTACCAATGTGAAAGCATAGAATAAGAATAGTATATACAGCCGGGCGCGGTGGCTCACGCCTGTAATCCCAGCACTGTGGGAGGCTGAGGAGGGAGAATCGCTTGAGCTCAGGAGTTCGAGACTCGCCTGAGCAACAGTGAGACCCCGACTTGTGAAAAAAATGGAAAAACCCAGCCAGGCACCGCGGCGAGCGCCTGTAATCCCAGCGGCTTCCGGAGGCTGAGGCAGCGGGGTGCCCGCAGCCCGAGTCTGAGGTTGTGGTGAGCTACCACGCCCACTGCACTCTGCTCAGGGGCATAGGGTGGGACCCTGTCTCAACAACAACAAAAAAAAAAGAATAGTATATACAGTGTTACTACATTATTACTATTACTAAAGTATTACACAGCTCAGTATTACATAGTATGGTAAACCATATATTTGATACATTTGCAAAGCAACCTCCATGTTTACTATGGGTCTTAATTCAGGCTGCTTTAACAGAATACCATAGACTGAGTGGTTTTAGCAGCAAATATTTATTTCTCACAGCTCTGGAGGCTGGGAAGTCAAGATCAAGGCACTGATAGGCACTGTGCTTGGTGAGGACTCTCTTCCTGGTTTGCTGACAGCCACTTTCCCCTTGTTTCTTCTTATAAGGTCACCAACCCCATTCATGACCTAATCCTTTCCTAAAGATCCTATCTCCTACATATGATCAAACCAGGGGGTTAGGATTTCAACATAAGAATTGATAGGGGTGGGGATGGGAGGCACAGCATTCATTCAGTCCATAGCACCATGTTTAAATAGATGGCAAAAGAAAACAAAACAAGAAACTAATCTGAGCTACATAAATTTCTATTTAAGGTTCACTAGAAAAAGAAGAAATATTTTAATTCTTATTATCTTAGAATACCTCACCATTGCCTGAAAGTTAGCTATTTTCCTAAATTTTATTCAGAATCTCTTACTTGGCCAGTTCCCATTGTCATACACACTGTGACACTGGTCACACACCACGCTTTTCTTGAAATGAGAGGAAAGAGCAACCTGAAGCCTTGACTAGGAAAAAAGAAAAGTTGAGAAAGCCCACAGGATAAGGGGTTCACCCACCCTTTTACCTAAAGCTCACTGTCACAGTCCAGAGGATGTCTGGCAAATCCAAGTTTGGTCCACATGTCTACATACAAGGGTCACAGCAGAAGGAGGAGAGAGGTGAACACAGCCTCACACTTCTGGACAGTGTCAGTTCTAAGGGTCAGAAGGAAATTTGGGGATTATGGTAGGGGCAGGCCCAGAACAAATCAGAAACCTTCAGCTGGGAGGACAGGCAGAAGCCAGGTATACACAGTCAGGTTCATCCCTCCATCTCCAAAGTGGGAGGCTGTCACATGACCACCTGGGACAGCTGGAAAAAGGAAAGATCTATCTCGAAAACTGCCCCAGGGAGCTGCCAGGGTGAGCCCTGTGGGACCCAGGGCTTGCTGGCCCTCACCTACAGACAGAATAATTACACACAGCTCATGCTGAGCCTGCCTTGAGGCAGAAAGGGAGCTCCTGGCTCCAGTGCCAGGCAGAGCACCATCCCCAGGAAAGCAGTCCTGGGAGAAGGGCTCCAGCAGGCAGAAAACCACAGTGCAAAGGAGTCAACACAGCACCCCCTGTAGCTTTGTTCTCAGCATCCTGACTGCAGAAGTCTCTTCACATAGCTAAACTCTGCCAAGAAGGAATTAAGCAATGAGTTCTTCTCACTTAAAATGTGGTCCTTAAGAGTGAGCTGCAGGTGTCTCAAAAAATTTCTTTATCTTTCATCCTCCCTAATAATTACATTTGCTTTTGCAGGGCTGTGTGCCTTGTGTCTCTCTCTCTCTCTCTGGGTTATAAGGTTGGGTGACCTTTCTGACTTTTCTTACTTCACAATTCCAACTCAGGCCAATGGCACTCACTTAACCCCTTTCATTGCCTATGCAAGATGCTTTCCTACCCCAGGCCCTAGAGAGCCCCTGACCTGGACACCAGCACACTTTCACGTGTGATAGACCCTGTTTAAATGTGTCACAGCTCTGTGGGAATCACTTGCTACACTCAGGTAGCCTCCCTCTGCTTTCAGATAACAGGTTTTAGTCTACTTTCTGCAGATCTGGTTTTCCCATCACTCTTGCTATATGCTCTCCCTGCTCTGAGTCCATCCCCACTGGCTGGATCACTGGCTAACTCACTGTGTGGTCCGAAAGCACACATCTCCCAGCTCTAGCCAGCAGGTCTGCCTCTGCGCCAGGCTGCACAGGGCAGGAATGGCTGGTGTTTGCAGCTGTTTCCCAGAGGATGCTACCTCCGACTCTAGCCAAGGTTTATTTCACGTCCCCAAATGACCACAAACTGTCCCAAGCTCATCTCTGACTCTCTCATCCACAAAATCTCAATGGCTGAATGAGAACATCATTCCATCAACACCAAGCACCTCTTTATGAGGGTTCTTACATAATAATCTCGATATGTTTCATAGTCTCTGTTTTTCTTTCTGCAAACCTCCCTTTTGTCAAGGCATTTGAAGATCAGCTAATAGCCATCAATTTCCTTCTTAATTTCCCTCTTTTCTTATCTCTCTCTCTTTTTTTGTTTGTTTTGCTTTTATGTGTAAATAAATACAAGATACCTCTGCTTTCCTTGTATAAATAATGATCTTTCGATCTTTTATCTTATATCATCTCCTCCTGAGCTGTGATATACTTCGCATCTCTGACAAGTCTGAAGTGAGGAGACAGTCTCGGGACGAAGGGTCTCCCCACCAGTCCCTGCCACACCACTGCTTTCCTAGGTTGCCTATGAACACTCTTGTTTTGTCCTATGTAAGTTTTATCTTCCTAAATCATGCCCTGCAGTTGGTCCTCAAGTCCCCCCTTAAAAGGGGGAGCCTGTATTATCCTCAGAACCAACAGGAAATAGTGCCATTATTCCATCTTATTTATAAAACTCTCATAAACATATCTCTTAAGCAAAGCAAGGAGACAATTCTGTCTCAGCTGGAACTCAGACTTAGCAGAAAATGAGACAAACTACTGAATGTTGTCTCTTACCTCCAGAAGCAGAAACCAAATCTCTCCACTATTTAATTTACAAGGTCCTCTCAATCAGCCCCATCTAGTCCCTGCTGTGAACCCAAAAGATGGTGGACATAGGCTTGTTCACCAGCATATAGGACCCCCCAGCCCAGGGGGGAGGCCTTAGTTCTATACCAACACCACCTCCTCCAGTAGAAGTCCATTGATATTATTTTTCTTTTCCAGGCAGAGAAAAAGAACATTTCTAGAAGAATTAGATTCCAAACAAGTTCATGAACAAAAACAGCAGTGGAGACACAAGCTAGCCATAAGCAGTATCCCAGGGAGAAACACAAGCCAAGATACAGCAACTATTCTAAAATTAGAGAGGAAGTAATATGCTCAGTGTTACTGAGATGTTATTTCTATTTTAGAATGCCTTCAACATAATTTTGTTACAGACATATTAGTGTTCAAGGAAAATTGCTGAATGAATAAGTGGGTGAGGAATAAAAATGGAAAAAAAATGGAGATGTTAACAAGAAGAGAAGAGACTTGGGGCACAGAATGTGATTAGCTTAATTCCCAATCTCTAATAGTCACTGGTTAAAAATCAAATACAACTCCATCCAGGCTAAGGCTCCTTATGGTACAGAGAACACAGATTCAAAGCAGCAATGTTTTGATTATTCATTCAAATATTAGAGACGATCAAAGTATCAAATACTGGCATGTTGTTTATAATCAGGGCTGTACGGAAACTAAATACGTTATTATAAAGGTTGGGTGAAATAGGAATAGGAGGTCTAAATCATTCACATTTTGTCATATTTTATGTTGAATTCTCTAATCATAATATCCCCCATTAATTTTGGGCATCAAATTAGTGTCATGTAAACAATGTAAACAAGAAATTATTACCAGTACTTACATTCAAAGGTTCTCTTTTGTTTTTGCAATTATCATTGGCAGAGAAAGCATTTTTTTAATGTCTCTGTTGTATAATCAGAGATACTTCGCAGACACAATAATATCTGAGAACACTGGATTACGTTCCAGCATTTGGAATGGGAAAAAAAATCAGAGAACTAAAATAAGTTTAATTCTCTTTTAAACCATGCAACAGCAATAATTCTAGAAAGGAAAAAAAAACTGTCTTGCTTGAATTTTTGCTCTCCTAAGATGGAAAGCAGCTTTGAAGAAAATAATGCTCCATACAATTACTCTTGAAGAAGTCAGTTTCAACTTCAGTAGGCACAGATTGACACCCCTTTAAATTTTTTTTAAATGAAGGTTTTTGCTATTTAATGTCATGTAAGGTAAGGATTTAATAGCTTCTACTGCAGCATTATCAAACATCACTTGATTATGTTCCTACTGGCAGTTTTTTAAAAAGCATTTCTGGATGGATTAACTTTCTTTTCACTTCAGCACACTTGGAGAGATTGTTTTTATAAGAGGATTTAGTGAAATAGAGGTTTAAAAATTGCCTATATTATAATTTATAATTCTTTTTCACTTTTTCCCTTCATACACATGGCCCACACAGTAAAATAATTTATGAAACTGATGTTTTTAGGGATATCTAAAGAATCTCAGCATGCTAGAACAGTCATTAAAAGATTGTGGTACAGATGGCAATATCCTCTAATATATGTCAAATAGCCTCTAATATATACTTTCTCAAAAACCCTTGGATGTTAGCCCATTACATGGCTGTCCAGAATAAGGAGTACGTGTGTCAGCTTCCCTTGCAGCTAGGTGTAGCATAGGACTAAGTTTTAGACAACAGGATGAATAAGAATATGATGGTGAAACTTCTAGAACATGTTCCAGTGGAAAGGACAGATGCCTCCTCCCACCTTTCCTTCATTTTGCACCTGGGAAAGTGGATTGGCCTCTGAGTGACAGAACCACACATTACAGAGGCCAGAATAGACAGCTGGGTGGGGTCCCAGGAGTCTGTGGGCACTTTACACAAACAAACCCATGAGCTGCCTACATCTGGATTTTCATGTCAGAGAGAAATAAAGTTCTATCTTCCCAAGCCACCATTTTGGAAACTCTGTTACATGCAGCCCAAACTGTATCTAATGTGTATAAATGTCACCAGTGGACATGATGTGCTGGGATGAAAACTTGGACACGCGAATCCCATAAAATCCTGTGTTCTTTCAGCTCCACCACACAATCTTACCAGATGTTGTTGCCATATGTTTAAAAACTATGCATAATGTCTTATCATTTCACTATATTCCAATTAGACTTTATTCTTTCTTGCTTATATCTTTGCTAATAAAGGAGAAAATGATCTCAAAGAGGCAAAACACCTGCCTAAAAAGACTTCGCTCTTCCTCTGCATTTTCTTTATTTATGGGCCACATCCTTTATGTATATGTAGCAGGGTAGACACAGAGGGATGAAATGAAGAAGGCAATAAAATGGAAAAACAACCACCACATGTGCTCCCTATTAAAACTAACCAACAAGCACACATGTACACAGAGGGAAGTAAAACTCAGTGGAAAACAATGGAGCGGGGGCACGGCAAAGGGGAGGTTCAGTGAAAAACCTACCTAATGGGTACAATGAACACTATCCAGGGATAGGCACACTTGTACCCCTGACTCAAGCATAACAAAATTGATACATGTAACCAAAAATATTTTTACCCCTTTAATATTTTGAAGTAAAAAAAAAAAAAGAAAGAAAAGAAAAAATGTAAATAAATAAATTACTATCCATGGGGCAATGTATGCTTATTGTAGAGCTTTTATAAAATACAGATTAGCAAAAGTAGAGAACAAAAGTTATTCCTGATCCTACTACTCAGAAATAATCACTGTTAATATTTTGAAATATATCCTTCCTACCTTTTATTCTACCTCTGTAGCACATATTCTTGTATTATAAACAGATAGACTATAGAAAACACACAAAACCACCTACAGTGCATCTTACAAGGGTACATGTGAAACTTACAATGTAGAATATAAACGTCTTAACGCAATAACTAAGAAAATGCCAGGAAGGCTATGTTAACCAGTGTGATGAAAATATCTCAAATTGTATATAAAACCAGTGCATGGTGTCCCATGATTGCATTAATGTACACAGCTATGATTTAATTAAAAAAAAAGAAAGAAAAGAAAAGAAAACACACAAAACATATTGTAAATTATTTTTCAATAAGAAAAAGTTTCAATAAGAAACTTCTTTTCTTACTTGAAATTCATGAAAAAATTGTATATTACTACCATTTCAATTGATGTATAGTATTACCTTGCCTGAGTGTACCAAGACTTTTTTAACAGTCCCTATTTTGGCTTATTTATTTTTTCATTAAAATTAAAATTTCTCTAATGATACCTTCTTGGAGAAACTTTGCCCTATGTCCACAACTAAACAGCTCCCACTCCTCATAATTGTTCCTGACTTCATTCTTCTTTGTTGAATTAACAATTTTAAAATTATACCATTATGTGGGTTGGTTCACTGCCTATTCTCCTGTCAGAATCAAAGTCTAACACAACCACTGACTTTGTCTTCTTCAGTGGAGTCACTCCAAGGCCAAGAACTCTGCCTAGCTTAGAGCAGATGTCAACAAGTCTTTGATGGATACATGAATGAAAGAGTGAATGTTGTGATGAAGACTCCTAAGGGAAATTTTTGTTCATATAATACAATTTTCTTAAAATGAATTCATTTTTAACAATCTGGGTCAAAGGTATTAACTATGCTAACTCTTTTGATGTATGTTGCCAAAACGTTAGACAAAAAGGCTTGTATAATTTACTTTCTCCACAAGAGATTGTTCATATCTCTGCATTCTCACAGCATTTGGTAGCATCATTTTTTGACATTAAAGGTTTTACTATTCTTTTAATGTTCATCTATTTGATTGTTCATTAAATGAGCTTTTTCATGTATTGATTGCTCATCAATGTCTGAGAGAAGATAATTAGGAAAATGTTTGGAAATAGTTGCTTCTTTGTTCAGGCTTAATAGTGGCAAGTAAGTTCCATGCAGAAAGAATACTTAGTGAAGCAAAGGATTTAACTTAGTAGACTCAGTGTTATAAAGAATTTGGAAGTAAAATCTACTAATAATAGTCATGCCAATAGTACATCTGAGCTCTTATCTATGTCTTCATACTTATCTCTACCTATTTCTGCATCTACATTTATTAATATATCTGTATAGCTATATCTGTGGCAGTTGATTTCTGTCACTTTCCCCCTTCCTTTCTTTTAAATATCTTCTTTTCTTAAAATGTTTGTTTTTATTTGTTTGTTTGTTTCAGTGTTAACATAATTGGCAATAAGATGGGCTAGAGGGGATGAAATATGCAGACTTACGTCCTTCTCTTTAAAGAAGGGTTCTACTTATCCATGGCTGCAAAACAAAACATGCAAAACTCAGTGGTATAAAGCAAGAACCATTTTGCTATGCTCATGGATTTTGTAAGTCAGGAATTTAGGGAGGGCACGGGGGAGGCTTATCTTTGCTTAAGTATGTCTAGGGCCTCCACTTAGGAAGACTTAAATGACTGACAGTGGTTCAAATGGATAAATATGGGAATTACCCAAAGGCCTTTTCACTAACATGTCCAGAATGATGGTTGGAATGACCCAAACCTGGTACTAATTTGGACAGCTGTCTGGAGCACTTACATGTGGCCTCTCTATACCTAGTTTGAGCTTCTTCACAGCATGGTGGCAACAGGGAAGTCACATTTCTTTTACTGTGGCTCAAAAGTCTAAGAATAATGTTCTGGGAGCCGCATAGTCAGTCTTTCATGACTAGCCCTTGGATGTCACATAGTATAACATTTGTCATGGTATACTGGTCAAAGCAGTCATGAGGCCACCCAGTTTCAAAGGGTGGGAACAAGAAATCCGTGACCATGTTTATTACCACCATGTTAAAAAACAGACCTCAGCTATTTGGGGGGCACTCCTATGTGCAAATCAGCTTTTAGAAAACACAGTTTATTTGGTCAACCAGTTTATCTGTCATAATCAAATGTCTAACATTGTGCCAAGAACAGTATCCTTGACAAAAATAAAATACTATCCCTGTCAGCCAGACATTTATTAGGATACACAAAATAACTTGGTAGGATACAGAAATAATGGAAGCTCAATTAAGTGCTAATCGGTGATAACTGTTAAAAGATGCAACATCAATTCATACAAGTGAGAAAGCTGTGAGGGCTGGTACAGTCAGTGTCTAAGGCACTATGGCAGGACTTTGAGGTACAGGTGGTATTTGGAATCTAACTCCTACAGTGTGCAAGGTAGTGGGGAGAAAGAGCAGAAACAGAAATATAGAGCCCAGGAGTCTGGAACATCTGAAGATGAGAGAGTAGGCTGGGATGTTGTCAGTAGTAAGGTGGGTCAGACAGAAGATAAAATATGTGGAGGGAAGGGTAGCCTGCTGGCAAGGCTCTAGTCAAGAGTGGGTTACTGTAGAGTCTTTTATCAGGAAGCTATGCTTGGAATGACTTAATGTCAGGGCTTTGCAGGACAAAATAAAATAGAGGAAAGATGATACGTCTGAGGATAGCAACTAGGAGCCATATCCACACACTACTTATAATAGTAGTATTTAATGTTATTCTTTATGTCAACTCACTTTTTCTTTTAACCTAAGTACATTTATCTAGAAAGGAAAAGAAACTTTGTATCAATACTCTACATGGAAAAAGAATGGCGCTCTCTCACATGCTTACGTGCTCTCTCTCTCTCGATTAGTGATAAACAGTTGTCAAGACCTCACTAGCACTGAATTGAGAGTTCTCCTTCACTGTATAGGCAGGATACAAGAAAAATGAAAAAGTAATCGCTACTCATCATGACATCCAAAATTATGCCCATCACTCCAGTACCTCTTGATTTCTGTCACTTACCACCAGTGCTTTAAGAAATCTCAGACCAGCAAGGCTGAGCATAAAGAGAGGCAGCTGGACTGGATTACACCTGAGTACATGGCACATCTCTCCTGTATAATAATAATTATTATTACTATGATATATAATTCATGGTTATTACACTAAACCTCACTAACTTTTGTATGACCTTCACCCTTTGAGGCAAACACCCAAGTTCCATCTACTTTGGGGAAGACATCTGCTTGTTTCACTGACTCAAGCACTGTAAATTCTTATTTATCATCACTCAAAATGAAAAAGAATTAAAACAAAACCTCTTTACATTTGTCTTGGGACAAAGAACCTCCCATTGGAATTCTCAGATATGAAAGACAGCAGGATTAAAACAAGGAAAAATGTAAACAGATCTTCCTTTTGTTTTAAGATGAATTATATGGAGGAAAATATTTATTTTCCTATTCCTATTTGTTCAATCTAAAATCAAGATATAATAACTTTCCAGTTTACTATATATACATATTATATACATATATATATATATCTTATAATATGTTGTACATCTTAAATTTATTCAAAAAATAGAAGAAAGATACATTAACTTTGAAAATATCACACAAGAGGGGCAGACTAGAGACTTAGGAGTGGTCCAAGATTCTAAGGTGCAGTTTACCTGTAAATCTCATCTGTTTTCATGATATAGCTACCACCTATATACTTATAACTCCTACATCTCCATCTACTACCCAGATGTCTCCCTGAATTTAAGACAAACATCTCACTCTATTGGACATCTCCATCAGGATGTCTCACAGGAAACTCAAACCTAACATACTCAAACTATAATTTGCTGTCTCCCTTGTAACTTCCATGCTGTCCCTGGGTTTGCAATGTTGGTGGCCACCACCTAGAAAATTACACAAGAGGAAAGTGAGGGACCCAAGACTTATTCTCTTGATCACTCTCCACACCTAACCAGTAGCCAAGCATCCATATTTCCCTTACTCAGGAATTCCTGTAACAGATATTTTTAATAGACTCTTGTTTATGCAGAATAGTAGCAGAAGAGAATTATATAATCAAATACTTATTCTGATTATCAGCTACCAACAGTGCTAATTTTCAAATAATTAAGAGTATAACAAAATATACACTACAAACCCAAGGGTAAGGTAATCCTTCTTGTACGTTTTTATTATTTGAAAACAGTCTGAGCATAGGCAGCGCCTGTGGCTCAATGAGTAGGACACCAGCCCCAGATACTGAGGGTAGCGGGTTCGAACCCGGCTCCAGCCAAAACTGCAACAAAAAATAGCCAGGTGTTGTGGTGAGCACCTGTAGTCCCAGCTACTCAGGAGGCTGAGGCAAGAGAATCACCTAAGCCCAAGAGCTGAAGGTTGCTGTGAGCTGTGACGCCATGGCACTCTATCGAGGGCAACAGGGTGAGACTCTGTCTCTAAAAAAAAAAAAAAAAAAAAAGAAAAAAGTCTGAGCAAGATTATAACCAGTTAAATCACATTTAACTACAGGTTTGTGGGTAAGTACATGTGTATATACGTGTGTGTGCAAGAGTGCATGAGTGTGTGCATGTGTGTATATCTCCTGACTTCTGCAAATTTAAGATGGAGAAGACATAAAGAAATTGTAGGAAAAAGGGTTGTACAGGGGTCTGAGCCCTCCACCCAATAACCATTCCAACCACTCTCCTCCATCTGTATTAAGAAGAGGCTCCCAGTTTGATGAGTTATGAGTGGTCCTGTGCTTCAAGGATATCCAGATGGCCCCAGCCTCAAGAAGGGAAATTTTCCATTTTGCTTGTCAGCAGAGTTTAGGAACAACCATGTGGAACTGTCTGGCCAATGTGGGTAAGTGCAGTGGAAAAGAGCTTTTGAGATTCTCTCTTCTAGGCCTTGAACTATTATTATTTTTAAGGAGGATATGATGCCTGGAACGGTTGGTGGCATTTTATCACCTGGGACAGAAGCTAGAGGCTGGGGATGCAGAAAGGAGAGATGGAAGGAACCCCGGGACCTCAACCAAGTTGTTGAGCCACAGTACTAACCATCTCTTCAAGTTGTTTTATGTGAGATAAATTTCCTTACTATTTAAGCCATTCTGATTTGGGTATTGTCTTAGTTAAAACTGAACTCATCATAAGTGATAAAGACTAAGCATCAATGTCTTCTAATTTGTGTTTTGTTTTAATATAAAAAATACACATTTGTCATTTCTTCTCTCACAAAACTACAGGAAATATTACGTATTTGTCCCTTTTGAATATAAAACAAACAGAAGTTGGATGCACCAAGGAAGGAGAGGATGCTCACCCAACTTAAAGAAAAAGTTCAGAGGAATGGCATGGTTAAGTGTCTTTCAAAATCTATTGTCTTCATCACTCTATAGTCCTGGAGAGTTTTGTCAAAAGAAGCTAGATGCTTTGTCTTCGGTTGATTTAATGCTAGGGCTTTTTAAATAAAAAATTACGGGGCGGTGCCTGTGGCTCAAAGGAGTAGGGCGCCAGCCCCATATGCCGGAGGTGGCAGGTGCAAACACAGCCCTGGCCAAAAATTGCAAAAAAAAAAAAAAAAAAAAGACACTGGGTGGCTTAGGCGGCATCATCCTTGAATAAAGGCAGGAAGGTTACTCAATTCATTTTCAAACTAAACAAATTGAATCTTTAATCACAGGGCAATTATCAGCAAGCTGTTCTTTTGCAATTACTGCCTCCATCCATGAAAGCATTTCTTATATTGTGACATCTAAAAATAAATTCTAAGGTCTCCCCAAAATAAATTGGTACCTTAAGTTTATTTCTTAACCTATGTGTTTATTTATCTCTGCTTCAGCAACCTGTATCTCTGAACAATGACATTTCAATTATTTATGGAAAAGATACCTAGGCAAAACAGAATTTTCCCCATAGGCTTTTTTTTAAAACTGGGTTTTCTAATTATTCTGATTTTTAAAATCTTCTTACAAATCATAACTTTTCTGAAACACAGAGTAATAGACATGACTTCAAATTTGGAACATTAACATCAATATGAAATTAAACAGTTGGTATGAAGCCGTTCCCCCCAGAAAACTATAGAGTGAATCCATATGTATTATTCTATTTTCAGAGAGGACAGAACAATGAGGAAACAGGTACATTTATAACAAGAGGGTTAAATTATACCTCAGAAGATTTCCAAATGAGGATGCAATTCTTTTTTTTTAATTATTGACAAATTTTAATTGTATGTTTCTATGGAGTGCACTCTCATGTTTACTACAGCATTATTCACAATAAGCAAGTTATAGAATCAGTGTAAGTACTCGTTGACTGATAAATAGATAAATAAAGTACAAATGTGTTTCAAGTGTAACAGGGGAAATGGCCTAATAAAGGGTAAAAATGTTTTCTCGCTCTCTAAAACCTCCCCAACTCTTTTTGGGAATTAATACCTGCATCCCTGCCTCAGGCTGGGGGTGTGGGGTGGGGAAGACAGGGGAGTGTCCTGTGTTCTTCCTACCACCAGGAAATAGCTTAAGAGAATTGTCCAGGTAGAGGTCATGAGACTGTCTTAGACAAAGTTGAGATTAATTGATGATCCCATTCTGTCTTGGCTGAAGAAGGGATTAATCAGAACTATCTCCTTTTCAAAAGCTCCATTTATCTACCCAGAGGATGGATGTTGATACTTTACGATGGGAATCTGTCAACCTTCTCATTTACCAGCAAAATAAACTATCTTTCCTTCTCAAATCACTTGTCCTCTTTTTTCTGATGTGGCCTCGGGGACCAGTGCCAAATTTTCAGTAATTAAGGAAGGCTGTGATGGGTATATTTTCTTCATATGTTTGTAAACTAAAAATAAAATCCAAAGCCCTACTCCCCTGACCCTGAATAGATTCCCCCCTTAGCCAAAGGGACCCCAGAAAAATCCTAAAACTGAATTCTATGAACTAAAATAAAATCCAAACCCTTTGCAGACTAAATAGACTCCCCTTGGCCAAAGGAGACCTCAGAAAAACCTTAAAAACAAGTCCCTGGCCATGAAGGGAAGGGAGACTGTACAGGCTTCAACCATGAGATACTAACTTATTAACAGTATCTAATGCCATGCAGGGCAAAGGAAAATTACCTGTAGGCCATTAATTTACTTACCAGATCACTTGAGTCTGGTATATCTCTGGTGACTTGTCTTGATTAATAGAATTCCTTATCTTAAAACAGTCTAAGGCTTTAGACAAAAGCTTTATTTCTTTAGCCCATTAAAAATAAAAGAATCTCTGAATTCACCCATAACCCGAAAGCTCCCTCATCGTCAAGATGTTCTGCCTTTTCAAGACAAACCAATGTACAGCTTCCACTCATTAATTTATGATTTTACAAGTAATTCCTGGCCCCATGAATATATACAGTCAAACCCTAACATGGCCATCTCCAGCACACTTTCTCAGGACTACTTGCAGGCCAGAAGTCACACACATTCAGCTCAGTATAAACCACTTTAATAGATTTTGCAAAGTTTGGGTTTTATTTCTGTTAACAATTCCAAGCCATTGTAATAGAGGTAAATAAAGGTTGAGCGGAAAGGCAAGGAAATGTTTTGTGAGTTGTCTCATTAAAACCCCCTACCCTTTTTGGAAATTAAAGCCTGCATTCTTTCCCCAGGCCAGTAATCAAAGGGGCAGGAAAATGTTCTTTGCTGTTTGTTTTCTGGTATCTTAAACCACAGGAGATGGTTCAACAGAATTGTCCTGACAAGATCCATCTTCACCAGAGAGAGATAAGATCGACTGAAACCACCAACTATAATTAAAAACAGTAGCCCAAACCCACAACACGTGACCCTAGTCACATAGACCCAAGCCCGTGCCAAACTCCCCCTTTAAAAAACAAACAAAAAAATTGTACTCCCATAATATTCTTTTTTTAATTAATTTACTTTTTTATTGTTAAATCATAGCTGTGTACATTTGTGCAATCAAGGGGTACAACGTGCTGGTTTCCTATACAATCGCCCTGTATTTCTACTTAAAAGCAGGATGGTGGTCTTTTGAGATGTTAGACTACCACCTTCCTCATTCGTAGGCACATTATTAAGAAACTTCTTTTACCTTTTCCTTAAGCCATTTGTCCTTGTTCTTCATTCTCATTGATTTGGCCTCAGGGACAAGTACCAAACTTTTGGTAACACCATGACAGAAAGGGACGTCAGCACACCTCATTATACCCCCTCCTTTTTGGAGTTTACACAACAATTGACCAACATTCATGTTAAAATAGAAATCTGTTGTAAGACTGACAGAACAGATTCTTGGTGGCAATAAAATACTACATTACAAACAAGACCAAAGGCCATGCAAAGCCAGGGTTAAGTTACTTCTTGCAATCCATACAATCTACTTAAATAAGTCTTTTTTCTTTCTTTCTTTTTTTTTTTTTTTTGCTGGCGTATCACATGACAGATAACAGACTCCCTTATCTTAACTTAGGCATCCTTCCTATTGATTCCATAGGTTTAGACAAAGCTTAACTCTTTCAATCAATTGCCAATTAAAGAATTTCTAGATCCACCTATGACTTGTAAGTCCCCACGCCTTCAAGATACCTTGTCCTTCCAGGGCGAACCAATGTATCCCTTCCATGTATTCACTTATGTCTTTGCCTGTAACTCCTGCTTACCTTAAATGTACAAAACCAACCTCAATCCAACTGCCTAGGAACTATTTACTCAAGGCTTCTTGGGCTGGTGTATCATGGTACCACAGTCATTCATACTGGCTCAGAATAAATCTCTTTAAATTATTTTATAGCATTTGGTTTTTCCATCAGCACGTTCATGATTTTGTTTACTCCACAGATATCATGGCAAGGTTCTGCCACGTCATCTCACTGGAGTTTAAGGTTCCATAAAATGAACTAGAGAAAGGAATATTTATCCTCTGAACTGTAAATGAAAAATAGCATCTTCTGACCTCAAGATGAAAGACAAGGGCAGACCTCAAGTAGACAGAGGTGATGGATATGGGTGCTCCCTCCGTGATTATGATGCTAAATCACATCCATATCCATAGACCAACCAGCCAGCATTACTTTCCTCGCCCTCTGCCACCAGCACCTCTAAGCAAAATGATGGTGTAATAAAAGCAGTGCAAACACACGCGTAGAGTCTGAAATGAAAAGTAGTAAAAGGGCTGGAATAAAAAAGGACAAGTGAAAAACAAATAGATAGCCCTTGCTGGAAACAGTGTAAAAGTTCACATTTTTTTCTCAGGAACCTATGAGAAATGCTGTTGTTTCCATCATGTGAAAGTAGTGAAGTTATGATACACATTAGATTCATTTCCTAAACAATTAGTATCTGGCAGGTACCAACATATAAAATTTGAATGCTAAGAGCAACCTCTGGCCATTCAATGGTTTCTTTGGTAATTGAATATTCCTCTACTCCTCAATGTATGTATGTCCAGCTATCATTAAGGGGGAGCCTACAGACCTTAGTTATCTATATCTAAAAAACAATATAAATGATACATTATTCTTTGAGAATAATGGACAGTAGTACTCCCACTTTGCTGGGCCATCCACTGTTGCTACCCATGAAGGCTTAAATCAGGGAAGATGGACTTCCCAAGATTGAGCCCAGGCAGACTCTGTAAAATGTATACATACTAGGGGAAGGCTAATGGTATGCTTGAGGAAAGATAAATTTCCCAGAAAGTAATTTATCCCCAATTGTGAGAAAGGCAAATTTCCTGTCCCTCAATTCCACCTCAAAGCTTGGCTTCCATAACGTAGTAAGATCCTAAGAGAAGAAAGGAGGCCCAGTAACCATAAGGCTTATTTCCACAGAAAAATCTCAGAGGCACTAGATCCGAGCAAAGTATTGAAACAAAGAGGTCAGTGTGGAGAACAATACTGATTGGGAAGAGACTTTTCCCAATTCAGCAGAGTGCCTGGCTTTAGTCATCGGGCACAATGCAGCTTCAAGTCTCTTAGCCCCAGCAACAGTCCCAGCTTCAGCGTCTGCAGTCCGGGGTGAACAGCAGCACAGACCAAAGAGGCTCATATGAGAGCTACCACCCTCCTTAGTGGCAGGGAACATGCCAAGGAAGTGCGGTGGCCCTAGCAGCTTTGTGGGCAGCAGGAAGCAGTATTTTTGGCAAGAGCACTATTTCCCAGACACAAGAGTCTATCTCTGGACTCGGCCAGCCAGTTAAGCTATTAGAAGAGTGATCTTTAGCTAAACTGATGTCTAGAAATTCTTTTGATCATGTAACAAACGTTAAAACAAAACAAAAAATTATTTCTGCTTAAGAAAAGCTGCAAAACCAGCAAACCTTTGGCATTCAGGGATTTAATATATTTGGTCTAACTTTTTCAAAAGGAGCCCCGAAATTCGACTCAATGTAGTGATATATACACTTTTGAGACACAAATCTGAACCATGGGTGTCTTGCAGAAGTGACTGAGACCAGGTGGCCGCCCACATCTCTACATGTCAACATAGCTGGCTGGCACTCCCAATTCTCCCTAGGAAGGTGACACAGTGGAAAGGTGCTTCCTTGTCAGAAAGTGGTCCTTTCCCTCTAGCAATAGTGACACTGAAAAACATGTTAAATTATCCACATGTCTCTCTGTACCAGTGATTTTCAGCTGATGTGTCATGAGAGGATCTTAGATGTGCCACGAAACTTTTTTTTTTATCAACATAATTTAAGTGTGCCACTGAAGTTTAACTATAGGTTCAAGTGTGCTGTGAGACCAAAAAAACGGTTGAAAAACACCAGTCCATACCTTGTTGATGACTACCCCAAGTTACCGAATTAAATGTTAATGCAGGGATAAATCAATTCATCTATTATCCTGCTCAAACTGGACAGCTAATCTTGGAATTAAAGCTCAGAAATATTATATTAAGTCCCTTTCTGCTCTGAACAAGTCCATTGACTGAAACCCAATTCCAAATGTAACTGGAAACTCGGTGCATATTAGAAAGGAAATGTTACTCTGGATTAATAACACAAACAGCAACTCAACAATTTATCCTAAAGCCCATCTGTCTTGCAGTGTTTTCGTGTGTAAATGTGTAAGCAAAAGTTTCAGAAAAGATATGAGGCTGGGTACTAACCTACCTAGTTTAGTAGGAATTAAATACAATAAATGGTTGTAAGAGTTATTATTCTCTGTTCATGAAAGATGCTATATTTTTCTTTTAAGTCATTTTCTCAATACTTTCTCTTTCTCTCTTTTTTTTTTTGCAATTGTTGGCCAGGGCGGGGTTTGAACCCACCACCTCTGGTATACGGGGCCGGCGCCCTACTCCTTTGAGTCTCAGGCACCGCCACTCTCAATACTTTCTTAATCCACTTTTTTCAATGCTGCCCAGCAATTCCAATCAAATAGCTTTTCAGCAATAATAACATGCTTCTAAGCTGAAGAACCACATGTTTGTTCTAACAAAATTTTTGCTAGGGGACCAAATGGAAACAACCCAGTATAACATCTGAATTCTCTAACCAGAAGCCCAGAGACTGTTATGGTTGCCACAGTGGTGAGATCTTCACCTTGCTCTTTTCTTTCAAGAAGCACATCCTCCTCTTCTTAAAAACAGGAAAGAAGGAAGAGATCACACTAAGGCAAAAATGGTCACCACTCCCAGTAGCTCATCTCTGTCTGCAAACTTTTTTGCCTAGATGTTTTCTCATTAACACTTACATTTTTGCCAATGTATTATCAACATTCGTTCCCTGATGTCAATACTAATGCTGTGATAGTCATTCCAAAACCAATATGAAATCCAGTAATGTTATGCATCTAAATGGGAAAAAATAGCCCAGTGAAATACGGAAGGTGATTATAAAAAAAGCCAGAGAGGGCAAACGCCTGCCTCTTTGGAATGTCTCCCCAAACACTGCTCATTCATTATTAAGGTCCTGTCGATATTAATGCCAGTCCTCAGGTGGTGTGTTGGCATCTGAGCACCTGCCTTTCTTTCTTCCACCTTTACACTCAGAGGGTGATTGGCCATTCAATTCATCTTTGTTTTCTATTAAAGAACATGAACAAAGGGGTAAGGCAATCCTCTCCACAAACCACTTTCAGCAAAATCCAAGGTTTGTTGTCTTATCATTACTTCACTTTTGTAACATTTCCTAGAGTGAAAAACAACACAACTATAATGATCATTCATGTCTTTTTTTTTTTTTTTTTTTTTGTTTTATGGGATATTCTCAGGAATATGCTCCCAATATGCCTACGCTCATGGTGTGACTAGGAAGTTTGAAGGACAAGAAAGCAGGAATTAATTGGAAGCTTGTTGGGAGCAGCATGGTCTGACGCAAGCTGACTGGAGTGGAAAAGAAGAACATGGAAATGACAGATGGGGGACTCCAGAGACAAAATACATTCCCACACTTTCATGTTCCTGACATGCCCCTCCAAAAGCCAGGGTCAGCATTGGAGTGTGACATTTACTAAGCATTTCCACCCCCATCTCACCCTATTTCCTTCTTTTCTCACTTACCTCTTCTTGGTTCTGTGTGGAGATGGTTTTTTAGTATAAATCAACTGGCATTAAAAAATACCCAAGTAAGTTCTCAAAAGAGATTTGAAATCTCAGCTGATAGAGTCTTTGCTCTGAGAAGACAAAAACACACTGGATGACCAGGCAAGAATGCTTTCCCACACACAGGCCAGAATTTTCTAAGGTGCAACTAGAATACAGTGTAATATGTGCAACGGAGTAAGATGGAAGGCTGCCTGGAGCAGATGATGAGGGAAGGAGCAGGAAGGAGCTGGGAAGCCACACCGGGAGAGGAGACACACAGGACCATCTACGTGAGGACAACAGTGATGGAAGGCTTCACAGTCCAAGGTCCAGGACCAATGGGCAGAGGCAGAGTCTGAGGAGGAACAGCCCGAACTAAGCAGTAAGCAAGGTGAAGTACACATTCTATTTATTTTTTAATAAAAACTGCCATGGATATAGATGATGCACATAAAGGGTGCAAAACTTCCAAGCTTAGCTCTGTAAATAATGTTCTTTGGAAACACTCCCCAGTAACCTCCCTCAGGTCCATTTTACCCTCAAAGGTAATCAATTCTGAGTTCCACCTTCACATAAATGGAAAAATACTATTTCTGTGTTCTTTGACTCATCATTACATCTGAGAAAGCCATCTATGTCATTGGATACATGAGCAATAGGTACATACCCTGGTTCCCTGAAAATAAGACATCCTCTGAAAATAAGACCTACTTACAGAAGCCGTCCCCTGAAAATAAGACCTAGCGCATCTTTGGGAGCACACCTTAAAATAAGACACTGTCTTATTTTCAGGGAAACAGGGTACATCTAATCCTTTTCACTGCTTAATGTATTACATTGTATACATAAATGATAATACATTGTGTGTTTAACTACTGTTGGATATTACTGATACATCCCATAGTAAACAACTACAGTAATGTTTCTTTTTTTTTTTTTTTTGTAGAGACAGAGTCTCACTGCACCGCCCTCGGGTAGAGTGCCATGGCGTCACACGGCTCACAGCAACCTCTAACTCTTGGGCTTATGCGATTCTCTTGCCTCAGCCTCCCGAGCAGCTGGGACTACAGGCGCCCACCACAATGCCCGGCTATTTTTTTGTTGCAGTTTGGCCGGGGCTGGGTTTGAACCCGCCACCCTCGGCATATGGGGCCGGCGCCCTACTCACTGAGCCACAGGCGCCTCCCAGTAATGTTTCTTTACACATGTACATATCTGTGTTGTCTTTGGTTAACCTAAGCACACATTTGTCTGATATACATATGGAATTTATTTTCTATAGTTCAAATTGCTAGATACTACAATCCACAATTTAGTGGATGCCACATTCAGGACTCTATGAATTACACACCTACCTTGCTCAATTTCATCAACACTTTGGTCACTGCCAACCTTTAATTTCGGTCATTGAGGTGGCTGCATAATAGTGTATGATTTTGTTTTAACTTTGGACTTCCTTGATGCCTTCTGACATGAAGCACATTTTCATGCATTAGTGCCATTCAGTCTTCTTCATTTTTTTGTCATGTTATCTTTTTCTTATTGATTTATAGCTACTCTTTACATATTCTACATAAAACACTTTGTTCCGAGTGTGTGTTGAAAATATATCTTATTTTGTAAGTTTCTTTCCATCCTTCTATTGGAATATTTTGTAGACAGAAGTACTTAGTCTTAAAAGTAGCCTAGTTTGTTAACTAGCTGGGATTATTAAAAATAATCCAGTTGAAGATTTTTTACTACTTTTCCCCCTAGAAATCTCATTTTTCTTTCCAATTTAGGCTTACGACCCACGTGAAATTAATTTTGGTGGATGGATAAAAAAGAAATCAAGAACCATTTTTTAATATAGAAATACAACTGACCCAGCATCTTTTTTTTGAAAGACTGTCTCTTTCCCACTCTCTTCAATGTCACTTTTGTCATAAATCAAGTATTTGTATATGCATGGGTCTTTTCCTGCACTTTTTAGTCTGACAACTGATCTATTTGTTTATCCTTACACCAAACATACTGCTTTAACAATTTAGCTTTACAGTAAATTTCCGTATCTGTAAATAGTCTGATTTTATTCTTTTTCTTTAAGATTGCATTTTCATATAAATTTTAGAATCATTTTTCAGTAACACAATATGTTTGCAAACACACACAAACTTGTTGGGATCTTAACTGGAATTGCATCTATTCTGTATATGACTGATCAATCTGGGGGAAAAGAGAGCTTATCAGATTTTACTAGATTTTTCCTAAGTATTTGATATTTTTATGCTAATGTAAATGGAAATGATCTTTTTGTTTTATTTTGGAGTTTTTTTAAACTTAATTTTGCACATTGACTTTGTATCCAGTGGCCCGATAAATCCAGGGACATTATTAATTCATTAAGCATATCTGTAGTTTATTTTGGATGTTCAAATGTACACAGTCATATCATCTGCCAATAAAACAATGCTATTTATTTTTCAATTTTTATCTTTTTTATTTCAGTTTCTTGCTTTATTGCATGTTATACAACTTCCCATACAATGCTAAATGGAAGTGATGATCGCGAATACTCCTGTCTCACAATCTATGCAGATAATTTTCACTTTCACCATTAACTGTGTTTCTTTTTAAAGAAACCTTTTATCAGAATGACAAGGGTTGTTTCTTGGTTGAGAGTTTTATCATGTATGGGTCAATAATTTTATCAAAGCCTTTTCTTTATGGAGATGATCAAATGAGTTTTCTCTTTTATTCTATTAATATGATAAACTACCTTAATTAATTTTCGAATTTCATGTCAAATTTGCACTACTGGCATAAATTGAACTTTTTATGGTGTGTTATCATATACATGACAGTATTCATTACTCATTTTTTAAATTACACTTTATTCTTATCTAAACAATGGGTGCCTTAAGTGTTCTTGTATTACGTTGCATTTTTCTGTATAATTAATAACACTGTAATCATATTGTAACTGTACTTATAAAACTATAAATATCTTAAGGAAAGGGACCCTGCTCTGATCTCTGTATATTTTCCAATATTTGGACACGGTATATATCAAATAAACGCTTAGTGAATTAAAGTTCTCACAGGTTCCTAACACAGCGTCTTTCACTTTAAAGACACTCTCAGTAAATATCTATTTAACTGATGACTTTGCTGATTGGTGCCCTTTTTTTTTTTTTTTTTTGTCAACAAGTGCATCTTCTAAACTTAACTGAGGGACCTAAGAACTTATTGAAAAGAACATAATAATAGCTCCAGTCGAAGAAGCACTATGTTCACAAGGCTCAATGTCTACTTTGGAGAATTAAAACAAAGAACATAATTATTACACAATGGCTGTGATATCCCATCTCATGATACTCCATCAAGCAGTTCAGCTTGGCCCACTTCATACGTTTGGCAGCAGTGAGACTTTCCATTGAAGATAAGTCTACCTGGGAAAAGCGGCCACATTCCTCATTTATCTCTTTCTTAAGGATTAGATTGTGATTTCAGAAATTGGGCTCATTTTTTCATGTTTCTGAGAAAAAAAATTAAATGTACATATTTGGTTAAAAGGTTCATCTCTTAACACCTCGCGTGACATTTCGATTATACCTCAACATTTATGTTGTTCTCCAAATTTTCACAGTATAATCTGTATAGTCTGAATCTCAGGCAAATCAGTAACTTCAAGGTTCCCAATGTTTAATTTAAGCAACATCTCTAGGGTTAAGATCTGGCCACATGAGCCTATCTGTCTAACTATGGAGTCTACTAGTCAATTCAGGAAGAAGGCATACCATACCACAGCTACTGCCATGTCCCAGAGGTTGAAAAGATTCATCAGATTTCTTAATCTTTACAGCTAAAACAGGACTAAAAACTGTGACATAGCTTTAAATCTAAGACAGATACAGAAGTCCCTAAAGTGAAGTAAAAACTTCTAAAAAGAAACTAGCCAGAAATTGGTATGTGCCTATTACATGAAAGAAGGGGGGAAAAAATCTTAAGTCCAATAATCTTTACCTTCTCAAATTAAACACATTAAATAAGATATACCACTGACTGTGATTATGTTACAAAGAAACCAGATTCTTCGAAACAAACTGCAATCTCAACCCACAGTAAGAGAAGTCCATTCACTACAGTTAAATATATCTTAATTGTAGTAATGCCAAGTACAATAATGGTCACAACACAGATCCATTAGAAAACACTCAACAAGACGTCTAAACTTGCATTTCTTGACCAATGAGTCAGAGAAGCAGAGAATCCTGTTTCAGAATCCCACTTCTTTGTTTTGTTTATCTAAAATAGAAGGAAATAATCCTGGTAAATGTTAATGTTTTAAGCATTTGCTGGACTGTTTATCTGTTTGACTTTTAATGGAACATTTTAAAGATTTATTGCCTTAGGTTGACCTTTGTCTTTTGCACTTTACTGATCTGCTCTGTGGGGTATAGTACTTTCCTGGATCCACTCTGTGGGACAAAATGGCATTGCACAATATGAGCCTAGACCACTGCGACCAAGCTTGCTACAATCCATTTATTCTGTGCTCATCATGTGAATAATTTATTCCAGGAGGCAAGTACGCACTGCCAAGGTTATTTACTATTCTCTAGTAACATAAACTCTACTTAAATAGATGCAAATCCACACTTAGAGGAAATGATCTTTTTTATTTTTTTCTTTTAAAACAGGGTCTCATCACTCCTAGAGTGAAGTGGCATCATCATAGATCAAATGCCTGGACTCAAGGGATCCTCTGGCCTCAGCCTCCTGAGTAGCTGGAACTACAGATGGGCACCACCACATCTGGATAATTTTTCTTTTCTTGTGGAAATATGTTCTCACTCTGTTGCTCAGGCTGGTCTCAAACTCCTGGGCTTAGCAATCCTCTCATCTTGGCCTCCCAAAGTGCTGGGATTATAGGCATGAGCCACCATGCCTGGACAAAATGATCTTTTTTTAAGAGTGTGAGGCACTTAACTAAACAAACCAAGATACTATGGCTCACTACAAGTGTGACCATTAGGAATTCTTCTCTTATTCTTTACTATTTCTCTCTTTTGCTTTGTCTTTCCATTTTAAATTGGCTTTCTGAGCCATCTTGCAGATAAAATGAAATGCTGCTCGACTTAGTCCCACCAGCACAAGCTGCCAAGGGAAACTGGTTCTGGGGATAGGGCACAAAGAACAGGTGTGTGCTGCAGTGGTAGGGGGCCAGTTCAAAGAGTGAGAACCGAGAAAGTCAGCCTCAGAATGCTGGACAAGGACCAAGCAAGAGCCCACTGGCTGGGAAGAGTCAAGCCCCCAGAGGATGGACTGGAAGCCAGGCAAAGCAACGGCATAACAGGCCCGGAATGTGCTTTGATCCAAGGCTGTAATGCAGGCAAGGCTGATGTCAATTGTGAAGTCTGGAAGCTCTGTGTGTGGGGGTGGGAGGGCTCAGCCAGACAGCCAGGCCACGCCTGAATAGTGTAATTACACCCGTGCATACTGTGTTGAACATTTAATTTGGGTCAAAGACTGTGCTTTCTGTGCTGTGGTCCTAATGGGAACAGGTCTCTAATGTTCTCTTTTTTCCCCCCTTCTGGGTCTTGGTTGGATCACCCTTCCCCACCTCCTTTGAAGTGAGTCAGGGCCAGGAATCTTTCTTTAACCAATAAGTGTGAGTCGTGTGGATGTATCATTTCTGGGTAGAAGCACTGAGAGCCATTACGTGACTCTCCAGCTTCCCTGTAGCAGCCCTGGCGATCATGAAAGCAAGTACCAAGACAGAGGTGCCATCAGGCAGGGCGGCTGGGTAGAGAAGAGCCCCGGCCAACCCACAGAGAGAGGCGTGAGGGAAAGACGCACTTTTGTGGTGTGGAGTCCCTGGTGTTTGGGGACTGTCCCCGCCACATACACACGGATGGTCCTGTTTCATCTGGCAAACCTGCAACTTCCAGAAGGAGGAACGTGGATGTGCACCTTGGTGACCGTGGTCACAGAGCTAAGAAGAAGCAGAGTCAAAGTCTAAACCCTGGTCTGTCTAACCAGAGCCCCTACTCGTGACCACACTTTGTCAAGAGCCAATTTAATAGAGCAGGAGGGAAAAGAAAGCATCCTCATCTCCATAAATAGCTCCAGGAAACTTCTATACGACACACTGGCATAAAACCAAACAACTGTGAGGGGCAGCTTCTGTATTTCTCCCTCTACAAAAATGAAAAAGTTCGAAAAGGTCATATAGCACCAAAGGATATCAGCCTAACGTGCCCTATTAAACGGTTACCCCCAAAGTGATCTCAAGGGTGGGAGAGCAGGGGTGATTTAGCAAGGTAGGGGAGTGGCTCCTTATTCCTCTTGCCAATTTGGCTCAATAATAATCCTTTACCCTCACATTATACCTAAATTAAATAAGATCCTGCAGAGAATAACACCTCCAGTGTTTCCCAAGCCTAATGCCTTTCTAAAGCCCTAAAGCATTTTATTAGGCAGAAGAGGAAGCAAAAGATTCTAAGAGCAAACAGCATTATTTGTAGCTAATAAGACAAGATTCCAGGGGTGGCCACAAGTTCATGAAATTTCCAAGTAGAGTTCAAAGTCCAGAATTCATAGTATGAAGCACAACTTCCTTTGTAGCTTCTAATCATGATTTCCAAATGGAATAATTCCCTCCCTATATCTATTCCTTATTAAATGTTCATCTTAAGTACCAACCAACCAGTGATAGAAATGACATCTGAAGACTGGCTGAAAGCATTCCAACCTTCACTCAATTTCTGTCATTTTTCTCTTGTCCAACCTTGGGATTAGCACAGTAGCATTTAAAGCAGAGAAAGAGAGATAAATTATTCTCCCTTTTAGCAAAGTAGGTGGAAATGTATTCTTTATCTGTGCATTTTACAATGTGCTATTGACTTTCAGATTAAGTCATCCCTCTGAAGTCTGGACAGAGTCCACTGCCACATTTCGTTTCAGGGAATTCCGTTATCGTGATGACCATACACATGTGTCATTTGAAGTCATAACTTAGATTGGCTTTTCAAGCACCAGCAAAATAACTGAGTAGGCTGTTTTCGGGCATATGATCTCCATCATAATTATTAATTCATTTTTCAGCATAATAAAAACAGTAGCCATCTATTTGATTAGATCAGAAGGGTATTTTTAAACTACCGTACATCACCTTTGGATTTTATTTTCATTTTATTTATTTATTTATTTATTTATTTTTGCAGTTTTTGGCCGGGGCTGGGTTTGCACCCACTACCCCTCTGGCATATGGGGCCGGCGCCCTACTCCTTTGAGCTACAGGCGCCGCCCTACCTTTGAATTTTATATGACATGCTCATCCTAGTACCTACAACACTTGAACTAGAAGGTCCCACATGCACAGAACATTGTCTATAATGATATCAACATGACGTCTTCACGCTCTCTGTAGCAATGACACCCCATGTTACGTTTGTTACAGGTTTCTAAAATCTCAAATACAAATTAGAAACTAACATCAAACTGCTTCAAACATCATTGTATATGCAACACGTCGTGTATTGTAACACCTAGTGCTTGAATTCACGTAAAATTTACATTTTTATGCTAACTTAATTTTGCATGGCACTTTCACAAATACTAACTCCTTAGAAAGGTTTGTGAATGTTTCAAAGGAGCAGGAGAACAGCACCAAAAAAATTCACTTGCTGCAAAGTTCGCCTTTCTACTTGAAAGAAGGTATAGAGGAAAACATCACAAGAGAATGGATCTGTCCTATGAAATGCAGTTGAGATAGCAAAACAAGGGTGCTGATTTAAATAACAAATGAGGTGATTGATTTTTTTTTTTTTTTTTAATGAATGCGATGCTCTCTTTTGGCCTGGGTGAAAAAGAAAGCACAGGTGCTCACTTGCTTTCCAACAACCAGATCTTCCTTCCTTGGGGAGTCTGAGCATCCTGTACTCACCGGGCAGGTGAAGCCACCAAATCCCAGATGGACTGACTTGATACTTTGAATAAGAACTCCAAAGTGAGGAATAGGTTAAGTACAACGTGTGTAGCGTTTGTGACTCAGGAAGACATCGTCAGAGACGATTGCACTATTGATTTTCGGTAAGAGAATAATGGAAATAGATGAGCTGAAAGCACAAGCTACAAATGAACACACATTCAGAGGGAAAGTAAAATGAAGGGATGTTCCATCCTTATTCTAAGGCTAGAGCAGTTTCTGCAGTACTAGAATCAACAAGGGCAAGAAGCAACTAGAATCAACCATGCAGAGATGCTGTCTGTCTCCTTTAAACACCCAGTCCCTTCACTAACTCTGGACTGTGCACTTAAAGGCTGCTCCTTTCAAAAAACTTGCATCCTAGAGATCCCTTCACTTGCTTCCACGGTCTTCAGGACTCAAAGCAGTAGCAAAGGGCTCTGGACACACGAGGAGACACAGCCTTTCACTCAACTCAAACCTTCACATCAGAGCTTTCAGTGACTACACCAGACCCTCAGATAAAAGGCACAGATCTTCTTCTCAGACTGTAATAGAGAAATACCCCTTCCTTGCACGCGTCCTCCTGGGAAGCCTATTGGTGCTTCCAAGCCCAGGAATACGGCTTCGGGATTCAGGGCAACGCAGCCGTTGGAGATGTGTGTGTTCCAGAAGTCCTCAGTCTTATCAATTTTTTTTTAATCATTATTGGTATCCTGACCCAAATACAAGAAAACCTCCACATTTCATTAACAGACTCAATTTGGATTCTGCAGCTCCGCAGGAAGAAACAGCGTCTTCTAAGCCTTAGCTAGCTGCGCTGCACTCTGGAGATAATTCTCCTAGTTCAATTCTAACATCTGGTTACGAAGACGCTAATGGTTCGGATTTAAAACCGTAGATCCTTTTTAGAAGTACTTTCCCCTTTCAGAACGGCAAGCCTCGGTGACCCAACCCAGAGCAACAATGCTTTGCCCACACTCATTGGGGCGCAGGTCCCGCTCTCCTGGCCAAGCTCCCACCTTCTGGAGTGGCAGGTTTCTGGGGACCCGGGAGATCCGCTTGTTGTTTCAGCTTTTCTCCCTACAACGCACAAATCTCCCCTTAATTGGGCTCAAGTAGAGAGGATTACCGAGTGTTCATTCCAGCGGACCGACGCTCTGCAGAAAACTAATTTTTGTGCACTGGCCCAGGCCGGTCCCAAGCAGCTCCAACTTTACGGATCTGTTCATTTGTTGGGTTTTGGACTGAGTAAAAGAGACCCCCAAACCCAGGCAGACGTCCCACTAACGCCCACTACGGCGCACTGCCAGGTTGCTCTGAGCCACGCTGTGGCACTTGCACTTCTAACTCACCCTGCACAAGCAACCCAAGAACACAGTGCAAACGAATCTTACGGGGTGACACCGGAGGACAGATCCCGGTGAGCAGAGGCCAGGCGGTGCCTGAAAGAGAACCTCCGCCCCCCTCCCCGCAGCCCCGTAGTTAAAGCGAAAAAACGCAAGGGGAGAAGCCTCCGGGTCGGGCGGAGGAGACTGATGCCCGCCCGGCCCCGCGCCCCGCGCCCCGCGCCCGGCGCCCGGAGCGCTCTCGGGCCGCCGCGGGAAGGGGTGTGCGCGGCAGGTGCCCGGCCGAGGCCGGGGGGAGCGAGCCGCCTTACGTGCTCCAGCTTGTCTTTCCTCCGGAGCCAGACGCTGGCGCTGTAGTCCTGCTGCTTCACGCTGCTGTAGAAGTTCGCGCCCACTCGGGTCAGGCTAGGCGAGGGCTCCTTAGGGCGGCTTTTGAGCCTCAACTGCTCGAAGCCCTCGTGGGGGGAGGCTGAGAGCCACTCGTGCTGCCGGATCTCCATCCTGACATGACCAGGCGGCGGCCGGCGCGCAGCGGACTCGGGTGGGCTTGCGGGAGGCCGAGCGCGAGCTGGAGAAGGAGCCGGAGGAGCCCGCGGGCGCCGGGAGCGCGGGGAGCGCGGAGTGCCAGGCGGGAGGGGCGAGCGCGGGAGGAAGGGGAGAAGGCGGCGTCGGGGCAAGGGCAGGTGGCAAGGTGGGGAGTGGAGAAGGATACGGTTGGGGGGGCGGGGGGAACAAAAGGGAAGCAGGGAGGGAGGGGAAGCCCGTTCCAAGCAGGCCGAAGTGCTCGGTGCGCCGGCTGTGGTCGCGGCGTCGCCCGGCGGCTGCGGTCCAGAGCGGGCGCTCCGCTCGCCGGCTCCCTGCGGCACCGACTGGGACCCGGGCCGGCTCCGGGGCGGGCGGGCGGGCGGCGGCGGCGCGGGTGGGGTGCGGTGGGAGGGGCCGCGCCGGCAGGTTGGCGCAGTGAGGAGCCCAGGGCTGCGGGTCCGGCCGCCGCCCCTCCCGCCGCGCCCTGGCCGGGCGACCGCCTCCCGCTGCCGAGCCGCCGGTGCCCAAGCCCGCTACACCTCTCCCTCGCCCATTTCCACTGGAAAGCCAAAGAGCAAGCGGAGAAGTGGGCGCCTTCTCCGCTCCTCCCTGCTGCTTGCTGAGTGCGGGGACTGCTCGGGAGGGAGAAGCTGAGAGCCCCCGTCCCTCCCACACCCGCACCCCGCCCCACTCTCCTCCTCAAAGTTCTACCAACTTCCTAAGAGCCTACTTGTCCCACCCCAGGGGTGTTAGAGCCGAGGATGCCCAGCAGCCCCCACCCCCAGAAAATGGCCAGGAGGACTTGTCTTTCCTTGAGCCTTGAACGCTACTTCCAGGGAGGGTGGAGCGAGGCAACTGCGCCGGGGGCGGTATCCCCGCGGGCGGGCAGGCTGAACCGGCACCGCAGCTCCGGCCCTCCGCGTCCACAGAGGACGGGGCTCCCAGCGCTGCGTCCTTCCTCGCAGCCTCGCATCCTGGGGAGTGACCCGGCTGTTCTACAACGCTCCGCGGGTGCTGGGGCTGGTCACTGGGTGTTCGCGGTTGGGCTGTTGTTTCCTTTCTTTTCTAGCCCCCTAGGACCAGGCTTTACCGCCCCCCACCCCGGGCTTGTGACATCTACTCCCCCCCCACCCCCGACCCATTCTAAACCGGCCAAGCCTGATGATTACTAGGAATAAAGGTGACGGGCTAATAATTAAATAGGAAATCTCTTTATCTTTTGTTTTCTTCGGAATCAGCATCTCAAAACATTTTTTGGCTTTTTTGAAAAGCTAAACCAACTAGTGGTACGGGTTTCTCCGGTCAGTGCAAAAGCTTGGGAAGTAAGTACACTCGGGCTGTTGATGGGTGAGGCGCTGCCAAGCTCCCTCAAGTCTCTCCAGCCTTGGCGGAACTCACCTCCAGCACTGTCCTGCTTGGATGATGATTTTAAAGAAATTCTAGATTGGAATTTGACAAATTTTTGCGAGGAGAAGGACTGTGTCTCTTTTCTTTTCAAAGTCTCCATTGCAAAGGAATGTATTGTAAAAATAATAGCTGAAATCAAAGCCTGTGCGCGGTTAAGATGGAGAAGCCATTGAATACAAACCGTGTACGTTTGAGTCTTGCCGATTGGTTTCAAAAGTTAGGGCCTGAATTGTGCTGTATACTACAGGATGCCCCACAAAGTTCTTGTGCAATTTATAAAATTTATAAAACAGTAGCTATTTTAAATTGCACACGAACTTTATGGCCACCCTGTCTATACCCCAACCTGTAAGTAGCTCTAAGCTTCACACGGCTATTCTGCAAGATAAAATGGTGGGAGCCCCATTTTCCAGTGAGAGAACCGGGGGGGACAACTTACACTTCCAAGCTGAGACTTGAACCAGGTTGCACATTTGAAGCCGGCTGCGAACACTACACATTCCTGTTCTGGCACATCTCATTTTTGCCTATTACAATGATTTACTACATACTGTCTTCCAGTTTTTACTCTTGCATTTTAGCTTTCACAGGTTTTGCTATTTTTTTTTAAGTATAACTATTCAACTTAAATGACTACAAACAATTATGTAGTCTTTTATAAAATTGTTGTTAGGAAAGATTCCCTGGCCCTTCTGCAGAGAATACCTCTGCCCTTGCTCTATGAGATCATAGTGAAGGTAATACTACACATGTATATGGAAATCTTGACAAGTGACAACCTCCCAGCTCAAGGTTATAATGAAATGTTCTACCGTAGAAGAATTTAAACAAATGGTTCCTTATTGAGCCTGCTTTTCAAATGGAATGGATTTTTTAAACTATATAGAAAAATACTAGGGAAGTTGCTACCATCTTCATTTTTAGAAAAGAGAACACTGGGGGCATGTATGTTACAGAAAACTACAGAAATGAGCATTATAATCAACTCATAATGTTTGTTATGATCAAAAATATTGAAGTATAAATTTTTGCTGTTTTGTACTTAATCTCCTTAGTATATAAGGGCAGACATGTAAATGGGTGCAACAAGTTCAAATAAACCTCGGTGCGGTCTTATGCACAATTTTTTTCTATGTTGGATTCTTGTCCAAGTTCATCATTTATGACAGTCATATGGACCTGGCTGGCTGACCTTCAGAAGAACATTTTATACAAAATTGAACTCAATTCAAACTATTGTAAGGGAGAAAAAATATTTCTGCACACGGCCAATGACAATATATAAATGTAGCCCCCAAATATTAAAGTGTACGAATATTATTGAATGTATAAATTAACTCCCATAGTGTTTTTCTTGTACATTTTCATAGCCCTTACGTTTTCTGAATACATTATCAGGGTTATGAATTATGTACTGGTCCATTGGTGTCTTAGGAGCTGGGCCAGTCCTGATCATTTACCAGGTCATAGAGCCTTACACGTGATGAGCACTCAGTAAGCCATAGTGAATAAATAACTAAATGGGTGCTAACATTTCACAACACGTTTTTGCTGCTTCATCTTGAAAATCACTGGATTTCACATTAAAATGTCTAGATTTTAGTACCAGATTGCTTATTACTCAATTATTACTTTCCTGGTTTTCATTTCATTTTCATCGCCTTCAAGTTCATCCAATAAATGGGAAATAATCATGGCTACCTCAACTGATTGCTACAGGAATGAAGTGATATAATACATGAGAAATTGTTCTTTACATTATTTTAATGAGTTATCATTTTCTTGGGCAGTTATATCACTTAATCTTGATTGCTTATAATTAATTATAGCAACTGCATTTAGCTACAAATTTGCATTTCATTGATGTTTATATTTATTCTAAAACTTTACCAAAGTTGGTATTGTAGAACCTTCAAACTATAGAGAATATACAAGTAAAACACCAATGAGCCATCATATCTACTGATTTCAAACTTAAATTTAACAGATATCATTGACCAGGATTTGTTAATGGTGTTTGAGTTATGCATTATGTATTGACATAAAACTTAAAAGTATCAAGAAATAACTCGGAGTATTAAACCTTTCATAATAACAATAGTACTTCATTTTCCCATAATATTTGCATTAGTAACATATTACATTTACGTCATGGAAAAATTATCTGAAAGTAATAGTGGTAGTTGCCACCAGTTCCATTTTTCAAAAGGAGGAAACCAAAGTTCACGGAAGTTAAATAACCTGCCCAAAGCCGTGTGTCAGGTAAGTCACATTATCTGGTCAAAAAGCCAGTTTCATTTCCTCTAAATAAAGGACTAATTTTTTTTTTTTTAACCATCTGATCAAAAAAATTCACAGGAAAGCTTCTGAGTAATTACATGTTTCATTTTTCACATGTGTACTTTTACTAGGTATTACTAGGCCTTGTCAGAGATTCATTATTCATGAACAAAACATCTCAATAATTAGACCTTCCCTAACAGAATGCCTTATGTCCCTCTTAATTACTCTTATACTTGACCATATTAAAACATTGACTCATTCCTTGTTGTCAAGATGTAAGTCCAGTAGCTAAAAACAGCATTGCTTTTCAAACAACATGTTAATTATATCATTATTTCTGTAGAAAAATTGAATAATGTAATGTCATTAGAACTAAATTCATTCCAGAATTAAGATTTTTACTGAAAGGAACCTTTCCTTAAAAGGTACATTATTCTCTGACAAGGGGTCTTTTGTGCTACAATATTTTCTTTAGCCAGGTAGTTATTATTGATTAGTCCTAAGGTGACAATCAGGGGTTTTAAATATTATGCTCAATTTTTAATAAAGTGAATTTCTCTGTGTACAAACTTCTTTTAGGCTAACGATTCTAATTATGAGTACCTGCTCCAGCTACTGTATTAGCCAGTCATCAAAGGCATTATATCATTTGTTTCTTATAAAACCTTACAAAGTAAACAGAACCATCCCCAGGTTACAGATGAGGAAAAAAAGACCAAAAAGAGTAACTCTTTTTTTTTTTTTTCATTAAATCATAGCTGTGTACATTGATAAATTCATGGGGCATCATTCACTAGCTTCACAGACCGTTTACCAAGTTTCACATATATACCCCCAAAAGAGTAACTCTTAAGAGACACAAGGAGCAAAAGGAAACACTGTGGGTAAAACTCAGGGTGGCTCAGCCCCAAAAACCTTCCACAACACCAGACTGCCTGGCCTTGCTTGGATTCTTTTCATTGCTGCTGAGCTGAAACCCCCACATTAATAAAACCGGGGAGTAGAGGAAGAGGCCAACCAGCCCCCCCCCCCCGGGTGAGATCCCTGTCTCTCAGAGGCTCCCATTTTAGTACACAAGGAGAACCAGCTCACATACCACTGGAATATTTCTGAGAGTTAGAAACCCTGGTTCTAGTGTCAGCTCAGTTGGCCATCAACCAACAGTGGGGACTTGACCAAGCTGTTTTACTTAATTGAATCTGTCATGTTGCTATGGTTTGGTCATGAAGTTTGGCTTTACAGTAGAGCGCTGGGCAAGGCCATCACATCAACTCAGAGGATAAGGCAGTGGCTATCCTAAAAATAATAACTAAATAAATAAATGGGCTAGCAGAAACAGTTTAGCAAAATGAGAAGCTTCTGCTAAGAAAAAAAATCTGAATTCTCCTAACTTAATAGTTCTCAACCTTCCTAATGCCGCAATGTATTTTCATTGTTAAAAAGGGATCACCACCCACAGATTGAGAACTGCTGTCCTAAATCATAATTAATTGCTAATTAATCAGACAGTTGCCCAAATTAGCCTGTCATTTAGCCTTTACATCCACAGACATAGAACTGTGACTTGATATTTCAAAATCACCCTGCTAGTCTAAATTCTACTTTGATTCTCTCAGATTATTTGTATGCATCCATCAGGGCAATTAGTATTAAGTATGTCCTGTCCAAAGTAATAAAAAGAAATATTGGTGATAATATAAGCCACATGATAGTTCTTACTCATCTCTATATTCTAGAAACTAAAATCTAACTTGAAATCATGTGATATGAGAATAGTGCATGTTTACTGCATTGGGGCCCCCAGGTGAAATGGACATTGACTGTAAAAGTGTCCATGGCTTTCTTTTATTCTGTTCCTTTATAAGAACCCATTATTGTACAGTCAATATCATAAAACTATTTGAACACCTCTGACATCCACCATTTGTTCACTTATGCTAAAGAGGAATTTCCTGACTCTTTAGAGATCTTTAGTATCCCTGACAACCAGAGTAATGTTTCTCTTTAGCAAATCACTGAAACAAATATAAGCCGATGTGTAGCATCACAGTGCTTGACCAAGATCACCACTGAAAGCTCCTGTACGTTACACAGTAGCTTTTGAAGTCAGATTGAGACCCATTTGTTTCACAGCAATGAAATTCAGAAAGCTCAGAGTTCATTTCTATGTTCAGTTACCGTAGCTCTCCTTGGTTTTAGCTTTTGTAGGCCAGTGATCTCTCCCCTGCCCTCCTGATTATGTGGTTCTAGCTCTTCACCCTCATCTTTTTTTTTTTTTTTTGTAGAGACAGTCTTACTTTATCACCCTCTGTAGAGTGCCGTGGCCTCACACAGCTCACAGCAACCTCCAACTCCTGGGCTGAAGCGATTCTCTTGCCTCAGCCTCCCGAGTAGCTGGGACTACAGGTGCCCGCCACAGTGCTCGGCTATTTTTTGGTTGCAGTTTGGCCGGGGCCGGGTTTGAACCCGCCACCCTCGGTATATGGCGCCAGCGCCTTACCGACTGAGCCACAGGCACCGCCCACCCTCATCTTAATGATGTTATATTCTTCTGGTCTTTGTTTTTACCTTAATCTGCCCCAATGGCTTTTTTTTTAAGGGAGGCAGAGTGTAAATAATAGATTTAGTTAAGAAGAATTAGTCTGGGGCGGCGCCTGTGGCTCAGTCGGTAGGGCGCCGGCCCCATATACCGAGGGTGGCGGGTTCAAACCCGGCCCCGGCCAAACTGCAACCAAAAAATAGCCGGGCGTTGTGGCGGCCGCCTGTAGTCCCAGCTACTCGGGAGGCTGAGGCAAGAGAATGGCTTAAGCCCAGGAGTTGGAGGTTGCTGTGAGCTGTGTGAGGCCACGGCACTCTACCGAGGGCCATAGGGTGAGACTCTGTCTCTACAAAAAAAAAAAAAAAAAAAAAGAAGAATTAGTCTGTCACGAACCAAGACTGCTTGACAATATGTTGACTCAATGGATTAGTTTCAAGTTATAAAAACTATTAAATTGATAGACAAAGTTGGAAGAGACACGTTAAATATCTTTCATTTACCTCTTTTAACATTTCCCCTCTGACTATACTTAAGCTACTCATTCTTTCTAAAATAATTTACTTGACAATTGATGTGTGCTAGGCTATAAAGACATAAGATAGATAAAACAAGATTAAAAATTATTTCGTCTTGATCTGGCTGGAGAAGCAGATAAGTGAAGCAACTAGGGGTGAACTGGGGTGAAGGTACCAGAGCAAATAATCTAAATGAGGATAAGATTCTAAAAAGAAAATACAACTAAACATGTAGATGATCTTTGCAAAGAGAGAAAGTTTGGTTTTACTAAATTGAAACTCACAATTTCAATTGACAGATTTATACTTAGCTTCCAGTACATACTTAGAATTTGAGAAGTACTATGGAGATTCAACATTCTGAGAAATCATAAATGCTGACTTAGGAGAATTTGCAATTTTATAAATAAACAAACTCTAATGAAACCAGGAATAACATAAGATTATTATCAAATGTTAAGATTAATGGAAGAGAAAAAAATGCTAAATCAATAGTTCCCAATTGAGACAGCATTTTATGCTGTTGAAAAGTATGCATTCCCAGAATTTAGAATATGCAACGTGCTTTGAGAAGGCAGGTCCAAGAGGTTAGAAACAGCCAGTAATTTTAAACAGGGGGTTTTGTTATTGGAGTTGGTTAGCAGAATTAAACGTAAAATCAAAAGGCCTTCTTTAGAAAAAGAGATTCTAATTTACTTGATGTAGCTAAAGGATAACTGTGGAATAAGATACATGCTCACAACATTTTCTACAAAACTAACCAGCTGGGCTGCACCCGTAGCTCAGTGGGTAGGGCACCGGCCACATACAGCGAAGCTGGTGAGTTTGAACCTGGCCTGGGCCAGCCAACACAACAATGACAATTGCAACAAAAAAATAGCCAGGCATTGTGGCGGGCACCTGTAGTCCCAGCTACTTGGGAGGCTAAGGCAAGAGGATTGCTGGAGCCCAAGAATTGAGGTTGCTGTGAGGTGTGACACCACAGCATTCTACCCAGGGCAACAGCTTAAGACTCTGTCTCAAAAAAAGAAAAACAAACTAACCATCTGAGCCTGATAGTCAACCAAATAATACTTTAATAGTATTCCCAGCTTCAGAATGATAAAGTAATTTCTGCAGGCTTTAGTCTCTTTATTATGAATGGATATGTGAGGAATATATTTAAGGTGCACGCAATTTCTCCTTTTAATTCTGTTAGCCAGTTGGCAATTATTTGTTTGACTACTATAGACACATAAGTAAAAGTATAGTATAATTAACCATAAGTGCACTTTAAGATTATCCTGAAAGATAGTGTAAGTTAAATTTTATTGACACAAATAAATTGTATTATTCTAAACTATTTGGTAAAATTTATGATTATCCTTGAACACGCACACTCCGTATCGTTTTGACACATGGAATTAAAGTCAATGTACCTGCCATGAGGGATTGGCCATCAAAAGCTTTAGATTTCCTAAGAAGGAAGGCCCCTGACTTAAGTTAATCAGAGAGCACAGAGTTCACCTCCAAACAGGGGAGCCTATAAGGGTCAGCAGAGGAACCACAGCGAAGGGAGACTCCAGCAGAGTAGGACTGAATTATAACTAGGAAACCTGGGCACAGGGTCCTTCAGTGCACAGGAGAGTCAGGACAATGCTCTGGACCAAGAGTGCAGGTGGGAAAGGAAGGGAGGACAGGAAACAAGTCATCAAAATTTTCAGATCCCAACCTATTCAGATACAAGCAGTCACGTAAGAATCTCTGCCAATTGCAGGGGAAAAGCTGGTTTTACTGATAAGTGGTTCTAGTAAATTGAATACAAGTTGTCATGAAACAGTTTAGAAAAACATATGATTGCAACAAGCCAATCGAAGTTGCAAAGAATCATTGCCTCCATTCACAATTTTAGTATGAAAAATAAAACGGTATGAGATTTATACAAATTCTTTTATGATTTACCCTCTAGTACTTCTCGTACAATATGTGAGAAGAGATAGTGTCTGGCCTGAGCTACCACTTTCTGCACATTTCCCATCCCAGGAGATCCAGCCATGGGCCGAAACCGCAGAAGCTACCCAGGAGGCGAGCAAGTCTGAATACTTACTCTGCGCCAGACACTGTGTTAAAATCATTGTGTACATTCTTAAATAATCCTCACGGCAATCTACTTTCATCTTCATTTCATAGTTTAGAAACTGCGGTTTTAAGAGGTTGAGTGAACCGCGTAAGGTCACGTACAAATGGGTGACAGAACTTCAACCCCAGAACTGATTTCAAAATCCAGATTCTTATAAGGTGTGCTGCTGTGATCAGTTCATTAATTCAACAGGAAGCAGTTGGACCCATGCTCCCCGTTCAACTCATGTTGTTGACTTGTTCCTTTCCGCTCATGCAGGATGCATCTGGCTTGTTTGGTAGTTTATTCTGGTCCATCTTTAACTCTAAAAGGTCCAGTCTAAGAATCCTGTGTGACTGAAAGGTCCTCCCTCCCCCGGGGAGGTCCACTTTAGACTTAGCAACCTGCAGTGGGGGAGGGAGGCTCTCTCTATCCCCTTTTCCGTTTACTAACTGCTGCTGGACCAGGTGCAGGATGAGGACTTGTGGCAGGCTGTGGTCCCCAGAAACAGACTCAAAGATGGAGATATGCCAGGAATGCTTTGTGATCAACAGTTATGGAAACACCTCTGAAGTTCTAATGTAAGGAGCAGTGTTTAAAGGTTGCCCAGATCATAGCCAGTTCCTCTCCACCACAGACAGCCATCGAGGTGAGGAAAGAAAAAAGAAAGAAGGAAGGGAAAAAGGCAGGTTGGTAAAGAGGCCAGAAGGGAGGGAAGAAGGAAGGAAGACATATATGGGAACTGTAGAAAACTTATTCCCAGCAAGAAGATTCTGTTGCAGAAGATTCCTGCAAGATTAACGGGGTCTTGCAAAATAGTGACTAGATAGGACATGACCCCTTGCTGAATACGTTCCATCCGCACCATGCCATCACTTATGTGATTTAGATGAACCCCAGCTGTCAAAAATTTCCCAAATTATTTGTTTGCTTAAAGCACAAATCTGACGGAAGTCCCTGCAAGCATCTTACTTCATCTAACTACAGGCTGGCTTGGGGACTTAATCCCTATCTAATATTTATGTTATTTACTTATCCCAAATAGTTTCACATTTTTACAACTCATTAACTCAGGAATGAAGGTTAAATGCAGCCAAAAAAAAAAAAGTTCAGCACCTATTTTTCTAACAAACCACATCCAAATGTTCTAATAGTGATTATTTTTTTTTTTCAGCTTAACAAAATGAGAGGCTAGAACTGTTAGCAGCAGGAATGTGTGTTGTCATGTGTGCTTTCCAGACAATTCCAGCTCTGTCACCCCCACTGTCTCCTCTTGGAGGGAACCTGGCTGTGTTTGCAGTTTCTACCTGAATCCACTGGAGAATGCTTTCAACTTCTGGATTGATCCCAGAAATCTTGTAGGAAGACAGGGTAAGGATGACAGCCACAAGCATGCAAGCATTTCCTGGGGTGCAGCAGAGATGGGGAGCCCGTCTACTCTGTGAAGGAGTAAACAGGACTTGCAAAAGACGAGTGTCCATAACACCAGGGGTGGAATACATCTACCTCTTTATCCCTTAAATATATCGCTGCCTGTTTACATGTTCCACTTAGAAGGGGAGAGACTGAGCAATCTCTCTGACCAAGAATGTCATGTTCTCTTTTTATCTGATGATTTGTCCCCAATCATTTGGGACCTGCCTTCACTGAGGCAATTTTGGGAACAGATGAGATCTGTTCTGTCCTTTCCTGGGCTGAGAAAGCCAATTTTCTCAAGGTTACACAGTCTGTACAAGGGTAGTATAATCAACACCACAGCTCTGTACAGATACGTAAATCTTAAATACACTAGGAAGAGTGTCAATCCAACTAAGCAAGGATGAAAACAGCTTTGAATACTGAGTGTCCATCACTATTACCAAGGAGTACCTGTGTTTTTGAAGTCTCCATTCCATTTTAATAATTTCTGTGGGACTTAGGCAAGGAGGCAGGGAGAATCAGTTAGACTTAATAGAGAATCAGCTCAATTCTCACGCTGAGTCAGTGGGCTAGGAACGCTTAAGGCATTGCCCCCAACCTTCTGCCACGAGCAAGTGTGAAATCAACAGGGCTATCAGGCGACATCATTTATATATTATAAAAGAGAAGCCCTTAAATGGAGTCCAGGACATAGTGTGTTGTAAACCTCATTAGAAATAGTATAGATAATGAATCCATAGGAATAGAATGGCTTTTACCTATCACTCCTTAATGTACAATTGGGTAGGTCAATCAGATAGGCTGGAAATACTCTCTCCCCAATCCTAGCAAACAAATTATTCAGCTTTTAAACTGCCCTGTTTCCCCCCAAAATAAGACAGTGTCTTATTTTAAGGTGTGCTCCCTAAGATGCACTAGGTCTTATTCTCAGGGGACGTCTTATCTTTCCTGTAAGTAGGTCTTATTTTCAGAGGATGTCTTATTTTCGGGGAAACAGGGTATGTAGGGGCTGCTAACTCCACCATACCCCCCTGGACAAAATATTTGACTATGCCCTGAGAGTTCCAAATCATCTAAATCTGAACAGGAAAACCCAGGCCCAATTCTGTTGTGGCTTTTTCCTCTCATCCGTCAGGAGGAGATATTCTTTCCCTGACCAGTGCTCCCCTTTGTTCCATCAGCCTTGGTTACAAAAGCACAGATACTTTCATCGATCCAGCCATGCCCTCAGCTATCAGGAAATAACAAGTGGTAAAGTCAGAAGATACCACAGCCAGCCTGCGCTAATGTCTTAGCAGGGCCAAGAAACAAGCAGGTGGTTTGCAACTGCCAAATACCCTTAGTTCCAAAAATATATAACCAAAGAGCAAATATAGTCACATGGTGATCATGCTCGAGCAATAAAAGCTATCCAGAAGTCACAGAAAGACGATCCTGTCTTTTGCCTGCTCCTTTATCACAAAGGAGAAGCAGAGGAAATCTCTCTGGGTGACAATCCAAAAATTGATTCCAGGAGGTAAATCTGGGGAAACTGATCACTTGGGCATCCTTTTATTAATTGACTCAGGAAGCAAATTGTACCAACCAGGGCAAGGCCCTGAGTATCTCACAGTACTTTACGTTGCTGAAAAGCCTTGCAAAGGAAAGTTTGGGGATTTTTCTCCTCTGGCTTTTTTTTTTTTTTTTAACTCTAATTCCTATTATATTTCTTCAAAGTATGATCTGATCAGGAAGAGGGAGAATAGTGAACATTGCCTTTTGTGCTCTTCCCATAGAAAGATTTTTATCATTCCCAAGGGATGAGATGAAACAGTGTAAGCTGAGAATGCTGTGCTCTAGATCTGGTGGGGAAAGTGGCAATTAGATGTCCCTGCTTACAGAATTGGGAGAAGGTAGGATTGTAAACTTTGCTGGCTGAGTGTGATCAAGAATTAAGGAACATGAGGACATTACTATCTTACAAAGGCAGAGCTCTCCCAAATGCCGTCGCCGCCTGTCCCCCAGCCCCCCTGCCCTGCACCTGCTTTCTCTCCAGAGATGGGAGTGCACTGTCAGGGTGTTTGTACATTTTATGTCTCACACTTCATCACTTGTTCCCTTTGAACTAAGAAAGGAGAAAACAATCATTCCCGTGAGAGCTACCGCGCCGAATCAGAGGAGGAAGTGAGAGTTCCCAGCTGGTAGGGACAGAAGGGAATGAAATACCTCTGTTCTAAATAGCTGCGTAAATCCTGACTCAGTGTGAAGATAAGTTAGGGTGGTGTATCCTGGTCCCTATAAAGGGAAAACACATAGAGGGGAGGAGGAAGGAGCAAAAGACGAGAAGTTGGAATTTCATAATGGATATGACATGGTGTTTTACCTTATATTATCTTAACTAAAAGAAATAAGAAATTCTGCTGTAACTTCCTAGAAATAGCTCAGAAGATGAAGGCGGCTGTCTCAAGGTAAAAGCAAAAACCAACCAAGATAAGACTATTTCCCTGGAACGAGCTTATCACTTAGAGATACTCACTCTTCCCAGGATCTTTCCCAGATCTCTTTCTTTTTCTCTCACCCCCCCCCCTTTTTGTATTGTTAGAACTGATCAAAGAATCTGTGGATTTTAAACCTCAAGATTTTCATTGTTTCTTTCCAGTCTCAAAGCTTAGAATAACTTTCAAAGACCTTTTTTTGCATTTATAAATCCTTTCTTTTTATTTGCTGCCGCCTGTCTTCTTATCCCTATACGCAGACCTTCAGGTGTGGCAATTTAAACTCCACGGGCAGGCCATCCAGAAAAAAGGGGATGAAATTATTTTAAGACATTCAATAAAAACCCTCTGGTAAAAATACTTCGAAAGGGATTCCCTGCTAGATTATATTACTTCCATCCCCGAGTCCCCCTGGGGTTACAAATGACATCTGAGAAATTAGTCATTTACCAAAAGAGATGACACAAACATCTAATTTTGTGACTTGCCAGGAAAGCACAGAGCAATGGGTGAATATAGGCAGCATGGAGTCAGCTTTAAGTGGTAGCACTTATTTTCAGAGTCAATCATAGTGTGATGGTCTACTTGGACGGGAAATATACACCAGAAGTCCAATACTCGCTATGATGATATGATAGTAAGTAATTCATTTATCTTAGTTTGACTGTAATAGTTTGCCAAGTCAGGACTCAATCAATCACAAAAAGTACTGGGTAAGTTTTACTTGTAGAATTGTATTCATGTGGTTTGGTAGACTAGGTAGGCAGTGTCTGGCTGGAGCCAGCCTGGCCAGAGCCAGCTGCACCTGTGCTCAGCAACTTCAGGTTGGCAGCTTAAAATCAGCAATAATGGGACTGTTTACACCATGGAAATTGGCAAAGACTACAAATCAGGGCACCACTCCCCATCCTCTCAGGGCCAGTAGTGAAAGATTCACCAGACACAGCTATGTATAGGAGAAGAAAGAAGAGATAAATAGGGTTCTTTTTCCTATTTCATTACAATGCCATAGGTCTATTTCATCAAAATATTGGTTTATGTTTTATACAGATGTGGGTAAAAACCAGAAAATTCTTTATCTGGCTACAAGATTTGCTCCTGATGAAAAAGAGAACAGATACTCTGTGGGGTATTACCCTGTCAATAAGGGTATTAAATAGCTATAGCATTTAACTTTCCTGTCTCTGTGCAGGGGAATCAGTGAAAGAGCAGAGAAAATGTCATTGTTGCAACCAGGGCCACCTTTGCTTCCTGAGAGCTGACATTTTCCCATCCCTGGGTGTGCACCAGGTGCCATTTTTCAAGACCCTATGTCACGGCTTTACACTCTAGCATCACACTATTTGCACCTTGGTTTTTATGTCTTTTCTTTGAAAATCAACTCGGAGGTTCACAGATGCCACATCTCTCCTGTTAGCATGCATCGCATTACCAATCTTTAGGAATACGCCAGTCCTTTAGCTTTCTTACACAAAAATATGAAGGCATTTGGAAGTGACAGGCAAAAATCAGAATCTTGGGATAAAATGGCCAAAATAGATCAATCAGATTCATCAGTGCTTTAAGAGTTTTCTGTAAACAAAAGAAAATACAACTGTCCTTGGCTTCCAAATTAAACAAATTGTCCTTGAATGGAAAGGCTACCAAAGTTGAAGACAGGTTATGGTTTGGAGGGCATGGGAAAGCTGGCAATTGAGTTTTATTTGACTAGAAGATGGCTATCAGTAAAAGAAGACCTGATGTTACACATGAACTTGGAAGTTCAACAAGCCCCTCTTCATCTTATAAGCCCCACTAGAAACAAGTACAAGCAGTGTGTCCTCACAGATGGCTCCCAAAGGATGCCTCAGGCTTTGTTATCATTAGTCATTGTAGTGGGTAGTTTTGGACTTGTTTTACCCATAGGGACAAAGGGGGTTTTGTTTTTGCAAAGCTTTGCTTTGAAAGTCAAGGGCAGTAAAATAGCTCTCATCTCTTCTCCTCTTTTAAATTATATAAAACCCGTATCTCTTCATTTTTTCCCCCATTTGTCTACTTATGTGTGATAGCTGGCATGTGCCATCCTGTGTAGATTCATGTGTACACCTTGTCTTGTGTGTGTGTGTGAAGAGAGTGCTGTGTCATGGTCATTCTACATTCCCAGTTGCACCAGCTTAGGATCCCACTAGGTGCTCATAAAACGTGGTAATTTAACTTTCTTTTTTGGTAACCCCCATTCATCTGTTATTAATTAGGTGAACATATTAGGCACATGGGATTAGAATGCATTGAATTCAATAAAGTTATTCTCCTATAGGTCCTCTGATGGAGAGTTTTTAGTTTTTAAAGGAGGGTTTATTATTTATTTCATCATCTCTATTACATGGTTTATTGTTATCTTAAGTTCCTAGCACTCTGCTTGACATATAGTTGATTCTCAGTAAATGTTCATTTCTTTCTGCTTCCCTAACAGCTTCAGATTATTTGGGTAGGTTTGTTCACTGATTTTCAGCATTCTCTACTCCCCCTCGCCATTTGAATAAGAGTGCAATGAGAAAACCCCAGTGAAATCAGGACCTTCCAACTTTATTTTCAAAAAGAGCACTCCAGAATAATCAGGGAAAACTCAAGAGATTAGCTCCAGCTCTTCATTTAGTTAATCCTCTTTATCATGAGAGAGCAGCTCTGCCACTTCCTTTGGAGACTGAGCAGGGACATTTGTTAATAAAAATCTACTTTGCATGTTCCTGTCAAATAAGTCCATTGCTGTCAGCCAACCTGATTTGAATGACAGGAATCTGCCTGTGTTGTGAATGAACCCAATAAATTGGAACGGTCTTACCTTGGAGAAAATAGAAACCCGAATGGTGAGTGTGTATCTGGAGTCAGGCTGGTCTCCTGAGAACAGCGTAGATACTTATTATGCTGTCTTCCATTTAAAACTCATCTTTCCTTTGACACTCGAATCTTTACTCCCAGGGATTCTTAGGTCTTCTAAAATTTCCTTGCAAACTATGATTCAGCAACACTCATTGAATACTTGTTAGGTGAAAGTCACTGTGTTAGGCCTTTGGGGGAAGCAAAAATCAGAAATAGAAAGTTGAAAAAGACATGGATCCTGCCTCAAGGAATTTAAAATTCACTGGGGGAGAAAGTAATGGCTAATACTGTCAGGTAGCTTGTTGAGTTATATTATGGATTTATAATACTTTACCCAAAAGTTGTAAAGATAAGACTATCAAAGAGTATAAATCTTAAGGAAGGAACATGGAAGAAATGACACCAAATGCCAATGCCCATTGTGTTCCTTTCTCTTTAGAGGTTCTTCCCATTTTCTTCAATAAGATTATAATTCTTAATAATGAATATAAATACATATCAGTTTATAATTTCTCCTACATACTTTTATTTGCTCACTAAAAACATAGGTATTTTGTCTCTACTATAGGAATTTGCCTTGGAAGACAAGGAAATATGGAGTTGAAATCAACATCAATAAGAATAGAATTGACAAAAATTATGGGCCTCCACAGGATTTTCTAAGTATATACATGCATGCATACAGACATAAATGGATATATCAATGCACATATTCATTTCATACTCATGTATGTATGTGCGCACACACACACACATATATATATATTTACAAGCATATGCATGGTTCGTTACTAACCCTAGAATGATCACGAAATGATGATGGCTGTTTTGGTTTTCTGTTCCTTGGGTCTTCTATTATTTTAATGATTGGAAAGACAGAAAGTGACCAAATACCCTAGTCTACTTTTTTTTTTTACTCCCAGCAGCTGTGGTAGAGGGTAAAGAGAACTTGACTGGTTCATCACAGCTCTGGATTCTGACCCCAACTCCATCACTCATTAGTTTTCACTCTCTGGGTATGTATGGAAGTTTCTCAGTGCCCTACCTGAACATTCTCTGGAAAAACACAAGGGTCTGGCAGATTCTTGCTGATACCAGTAAGAGAGCCAGTTAATTGCCTGGGTTAAGGACGAAAAGGAAAAAAATTGACACAAAGCACTTAGGCCTCTCTTGACCTTCAAGAAAGTCTTTGGAAATTTAGTCCAGGCCCACACCCTGCCACCAGCCCCTGTGGATGAATGCCCTGCAACCCACATACTCCAGCTGCAAACACTGTGCTTGTTCTCCATCTCCTGAGCCTCCATTGCCCAGCAACCTGGTCCACCTACTGAATAGACGCTGTTTCCATGGCACAATTACACCAAAGCTTTGAGGCAGACAAACAGCAGCCCCTAAAAATATCTATCAGTCAAAGATCCATTATGGGAGAAGTACTTACCCTCATCATTTTATTTAATACTGGTGAGAATCCCTCCAGTTAGTTATTATTTCCTTTATACTGCAGATGTAGAAGAAACTGAGGTTCAGAGATCCAAGTAACCTGGCCAAAGACAGTGAATAAGAGCAAGAATCAGTGCATCAGTCTGGCACTGTGCTGCACGCCAGAAGAACCAAGAGAAGCCTGATAAAAAATAATGCCAGTTTTGCTGGGTTTTAGGTTCAAGGAGGACTCTGCTGAAGTTTGATCCAATGTTCCCTTTGTAAAAAGACCTTTACATCAAGATGAGGAGACAAATCTGCTACTGTAGCAGCTCTGGCTATGCTGATCCATACAAAGAAAGGAGGAAGGAAGGCTGAGAGGGAAGGGATACATTTGCAAAATGTTAGCCTTCGAATAGCTAGAACCGAATCTTCAGTTATTGGATACAGGTTTTTGCATAAAGTTAGTTAAGTCATTTTGAAAGCCATACTCAGCTATGTATGGGACCCCTATCCATACTCCAGGGACCCCTATCCGGGTCTTCTGGCTTCAGTACGCCCTAATCCTCTTCCACGTGCATGAAAACCTGCGGAGGTCAAGGTTGCTTTGAATGTCAAAATGGATTATTAGCTGACATAAAATTACTTTGAAAATGTTAAGAGCAGAGGAGAGCATAGGTGAATGAAATTTGAGGAATTTTTTTAAAGGAGTGGGTCAACATCTCCATGGCATTGGCTTATAAAGTGGCAGGTCCTGTCATCTGTGCTTTCTCAGTGTCAGAGAGGCCACATCTAATACAGAGCAAAGACTACATGGTGTGCCTGGGGGGAGCTCAGTGGGAGCTGTAGGGACCTTGCAGTGAATGCTCCCAGTCCCCTTCCCAAACACACACACTCTAAAGTGCTGAGTGGAGGCTGAGTATCTAGACATGGAGTGATCCTTATACGATGTTGGGCTGGACTTCAGCGCCTAATGTCTTTTGTTTTCATTCCATCAACCATCAATCCCCCAAAGGGCGAGGGTCATCTACTCCAGATGATTGCATTAGCTTTTACGTCGCACTATTCTATGTTCTGAGTCCCTCTTTCCTCTGACCAAATCATTAAAGTACTCAACCCAATCCAGGGCCTGCAGGGAATAAAAAAATGTCTGGAATACGAGGCCCTGGAGACATAAGGACCTAAGAAGCAAAACCACCTCTCAGTGCTACCAAGATGATAAATTGCTTTCCTTTTATGGAAGATCTCTAGGTTTATTTCTGCTAAAATGAATTTGCTGGCCCATAAATTGAAATAATCAAATGAGGAGACACTTTTCCCCTTCTTATCTTTCCACCCCTTCTTGAGTATATTGGTGGAAATAATGAGATTAGTTAGGTCTTGACTGTCATGGTGAAAGATTTATGACCTTACCCAACGTTCTGATTATTCCCTTTATCCCGTGGCTGATGAGAACCTGTGCCTCATTAGCTACCCTGTGGACAACAAGGAGACATAAATAAGCTTTTTATTTCCATTCTTGCCACTTTAATACTGGTAAATATAAGTTTCACCATGAACCAGGGAGTTAATAGTCAATAAATACATGGTAACTTATGGCAGTCAAGCTGAAGAGACTGTGAAAATGCTTACCTTTGGAGTTTAATTTTTAATAAGAAACAACCCATCTATATTTTGAATCACAATGTTATTTGATCCAAAATATTTGGGCTACAATTCTTTTTCAACTAGAAAAATATGTCATGCATAGGATTACATTTTTTGAAAAATGTCAAAGGTACAGAGGTAAAGAATAAACCGGTGGTTACCCGGGGTGGGCGGGTGAGGACGGAAATGAAGAGATGTTGATCAGAGGATGTGAAGTGGCAGATACGGAGGGTGAACGATTCCAGCAACCTACTGTGCAGCATGAGAACTACAGGGAATCAAATTTTTGATTGATCCTATATTGGGGATCCCTGCTAAAAGGGTAGATTTTAGCTGCTCTTGCCACATACACACACAAAAGGGTAACTAGGAGAGATGATGGATATTTTAATTTGCTTCACTATTCCAACCAACTTTCCATCTGTATGTATCGTGTTGTATACCGTAAGTATGAAAAAATTGTATTTAAAAAATGTATCTGCATATTTAGAGGATAAACAATAAAGTAAACGCTCATGTCACCACCATCCCTGTTCCAAAACAGTGTTGTAGTCTAACCCTAACCCTAACCCTAGATGGACTGGATCACCTCCTCACCCCTGCCCAGACCATCACCACCCTGACATTTATGACCACCTTTCCCTGCCTTTCTCTAGATTTTATTGCTTTATGTCTCCTTAAGTGAATATTGCTTCATCTTACTGATTTATGGAATTGGTACAAATGAAGCCACATTCTATGTCTTTTTCTGTGACTTGCTTCTTTCTTCGTTATTATGTTGGTGAGACTCCCTCATGCCCGTGTGCCCGTGTGCTACAGTCTCTTTATTTATGCTGATTATAATGTTCTTCTATGTGAGCAGATCACGATTTCTTTTTTTTTCTTTTTTTTTTTGCGGTTTTGGCCGGGGCCAGGCTTGAACCTGCCACTGCCGGTGCCCTACTCCTTGAGCCACAGGCGCCACCCACACGTCACAATTTCTTTACTCAGCCTGCCGTGTTAAATTTTTGCTTCTTTTCACTCCACATCTACTTAATATGGCAAAAGGAAACACAGAAAGATAAAAACAGAAAATACTGAAATTAGTTACCCAGGTGATGGATGAGAAGTGGCTCTGCAGGAGAAAGGAAATTCTTTACATACACCTTTTTAAACATTTTGTTTTTACTTTGGAACCATGTTAATATGTTGCATATTCAAGAAATAAAAAAATTCAAAAAAACATAAACATAACTTTTAAAACCTAAAATTTTATGTCAACAGAAACACGTGAAACTATTGGTTTGTAATAATCAAAAGAAAACAATTAATCCAAATAATTTTTGAACCACTATTCTGACTATATACCCGCTGATGGCGTATAGTCACACATCGTGTATTGATTAATGATGAGGCTATGCTTTGAAAACATGTTGCTAGATGATGTTGTGATTGTACCAACATAATAGACTGTATTTGTACAAACCTAGATGGTGTAACCTACTATACTCCTAGGCTTAGGGTCTGGCCTCTTGCTCTTAGGCTATAAACATGTACAATATGTTACTGCGCTGAATACTGTTGGCAGCTGCTACTCAATGTTAAATATTTGGGGATTGAAACATATCTAAACATAGAAAGGTACAGTGAAAACATGGTCTTACAATCGCATGGGACCACCGTGGTATATGTGGCTCATCATTAACTGAAAAGTCCTTAAATGATACACGACTGTATTTTAAGGACAAAAATAACTACAATGAAATACTATGGGTGTTTTAGTTGAGTAACATTGTGTTGAATCTATATGTGAGGGGATTTGACTTAAAAAGATTGTCTTCCCATATAAAACTATAGCATATTTATTTATGATATTCAACAAAGTATGTGTATTACAATTTTACCTGTGGGAGGCACAGATTTTGTTCAATTTACCCATGGCTCCTTCAGAGTTTTGATGCTACTTTAAATCTGCTAAATTTTCTTATTAAATCTAATAATTGATTTGCAGATTATCTGTTAGGCTTTGTTCATAATCATATCATTTCTGATTTCTATACCTTAGTTTTTTCTTCTTTTCCAACAGCACTGATTAGAATCCCTAGTAGAGCGGGGATTTTTGTTTTGTTCATGAGCTCTATGGGAATGCAATCAATGTTTTACCATTCAACAGTATTTCGAAAGCAGGATTTAAAAGGTAGTGCTTTTTAAAGTATGTTCTTAAATGCATATGATAGTACATACAATTTTTTAGGTACCCTTTATTACATTTAGAAATTTCTCTCTATTCATAATTTTTAGGTGCATTTGAAATCATGAATAGATATTGAATATTATTTAGTATTTATTGATGTTCATTTAATGTTTTATGTAGATAATGTCCCAATTCAAACTATTATTGTCAATAAACCTTACATTGCTATGATAAATCAAATGTTTTATTATTGTTAATAAACCTTACATTTCTATGATAAATCAAATGTCATCACATTACACTATGTTTTTATACACTGCTGCATTTGTTGTGCTATTTTATTATGACTTTTTTCAGCTCTCTTTGTAGTAAGATTGTTCTTTAATTTCTCTTTCCCATATTTGTTCAAGTTTAGTTTTTGTTCTGAAATTAGACAAGCCTCATTAAACAGGTTGGGGCAACGTTCTCCTCTTTTTCTATTTTCTGGAGAGTTTGCACAAGATTGGAATTGTTACCTTTTAAAATGCAGACCTCACTGGTAAAGCTATGTGGAGGTAGACACATTTTGTATGAAAAGATTTTGGTTTAATGCTATTAATTCAATGTCTACAAAGATTATAAAACCAAGAAGGTTTCTGCTTATTTTTGTGTCAGTTTTAGTCAGATATATTTTCATAAGATCTATCCATTTCATTTAAGTATATTGGTATACAATTGTTAATTACATCATCTTCCATATTTTTGATGACTGCAGCATCTGAGGTTATGTACCCCTTTCACTCCTAACACCATGTGTAGATTCTTGCTTTTATTCTTGACTAAGATCATCATGGGTTGTTTCAAAGAATCATTTGTTAGCTTTGTTGTACACATCAACTTTATTTTTTATTTGATTACTTTCTGCATTCACCTTTATTCTTTTGTTATTTATATTTTATTTTATTTTGCTGTTTTTCTAAGTCCTTGAGTTGGATTTTTACCTTATTACTTTTTATTCTTATTTGATATGTACATAGTATCATATGCATTCAAGAATATTCCTTTTAAAAACTGCTTTAGCTGCATTTTACACAAGTTGATAATAGTATTTTATTTATTGCTCCCTTTCAAATATCTTATTTGTACCAGATTTGTTCTTTTACTGGTATATCATTTATAGGCGTGCTTTCTAATGGTCAAAATGTGAAGATCTTACTTTTGCAATGATTTGGTTTCATTGTAATGAGACATTGAGAGGGACTTAGGTAATTTCCATGTTTTGAAATTTGTTGAGACATTACACTTAAAGTCCAATACATGCCGAACTTTTGTAAATGCCCTATGTGTATATAGAAAAAATGTATATTCAGCAATTTGGAGTATGATATGTATAAACGTATCTATGTTTATTGGTTCTAGTTTGTTAATATGTTGTTTAAATATTCTATATCTGTACTGATTTCTGGTCAGTTAATTTTATCATTTAATCACAGTGATGCATTAAAAATATTCCACCATGTTGGTGGGTTTTCATATTTCTTCTTGTACTCTTGTTTATATTTTGTGATAATACATTTTCAGGACATATTATTAGTAAACAAAATTTTAAATTATTATTTTATTCTTCTGGTGATTTTTATCCAAAATGGTATGATCCTTTTTTCTTTTAGATTTTTTTTCCTTAAATTTCTATCTTACCTTTTTTCGAAATGTTAACGCTTGGGGATACAAATGTGATTCTTGCTCTTGTGGAATTGGAATTACTCGATCAGCTGCTAACTATGCAGGCACTCAAGCCTCTTTGTAGTAAGTATAGAAATCTTCACCCTAAAAGAATATGAAGAATTGATTCCAATATTTATATTTTATAACTATGTTTTTTCTTCTTTACATTTTTATACCTTAGACCCATGGTGGGGGTTGTCTACACTGCTGGTCTTATGTACAAGGAGACTTGTAGTAATCACCTTGTACTTTTTATTCTCTGCCAATTCACCTCTTCCTCTGAGTTGCTCCTGCTCACATTCACGGGCAATTGCCATGGCTTCATTTCTTCAATGTGACCCTTGACACATGGAAGAATTGTTTAGATCATTTGCGAGCATTTGACTCAGGTGTGATCACTTGGGAGCTTTCATCTGGAATTGAAATAAAGAAATAAAGAATCCAACAGTAACAGGAGGGCTCTGATCATGGCTGTCTGCCCCATGTGCCCAAGAGAGGTAGAATCAGAATATGGAAAGGAAAAGAAGAATGAAGGAGATGGACCAAAAAGAGTAGAGAAGGGAGGTAGCAAAAGAGTCTGTTTTATTCTGTTTCTCCTGGTTCCTGAGGTCCTGTCACTTTTGTCTTCTTATGGCCCTAAACTTTTTCTTTTTCTTTTTTTTTTTTTTTTTTGTAGAGACAGAGTCTCACTGTACTGCCCTCGGGTAGAGTGCCGTGGCGTCACACAGCTCACAGCAACCTCTAACTCCTGGGCTTCCGCAATTCTCTTGCCTCAGCCTCCCGAGCAGCTGGGACTACAGGCGCCCGCCACAACGCCCGGCTATTTTTTGTTGCAGTTTGGCCGGGGCTGGGTTTGAACCCGCCACCCTCGGCATATGGGGCCGGCGCCCTACTCACTGAGCCACAGGCGCCGCCCTACGGGCCTAACCTTTTTCTTTCTTTCTGCTTAAGTTGCGCTTCTGTCACTTGCAACTTGTGATAATTGTTAATTCTGTTCATCACCTGTTCCAGCTTCCTATATTCTGAACCATGAAAGGATTACAATGGGTACCCCACCAGCTTTTTGTTTGCGTGGACAGTGAATTATATACTGGACAGTGAGTTATACGCTGAGGTTACAGGTGTCACTTCCAGGACGGAGTGTTTTATTGCCACCTCAAGATCATCCAGAGCTCTTTTCCTCCACCATGCGGACTGGTAGCATTTGACATGGTGAGTGCTGTCCATCTGATTCTCAGCACGAGAAGACAAGGAGGGGAGGAGAGCACTGCTGACTCAAGAAGGGAGTGCAGGGTGGCGCCTGTGGCTCAGCAAGTAGGGCGCCGGCCCCATATGCCGAGGGTGGCGGGTTCAAACCCAGCCCCGGCCAAACTGCAACCAAAAAATAGCCGGGCGTTGTGGCGGGCGCCTGTAGTCCCAGCTGCTCGGGAGGCTGAGGCAAGAGAATCGCCTAAGCCCAAGGATTTGGAGGTTGCTGAGAGCTGTGTGAGGCCACGGCACTCTACCCAGGGCGATAAGGTGGGACTCTGTCTCTATAAAAAAAAAAAAAGAAGGGAGTGCAATATGAGCAAGAAATAAACTCTTGTTGTTACAAGCCACTATAATTTTAGAGTAGTTTGCTAGTGTAGCATAAATTAGCTTACTCTGATTCATGCACAGCCAAAATAGCTTTAATAAAGCCAGCTAATGTCTGAAATAAACACATTAGTCTGAAACCACTTGCAGTCATATTTGAAAGCATGCAACTGACCTAGGTATCAGACTAAGATTATGTTTCTGCATATGATTATGGAAAACAAGCTTTTACAACAATTTTGCTTCACCTTAAATTAATAAAATCAAGCTTTTTAGAAAAAGATGACTCTAAATGTGATTTAAAAAAACTTTTAATTTGGCTCCTGCTTGTCATAAACAATGAGACATTGACGTCTATAAAAATGGATCAGTGGATTTGGTGATGTGATATAATAAAAAATAAGTATTTGGGCTTTGTCCCCAGTTCCTGGCACAAGCTGCTAAAACACTTGGACTCTCTGCTAATGAAATGACTAGCGGATGGGGCCCATAGGAAGCTTGAGGATGGGAGCTGGTGGCCAGAAAAAGGAAGGCATGAATAGAGATTTGGAACTTTCATGTCCAATCCTGGTCTTTGGAGAGAGGAAGGGAGACAGAGATTGAGTTAATTTTCATTGGCCAATGATGTCATCAGTCGTGCTATGTAAGGAGACCTCCATAAAAACCTCCAGACGACAGGGTTCAGGAAACGTCTGGATTTGATGGAAACATCAAGGTGCTGGGGGGGGCTGTGCCAGGAGGGGTCTCAGAAGCTCGATGCCTCATGCCCCCCACCTTGCCCTCAGCATCTCTTTCACTTGGCTGCTCCTGAGTTGCATCCTTTATAATAAACCAGTAGTAGTAAATATTTTAAGTGTTGTCAGTAAAACAGGTCAGAAGGCCAATAACTAGCAAATCTTACCAATTTCCGCACCTCCTGGCTACTGAGTCAGAATATCTAAGACATATTGTAAGCGTAAGTCCCTCCCTTGCTTGTTAGAATAAAAGTTGCCCACTTGCATATTTTCTTTGGTAGGTAAGAACAACACACATTCTCTTTGTGGGAGGATGTATCAACGCTTCTGGAAACTCAGATTCACAAAATCCATAGACTCGCGTGTAGAGTACTAGAGATGAAAATGATCTCCAGGCTTATGAGGCTTGAGAAAAAAAAAGGAAGAAAAGCCTAGAAAAGAGTAGACAGTGGTGTAAACCAAGTTACACCAGGGAAGTTGGTGTTGGAATTCTGGCTGTAATTTGAAGATACATCCACAGAATTTGCTAATGGATCTCTGTTAGAGAAAAAAAGGGTTAAAATGTACTCAAGGATTTTTGACTGAGCATCTGAGAGAGTGAAAGGGGCTCATCTTAGGTCCCATAGCTACTTAATGACTTAATCAGAGACAGAAGGATAGGACCCATGTATCCAGACTGTCAGGCATGAGGTCCTGCTGCGTCAGCCCGGAGAGAATTGAAAGGGAGTTAATAGCAGTGTTTCTATGTTAGGAATTTTTATTGCACATATTTTGTATGATTATTTTTATATTCATAGTGCTTTGTAGAATAAAGGCATCGTTTCATTCTACTTTAATTTCTGATACATGTCCCCAGCTACAAATTCCTCCTGAGCTCATTTTTACAATACAAGACGCACAGATACCAGAATTGTGTTTGGCTATTATGCTATCCATAATAGCATCTGCTGAGATGGTTTTGTGTTACTCCTGGGATCCCTTTGGCTTGAAACACAGAAATGAAGTGTTGAAAGATGCCAAGGAGGCAGAGATCTAATATAAAAGACAAGATCCTGGGAACACCAAAGGCAGGGGCAAGGGACAAGGAGGCAAAAGGTTATTCACAGCCAGGTTTGGTACAACTGACGCCTCTACCTCAGATCCTTATCACTCGCTTCTTGGAAAGTAAAATCAATGAGAACAATGGGGGAAATGTTTTCCCAAATAATGCCATTCCATCCCAAAGTTTCCCAGCACTTGGCAGGTATTTGAGGATTTTGACCTGAGCAACGGAGAATAAAGTTCCCATTGACTTTTTGGAAGAGAATACAGAAAAAGCATATTTTTGAAAACCAATGGTTTGGAATAGCTAAGTTTAAGATACATATTGTATGTTAAAGTGTAATATTATGGTGATTGAACAGAGAAATATGGAGTTCAAGAATGCATCTGGGCTCAAAAGATAAATCAAAGCGGCATAAATGTAAAAGTGTGATTTAATACCAGGAAGCTGAATGAGATCACCAAGAGAATGGATATAAATACAGGAGAGGTGTGACATTGGGGCACTCCAATAATTAGAAGCAAGGAAGATCGGGGGGAAGGTGCACACATGTGCCCATATGCACACACACACAAGAAGATCTGAAGAGAATCAATACAGACTGATGTTTCAAGAACCAAGTGAGGAAAGTGTTTAAGGAAGTATGTGATCGACTATGTTATATGCTCAAACAGGTGCCCTAATATGAGGACTAAGAATTGGACATTGGGTTTGGCAACATGGAGATCATTTCTAGCCTTGATCAAAGATGTTTCAGCTGAGTACTCAGAATAGTAGAAAGCCTAATTGGAGTGTGTTCCAGAAAAGAAAGCAACAACTTTTGTTGTTTCCATCACTCTAAAAAGGGGAATCCACAGTACAATTTTTAAATGTAAGAATAGTTACAAAAGAATAAAGGCAATGAAGAATGGTATTAACTGGGCAGTGCCTGTGGCTCAAAGGAGTAGGGGGCCAGCCCCATATGCTGGAGGTGGCAGGTTCAAACCCAGCCCTGGCCAAAAACTGAAAGAAAAAAAAAAAGTATTAACTCAAATCCCCACTAACAAAGGTGTTTTGTAATGAAGTTGGTTTGAAAATGAACTAAGTCTCAGGAAGCAGGATTACTCTGTTCTATCCGGGCAATGTTCCACTCAAGAGTACGGTATAGAAATACTTCCAGGTGGTGCTATCTCTGATTTGTGCCAATGGAAAGTAAGGAGGGACAATTCTAGACAGGATCAAGAGGCCAGAGGCCCAAGGATGGTCAGTGTTTCCACATTCTCTAATAGACACCTCTTCTCACTCAAAAACAACGTTGTTCTGTGTTCAGGGTCCTAGAACTTGCTTCCTAGGTCCCATTTCCTCTGTGAAAAGAAACCAAAATTTGTCATCAGCTATATTTTTCTTCATGTTTTTAGTGGCCACCAGCCTCCTTTTCACAGTATCTCTCTTCTCTGAGACAAATCCATGAAATTTAGGCCCCAGCTTCCTAACACACTGCCCCCAACAGAGTGAGTGTTCCTTGATATCACTCAGTCATGAACGTTGACTTATGCCTACATTTACTTTAAGATCCAGGCAGTACCTCAACTGGCACCATCATTTTAAGTCATATTTGTCAAATTGTAGATGTCAACAACCACCTAACAAATACTTGTTGCTCTTCTAGAAATAGCAGAAATCAGTGAATGAGTAGAATTTAAGGGAAATAGGTAGGTCCATAAATTCACAATGCTAACCTTCTTCAGACCTCAAGGGGTTATGAGTGGGTGGGTCAGGGAAGTATTGAAAAGGAAGAGGATAGATTTTCTTTTTTAATTAAGATTAATATGAGGTTACAAATGATTAGGTTACAATTTTTGCATTTGTTAGGTAAGGTCCCTGTGTAGTTGTGCCCCTCACCCAGGAAGTATGCTGTATCACTTACATTGTGCCTATGGGTGAAAGCACACCAATCTCCCTCCCTGCCCTCTCGTCCCCGCTCACTCCTCCCACCTTCCCCCAACTTAAATTGAGTTTTTCTTCTGTGTGGGCATGTATTAGTTCGTCTACTGGCTTCATATTTGTATTGAAAATATTGGATACTTGCTTTTCCATTTTTGTGATATTTTACTAAAGAGAATGTTCTCCAACTCCATCCAGGTAAATACAAAAGATGTAAAGTCTCTATCTTTTTATGGCTATAGAGTATTCCATGGTATAAATATACCACAGTTTATCAATCCATTCATGTGTTGATGGCACTTGGGTTGATTCCACACCATGGCAATTGTAAATTGAGCTTCAATAAACAATCTAGTGAAGGGTGGTGCCTGTGGCTCAGTCGGTAAGGCGCCGGCCCCATATACCGAGGGTGACGGGTTCAAACCCGGCCCCGGCCGAACTGCAACAAAAAAATAGCCGGGCGTTGTGGCGGGCGCCTGTCATCCCAGCTACTCGGGAGGCTGAGGCAAGAGAATCGCTTGAGCCCAGGAGTTGGAGGTTGCTGTGAGCTGTGTGAGGCCACGGCACTCTACCGAGGGCCATAAAGTGAGACTCTGTCTCTACAAAAAAAATAAATAAATAAATAAACAATCTAGTGAAAATGTTCTTATGATAAAGTGATTTTTCTTTCTTTTGGGTAGATGCCTAGTAATGGAATTGAAGGATCAAATGGAAGGTGTATTTTGAGTTCTTTGAGGATTCTCCCTACTTCTTTCCAAAGAGGCTGCATTAGTTTGCAATCCTGCCAACAGTGTAAAAGTGTTCCCTTTGGAAGAGGGTAGCTTAAAAACAGTCTTTGATGCCTCCAAGCTCAATTTTTCTAGAGGACCTGGCCCAGGAAATGGTTCTCTAGCCAGAGCTCTGAGAGCTGTAGATTGGAGAAGGCATCTCAGTATCTTCCGGAGCCTGAAAAGTTTAACCAAAGGCCCCACCCTGTGAGACTGCCCACACAGAATGAGGGGCTGTACTAACTTAAATGGTCCCATCTAGAGTTAATATCTTGTGCTCCTTCCTGAGGAGAAGACTGGCCATTGACATTCTTCTGCTCCAGGACTTCCACTGGCACCAAGCACATACTTCAAAACACTTGCAGAGTGATGCGGAGAAGACCACACCTTCCTTTATTGCTTGTCCTGAACTTCTCATCAGGCCCTGACCCAAAATTGTTCTTTAGGTTTAGAGGTTTCAGCAGGGAAGTGGGGCTGAAGCAAGAAGAAAACCACCCAGGATGGAGAACAACTTAAAGTCCAGATACTGCAATCATGGAAATTTCCTCAGAGATCCCCTTCTTCTCTGGGAATTTCTCTCTGGCCAGGTTCTCTCCTCGGTTTCTGGCCTGTTGTTGTGCAGCTGGCCCATCTCCCCCTTGTGACCCTCCTCAAATTCCCTGTTTCTGAGAATGTTATTGGATATATCAGAGCAGATCTCCCTGCTTCTGAATCTGTCTGTTAGTATTCGGAGGCAAGTATCCTTAGCTTAGCCCACAAAGATGAGCCTGAAGCCAACTCCTGTCCACTGAGCAAACCAAGGCCAGAGTTTGAATAAAACTGTCAGTCATTATATAAGAGCCCCATAGTGTAATCTAAGATATAGTGACAGTTAATGAAGGATTAGTCTGACCTAAAGGCACCCACACCTTATAAAAACAGAACCCCAATTAGTCCAGACTTCAATTTATGATAAAGAACTCACGCCTATTATAAATGGTATATCTAATAAGCCAAAAGATCTGTCCCGGAGGGCAAGGGCAAAGAAATGCTCCCTAAAATAATTGCTTTCACCACACTGTGCTTCCAACCAGATGTGAATATCCCCATACACTTCATGGTGAGAAGCAATTTGTCAAGGCCTGAAGTTCACTTCTTAGAATGATTAATGTAAGACCCACTTAGGGAAAATCTTCTTTGGGTTCTCGACTTCATTTGTACATCTAGCCTGTGACCTTTGTTACAGATTCAAGTGGTCACAAGCTCCTATGCTCTACCATTATCACAGGGTCTGTAAGCATAACTCAGATTTTCCTACAAGGGGTGATATTGTTAGTGAGCAGGAAGGTATTAGAATATTAAAGGCTCCAGGGTAGAGATATGTGAAAAGTTTTCTCAAGATTTATAGCACTCACTTATATTCGGCACTAGTAGGGATCACTTCTCTATAAATCTGGTAAAGAAATTGCTGTCTCTGTTGACAAATATATCCCTCAAGGCATGGGCCACAGGAAAGCAATGGTGGCACCCATCAATTGTGCTGCCAGTCTTGGCATTTGGGGCCCCCAAAATAATTAATTCCATCTCACGAGTACAGAGCATAAGTAAAGGCTAAAATTAATCAAAATGTCACCAGAGTTTCAATCAGGCAGTGCAGGACTTGACAAGAAGGATGTAAATGTTGTAAGTCAGCAAATCTGTCAGAAAATTAAATCAGGATCCAGAGAAACTGATTTCTGTCCAAAAAACCAGAAACTTGCGGAGGACTCCTAAGGTTGGAAAGCTCAGGTGGTCAGTTTACATTCACCTTTGCCACGATTTTCTGTGAGGAAAAAATTTTTGAATTTTTGATCATCTGGAACTCTTTGTTTTTTTACTTCCTACAAATATATGTTATAATCTCTCAGATGATTTATATTTGCAATCCCAGCCCATCATATGCCAGGAGAGAAATAATAGACATTACAAAAATTACATAACATTAACTGTTTTGAGGGCAGGGACTACAGTGTTTGCCCTTGAAGTGTGGTGCCTCACACCCCAGAGTGCTTGACACATGATTGTGAAATAAATGAACTGGTTCAAGGACTTTGTACATCACAGAAAGGCTCCTCAAACATTTTGTTAGGTTACAGCTTGTTACAGACAAGCTATCCTTTCATTAGAGTAGCACACTAGGGGAGCACATGAAAAATATTGAGCTCGAGAGTTAAATCTCCTACTTGAAATAAGGATAAGCAGAGCTAATAAACGTGCGTATATGGACACACTACAGTCTTAACTAACCAGATTGTTTTAATTATTTTTTTCTTTTTCTTTTTTTTTTTAATTAAGTCATAGTTGTATACATTAATGCGATCATGGGGCACTGTACACTGGTTTTATAGACCGTTTGACACATTTTCATCACACTGGTTATCATAGCCTTCCTGGCATTTTCTTATTGTGTTAAGACATTTACATTCTACATTTACTAAGTTTCACATATACCCTTGTAAGATGCACCACAGGTGTAATCCCACCAATCACCGTCCCTCCCCCTACCTCCCCCCTCCCTGTCCTCCCTTTCCCCCATCCCCCATTCTTAGGTTATAACTGGGTTATAGCTTTCATATGAAAGCCATAAATTAGTTTCATAGTAGGGCTGAGTACATTGGATACATTTTCTTCCATTCTTGAGATACTTTACTAAGAAGAATTATGTTCCAGCTCCATCCTTGTAAACATGAAAGAGTTAAAGTCTCCATCTTTCTTTAAGGCTGCATAGTATTCCATGGTGTACATATACCACAATTTATTAATCCATTTGTGGATTGATGGGCACTTGGGCAAATTAATACATTCCTTTTGGAAAGATGTTTGGAGAACACTTAGAGATCTAAAAATAGATCTGCCATTCAATCCTATAATTCCTCTACTAGGCATATACCCAGAAGACCAAAAATCACACCATAACAAAGATATTTGTACCAGAATGTTTATTGCAGCACAATTCATAATTGCTAAGTCATGGGAAAAGCCCAAGTGTTTTAATTCTTAACGTAAGATGGGTTTGCTACTTTATTCCTGCTTTCAGAACTGGCCCTTCCCATTGAAATCCATCTGGAAGCCACGCCCCCATTGTTGTCTCCCAACCAATGACGAAGTCCGTTAGAGCACCTGTTCAGAGGAAGAAACCCTTCAGTCTACAGATAAGGGGCTCCTCTGATGGCTGCCTTTGGCTTGACTATTTCCCAAAGGTTTTGTTAGAGAGAAGGTTACTTAATTCATATTCTCTCTCTCCCTCTCTCCATTTGGCAATTCTCACAGCTTCTCTGATTCCCTTCTTCTTTTCCTAACCACAAATACTTTCCTTAATAAAATCCCTGCATGTTGAATCACATTTTGGCATCTATGGGCGAACACACCAAGAGAAAGAAGATTTTTGATGGTGGAATGCAGCAGGCATATCTCATGAGCCTTCTCTGACTCAGATACAATTAAGACATCAGGTACACGCCCTGTGGTCCTTATAGAAATACCAATTGCTCTTGGATAAAGGAAGATCTATTGCTTGGAGAAAAAGGCAATAACAATGCAATAATTATAATATAATAATTGTGTAATATACATACATAGGATAGAATTTAATTAACTTTACTTAAAGGATAAACTCTTGAAGGCTACCATCTAAAATAAGAGGAAAGCCATCTTACGTTTACCAAGGTGATAGATAATTAGAAATTAACACTCTACACTCTATGTCACTGTGCTAAGTTGTGAAAATACTCAAAACTATCTCACTTAATCCCCCCATCTTTACTTTATCATCATGTCAAATTTAAAGGTGAAGAAATTGAAATACAGACAGGTTAAGTGACTTGCCCAGACTCATACACAACCTATAACTTTGGACTCAACAACATTGATTTCAGAAGTTGCACTCTGAGCCACCGTGCTCTACAACCTACTGTTTTATGGTTATCTATCTGTGTCAAGTTTGGTATGTGAGCATCTGAAGAACTCTCCAATTCCAGATCTCGGCTTGCTTATCCAAGGTCCATTTCCTGGTTGGCCTTAGCCATTTAAACTCTGTATCTCATGACTTATTTCAATTGTTAAACTTGGAAACAACAAATTCCAGGGAGATTCTTCTTTAAAGAGTACCAGCAATTCTCAGATGGAGTTCCCACCTGTCATATAATAAGTAGGTATGTGTTCATGTGTGAAGGGGCTTCCTTTTATTACATTTCTGGGCTTGTTGCATATGACAAAACATTTCAAGTTTCATCTTCCAAAAAGAAACAAATCAAATGAGGACTGAGTGGGCCTTCATGTGCAACCTGAATAACTTCAGCATCAATTCCTGAATAAAAGTATAATGAAGGTTAAAGATACTGATGTCTGGAGGAAGAGAATTCAGCAGAAGAAACTACCAGAACAGAGCCCCTGAGGGACAGCATGCCTTTGCCTATCCACCCTCCATTCTCAGCATAGCAGCCAAGGAGATCTTGTTAAAATGTAAGTCAGCTCCTCTCTATCTTCTGTTCACAACCCCCCCCCCCCAGAGACTGTGCATGTCATTCACAATAAAAACCAAAGTACTGTCTGTGGCCTACAATACTCTACATTATCTTGTTCCTCCAATCACCCTACTCCCTCATGTCTTCATTTGTATTGTACTACCATAAAGGAATACCTGAAACTGAGTAATTTATAAAGAAAAGAAGTTTACGCAGCTCACAGTCCTTTAGGCTATACAAAAGTATGACACCATCATCTGCTTGGCTTCTGGTGAGGGCCTCAGGCTGCTTCTATTCATGATGGAAGGCAAAGGGGACATAGCTGTGCAGAGATCACATGGTGACATAGGAATCAAGGGGTGGGGGAAGAGTCCCTGGGAACTAATAGAGTGAGAGTTCACTCACCTCCAGAGAGGACAGTAATCTATTCATTAGACATCCATTCCCATGACCCAAACACATCTTGCTAGGTCCTACCTCCTAACACAACCCCATGTTGGGAATTAAATTTCAACATGAGATTTGGTGGGGAAAAACAAACATATTCAAACCATAGCACCCTCTGTCATTGGCTGTAGCTGCCCAGGAAAGCTTGCTCTCATGTTCTTAGCTTGAATGCTGTAGTGGACCCCAAAGGCTAATTGTAATCCTTGTTAATATACTGTTTTTCTCTGTAGAGGTCTGAGTGGCCCACCCTCCATGGCTACCAGAATAGTCCAGTTTGGTTGATCAAAACTCAGATTAAGTGCAGGTATTTTTCACTCCAACTTTTTTCTTTTAGCCACCATTCATATTGCCTTTAATGAACTCTCTCATAAATTTTATTTAAGTGGGCTGAAAGCATTTTTATCACTATCAAAAATATAAGTTATTGGATATTTTTGAAAGTTAATTTGCATCTTTCTCATACATTCATATTCACCATCCTCAGGGTAGCATTATGTTGACTAATAGAGGTTATTAGGAAGAAATATTAATAGGGAAAATATAATCTTTTTCATTTACCTACATGTTAAAGAATTCTATTATTCTTCAGTCTTTCTAAAAAATTTGAGTTTTTATTTGGTAATATTTCCATTCAAACTGAGCAACTTTAGCATTTCTTTAATCTTAACATGTTTTATTTCATCTTGTTTTTTTTTTTAATTGATAGACTTGAATTATTAGAGCTATTTTAGCATAGGGGTTCCTATAAACTTCATAGAGTTCCCTCTTGGAGTTATATTTTCTATGGATTTGACAATGTGTAATGTTGCATATTCACCATTATAGTAACATACAAGCAATTTCACTGTCATAAAATTCTCCTGTGGTCTACCAATTCATCTGTCTGTCTGTCCCCTGAGTCCCTGGCAACACTGACCTTTTTAATGTTCCCAGAATTTTGCTTTTTCCAGAATGTTATACAGCTAGAATCATATAGTATAATGGCTAGTCTTCTATATCAAGTTGACTGGGCCATAGGGTGCCCAGATAGTTGGTTAAACATTATTCTGAGTGTGTCTGCGAGGGTTTCTCTAGATAATGTTACTATATAAATTGAAGATTGACTGAACCAGATTATCTTCCCTGATGTGGGTGGGCATCGTCTACTATGTTGAAGGCCTAAATAAAGCAAGAAGACTAAGTAAGGGAGAATTTGTTCTTTGACAAGTTTATGTTCAAGCAGATACATCTGTCTTCTGCTTTCTGACTTGAGCTTGGACTGGAACTTATGACCTCAAGTCTCTTGATCCTGAGGCCTTTGCACTAGGACTTGGACTATAAATACATAATCATCTCTCCTGGGTTTTCGGCTTGCTGACTGCAATTCTTGAACTTCTCAGCCTTCATAATCATGTGAGCCAATTTATTACAATAAATTATCACACACACATATATTCTATCAATTCTGCTTCTGTGAAGAACCCTGATGTATAATGTATAATATCTTTTCAGACTGGCTTCTTTCACTTAGCCATATGCATTTAAGTTTCTTCAATGTCTCTCTGTGGCTTTATTGCTCATTTGTTGCTAAATAATATTCCATTCTATGAATGCACCACAATTTCTTGATTCACCTGTTGCAGGATATGTTGATTGCTCACATTTTTTTCAATTATAAATAAAACTGTAATAAAAATTTGTGTGCAGGTTTTTGTGAGAACATAAGTTTTCAACTCATTTACTCATTTGGATAAATACCAAGGAGCATAATTGCTGGATCATATGGTGAGAGTATGTTTAGATTTGTAAGAAAAGACCAAAAAACTATCTTCCAAAGTGAGTGTGCCATTTTCAATTTTGAAAGACATTTTTTGGACATAGAATTCTGGGTGGACAATATTTTTTTCCTTACCTATAAAGATGGCATCTTCTTGTTTCTGTCCACTGGTATTTCTAATCACAGCTCAGTGGTCATTCATACTGTTGTTTCTCTGGCTCATTTCAAGGCATTCTTTTTACTCTTTATCAGCAGTTTGGCAATCACGTGGGTTTCTTTTTATTTAACCTGCTTAGATAAATTTTTCCTGCAAATCAGTGCTTCAATACATGTTCTATTATAAAATCATCACATCAATTATTTTTCAGTGGGTTTAAATAAAGCATTTAGAATCGTGTTTGTCACATAGTACCAGCTATTTCATGTGTTGTTAACATTAAAGACATGTTTCCAACTTATCTGTGAAGAATATACCAAAATAGTTACTTCATTTATATATTTTATACTATTGCTAGGTAATAATAGTTACAGAAATGATATATTGTGGGGAGTGGGCCATGGGCAGTAGGGCCCCCACAGCCTGGGAAATGCTCAGAGAGCAACCCCCAACCACTTCTCCTCCTTTAACAACATTCTTTTCACCTTTAGAAGCCATGTAGGGCATACTTCCCTTGTTATCAGCAAGCACACGGTTTTTCCTCTTTAAGGTTGATCTCTACCCCATGTGTTAAGATTTACACAACTTTGTTAAGATACTATATAAGTAAAGCTATTTCCATGGTTCAGGTGCTGGCTGCATCAGCCCCTCCAACACTATCCTATCTCTCATCTCTTGTCTTTCTTTGTGTCTTTCTTTCTCCAGTTCCCACCATTTCCATTCAGGTCAACTCTCCCTCCTTGTGCCAGGTTGTGAGAGGTCCCTCTCTCATGATGGCTTGTGAGAATATATTGTTATGATGATCATATTATTCTATATGAGATATAATAATTAACATATACCTACAAATTATGTAATATATTTATGTGCATATACTAATTATTATAAATAATATATCTATATTACATATAATTATAATTTATAATAATAATTATTATGCATTTGACATTAAACCACACAGGGACTAGGAGTACTGAACCCCCATGCAGTTGAAAATCTGAATATAATTTTTGACTCCCCCTAAAACATAACTACCAATAGCCTACTGTTGACCAGAAGCCTTACAGATAACATAAATGGTCAATTTACACGTATTTTATATATTGTACTTACTATATGCTATATTCTTGCAATAAAGTAAGCAACAGTAAATAAAATATTATTAATAAAATTATAATAGGTGTGTATATTTACCATTAATTAAGTGGAATTGTATCATCATTAAATAGTAGCATAACAACGGGTGGGTCACAAACTGACCCCAAAATGGTTTTTTTGTTGTGTATTTGTTTATGTAGGGGTTTCAGTTTCACTATGTATGACTTTTGTTTTTGGACCCTTAACCACCTGTCCATGACATTTTCACATGTCAGCACTCTTGGATCAGCAGTTCTCAATAATTTTCCTATTGGCATCCATGGGTTGCTGTCTCTTTTCCAGGATAAGCCAATGTTCTATATTTTTCAAAGTGTTTTTCGTACTGAAGTTACTAAGCAGTATATTGGTGCTTGGTGAAGATCAAGGTATGTATGACTGAAAATAGAGATTATCTGATAATTCCATAAATCCAGTTGTGTCAAATATGGGCTTACTTTTTTTTTTTTCTCATGATACAGACACAAATATGGCGAAGAGACAATATAACTTGTCAGTAGAGGAGTTAGAGGGAGAACTAATAGTGTCAGATTTTGGAGGAAATGATGAGGACATTGCCACTAGTTCAGATAGTGAACAAGAAGAATTCGTAGAGGTGGAAGTCAAACTATTCATTCTGAGAAAGAGTGAAGAAGAAGAGAAAGAAGATGACAATGGAGAAGAAGAAATGTAAAACTTAGAGCCCAAGAGAAGAAGACCACACTCGGTTGTAAAAATAGATCGGCCTATGGCTCAGATGACAGCACCATCAGGAATGATCTGGAACCTGCAGCCAATAAAGGATCAGGAGAGATGACAACTGGCTGATATGATGTGAGTTATCCAGGACTACAATCAGGCATAGAACCCCAAACTCCACTGGGTGCTTTACAACTATTGATAATGAAACTGAGGATGTAATTATCAAGTTTACAAACCAGAAAACTACATTTAGTCGAAGAGTCAAGTAAGGACCGATTCATCCAAAATTCTGATGATTCCATAAAAGAAGAACTATTAGGACTAGTTGGAATTCTTCTAAATTGTGGTTTGTCCTGGAAAAATGAAGGCAATATCCAAGATCTTTTCAGCGAGGAGAATTTTCCTGTTTACCATGCTATGTTTTCAGAACACAGAATGCAACATCTATTGAAATGTCTACATTTTCATGATGCTGCAACATATGAAGCTTGCAGACAGATGATAAGTTTGCTCCTGCTTGAGAGCTGTGGAATATAAATAAGCTCTCACTTTACTGCAGTCCTCACGAGTCTGTCTCTGTTGATGAGGAATTGGTGTCTTTCCATGGACTTTGTCCATTCAGACTTTACATGCCAACCAAACCTGGGATTGCAGTGGATCTTGCGTGAAATTTTTCTACAAACTGCTGTTTTGTGGCAGAACCATATGCAGGAAAATTAGAGAACCTTCTTAGAAATAATAATAGTGGCTTCAAGAGTGTAAGAGTTAGGAAGAAATATTACCATGGACAAGAAGTTTATCTTATTGCCTTGGCTTTCAACTTGCTTCAAAAGAATAAAACCGGGTGGGTGCCATAGCTTACACCTGGAATTCTAGCATTCTAGAAGGCCAAGGAGGGTGGATTGCTGGAACTCTAGGAGTTCGAGAGCAGCCTGAGCAAGCATGAGATCCTGTCTCTAAAAACAAGCCAGGCATTGTGACGGGCACCTATTGTCCCAATTACTTAGGAGGCTGTGGAAAGAAGATTGCTTGAGTCCAGAAGTTTTAGGTTGCTGTGAGCTATGACACCACAGCACTCTACTGAGGGTGACAAAGTAAGAATCTGTCTCAAAAAAAAAAAAAAAGAGAATATGCCCACAGTTGGCACTGTTTGCAGTGATAAAAGGCACTTGCCTTTAGAACTCAGGCCAGCATTGACGAAAAACTCTCCATCTGGTACAGTAAGATTTGCCTTCTCTCCCTATGTGATGTTAGTAAGTTGTATTCCAAAGACAGAAAGTGTAATTACAATATTTTCCACATAGCATGAAGATATATAAAGGTAAAGATGTAATCCACTAATGTAATCCACTTTTATAATGCTGCTAAAGCAGGTGTTGACACACTTGCTATGTGTGTGAGAACTTAAAGGACCCATTGGCCCCTGGCAATTTTCTTCAACATCACTGGCATTGTGGCATACAGTTTGTATTTTTTTTTTAAAATAAATACCCACTGGTTGCAACTTCATTCAAAGAAACTATAGAGCAGAAAATACCTTCTGAAAGAGTTAGTATGGCAGCTCTGTGAAGAAAACATAAGATACATGTCCCCAGAGTGCTCAGTCTCCACCATAAATAGACAAAGGCAATGAATCTTAGTACACACCAGTGCAATCAAGGACAAGGTGAGTGACAAGAAGAAGGGTCCATACTGAACCAGAAGGAAGAGTTGTAAGACAAGCAGTGAAAAGCTTACAAAAGAAGGTCACTGCTGCCTAAGTCCCCATGGGAGAGACCGGACATACATGAAGGCATGCAGTGAACCACAGCAAATACGTCTGCCCCCAACACACATCAGAAAAAGAAAATATAATGAAAAGAACATGAAGCAATGTGATGAAAGTGTTCTTAGTTACTTTTACAGTGATATGTAAAATATATAGGGTTTCCACAAAATTATAGTCCCAGGAATTCTGGGTTTAGTGACTGGCCCCCATTGGTGCTCATCAGGAGCCATTTGGCATTAGTACCTGACTGCTCTGGTCCTTCATCTTCATTTTCTTCACTCTCAATAGGTCAAGGAGGAGGAGGAGATAAAGAATGGGTTTGTGCTGTCTTAGGGGTGGCAGAAATTGAAGAAAATCTGCATGTAAGTGGATCCTTGCAGTGCGCAATTGTGCTGTTCAGGGGTCAACTGTATAATTAAATTTTAAGAAAACATTGTACCTCATAGATACAACAAAGGTAAATTATAGCTAAGCGTTACCTGTGATTATTCCAAATTAAATGAATCCAAATTAATATAGTTTTTTCTAGGTTCCAGTTCTCCAAAGAGAGAGATGCAAATATTACTTTATTTAGTAAAGACTAAATAACCACAAAAGAGGAGGGAAGTAGAAGAGGATTAAAGGCAAAAATTGCTTCTTGCCCAGGAGGAGGCTGCTAAGACTTTGAAAAAAAATACAGTGACTTTGCTAGGAATTGTAAAACACATTGAAGTTAGGTCATGGAAAGCACTCTGAAGAAAGCATGTGTTTGTTTTGTTTCTCGGTGACTCCTCCTAGTAAAGTATACTTTTCTCCAAAAATAATGGTTGATTCCAAGAGGATAATTACTAATTTATGTGTGGTACAAAGAATTTTAAAGACACATTATCTCATTTCATCATCATAAATATCAAAAGGACCATCATCTTTGTTGTATTTGTAGACTCAGGAAGGCTGAACAGGTTTCCTAAGTTCAACACATCCAGCTGATGGCCAACTCAAGCATTGAAACCATGTCTTCCAATGCCAAGCCTATGGAGTTCAACAGCCTACCATATTGCCATTGCAAATATCACCTGATATATAGCTCCTTGCATCATGATGTGAACCCACAGTAAGTAAAACACAAACACCAGAATTCAGTGGGTTGAGCTGTAGAGAGTTAGAGAAAACAGCAGTGGTGCATAAGAGAAGGGAAGGATAGCACAGTTTTGTGCAACTCCACTCAATGTGGATCTACAGAAGAAAGAAAACAGGAGAGAAGGAAAGTAATGCAGACCACAGAATGCAGACAGACTGGAGAAGAGAAATTACAGAGTACAGAGAAGTCCTCGGTAGAGTCCAGAAGATAAAAGAGCAATCACAAAAAGTAGCTACTGGTACCACACTGGCAAATAAACATTCATCCCAGGTCTGTAATAAGCACTTCATATACGTTACATCCCAATACATCATGAAGTCGGTATTGATATTGACCTGGTGTACAGAGGAGAAAACTAGACCCACAGGGGTTGAGTAATAAGCCCCAGACCACACACAGCTTGTAAGTGGTACAAAATTTAAAAATAAATCTGACTGATTCCAGAATCAGCTCTCTTAACAACTGTGAAAATTTAGAATAGCGTATCCTAGTGTCCTGGTAGTAGACACCTGGGCATTGAGTAAATCAAAGAAAAAGGCTGTGAATCCGTGAATAGGTGAAGAAGAGCAATTGATCCCAGGGAGGCAAGAGAGCAAGGTACGAGAGACAGATGGGCAGCAGCCATATGCTTATCTCTTCGCTCCTGAAAAAAGCTGTCAGGAGAAGCAGGTGGATAAGAAAAGTAATTTAAAATCTGGAATTACAGAAACATTTGCAGAGAAGATGTTTCTAAATTTGCCCAGAGCTTGACTCTCTCAAACAACCCCATTTTTGTTTAAATTTGTAGCAAAAAAATCCCTTCAGCTATTATCTGAAGCAGTATTAGTGTTTAACATTTGAACATTCCTATCACGGTTTTCAGAGAGGCTTTGCACGCATCATACCATTTGGTTCTCAAAATTCCATGAAGATGTTATTGATGTTTTGAGTATTTGGAGAAGGAAAAATAATCATCAAATGAGGCACAAGAGTGTGATAAAAAAAGTATGAGCCGGGCATTTTCCCAACTTAGGTTCACACTGCTGGCAAATTACTAGTTTGCGACACTGACAAGTACTTGTTAGTGACACTGGATGAGTTACCAACATTTTTGAACCCCAATCACCTACATGCAAAATAGAGATTATAATTTCCATCTTCGAATGTTTTTATTAAAAACAAGTGAAATAATAAATATATAGGGAAAGTATCCAGCCATGCTGGAAATAAAGTGGGCATTCAATTCAAGTGACCAAACTATGACCTGAACTATTTACCATCTTGGAGATACCAATGGATATTGAATAGCCAAACTGTAAAAACAGCAGGAACACAGCTGAGCCTTAAGAACTACGAGCAACACTGTGAAAGCAGCCAGGATATCCCTTCTTCCCTTCTTCTTTTCTCCCAGTTTTTCTCTGGATGCCATTTTCATTCTTCCTTATAACAGGTTGTAGTTCTTCACACAGTAGCAAAAATGGCCTCTGATGGCTCCAAGTTCTGTACCTCTGCCACTGAGAAGAATTAGAATTTAGTCCTCCTGGGTCTTGATCTAGGGTCAAGCCACTCCCAACACTTATTCACCTGTAGCCAGAGGTGGGCATCCTGTAAGAACTTGACAGTTCCAGTATTTGTGTGGTGGAGGGTAGCAGTATGATGGTACAAGAAGTACCCAGGAGAAAGTAGTGATGGGAATGTGATCTCATAGATATCCACTAAATAATCACTGCTTCGCAAAGTCACAGAGTTAGTGTCAGAGGTGGAACTTTAACTCAGATCGGACTCCAAGTCAGCTTTTTCTACTATATCAATGCTAAAAAACTGATGAAAATACCAGCCATCTGGTCACTGGATAAGGTACAGACAGGAGCTCTCCTTTGAGGTTACTCTCCAGATATTGCACTTCCTGACTTGGATAAAGAAGTAGAGTCATCTGACTGGTGAATACAGAGACAGAGGCTCTCAGTGGCATTAAAGCAATGACACTTGTACATTCAGGGTCACTGTTAAGACAAGTGACCATAAGGGATCTACTCTGCTACAATAACCTGACCAGGGCATGGCCCCAGGGGCTATGTGTAGAAGGGGACTGAAGGCTGGGGGTATTCATGGCTCCAAAGCCAGTGCCAAGTGCCCTGTCCCCTACATTGGGCTGCACTGCTCTAGGACCCATGTTCTCTATTAGTTGGCATGATGGTTTAAATGTGTCCCCCAAAATTTCATGTGTTGGAAACCTGGTCCCCAACATAAAAGTGTTGGGAGGTGGGTCCTTTGGGAGATGATTGGGCCATGGGGGATCCACGATCATGGATTGATTAATGCTGTTATTATGGTAGTGAGTTAGTTAACATGGGAGTGGCCTCATTATAAAAGTGAGCTCTCTCCCATGCACTCTCCTGCCTTTCCACCTATCCACCATGAAATGACCCTTGACAGATGCTGATGCCATGTTCTTATACCTCCCAACCTCCAGAAACGTAAGCCAAATAAACTTTTTTTGAATAAGTCACCCAATCTGGGTATTCTGTTACAGAAATATAAATGGACTAAGACTGCTAGTTTCTTTAATGACTGCCTTTCTTTCAGGGTTGAAATATTGATGTATTTTTGAGGTCAAGACTTCTTTTATAATTGTTTCTTCCCTTTGCATTCTTGACGGAACTCAAAATAAAACAAAGGCTAATTTGTCTTGCTGTAATTACAGAAGTTTTATTTTTTGGCAACCAAAGACCCCATGAGTGGCAACAAGCAAAATTGTGTCCCAAACTTATCTCAAAGATTTGGTCCCAACTTTTGGCCAAGAAAGCCAACCAAAAAATCCTGCAATTACACAGTCCTGTTTGAAGCCCACTCCCAACACACCATAGTAAAACCCATATACCCTAGACAGGATGAGTGGAAAGTCATAGGAGGCCTATTTTTCTTTAAAGAAATGTTGAGACACTGGATTTTGGGGTCAGTTTGGGCCACTAAGACAGAACACCATACACTGTGTGGATTAAACAACAAACATTTATTTTATTTCTCACATTCTGGGGGCTAGGAAGACTAAGATTAAGGCTCTAAAATATCTGGTGTCAGATGGTGACACCTCTTTCTGGTTTGCAGATGGTGAAAAGTGGAGAAAGGAAGCAATTGCTGGTGTCTCTTATAAGGGCATCATGAAGGCTGCACCCTCAAGACCTTCATTCCTCCAAAAGCCCCAACCTTTTAATACTGTCACACTAGGGGTTAGGATGATTTTGGAGGGACACAAACATTCAGCCCACAACATTGTGCTTCTGGTATGTCTGCCCATAGACCAAAGAACTCAGACTTAGCTTGGGTACCTGGCACTTGGGTTCTTCTTCTAGGTCCAATAACACTTTTTGTAAATAATCCTCTATGTCAACCGGAAAGAAGGCATAGCATTATGAAAATTTATATTCAGTCTGTTTCTGAGTGACTCATAATAGATGAGAATGTATAATCTAGAGAGTTCTAACACTGCTACATCCCACGGTGTCTGTAATTCCAGACTTCCTGGGATTAACAAAGACTCCAGAATGGTGCCGCATTTCAGCCATCACAGGTTAAACTAATTGTACCTGAATATAAATATTGTAGTATGATCTTACCATACTTTGTCCTTAATCTCACAATCTTCTAGGAGATACTAAAAACAATCATTAAGTAAAAGCTCTTGTGTGTAGCAATATTTCATTTTTTAAAAGTGTCACAATAGTACTTAGATGACCTCCTTAAGATCTTTATTTTGCTTATACTTTAAAAAATAAATGTTCTGTTGTATGGTGGCTCTACTGTATAGAAAACAGTAGTGGTACATGGTGGATACTGAGTTGATTGCCTTCTCTTGAAGGTAGGGCAAGCGAAGTGCTTCTAACTCAACTTAAGATAGTTGATGCGATTTATTAGCCTACTAAAATTCTCTCTGCATTGTATTTTGGGATTTTGAAGTTAGTGTGTTTTGTGTGCCTGAAGAGATGGGAAGTAGAGCTTTAATAAAGTAAGCTTGGCTGATATAACTGACTAATCTTGGATATTAACTCTTCATTTGTATTAGCTTTGGGATTTTTCACTTTGGGAATTTATTGGAGTTCCATATTAATCCTGATGCACTGGGCACACTTCCCCAGTATGCATAGTTCTTCGTACAATCCTTCCCTCCTCCAGGCGCTACCTGCCACAGAGCAAACCTGGTGTAGCCATGTAGGCATTCTGCCTCAGCGACAACATCATGCGTCCCCTTACTCTGAATTTCCAAAAGAAACAAACAAGCAGTTAAATTGGGGAGGCTCAGCTTTGTTCTGTAAGAAAACATGTTCTGCAGAAAATAGGAGTCTGTAGTCTTTGACTTTTCTGGGGCCATTTGGAGCTACCTGGAACCTGGGAGAGAAGTTGAGTATGGGCTGTAGCTGCACAGCTGGCCACATGCAATGGCCACGGAAATCTGCATTTGTGGTGAATTGTGTCCACAGTGCCTTATGGTGGTCTTGCAAAGGTAGTGAACTTGGTCATATGGCTTGGAGCAAAAAATCTCTTTCTGTGTACTGGGAACAGAAGCAGAACCTACTTCGTAGGGTTTTTATGAGAAATAAATGAAGTGCAGTGTACCTGAAGTGCTGACACAGGGTAGACACAGTGAGTGCTGGATAAATGGTGAGCATTCCGTCTTTTGAGAGACGTCAGCGACTGGCTATAGCTTGCCTTGCAAGTAGCTGGGACTACAGGCACCACCACTCCTGGCTAATTTTTTTTTTTTTTTGTATTTTTAGTAGAGATGGGGTCTTGCTTTGCTCAGGTTGGTTTTGAACGCCTGATTTCAAGGGCTTTTCCCTCCTCAACTTCCCAGAATGTTAGGATTACAGGAGTAAGCCACCACACCTGGCTTTAGGTTTGTTAGGGAATAGTCTCACTCTGATGCCCTGGGTACAGTGCTGTGGCATCATAGCTCACAGCAACCTCAAACTCTCAGGCTTGAGCAATTCTCTTGTCTCAGCCTCCTGAGTAACGGGAACTACAGGTACCTGTCACAGCACACAGCTAGTTTTTCTATTTTTAGTAGCAATGGGATCTCACTCTTGATCAGGGTGGTCTAAATTCCTGAGCTCGAGCAATCCACCTTCCTTGGCCTCCCGGAATGCTAGGATTACAGGTGCAAACCACTGTGCGCGGCCCTGACTATTTTGTGTTTTTGGTCATGGCTAACGATCAATGAAACAGACATTCTTTGAGCGCCTACTGTGTACAAGCTCTGTGCTTTATTTTTCTCCCCTGAATCCTGCCCAAAGGAGATAAAATAGACATTAAAAGAACTCTCCACACAAACTGTGTATAGAGTTAAACCAGTACCTTGTTAACTGGTGAAATATGTTTTCCTCTGTTAAGAAAGCTTGAGAATTAATTCTACCTGGGTGGTTTCTTATTGTGCTCAAGGTGACAATTTTCTTCAAAGAAATGTGTTGGTGAATCAGTATTTGCCAATTCACTTTATTCTCAGCTCTTGGGAATTCAAGAAACAGATTTCTCCAAGGACCATTATCAGTGTAACACACAGAATTCCATGAACAAACTAACAGTGGCTGGGAAGGTGTACAGTCTTATGTATTTATCCATTTAATCTCTGTCAAATCCTTGAAAATAATAACAAAAACTCATCAGCCTATCTTTCACTTGTTTGTTTAAATCAACTTACCCTTTAATGCCCAGAGTTCCCAAGAAGTAAAACATGTATCGTGAGCATGTTTAACACATCTGGCATACATTACCATTTAACTTCAGCAAAGGAAAAATATTCTCTGCAGTAAGAGAGTTGTATTTCTATATACTAAACAGTATTAGGACAATTGGGAAACTGTGCTTGCGTGGACTGGTTTCACTTTTGGTAGTGCATCTGTAGAAATGTCTCCTGCAAATAATGAATTTTTCTTAAAGAAAAATGGAGTTTAGAACAACAGACATTATCTTGGTGGCAGTTATGAGAAATGTGCCAATTTCTTTACTTTTTAATGAATTTCATAAAATGAAAATTTATGCTTCCATCTGTACTATTCCATGATTCCATGCAGAAAATAGAAATCATTCAAAGTAGAAAGAAATTAAATATAGGGAGGTAGGTCCTAACAATATTTTGGAAGGGCTGAAGATGCCAATTCTGATTTGAGTTTTCAGGAATATTATAGAACAAGACACAAATGTCTCACCAGAGGGGTTGCGACCTTGGAGGACGTCCCTGGATTTGTTCCAGCAGCAAAAAGCTACTACTGCTACAACTGATAGACAGATAAATAGACACAGGCAGATATACAAGAGCCGTGTGGAGAATATCCAGCCATATATGTCTATTTGTCATAGGACATGGCTGGGTACTTTCTGGGCAGCCCTCGTAAATTGAACAACAAAATACAGTAGAACCTCTGTAAGGTGACCGCCCAAGGGACTGTAACAAACTGGTCAATATGGAGGTGGTCAACATAAGGAACCTATGTACCAATCCATACATATCATGTGTGTCCAGTCTGTGAAAATTAGGTCAACTTCAGGAGTTGGTCAATGTAGGGAAATGGTGACTGATGGACATTATGCTACTGTAGATAGATAACAGATATATAAATTTAATCCAGGGACCAGGTGGTCAAATCACAAAACTGTTGCTGCTCCACGACATCTTGACACCCAGGAAACAAGGGAACGAACATAGGGATACCACCTCAGGGAAACCTTCCATGTCCTTGGTCTCATGTATCAGCAGAAAGTTTCAATAATTGCCAAAGATGGCCCCACCTCAATTCCATCTTCTACATCTCATGAATGCATCTAACTGAAAGACTAATTTTCGTTCAGAACCCTTGTTACAAGGGAGTCTAGAAAGCGTGATTTTCAGCTGTTCAACTTCTCTAATTAGTAGGAGTATGGAATGGAGGTAGAATGAGTTAATTTGGAACATCCAGCCCTCTGCTAACATAGCAGGTGACTCAAAGCCAGTTCTTTCCCCCATTGCACTGTGTGTATCTCTGGCATAGCACTAATATTCTAATGTGCTTATTTATTTATGCATCTTTCTAGGATTTGATGTATATTCCTTAAAATAGTCACTTTTATATCTAGTAACTGGTATGTGGCAGAAACCAACTAAATGTCTGTGAAACATATAAGTGGATGATTGAACGAGCTTTGTTAGACTTCAGCTTCAAAGGTAGGGGATGTATCTCATCCACTTTGGTGTAAACAGCTCTCTGCATCGGATCTGGTCTATATTCAAGAAGAAAAGGAAATGATTTAAAGGAATATGAAAGGTGTGCCTTATTATTGTTATATCCAATAGGTCTGCCCTTATAACTCCCTGATAATCAGACTACTGTCTCTTTAAGCAAGTTTCACTTTAAAAATCTTGTTTTATACTACTATTACCACTTGTTCATTTTTAATTAGTGTTTACTATATTGCAAGCATGTTTCAAAGAGCTGTTCATATACAGTTATCGATTTATTCCCATCCTGGGAGGTAGGACTATTATTGACGATAGTCCTTTATATAATTATCTGAAAACCAAATAGTCAACTGAATGAAACATAAACATTCAAGTAACCACAGCCAAGGTCAAAAAATGGAACATCATGGACATCACAGAAGCACCTCCACCGACCTACACTTTATCTCAACCACAATTCCTTTTTTTCCCTCTGAATAGAACTTTTCTCCTATTTTCTTGCTTTTTTTCAAACTTTTATGCCTTTAGTTTGAATTCCTAAAAAATATAGTTTAGCTTTTACTGCTTTTGAGCCTTATAGAAATGTAATCATACCATAGAAATCTTTGGGGGTTCAGCTTTTTTTTTATTATTGTTGTTATTTATTATTATACTTGTGAGAATTATCCCCATTGTTGGGTATAGCTCCAGTTTGTATATTTTATTGCACAATATTCCATTGTATTAACGTGGACAAATTACCCTTCTGCTCTTGAAGAACATTTGAATGGTTTCTGTTTGGGCATAGTATAAATCATGCTTTTAAGAGCATTCTTGTACATTTTTCCTAAAGCCAGTGGTGCACTAGGAAGTGTTTAACAACTTATTCTCCAGAGAGAAAAGCCCTGTTTATTGGGACTGCCTATTTCCATGGTATAAATTTTCCCACGTGGCCAATTGTAAGCTATGAGAGTGAAGTCCTTGCACGTGGAGTTGGAGTTGGAAGTGAGATGTACAAACTGCTCTCTCAAACTTTTTAAAGCTGGTTCCAGCACACCACTACCTGGAGCATATGCACATTTATTTCTGTTTGGTATATTCCCAGGAATAGATTGATTCACAAAGTGGGTATTTAAATAGGAGATAATGTCATGTTATTTCCAATGTTATCATATCTATTTTTCCTCCTTCCACCAGTGGGTGACAGTCCCAGTTTCTCAGCATCTTTTACAAACAGTGCCATTTTTAGTCATTTTTCTTTCTTTCTTTTTTTTTTTTTTAGCATTTCTGTTATCTCATAGTGATTTTAATTCATGATTTCCTATATTAATAAGATTGGTATCTTATCGTATGGTTTTTGACCACTTGAATATCCTCTTTTGTGAAGTTTCTATTCAAATCTCTTGCTGAATATTCTAATGGGATACCTGACTTTTCTTATTGATTTCTAGCTCTCTTATATGTTCAGGCTACTAGCTCCTTAGTTAGGTATGTATATTGCAAATACTTTCTATCATTTAGAGGGCTTACCTTTTATCTTTTGTAATAATGACTTTTTATTAATAAACATACAGGATTTTAATGTATTCAAGGTCAAGGGTTTCCCAAAACCAACGTCAGGGTGAAAAGTTGTCAGAAAGACTCTCAGAACTCACTGAAAGCTATTGTACTGTCAGTTATGTTTATAAAGTGATTACTTTAGAACCATACAAAGCAAGGAAAACTTTAAGGCAGAATTTGGGGGTCTGAGCAGGCACGAAGCTTCTGGGTGTCTTCTCCCTTTGGATTTAAGGATGGCATTGCCTCTTTCTGGCCATATATGTGACAATATGCACAGTGTGTTATCAACCAGGGAAGCTCTCCTGAGATTGTGTGTCCAAGTTTCCCTGGAGCCTCATTGCTTAGGGACAATTAAGTCACTGCCTATGTGATTGAACTCAATCTCCAGCCACCACTCCACAGAGGTTGGGCCATCACCTCATTAGCATATAAACTAGGGGGTGTGGTCTGAGGGGCCCAGTATGAATAACAGATATACACTTACCACTCAAGAAATTCCAAGTGTTTATTTAATGGCTGTGTCCCAGGAGCTGGGGCAAAAGCCAGATCTCTCTTTGCAAATTTCTTAGTATGCAATGATTTTTTTCTTCCTTTTGCCCCCAACTTTGCATTTCTTTGTTTGTTTGTTTGTTTTATTGAATCATAGCTGTGTACATTAATGTGATCCTGGGGCACCATACCCTGGTTTCATAGACCGTTTGACACATTTTCATCACACTGGTTAACATAGCCTTCCTGGCATTTTCTTAGTTATTGTGCTAAGACATTTACATTCCACATTTACTAAGTTTCACATATACCACAGTGGAGCAGGGATGTTTGTTAGGGTAAAAGCTTAGGAGGGGCTCACATTGCGGGTTTAGAAAAATTTCTCACACAGAGATTAGAGTATATAAAAATAACATGTTTATTGCATTTTCTTAGAAGGAGAGAGGGAGTTAGAGAGTGAAAGAGAGAGAGAGAGAAAGAGCAGGGAGATAGCAGTGTGGCTTCTCAAGGAAAGAAAAAGGAGAACCCAGCCTCTGAGGCCAAGAAGCCTGAAGTTTTTAAGGGGATTTTAAGTTGGTGGGTACAGAGGAGAAACTGTTCCATCCACCCCTTTCTTTCTTGGTTGGTGATAAAAACAAGTTGGGCCACATGTCAACAAAGTCTGAGACTGGCTCCTCTGCCTTTCTTTGAAAATGTGATTAACGCAAGAGATAGAACTGTCCTCAAGATACGGCTGAAGCTTGAAGCCACTTCCCCACTGTTTACTGAGGATCTCTGAAAAAAGAGATGCTCAAAAATAATTTTTAAAGAGAAAGATTTACATCTCTTTTCTGTCTGGTCAGCCCTTTTTAGAAGTTGCACAGGGTACCTATTATTGGGAGAACTCATAGGATTGGTCTTTAACTGTTACTAACTAGCAAATTGCAGAATTAGGTATTTTCCTGTTATTTTCACAATTTTTGCAAGGCTTCCCCTTTCAGTGTTAATGGAGAGTATTACTGTTTTGTTCCCATATCAAAGGGAGCATTTTCAACATCACCAAGATTTGTAGATTTTTTGTAGATGTGCTTTATTAGATTAGAACACCTTTTGTTAATGCTCTTAGTTCATTAAGAATTGGGATTCTTGTCAAAAACTTGAATTTTATTATCTGCATCTGATGAGAAGATCATAAAAATTCTCTTCCTTTATCTTGTAATATGGACAATTGCATTGATTTTCTAACGTCAAATGAGTATGGCACTGATGGAATAAACATAACTTGATTATTATTTATTCTTATATGTTGCTAAGTTCTGTTTGCTGAATTTTTTTCCATGTCGTTCTTGAATAAAATTTTACTGGAATTGGTCTAGAATTCTTAAAATGTCCTACTTGGATTTTGGAATCAAAGTTATTCCGGTTCCAAAAATATAAGTTTGGGATTGTTCTCTCTCTTTCTTTATTTTCTGGAAGAATTTTTATTTTATTGGCAGTATTTGATTCTTAAAAGTTTGGCACAATTCCCTAGTGAAATTGTCTGGACCAAACTTCAGTTAAGGAATTCAATGTCTTTATTCATTGTAGGATACACGGATTTACTTCCTTTTTATGCTACTTCTTCTAAGCTGGTGCTTTGCTATGCTTGTTTGTTGCTTCTATTTAAAGTTTCAACTGTATTGAGTTGAGTTGTTAATAATATCCTCTTAAGACTTTTGAATGACTACAGGGCCATAGCTATCTTCTCTAGCTTAGTAGTTATTTTCTCTCACCACTTCGAAGATTGAATTTCATTAATTTTTAGTTTCAATTTCTCATGTATTTACATATATTTTTTTAATTTTGGTTTCAGTTTCTTTAGTTGATGAATCAGGTCGCAGTTGTTTCTCTTTTGGAGACAATTTGAATTTTTCCCCTAGTTGCTTTAAAGGTTTTGTCTTTAACTTTTACTTTGGCTTGACTGTGATGTGTCTAGATTATATGTGTGTGTGTATGTGTGTGTGTATAAGTACTTATCTTGCTTGAGGGGTAACTGGGTTTTTTTGCCTTTCAATAATTTGGGAAGAATCTCTTAAATATTGTCTCTGCTCCATTCTTTGTCTTTTCTCTTTTAGAAACTGCTATTTTACACATATCAGACTCTCATCACTATATTCTCCCCCAACCCCTGCTCCCATGTGCATTTGATTTTCTTCTGCCAGGCACTTGGGCTCACTAGCGATCCAGCATCACTTCAGCACAGTTTTGGAGTTGGGATGATTCATGTTTGGGATCCAGCCCATGGAAGAGTTGGTATACTTGTAATTCAGGTAGTTTGAATTACCCGGACTGCTGTTACTGGAAGAGGAAGTGCCAGAATGATCTTTTGAAAGCACAAGTATGATCATATCATTTCCCAGGGTAGATCTTTTCTATGGTTTCCCATGGTACTTAGAGTAAAATCTAAAGCATGTTCCTGCTTAAAATCCCCATGTGTTCTGACCTCTAACTTCTTCTTTGACCTTACTTTTTCCAATTTCTCCTAATGCAAAAAGCTTCCCTTTGTTTCCAGAGCAAGCCAAGCTTCCTTCTCTCTCTGCCTAGAATGTTCATCCCCGGCTCACAGAGTGGCTTATTCTAAGTCGTCTTTTAGTTCTCCTGAAAGATGACTTCCTCAGCAAAGTCAAGGGAAGACAGATCTAACCAAACTAGATTTTCCAATTCCAACATATCCAACGTATAATTCTCTATCACTCTGTTCACTTCTTTGATAACACTTACCAAAATCTGTAATTATTTGGTGGCTTTTTTTTTTTATTACTTATATCTATTAGCACTAGAATGTACATTTTGAGAACTGGGACCGTTTCTCCAGTAACCAGCATAATGCCTCATATGACTCAAAGTTGTTCCTCAGTAAATGGACATACAGTGAATGAAGATTATATTAGTGCTTAGAATATATGTTAGAAATAATTTTTTTTGTCAGCCTATAGTAGTACCATTGCATTAGTAGAAGTAGTGATAGTTACAAACAGTGACATGGCAGTGAGAAGCAGTGAGAGTCACACTGAGTTTTAATCCTACTCTGCCACCTGCTATTGTGTGACCTTGGACAAGTTAACTAATTTCTCTGTGACTCAGTATCCTAATCTTTAGAAAAGTGAGAAGTCTTCAGTCCTTATCCAAACCCAGAGGTGTAATATGTTTTAGAATACAGAGTGTTTCTTATTTTAGGTAAGTAATGCAGTATGGACCGTATATTCTATAGCACTCCCAGTAATGTTGAGAGGTGGCTCTCATAATTAAACACATTAACAATTTGGCAATGAAAATTATATATATTAATCCAAAGTGGAATAATTAGACTAAAAATGGGTTATGTCATTTCAACTGAGGTTTTACTTGGCAAACTCTAGAACTTAGTTGTTAGAGCTAATTCTTAGAAACCCAATTGCATATAGAACCACAAAACTGTAGAAATGAGACTAATTCTAATGATCGTTTTTATAACTTCTCCAATTTTAATGATGAGAAAAACTAAGACCCAGAGTTAATCCAATCGCCTTCCCAACATTATATATCTACTTTCCAGCAGTGCCAGAGACTGACTTCAGCATCCACGTTGCTATGATATAAATTAAAAATTTTAAGTTCATTTATTTCAGCTTTGAAACTAGAACTAACTTATCGTTCTTAGGGTTCTTGCCAATCTTTAAATTGTTAAATATGAACTGACTTTCTCAGGATTAGTGAATTATATTTCTGATCACCAAAAATTATGAGCTTCTTAGTTAGATGGTGGTCATGAGAAGAAGAAATGACATTGCATCCAAGGTCCCCATGAGACAGTGAAGAAGACAAACACACACATACAAAAAAGCAACAAATAGATGGTACATGTGAAGCTTTCTTTTGTGTGTGTGTGTGTGTGTGTGGTTTTTGGCCGGGGCTGGGTTTGAACCCACCACCTCCAGCATATGGGACCGGCGCCCTACTCCTTGAGCCACAGGTGCCGCCCCCATGTGAAGCTTTCTAAAGGACACCAAATACTAACATGTTACAATTATTTCGTGTTGTAGAAAAAATTATAATGAGCTAATAAGGAAGTAGTCAGAGTGGGTATGTAGGAATATCGCTAGAGTTCTAGGGATACTCCCCTTTTCAAAATGGAAGAAGAGCTTTCAGTTTTATTGATTTTTATCTCAAATAACAACTCATATACTTAAAAATGTGTACAATTAAATGGCATACACTTTCGCTACCGAGACTTAAGTCATTGTTAGTAGTGGCAAATGAAATAGTATACTAGATCATCTTTATTCAATAAAAATACTAAAATTTCCAGTTGGAAAAGGTAGTGCATGTTTTTGTAAAGTTGGAGATGCATCTGAGTTTACCTATAAAAGTGTCAGAGTCCACCATTCTATAGGGAAGCATTTTTTTTATTTTTTTATTAAGTTGTATACACATAGATCATGAATACATTTATGCATATGTAGGGTACAACGTGTTGAGTTTTTATACAATCTGACATGGTTACATCAAACCAACATAGCTTGGTTACATCAAATCAACATAGCTTTCGCCTCATTTACTTGATTATTGTGTTAAGACATTTATGTTCTACACTTGACAGATTTGACTTGTACCCTTGCAATATGCTCCATAGGTGCGGTCCCGCCTTTTACCCTCCCTCTATCAAACCTCCCCTCCCCTCCCTTCCCACGCCACTTCTCTCCTTCATCCTGGGCTATAGTTGTGTTCTATCGTTCGTAAGAAAATGTGAGTTAATATAAGTTGGTTTCATAGAAGTACTGAGTACATTGGATACTTTTTTCTCCATTCTTGAGATACTTTACTCAGGAGAACAGGGAAAGATTTTAAAGTTAAACCCAAAATAGTATTTCATGGCCTGGACGTGGGACTGTAACCTCTTCAGTAGCAGGAGCAGAGCCATGGAATGATTGAAGCACAAATGCTACAGAGTCTGCCAACATCTTTTCCTCTTGGATCGTTTATAGGCAGAGCATCCTCTGAAGGCAGAGTACAGCATATGCAATGGTTGGTAGGACATGTCTGCAGTGGGAGGACATGTCTGCAGCAGCTGTTCACGGGAAGTGGTCAGCAAATATGAGGGGCAGCAGATACCTCTTGGATGCAAAACTATCTACAGGTATACACTTTTCCTCCTGAAATAATCCCAGAGACTTGCCAAAGGACTCTGGGCATATGTGATGTGCATATTTTCTGGCATGGAAGACTAGTTTTTTGAAACGTAAAATTTCACATTTTTGTAAGAATGACTGAAGACATATTTTCAGTCTCCCAATGAGCTATGGAATATGAAACTGTAGAAAGAAAGTCTCCTGATTTACAATATATAAGCAGCTTGGCTCACACTGTACACCTAATCTAAGTTTAATTTCTTTCTCTTCTTGATAGGTGTCTTTTTTTTTAATCACAAAAATTTCATATAAGTGTAATTTGAAGGTAACTTTTTACTGGAGCATTTAAAACATTGATTTCTTAAACCAAAGGGAAATGTCTAAGGAAGTGTCCCAGGTGGAGAACCTCTATGGGTCAGGAACTATCTCTAAACTAAATAATATAAATAAACTGCATTGCAGTTTGAACCGTATTACTTTAGGCAGTAAGATTAGAATAAACTTTAGGCCCTAGAACCATTTCTAGGGAATTTCTTCTCCTGATCATCAAATTGTTTTATTTTATAGACTTTCAACTTTGCAAATAACTTGAGCTATCCATGTGTAAATGTTAAAGCTAAAAGAACTTTTTCTGAAAAACTTGATATAAAAGTATAGGATTTCATATATATGAGGATAGAGAAATTGTGTGTTTGCATACTTGTGTGCAATTTCTTTCTAAATACTCCAGTAAAAAGTAAAGGGGGAAAAAAGTAAAAGTATGCTTTGGGAGAATTACTTTAACAGGGGCATACCAATGGGGGAGGGGCTTCAGGGGCTTCAGAGGTAAAAACAGGAAGCTTAGAGGGCAAAACAAAAACTTTATGTTAAGTCATTGAGCTATTAGGTTTAAACTGTTAACACATGGGTGGTCATTTATGGGAACTGGGCAAATCTAGCAAAAATTATATCCATTTACCCTTTGACTCAGCATCCCATTTTCAAATTTTCAAGAATCTTTCCCAGTCAGGCAAAAAAAAAAAGGAAAAGGAAAGAAATAAAGAAAAAAGAAGAAAAAACAACATATGCATAAGTGAATTAATTACAGAGAAAATGACTTCTGAATATTTTGAAACAAATGCACGTGAAGGATATTACTTCATGTTTTACGTTTTAGAGAGGGGTGTGTACTGTACTTAAAAAATGAACATTGCTAGAGGTGAGAGTTCACCGTGGAGCTGTTCTGTGGACCTGGTTCAGTTCACTCAGCAGAACTAGCAAGTTTGGCTGAGTCAAGGGGACAGCAAGACACTTGGGGAGTGGGAATGAGGCAGCTGGGACTCCAGTATAACAGAATAGAAGCAGAGCTTATTTAAAGTAAAGAAAAAGATGTACTATTTATTCAAAGAAAAGCAGAAATAAGCAGAGACTTTTTCAGGTGAGTGGAAAGCCCCTGTTGAGAGGAGACCCACACCAAGGCCGTGCACCTGTGTAAGAACGTTCATTCCCAACTCCTCCCACATTCATCTCTAAGAACTCCCACTGGCTTCCCTTAGGCCTTCAGGCAAGCTGACCTGGTTTCTCTCCTTGTGGAGTATTAGCTCAGTGGTCACATAAATCCAATTCTCTTTACTCCATATCAATATTTACTATTGTTTTACTAGTGATGACGTGGCGTCTGTTAGTCTTGTGACGTTTGTGGAATTATGGTGTGTGTTGTTCAGTGATAGGGATCCTTATCTTTGTTTTATGAGGGGATCATGCAGGGGCTGGGGGTCATAGGTCACATGGTTAACTAGGTCACTCACCCCGTTCACTTCAGGGCCCTTTCCAACTTTTGTCCAGAAGGCCATAATTCTCTCCCATCTTCCTGTAGCCCCTTTAACCTCCTTTCCTCTCTAATCAAAACTAACATCTATTGATCTTGGATTAAAGTTCTTGAAATATTCTTGTGTTTATCTGCTTCTCTTTCATCCTCATTCATGGCTACCAGCATGCATCTTTGCACTGCAGAGAGCTGCCAAGACAGTTTCTGATGCATTCGCACTGCTGCCTAGGCAATTGCAAAGCTGGTTGCATAAGTGGGTAGTATCCTAAGTTATCTGTGGGAAAAGCAGGCTGTGTGTTTAGGAACCAAGTTAAAAGTCCTTAAGAGGACAAAAGAGATTGTGGCAGACTGTGGGTTTGGCGTTTTAGCAATAGGATCTTTTCAGTTTTTTATACACAGTGTGTAGTATCTTAATTTCCTTGCAGGATTTGGCTTCATTTGCATTGGAGAGAGTACAACTTGACACAATCTCTTTCCCTCTTTCTCTGTGGGTAAATATTTGGTGCTGGTGCATTTCTTGCCAACCTTCTACAAGATCAAGTGCTTTGCCTGTTTTTTCTCTCCAGGCCTCACTAAATGGAACATCTGAGGAAATGAGAATCTAATAATGCCCACCGCCTGACACCTGAATGTCTGTGAACATTGGCCAGTGAACCACCTCCTGCAAGCTAACACTCCCACCTCAGTGCCCACGTCTCGGCCTTGTACCACATTCAGAAGGAGACCTGTGACAGGCACAGGGAACTGGAAAAGTCACCGGTATGATGAGAATGCCTAATGCACCAGAGCAGCCAGCTGTGACAGGAGCCTGCCCTGATGAATCAAAGCACCATTGTGCTGTGCACGGTGACGTGGAAAGTTTTTGAAGAGGGAATCTCTGCCCTACGCAGTTAGTGGCTGGCTGTGACCACAATGCATAATGAGCAGGCAGCTGCAGGGCCTGGACGAGGGGTGATGCAGGCTGCTCTGGGATCCGATCAGCTGTTCCTCTTTCCCTGGGGGAAGCCAGTGGGTGAACTGGCCCTAAGGCAATGACCAAGCCACACAATGTAAACAATAAGGCTGCTACCACCGTGCATTTGTAATATATCTGCACTGCACCATCTAATGCTAGCCAGAGAGACGTTGTAGATATGGGGATAAATGGAAGAGGAGAAACGCCCACCCCACCCCACCCCCAAAATGGCTGTACAAGGAGCCATTTGCAGAGAAAGAGCAAAAGAGATTTCTAAAGAGAAGGTTCATTGGTCAAGGAGCCTATGAACACTGGGAGGTGGCACTTCTTCCAGTGGCAATAGAAAAAGTTGTGGGAAGAGCTCTGTCCCTGCCGTATTTCTGGCCAACCTAGTAATTTCTAGATAGAAGAGGAGTCACAGGGCTAGTACCGGTTGACCTGAGGGACCTGGGCCATTCTAAGGTTTGAAGCCCAGCAGACAGGAGCATCACTCATGGAGGTGAAGAAAGTAGAAAGAGAGAATTAGTAATCTCCTTTAAACCATCACCTTTAAACTTGTACTGGGACATTCCAGTGCAGAGGTTTGTTAAAGGTATAGGATTAAAGAGAGGAGGGAGAATTTTACTGCTTTCTAACTATGGCATGATCTTTCTGTGAAATCCTTCATTCTGAAGCTATATTGGGGCACTGCCAGGAGTCATCTCATGAGCATATAATAGACACTCTTGTCATTCAGGAGATTCTGTGGCAGAAACCAGAAACACAGGCTCAAACCCCTGGGAAAGTTTCAGCAAGGACTCTGTGGGATCCTGATGTGCTCTCCACAATACTCTTGGTCAACAAACAATGGCAATTCTGCAAGAGTTTTCATGGGAAATCATCAGGCAGGTCTGATGTAGCACCTCTGACTTCTTTTTCTTTCCTAATCTTAAAAAAACTAACAAACAAAAAACTTTAAAGGGAATCCATTTTTTCTTCAGTTAATGATGGAAAAAAGATTATGTTGACATGGCTAAATTCCTGGGGCCATCAGTTCTTCTAGGATGAACTAAAATGGCTGAGATTATTGCTTATAAAAGTGTCTTGATTTTGATGGAGCTTACGTTGAGAAATAAAGTTTACAACTTTTATTTTATTCTTCATTCCATTTTTTTCCATAAAGTTTTTTAAGTATTCCTAACAAATACAAGTCAATAGAAATTTAGCAGCTCCATCATAATCTTACGGGACTACTGTCATACATATGATCCATCATTGACTGAGTCATGATTATATGGTGCATGACTGTATGTGTATTTTCATTATACCACACAAGGTTATAAGACTTCTACAAACACCTTGTTCAGAAGGGCTTTTCCTGTTGGTTTCACCCTGAACACTAGCCTCTCATCCTTGTGCTCTACACTAGATCCTAGTCAGAGACTCACCTCTCCCCGGGACAAACTCTGAAGGATACAAACTAGAGGAGTCTCATATGAATTTGCAACAGAATCTTTTCTTTCCTTGTCATTGAATTGCTCATGTCTTTCACCATGGTTCCATCTTCTCGTATCAGAATACTTGGAAAACCAGAATAGTTGTCAAAAGACTGTTTTGTGGGCATGAGATTAAAGCTAAGGAGATTGATAGTCTTGACTGGCTCTGGTGAGACCCAGAAAATTGCTTCTTCTCCATACCAGTGTATTTCCCAGTGACAGAAAAACTTGTGTATCCAAGGTTTATTGTCTCTCCTCCTAAGTAAACATGGCTGGCCTCAGGCTTTTGAACTTTATTCTTCAAATAAAGTGTATGCTGACTACACACAGCTTCTGTTCACATTCTTTCTCTAGACAGGGTAACATAATTGGTGTTTATGATTAAGAAATCACAGTCTTACCTCACCCTGTTCTCCTTGGAGTTTTGAGAGCTCCTCCTGCACATTAAAACACGGGTTTTTGGAATCTCCCTTCAGCTGCCTAACCATATCCCATCTCTTGTATTTATGGGTTTTACTGGTTTAACTCATGGAAGTCTATGTATTTCCAAGTTAATAATAATAGCCATGGCTTATTGAGGGACTCCCATGTGCCTGTTGATGTTAGATTCTTTCAGCTGCAAGGAAGAGAGACTCATAGGGGTTAGCTCAACAAAAAAAGGGGGATTGGCGGGGCATGGTGGCTCGCGCATGTAATCCTAGCACTCTGGAAAGCTGAGGGGGGTGGATTGCCCTGAGTTCACAGGTTTGAGACCAGCCTGAGCAAGAGTGAGACCCCATCTCTAAAAATAGCCAGGCATTGTGGCAGATGCCTGTCGTCCTAACTACTTGGGAGGCTGAGGTAAGAGAATCACTTGAGCCCAAGAGTTGGAGGTTGCTGTGAGCTATGACACCACAGCACTCTATGGAGGGTGACGAAGTGAGATTTTGTTTCAAAAAAATTAAAAAAATTAAAAAATAATAATAATAAAAAGAAAGAAAAAAGATTGGAGAAGGAGAAGGAATATTATAGATAAGGAATAGCTGCATGGGAAACCAAGAACAGAAACCAAATTTTGAACGAGCCTTATAAAGAGGCTATTCTGGGAAACTCAGTGGCAAACATTTGTGGATCTTTTCTCAAATATTCTACCATTAAAGGAACTAAAATGCTTTCAAATATTTGTTCTAATCTCTCTTTGTTGGTGGCCTTGGCTTCTATTTTGTGTTTCTTTTTTTTGTGATCATAGCTTTTGCTTCTTCATAATTGAAATTTGTGATGCACCTTCATGATCTGGACTGTATGTTATTATCTCTTTCAGTTTTGTTATTCAGCATCTGACAGCTAATTCTCTTGGTATTTTCCCAATTCAAATTTCCAAAAGTATATATAGATGCTCCTTGCCTTTTGATATGGTTACATCCAGAGAAACCCAATATAAGTTGAAAAAATTGCAAGTCAAACATGCATTTAAAACACCTAATCTACAGAACCTCATATTCTAGCCTACCCTATTTTAAACATGGTCAGAACACTTACATTAACCTACAGTTGGGAAAAACCATCTACCCCAAATCTTGTTATATAATAAGGTGTTGATTAGCTCCTGTAATTTATTTAATACTATAATGAAAGTGAGAAAAAGAATGGTTGTATGGTTATTATTTTTGCACCATCCTAAAGTTAGGAAAAATTTTTTATTTTTTTTATTGAGACAGAGTCTCATTTTGTCACCCATGGAATAGTGCCATGGTGTCACAGCTCACAGCAACCTCAAACTCTTGGGCTCAAATGATTCTCTTGCCTCAGCCTCCCTAGTAGCTGGAAGTACAGGCGCCCACCACAATGCCTGGCTATTTTTGTTTGTTGGTTTGTTTAGCAGACCTGGGCCAGGATCAAACCCACCAGCCCAGAGAATGTGGCCGGCACCCTAACCACTGAGTTAGAGGTGCCCAGTCATGTTGGGAAATCTAAAAATCAAACTCTTGTAAGCTTGACATGGTGGCCCACACCTATAATCCTAGCCCTCTGGGAGGCCAAGATGGGTGGATTGCTTGAGCTCAGGAGCTCGAGACCAGCCTGAGTAAGAGTGAGACCCCTCCTCTACTAAAAATAGAAAACGCAGGGAGGCATTGCTTGAGGAGCATATGTAGTCCCAGCTACTTGGGAGGCCGAGGCAAGAGGATTGCTTGAGCCCAAGAGTTTGAGGTTGTTGTGACCTATTATGCCACAGCACTCTAACCAGGGCAAAAGAGTGAGACTCTGTCTCAAAACAAAAAAAAAAAAAAAAAAAAACTGTTGTAAATCAGGAATCATCTGTATTTGGTTGGTCCAACTTAGAATTTTTAGTCAGGTTTCTTTTTATACCAAGTTAATTCATGTCTACCTTGAGTAAGATGCCTGTTCACAATCCAATGGGCCATAGGAACATTGCTCTAAAATATGTATAACTTGGCTGCTTAAGACCCATTTATCTATGTAGTAGAGAGACACTGAGAAAAATCATTTTCCTTAACAAAAAAGGAACCATGATTGGCCAATTTATTTAAGCATCTTGCTAAGTTATATACATTAGCTCATTTAATCCTCCAAGAAACATGTGGGGTTCATATTATTATCCTTACTTTGTAGAAAAAGAGACTTAAGCTTAGCAAGATTAAGCCCAAAATCATGCAACTTGGAAGTGGTAGAAAAGGTACCCCAATAGAAATCATTATACTTTATAGAAAAACTCACTAAAAAGTGGGCAAAAGACATGAACAAAAGTTTTTAAAAAGAAGATAGACAAATGGCCAACAAACATGAAAAAATGCTCAACCACACTAATCACCAGTGAAGTACATCTTAAAATCACAGTGAGATGTCACCGTACTCCTATTAAGAAGTCCAAAAACAATAGATGCTGGCGTGGATGCAGAGTGAAAGGAACACTTATACACTCTTGGTGGGACTGTGTATTAGTACAAACTCTACTGAAAACAGTATGGAGACTCCTCAAAGAAATAAATATAGGCCTACCATTTGACCCAGAATCCCACTACTGGGGATCTACACAAAGAAAAAAAAAAAGTCATTTTATCAAAAAGACACCTGCACACAAATGGTTATTGCAGCACAATTCATAATTGCAAAGGTATGGAAATCACCCTCAGTGCCCATCAATTCATGAGTGGATTAACAAAACGTGGTGTGTGTGTTTGTGTGTGTGAGGGTGCATCACAAATTTCAATTATGAATAAGCAAAAGGTATGATCACAAAAAAAGAAACACAAAATAGAAGCCAAGGCCACTAGCAAGAAGAGATTAGAACAAATATTTGAAGTACTTTAGTTCCTTTAATGGTGGAATATTTGAGAAAAGATTCACAAATTTATGTCGGTGTGTGTGTATATATATGTGTGTGTGTATGTATATGTATGTATGTATATATAATCCTATGCCCACACACATACACATAGGCACACCATGGTGTACTTACTCAGCCACAAAAGGGATGAATTAATATCTTTTACAGCAATTTGGATGGAACCGGAGACTATAATTCTATGTGAAGGATATTAGGAATGGAAAAGCAAAACATCACATGTGTTCTCTAATAATTTTGAACTAATAGATGGGCACACTTGGGCACAGATAGAAGTAAAAGTCATTGAAAATCAAGAAAGGGGAGTGGAGGGGTTTAAAATACACCTGTCAAGTATAATGAACACTATCTGGGTGACAAGCATGCTAAGGTTCTTGACTTTAGTATTGTAAAAACTATCCATGTAACAAAGCCATTTTTACTTCCTTAATGTTTTGAAATTAAAAAAAGACATTATTGTGTTTTAAATGTCTCCAAAGCCCATAGTTTAATAGCTCAACCTTTTCTTTGAAGATAGAGATCTCATCTTCTCATCTCTCTACAAGGTGCTCCTGTGGCCTTTGCGCACATACTGAGAACGTGTCATATAAACTCTATCCCACTAGTTCACATTCTCTAAGTGCTTCCTATGAATAGGAACTGTTCCAAATGTTTTAAATAGATTCTCTCCTTGAATACTTATAATAGTCATATGAAACAGATTCAATTATTATCCCCATTTTATAGATGAAAACTACAGTAGAAATAAAAGTGAGGTTCAGTCAAGCAAAGTGACCTATCACTGATGGCAGATCTGTGGCTCAAATCCAGGTTGGCTAAATGCAAACCCTATATATTTATTAGAGGCAATGATGATTGAAAAGGACATCTCAAAATTTGCCCCCTTTTCCACCAAAGGCAGGATAGTGACAACATATTTTGATCTGGGGATGGCAAAGTAGATTACACATGAGAGATAACTTCATGGCTATCATATTTGGGCTGAATAGAATTGCCCAAGAAGTCTGAACATCAACTATTCTGTATATATCTCCCCCACCTTTTCTCCTGTTTACATCTAAAATTCCTTGTCCCCAATGAAAGGGTAGCTAATTATTTTTCTGAAAAGATTTTACACACTTTTATATATCTCAGGGTCTGCTTCTGAAATCATAAGAAAATGCTCCCGCTGAGAGGGGGACAGACAAGGAATCAAGCAGAAGACGTGACACGCATGGAGTGGCCAAGGCTGCTGGAGAACAGACCTCACATGAGGATTTGGTGGAAAGTAAGTCCCATCCTTTGCATTCCCCATGGTTGATAACACACACCCAAGGTCAGCTGTCAGCAGAAATGAGAGCCAGTCAATTCCATGTTTGTTGATTATTAAGAGGGTGCTTGCCAATGACAAAGTATTTGAAAAGCAAAGGCAAACAACCAGAATTCTGGAAAAGAGACATTCCATTTTGGAAAACCCAGCAGATAATGGGAGAAGGCCGCCTTGTCCCATTAGGAGGTAGGAGAAAGCAGAGAGAGTGTGCCAAATCCAATGTGTCTTTCCTCAGGCCCCCCAGCTGCTTATCTCTGTCTTAGCTCTTTTGTGCTTAGTTGGCCACGTACATGTGCTTAGTTGGCCACGTACATGTGCCGTGTACACCATCCTCACTGGGCTGCCCTCCCAAAGGCCAGTGTCCACATGCCTAGGACAGAGAAGATACCCAACAAATGCTTCCTGAATTTTTAGTATTGTCTTTTGACGTGTGAGTGGCAAAACCACAATATGGAAAGTAGTCTTACCCATCGCTGTTTAGAATCAACGAAACTCCCATCTACTGCCCTTTCAAGTCCTTTATCTCACACTTGCCAACTGCAGGCGCCTCACATAGCCTTAATCTCTCCAAGAGGAATGGAGTTCTAAAGCATCAGAATCTGGTGGACTTTTCCCCAGGTGTCGGTCTCCTGACTTCCTCCCTCTCCTGGTCCCTGAGAAGACCCTACCTTCCAGCTTCATCCACACATAATGGCATTTGAACCAACAGAGGCACAAGCCCATGTCTCTTGGCCTTCTGCTTCGCCCCTGCGTTTGGTGAGAACCTACCCCAGAACTATGAGGAGAAACACTGGTAGCTGAAGGACACAGCTGCAAGCATCCTCATTGTTGGAAGCTGCAAATCCCTCCACCTCCCTCTTACTGATCTAAAGAACAAAGGGGCACTGTGAGACAAGCTAAGGGTTGAAACATAAACAAGAGGTCAGACCCAGTGTAGCACGGGGTAGAGTAGAGCAATGGGGGACAGCTTCCCTGGCTTTCCTTTCTCCATTTCCTACATTTCATTGAGGACATCCGGTGGTAGGAAGACAATGAGCCCTCTTGGGCCCTCAGTATTTAGTCTCATATTTTTGTCAATCTGGATAGGACCTGGGGCAGAAAGGAGAATAAACAGAATGAAGCCAGCCACCATTCCAAATTTCCTTGCTGATGTAAACCTGTCTTGGGCTTTACTTCAACTTCCACTGCTTTTCCTCATTTCCTTCTCACAATCTTTTCTGTCCTTGAAATGCAACGAGGCAGATGCCAAGGAGAAGGTGGCCATGATTGGTGTCAGCCTTGGCAGCGTTTCAGAGAGCCGTGTTTCCAGTGTGTAGAGGGATGGGAGACTTTTTCTAGTCCAATGACCTCATTTTACAAACACAAGAAGCTGAAGCTCAGGGAGTTCAAATGATCAGCCCAAGATTGTGGAGAGAACCGGTGGCGGAGGAGATAAGTCCGGTATCTTTTATTCCCAGTTTAGTCCCCCGTTGCTATGGTACACTTGGTGGTGGAAAGAGAAGAGAATAAGCAGTAAATATACCAAAATTATTGGCATTTCAAGATCTTCCACAGAGGAGTAGACGATTAATAATACTTTGTTTGTATAAAGCAATATTCCTTGTGCATCTGGAGTTTTGGCAATGATGGAAGTTTATTTGCCAGTGTTTCTTTCTTTCTTTTTTTTTTGGGGGGGGCATTTAACTCCTCAGTATCTCAAAAAGCTGAACACAGCAGGATTGATTTTCTTGCATGTTAAGAATCATAGAATGGGTACAGGCGAAACTTACTAAATGCAGAATACAAATGTCTTCATACACTAACTGAGAGAATGCCATGAAGGCTATGTTAAACAGTTTGATGAGAATATTTCAGATTGTATATGAAACCAGCACATTGTATCCCTTGATTACACTAATGTACACAGCTATTATTTAACAATAATAAAAAAAGAAGCTTTCACACATGGCTTTCCTATACAGGATTAATCGGTCTGCATTTTTACTCCTGAGGTTTCTCAGTATAATTGCTCCCATTTTATAGTCTTTCATGCCATGCATTCAATAATGATGGTAATAAATGCTCCCCATGACTTTGCAGAGTTATCTACATATTCCCACAGCTGTTCTCTGAAAAAGGAATTTAGTTACTATAAATTCCAGGAATGGACAGTTGAGCAGTAAAAGCAAGTCGCAAGTCCTGCCTGGGGTCACTCATGAGGCTAAGTAGACATGTGGGATGAATAAAGCTTTAGTAAGTTGTGTTAACTTCGATACATTATGGAGGCATTTGATTCCCGGGTACTTCCGGGTTCTGTCTGCTGTAATATAGTAGACAGACTCGTCAAGGTCTTTTTACGCCTAGGTTTTCCAGGTTTTTAGATTTAGATTGAGAAAAACTTATTACAAATTAAATAAGAAAGCAGAATTTAACTGGTTTGATCTCTTACCGTATTCCAAATTTGGCTTCTGCACTGGGAGAATTGCTCCTAAGCAAGTGTTCTCAAACTGCTTGCCTCAGTCTGAGAGGTTGTTTACATGGACTTGGGAGGTGGGAGTTAGCAGGGGAGGAGAAAGAGGGTAACTGAATGGACTCCAACCTGCCCTCAGTCAGAGAAGTCATGGTTGTTTTTGCCTTCTTTCCCTCCTTCCCTCCTGTTTTGCTTGGTGCTATAATAAAATACTATAGACTGGGCGGCTTAAAAACAGTAGAAATTTATTTGGCACAGATAGGAGGCTGGAAGTCTAAGTGCCAGGAGGACCCTCTCCTGGGAAGCAGACTGCTGACTGTCTCACTGAGTCCTCACAGCGCAGAGGCCAGAGCCAGCATGCTCCTCCTGACACATGAAGTCTGCGGATGCCTGGAGAAGGTTTACATTACCTTAGGCCAAGTAAACGGAGAAAATGCAGCCCCTCTCTGGCCTCTTCAGAAGGCTTTTATTCTAGCAAAGATGCATATGCAAAATGCAAAAATGCCAAAAGGTAGGGGTGAAAGAATCCCAAGTCCCCAGGAAGATTGGATAGAGAGAGGGGCTGGGTAGACAGTAGGGGATTGCTAACAGACCAGACAGCCCACCGTGATGCCATTTTTTTTTGAACGGAGGGAAAAGCTAGTTCTGTCTGTGCATGGGAAGTAAGCCAGGTTTTCCTAATCTAACTGCATAGCAAATATTCACAAGGTTTAAGTCTTGCCACCTCTTAACTTTTGAATGCACAGGCCTAGTCTGGCCTCATCGTCCATGGTTTTGATGAGCCCCCAGGCATTGTGTGCCTCTGCTTTCCCCTGGATACCCCAAGACAGAGGCAGGGTGCCTCTTGAGGAGTCAACCTCTCTACCTCCCACAATGATTGATACTCTTCTCCCAGCCCCAGCCCCAAGCAACTACTGCTCTGCTTTCCGTCATGATAATTTGGCCTTTGCTTGGAAGTCACAGAAAGGGAAGCAAACAATTGTGGACTTCTGGCTTCTTTCGTTCAGCGCAATATGCTTTTGAGATTTATCTGCGTAGTCGGGTGTATTTGTAATTTACCCCTTTTGATTACTGAGTAGTATTCCATTGTGTGCATACACTACAATGTGTTATCCCTTTTTATATTAAAAGATATTGGATCTTTCAGGTTTTTGACCTATTATGAATAAGGTTATTCTGAACACTCTCAGGCTTATCTTTTGCATGAACATATGTTTGCACTTCTTTTGGGTAAATAGCTAGGAATAGAATTTCAGGGTCATAGGTAAATATATATTTTATGTTTAAGAAACTGCTTGTTTTCCGAAGTGGCTGTTTGTATCTCCTTTGGTTTTAATTTGAATTTCCGTCTTAACTAATCATGCTGAGTGTCTCTTTTTTTGTGTCTATTTTCTTTTGCAAAGTATCTACTGATACATTTTGACCATTTAAATTGGATTATTCATATTATTATTGATGATTTGTCAGAGCCATCAGATATATGTATTGAGAATATTTTCACCCTTTCTTGAGCTTGTTTTTTTTTTTTGTCTTCTTAACAGTGTCATTTGAAGAATAGTTCTTAAATTTATGAAATTCAATATATTATGTTTTTCTTTTATGGTTCATGTTTTCATGTCTTCTCTAAGAAAACTTCCAAACCTAACCTAAAGCTGCAATGATTTTATGGTTCCTTTGTTTGCTTCTATTAATAGCTGCTTTATAGTGTTAGCTTATATCTGTAAGTCTGCAACCTATTTTTAGTTTAATTTTTCTATATAGTATGAACAAAGGATTGACAAGTTTTTTCTATCTGTATATTCCATTTTTTCCCCACACTGTTTATTGATTTCTCTCCCTATTGAATTACTATGACGTATTTCTCTGAAATCAATTGGCTTTATATAGGAGGGTCTTTTTCTTGATCTTCTAATCTGTTTCTCCTTAAAGAGGTAAAGACAGGATTGAGCATTACCTGAGAATCATGAGGGGCTAACTCAGGCTATACACGAGTCAAGCTGATGCTTGAAGTCCACTGTTGCCATTGAATGAATCTTCCTTACACATGACCCGTGATGAGGAACTGCTTTCTGTCCCTTCCAGGCGAGAACCTTCCATCAGTGGATGTCTGTGCATGGCTGGCAGATGGGTCACACCAGCCTTGAGATGTTACTAAGCCTCATGCAAACTTCCCTCATGCCCCCCACAGATTTTGATGTCCTGAGGGAAGTGATACTTGGCATTTTTTGAATACTTTGTGCTAGGAACACAGTCCTTTAAGTGAATTACTTATTTAAACCTGAGGACAATTCCATGGTTTACAAGATGAAAAATCACATCCATGTATGTGCATGACTATATATGTACGTATATGTGTATATTATATGTATATTGTGCATATTTTATGTGTATATGTGTTTTATTTATTTCTCCATTTTGGCTGCCAGCCCCTAAATATGTTCCTACTGGTACATTCCATTTAACGTGGGCTACTAACACTTTTAATTTTTATACCTCAGTGACTATCACAGTGTCCTAAATGTCATAATAACAATATGTTGATTCGTTCTTGTTACTGATGATGATGAAGATAATAAGAAAGCCACGGTAGGTCAGTCAGGATTCCTAGGGCATGTTCTTCAAGGTTTTAACACTTCTAACACAGGCCACTAATGAACCACTGATTGCAGCCAGCTCTGCAATTATGCCATCCCTATTTTGAGCTTCTATAGAAAGTCTTCTTGCTGTCTATATAAAAAGTTGAAGGTCAGTCAAGGACTTTCTCCCTTTGATTCTTCCCAGTGCTGTCTGACCTTAGTGCCCACCGTTTTATTCTAAGGGGAATATGGAGCATTTGCCTTGAGGAGCAGATCTTAACTTCCACAGAAGGCTAAGTTATGTCTTTGCTTCATGGCTATGTTCTCCTCTACGCACAGCCCCGTCCCCCTTTATCTTTACATACATGGATTTGTATGAAGTAGAGACATTGCTCACAGATGGAAGGACAGTGATCCTACCCATCCCCCATCCCCATCCCCAGCCATTTACTCTATGACGAAGCCCAGGTTCTGCAGTAAAACAAAGCTCCATGCTAACCAGCCAGACCAGTGGTTCTCAACCTTCCTAATGCCGTGATCCTTTAATACAGTTTCTCAGGCTGTGGTGACCCCCAACCATAAAATTATTTTCATTGCTACTTCATAACTGTAATTTTGCTACTGTTATGAATCATCATGTAAATATCTGATATGCAGGAGACCCTCCCAAAGGGGTCACGACCCACAGGTTGAGAACCACTGAGCTAGACAGAGATGGAGAAACATTTCCCCACCTCAATTTTTTTGTTGCTAAACGAATGCACAGCAAGCATGCATTCCTACACGTTCTCACATTTTCATCATCACTTGGGAGAAACATTTGGAGAACACTGCTCAAAATTACGTCACAGGTCGAAAGATGGCCACTCCACTATCTGTCCAAATATGGGAAGCTATTGCTCCGTTTGGGCCAGCTAACTCCAGAGTGAGTAAGTTTACCCACTGCAGATGACATTAAAAGCTAAATGCATGATTCAAATGGGTTCTTTTTCAGGTAGTGTGTGTGTGTTGTACATGTGGCTGTTGTTTGCTTTGTTTTCAAGGCACATCTCCAGCAGCTCCAATGAACACAGTATGCAGTAAACAGAGCTAGGCTGGAGTTTCAACTTGAAATAAATATTGTACTTAATTTCCCTACTCCATCCCCTACTTCCTGATGCTTGGTTTTATCCAAACAACTGCTGTTGTTTTCAGGCAGAATAGACTCCAGGCAAAGTTATGAAGCCGGCTGAGTGTCTCTGTACAGTTCCTTCAGAGGCCCTGTTCTCACCTTCAAAGTGCTAGGATCTGGGTACCCTCTGTCACTTTACAGTCACAGGTCTCTATTATAGTGGCCTCCTAGGCTTTACTTATTTAACAATACCCCAAGCTCAAGAGACAGTCTTGACTTTCCCTGACCCCACTGCATCAAATTCACCTCCTAGGGACCTGCCTCATTACTGGCTAATTAATTTGATAAAGTAAATGGAACAGAGGTATTAATGGCTAGAATAACCTAAATTAACCTTTGCAGGTAGTTTTGCGCATTTTTTGCAATATACTTGTTGCTTTTAGAAGCTGTAAAAGCCTGAGGTGTCAGGAGACTCAGCCAGGTGGCAACAACCAAGGTGCTCCTCAGAGCAAGTAGTCATGTCCCAAGGCCAGGGGGCGAGGGGTGAGCAGACCCTGAAAGACACATAGATGGATCCAACAGTGTGTCCTGTATATCTCAGGGCCTGTTTCCAACACAGTCTCTCTCCTGAGTTTGAGTTTTCTACTCAACATTAAAACTTGGGCACTATATTGCAGAGGTAAAAGAAGAAGAGGAAAAAAAAAAGTGAATTCACCAAACATGAAGAAATATTGAATAGAAAGATGGTTATAAGAATAGAACAAGAAAAGATTTAAACCGAAAGGCAGTTTTGCAAGTACAGCTTTATCTGAATGTTTTCTTGGCATTTTTGCCCATTCTCTCAGAATGTCAAGTTGACATGATTCCATGGGAAATTCATTTTCCATGTGCCTGTGGCTGTGACCTTGAACTCCTGGAGGTGGAGAGCAGCACCCTAGGGCCTCTGCCAGGGAGGCTGTTTGTGATTCCAGGATCTCAGAATGTGAGTCGCATGCCTGAGGCAGGCAGGGACTTCTGAGGGCCTTCTTTGCAGGGACCGTGTGAGCTGCTATTTGCACATTTATGGGTGAACAGGAAGGCTAGTTAACCGGCTAAGATCTAACTCGATCACATTTGTTAAAAGTTTCTAAGCTGCCTGTGCCTCACGGTTGGGAGATGCTTCTTTTTTTCTGGCAGGTGCACAATTCACTTCCACCTCGTTTCCAAACAGAAAACGAGCTACGAGGAAGGAGTCAAAATAAATCTTGAGTGTTTAGTATGCAGAAGGAAATCACAGGGTGAAAAGTTTGTGTTGCAAGCATCTGGCTTTTAATATCTCACATCCTACTTACCCTGGAACTCAGTTTCACTTAGTTCCATCCTCATTCAACACAGATGGAAATATTCTGTGAAAGTCCATCATCTCGAACCTCCAAGCTGCAGTCTATTGGCCTGTTCCCATTACTCATCCATTTCAACTCTGCTGTCCTTAGCATCTCCAACCACTCCCTTCTCCTTCAAATATAGTTTCTCTTATTTGGACATTACCTCTCTCTTCAGATTCTCCTCTTTTCTTTTGGAGCCTTGGTTTCTCTTTATCCAATTGCTTCTCAAATGTTAGTTCTCCAGATTTTGTCTGTGGCCCACTTTTCCTCAGCCAGGGTCATGACCTTAATGACCAGTTACATGCTCATGGCTCCCAGATCTGCCTTTCTACTGCTAGCATGCTCACATGAGCTCTGGAAACTTCTTTCAAACTTTTTACCTGACATTATCTTCTGTATGACTTAGTAGGCATCTCAAACATTAAGCTCCTGTCTGTCTGCATCTTTCCTCCCAGGAGTGTTTTTTCTCTTTCATTGGTTGATATCATGGGCCATTGCCCTCAAAACTTGAGGATCATCCTGGACTTTTCTCTTTTCTTTCACCTACCCTCTGACCAGAGAGATAATAGAATCACCTCTCCCTCTCCCTGTCCCCATACTATTGACGCTCTAATCCAGGTCCTCATCACCTCCCAAATCTATTGTTTTTTCACTGCCCTCTTTGCTAATATGTGTCTAACTTCTGACATCCTTAGATCTCATTACAAAACATAAATCTCTCCACCGTATTCCCTAGTGTCTTTAGTCAGGTTCTCTAGAAATGGAGTTTAAGACAAGAAATGGTATTCTTATGATTTACTGAGAGGGGTCCTCTCGGGAAATAAACCTGCAAAGGAGGAAACAACTGATGAGAATAGGGAAGAGGAGAGAAAGTCTAGCCATGGCCCTGTCCATAGGACAGGACTCTCAAACATAAACCACAACACAGCCATTTACCCTAAGGGGCCTCAGATAACTCCTTTATGGGCTGTAGATTGCCTAAGATGCTGGTGTAGAAAAGGAGGAACTCTCCAGGCAATGTGGCTCCTATCAGCAGAGGACAATTCTCCAAAGAAGAGTAGGAGCTGTGAGCCTTTAGCAGCCAACATGTATGCCAACTGGAGTACTATGCTATTATGCCCTGGCCCCTGAGTAGCTTAAAGTCTTATTACAGCTCTGCATCTGAATAGAGTAAAATAAAAACCCCTCAGCCTGGCCCTGATCTGCTTGACCCTTGCCAGCCTTGTATCTTGACGTTCTCTCCTTCACCTGCCATTTTCATTGAATGCCCATACACCCAATCCCCTGTGCATGCCCACACCTCCATTCATTTACTCCTGCTGTTCCCTCTGCATGAAACTCTCTTCCTTTCCGCTCATTTGAAAAATTTCAGCTCAGATGTCATAATTGTGAGGCCATCATTGAAATTCTTAGGCAGAATCAAGTACTCCTACGTCTGGTTGCCGTTGCATTCTATATATCGCTGTATTATAACAATCTTCAAATTGCAGATATTTGCCAGCATGCTTGTTTCTTCAGTGGATCATCTGAGGCCAAGTATTGTATGTCTTTGAACTGCAAAGACCTAGCAAAAGATCTAATACGTTGTAAAGACTCCATAAAAGTTGAATGAAATTGCTTACCTATGTCCTTTACATAAGCAGCAATTGGGACATCTCTGAGGCATACATTAACTCACAAAGTCTTCAACTTTGAGGCAGTTGCTTATTGGAATGCATTTTAAATACCCTTTGATCCTGCAATGTTTGTTGCATTTCTTTGCCCTTTATTCCACCCCTATTTCCTTTGTTGTTTTCACCTCACAAATATTGAAAATAGATGGTTCAGGATCTGTGAAAAAGACTTTAGTACTCTGTCAAATATTGGCTATGTGAATCCAAAAGAGAAATAGAAAATGACTGATCAAAGCAAAGCAATGTCTCTTCTGAAAGTTGCAGCTATCAGAAGTGATATTGATGGTAATGGGAAAAGATGATGAAATCTCTCTTTGATCCTGTGACTTTAGCATGGTCAAAGCATCCAAAAAAAAATCTCTTTTACTTATGGTGATTTTCATTTATTTTTTCCCACTTTCTTCCACCTTATTCAGGCTTAATTTATATACAGTAAAGTTTATCCTTCTTAAGTGTACAGTTTTTATACAATCACGTAAACCATCCTTCCCCTGGCCATTCTTCCCACTGTCTCACTTTCTTGTTCTAGCATTTCATATAAATTCAACCACACATTGTAATCTTTCAATTTTGACTTCTTACACTTAGCACAATTTATTAGATTCATTCGTGTTACTGTGTGTTTTCTATCTTGCTCCTTTGTTTTATGAGTATTCCATAATTTGTTTATCTATTCACCAATTTATAGACACTTATTTTCATTTTTGACTATTATGAATAATGGTAAACATTCATGTACAGGTCTTTTTGTGAGTATCTATCTTCATTTACCTTGGGAGGAGATTACTTAGTTATAGGATTAATGTCCATTCAACTGTATAAGATATTGGGAAATTATTTTCCAAAGTGGTTGCACCATTTGACATTCCCCACGTCCATGTATGAGAGTGTCAGTAGCTTCACATCTTCACTAACACTTGGTATTGTCCGTTTTTTTTTTTTTTAATCTGGTCATTCCTGTAGGCAGATAGCAGCCAATTCTGTGGTTTTAATTTGTGTTTCTCTGATGTTCAGTAATATTTCATGCACTTACTGGCTAAATTTATCAGGATTCTTCAGAGAAATAGAACCAAGTGGAAACACACACACACACACACGTTGGGGGCAGGGGTATTTATTTTTAAGGAATTGTCTGAGAGGTCCCATGACTTTCAGTTGGTAAGCTGGAGAGCCCAGCAGAGCAGGTGGTATAGATTTTTTTCATTGACATGTACTTTTTCTCTTAATAATGGTAATGTAAGTAATAGACAAACTATTACTAAGCCTGACAACCAGATATGGGGCCTGTCTCAAATGAGAAGTCCACTCCACTGCTTGAACCCCAGCTCTGCTTTGAGGTCTCAAGACAGTTAACCACTCTATAGCATCTTCCTCCTTATCTTGCCCCTATTTCCCAATATCTTCACTGAGTTAGAACTTACTTCTACTAACTAAACTCAGTCCCTTTTGCTCCAGTTCAGTTATTCTCTATTCAGGCCAGTGCTGAACAATACTTTCTCCAGGGAGGCAGAGAGAACGTGCGGATCATGATAAGCCCTTGTCTCTTACAGTTCTGTAGCAGCTAGTTACAGGCCCATGAGGCTCCTCCACTGTGGGTGGCTAGAAAGGATCCATGCATTCCTTCATGGAAAAGAAGCCTTAGCTCATTCTGCCTCTTGGTTTCAGTCCACTGGGGAAGTTCTTGCAAAGCCCAGCCTCAGCTCTTCACAAATGCATACTTGTGTTATAAACAATGGTTCATTTTCAAATCATTCATTCAGTGGCCCAGAGTATCACTTATTATGAAGGCAACCTCTAATTGCCCAAAACACACATTACAGCTTATAGCAAGTATCCATCAAATCAAACAAATTACTTCCTTTCTTTCTGTTCTGCTCTACTTCTTTAAGTGTTTGTAAGCAGAGCTCATTAAGACATCTTGAAGTTGTTTATCATCCTCCTTTCTATTTAGTTTGGAACTAGTGTTTTGGTTCTGTAGATCAAGTTACTTTTTTTAAAGTACACACAGTCTTCCTTGAGAGAATTCTGCCACCTCAGTTGTCCTTGTCCTCATGGACAGAGTCTGCAGCCACCATATGGTACTCTGGCCACACAATGGCTGCCCACTGATATCATTTGATCCCATGCGCTCCTGACCTCTCACTGGCTCTGCATCTATTTTCTCCATAGAACTTACATCCTTGAAATACACTACACATTTTACTTGTTTATTGTAGTCACTGCTTTGTATCTCCTACAACAGAAGTTCCAGAAGGTCAGGATCTTTGTCCTGTTCAGTGACATAGGCCAGTGCCTAGAGCAGTGCCTGCCATGTGGTAGGATCTCATTAAATACTCTTTGAATGAACAAATTGGTGATTTGAAGGCCCCCCACCATAAGTCTCCGTTGCCTTCCAAAGTATCTTTACCACCAGCATCCAAAATTCCACTTTTTTTCTTTTTTGTCTCACTTTGTCACTCTGGGTAGAGTGCCGTACCATCATAGCTTACAGCAACCTCAAACTCTTGGGCTCAAGAAATCGTCTTGCCTCAGCCTCCTGAGTAGCTGGGACTACAGGCACCTGCCACAACTTCTGGCTATTTTTAGAAATGGAGTCTCACTCTTGCTCAGGCTGGTCTCAAACTCATGAGCTCAGACAATCCACTCACCTGGGCCTCCCAAAGTGCTGGGATTACAGGTGTGAGTCACTGTGCCTGGCCTGAAATTACATTTTTAAAGGTTTCTGCTTTGGGATTTCTTTGAGATATGATGCACACACACACTTCTATAAGGAACATTTATCTATTCATTCGATGACTACCTTTCTAATTATTTAGTATGAATAATGCACGGTGCTAGATATTTTAGGGACACAGAAGTGAGTCAGACTCATCTAGCCTTCAATACAGGCTTACTTTGACTATTGAAGTGCCATCATGCCCTCAAGAGAGATGTACAAAGTGCTTCAAGAAGGCCCAGAACTGATGGCAGGAGTTACCTCCATCCCTGGGGGATTTGCGTCCTTGGCAGCCTGGTGCCTCTCTGACACTGACAGTGTACTTCTAAAAAACAAGAGTGATAAATGGTCCTTTCATCTACTCATTTATTAACCTCTTTATTAATTTAGTGTAGATTGAATTTCTTCTCTGTGCCAGGGATTTGCTAAGTCCTGGGCATATGGCAGTGAACAAGCACAGCAGAGTCCTTGCCTTCTTGGAGGTCAATTGAGAAGCTGGATATTAAATAAGAAATAGTTTCTTTTAAATGTGATAAGAGTTTTAATAGGGAGTATTTACGTATCAGTGGAAGCACAGAGAAAGGGCCCCAGATCTAATTTAGCATGAAGGTAGGGACTGGTCACATCGTGTGATACCTCCTTGGCTCCTCCAAAGGAACCCCAGGAACTCCAGCTTATACTGGGATGTTGCATAGACAGATGGGTGAGCACATGTGTAGTAGGCTTTGTGTGTTGTTTATCTTTGTTACTTGGGTTGGTTTTCATGGTGGTAGTTGTGTTAGGTGTTATTGTCATATATATATATATATATTTTTTTTTTTTTTTTTTTCATTGCATCTGCTTGCTTGACAATGGCATGAGAGCCTAGGAGTCTCCCTTGATGTGGTATGGTGGTCAGGGTTAGATCTGGGGCTTATTATCCTTACTCTTTAAAGGCACTAGTGTTCAACCTTGGCTGTCCTTTGGAGTTGCTTGGGAAATGTAAACAATACTAGTGGCTGGGTAGCAGCCCAAAGTTCCAGAATTCCAAGTTCTTGGTAAACATCTTCTCCTATATCCTCATTTTTCAGGTTGCATTTTTCTCCTGCTGCTAGGACTCAAAATAACTTTCACCCTACTTGAGCTTACTATTCTCCCTTTAAGAGGTTTTTGCTTATTCTTCCATCTTAAAACACCTCGAATTGAAGGCTTTTATCTTCTTGTTATATCAACTTTCTTCATTGCTGGCATCTGTCAACTTTTTGGAAAATTTCCTAAACTTTACCCTAAATCTTCATTAATTAGTTCATTCAAATGACACTAACTAATATTAATTTAGTGCTATATTTCGCCTACTACTCCTGTAGATTCTTGGAAACACACTACTTCCAAAGTGGAAGAAAGATTAGAATAACCATGTGTAGCTCCAGACGGCAGGCACAAACAAATCCTTAGCAATCACAAAGAGATAGGTTTTGGCTTAATCATCTTTATTTTGAATAAAATAATTGTCATGGCTAACTTGGGTTTAATGCATGTTCTCTGTCAGGCACTGGGCTAAGTGTTCAACAAACATCACTCCATTTAGTCTTTAGAACATCCTTATGAACTAAAAGCCCCTCATGAACTTCCTTCCTTTTCCTCACTCATGTAGAGGTCCCGCCTTGAAAGTTGTCTGAGACTTAAGGAAAGAGATTCATTACCTTATACAAGGGACTAAAAGTGAGAGTAACAGACATCATCAATGGTTTCTCTGTAGGATGTATTTGTAGAAGAGTCACTAAGTCTTTCAAGGAGAATGATTGCATTTCTATTGGCTCAATAGGAGGAGCCCTCTTAGGAGTTAACTATGAACTTTAGTTGATTCTCAGGCTCATGTAGAACTTAGAATTAAATAGAGATAGCATTAGGCCTTCAGAGTCAAGGGTTTGCTTTTGTTCACTTCAGATAGACTGTAAGAATAATATTTATCTCTGTGTATTCTGCTATAAAATTTCAAAAGTAATTTAAAACTACTTTTCCAAAATTACATTACGAAAGATGAGGTGAGCCAAGAAGTAGCAAGACCAGGAAAGGTAAAGAGTAGATTTTGATTTGTTGACCCTAAGGCATAGTGTAGATTTAAGGTATTAGGAATATGTGATCCAAAATGCAGGCAAAATGTGGAAGACTTTTACCTAGGGCATGGAGCCATCGAGGAAGAAAAGCTTCCCCTATGTCATTGTCACCAGAATAAACAGCGACCCAAGAAGCCACAGGGTTGCAGGTGGCTTGGGGAAGGTTTCCTGTCATCTGTTCCAGCATGTTGACTCCTTTATGTTCAGCAATTGGACATCCTGACAGTAAATGCCATTGAAACAGTCAGAAATAACTAGCATAAGAGAAACAAGGTAGTGTGTAAGTGTTCAGTAGGACACACTTTCCAAACAAATTATATAGATACGCTGACAAAATTGAATGTGAGTTTAAAGAATTTGTGATGTGATAAACAAATTTTTACTCCCCAACTTTAAATCACATCAACTTTAAAACGTTCTTGCAAAAGCTTAGAGAAAACAGGGATTCACTATTTCAGTTAGTTCCAATAAGAATCACTTGTATAATAGAAAAGAATTCAATATTATTTTATCAATGTGGCATTTATATGGGATTGCATATTTTCAAAGTTCATGGCTATTATCATTGGACACTGATGGCCTTTGTAAAAGACCTCAGAGAACAAGATAGCATTTCCCCTGGGAAGGAAGCTCTCATTGACCAGGCTAGCTGGTCCTATCTAAAATGAGAATGCCTGAGTGTCCATAACAGTGAGTCCTGGGCACATGGGGAGACCATTCAGCTTCTTTCTTCAGAAATGTCCAACACCTGACCTTCACTGCAAGAATAATGCAACAATCTTTTTGTCTCTGATGTGAACTGAGCAAAATAACTTCCTCAATGAAACAATTAAAATGTTTCCTATTGATTTTGAAATCTAGCAGAAACCACTGTACATAAGGCAGAGGTGATTTTCATTATGCTTAGCTAAAGCAAGTGCCAAAAGCTTTTATGGTTTTGAATAGCCAAGTGAGTGGACACTATTTGAAAGTATACCTGACTATTCTATAGATGTTTGTTTATAGATTTCTTTATGTCATTAAAACATAGGCCATCTTCTGATGAGTAAAGCAATAGATGCAGAAAGAAATTGAGTTACTTTTCTGAAGTAGTGTAGTATCTAAGTATGAAATCAGATTTGAGTGAAGGGACCCTCAAGGGGATTTCATCTGCTTTTCCTAAGCTATGTGGAGCTTGAGTTTCCCAGGAGCACTGGGAATAGAACTCACTGTGTTGCCTTCCATCCTCCACGCACTTTCCCCAGGCTTTCTTCCCCAAATCCCTTCTTCTATGTGCAATTTCCTACCTTTAAATTAAGTCAGCCAAGTTCAACATTGCACAGTTGGAAACCAAAACTCACTTCATAGGGTGCCATATGGCTCATTCCTTACAATCACTAGGGGATTTAGATTTAGACCTTGGTCCTTACTTTTTTTTTCTGATAAAATCTATAATCATCTTGCAAATATCAGATGCGTTGCATTAATTTTCATCAAAATATTGGTTTGTTGAACCTAAACACCTAAAATGCAGCATTTTTTTTTTCATATCCTTTTTCTGGCTTTTCTTAATTTATATAATTTATTGGGAGCCTGAAGAAATGGATAGAGTTCAGGCTTTGCTGAGCATCTGAGAGGCTCTGCTCCTTACCAAGGCAAATGAGTTTCAAGTCCAGCCCCAGGTCCCTGAAAGCATCCCAACTCTGCGTATATTTTATCTACCCATATTATTGGCTCCTTACTCTGCTCTTGTATCAACCCAGCTCTGGGTCTTCACTTGATCTCTCACTTCTAGACTCACCCTCTTCTTGACAACTAAACAATAGGCCAGGATTTCTGCTTAGCCTGCTCAATGTGCCTTAAGTCAGAGATGGAATATAACTTCAGATCTCTCTGATCCTCCCACCTGCACAGTTCCAAGGCCCCTGAAGTTTCCCAAGAGCTTTCCAACCCTCTCCTCCACCTACCTGAGACATCACTGGACACTGTAATTTCAAACTTAGTAACTAAACATGCTCATTACCATGGCAACACTGATGCTCTGATTACCGCAGCAATCACTTCACCTGGGAAACACAGTGTTCAGGGATGAAATTTCCAGCCTTCGCATGGAGGATCCACTGACAGGGCTGAGAGAATGTCAGTCCACTCTTCATGCCAAGGCTCTGCCTTCCACAATCTTCATGAACCCTTCTGGAATATTTTCGCTCCTGCCTATAGGAAATTGGAGACAATCTAACATAACTTCCAGACTTTGTGGTGTAGTTTTTAACCTATATAGAGTATTAGCCCTTGAAATGTGGGTGAGCAGCTAGAAGTGTGTCATGTTCTGCTGAAATGTACATTAGCACTCTATTGATATGTAACAAATTACTTCAATCCTTAGAGGCTTATTACGTCAAAAATATTCTCTCCTACTTTCTACAGGTAAAAAATTTGGGAGTGTCTTAGCTGGGTGATTCTGGCTCAGATTTGCCCATGACTTTGCGGTTAAAATATCAGCCAGGGCTCTAGACATCTGAAGGCTGGGTTGGAATTGGGGATCTGCTTCCAAGCTGCTCACTCACAGGGCTAGTGGGTTAGTAAATCAGAGCTGGCTGTTGGTGGGAGGCCTTCTTCAGCACATGCTGCCACAGTGTCCTCACAGCATGGTGGTCATCTTCCCCAGGCGAGTGACTCAGATGAGAGAAGACTGGAAGGCAAATGCCTCAGAAGTCACACCTAGTCATTGCTGTAATAGCTTACCAGTGACACAGGTCAGTCCTTGTCACAGTGGGAGGAGACTACACAGGCGATTGAACATGAAGAGGGGACCACTGGGGCCATCTTGGAGTCTAGTTACCACCAAAGAAGACGTATGAAAAAGGGATTATAGCCCAGCAACTCATTTTAAGGTTTTCTGGAGGAAACACAGGATACGAATTTCCATTGACCTGTAAGCATATCCTGGCATAAAGTCCCAAACTCCCCCACACTTAAAGCCCCCAACCCCACCCCACCAAATCGTCTATGCCATGTTGAGCACCCTGGCAATCCCTAAAAGACATAAAGGGTCTCTGAGATCTTGCTGTCCATAGCACTTGGGTAGGTGAGCAGGTCCGAGGTAGATGAAGCAAGTGAGAAGATGCTATTATCTTCTAGATTCTGTGACAATACAAAAACCATATATACTTCATACAAAATATCTACTCTTGATTGTTTGAATAATTACCTAGCCAGGGTGCCAAAAAGAATGTTAGGCTTCAGCTGTGCAAAAAGACTCTAAGTGCACAGAAATTGATGTGAGCAATGTTTAACATGTGCCCCATAGCATCAGTGTATTGAATGCTGGTCAAATCTTTCACAATTTAGTAATATTTTGTCTGTTTATACACTATAAAGAACTTGCAGAGGAGTCCTTTAATCGCTTACTATAGCAATGAGTTTGTCTACTTGTTTTGAGTTCTGCCATTTTTTTCTCCTTGTATTTTGATGCTGTCTTATTTGGCGCTTCTGAATTTGAAATCATTACATCTTCATGGAAAGTGAAAACTTCTACCCTTATGAAGTGAACTTCTTTGATAGTAGCAACGTTCTTTGACGTTAAGTTTAGCTTCTGCAATTCCTCTTAGTGTTTTTGTTATTCATCTTTTCCTATGTTTTTACATTTAACTTTTCCTGAACGTCTCGGTTTAAAATTGTCTCTTGTAAATGGCATATTGTTAGATTTTATTCTGTTATGCCTTGTTTTAAAATACTATGTGACAAGAATAGTCTTTTAACTAAACAATCTGCTTGCATAAAATTAATCACAAATCTGTTTATTTTGCCATTCTATTTCATGTTTTCTATTTGTTCCATCTGTTCAGTGTTTCTTCATTCTTTCTGGGCTTTTTTGGATCAACTAAGTATGAGTTATTGTGCGATTTTTATTTCTACTAATTTGGGATTTTCATTCTGTTCCTGTTATTTGAGTGGTTACCCTAGAAGTTACGGTATGTTTACTTAATCTACCCAAATCTAAAATCAGTCCAGATTTTTACCTTCTCCCAAGACAATGCAGGTATGTAAGAACATTTTAATTCTTCTTATCCTCCTCTTGACTTATATGCTATTTATTCCTGATATTCCTAATATACCTTATCTTCGTTGTGTCTTTTAACCTTTCTAGGTGTTATTATTTACTGTTTTATGCAACTAGCAAGAAGACAGAGGCCTGAAGCCATACAACTTCTCAGGAACTTTCCATTTTTTCTTTTGTCTTCTTTTTTTCATGCTTTTCTCAACCCTAGTGTGGGTAGTGGTTGGTCTGGGTGTGGTTCGCCATTACCCTGAGGACTCACTGGTGAGTCCTCGTGAGCCTTGGGCCTTGGCTGATGCCCTTGCTCTGCGTGGTTCAGGAGTTCAGGAGCCAGATTCCACATTTGCTGCATCCCCAAATGAATTCAGGCCACGTACAGCTCTGATACTCCAGTATTCTCATCTACCAGTTATAGGCCTTCATCCAAAAATTAATTATCCTGAGAATTCTCTGTCTCTTAAACTCTTCAAACTAATAATTATTGTAAGATGCTGATGTTTGCTTGTTTGTTCTATGATCTTGCATATGTATTTTTAGAAAATGTATTGATCCAGGGCAGCGCCTGTGGCTCAAGGAGTAGGGCACTGGTCCCATATGCCGGAGGTGGTGGGTTCAAACCCAGCCACGGCCAAAAGTCACAAAAAAAAAAAAAGAAAATGTATTGATCCAAATAATTCGCCATTGTTAAACTTGAAGTCTCAGTAAATATTACATTTAATTTCAATAGATTTGGTTGGACTTAAAGGGTATCTAACTCTGAAGTTAGAACTTTTGCCACAAATTCACTCTAGAGATCCTAGGGTCATTGGTCTTTAGGTCTAGGACCCAGGACAAGGCAATAAAGACCTTCTAGATTTTTCTTAATAATAAAAATGATAATTTAATTATAATAATTAATATGTTGAGCATTTACATAGGCCAGATAATGGCATACATGTTTTATGTGTATAAATTTATCTAGTTTTCATAATTTAAAACCAGGCCTGCCATATACTATATATTCCAAAAATACTAGTTATAATAGTTATTTTTGTACACACTTCTGAGGTGAAAATTTTTTCTATTTCTTTTTCTGCCCTCCAGTGGCATAAAGACATTAAAGTCCTATTCTCCCAGACTAAAGATATCAGATCACCTCTGACAGTGCTACAGCATACGTGAATTAATAGATTGCCTCCCACGTCAGAAGTTTTAATTTTTTACAAGGTCTTTGACGTCAATCTTCATGTATCAAGTGTGATATGGAGGATAGTTCACCATGTGTCACTGGCTCATAGGAAATTTCACCCTTTTGGATGCCTCTCCAAAAAAGAAAGATTTCTTTCAAGCCCTCACTTTTCTCCCTTCTCTCTGGGAAGACCAAATCAAATGCATCTTGGATTGTAATATGGAGTTTCTCATTTCCATTTCCACCATGAATCCTTGCAGGCATCTTAAAATTTAATTTAAACAGGTACAACCAAGAGAATTAAGGAAACACATTCTTGACTTCAATTCTGTTTGTTTAAACTAAATCTCAATGTCATTTTAACAGACTGGGACTCTAAATAGTTTAAGTTCTGGTGCCAAGAACCAATTATCTTCAGCAGGGAAAAACCAAATGATTTTATGCAGAATGATTCATGCAAGGAGCTTCTAAATCTCAGCAGGCAACTTGGTTCAGATAAGATGTAATATTGTTGCTCGATTAGAGATAAAGCCAGCAACTTAAGGTGGCTGTGTTTAGAGACTGATGGGGAAATAAATTGAATAATATTTATATGGAGTTTCCCAAATTTCATCATGATGCAGGGACTCTGTGTACCTCACTGCCTTGTCTGAGACTAAATATCAATAATTACATTCACAGAAAAACAATAGATACTGCTTCTGAATTTATAACTCCAGCAATCTAAGAAGTTAAGAGCCTTAACTGGTCCTTCGTTTACATTAACTTTTTGGATTTATATACAAAAAAAAGTCCTATGCAATGTGGTTTTAACACTTACTGGAATCACACACTTGGATAAGAAACTGATGAAAACTATGATCTATCTCCTAGGAAAGTCTCTCTCATCACATTATAGAAACCTACACATTTATATACAATATTTTAGGAGGCTCATAGCTTTCTGTGAAGCTCAGCTGGACTGGGGTGAGAGCACTTGAATCTGAGGGTAAGAAACTTTGCCATAAATTGACTCTAGAGATTCTAGAATTGTTTGTTTTTAATTCCAGGATCTAGGACAGTGAAGTGATAGGTTCCAAATAAATACATATTGTACTGAAATAAGTGGTCTAAACCATTGATGCTAGTCACTGAGTTAAACCAACAGCACTGGAAACGGACACAGCCAGAGAGTTTCACTTTATCCCATCAGTGATGCTTCTGAGGACTTGGCAGATGTATCAAAGATGAACTAGAGTTCATCATCTTCTCCCCATCCCCGTTCAGCTCTCTAACACACCAACCATGTTTTATATATGCAGGTATTGGCTTCTTCCACTTCTTCTTTTTTGGTTTTTGTACTATTCCTATCTCACCCTGGCTATCTAGTTGACATCTAGCTGACAAAATCAGAGCAACTATGATGTGATGCTTTCATAGCCCATTTGGAAGGCAAAGTGGGACTACTTTGTTATAGAAAACATTGGTCTCACATGCTTTTCAAGGTTACTATTCATAGCTAATTAAGATAGCATCTAGATTTAGTTAATCAATATGTTTTTTTGTTGTCTTTTTTTTGTTTGTTTGTTTGTTTTGGGTTTTTTTGTGTGTGTGATTTTGGCCGGAGCTGGGTTCGAACGCGCCACCTCCGGCATATGGGGCCAGCGCCCTACTCCTTTGAGCCACAGGCGCCACCCATCAATATGTATTTTTAAAAGACATTTTAATTCTTCTGGTCAATTTGTTAACTTATCTCTCAGTTGCTTCAGTCTTATCAATAACTAATTTAAAGCACGGTTTTTCTGCCAAGAATATTATTCCCGGTCCTGAAAGATGTGCCAAGTGACTTAGGTTTAAAGAGAACTTTAAGATAAAAAAATATTAGTCACTATGTTTCAGCTTTCTCATATGGCTCTTAAACATGGCTCTATCCACTTTCTATGCAAAGCTCCATAGCTCTGAGGTGTCGTTGGTTATGAGTCTACCATAGGATCACAGATATTTTCTCCTAAGGTTTTCTAAGGAATAAGAGATTGGTGCTAGCATCGTCCTCAGCAATGTAGGTGATCTAGTGTCAGGGTGCTCTGATCCTTCATGTAGAAGAGTCTTAAGGATTTGCTAACACAAGACGGAACTTGGTTACAGGTTGTCTAATTGAACATGAACCAGCCATAACCCATATCAAGCACATTTACACTTGAGAAATAAAGCACTTTCTTTTCTATTTCTCTTTAAGCTAATTTAATGGAATATTGGATAGGCTTGCAGGTTTTTGTCCTTATCTTAAAAGCTGCAGCATTCCATGACCCAGGAGACATTTGTTAGTACATGTGAAGTTAAATGCCCACACCCTCCATTCTTAGCATGTTGGAAGGAGGCTGAGGAGTGTGACTCAGAATAGTTAGGAGAGGAATTGAAAATGCTGCCCATTTGTAAGTTGCCTTCCAAAACTGTCTGAAGGAGAAAACCTCTAAACTCACAAGTGAAAACTCAAGAGAGCAAAGCAAACTCTGACCATCTTTAACTCTCTGTCATTCCCACTGGGCCCTAATGGAGCTAATCTTTCCACTCATGTTGTTAATATTTAATGATTTCCGGTTTCCTTAAGGTAGTCCTGGCTGAAGGAAATCAACTAGTATTTAGTGAAATTGAATTTTCTCCAGTTATAAAGAGAAACACCTTGCTCAAACGTGTGCTTTGGAGTTGGAGAGATCTGGGCTTCATTTCCACCCTGCTTTTTACAAGCCATGTGGCATAGGGAAATTATTTAACACTTAAGCCTCCATTTCCTCCTCTGTGAAAATCCATTTACAAGATTTCTGTGACGGTTACCTGAGGTAATGCACACAGGGTCAAAGGCACAGTGGCTGGCACATGTGGTATTTCACAATAGCCATCACTGGGAGAGAATTAGCACCTGTTAGCCAAATTACAGGTGAGATCAGAAGATGGATCTGGATTGGTGAAATCCTTAAGCTAAAATCCAGAGATCCTGAGAACCCTTCCAATGCTTGAGTATATGCCCTTTGTACCCACAAAAGACCAAAACTTAGTGCAACTTAATCCTTTTTTTTTTTTTTTGCAGTTTTTGGCTAGGGTCAGGTTTGAACCCGCCACCTCCCCCTTCCCCCCGTATGTGCCGCCCATAACTTAATCCATTTTTACACTTGAGAAACTGACAATGGGAAAGAGAAAACTTCTTCACTGCAGGGGAATAAGATCATTACTTCTTATTTTCCACTTGTGGTGCTTAGTGATGAGTGAAAGAGAAGAATTTCGTGACGCTTCCTAATATTTCAGGGAGGGCTTTAGTAACAAGTGAACTGAACCCAAAGGAATGATTAATCTCATCGCCTATTAATATTTTCTGAGCACCCTGTGGTTTGATTTACACATGAAAAGTGAATTGGAGTCATTATTAAGAATACTTTAATCAAAGAAATTTTTAAGCTCAATTAAGATAGCATTTTCGTGCCTGTGATTAATCTAATGTTGAAAGGTAAAATAAGGGTGATTCTCACACAGTTCCCCTCATTGAATCCAAATCTTTGCAACACTATTTTAGTTGCTGTGAAATCATGCCTTGATTTTAGAAGAGCATCATTAGCAAATGTTTACAAAGTTACACACACATACACATGCACACACACACCCAGGCTGATGTTCATGATAAAAAAAAAAAAAGAACAATCAGGTTCGGTGCCCGTACCTCAGTGGTTAGGGCACCGACCACATATACTGAGCCTGGTAAGTTCAAACCTGCCCCAGGCCAGATACACAACAATGACAACTGTCACACAAAAAAAATAGCCAGGTGTTGCGGTGGGCTCCTGTAGTCCCAGATAATTGGGAGGCTGAGGCAAGAGAATTGCTTAAACCCAAGAGTTTGAGGTTGCCGTGAGCTGTGATGCCACAGCACTCTACCCAGGGCCACAGCTTGAGGCTCTGTCTCAAAAAAAAACAACAACACAATCAGCAAACTTACAATTTGGGGTTCTGTTTATACACACAATTTCAAGGCAAATCATTTTGTTTGTTTTTATGAAAAGTTAATGGTAATGACTATACTGCATGTGGGGTTTTCCCAAACTTTTAAAATAGTAATATCTTTAGACATTTGACAGTGGCAATTGAGGCAATGAATGTGCTTGCTTGTAGGTTAAAACAGAGTCTTAATGGTAGCAATGTCCTCATTCATCTTTTTCAAGGACAAATACAAATTTAAAATAAGAGCCTTAATTCTCCCTCTTGACAAGTAAGAGATTGACCTCCTTCCCATTTTCTTAGAGCATTTACCTTAGAAAACTTGTATTGTCGCCTCTCTGAATGTGTGTGTGTGCACACGTACTTTCCTTCTGAAGACTAGATAGGACTTTGGTCAGCTTTATGACCTATGGAAGTCTTTCTCGAAGACCTGGGAACCATCTCTTTGGAATGTAAGCATCAGAGGAGGCGGCATCCTTACCTCCCAGTTTTTGTGAGAGAGTAGGAGCCTAACTTCAGTGAGCTCCTCGCTCCAGTATGCAAAACAACCTTCTGTAACAGAGGTATGACAAGTTTGCTTTTTGTTTTGGGATAAAGCAAATTAACCAGCCCAGATGGTCACCCCAACTACCAGGTAGAGATAGGACGAACTGTGTGTGACAAATGGTGCTATCAAGTCCTCTCCCTTGAGGACTAGTTATTGTATAACTTGAGAACGTGTTTCTTATGGGTAATATCTGTTTGGCTATATAAAAGGATGAGATTTCTTTCCATTATTATGGATTTCTTATTGGGATGGTTGTGATGAGTATCACATTCTGGTTTAATGCTTATTCAATAATAATGAGAGAGTTTTCTTTCTCTGTCACCTCAGTGGAAAGGATTTCCAGATTAGTGAAGGTTTGGGTTTTAATTCTATTTCCTTGAGAAGTTAACAAATATTTCCTAGATGCCTACAATTCTCGGGTACTCTCAGACACAGGGGATTGGTCAGTGACCACAATAGACAAAACCCTGCCCTTATGAAACTTAGATTCTAGTGATACAAATGAGCTATTTTTTATTAAATGATGTTATTCACTAGTATATACATCATGATATGTGAATTTGATCTTAACATTTTTTTTTTTTTTGTAGAGACAGAGTCTCACCTTATCGCCCTCAGTAGAGTGCCGTGGCGTCACACAGCTCACAGCAACCTCCAAATCCTTGGGGTTAGGCGATTCTCTTGACTCAGCCTCCCAAGTAGCTGGGACCACAGACGCCCGCCACAACGCCCGGCTATTTTTTTGTTGCAGTTTGGCCGGGGCTGGGTTTGAACCCGCCACCCTCGGCATATGGGGCCGGCGCCCTACCCGCTGAGCCACAGGCACCGCCCTGATCTTAACTTTTTTTATCTAAATAATTGAAATCTGTCATCCCTTTTCAAGTTTTGTTTGTTTGTTTGTTTCTTTTTTGGTTTTTTATTTATTTATTTTTATTAAATCATAGCTGTGTACATTAATGCAACCTTTTCAAGTTTTTAGTTTTCCCTAAACTTTCAGGGAACTTGAATACGCCCATTGTCTCAATTGCCAATGTCAATCCTTAAAAGACTTGAATCTTTCTTGCAGTTCTGACAGAATACTGGCCTACAGTATACATTTAAATTTTTTACATGAAATTTATCCATGTATGAATTTACCTACCTTTTTCATTTATTGCCTATAAAATGAAGGCGAAGACCAAATTTTACTGGATTCACTCCCACATCAAGGGAGAATCATCTTAACATCCCAAGGGAATCATGTCGATAATCTCTTTGGAAATTTTGACAGTGTGAAAAGGTTGTTAGTAAAAAGGTACTTTAAAGCATGTACATACTCTCTTTGCATAAAGCATCTCATGTGTAGCATTGTTTTCCACCCTTAGCATTATTAAGAAGTAAATGCTATTATTATTTTCTTCTCTAGACAGAAAAACAGGTTGTCCAAGGTGGAATAGCTGGTAAGCATGAACAGAGGTAAGAGCTAAATCCAGTCAACTTGTCTCCAAAAACCTGAACTCCCTACAGAATGTGTGTGTGTGTCTGCAGTTGCCCTATTTTAACTGAATTGTTTTTTTAAGAAAACATTGATTTGAAGAATCATATTTATTATTATGTATAAAGACATACTAAGTGAACCACTTTGGACAAAGGAAAGTCTTAAATGATGCTAGTGAGGTTATATGAAATATGAAATAGATGAATATATAGATAGAAGTAAGAAGTCATAAAAGGGTCTAGAGGGTGGGCGGTGCCTGTGGCTCAGTGAGTAGGGAGCCAGCCCCATATACCAAGGGTGGTAGGTTTGAACACAGCCCCGGCCAAAACCGTAACAACAACAAAAAAAAATAGCCAGGCATTGTGGCAGATGTCTGTAGTCCTAGCTACTCCGGAGGCTAAGGCAAGAGAATTGCCTAAGCCCAAGAGCTGGAGGTCGCTGTGAGCTATGACGCCATGGCACTCTACTGAAGGCAACAAAGTGAAACTCTTGTCTCAAAAAAAAAAAAAAAAAACAGGTCTAGAGGGCTTTTGACAGGCTCACAGTTGCTATGAATAATCATGCCAGATGGATTACTGAAAATAAGAAATAGGCCATGGACTTGAGTTCCTCCATGTTTAAGCTCATGCCCCAACACACACTGGTGCTTAAGCCTTTCAGAAAAATCTTACAGAGCTGCTCTAAACCCTGATACGATGCAAGCATTTTTTCTTCCTCCTCCTCTACAGATTCTTCTAATGTGTGTGGACTCTCAGACTGGAGGGACCGCTACTTGGCCCTTCACAGACTGTGTTACAAACAGTGTGAGATTAAGGCTTCCTTTGCTTTATTACCACATAAAGTGAATTACCAATGGTTTTTCACTCACCAAATATAAGAAATATCAGAGATTCCACATCATGCATATTTTAAACCTAAATAAAAACTTCACAATATTAAAACAATGCTTAATTTATCTTACTCATGGTCTTTACATAGTCTGTGCCTTCATGAGCATGCTCCTATCCATTGTTTTAAGCATCCCTACTCAAAAACCTTGGGATGGTATTTAGAATTTAAATTGAATTAGTCTGGTCTGGTAGACCTTATGGCAATCCATTGCTACAGTGTCCTTTTTATAAACTTGTAGCCTAAACAATTCCTGGGGAAAATCATCTCTGTGACTTTACTAATCTTGAAGCGATTTCATTTGTCTATTATATTCTAGATATTACACATCTAGGATTTGAATATCAAAAGTTAGTCACATTTTAAGATAGAGGAATTTCTGTGGATTTTTCTCAACCCAGTTGTTTCCTTTGAGAAATGTGAATAAAATTCCAAGTTCCCCCAACCCCAAGCCAACTGAATGGGCTCCCTCTTGGCCAAGGAGAAAATCAAAGAAACTTTAAAACTGAGATCCCCACCTTGAAGGGACAGGAAGTCAGAATGCCTTGCTGTACCCCCTTAAAGCTAGAACAGCAGCCTGCAAGATGGAATCTGAGAAGCTGACCTGTTCTCTCAGCCCAAAATCTTTCCCCACTTACCTTCCATGTTTACCTACTTCAGGTTTTGCCACGATGGTGAAGATGTTTCATCTCAAAAGATTTTGGGGGAGGTAGTAACATTTAGACAATAAGTATTGTTAGGTTGTTAGAGTAAAGTTTTCTTTTATGTTATTTTCTTTGATGATCCTTTTAGATAAAGTTAAATTTTTCTAGGTTTGTTTCCTTGTATTCCATTATAAAACCTATTAGAATTGTAGCTGAGACAGAACAGTCTTGGAGAGGCTATTCTCACTGTTCTCCAGATTGCTGGCTCTCTGACAACAGAGCTTGCTGGATCTAATCCCTTCTCTGCGTTTAGCTGACAATGACAGGTGGCTGGACTTCATTGTACCGTAACACTTTCCTCAACTAACCGGCCATTAGGCTTTCCTTCCTAGGGGCTGAACAGAAACAGCCCTGCAGAAAGACTCACTCTATCCCCAAATTGAATCAATCTCTCCTCCCTTTTGCAATTTTGGCACAACTGAGCAGCCTTCCTTCCACTGATCATGGAGGGCTCTTGACTAGTCTAAGAAGGACATACAGCCAGCATTGTCTTGTCCTCTGATTCACCCCTTGACATCATCAGAGGGCTGAAAACTCCACTCTGGGATCATGCTAAGAATGCTGTATTTTGAACATGGGTTCCACAAAGGGCTAGGAAGCTCAATTGTGCATATACATGGTTCTCCTTTCATAAATATTCATGACTCCTCCTATAGCTTAATAAATATGTATATTTGGCCACCCTGCTCAGCCTAAATTCCTATTCCCTTATCAGTCCCTGGAAGTACTTGCTCTCAACTTCTGGCAGGAGATTATGCTTTTCAGCCTGCAAGACAGCCAGCCTGCAGGCTGTATCCCTTTATGAGAAATAGAAGTCTCTTTTCTAAATTTATGGACATCATTCTTCAGTTGACACCTTTAATATCAATATTTAGGTCTAGAAATCATCTAAGACTATTCGATCCCACTAGTTGTGTGTACGTTTCTTAGCTAGTATATTAGTGGTCATGGGGGTGGACCACAGGTAAAAAACCCACACAGGTAGTGGTATTAGCATGATTTACAGGGTGTATGTATGTCTTTTTGTGTGACAGAAAGCCAGGGAAAGAGTTAGGATAAAGCAACATCTGTAATCAGGGGTAATTTGGAAATAACCCACATATCAGTGCCATCAGGAATTGCTCGGTGTACTTCAGCCCTCTCTAGCAGCGGCAACAACTAGGCTCCCAATAGAAACTTTTGCAGTCTGAAATTGGGAAGAAAGGGAGGGAGACAGAAAAAGAAATATCTTTAGAAATCAGCTTCAGGAGATCGTGGAGGGGTGAGGGGAACAATGAGATGAACAGAGAGAAAAGAAAAATCAGGAAGGAAAGAAAAGAGAATCTGTGATTAGGCCTCAAATGATTGTTACACATATTTAATGTTGTGCAACAAAGGGAAAGAGCTTTGATAGCACTCACAGCAGCAGGGTCATCTCTTAGCTCCAAATTTCTTGCAGCCAATTTTCTGTCCTTACCTTGCTAGAGCCTCAGGACTAGAGGCATCTTTCTGTTTGCTTACTGTCAGCCCAAAGGGCCTTTTCTTCTATCTTGGTTCCAAGTTCTTGCAGAAGAGATTTTATAGGGTTGACGTTAGTTCACAAATAAAGCCACAAAGGATGGAGCTTCACCAGCTCTCCCTAAAGACAGGTTTGGCTGACATCTACAAGGCACTCATTCAATCTGACCAATCCACAGGGCTTACCTCCATCCGCACCATTTATATTTTTACTGGCCTCTCAGCAAAATAGACAATCCTTGAATTGTCTTGGCTTAGACATTCCTGTGTCCTTTGTTATGGAGGTGTTATTTGGGTCACAACCAATCAGAGCTATTATGAAGCACAGAATACTAGCCTCCTCCAGACCCTCAATACTCTCTGGCAATCTTCTTATAGTTTCCAATAGAACTCCCACTTCAAATAATGTGGCAGCTCGCCAAGAGATTGTCACTTTCTTAAGCCTCCCATCTCTCCCAGCACCAGCCCTGCAGTGCACTCTGGCCAAACACTGGCTCTTTTCTCCTGTATTTGAGAGGAACCTCAGGTTCTCAGGTGTGAACCCTCCTAATTATCTGCCTAATTATCTGCATCACTTTTTTTTTTTTTTTTTGCAGTTTTGTTTGGCCGGTGCTGGGTTTGAACCCGCCACCTCTGGCATATGGGGCCGGCGCCCTACTCCGTTGAGCCACAGGCGCTGCCCTGCATCACTTCTTATAAACTTCACACTGACAGGTCCCCCAAAGTACCTTGCAATTGAATAACATGGATCAGTCTTTGCCCTTCTCATCCCATCCCAGGCAATAGAATAACTTTGTTTTCTTCATCTGTCAGAAGAACTTCCATTTACGCTTTAAAAACAAAACTGCCTCTGCTGGCAGCTAAGTAGTGATGCTCTCCCACAGCTGAGGCCCTACACACAACATTTCTGACATCATCTTGGACTGCTATTCTTCCTTGAAGATATTTGCTCTATACCTTTAATTACAGAGCCTACTACCTTGGCTGAAAAGTGAAAATGAAGCAATAGCTAAGTAGTTTTGCAGCCTCTTGGTTATTAGCAGTTTATCCATCTAGCAGTGAGTCTTTCTCCTATTGTCCTTGTTTATCTTCATTTTTATTTATTTATTTTTTTATGTATTTTGCAAAATGCTTGCTTTGGAATTTTAGCTTTATCATGCATTTCAGTTCATTTCAGGCTTTGACCTTCAAGCTGCTTGAAAAATGTGTGTCATTCTGGGGTCACATAAACTTTATACTTTCTTTTATGGTTGTCTTTTTAATCAGAATGTTTCTGTGAATAGCCAGTCTGACTTCTTTTGATGGCCTTTTTTTTTTTTTTTTTTTTTTTTTTTTTTGTAGAGACAGAGTCTCACTGTACCGCCCTCAGGTAGAGTGCCGTGGCGTCACACGGCTCACAGCAACCTCTAACTCTTGGGCTTACGCGATTCTCTTGCCTCAGCCTCCCGAGCAGCTGGGACTACAGGCGCCCACCACAACGCCCGGCTATTTTTTTGTTGCAGTTTGGCCGGGGCTGGGTTTGAACCCGCCACCCTCGGCATATGGGGCCGGCGCCCTATTCACTGAGCCACAGGCGCCGCCCTGATGGCCTTTTTTATATTTTAAAAATAATGTTCTATCCTTTGCGGGTTATGTTCCTTTCCAGAAATTTTGCCTGTGGAATGAATGCTTTAATTCTCCTGAATAGTCTTGATGTCTTTCTTCCTGATATCTAGATATACGTCTGATTATTTGTGTTTAGTATTCACAAATTATTGCTGGACAAAGTTCAAGGCTGTTTTGCCTAAGATTTTTTAAGTTTTCAAACTATTACTACTTTTGAATAAAAAAGAAACTTGGGTGTGGAGCATAAGCTTCCCTGCCACCTTGTATAAACTGAGAGGTGCAGTTGTGACTAGGGTCAACCAAGAATTTATAATCAGGTGCTTCATCGCATGCAGAACAGATGTCAAGTTGGTTGAAGAAGTCTATTGCTACTATGCTTCCCTCTCACCAATACACAATGATTTAATCAATCATGTCTGTGTGACACCATCTCCATAAAAGGCCTAAATGATGGAGTTTGGAGAGATTTGAGGTGGGTGAACACATCTAGGTTCTAGAAGGCTGGTAACCCCAGAGATAGCGTGAAATACTCCATGCCCAACCCCCCACACCCTGTCCATTTGATTGTTCTTAAATGGTATCCTTTATAATAAAGTGGTAATAGTAAGAAAACTTTACGTCCTGAGTTTTCCTATAATCTGTTCTGGAAAATTTTTAAATGCAAGGAGAAAGTTGTTAGAACCCCCAGGTTGTAGCCAATCTTTGAAAAGTACCCAGACATGCAACTGGCAGTCTGGTGGGACTGAGCTGTTTTACCTGTGGGATCTGATGTACAAGTTCTAACTTCAAACTGTGGGTGGTTAGTGCCAGAACTGACCCAAATTGCTGGACATCTATTTGGTGTGCAGAGAGTTGGAGAATTAATCGTTGGTGTGGAAAAACCACACACATTTGGTGTGACTTCGTGGGAGTAAAAATGAATTCTAGTAGTAATACACATCTGTTGCATCTGGAATTCCATTTTTGGAAGTTTTATTTCCCGTTATAAGCTTGTGTTTGCAAAGCCACAATAAAGAAGAAATCTTATTTTCCCTTGGCTTCCACACACAAAACTCAGATAAAACTGTATTCTGGGGCAGCGCCTGTGGCTCAGTGGGTAGGGCGCTGGCTCCATATACCAAGAGTGGAGGGTTCAAACCCAGCCCCGGCCAAACTGCAACAAAAAAATAGCCTGGCATTGTGGCAGGCGCCTGTAGTCCCAGCTACTCTGGAGGCTGAGGCAAAAGAATCACCTAAGCTCAGGAGTTGGAGGTTGCTGTGAGCTGTGTGACATCACAGCATTCTACCCAGGGCAATAAAGTGAGACTATGTCTCTACTAAAAAAAAAAAAATAAAATAAAACTGTACTCTGTAGTCCATGAACTTCATCCTTCTATGTGTGAAAAACTTAGGAAATTCATTACCCAAATGCATGTAAATGTTTCCATTTCTGTAAATTATTTTTTGTAAAAAATGATAGAATATTTAATGAGACATAATTAGACATATTTAAAAAGATAAAACTCAGACCTATTTAAAGATGTGAAACAGGAGGGGAGACAAGATGGCGGACTGAAGCCAGCTTTCAACAAAGGCTCCCGTCCAGAAGGAGAGTTAAGGGACAGGAATTTAGTAAGTATCCTGGTGGACTTGAGCCTCACCAAGAGAGAAGGCTGAAGAACGCACATCAACACTGCTGAGGCAAGTTGTGATCACAAGGACGCAAACAAAAGGTACAAAATCCACCACCAAGCGGACGGGAGTCCCCCTCCCCCATGAGACCGGCTCAAGAGCCCCACAATTGAACAAGCGGGCAGAAATTAAAGGCCCTCCCACCACACTCCACGGGAGAGACCTTCTAAAAACTGGACCTACCTCCCCTACTGGGGTGCCGTGGCGTTCTCCTGCCAGACATAGGGCTGAATAAAACTTTGGGAATCCTTTGCTGGCAACCCTGAATCCCCCGCGCTCCCCTCCCGCCCACTGAGGTCTGGAGGCCTGTCCCCTAGGACTTCGGATCCTTGGGTGATTTCTCAAGGGGAGTGGACAGTCCCCGAGTTGCGACTGGTCAGCATTGACTCTGAGGCGCGCGAGTGAGGAGAGGGCACCGGGCTGAGGGGGAGTCACGCCTCGCGGCACTTCCCTGCGGTTCAGTGCAGCAACCCTACCCGGGCATACGGGGCCCAAGACTGAATAAGACTCTGGCCTCCCCGCTGAGAGCTGAGAACCCCTACTCTCACTCGGGGTCTGAGGGCCTATCCCCCAGGAGTTCGGCTCCTTGGGTGATTTCTCGAGGGGAGTGCACAGTACCTGAGCTGCGTCAGGTCAGCGCTGACTCTGGGACACGTGAGCGAGGAGAGGGCACTCTGCTGAGGGGAAATCAAGCCTTGGCGGCACTTCCCTGCGGTGCAGTGCAGGAGCCCTCCCCGGGCCGTAGTGTTGTGTAAAACTGAATGAAACTCTAGCTTCCCCCCCCCACTCCCAATCGGGGTCTGGGGGCCCATCCCCCAAGAGTTCTGATTCTTGGGGGATCTCTTAAGGGGTGTGGACCCAGCACAAACTGCGGCTGCTCAGTGCTGACTCTGGGGCGCGGGACAGAGGAGAAAAGGGTCACCTGAGTGCCCACACCAGAGCAGCAGTTCCCTGGAGGTAGATCAACAGCTGTTTTTTCTTTAATGGCAGAACGCTCACTTCTGGATATTCTGAGGCCACACCCCCTGTCTCCCTGGGCAACCAGAGGAGGCCACCGGTGACACGGCTCACAAACCCGGGAAGCTTCCAGGGCGGGGCCGACCCAGAGAGGTGTTCAGACGCAATTCTCCAGCAGCAAAGACGTTTGAACTCAAAACAGCCCGTCTTCTGTAGGCGACGACAGGAACAGAGACAGAACCTCACAAAGTTGTCTGTTCTGTTCTGTTAGCAGCACCCATCAGGGACGGGGCTAAGCCTGAGTGAACACCTCCTTCCCATCACCTGCATCAAACACTCAAAGATGTCAGGCCCCATCTCCTCCTGCTAGATAGCGGCAGTCTGCAGTGGCCTGGCAGACTTCCTTGCGATTCAGGCAGGTGCAAACCCCTGGAGTGTCTGTTCACTGCAGGCAACTGGGTTAGCCATCTGCAGAGATACCAGTGACTGGGTCCGACGGAGGGGCAAAGTGGGGAAGGAGACGTCAACCTTCCCAGACTGCTCTGTTTGCTGGGTGGCTCCTCCTGACTCCATGCTGCACTGGGGTGAGCTGTGTCAGAGGAGTCACCAGGCCCCTGTGATCCAGTTCCCAGAGATCTCTTGAACCCTTCCACCCGAGACAAGTGCCGATTGAGACAGTTGATTCGGACCTTTTGAACTGGGCTAATAGACTGAGGATTTTTCAGGCGGTGCCCTGGGTGTGCGATTGTAGGAAGGTTTGATTCTCCTTTTCCAACTGGGGCCAGAGGTGGGCAGGCGGGGTGACTTAATTGCTGATTTTTCCACACAGCTGAGACTTCAAGCCAGAGTAGAAGTTGCAATAGGATCGAACAGAAACCAGCTGAAAACAAGACAGAACCACTTTGCTCCACCACACCAGACAGGGCCCCAGTTTCTCAGGCCACAACACTGTACGGGCCCTCGATAAAACCCCAGGGGAAAAACCAAAGGGAGTAAACCATGGGGCGGAATCAGAGGAAAAACTCTGGTAACATGAATAACCAGAATAGATCAACCCCCCCAAGAAAAGATACGGCAGATGTGATTGAAGATCCCATTCATAAACAACTGGCTGAGATGTCAGAAGTCGAATTCAGAATTTGGTTTGCAGACAAGATTAATAAAATGGAATTAGGAATTTGAGGAGAAATTCAAAAATTGTCTCAAGAATTTAACGAATTTAAAGACAAAACCACCAAAGACTTAGACACACTGAAACAAGAACTTACAGCCCTCAAAGATATGAAAAATACAGTAGAATCCCTCAGTAACAGAATGGAGCAAGCAGAAGAAAGGATTTCTGACATTGAAGATAAAGTCTTCGAACGCTCCCAATCTCTCAAAGAGGAAGAGAAATGGAGAGCAAAAACGGATCACTCACTCAGAGAGCTCTCAGATAATTCGAAAAAAACAACATAAGGGTTATAGGAATTTCGGAGACTGATGAAGTAGCTGCCAAGGGCACAGAGGCCCTTCTACATGAAATTATGAAAGAAAATTTTCCAGACATGCCTAGAGAATCTGAAATTCAGATAGCAGACAGCTTCAGAACCCCAGCACGATTCAACCCCAATAAGCCATCTCCCAGACATATCATAATTAGCTTCACTAAAGTTAACATGAAAGAGAAGATTCTCAAAGCAGCCCGGCGAAAGAAAACTATAACGTACAAAGGTAAGAATATTAGAATAACTGCAGATCTCTCTGCTGAAACTTTTCAAGCAAGAAGAGGCTGGTCATCAACTTTTAATCTCCTAAAGCAAAAAAACTTTCAACCCAGGATCTTGTATCCAGCTAAACTGAGTTTCATCTATGATGGAAAAATTAAATACTTCAATGACATTCATATGTTGAAAAAATTCGCCATAAGTAAACCAGCTCTTCAGGATGTTCTCAGACCTATCCTCCACAATGACCAACCCAATCCTATACCACAAAAGTAAACTCACTCAGAAACTTCGGATCAAACTCCAACTTCCACACTGGCGAAAGGATTAAAAATGTCCACTGGACCTTTGAAAAACTCGATACCCAAAATTCCACCAGACTTATCAATACTCTCCACCAATGTGAATGGCTTAAACTGTCCTCTAAAGAGGCATAGGTTAGCTGACTGGATACAAAAACTCAAGCCAGATATTTGTTGCATACAAGAGTCACATCTCAACTTAAAAGACAAATACAGACTCAGGGTGAAAGGATGGTCATCCATATTTCAGGCAAATGGTAATCAGAAAAAAGCAGGTGTTGCAATTTTATTTGCAGATACAGTAGGCTTTAAACCATCAAAAGTAAGGAAGGACAAGAATGGTCACTTCATATTTGTTAAGGGTAATACTCAATATGATGAGATCTCAATTATTAATATCTATGCACCCAACCAGAATGCACCTCAATTTATAAGAGAAACTCTAACAGACATGAGTAACTTGATTTCCTCCAGCTCCATAATCGTTGGAGATTTCAACACTCCCTTGGCAGTGTTGGATCGATCCTCCAGAAAGAAGCTGAGCAAAGAAATCTTAGATTTAAACCTAACCATCCAATATTTAGATTTAGCAGACATCTACAGAACATTTCATCCCAACAAAACTGAATACACATACTTCTCATCAGCCCACGGAACTTACTCCAAAATTGATCACATTTTAGGTCACAAGTCTAACCTCAGTAAATTTAAAGGAATAGAAATTATTCCATGCATCTTCTCGGACCATCATGGAATAAAACTTGAATTGAGTAACAACAGGAATCTGCATACCCATACAAAAACATGGAAGTTAAATAACCTTATGCTGAATGATAGCTGGGTCAGAGATGAGATTAAGAAAGAAATCACCAATTTTTTGGGACAAAACGACAATGAAGACACAAACTATCAGAACCTCTGGGACACTGCAAAGGCAGTTCTAAGAGGGAAATTTATAGCACTGCAAGCCTTCCTCAAGAGAACGGAAAGAGAGGAAGTTAACAACTTAATGGGACATCTCACGCAACTGGAAAAAGAAGAACATTCCAACCCCAAACCCAGTAGAAGAAAAGAAATAACCAAAATTAGAGCAGAATTAAATGAAATTGAAAACAAAAGAATAATACAACAGATCAATAAATCAAAAAGCTGGTTTTTTGAAAAGGTCAATAAAATAGATAAACCTCTGGCCAACCTAATCAGGAAAAAAAGAGTAAAATCTCTAATATCATCAATCAGAAACAACAAAGACGAAATAACCACAGACTCATCAGAAATCCAAAAAATCCTTAATGAATATTACAAGAAACTTTATTCTCAGAAATATGAAAATCTGAAGGAAATAGACCGATACTTGGAAGCACGCCACCTTCCAAGACTTAACCAGAATCAAGTGGAAATGTTGAACAGACCCATATCAAGTTCAGAAATAGCATCAACTATACAAAACCTCCCTAAAAAGAAAAGCCCGGGACCAGATGGTTTCACGTCAGAATTCTACCAAACCTTTAAAGAGGAATTAGTACCTATATTACTCAACCTGTTCCAAAATGTAGAAAAAGAAGGAAGACTACCCAACACGTTCTATGAAGCAAACATCACCCTGATCCCCAAACCAGGAAAAGACCCCACAAGAAAAGAAAATTATAGACCAATATCGCTAATGAATATAGATGCAAAAATATTCAACAAGATCCTAACAAACAGAATCCAGCAACACATCAAACAAATTATACATCATGACCAAGTTGGTTTTATCCCAGGGTCTCAAGGCTGGTTCAATATATGTAAATCTATAAATGTAATTTAGCACATAAACAAATTAAAAAACAAAGACCATATGATTCTCTCAATTGATGCAGAAAAAGCTTTTGATAATATCCAGCATCCCTTCATGATCAGAACACTCAAGAAAATTGGTCTAGAAGGGACTTTTCTTAAACTGATAGAGGCTATCTACAGCAAACCCACAGCCAATTATCATATTGAATGGAGTTAAATTGGAATCATTTCCACTCTGATCAGGAACCAGACAAGGCTGCCCATTGTCTCCATTGCTTTTCAACATTGTAATGGAAGTTTTAGCCACCGCAATTAGGGAAGAAAAGGTGATCAAGGGTATCCATATAGGGTCAGAAGAGATCAAACTCTCGCTCTTCGCAGATGATATGATTGTGTATCTGAAAAACACTAGGGACTCTACTACAAAACTCCTAGAAGTGATCAAGGAATACAGCAGCGTCTCAGGTTACAAAATCAACATTCATAAATCGGTAGCCTTTATATACACCAACAACAGTCAAATTGAAAAAGCAGTTAAGGACTCTATCCCATTCACAGTAGTGCCAAAGAAGATGAAATATTTGGGAATTTACCTAACAAAAGACGTGAAAGATCTCTATAAAGAGAACTATGAAACTCTAAGAAAAGAAATAGCTGAAAATGTTAACAAATGGAAAAACATACCATGCTCATGGCTAGGAAGAATCAACAGTATCAAAATGTCCATACTACCCAAAGCAATATATAATTTCAACGCACTCCCTATTAAAGCTCCACTGTCATATTTTAAAGATCTTGAAAAAACATTACTTCGTTTTATATGGAATCAGAAAAAACCTCGAATAGCCAAGACATTACTCAGAAATAAAAACAAAACAGGAGGAATCACACTACCAGACCTCAGACTTCACTACAAATCGATAGTGATCAAAACAGCATGGTATTGGCACAAAAACAGAGAAGTAGATATCTGGAACAGAATAGAGAACCAAGAGATGAATCCAGCTACTTACCGCTATTTGATTTTTGACAAGCCAATTAAAAACATTCAGTGGGGAAAAGATTCCCTATTTAACAAATGGTGCTGGGTGAACTGGCTGGCAACCTGCAGAAGACTGAAATTGGACCCACACCTTTCACCATTAACTAAGATAGACTCTCATTGGATTAAAGATTTAAACTTAAGACATGAAACTATAAAAATACTAGAGGAGAATGCAGGGAAAACCCTTGAAGAAATTGGTCTGGGTGAGTATTTCATGAGGAGAACCCCCCGGGCAATTGAAGCAGCTTCAAAAATACACTACTGGGACTTGATCAAACTAAAAAGCTTCTGCACAGCTAAGAACACAGTAAGCAGAGCAAGCAGACAGCCCTCAGAATGGGAGAAGATATTTGAGGGTATATCTCTGACAAAGGTTTAATAACCAGAATCCACAGAGAACTCAAACGCATCAGCAAGAAAAAAACAAGGGATCCCATTGCAGGCTGGGCAAGGGATTTGAAGAGAAACTTCTCTGAAGAAAACAGGCGCACGGCCTTCAGACATATGAAAAAATGCTCATCATCTTTAATCATCAGAGAAATGCAAATCAAAACTACTTTGAGATATCATCTAACTCCAATGAGACTAGCCTATATCACAAAATCTCAAGACCAGAGATGTTGGCGTGGATGCGGAGAAAAGGGAACACTTTTGCACTGCTGGTGGGAATGCAAATTAATACATTCCTTTTGGAAAGATATATGGAGAACACTCAGAGATCTAAAAATAGATCTGCCATTCAATCCTGTAATTCCTCTGCTGGGCATATACCCAGAAGACCAAAAATCACAACATAACAAAGATATTTGTACCAGAATGTTTATTGCAGCCCAATTCATAATAGCTAAGTCATGGAAAAAGCCCAAGTGCCCATCGATCCACGAATGGATTAATAAATTGTGGTATATGTATACCATGGAATACTATGCAGCCTTAAAGAAAGATGGAGACTTTACCTCTTTCATGTTTACATGGATGGAGCTGGAACATATTCTTCTTAGTAAAGTATCCCAAGAATGGAAGAAAAAATACCCAATGTACACAGCCCTACTATGAAACTAATTTGGGACTCTCACATGAAAGCTATAACCCAGCTACAACTTAACAATAGGGGGAAGTGGGAAAGGGGGGTGGGTGGGTAGAGGGAGGGGGATCGGTGGGATCACACCTGTGGTGCATATTACAGGGGTATTTGCGAAACTTGGTAAATGTAGAATGTAAATGTTTTGGCACAGTAACTGAGATAACGCCGGAAAGGCTATGTTAACCACTGTGATAAAAATGTGTCAAATGGTTTATGAAGTCAGTGTATGATGCCCCATAATCATATCATTGTATACAGTTATGATTTAATAAAAAAAAATTAAAAGAATAAAGATGTGAAACAGTTAAAGGCATTCAGTGACAAGTAACTGTTTAGTATACATTTTTTTTCCTAAACATGAGGATCTAACCATCTCCCAACTTCCCGTCTCTAAGGTGGAATCTTTTGTTAAAACTGTCCTTAGCTCATGTGTTTCTGCCTAAAACCCTTGTGGACAATATCTTACAGTCTTTGTTCTCTTTCTAGAAGAAACTGACGATTGCCTCCTGATTCCAGCAAATGTCACCTTTAAAGCCCTTGAACTCATCTCTTTGAGCACTCTCTCTGATTATCCTGTATAGCTGCTTTCTTCTAGACGGGGCAGGGAAAGAAGAAACTAATTTCAAGGTGATGTTCTTAAGGCAGTTGGCATTCTGCTGGTGGGAGTCAAGGAGTTACTTCCTCAGCCCCTTCTCTCTAGGTGTGGGCTCAGAGCTGCCCTCTTATCGGAACAGCACATTAAGCCTCAGCCCAAATGTCAGATTGAGATCCATAAGAAGGAGGGGCATAGAGTTTTCTTCCCAGTCCTTACTTCCTGCATGGGAGCTCAGAAGTATCTCATAGGTTTGATGGCCAAGACATAAAGTCTAAACACTGATAGTATATTCCTCTCTTCTCTCTAAGTCAAGTGAGTAAAATTGGGATTTGGTTATAAAAGACCAACCTTCTTCTAGAGAAAGGGTTGTAGAATGGGGGGTGAAGAAAGACAGGAACTGCCTTAATGGAATGGAGATGGGGTCCATTGGATGGTACCTCATCTGCTACACAGCTTTCATGGGTCCAGTTGGCCTGGTCTGGGTATGTGGCCAAACTGGGGTAGAGCTGTTTCTAAAAGGAACCCAGGTAGGCTATGGAAACAGGTGTAAGGCCTGCCTTAGGTAGTTGGAACACAGATTTTATAATCTCCTAAGAAGAAATGACTCTAAGTATTTAGAAGTTTGGAAGAGAGAATGCTTGCTCCATACAGGAGAGTGGGCACAGATGTATTTATACACCAATCAATGAACATACCTTTGGAATTCCTCTGTGCACATGTACAATAGTTGAACATTCTCTGCCAGAGGGGTGTAAGAAAATAATAGAATTAGTTCGCTGCTCATCAGATCAGTTTGTAACTATATTTTACAATCAGTGATTTTCCTGACAGTTTCTAAATTGCTTCAAGTTCTCCTCTTCCATCTATTTCTAGCTGTTAGATGTTTACTGATTAAGTAGAATTGCCTATAATTTGTCTTAAGAGTCTTAAAGCTAAAAGAAGAACACAGGCTCTGGAGTTTCCCAATCATTGGTTTGGTGATCTGAAACAAGTCATTAAAATACCCTAACTTTAGTATTGTATCCCATATAATGGGGATAATCAGCTCAGCCTGTACTTCCAGGGTTGTTGAATCAATGCCACACAATAACGTTTTTAAAATGCCTTTTGCTGACTTAAGTGTTTGTCCCTGATAAAACTCATGTTGAAATGTATTTGCCATTGTAACGGTATTAAGAGGTGAGACCTCTAGGAGATATTTAAGTAATGAAGGCTGCATCTTCATGTACGAATTGATGTCATTATCTCTGGAGTAGGTTGTGAGTTTATCCCCCTTTTCTCTCTTATCCTCTCTCTTTCATTTTTTTTTCTTTTTGCAGTTTTTGGCTGAGGCTGGCTTTGAACCCACCACCTCCGGTATATGGGGCCAGCACCCTACTCCTTTGAGCCACAGGTACCACCCCACTGCCATATTTTATTGCAGCAAAAAGGCCCTCACTAAATGCAGACACCTTGATCTTGGACCTCTCTGCCTCCACAACTGTGAGCCAATAGATTTCTACTCATTATAAATTACCCATTCTCAGGTTTTCTATTACAGCAGCAAAAATGCACTCAGGCACCTTTAAACAGAATTTAAGAATGTGACAACAAGGATAGACAGAATAGTTTCTTTGTAGATCAATAAAAAGTAATTTAACAAAATACAGGTGCAATGTGGCCAAATTATTTGACCTTCCAAAAATTATCATTTTAGATGTTTATGTATTCATTAACCAATATTAGATGAATGCTTGCCACATGCCAGATCATGTGTTAGATACTCAGATTAAAATTGTAGAAGATACATTCTGTCCTATAAAATAAAAATATTTTTAAAATGCAAAAAATAAGCCAATAATGGGTTCTGCATGAGAAGCATTTCATTCAGAAAGTTGGGAAGAAGTAGACTATAGAGGCCAAGATTCTAAGTGATCCTATCTAAAATATGCATACTGACAAATCAATTCTTATTAAACCTACAGTGTAGGCAGCTGTGCCTAATTGAGCTATATTTGCATTTCAAAAATCAACACCTGAGGCCACATTCAAATCATTCTGCCAGAGGTTACTGCAGGGAATTTGAACTTTGGAAATAATTTACAATATAATTATTTCCATCACTTTATCCATAGGGAAGTTTATAGCCAATTAAGTAATATTATTTAAAATTATATGTGAATGGTTTGTGTAATTGTTCTCAATGTAAACATATTTTTGCATTAGGAGCTACCCTAGAAATCAAGTTTGACTATTTGAGTTTGAGAAGAATCACAATAAGTAAATACTACATATCCTATCAAACCTTAAACAGATGATGGCATAAAAATTAAAACATTTTTTAATAAGTAATTTCAGTTTAAAATAAATTCAGTTCATAGAAAATAGAAAAAAAAGCCAAAAGGAGGGCAGCACCTGTGGCTCAAAGGAGTAGGGCACCAGCCCCATATCCCAGAGGTGGCAGGTTCAAAACCAGCCCTGACCAAAAACTGCAAAAAAAAAAAAAAAAAAAGCCAACAAGATGGTGGACCACAGACATCTCCTTACCAGCCACTCGCAGTGAAACAGTAGGGGACTCTGGGAGCTAATGAAGAGTCAAGAGTGGAAGAAGACCAGTACAGAAGGCAAGCATCTGGCTATAGGCAGAGGCTGGCCAGCATTCCTTCAAAGGACTAGAGACAGGAAAGGGCTGACCTGCAGGTTTTTTGTTCTTGGACTAGGCAGTTCACTGTAGCTGCCTTGGAAGGGCTTAAACTAGCAAATAAACCCAAAGAGCATCTGGTGGTTGGGACTGAATCACTGGGCAGCTTGGCTACTAACAGGGCATTGCCGTTGTGGGAGGGCCACCTGGGAGGAACAGTCAGCAGGGTCCTAGTGCACAGCCAGTTCTGGTGCACCTGCTGAGCTCAGGCAACAATCCTTGGGGAGAGTTGAATAGCTCCCACATTCCTGGGAAAGCCACATTGTGACAGGGAGCACTGTTTGGAATGTCAAGGCATGCCTCCTAAGAAATCTGGCAAACACTTCAGGATCCCATCCCTAGGAGCACTGAATGCTAGCCACAGATTGAGGGCAAATAAATCAGGAAGATAAGATTGGGTCTCCTCAGCAACCAGAGAGTGGCTTCTGGACTCCATCTTATACAGCAAAACCAGCATGTGTGTTCTCCATCTTCTAACACCACAGCACCACCTGGTGGTCAGGTAATATATTGCTCTACACACACATACACACTCAACATACATACATATATATTTTTTTTCTATCTTCATTCCCAACATTTTTCTTAAGTTTTTTTGTTATTGTTGTGAGTGTTTTGTTTTCTTTTGTTTGGCTTGGTTGTATTTTTGGTTTTTCATTTTTACTTTCTTGAATAGTAAGGGCTCCTCCATTTCTGCTATGATTTTTCAGCCACTTTTATTCTTTCTTTTTTTATTTCGCTCTTTTCTTAGACTTTCTGTAGAGATTTTTCTACTTTTCTCATCTTTCCCACATAAAACAACTAAGATATCTTTTTTATCTTATATAATTTTAATTTTAATTATCTTTATCTATTTATATTATTTTTTCTTTTTTCTGATCTGCTTTATTCTATTTCATTTTGTATTTCTGTTATGGGACAGAACCTCATTCTGAGGCCTGGGTCACAGCACTGGTCTGGCTCAAGGAGGCCTTGAGCTCATTGTGTAGGGTTTCCTTCTGGCTTTGGCCTTGGGAAAGACAATTTTGGTAGGTCCCCACTGTGACATACTGCTGATACTTTTCCATATTTGATGGAGATGGGTTCTTGCTTTTTCCCAGGTTGTAAAGGAACTACCTACCTTGAGGGCCCACCCAGCCCAATCCAGAGGCCTGGAATTGCAGGTGCAGGTCAAAGCACCCTCCACATGTCACCATTTCTCCTATCTCTTTTTTTCTCTCTTTCTGTCCTTCTTCTCTCCTTTTTTCTTTTAAATTTTTTCCTTTCACATCCCCTTTTTTTAATATTTTGATTTTCTTTTTCCCTTCTTGCTTTTTATCTTTCTATTCCTTTTGGCCTTATGACAACAGGCCACTTCATCCACTAAGCACAGAGACAAGGTAATTTAAAATGAAGGAGGAGGTGAGAAGAAAAAGTAAGAGAAGGAAATGAACAACAACAACACATACACACACACACACACACAAAAAAAAAAAAAAAACATGAGGAGGAACCTACAGAAAAAGTCTGGCAACATGGAAAATTAGAACAGAGTAACCCACAAGGGCTCATGAGGTAGCCCTATTCAACCTATAAAGAAGAAGATTCGACCTATTATAAAGAAATAATAGAAAAGACAGACAAGGAATTTAAGGTATACATGGCAAAAACAATAAAATGAGTTGGTGAGTAGTGGAAAACAATCAAAAGGAAATCCAAAAACAGAATGAAATAATGGGTGAAAGATATGAAGATTTAGAAATAAAGAGCTAGGCAGCGCCTGTGGCTCAAGGAGTAGGGCGCTGGCCCCATATACCGGAGGTGGTGGGTTCAAACCCGGCCCCGGCCAAAAAGAAATAAACAAATAAAACTTCAAGAAATAAAGAGCTGGCTGGGAAGAATCAACATTGTTAAAATGTCTATACTACCTAAAGCAATCTACAGATTTAATGAGATCCCTATTAAAGCACCTCTGTCATACTTTAAAAACCTGGAAAAATTAGTACTTCATTTTATATGGAAACAGAAAAAACTCAAATAGCTAAGGCATTACCCAGAAATAAAAACAAATTGGGAGGAATCATACTTCCAGACTTCAGACTATACTATAAATAGATAGTGATCAAAACAGCATGGTACTGGCATAAAAATAGAGAGGTAGATATATGGAACAGAATTGAAGACCAGAGGTGAACCCAGACACTTATTGTCATTTGATTTTTGATAAGCCTATTAAAAATATAAATTGGGGGAAAGATTCCCTATTCAACAAATGGTACTGGGTGAATTGGCTGGCAACCTGTAGAAGACTGAAACTGGACCCACACCTTTCTCCTCTAACAAAAATTGATTCTCACTGGAACTACATATGTTGGCGTGGATGTGGAGAAAAGGAAATACTTCTACATTGCTGGTGGGAATGCAAGCTAGTACATTCCTTTTGGAAGGAAGTTTGGCGAACACTCAGGGATCTAAATGTAGACCTGCCATTTGATCCTGCAATTCCTCTTCTAGGTGTATATCCAAAGGACCAAAAATCATTTGGCAATAAAGATATTTGCACCAGATTGTTCATTGCAGCTCAATTCATAATTGCCAAGTCATGGAAGAAGCCCAAGTGCCCAGTGACCCATGAATGGATTAACAAATTGTGGTATACATATACCATGGAATACTATGCAGCATTCAAAAAAAATGGAGACTCTACCTCTTTTATGTTTACATGGATGGAGCTGGAAAATATTCTTCTTAGTAAAATATCTCAGGAATGGGAAAAAAAAAAAAGAAATAAAGAGCTTTAAGAAATTGAAGCATTCAATCAAGGAACTTAAAGATGCAGTATAATGTATCAATAACAGATTAGACTATGGAGAAAAAAGAATCTCAGAGCTAGAGTATGAAGTTCATGAGTTCACCCAGGTAGTTAAAAGAAGCAGAAGAGAAGAAAGAGAGAGCAGAACATTCACTCAGTGAATTATGGGACTTTAAGAAGCATTCAAACATACAAATTATAGGGATCTCCGAAGGAGAAGAAGAACATCACAAAGGAATGGCAACCCTACTGGAAGATATCATAAATGAAAATTTTTGAAGTTTAACTAAAGATTCTGGAACTGTCTTTTTAGAGGGATATCAAACCCTGGGTCATCTCAACACAAACAGAACTTCTCCAAGACGCATTGTAATGAACGTGTCCAAAGTCAAGACAAAGGAGAAAATTCCTCAAACAGCCAGGAGAAAGCCCCACCTTACCTACAGGGGCATATCCATCAGGGTGAGAGCAAACTTTTCGGTTGAAACTTTTCAAGCCAGAAAATAATTTTCACCCCAAAATTCTGTATCCTGCTAAACTAAACTTAAACATGATAGAGCAATTAAATCTTTATTTATATGCAAACTTTGAATACAGGAAATACTTTGACCTATTCTCCATACCTTACCATCACAATGGACCACCAGCAAAGTAATCTTCCATAAACTAAAGGACAAAACCTAACTTCCACAATGGTGCACAGGACAAAAACTAAGCAATGGACTTACAAAAAATAAGATGAATAGAACTCCATCACACTTATCAGTTCTCTCAGTAAATGTTAATGGTTTGAATTCCCCACTGAAGAGGTCCAGGCTGACCAATTGGATAAAAGCACAAGTCATAGCCGGGCGTTGTGGCGGGTGCCTGTAGTCCCAACTGCTTGGGAGGCTGAGGCAAGAGAATCGCGTAAGCCCAAGAGTTAGAGGTTGCTGTGAGCCGTGTGACACCACGGCACTCTACCCGAGGGCGGTACAGTGAGACTCTGTCTCCACAAAAAAAAAAAAGCACAAGTCATCTTTAGCCTGTCCCCAGGAAACACACTTAACCTTGAAGGACAAAACAAGACTCAGGCTGAGGGTTGGAAAACAATATTTCAGGCAAATGGAAATCAGAAGAAAGGAGGGGTCACAATCTGATTTTCAGATACCAGTGGATTTAAAGCAACTAAAGTTAAGAAAGACAAAGATGGTCACTTCATACTGGTAAAGGGAACAATAAAACAATAGGACGTGTCAATTCTAAATATTTAGGTACCTAAGTTAAATGCTCCCAGATTTATGAAACAGACCTTAAATAGTCTGAGCAATATGATATCCTAAACACTATAATCCTGGGGACTTTGTTATTTTTTTTATTATTTTTTTTTAATTTGCTATTTCTTATACATGGGGTACAGAATTCCAAGCATATATTTATAACTTTTTAAAATGTTTCCAAGCACTGAGAAAAATACATTAACATTTAGATAAACTGTAAAGATACAGTATACCTGATTCCATCAAGTTGACCACACCAAACGTCACTTTTTTCCTATTTAGTTAAAATAGGGAAATTTGATTATTCATGTTACAAAAGTAATACAAGTTACAAAAAATATATATAAAAAGTATTTCTCACTTTTAGTCTGATATGTTACTGTTGACTTTTAGAAACCACTAAATAAATGTAGAAATGATTCTTAAATATTTTACCAACAACTTTATTCATAACAATGAACTGAACACTGATTTGTGTAGAAACTCATGAGCAAGTGCAAACCTGTGAAGGGGCCAGCACCATGCAAGAGAAGAAAAACTGACCAGAGCCTCAGAGTCCTTTGCCAACTCCCTGAATATTATAGGAGCCACTTCTGAGAAACAGCTGTGAACCAAGTTCCACACAGGACACCTTGCAGGAATGTGGAGAAGGGACTGGGTAACGTGTGGGCTTTTGTCCATTTGTTCTGTGTTTTGCTTCTACACTTGGCCCACCTCCAGTTTCCAGGGCAGCAGAACACCTGTGGGGGTGAATTCAGCACCCTGGACAATACAGAAGCAGCAGGACTGTACAGCATGAGTAAGAAGGACCATGGCATGCTGCCCCCCACTTCTCCGTTCCTGACGAGGACTGGGATTGGGGCTCACAGTAAGCCCTGCAGTTGTGGGCATCCATGTTCCTCTGTGGAGCCCTGCACCGAGTCCTCACTGCCCCGGTGTGGGGGCTCATTTCCTATCCCAGCTTCCCCTCTGTTGTTTTAGTGATAACATATCCTCTGTTAGGGGGGTAAACCTTGTAAGACCTATGTGTCTTAAAATGTCTGTTCCATCTTCATTTAAGAGTTTATTTGCCTATTAATTCTAGGTTGAATATTGGTTTTCTTCAGAATTTTGAAGGCATTTGGTTCATTGTCTTTGATTTCTGACCCATTGTTGACTGTTTCTGCCTGAATTTCCTGATGATTATCTTGGTGTGGATCCATTCTTTTGTTTATTTTATTTAAATACCTGGGGACTTTAATACCCCTCTTACAGAGCTGGGCAGATCCTCTAAATAGAAACTAAACAAAGATACAAGTTACTTAAAGATGAACCCAGAACAATTGGGCTTAATAGACATATACAGAACACACCCTCTCAAAGATAAGGAACACATTCTTATCATCAACCTATGGAACATACTCCAAAATATACCATATCCTAGGAAACAAATCAAATCTCAACAAAATTAAAAGACCTGAAATTATACCTTCTTTCTTTTCAGACCATAAGGTAATAAAGGTGGAACTCAATTCTAACAAAAAATTTCATCCCCATGCAAAGACATGGAAATTAAACAACTATATGCTGAATGAAAGTTGGGCTAAGGAAGAAATAAAGGAGAAAATTATTAAATTCTTTGAACATAACAACAATGAAGCTACAAGCTTCCAAAACCTGTGGGATACTGGTAAAGCAATCTTAGGGAAATTTATTTCTTTAGATGCCTAATCCAAAAAACAGAAGGAGACCACATCAACAATCTAATAAATCATCTTAAGAAAGTGGAATAGGAAGAGCAATCCAATCCTAAACCTAGCAGAAGAAAAAAAAAATTAAATCAGAAATAAATGAACTTGAAACAAAAGAATCATTGGGAAAATTAATAAAACAAAAAGTTGATTCTTCAAAAAGATTAATAAAATCAATAAACCATTGGCCAGATTAACTAGAAACAGAAAAGTAAAGTGTCTAATAACCTCAATCAGAAATGAAAAAGGGGAAATAACAACAAATACCACCAAGATACAAGAGATTATCTCTCAGCAATACAAGAGACTTTAAACTCAGAAATTGGACAATGTGGAGGAAATGGATCAATACTTGAAATCACATCATCTCCCTAGACTTCACCAAGCAGTAGTAGATCTCTTGAAAAGATCAATATCAAGACCAATATCAAAACTGAAAATGGACCTACACCTTTCACCACTTACAAAAATGAGTCAAGATGGATAAAGATGAGAAGCAAATTGAAGAAACAATACAAAATATTCCAACAACAAAAAGTCCCAGACCAGATGGCTTCACTCCAGAATTCTATCAAACCTACAAAGATGAGCTTGTACCTATACTGTAGAACCTATTCCAAAACATTGAGAAGGAAGGCACCTTCCCCAACATGAAATACTAAGCAAACATCACTCTGATATCAAAACCAGGAAAGGACTCAACTAAAAATGAGAACTACTGATGAATTTCACTAATTAATATCAATGCAAAAATACTCGACAAAATTTTACCTAATAGATTGCAGCTACACATTAAAAAAATATACCTCATGATCAAGAAGCCTTCATCCCAGTGAAGCAGAGCTGGTTTAACATATACAAATCCATAAATGTAATTCACCATATCAGTAGAAGCAAAAAAAAAGGACCATATGATCCTCTCAATAGATGAAGAAAAAGCACTTACGAAAATTCAGCATCCTTTTCTAATAAGAATATTTAAGAAAATAGGCATAGGTGGAATTTTCTTAAACTGACTAAAGCCATCTATGAAAAATCCACAGCTAATATCATACTGAATGGAGTAAAACTGAAAACTTTTCCACTTAGAACTGGAACCAGACAACAATGTCCTCTATAACCACTACTATTCAACATAGAGCTGGAAGTTCTAGCCAATGTAATCAGGCAAGGGAAGGATTTAAAGGATATCTAAATAGGGGCAAAGGAGGTCAAACTCTTGCCCTTTGCCAATGATATGATCTTATACTTAGAGAACCACAAAGACTCAACCACAAGACTCCTGGAAGTGATCAAAAAGTACAGTAACATCTCCAGGTACAAAATCAATGTCTACAAATCAGTAGCCTTTGTATACACCAATAACAGCCAAATTGAGAAGCAAATCAAGGCCACAATTCCCTTCATAGTAGTTTCAAAGCACATGAAATGCCTAGGAATATACCTAACAAAAGAGGTCAAGAATCTCAGAGAATTTTGAAACCCTAAGAAAAGAAATAGAAAGAAGACATTAACAAATGGAAGCACATGCCATGCTCTTGACTGGGAAGAATCAATAATTTTAAAAGCAATCTACAGCTTCAATGCAATCTCCATTAAAATACCAACACCATACTTTAAAAAACTGGAAAAAATAGTGCTTCAGTTAGTATGAAATTGGAAAAAAAAAAAAAAAAAACATGTAGCCAAGGCAATTCTAAGTAATAAAAACAAAGCTGGATGCATCACTGTATCAGATTTTAGGTTATGTTACAAGTCCACAGTGATCAAAACAGCATAGTATTGGCACAAAAATAGATACATAGCATGCGGAACTGAATAGAAAACCAAGATATAAAACCATTCTCTTATTGCCACCTGACCTTTCATAAACCAAACAAAAACATTCACTGGGGGAAAAGATCCTTATTCAATAAATAGTGCTGGGAGAACTGGATAACCACATGTAAAACTGAAAATGGACCTACACCTTTCGCCACTTACAAAAATGAGTCAAATGGATAAAGAATTTAAATCTAAGGCATGAAACAACAAAAAATACTAGAAGAAACGGTGGTAAAAACTCTTATGGATGTTGGCCTGGTGAAAAATTTTATGAAGAAGACGTCAGTGGCAATTATGACAACAATAAAATAAATGGGACTTAATTATACTGAAAAGCTTTGCACAACTAAGGACACAACAATTAAAGCAAGTAGACAACCTTCAGAATAGGAAAAGATATTTTCATTTTATGAATTTCACAAAGGGTTGATAACTAGAACCTATAGAGAACTCAAATTAATCGACAAAGAAAGAAGCAAACAATCCTCTCTATCACTGGGCAAGAGACATGAACAGAACCTTCTATAAGAAAGACGGATGAATGGCTGACAAATATATGAAAAAATGCACATTGTCCCTAATCATCAGAGAAATGCAAGTCATAACCACCCTGAGAAATCACCTAACTCCAGTAAGATAGGCCCACACCAGGAAGTCCTTAAGCTGCAGATGCTGGCACAGATGTGAAGAGAAGGGAACACTTTTACACAATTGGTGGGAATGCAAATTAATACAGCCTTTTTGGAAAAATATGGAGAATCCTCAAATAACTCAAATTAACCCTCCCATCTCATCCTGCAGTCACATTACTAGATATCTACCAAGGAGAAAAAAAAATCATTTTATCATAAGGACATTTGTACCAGATTGTTTATCACAGCTCAATTTACAATTGCCAAGATGTAGAAACAACCTAAATGCCCACGAACCCAGGAACAGATTAATAAACTCTGGTATATGCATACCATGGAACACTATTCGGCCATAAAAAAGATGGAGATTTACATCTTTTGTATTAACCTGGATGGAATTGAAGCACATTCTTCTTAGTAAAGTATCACGAGAATGGAAAAGTAAGAATCCAATGTATTCAATAATAATATGAAGCCAGTAGATGATCTAATACATGCACACATTAGAGAAAAACTCAATTCAATTCAAATTGAAGGGAGTGGGAATGAGGGGGATAAACCAGGAGGGAGAGGGATTAGGGATTAGTGTGCTCCCAATTAATGGGCACAATATAAGGGCACAGGGCACACCTCTCAGGTGCAGGATATAACTATAAGAGGGACTCTACCTAACAAATGAAAACATAGTAACATGGTTGTTCATACTCTCACATTAACCCAAAATAAGAAAAAAACTTCAAAAAAGTATAAATTCAGTTTGTGATATACACACAATGGTGAAAAATTATGTAAGTGTAAGTTGTTAATTTGTGTCTAAGTTGTTATCTGTGAATGATATGAATACATGTCTAATAAACTCCTAGGGAAGCAGCCAAAGTTCACTTGCACTAAGCCTTCTGAGATGTGTAGAAAATAATTCTTAAAGGAATAATTCTGCCTAAAATCAATATAGCCTATGTGCCTGCACTATTCTAGAACAATCTGTGTGTTAGTTCACATCAGTTCCAAGAGACGGGTGCCATCATAATTACTATTTTGCAGATGAGGAAACTGAGGTTCAGATAGGGTGGGCAAGTTTCCCAAAGTTCACGGCTAACAGATAGAGCCAGGATTGAATTCCAGTGTTTAGCATCAAAGTTCTGCTTTTAATCACCACGCTGTAAGGTACCAAGCTGACTCAGTATCAAAGCCTGAGTCATAAGAAGAAAGAAGGATTCCTCAAGAAGGAAGGATGCTCTATCAAGGGCAGGAAATTTTGTTGGTCATGGCCTCACAAGACAGCATTACACATTGGATTAGATTTCAATTTAGACTCAGGAACTTGTCCAGTATCAAGATTTGCTAATTATTTCAAAGGAACAGTTAACCAAGAAGAACAAAGCAGGAGATATCAGAAACACCCACTTGATTTCTGTGGGCTGGAATTGAACACATGTTCTCTGACTTGAAATAATAAACTCACCAAGAGAAGTTTTGCAAGGTCCTCACACATAGTAGGCAGCACTGTTAAGTGATAGCCCTAGAGATGCATAGACTGTGAGTGATACTGTCCAGGTTCTGTTAAGATCTGGGTTTATAGACTCTAGTTGGCTAAGGATGTCCTGCTAAGGTCATCCAATAGTTAAAGTCTCTTTCTGCTAGCAAATATCATTAGTCCATTTATGCAGATGTTTAGCTGACACAATTAGAAGGATTAACCTTCTTTTCTTTCCCTTGGAGATGCTTCCCCAGTAAAGGGGTGGATGAGCCATGGCCAGATATTATAGTAAGACACTGGGGTGGAAGGTAGTATTGCTTGGGTATAATTATAATAGATTGAACAAAAAAGGAGAAAAGTCATTTCCACTAAATCGCCAAATACCATGCAGTTTTGGAACCCACTTAGGTTTCACGGTAGTGATGTCAGGGACACTAGTGCCAATGAAGGTGGCAGAGATTACTGGTGGGTGTGCCACTCCCAGAAGAGGCTGCTGTCCCAACCCAAGTCCTTGCAGAGCTGAGCAGAGAACTGACAATGAATGTAACTCATGCTTCCTGAGTGTCAGGCACTGTTCCCATTGCTTTTACATGTATTAACTCATTTATTCTTCTCATTAAAACCTATGAAGTATATTTCAATATTATTACTCCCTCACAGCATGAGATAAGTGGCCCTGTTTTGAATAACCAGGATGATCAAAGAAATGAAATAAAAGAGGATGAGGTTAAAGAAGAACCAGAGACCACCTGCTATCCAGGGGTCCTTGTCCTTCATGACCTCACCTTTCAATGCTTCCCTTTCACCCATCTGAGCAACAGATGGCAGGAAGCAAACCCTGCCAGGGAGGGGATTAAAAGAACTCAGGTACCAGGAGAAATAGAAAGAGGGTGCATAAGGAAGAAAGGGGGTGTGTGTAAAGGATGCACTTCAGGTCTGGGCCTGGAAACTACAGGCTCACCTTTAAGGCAGCCCTGATAGCTAAATTGTTAATTGATAGCTAATAATAGCAACTTTTACCACCCCTCACCATGAAAAACACACTTCTGAGTAGCTAGGGGTCCATTTACTAGGGGAAAGGACTAAAAGGATTACCCAGCACCCCAACTTCAAAAGATAACATATATATCAGCAGCAGAAGCAGCAGATGAGGCCAGGATGAGAAACACAAGGTTTTGTGAATCCATCAGAGGGGTCCCCTGACCAGTTAGTCAATGGTACTGATCTTTCTGTCTCCCTGTTCTTTATTTCTAAAAGCTACTGTAGGATGCAGGGGGAAGTAACAGTTCGCTGTTTGAGCCAATGCAGACAAGCTCCCAGGTTGAATGAACAGACATTCTGATTCCTCCACTACACTTTTAGGCCTAGCTCAAATGTCTCCTCTGTAAAGCTTTCCAAAGAACCTCCCACATTTAGCATTTCTAGGCAGAATTCCACCTGGCCTTCCCATTGTATTTATTTATGCTTCTCATTATTTATCTCCAAGCAACAGAGCCAATACATTATAATCTTTTACAAAGTTCATAGGATATGCATCATCTGGTTGATCTATTTTTATTCCATTTCAATTAAAGTTCTAAATTAATTTTCAGGAGGTAGCTGAAATCCCAGTCTCAAGTTTTGCAAAGTGACAGATAACAAAGATTTATTGTATTGATTTATCTCAGATTGCATGAATGGCCCTGGACCCTTAGTGTTAAAGGGATAATGCAGATTCTCTCCTGTATGTGAGCATTTCTCCAGTCTTAGGGAGCTATTCTTCTCCTTTAAACCCATCCCCTTCCACTACCCATCATTAAATCTCAGTTCAAGGGTTACCTCCTAAATCAGTGTTCTCTGTCTCTTCCTTTCTTTCCCAGTACCCTGCTCTCATGCACAGTCAGTGGTAGCTATGTGCTATCACAGCATTTGGGGTCTACCTCTGGTGACTCATCTCTCAAATACAGGTACTCTCAGGATTACATAGCAGTGGACCAATGGTAGCCAAAATCAGTGGGTCACATAGCATAATTTCCAGTGTCAATTTTACTTGAAGATTTAGGAAACTACCTTTTTAATCTTCTACCAATTTTCTGTTCGCCTATACTTACTTAATATATATTAATGTTATTCCACTTTTCCATATTGGCCTACCTCAGGTTGTATGTATGAATATGTGTAAACATGAATGTCTAAAGAATTGTCAGACAATTAAGTTCATGAATTCATCCTAGAAAAAAGTGCTACATACCTCACTACTGAATATCGGTCCAGTCTCCTTTGAAGTACTCCCCTTGGGAAATTGTGCACTGATGCCAGCCCCTAGTCCATTCTTCAAAGCACTTTCTGTAGGATGAGCTCGTGAACTTAATTGTTAGACCTCATACGATGACAACTCTGATGGCCATTCCAGAAAAAGAGCTCCAAAACTGCTTTGAAGGATGAACTAGGCATTGGCACCAGTGCATCGCTTCCCAAGGGGAGTACTTCAAAGGTGACTGTGGTGATATTCAGCCATGTACCACTTTTTCTAGGATGAGTTCATAAACTTAATTTTTCAATCTCCTATATAAATACAGTAGCCTGCAAAGATGTGTGTATATTGTCCTGCTTCCTTTACCCACACTCCTGCAATGCAATTTTGTAGTTCTTCCTTTCAAAAGCTAGAGTATTCTTTCATTGCTTGAATCTAGGAGAACTCCAATCTTTGTACAATGTGATGCTAACAGAGATTTGAATGGCACTGTGCATGGAGCCGTTTGCTCCTAGAACACTGCTACCTTGTTCAGAAGCTGAGCCTAACCTGTGAGAGAAGGCAAGGCCATGCGAAGGACTGAGGTTCCCCCAACTGAGGGTCAGACAACTCCCAAAATATCTGTCAGCTGATGAGGACACATGAGTGAGCCTCAGGAGAGATAAGCCTGGCTCTTCACAGAAGAACTACCCAGCTGAGCCCAGCCCACATTGCTGAATGAATGATTTGGTTTTAAACCTCTACATTTGTGGGTGGTTGTCACTCAACAAAAACTAACTGACATAGTATGTTGCAACTGCATAAATGATTACGTGAGACACAGATTGACAGTACACACTGCAAGAGGTGAGGCTAACCATAGGTGCAGGATAGCACTGAGCACTTTCTTGAGTCCTTTCATTGAGAAGATACATAATAGGCCAAAAGATTACTAAGCAAAGACATGCAGGGGCTGCGGGCTCAGGGAAATGATCTCATAGGTGCCAACAGAGTATGTAATCAAGGAAATGATCTTCAAGGGTGGAAAGGAAATGATCTTTAAAATACTAAATGCAATTTTTCTTCACTAATCCTTTAAGGAACTGTCATAAAATGCTTAATGTTTAACATCAGCCTTACTACTACAGGACTGAACTTTGCTCCTCCGGGATTACTGAGTTACTTGGTGGCTTGCCTTCTGAGTCACAAGAGATTTCCAGGCTTGCCAGGAGCATGTCTTATTCTCAGTAATTCCTCAGATGAGTTATGATATTGGTGACTGTTGCAGTAAGTATGATGTTTAATCCTCTACAATAGTAAATAACAAAGGAAAAGGAAAAGTCCAAAAAGTAAACCATTTTTATTGGAAAGAAATGACTGAAAAGTTTGTACTTCGGGGTTATTAGAAAATACAGTGTTCTTTCTCACCAATGCTTCTCTGTATTTGTAAGACACACCAAGCAACTGTTGCATGAAGGTTTCACTATTGTAGAGATATTTTCAAATTAATCATGTGGAATTTTAAAGATAATCACAAGAATATTTGCAATTAAAAAGAGTCAAGTGTTGGCCAGGAACAACATGTAAAACGCAATTGAACAAGCACATTGGAAATGACGTGAGTCTTCCTTCAACATCAATTTCAGATAGACTTTGCAGAGTCAAGAAAGAATGAAGCTTCACAACTAGTTTAAGCTGCTGCTTTAATCTCAAAAAATAGTAACAAAGTGTGAAAGGGACCCTTGGAACTACAAAATGATCTATTTTGTTATTTCCCAAAGACACATGTACACTGGTATATTTGTACATTTCCAACACTAGTTGGAAAACAAATTTAACACAGTTGTTTATATTACATTTGAATGAGCAGATAGGTGTAATAAGCTGGCCCATTTATTTGGTCTCTTTGTTCTCTAATGTTTATAAAGATGCTATTTATGAAGTGTGTGTTTGTGTTCAATGAGGTGGTCAAAAGATAAATTTTATTAAAAAAATAGTACTTTTAATAATCATCTTGTAGCAATGCTGTAAGTGCATTGAATAATCGTCCTGTAGCCAAACTCTATTATAATGGGAAGTGACTTTAAGAGTTACCCATTCCATAGAGTAGGGACTACTTCAATTGGGAGCCATTGATCCTGGAAACAGCTAAAAGGAGGTGCATTTTCCATAGAGAATTTAAACACAATTGCAAAGCCCATTAACATTAGGTCTGCTTTCCACTGTCACCTCATGTCCCAACAATTCTAGATCTTTTCAGTGATAGTATATATCCTCCTCCCCAGCTGCCTCTACCACCATGCACCACTGCTGACAGCTGGAAGGAGGTACTACTCAGAATTGATATAATCTCAAGGATCCATTGTTATTTTTCTTCATGAAAAATATTTTCTTTTTTCCTAGTTGTAGCACAAGCAAAATAGTTCTAGAGGCAGTCGCTGGAAGGTCAGCCCAAAGCCCATTCCTCCAGCCCTGTCAGTGATTTTGTAAACCTTCTTCTTGTGGGGAAGAAATCCTTAGGACTCTGACAAAAGTACAGCTATTTGGGACACAGGTAGACAAAGAAAGCAAGGCAGAAACCAAATTGCATGATTACAGCAACCTCCTTCCCACACTCCTGTAAATCCTCCTGACCCTGACAAAAGTATAGCCAATTTGGGAGGACAGCTAGTGATAGACAGCAGGTCAGAGACCAAATGGCATGGTCACAGCCACCCGCTCCCCACCCTCCTGAAATGCTTCAAGGCCAGGAAGCATCAGAATCTCCTACCCTGGTCTTGGCTGGCACTAGAAATAAAGTCTTCATGCAAGATTAACACCTTTTGTGGAAGGCAGTAATTCTAAATCGGTCTCAGACACAGCATCTGTCTCTCTGCAGGAAAGATGACTTCTCTCACCTCTCATGAACCCCCTCCCACATTCCAACTACACTAATAAAAGTCCCTTGAAACTGTGTGTGCCGAGCTGACTTCTGGTCAGACTCTGTCCTACTCCTTTAAAATAAAGTCTATCCTTCATTCCTGGACTGGCCTCCTCTCCTTCTTGTGGACACTGGCAGGACTCTATCCCTAAACCTCTCTCTTCTAGTAGTCTGTGGTGCATTCCTTTCCATTTACACTAGCTAGAGTGCATTCTGTTTATTGCAATTGAAGTATGACCCAAAGAGTACAAGTGTGTGTGTTGATTGAGAATAAATTTGCTGTAAAATCAAGTTAATAAAATTCTAATATACAACAGGCAATCCAGCATAATAGCTGAGGATCAGGCCTCAAATAAGCCCCTCTCAAATTCAGCTTAACATAAAGGTAAATGTTAATGGCTTATAAGGGAGTGGAATGACAGTCCAATATCATGTCTATTGGCTAAGAATGTATGTTTTCCAAGTTCATATATTTATGCATGTCTAAAACCTAGTTTTGTTTGGGTTATTTGCCCAAAGCAAATTAGAAGAGAATGTGGGTGTTAAAGACAGCAGACTAGCAGCAGATACGTTATCTAACTTCCTGACAGTGAAGAATGAGCCAGGAAATTAAGAGCAAAGGAAGAACAAAGGAAGCTCAGAAGTCTACTTTAGCAGTCTGGTCCCTTAGCACAGGTCAAGGGAACTATGTAGCCTCAAAGACATCTTCAGTTTACAATACAACAAATGTTCTTGCCCATATAATGATGACATTAAATGGAGGGGGAACATTTTAAATTGTTACCTTTCTTCTCTTTAATAAGAGGGAAGTCTGATATCCAGCAATTGTGCATTTTATTTAAAAAAAAAAACCAACAACTTTTCCCCAAGTTCAGGCGGAGGCCAGGGACAGGGTCCCAAGAGAGTCTACTTTGTGAGGGAGCCTCACCTATTTTTTCTGTGGCGGTGAAAAGTTGCCCTGGACACTTCTGCAAGGCCATTGAGCTCATGCTGGCTCCTGAATACTTTGGCTCTACATTTTATCTGTTACCTTGGCCTTGGCATCTAGGGCAATGATGGAACACAAGAAATAGAATAAAAAGAACACTATGAACTATTTGAATAACTCCATTTGTCCTTCTTCCCTTAAGGCCTGCTTGTTGTTTGAGAAGAATAGAAAAATACAACATGAAAATTTGGTTTCTCTGGAGAAGATGGGTTGAGGAAAATGGTTGCTTTGAGTTTTGTATATTTCGATTCCAGCATTTTTTCTATGAAGGTAAAATAACTTTAGAAATGTTTATTGCCCCTTTTCCAGTCAGAAGAGGTTGTTTAATTCCAACCTCCTCTCCTAATAGCAAAGCTTAAATCAAGGACCCTCAGGAGGGAAGTGGAATTCACCAATTCTGGGAAAACTTGGTAGGGGAGGAGATTGTATAACCAACCTCTAGAAAGCTCAAAGAAAACACATGCATTGTATGCCACAAATTATTTGAAGAGAAGTGAAAGGATGGTCAGTCTTGATAGAGAAACAGAAAAACTATTAAAATCCAGCCGGGCACCATGGCAAGTGCCTGTAATCCCAGTGGCTTCTGGAGGCTGAGGCAGCGGGATGCCCACAGCTTGAGTCTGAGGTTGCAGTGAGCTATGACACCATTACACTCTGCTCAGGGCATAGGGTGGGACTCTGTCTCAAAAAATATATATATATATATTAACTCATAGTTTTTCCATAAGGGCTAAAAATCAAGCTCTTTCTCTGATCTCTGCCCTCCCTTCCTAGCAGACACCCTGTGGAGTTCTATTTTCACAACCAGTGAAAAGAGCAGACCAAAAGGAAATGTAAATCTTTCCCTTTACATTCACCAGGTACTTATCTTTTAGAGTCTATTTTATAGCCTCAAGAGTTCCTGAGTCATCTCTGGACAAACAACAGGGTGTAAGCTTCAGGCCTCAGGATCAGAAACATCTGGGACAAGTCTGTCTCTCTGGCAGGACAGCTGCTTATCATCCAGATAGAAGGAGCAGAGGGACCAGTTTCACAGCCCCCTGTGAATTGGGCTACAGGGATTGTTTTTCTCTTTGACCCCCTTCCATTCAACCACCACTTGGCCTCTCTATGAGCATTTTTCCTTTCTTTCTTTGGGATGCCATGCTGTCTCCCTGTTCTCTTTTCTTTCTCTCTTTCCCCACTCTCTTTTACTCTCTCATTCCTTCGAAGAAGACAAAATGAAATTTGTACTTGTATATCCTAATCTTGGTCTGGAAAAAATTTTTCTTGACAGGGAGCATCTGCTGAGGTTTCTACCCTAACAATGAGGCCAAGATGAGTTAGTGAAAGTTCTTGCCTGTGCCCCCCAGCAGTCTACCAGAAGAAAGTATGGAGGAAGAGTTGTGTTCTCCATGCTCTAACTAACAGCTTCCAGGTCACTGTGCCTTCACCCAGGAAGTACTATGAGGTGTTTTTTAAGTAACTTGCCTCTAAACACTATATGGTGACATGCCACAAGGGGAGCATGCTGGGAAATGAAGATTGAAATGAGAGCATTCTTGCAGCAGAAGCTAAATGCTGTAAATTACTGTGAAGAAATGAAGTCTTTGCTCACACCAACACCATGGGTTTTAGCCAACAATTCCCCTCCGTGTGGTTCAAAAATATATAGTAGCTTAGTTGTGAAAGGTAACACTGAATTTGTGTTTTTAGAAATGGGTGATAAAAGCAATTGGGGGTCAAAGTGTGTTCAGAATCTTTTCAAAACACCAACTGTGAGCAAAGAACGGCTGATGTTAGATAAAGCAGGGTGAGGAAGCATGGGTGAGGGAGAAGGGTGGTGTTATCGATGATGGACTGCGTTTGGGGGATTGATCACGGAATATGTTAATAGTAACAGGAACCAGGTTTCTCACTGTGAGAGAAGGGAGTTATCAATGAGGAAAAGGAGAAAACCAGAATGAATTCTGTTAGGTTCAAAGTAGAGATACTGATGTAAACTCATGATTTTATGTGTACAAATACTTATGTACGGAAATATCACAGACATACAGATGGAAATGTGTATGTCCAGATGCAAACATATCTTAACCCTGTCTTCTGAGGGGCTCTAATAGCAGGTATCCCCCAAAAGCAATAAGCACAAACAGAAAACCAAGCTTGGCTTCTGCACTGAAGCATCCAAAGATCTTTGAATTTGGGGACCAGGGCTGAAGCAAGAAAAATCCAACATGAGCCTGGTTCATCTTGTTGTTATTTGCACAACTGGTAGACCTTGAATGGGGGTTTGTTAACATCTTGATGTTGATCCTATATTGTAATTATATAAAATAAGGCTCTTTTCTGGAAGAAACATACACTAAATCAGACAGCAGTGATGGGTGTTGGGCTGGAAACTTAGTCTCAAATTGTTCAGAGGCAAAAGTTATTTTGACTATACTTATTAAGTTTGTGTAAGCTTTCGATTATTTCAAAATAAAAAAGCCCTGCAATTATAAGAATAGGAGAGTATGGCAAGTCCAGTCCTCAATGAAGTCTCCTGTTCTCCCTTCTTTCTGTTGTCTATTTTCTCCATTATTCTTAAAAATGTTCTATGGTGAGAAGGCAGAAGATATATTCACAAGAAAAAACATTTTTAAAGAAATAGTTAATTTAATTTTTTAGGGGCAGCACCTGTGGCTCAGGGAGTAGGGAGCTGGTCCCACATACTGAGAGTGGTGGGTTCAAACCTGGCCCCCGTCAAAACTGCAACAACAACAACAAAAAAATAATTCAATTTTTTATGTTGGGTAATTATAAATTACATCATGTTCAGGAGTGACAAAATTTAAAATGGGACATTAGGAAGGCTCCACGCATAGCTAAACCAGGGCAGGCATTGGTGGCTTGTTCTGCCTGCTGTTGTTAAGAACACGAGTGACCAAATGAACTTGTTCTTCAGTATGGAAGAAAAAGAAACCAGGGAAAGACACATTGCTGAGTAATAAAGCAACTTGAATAATGAATGAAATATGATAATATATTTTCCCCACCCCCCCAGTAATGTATTTTTTGAAATCCCCCTCAATAATACTACATAGCAAAATAATCTGGAAGGATAGCCATCAGCTTGTAACAATAATTGTCTCTAAGAAATTGAGAAATCTTAAATTAGCCATAATAGTTAAAGAAAACTTTAGCCTTACTTTTAATGCTTTATTTTATCACAAGAAGAATTTTTAATATATTAATTATTGAATTATATTTATTAATTATATATATAATTATATTTATTATTATATTAATTATAAATACATCAATTTATATTAGTAAATAGATAATTTCTAAAAGGATAGGTAATTACAAGATCCACAACTTTAAGATATTCAAAAATTGCTATTAAAATGTTTTATAACTTTTTTTAAGTATTTTAAAATGTTACCTGTGTAATGATATATTCTATTCCTCAACCACAGGGAAGTGTGAACATAATCAAACCCTTAATTCAATTCACCGGTAGAAACCAATAGCCCTTCATGTATATGAGAAATATAAATAATTCATCAATTCTTTATAGACCTTGATAACTGAAATTAACATGAAAAACTAAGTTTAAAGTTGACAATAAAAAACAAATAGCAGGGCAGAAGTTAATTGAAATTGATTTGGTGTTGTTTTCTTTAATAGTAACCAATGTCTCTTAACCAGAAGGCATAACCGTACTCCCAGCAATGATGTTCACTGTAAGAGCTTTGATAAGCTTAAGAAGACTATTTTTAACTATATTAAGTCTTCATGAGTTTCAATATTTCATGCTCACTTTTGAAACTATGATGTCATTAAATATTATGTCCCTTTCCTAAGTTTTTAGAGGTCTTTTATATATTTTCTACAGAATCTTAACATTATGAACAACATGCTCCCAAATGTTCTCTTTTGCCAGAAAGGGTTATTTAGTCTTAGAAAAGACTTTTTTCCAACAGGATTTATACACTTTATGATATTTCTCTGATTGCAATCTATAGAAATTGTTTAGTGAAATAAAAAACCCAATGCGCAGTGTATAATAATTCAGCTTGATATAATTTAAAAATATAGTCTTCTAAATATATTTATTAATATATACATATACACACTCATACACATACAACTAAAACCACACAATAACATCAATAATATAAATTTATGTCTGTAGGGGCAATAGGGATTATTCTTAAATTTTCCACAACTAGCATGAACTAACTACATGGATAATCAGGAAAAAATTACTAAATTGCTACCTTTATTTAGAGGATGGATATTTAAACACCTGTTCAAATACCCCAACTCCTTCTGGGAGGCAATATTTAAACACTCATTAGTAGGAAGTAGAATTCAGTCTGACTAGTTTGATCAGAATGCAATGTAAGGATGCTAAGAAGAGCTTCCAACCATTTGGAATATAAACCCTCCTAACAGAAGTTTTCATGATGCTACAAAAGTTCCTTAGCTCCTACACATCAACAAAGTACAGACCAGGTTATACTATTTTGATTAGGGCAGAAAGCTAGATAATGTATTTCCTTGAACTTTTTTTATTTTGTTGAGTTTCCTAAATTATAAAACTAGTTATGTGTCACCTAATGATGGGGCTATGTTCTGAGAAATGCATCATTAGGTGAATTGTTTGTTGTGCAAACATCATGGGGTGTGTTCACACAAACCTAGACAGTACAGCCTACTGCACACCTAGGCTACAGGGCATAGCTGTTGTTCCTATACCACACACCTATGCAGCATGTTACTGTAGTGAATACTGTAGGCACTTGTAATACAATGGTAAGTATCTTTATATCTAAACATAGAAAAGGTCAAATAAAAATATGGTATTATAATCTTATGGTACCACTATTATATATGTGGTCCATTGTTAACCAAAATGTCATTTATGTAGTCATGGCTAATCCATTGTCATTGTAATTTTTGTCTCTCTCTCATCCCCTACAGATTCTCTCCAACCTGGTTCCCAAAGTATTAGGGAACATCTTTCTAAGCCAATACAAACAAGTCAAATTCATTATTATCTTATATAGAGTTGAATCTTTTCTTCAGCCCCATCTCTTACATGGTTCAACTACAAAGTTTGAAGTACACTTGGCCCAGGGTGTCCAATCTATAGCCTATGGGCTACATGCAGATTGTGTGAGCATTTTTTGCTTATTTGTGGTGGTGGATATCATAAAAATTATATTTGGACCTTTTTTGTTTTGCTCACTAGCTTTCATTAGTGTTTGTGTATTTAATGCATGGCTCGAGACAACTCTTCTTTCAGTGTGGTGCAGAGAAGCCAAAAGTTCAGACACCCCTCCTTGAGGTCATTATTGGAGTGCAGGAATGCTAGATTCACTGCTCTCTGCACAGTCCACTCAATTTTAAGGCTTCTTTCCTCAATCAGTAGTAGAGACACATTCTTCATAATTCACCATGTGCAGAAACTTGTTTAAATTGTTTGTAATCATTTATACATTATAACCCAAAAGATTAAAGCTGATTTCAAAGTCTATGCTTCCGCTCCAGCTGGACCCAACTTAGAATCTCACCTCTGTCATTTAAGAGCCCTGTGTGCACAGGCACTGCAGCTCATGCCTGTAATCCTAGCACTCTGGGAGACCAAAGTGGGTAGATTGCTTGAGCTCAGGAGTTCAAGATCAGCCTGAGCAAGAGACTCCTCCACCCCATCTCTACTAAAAGTAGAAAAACTAGCTGGGCATGGTGATGGGCACCTGTAGTCCCAGCTACTTGAGAGGCTAAGGCAAGAGAATCACTTGAATCCAGGAGTTTGAGGTTGCTGTGAGCTATGATATTATAGCACTCAAGCCAGGGTGACAGAGTGAGACTCTGTCTCAAAAAAAGAAAAAAGAAATTATTTAGCAATTTTGACTCTCCATCATCTGTAAAATTGGAACAATCATATCCTCTACCTGAAAGCTCAATTATCCCTCAGATAATTGCATAGTTTACTTCCTAACTTCATTCAGGTCTGTAGTCACAAATTTCCCCCCACCTCCCAGGGGGAAAAACATTCCCTGCTCTCACCTAACATAAAATAGCAGTGTTTATTAATTTTTGTCCTGCAAGCAGCTTTATTTTTCTTGACAGCAGTCTTCACCACCTTCCTTCCCTAGAATACTGTGTAAGCTCAGTTATAATAATGGTGACAGAGACATTCTTTTCTTTGCTGCCTTCCAGCATCTGGCTGAGTTCCTGGAATTTATAGGCTCCTGAGAAAGACTTATTGAATAAATAAGTAAATAAATAAATATGATTACAGCTCTATGAAAATTTTTTTCCAGTTAGGATTTAGAAAATTGCCAGAGACCATAGCTGCCTTCATAAGGAGGAAGACAAGCTTTGTTACACAAAAATGCATTTTTAGAAATCTATTACAGAGGTGAGACCACATTGCAATCTAAACAAACTAAACTGAATACCTTCCTAGCACAGGAGAGACTCACAGCTGCTTCCATCCATAGGAGGTGTTGAGAGAAGGAAGAAGGCACCACAGATGGAGATGGGAAGTCAGCTGAACACACAGTAAACATTCAATGGACCTTCACCAAATGCAAAGCAACAGTTGGTAAAGGCAGCAGTCCTCAACCTTTTTGGCCCCAGAGACAGGTTTCATGGAACACAATTCTTCCACAGACGGAGGATGGGGAAAGAACTCAGGCAGTGATGTGAATGATGGGGAGTGGCTGTAAATATAGATAAAGCTTTGCTTGTTCAACCACCACTGATCTTATACTGTGAGGCCAGTTTTCTACAGGCCATGGACTGCTATGGGTAGGCAGCCCAACCAAGGGGATTGGGGACCATAGGCTATGGACAAGGCAGGAGAGCTGAAAAAAATCCCTGCAAGACCCTGTGAGTTATGAATGAATGAAAGGCAGTAATCGTTTAAAAGTTGGGGCCAGGGAAGCAGCAGCCGAAAGTCAGCAGGAGTGCTGGAGAGCAAAGGGAATGCTCCAGTAACCAAAAGAGTAATCTTAGAGACTTCTCTGGTAAAGGAATCAATTCATCAATAAGACATAATAATCCTAAGTTTCTATGGACCTACTGAGATATTCTCAAAAAAGACAAGTATAAGCTGACTGAACAGAAAGGAAAAATAGACAAATACATAATTATAGTTGGAGATTTCAGCAATTCTCTCTCATAAAATGATTTTTTAAAAAGCAGACAAGAGTAAAAAATATAAAAGATTTGACAATGCTATCAAACAACTTGATCTAGTTGACATTCATAGAATATGTCATCCCAAATGGCAAAATTCATATTTTTTTAAGTAGCCATAAAACAAGACTCAATAAATATGAGGATTGATATCATACAGAGTATTCTATCTGACAACATAACTAAGCATCAAATAAAAATGTTAAAAGGAATACACTCCAATATTTAGAAATTAAATTCTGCATTTTTAAATAAGGGGGTAAGGCAAGAAGAATTGGAAAATATGAAAATGAAACCATGACATAACAAAATTTATGGATGTTGCAAAAGAGATACTTAATAGAAATGTGATTTCCTAGCCACTCACTCTCCAGGCTTCCTTGCTGCTGGCATAGACAAGCAGCTACTGAGATGGAAAAACTGTGTTGATAGTTTAGACTTAGACTTTGCTTAATTGTACTGCTTCTTGTTTGAGATATAATAAGTTAGACTTTTGATTCAAAATCAGACATTTCATGGGTTTTTTTTTTTTGCTTTTTTAATTTTTTTCACTTTTTTATTAAATCATAACTGTGTACATCGATGCATTTATGGGGTTCAGTGGACTGATTTGATATACAATGTGAAATGCTTACGTTGAACTGATTAACACATCCATCACCTCACTTACTTATTTGTTGTGGTAAGACATTTGTACTCTTTTCATAGTAGTTTTGAAATGTACCATTGCATCATGCACATTAGGTGAGGTCCCCCCAAATACTCTCCCTCTTTCTGCCTCCCCCCTCCCCTCTCCTCTCTCACCTCTTCCCTTGACATTCCATGTTTAGTGACCTAACTATGTCATTCAGGAAGCTATGTGGAGAATATACTGGGAGGGGACTGACAGTGGGAACAGAAAATTGAGTTGAGGGCTGTTATAGTGGTTCAGACAAGAGATGATGATGGTTTAAACCTGGGCTGAGACCTTTACAGATGACCATCAGTTAAGATCAGGCCAAATTTCAAGATAGAACTGACAGAACTTGTTTATTAGGTATAATAAAAAGAGTACAGTAATGGTTTACTCTTAGTTTTTACCTTGAGCAACTGGATGAACGATGTTGCTATTCACAGAAATGATCTAATTGGCAAAGAAACACTAAATATGTTTTATTCAACTATTAACTTTGAGGTTTTTGTTCAACATTCAATTGGAGATCACAGCTAATAGATATAAACTTGGGATCATCTGCCTATGAGAGGCATTCAAGGTGCAGTCATATATGGAGAAAATGTAGGTAAAGAAGGCTCAACATTGAACTTTGTGACACTGCAATGTTTAGAGATCACCCAAAAGGACAGTAGAGAGAACTGAGAAAGGACTCCACTATGGTAGGAAGAAATCCCAAAGGGTTTGTGTAGCATCTAGGAAATCCAGAGAGAAAGAAAATGTTTCAAGAGGATAAGTATATTTGTGTCAAATGCTATCAAGAGTTCAAATAAATGAGAAAAAAATGACTATTGAATTTGTCAAGAGGGAAGTGACTAAGTCTTACTAAGATTTTACTGATGGTCTTAGTAGGAGCAGTTTCAGAAGATGTGTGGATATTGATACTAAAAGGATGACTTGAGAAAATTATGGAGATGAGAAAATCAAAATTTGTAGAGTTGTTTGTTTTTCCCTGAATGGAAACAGAGAACCCTATACCTGTGGGGCGGGGGGGGGGCATAAGAGATTAGAGAAACATTTTTTATACAGTTGTTATTATTTGAATGTTGATATGAATGAGCCAGCAGAAAGGGAGATAATGATGAAACAACATAGAAAGTTTAAAGTTGCATGAAGAAAGAAAGGATGGAATAATAGCAAAAGTATAGGGTTAACAGGAGCAAAGATGCACTTTTGCATTGCAATGAAAAAGAAGGTAGAGTTAGGTATAGACACTAAGGAAGACTGGTTTTGCAGTTGGAAGATGAGAGTATCGACCCAGGATTGCTTCTGTATTTCTTCAATGGAACTGAAGATATTTTCAAGAGAAGAGTTGTAATGCTGGACCATAAAACCTAAGCTGGTGTACCAGGAGCTGCTACCTGTTTAACAAAATCCATGTTCACTTCCATTCCCCCAAACCCACCTAGACCTGGAGTGACTTAACATACCAGTTTGCCAGAGATAGAAAGGTTTCCCTGTATGCAGGGATTTCAGTACTTAAAGAAAAGGAGGTGGCAAATTCTGATCACACCCAATTCATGGCATTTCCAAGGACCTAAATTATCTTTTGATTTCTGTGATTTAAGACAAAGCAGTAGGCAGACCTCTAACCTAATCCTGAATTATCATGATCTTGGAAGACTGTTCAAAAAGTTGTATTCAAAATTTTATCTGGAGAACCTCAAATCTGTCTAGAAAGCCTCGAATCTTCAGAGCAGTACTGAAATTCATACCATGGTTAAACTTTATCTTTACTGGATTGGAATACTCCAAGTCTCTTACCTACTGATTTAATGAACATTTATATGCATCTACTATGGTACCTTGCAGTAGACATCCAATAAATATTTGTTATTTACTTTTGGTTATGCTTCCCAGGAGCACAATTCCTTCTCTGTCAACACAACCAATAGTATCTACACTGCATGCACCCATCTCTACAAGACTATAAATCATTATTATTGCCATTGTTATTATCATACTTTATCGTTATTATACTCTTTTCCTGCCAGAACTTAAGGAAGAATTCATGTTAGCTGCTGTTATAATTCTAAGCATTCAAATCATTGCAATGTCAATTTATAAATGTTAAATGTCAGATCAATGATAAACAAGGTCAATAATGATGGGTTTGAATTTATTAAAATGTCATGCTACATAAGAAACTCAGAGATTAATCTGTTCCAAATCTAAGATTGTGTGAAAGTTGTTGAGAATGCTAAGTGAAAGAAGAGTATAGGTTTTCTGTGCTCTTCAATAAATATATTTAGCAAATTTGTATAAATTAATTTACAATGCAATACAAATACTTATAAGAAGAATAGAGAGGAGCTAATGCAAGCAATTCAAATTAATTACCAGTTGGTACGTCTTAGTTAAGGGAAAGTCACAGAATTTAATCAGATTGTTAAAGATAACAAGGACCTTTGAAATACAGTTTCATCCTTTCTACAAGAACTCAGACTCACAAAAATTATATGCCTTCAGTGTCTAAATCAGTGGTTCTCAACTTTACTAATTCTGCGAACCTTTTATACAGTCCAAAGGGGTCACGACCCACAGGTTGAGAACTGCTAGTCTAAATAACGACAAACTTTAAGAGTAAATAAAAGTTTGGGAAGCTCTTTTTAAAGCACTGAGATCTTGAGACTCTACATATAATGTTGGAAGGTGGAGGAGGATAGCATGAGAGTAGGAGTAATAGACAGGTGAGAAGGAAATGACCACAGTGCAGACAGGAGTTTGGGTGGTTCAGTGACTAGTGAGATAAATACCAGCTGAAGATGGAAGATTGACTACTCATCATCTTTTGTGGCATACTTGCCTCCTCATAGGAAGATAGGACCCAAACCCATCCATTGCATGCTTTCTTATCAGCAGTAATTTCCTGACTTCCCAATAGGTAGGGAAAATTTTATTTTTTACAACAATTAGAGCAGTGACTGTAAAATAGAGTGTTATTGTAACCCTTATGATTCATGAGGGCACAGGAAAAAGTGATGGAATGTTTGTATATTTAGGTAATATCCAGGAACTATTCATAATTAATCCTTGCTTATATTTGTGCATGAATTGGTACATTTTTCTTCTCTCAAACAGACAAATATTTCAAACGTTTAAGAATTTTGCGATGACAAGCTTAGTGCTGTTACTTAGCAAAAACTTGTAACAAAACAAATGCAGTTAATTTTCCCCTTTGCTGTAATGGTGATTTTTCAAAGAATGAGTAAGAAAAACTAATTTTCGAGAGGAAAAAATTTATCTTGAGATGAAAACATTTGAAAATTACTGTTCAAAAATATTTTTATCATTATAAAAAGTTATTCCTGAAAACAGTGCATGTCAATTACAATGCCTCTCATTTCCACACACTTAAACTTGGAATTAAAATTTTATAACTTGCTAAAAGCAATCTTCCAAATGAAGGCTTTTAGTGAGTTTTAAATTAATTTATTGAAATATTGTAATGTAATATCTTCTAATTTGTTTCCTTGAACAAGTGACTGACACCCAGGAAGATGGAAAATTACTTTAGAGAATTTCAAGAGAAACACGAGTACAATTAGAGAATTTGATTGAAAATAAGTATCATGACATTAAGATACTTATTCAATAATATCTGGCTTCTATTTGAATCTAGAAATCTGTGAGATATTTTTTCCAGCTCTTAATATTGAACAATGAAATAAAGTGAACTTACAATAACATCTTCAGATTACTGTCTAATAAAATGTTTAAAACAAGGGCGGTGCCTGTGGCTCAAAGGAGTAGGGTGCCAGTCCCATACACCGGAGGTGGTGGGTTCAAACCCAGCCCCGGCAAAAAACTGCAAACAAAGAAACAAAAATGTTTCAAACAAGAATGTTAGCAGCAAATCAAAATCACATTGCTCTCATTGAAAGTGTAATTAATACTAAAGGAAACTAGTAATCAATAAATACTTAATTTTCTTTAGTTTAGCCTTTACAACAATGTTTTATAATATATATCACTTACCAATAGAATAACATATACCAGTAATTTAGAAGTAAGTGTATATATACATTTTTTTATCACTAGAGGTTTGGGGTCACAAGTTTAGAGACTTCAGTATCAGAACACTTTATATTCTCAGTATTCAACCCAGTAAAAACTAACAAAAATTATACCGTTTCATAATTTTTATTGTGGCAAAATCTATATAACATAAGTTTACCATTTTAACCATTTTAAGTGTCATATATGTACAGTTCTGTGGCATTACATATATTCATATCATTGTGTATGATAATTGCACTTTCCTGGGCTACTTTATGGTTTATAAAGCACTTTGAGATAGATCATTTCATTTTGATTGCATTACTATTTATGGGAAAGAGAGTGGGTGTTATTAAGCCCATTTTACCAATGATCAGAAGCACACTGGGGAAATTAAATGCTGGCAATTGTCAGCCAGGACTTAAATTCACATCTCCTGATACCTAATGAAACACTATTTTCTTCATACTTTCAGCCCAACAAGACATATGTAACAATCTGTAACTTTGTTCTAAATTCCCTTGGGCCCCCAGATTTACCTGACACAGATCATGATTGTCTATGGCAGGGGTCCTCAAACTAAGGCCCACGGGCCACATGTGGCCCCCTGAGGACATTTATCCAGCCCACCGGGTGTTTTTGCCACCCTGCCTGTCATGCTTAGCAGCCAACTCGTCCTGAGCCACAGTGTGTGTGGAATGTGAGCCAACTCTCTGACTCTGCTCCTTCTCTCTGTCTCTCCTCGCCCCTCCTTCTCTGTCTCTTGACTCTTCCTCTCAGTCTCTGGTGTAATAGGAGGAGTCACCAGGTTGCCTGTGCAGAGCCTGCTGCTGCCTAAGGACTGAGGTAAGAACAAGTTAGGATTCATTTATTTATTTTTTTTGAAGTTAGGAGGTCTATTTTTTTTTTTATTTTGCAGTTAGTAGGGCCCTTTTTTTGCAGTTAAGGGGGGCTTTTTTTCTGAAGTTAGGAGGTCTTTTTTTTGCAGATAGGGGGCGCTGTTTTGAAGTTAGGAGAGCCTTTTTATTTTTAAAGTTGGTTAGTTGGTTGGGGGTGGTTTCCAGGGGGGGTTGCACCACAGTGATAACGCAAATAGTCAGCGCTCAGTGCTAATGCAAATTGTCAGTGCTCAGAGGTAATGCAAATAGTCAGTGCTCAGTGATAATGATAACTGTAAGTGCTCAGTGTTAATGTAAATTGTTAGCACTCAGAATTAATGCAAATTGTCAGCAGTCTTATCTCAAATGGTCAGCAGTCAGTGTTAATGCAAATGGTCAGTGTTCAGTGTTATCGCATGGGGGCCCCAAACTGGTAATCTGCCTAGGGCCCCATGGGAACTTAATCCAGCTCTGCAGACAGCTAAGGAGTAGGAAACCCAATTTAATTGCCAGTAAGTGCATTTATATTCTGATTACTATTCAGTTGTGTATGATGTTGTATGTTGTGTGCTGTGTAAGCCCCAGTTCACACTGTTGTGATCTCTGAGCAGTGCAAGTTCAGCCATATGCTTGTATGGCTGAACTCACATTAGATTCAGAAGAAAAAAGGCATACGTGCCTTCTTTTTTCCTGCAGTGGAACCTGATCGCATGGGTCTTCTCACCCATGCAATCAGATTCCTGTGCGAGTTCACAGAGCTCAGTGTGGTTCTCACAGGGTAGTGTGAACTGGAAAGGTGGTGGAGGAAGTGGCTCTGTAATCATGCCTGTTCCCACACTGCACCAGTGTAAGCCTGAGGTAAAAGCAGAGTTCCACCATATGGGCACTGGTGAGGTTGAAATGATGTGGACTGGCGAGGCTGCATTGATGGACACTGATCAGACTGCACTGATGGGCACTAATCAGACTGCATTGATGGGCAGTGCAGTCTATATGTCTCTATGTGTGCAAAGTTATTGCTGGTATATTGTTTTTGGAGTGCTGTATATATATATTGGTATTTTACTAATAGCAATTTGGAATCCCTAGGAAACAATGATATCAAGAAAGAGAAAAATTGACTCGAAGTGTAGGATAGTCAAAGAACAGTGGACTTATGATTACTTTTTCATGCAGTACAAGGGAAGAGCTGTGTGTTTGATATGCCAGAATATAGTGTCTGTGTTCAAAGAATACAATTTGCGTCAACACTATCAAACTCAACATAAAAATAAATATGATTGGTTGGTTGGAGAAGTGAGAAAAGATAAAATATTAAAACTGAAATATACATTGACAACTCAGCAAAATACTTTTGTGAAGCAGAAACAGCTAAATACTTCATCACTGCAAGCAAGTTTTCAAGTTGCCAAGCTAATAGCGTGCACTGGCAGACCATTCGGTGGAGAGAGAATTTGTTAAAGAATGCCTTCTTTCTGTTACCAAAGAGATGTGTCCAGAGAAGGCTAATTTATTTAGTGCAGTGAGTCTTTCAGGACCCTCAATTACACAAAGGATTGAAGAAATGGGAGACAATTTGCATCAACATTTGCAAAACTCCGCAAAAAAACTTTCCTATTTTTCCTTGGCACTCGACGAAAGTAATGATGTTCATGACTCTGCACAACTTCTAATTTTTATTTGTGGGACAAATGACTATTTTGAAGTCACAGAAGAGCTTGCTGCACTGCAAAGCATCAAAGGAACAACTGCAGGAGAGGATATCTATGAAAAGGTTTGCCAAACTGTGAATTGTTTAGAGCTGGACTGGGCAAAACTAGCTAGTGTGACAACTGATGGTGCTCCTAGCATGGTGGGGTCTAAGAAAGGAGTAATTGCTCACATTAACCAAGAGATGGACAAACATAACCATTCTCATCCAATAGCCATACACTGCCTCATCCACCAACAAGCGCTGTGTAGTAAATCACTAAAGTTGGGATTCTGTTATAAAAATTGTGGTATCTTGTGTTAACTTTGTTAGAGCTAATGCATTAACCCACAAACAATTTCAGGAATTTCTGTCTGAGCTAAATGTTGCCTGTGAAGATGTTCTGTACCACACAGAAGTCTGTTGGCTGAGTCGAGGGACAGTTTTGAAACATTTCTATGACTTACTTCCACAGATTACAGCTTTTCTGCTTTCAAAAAACAAAGAAGTACCAGAGCTCAATGATGCAGAATGGAAATGGCACCTTGCCTTTCTGACAGATGTAACAGAGCTATTCAACAGTTTCAATGTGCAACTTCAAGGAAAGGGGAAGCTCATCTGTGATATGCAATCACATATGAAAGCATTTGAAGTAAAATTAGGCCTCCTCATCAAACAAGTGAAGGAGGAAAATTTCTGCCATCTCCCCACAACTCAAAATCTGTTAGCGGAAAATCCATTGGTTGCATTCCCAAATAAAACGTGTGAATTCACTGGAAAAGTTGCAAAAGGAGTTCCAATTTAGATTTACGGAGCTTCATCTCCATGAACAAGACATACAGCTTTTCCGTAACCCATTTTCTATTGACATTGAACATGTGGATACGATTTACCAAATGGAACTGGCTGAACTGCAGAATTGTGACTCTCTGAAAGACGCATTTAAGTCAAGTAGCCTTCCTAATTTCCATGCATCTCTCCCCTCTGAGATATATCCTAATCTCAGGGTCCATGCACTCTAAATGGCAACCAGCTTTGGCAGCACTTATATCTGCGAATAGACTTTTTCCAGAATGAAACATCTGAAATTTCCAACCAGATCTAGACTAACTGATGCACACTTGCATCACTTGTTATGACTAGCAGTGACCATCTCCTTAGCCAAAAGCAGGCCCATAGTTCCCATTGAAATACTGGTAAGTTTGTTGATTTAACTTTACTTGTTCTTCATTTTAAATATTGTATTTGTTCCCTTTTTTTTTTTTACTTCAAAATAAGATATGTGCAGTGTGCATAGGAATTTGTTCATAGTTTTTTTGTTTTTTTTAAACTATAGTCCGGCCCTCCAACGGTCTGAAAGACAGTGAACTGGCCCTCTGTTTAAAAAGTTTGAGGACCCCTGGTCTATAGCATTTATGTCTGAGATGCAGAAATACTCTTGGTTGCCAAAGGTATAATAATAGGATCCCAAGACTACAAAGGCCACTTTACTAGCAGGACTGTTTTCTAACGTTAACCTATGATACATCTCTGAGCTTTCAAGCCCTCACACCAACAGCCTTCAGAGACAATGGGATGAGAAGGAAAGTTCTCAGCACACTCTCAGCATACAGCCAGCTTAGGTTTATGGTGCAAGTTGAAGCTTTCTCACCCCTGAACTTGCGCACTGCCTCATACCCTGCTCTCTCTCTCTCTCTCACCTGCCTCTCACCTTCTCCCAGCTGTGGTTCATAGGTCATGTCTTTTGGGAAGGCTTTTTGCAAAGGCCATCCTAAACTAAAGGCCCTCCCTCTGAACTCCTTGAGGCCCTTTGCTTTTGTTTTTATTTTGAGAAAGAATCCCACTGTTGCCCTGGGTAGAGTACAGTGGCATAGCTCGCATCAACCTCAAACTCCCGGGCTCAAGCCATCCTTTTGCCTCAACCTCCTAGATAGCTGGGACTACAGGCGCCTGCCACAGTGCCCAGCTAGTTTTGGAGATGGGGTCTCGCTCTGGCTCATGCTGGTCTGGAACTCCTGAGCTCCAGCGATCCACCCACCTTGGCCTCCCAGAGTGCTGGGATTACAGGCGCTCCTGGGCTCATAGACCCTTTGTTTACCCAGGCGCAGCACTGGTCGTCTCATCTCATAATTCTACAATTTCTGTTTTTAGCACAGTTCTGGAGGATCGCAGAGCACAGAGCCGGGCAGGGAGGCACAGGCTTCAGTGTCCTTACAGAGTGAGTGATGGAAGCCTCTCATTTGCCTTAGCCACTGGGGTTAAGCTTCCCACTCCTGTGGTAGTTAGAGCGTTTCAATCTGTTCAAACCAAAATCTAGGATATTCTCAGAGCCCAGTGTGAGGGGGAGGTAATTATGCGAGTAAAAGCTTATTTGGAAATAACAGCTGGGGGTTCAGTTATTCAATTTGAACTTTCTGGGCTCATTTGAACCCCTTAAAATAGCCTCTAAATCTTCTCCCAAGCCCAAGGCAGCCAGAATTGTTTTCCATGGAGTTTCCAAGAGCCCAGGGCTCTCCTTGTCCCCTTTCCTATCTCTGCATGAAGCCCAGCAGGTCAGACCCACAGCCCGGGCTGTGCCAACAGCTGCTGAGCACTCTCGTAACAGCATCTGACAGGGAGGCTCTGGCACCAAGCAATTTGAGCAAAAAACTGGGCTGATTCAGGAGCTGGGCTTTGTTCTTCAGAAGCTGCCATCTGGATAGTTCCACCTTATAGAAAAATGCCAAGCTCAGGAGTTCGTCAAGGAGGGGGATCCAGGTGCGCCTTTGAGCAGCCTCCCTCACTGGTTTATACTCGCCGGACAACAGCAATAGCACAGAATCAGAAGCAGTCCACCTGCCACAAATGCCTTAGCTGGGCAAATAGTCACATCACATTGTTTGGCAGCAACCTGGTGGCTACCTGCAAGGGGCAAAGTGAAAGTGGATGGGGTCCTGTGGTGAGAGTCCAAGTTCAAGGTCAAAGTCAGCGGAGTCAGTGAGTGGCATAATTCTCATTTCTCTCACATGCCTGCTGAATGCTACAGGCCTGCTCATCTCCCTGCTGGGAAGTTCCCTCTTTTCTGTTTATGCAAAAACAAAACAAAACCAAAAACAAACCCTACAACTGACAAATAGGCTTAGGGACAGAGGGTAAGTACCAAACAAAAACAGTATAAGGAACACATTACTGAATCAATGGAAATTTTAACACATTGATTGCCACATTAGGAAAATTTTTTTTTTCTCCTTGGGGCCCCAAGTTTTTTATTAAGTCAAGACAGGTCAACTCACAGATGTGTGAGTTACATACACCTCCCACAGCCCTGGGTCAAAACAAGGGTAAGTTAAATATAACTTACATGGTAATTAATGTGTTAAAATAGAAAACGTCCCTTTCCCTTAAGCTACACACACTTAGAATTGTTTGCACTTTGGCTTAAATCAATACATTAATAAATGACCTATCACTTCTGCAAAACAGAAAGAAGTATTTGCTTCCTCTGAACCTAATTGCCAAGATGTGTTGGCTTTCATACAAAAACGGGGTTTCACCTCAATGGACCTTATTTCAGACCTTGAGTGGTTGGCGGCTGAGTAAATGCAATCTTGGTAACAACCCCATCTGACTTGTGTTATCCCTGAGTTTCTGAAGTCTTGCTGAATATCATGCTCACTACACCTCTTTGAAGCCAAGAGATAATTATGGAAAAAAAGCCACAGAGAAGGTAATCCAAGATCCCAGTCTCAACTAACACCTAGACCCAAAGTCCCTCCTCATCCCACCTTTGTCTTGCATGGTGATCATAAGATTGTTAGGAAGGGGAGTTACCCCAAAGTTTCGTGTCTCAGCTCTGCTGAGCTCCTGGCACTCACAGAACACCTTCAGGAGCACAACAGGACATATTCTGGTCTTCATCTTTTCTCTTACCCCTTAACTTACTGATGTTTAAAAATAGCCAGACTGTGGTCATTAATTATTGTACAGAACTCATGAATTACTGCATAAAGCTTACACAATAGGAAGAGGGAATAAGTAAAAAAAATGTGCTAATTAATGCACTCTGAAGTATAGTGCTGGCAGTGAATGGCTTAAGATCCTACCTGATTTGTTGATTACTTTGATTCATTTCTCCAAGATATAAGAGTTTCCTCTCTTAGTGCAGGGGCAGAATCCAATCTAACTCTTCCACCTTCTCACTGAGCTATCTTCTCCCCACTGACCTCTCCTGCTTTATCCCAGGGCTGTACACAGTAATGCCTAGGTAATGCCTTTCTTTCAAAGCCAAGTACATTGCCAACACTTCGTTTTCCCTCTCCCACTGGTGATCCCACCAGGTGTGTGTAGAGAGAACCGTCAGAGGCATTCTGCCTGTTTCATATGCTCTAAAGTGGTAGAAAGCTACTAGGGCAGTTATTTATCAGTGGCCATCATCCTAGGCATTGATGTTGAGACGTCCTCTCTCTGTACTCAGTAACAAGCTGAGGCAGAAGGGATACAGTGATAATTAAGTGTTAATTTCTACCATTTTTCTATGCTATCAGATTGTCTTTTCTATGAGTAATACAATTACTAAAAGGGGGTAATAGAGCAAGGAAAATCTAAATAGTGTAGATGGAGGAAACATTTTAAGTTATTTCAAAATCAAATTAAGTTGCTGAGGTCATGAGATAATAAATCCTCTTTGGGGCAAAATCTGCATCTTAGAATAACATGTACACAGCCGAAGAGTGTGACTGTGATGACATGGCAAAGGTTTCTGGAAAAGTTCAGAAGACAGTCTGTGATGTCTGTGTGGAGCAGACAAAACAGAGGGAAGGAGAGGAAAGAGAAGGTTAGAACAAAAGTTAAAGCAAAAGTTAATATCCCCAGGGTATTATTCAATAGGCATGACCAAAGACAAAGGTCTGTGACTAATTTTTATCCCCACTTCTGACCTCGGCCTGACCCTTTTCTTCTCTTGCTTAATCATTACCAAAATCCTGCCATTCATATCCCACGGCCCAGCAATGACTCTGTTTTCTTTCACCAATGATCCTAGTCCACCCAGACTTCACTGTTACCACTTTCATCTGAACTCCCAAAGCATGCCTCGTTTCTAGCCACTCATTAGATCCCTCTCTCAGTATTATCAGTTCTTTATTTTATTTTATTTTTTGAGCAAGAGAGTCTCACTCTGTCACCTCTGTCATCTGTAGCATCATAGCTCACAGCAACCTCCAACACTTAGGCTCAAGTGATACTCTTGCCTCAGCCTCCCGAGCATCTGGGACTACAAGTGTCTACCACAATGCCTGGCTAGTTTCTTTTTCTATTTTTAGTACAGACAGGATCTCACTCTTGCTCAGGCTAGTCTCGAACTCCTGCGCTCAAGCAATCCATCTGGCTTGGCCTCCTAGAGTACTAGGATTACAGGTGTGAGCCATGGCACCCCCCCAGTATCATGTGTTCTTGAGATGTGTGTGTACATATGTGTGTGCATGCATACACCAGACTCATATATATCTTATTCATGCATTTGTTTCATCAACAATTTTTTTCAATATTTATTATATACAATGCTGAAGATTCAATGGAAAGTAAGAGTCAATGTTTGCCTCATTGTAAACATTACCTCAATGTTTCTAAAATGAAATAATTTTAATAAGTATAATACATAACCTAAAGAGATAAAGACAAAATTCAATGGGTAACACAAGTTTCTAAAAGGATCAGAAACTTGTTTCTGGGAAAGCGAAATTTATGCTGAAATGTGAATTTTCCAGAGGAGAAGAATGTCTCCATATGGACACAATGCATGTTCTTGACCCACTGATGACTCTCTGACCACCATGGAATAAGCATCTCTTTTATGGTTCATCTGTTCCCTTCCTGAGCCCAGCCATCAGCAGATAGTCAAGAGTTTCCGTATAAATGATAGATTACTGCTGGAAAAACCTAGTAAACGTTCATTCTCCACTGTCAATTTGTTACATTAAATAGTTTAGCCATAAAACTACCTTTATGTGCAGTCAGCATGTTTTTTAAATAACATACTTTTGCTTCTGTCGATGTTTATTAAGATGAAAGCTCTGGCTATACCTCTACTTATTTGTTTCCTTCTGGTTTTAAAGTATAGATTCTGATGTATGAAAAGTGAGACCCAATCAATACACACTTGGATTCTTTCCAACAACAACAAAAAAATGCTTTCAACAATCTCTCCAACTGTAGGGGCACATACTGAAAGGACAAGAGAGAGATCGCCAGTATCTTTAAATTTTGTTTCCAAATTCACAAATTTGGAGCTGCACCCCAATATCATATCTCTCCCTTTTAAAAAAATGTATTTCTATTTCCAAAATTTTATTTTTGAATGGAATTATGATACTGATATACAGTGAATTGAAATGGATTAACAAAGAACACATTTATGTTTCACCCACCTAGATAAAGTATAGATGGGCCATTGTCAAACTCAAGTGAGAAATGTCTAATGGTCCACAAATGCCTGTATTTCCAGAGGCTCCCGTGACTTAATCATACGTTTACGAATCTTTGAAATGTCCCTGAAGCATGTAGTTAACCTGAAAACTCCTCTTGTTGAGTGTCTGCCTACCATGAGGCCAAATTCATTAGCACGCATATGGGTACATCACCTGCCGATTGATTCTTCCTCTAGTAATAGATTCTGAGAATCAATAGTCATTTAAAAAGTGACAACAGAATATGTGAAACTTAGTAAATGTAGAAGGTAAATGTCTTAACACAATAACTAAGAAAAATTTGATATGAGGACAATTAATGACAATTAAGGTTATGGGGGGGGAGGAAAAGCGGAAAGAGGGATGGAGGGAGGGGGGTGGGGCCTTGGTGTGTGTCACACTTTATGGGGGCAAGACATGATTGCAAGAGGGACTTTACCTAACAACTGCAATCAGTGTAACCTGGCTTATTGTACCCTCAATGAATCCCCAACAATAAAAAATAAATAAAATAAAATAACTAAGAAAATGCCAGGAAGGCTATGTTAACCAGTGTGATGAAAATGTGTCAAACGGTCTATAAAACCAGTGTATGGTGCCCCATGATTGCGTTAATGTACACAGCTATGATTTAATAAAAAAAAAAATAAGAAAGAAAGAAAAAGTGACAACAGAGTGGCAAATTGTGTATAAATCCATATGTGTCCAACAAAAGACATAACCTGGGTTCTTTAGTTCAGAGCACATGAGTGACTACGTATCAGCACTGTGGTCTAGAAATCAAAACACCAGTAACTAGTCATGTGACCCTGGAAAATTAATCCCTCCTTCTCTCCAATTATTTGTCCATAATAAAGACATTAGAACTGCAACTCCGTAATAAGTAAGAGGTCTTTGAACTAAGATCAAATTATTGTCTTATTTCCCTTATTTACCAACCTTGCTAGCTTCTTGGTGTATTTCTTTCATAAAAGGAGAAATGAGAGAAAAAATTTCTATGAAGGGATCAAAAATTTTTCAGTTTAACAGAAACACTTTTGCATGTGTTGTTTGTTGCCTGGCTGTTTGCTTTGAGTATACAAAGATGGGCAAATGTTAGGGAGCCGTTCAGGCTGCGATATGCTCAAGAGGGGATGAAGAGACATGAGAACTGTCCTTGACAAATATTTTTTGCATATCTGTTATGTTAGACAGTGTTTTAGCAAGCATCTCCTCTAATGAATATTAGATAGTAGATAATGTTATTATCTACTACTTAACTAGGCTGTAAATGATGGCCTTTAATGTATGCCATGTTGTTAAATTAATGTACTATTCATGTACATACAAAAAGAAAGGTTTTTAATGATTTGGTAGACCCATATAGGTGGATGGTGAAGGGACATTTTGAGCTTACTTTGGAATTTTTCTATTTTTGTGACTCATAGCAGTGGTTCTGAGATGTTTGACTTAGTCAAATTATAAAAAGGCATTTATTCTTTGAGATAAAGTGAGATATAGAGAATATTAAGATAGTCATAGGTGATTCAGAGAACCAAATAATGAATCAAATGTTCTCTTTGTCTTTATAGGGGAGGAGTTGGTGATTGGATAACTGACAGTGACATTTACTAAGATGGGGGAAATAGGGGAGGAAAAAGGGAACACAAGGTAGTAGAGGGCGAATTAATTATTCAACTTTGTAAATGTTAAGATCCAAACGATATCGGCATTTGAAGCAGCAGAAAGAAGAAAATTAAGAGAGTATGGTGCCTCAAAACCAAGAGAAAAGTGTTTTTCAAAAATAAGTCAATGGTTAACCGTATAAAATACGCTGAGAGGGGTGGGTAGATGAGGACAGGAAGGTGTCCACTGGATTTGGCAATGTGAGAATCACTGAAAACTTTCCAAAGCATGAATTTAGTTGAATGGTGGAGACAGAAACAGACTGGAATGAGCTGAGGAAAGAACAGGAAGTGAAGAAATGAGGACTCTAGTCAACAACTTCAAGTGCTGATGAGAAGGTCAGCATAAAAAAATGGTACAGCAGATTAAAAAGGATGTGAGGACACAGGACATACTGGACAGTATTTATATATTAAAAGAAATGATTCAATACAAGGATTAGTTAATGCAGACAAATTGGAAACCACTGATCAGAGACACTTTAGAGCCAAAAAGGAAAGGATTCCCAAGTCTAAATGAAAGGATTCTTCTTCCACATGATCAGGAAGAGACACAAATATGTGGACTTGTACAAGTGTGAATACTTTTTATACTTGAGGTAGAAAGATAGCTTTAACATCTTCTGGTTTTTTGTTTCTGTTTTATAAAGTAGAAAACATAGTCATAATAAAGGAACTGGGAGAGTATATATTTTATGAAAAAATCACTTCACAGTAATGGGAAGGCAAACAAATAAGGTAAACAGCAGGACTGCCAGACAAAGCTGCTTGCCTGCCCAAGTCTGTGGCCACCAATTCTGAGTAAAACCAGCTGCCACAGCACCTTCCGCAGCTCAATCGCTCAGTTACAGGCACAAGGAGAGAGGAAAGTTAGACAACTAAATGTGGTTTCCCCAGGTGAGTGTGATGGAAGGAGTGATAATACTGACACCTAGCAGTAGAACCTAAGTGGAATAAAGAGGAAATGAAAGAAAAAGAGACATGGATGGGTGAAAAATGAAAAGGGGAGTACGTGAGTGAGCTCACGGTGGGGGAGGATCACAGAGCCCTGTGCTGGAGGAAGGGGAGGGAGGCTCAGAGAAAGCCGTGCTGAGGACACAGATGGTGCACTTAACAACCAAGGGAGTAGGTGTCCAAGGGAGCAGGTGTTGAGTTTGGGAATGGAGGGGAAAAATAAATGGAGATGACAAAATGAAACTGGTCATCTGGGGTCACCCCATGGAGGTGTTGAGCTCACCATGAGCATGGATGGAGGTAGAATGGGTCACCGTGAGCCAAGAGCTGAAGTCCTCCTCTCTAGATGAAGGAGAATGCCCAGCAAGTCAGAAGGTGACTAGCAAGAAAAGGAACATGGGTGTCAAGGGAACTAACTGGGGTTTTGGAGGAGGGAGGACCAAAGAATGAGAAACAGGTTTGAGGAACTAAAGGTAAAACAGCTTCTAGGGGAGAAAACAGCAGGCCACTGGTGTCATCAGAGGTTTCTGTCAGGCAAGAACTCAGGGAATGTTCCATTCATGCACTGTAAATGGCAAGTCCAGTTGCTCAATTCAGATTTCCAAATACAGGCCTTTTCTGACTTTGTCAGAGTTGTTATATGGTAAATGTGCATTTCCTTTTTGGCTTTTAGATTTCTTTTGAGATATTCCTGGAGATGAGTGGAGAATCACGAAGGATGGTACTGAAATATCCGTAGGATATATGAGATTGAGATCTTAATTGCTTTCTCATAATGTACACATTTATGTTCTCTTTTTAGCATTATAAATAGAAATAACCTAAAAGAGGAATAATTAAATTCTTTTTGATTCACCTGATTTTGATTTAATAAAATGTCTGGAAGGTCAGATATTTACACCTTTCCCGTTTCTTTCCTCCTGTGATACATGTTAACACTCTGCTTAGACAGTGATATGCTGTCTAAGCATTGTCATTTTATTTGCCCTGAGATCTTCATTTTTCTTGAGCCTGTATCCTACCCTCCCCCCACCTTGAGGAGATTCAAGATAGAATTTTCCCAATCTGAGAGAAGGTTAAGGATTTAGCAGGCCAAAATGTTGGAAATACACATTCACCCACACCCATACAGGCATACGCACACAATCTAAGTATTGCCACTTACTAGCTGGATGACCTTACTTCCTAATTGCTTACCTTTTTTGTAGGACCAATATAGTAAAAGTCCCTATACCATAGGGTTTACCTCTGGTAACACATACAGAGAGATTAACACAGAGCTTGAGGCATAGTGAGAACTCAGTGCAGTGCACATGTGAATTCACTAACATATGCACACCTAAGGAGAAAGATAGACTTCCCTGAGTTTGGGATGCAAAAGCAAATGTTCTTTCTATGACCTTCTCTGGCTTCCTTCAAAATGCTATTGACAAGCGTCCCAATCTGGAGATCTTAAGCCTCTAATCATGGGTGGTTTCCTGTACTCAGAACAACCCATCAGCGCTCTTTGATTTCCCATCTTTTCTCCAATTTTGTTCAAAAGCTTTTTTTCTTCGTTTCCTTTAGTCCTTAAGATCTTTGATTTTTAACCATTTGAAATGAGAAATAAAATAGTACTAGAACTAATGTGATCCTCAAAGAGCAGTGTTTATTTAACAAACATTATTTAAAAGTTTCTTTTAAATGAATCATTTAATGCCTCAACCAAGATTGAAAATTAATTTCTGTGTTGATATTTCCCCCTGACAGTCCTTGGTGAAAACAGTCATCTAATCAAATGTATCTTTCTTACTCATACAACTCACACTGAAGGCCAAAGGAAATGAACAGATTCTGGTTGGAAACCAAACTTGAATAGTAGGATCCCCTCAGAGGTGATGTGACCACATAAGACCTCTCATCATAGGAATGTGCTAGCCTGAAATTAAACTTCAAATTTACTTTCTAACATTTGCCTCTGTGAAAATAGCATAATCTTACCTATATTCTGTCAGTGATGACAGACAAATACATATTCCCTGAAATTATAGACATCCATAAACAACTAATATCTGAAAAGTACGGTGAAGAGATCTCTTTAGAATACAACGCTGAAATGAATTTTAATCTGGTAAAAAATGAAGTAACTTAAAGTATTACTGTTTGTGAAGGGTCTTATAATTCTTCTCATGCTAACCTCTCCCTAAGTTTATTGTCAAAAATGTGTAGTATTGTTTATCACTGTCAATAAATGTTTTCAATCACCTCACACCTATTACAATGGCTCTTATCAAAAAGACAAGAGGCAATAAATGTTGGCTAGAGTGTGAAAAAGTGGGAACCCTTGTATAGTGTTGGTGGGAATGTACATTAGCAGCCTTTATTGAAAACAGTATGAATTTTCCTAAAGAAATTAAAAATAGAACTGCCATCCAATCCAGCAATCCATCTTCTGTGTATCTATCTCCCCCAAAGATGAAGTAACAACCTCATCAAAATATCTGCACACCTATGTTCATTGAAGCATACTTAGAATAACTAAAATACGGAAACAAACTAAGTTTCTTTCAGTGGATAAATGGATAAATAAAATGTGTGTATACACAATGGAATTTTATTCAGCTTTAAAAAAAGTAGATCTTGACATTTTCCATGAAATGGATGGGCCTGGAGGACATTATGCTAAGTGATTAACAGATTTAAGCCAGACACAGAAAGAAAAATATTGCATTACCTCACTTACAAGTAAAATCTAAAAAAAAAAAAAAAAATCAAATACACAGACATAGAGGAAAACAGTGCTTATGTGGAGGGAGGAGGAGAAGATACAGGCTGAAAGATACAAAGTACCACTAATATCCAACACAAGGACTATAGGTAATAAAATTGTATTGTATTAGGGATTTTTGTTAAATATGTAGATTTGGGCTATTCTTGTCATAAAAGAGTAACTATTTGAGATGATAGAAATGTTAATCTGCTTCACCAGTAACCATTTTACTATCTGTATGTATCCTGTGATATGTTGAAAACCTCACATTTACACAATAAAATTTATTTTGTTAAGTCTTCAGATGAAGTATTCCTGTACACCTAGCTGTACAGCAAAAAGGGCACTGAACAAAGGATCCAACCTTCTAATTTAGATTAAATGGGAAAGAGAGAGTGAAGGGGAAAGGATGAAATGTTTGACTTCCTACGTACTTTTTTCCTCTAAATCCAAATCAGGTTAAAAGGCATTCGATTATTCAAATTCAAAATCAAAGTCAACTTGATTATTTCTTTTTTTGCATCTCTATTTGTAATGCTCAAAAAAATAGAGAGCATAGAGCATATTTTATTTGAAAGCAATTAATACCTAGATCTACTGCCATGGATGATGACTAAGAGAACATTGCTGAAATCCAGTTTTATTCTCTGTAAAACCAGTGGGGAGAAATAGATATCATTAAAAGTGCTAAAATTAACATGTATCTACTTCTTCTTCATGAAAAAAATTTGATGTAACGAGATCTTCCCTGACAATTTTACTAAGTTGTAAGAGCCAAAGGATATAAGATATATGAAGTTATAAACTACAAACCATTTGTCAAATGTGAATGCCTCTTGCTATTATTGTAAGTGGGGCACAGAAAGGGTTGGTTAATTGAGATAATGCCTCTAACAAGTGGTAATTCCTCAATTCTCAAAACAGAGTCCAATTCCTCACAGAAACAAAAAGAAATATGTTAACAAAGTATATCAGCAAGGGTTTGAACTCAGATTGTCTTGTTCAGGCCCTGGGGGCTTAGCTACCATATCATGCCATGTTAGACTGGCCATCAAAGATAAATTAAAGTCAGCTGTGAAGAAGGGCTATACTAATTCTATAGCACTAGTACCAATTTAATTTAGAATAATGAAAGCATAGAGCACTGTAATAAGTAAACCATGAGGTGCTGTTCTACTGGGGCAATTCTTTGGAAAGAGAATAATTTTAATGCATTGAATACTTTTGAAGTATTGAATGATTTCCAAAAGTTCCTTTGCTATAATGTTCCTCCTTTTCCCTAGAAAAGAGAAAAAAATACAGATTAAACTGAAGTTATTTCCTCAAATACACTGACACATCCCTGAGGGGGTAGTACATTTACAGGAGGGAAAACTATGCCAGGGTCTGTGTCCCAGATAAGGCAGGCCAAGGTAACAGTATGGCTCAGTAATGAACAATTAAAGGAAGTTCCATTTCATCTGACTCCCAAAGCTCACACCAAACTTGCTGAAAAGGCCAATATGATCCTTGTCCTCCTTCCACACTGCTTATACATACAGTCTGTTCCTGTGCCAATGGCATAAGATACCGAAAGCTGATCTCTCCCCTAGGAGTTAGCCAATTGTCTTTAGTCCAGTCCAAAGGAAACCTTTCCTGGCCCCAAGCCTTCTTCTGAGAATAAAAATGTCTAGCAATCTGACTTTCCTTAGGCTTTTAAATATACTTCACTAAAGCATTTATTTTTAAAACAAAGTCTTTTTCATGATGCAAAAGTAAAGTGTTGCAGCAAATTTGGAAAACATCAAAAGCTATTGAAAAATTAAGTGTAACCTCATTACCTAGAATTAACCACTGTGATATGTTTCTTTTGTATGTGTGTATGTGTGTACAATCACAATCTTATATTCAATATATATGCATCATGTCTATAAATTTGTTTCATACATTTAGAGAACAAAACTGCAACTATTGAGAGACATTATTTAACATAATGTTTGTTCAATTTAATGTTACACTGGGAGCACATTCCTATAGTATGAAATATTTGTAAACATGGATTTCAGCAACTCCAGGCTATAATGGACTAGTAATTCATATCAATCTTTCGCAGAAAGCACCTATAAATTCTGGATTCAGAAACTCATGTATATACAAAGGCATTGAAGGACAACCAAGGCAGCCAGGCCTTGAGGGACTTGTATCCCAAAGAGAAGAGAAACGTGTTATTGTAAGATCAATGTCTCCCTTGTTTTTCCCCTTAAGGCATTTTTCAATCCATAAGCATGTCAGGGCACACTGGCCAAGCAGGGGGACAAAAATTACTATGCTCCAGGACTTCAGGGATTAAGAAAAAATGAAAATGGTAAAAGAAAGTTTGTGAGGCAATGGATATTTTGTTGATTTAACCATGGTATGATATATACATATATCAAAACATCATGTAATGTACCATAAGTATATATAATTTTTATTTTTCAATTATAAAAAGTAAGAATAAAGAAAAAGAAAAATGCAGAGAAGCCCTATACTCTGCAATGATTTTTCTTCAAAGCATAATTTATTTCTTAAGTTGTGAGTAGTGAGAGGCCAAGAAGCCAAGCAAGTAGCTAATAAAAATATAAAAACCTAAGTATATTTGAGGTTTTAGTGCTGTTAAAATAAAAATAGAAGTTTAGAACCTCCTGTGAAGCAGGAGTCCCAGTAAACAACTTAGGTCTTTAGTTGAGACCTAGAAACAGCTGCATATTAAGAAAAACAAGTCAATCAGTAAAAGATCAATAAAAGATCAGCCATGACAAAAATTGAAGGACAGTCTCAAATCATTGAAATGCATGATTATGTCAAGATAATCTGGCCTTACTCTAACTGCCTGCCAGAAAAAAATTAATTCTTATTTCAAGGAGAAAGCAGTCCAAATCTCTATAATTGTTTATAGATAATATTACACATTGAAAAATTACCAGCTATGATAGAAGATAAATAAAAACTAAAAAATAAAAAACATAGTGGACTTATTAAAAACATAGTTTAAAATACTTTAGAAGAAAGTATGAAGCATTAGAAGAAAATTGGAAATAATAAAGAAGGGGTTAGTGGAAATTCTACAATAGAAAAACGTAACAATTAAAATAAGGAACATAATAAATTGATTCGGTAGTGATCATAGAGGGAGGGAGGATTAGTCTTCTGAAAGATACAACAGTAGAAAATATAAAACCTGAAGCACCCAGAGAAGAGAAAGAAGGAAAATATAGAGATGAATGTAAAATAAGTATATGACAATGTGAAAATATTTAGTATGCATGTAGCTGAAGTCCTAGAATGTGAGAGAAAGAATGGATGAAGCACTATTCCAAGAAATAGTGGCCAAAATTTTCTTAAAAGGTGATTAGAGACATTAATCACATATTTAAGGAGCATTATAAGTACCAAGAACATAAACAAAAAGAAAATAAGACAATGCTCTTGATAAAAAGACTCTAAAAGAATGAAAAAAATCTTAATTTGGCCAGAAAAAAACTCATATTTTTTACAAAGAACAATGATAATATTAAGACCGCATTCTTAAAAAGTAAAATGGAATTAAGGAGAAAGTGAAATCTGGGCATGGTGGCTCACGTCTGTAATCCTAGCACTCTGGGAGGCCAGGCAGGAGGGTCATTTGAGACCAGTCTGAGCAAAGGAAGACTCTGTTTCTACGAAAAACAGAAAAAATTAGCCAAGTATGGTGGTGCAAGCATCTAGGCCCAGCTATTCAGAAGGCTGAGGCAGGAGGATTGCTTGAACCCAAGAGTCGGAGGTTGCTGTGAACTAGGCTGACACAAGGCACTCCAGCCTGGGCAGCAGAGTGACATTCTATCTCAATAAAAAAGTGGAGAATGAAGTAAATCCTTTAATATACTGAAGGAAAGGGGCTGCCTTCTTAAAATTTGCTATTTAGAGAAAATATTCTGAATAAACTCAGGTGAAATGAAAACATTTTCAGATGAACAAAAACTTAAAAAATGGTTTGTATGTGAAACCTGTATTTGAAGAATCACTGAAGAGACATTTAGGCAACTAGAAAAACTAATCTTAGATTGCAACACAGAAATTCAAAAAGGAATAAAGGTCATACATGGGCTAAAAATACAGATAAGCATGCTACATAAATTACTCCTGCCTGGAAAAAGGAATGATAGTGATGTCTTGTAGGATCATAAATGTATGCAGAATTAAAATAATGAAAAATAGTGAAATTATAAAAAGGAGGATAACTAAAATCAAAGAACTGTAAGGTTTGTTCATTATTTGTAAGTGAAAAGTGAAAGCGTCAATTTATGGTAGATTAGATAACTCAAGGATGTATTTTTTTAATCTTAGGGTAACCATTAAATGAAAATGGAATATAATAAATTGGTCAAATAGAATTGAAAACAAATAGTGATATATATGGTACATGCCAAATATAAATACAACTCTATCAGTAATTATATAAAATATAAATGCCACGTAGAAAGCTATCAGATGGAGTACCAAAAGGAAAGAAAACTCTATGATGCTTACAGGAGACACATCTTGAATATGAGACACAGAAGCCATTAGTAAAAAGATAGAGATAAAGATAATAACCAGTTCACAAGAAAAATCCAGAGGATATACAATATAAACACTAACCAAAAGAAAATAAGGAGAGCTATATAGTATCCAACTAAAAAGACTTTCAGATAAGAGCATTATTAGAGATAATAGGGGCACTTCGTAATGATAAAAAGTTAACATCAATAATCAATCGGAAGATATGACTCTACATTTTATACACCTAATTAAGATTGCCTCAAAATAATAAAAAATAATAAAAAAAAAATAAAGATTGCCTCAAATACATAAAACTTGACAGAGGTAAAAGGGGAAATAAACATATTTGCAATCACAAAATTTTAATGCAGCGAGGCACCTGCGGTTCCATGGGCAGGGCGCTGGCCCCATATACCGAAGGTGGCAGGTTCAAACCCAGCCCCAGCCAAACTGCAACAAAAAAATAGCCGGGCATTGTGGCAGGCACCTGTAGTCCCAGGTGCCTGGGAGGCACTTCGGAGGCTGAGGCAAGAGAATTGCCTAAGCCCAGGAGTTGGAGGTTGCTGTGAGATGTGTGACACCACGGCACTCTACAGAGGGAGATAAAGTGAGACTCTGTCTCTACAAAAAAAAAAAAAAGACTTTAATGCACCACAGTAACTGATAAGATAAGCAGATAAAAAAAAAAAAAAACAGTAAGCATGGAAAAGATTTGAACATGCCTTTTTTATTGGAATAATTCATACATACATAAAACAATGCGCCCAGCAATGAAATATGCTTTTCATAAGTTTACATGAAACATTTACCAGACTAGACCCCATATGTTGTGCTGTAATCAAGTCTTACCTGCCCATAGTTTAATTAAACTAAAAATGAATAATAACCAGTTAACATGAAAAATCCAGAAATATTGGGAAATTAATAATCTATTAGATTAATAACTAAACAGTCTAAGGTTAATGCCGAAGTTTTGATGAAAATAAGAAAATATTTGCACTAAATAATAAATAAAATACAGCACATAAATGCCCCCTGGAATAGGGGAATTCTGTTTCTTCTTGATCTGATAATTCCCCCCCTTCCAGGAGGGATATTGTCCAAGACCTCCCGTACTGAATCTCATGTATACTCTATTTTTCCCTATACAATCATACCTATGATAAAGTTTTATTATAAATGCAGCATAGTAAGTGATTAAAAATAGCTGATAATAGTAACTAATAATAAAATAGAACACCATGGATAAATTCCATAACTATAAAAACATATGAATCATATGTGAAAGGCTGTACATTGTATTTATTTGACATTCTGGAAAGGTAAAACTACCAGGACATAAAGCAGATCAGTGACTGAGAAGGGCTGGGGTGGCAGAACAGAACCAACTGTACGAGGGCATAAAGGAACCTTTTGGGGTCTGGAAATATTCCATATATTGGCTTGGTGGTGGTCGGAGCAGTGTACCTCTATACAGTTGTCAAAACTCATCCTATTGTACACAAGAAAGAGTGAATTTTGCTGTGTATACATTGCCATAAACTTTTCCTTTAAAAAATGATGAGAAACAGATATAAATAAAGCTGTGCTTAGAAGGATATTTATAGTCTCAAATCCATACATTAAAAAGAAGGAAAGATTAAAATGAATGTTCTAAATACCTAACTCAAGGAACTAGAAAATGAAACCCCAAGAATGCAGAAGGAAGAACTGGGTGACATTGGCCCTGATGCTGGGCAGTGAGTCAATGCTGCAGAGGAGAGTCCAGCAACGGATTCCCACGTACAAGGGCACTGGACATACGACAAGGTGCCACTATGGAGTGAAGAAAGAACAGTCTTTCTAACAAGCAGTGCTTGGTCAATTGTATAAAAATGGTCATTGGTCCCTACCTTACATTAATTATAAATATCAGTGACAGGAAGACGGCACTTATAACTATGTAAGATAAAGCAACGCTTCTCAAAAATAATATAAGAGAAAACCTGATGACATTTGTACAGACAAAAATTAAATAGGAAAAGTACATTTACTATAAAAATATCGACACATAGGGCATATTGAAATTAAGAACTTTTATTTGTCAAGAGCCACAATTAAGAAAATGCCATGAAGGCTATGTTAACCAGTTTGATGAAAATATTTCAAATTGTATATAAAACCAGCACATTGTATCCCATGATTACATTAATGTACACAGATTTAATAAAAAAAAAAATCTTAAAAAGTCATAATAATAGTAAAAAAGAAAGTGAAAACGCAAGTCACAGGATTGGAGATGTTGGCTGTACACACACACACACCCATAAACACAAAAGTAATTGTGTCCAAACAGAAATATATGTATAGAACTCTTACAATGCCATGAGAGAAAGAGAGACAACCTAAAAACACTGGGGAAAAGACTCGGACATGTTCTTTATCAAAACATGATCAATAAATATAGGAAAACTGTTTAACCCTATGAAGAAATACAAAATAAATAAAACCATATGAGGTACCATGATACCTACCAGAATTGTCATAATTTAAAAAGCAGACAATACACGGTGTTGATACGGATATAATACAACTGGAATTCTCAAGCACTGCGTGAGGTTGTCTGACTTGAGATCATTTGGCACTGTCACCTAAAGCCTACCAGATGCGTGGCTGTGACTCAGGAATTTTACTCCTGGGCTCCCATCAACAGGAAGAAATACACGTAGACACCAAGGACATACATGAGAACATTCGTTATATTATTTGCAATCATTTAAAAACTGGAAATAACTCAAATGTCCACCAACTATAAAATGGAAAAATATTTTGTGGTTTTATATAATGAAGTAACTATAGCAGGTAAAATGAATAAACTTATTCTACAACACGAGAAAAGCCCAGAAACAGTTTCTTTGAGCAAAAGAAGACAGACAATGAATATATACTAAAAAAATTCTAAATTATCATACTAAAAGCTATGCTAAGAGTAGGCAAAAGACTGATCGTCTCTGGAGGGCTCGTGAATGAAACTTCTGGATGTCGGTAATGTTCCACCACATATTTCTCGAACTGGGCATTGATTACAGGGTGCACTCACTTTGTGAAGATTCACAGAACAACACACTTATGATCGGTCCACTTTTTAGCATGAAATTTATATTTCTATTTTTAAAACATGATTTTTAATTAAAAACATGATTTTTCAAGACTAACTAACACTTGACCCTGTGGGTATTAATTGCTTATTTAACCTATTTCTTCTTTTTTCCCCCGCTTACGATGCTTATTCTATTCTGCCATTATAAAAATATTTAAGTATTTCTGTAATTAGCATGCTTTACTTTTCTAAATCAACTCTTTTGACTATTTTCTAAATATAAATCCCTGGAAGTAAAAGTACTTAGCCAAAAGATATAAATAAACTTTATTTTTTAAGGCAAGTGTGAAACAAAGTTTATTGAAGAAAAGAAAGACAAGCTCACAGAAAGCTTGCAAGCTTTGTAGGAAAGCTGCAAAGCAGGGTACAATCACCGTAGACAGCTAATGGGCCTCCACTGCCAAGCCAAGTAGGCAAAGAGGCCTAAAGAAGCATTTTAAAGACACTGAAACATATTGCCAATCGTCCTCCACGAAGATAATACCAAAAATAACAGAATTGAAGGTCAATCGTATTCAAGACAGACGGATTGTTGGTAGCCCATTGCCTCCTTGACTTCTATAACAACTGGCACCTGTTCTTTCATAAAATTCTATTGCACTTGGCTTTCTGGGCACCACCCTGCCTGGCCCAGACCCCTCCTTTCCTTCCTTGTGCCTTATTAATAGCACGTTTTCTCCAAAGTTTAGTTCCTGGCCCTTTTGTCTTCTCTTCTTTAGAGGAGTTTGTCTTTCGCATTGTTTTTTCCCCTCTGTTTCTCATTTCCTATTCTCCCTCTCTGGTTTCAATGCCACATCTTATTCTGTATTTCAAACAGCTGGTTGTCTTTTTTTCACATCCTGTCGCTATCTTGAATGCAATTAAGTACTGGGAACAAGGTTAATGACTTAATAAATATTCGAAAAGGCAGGAAGAATGAGCGATGGTATTGGATGAGGCTGGAAGACCACATGAATCACAGGCCATGCCCTCCAGCTGACGTCCTTCAATACCTAATGCATCTTTCCCTTTTTTCTTTTTCCTATTCTTTTTCTCTACACCTCACTGCCTTCTTAACATTTCTTCCCTTTTTCTTTTTGCTCAAGCCATTATCATTTTAAATTTCTTCTTCCATTTTATCTTCTCTCCACACTAAACTGTATAAAATATCTCAATTTATATTCTCTTTTTGAATAAAGATTTGTGATCCTATTTTTCCAACTAGAAGTACTAAAATAAAAAATAAATGAGCTAAATCTTGTTTTCTAAGAGAAAATAATTAATTCTCCCCCTTTGAATGTGACCTATCCCCAATAGGAAAAAAGTACTTATTGATTATTTTATATTGATGTACCTCATGTACCTTATATATTCTGGTAAGGTACAGAAGAGCTGGGATTCAAGTCCAGTCTGTCTGACTCCTGAGTCGGAGCTTTTAATCTCACGTGGAATCTCAGTAAGTGCTCTTAACTTGAACAGCAATAATGTCCCGCCTTACCATTCTCCGGAGGAAAGGAGCAGACAGTACACCACTCAGAAAGATCTTTATAACATCTCTCTCCCAGCCCCTTCTTCCTCTAATGTCCTTTGATTATCATAAGTGAGATCAGTGACGTTAATAGTCCTGCCGGTTACTAGAGGCATAGACGGGGTCATCAGAGCAGAGGTCCTTCCACGTGCCCCTGACTGGTCTGTGCAGAGTAGAAAGCAGAGTATAGTTCCTGGGCTAGATGCCTGTGAGATAGACGTCCAAAACAGTACCCTGTGTATGGTCTGTTTCAGTCCTCCTCATCTTAACCCCTAAACCACTGGGAAAAGACGAAAAGAGAGACATGAACAAATCCCTTCCTACTTATGAACTGTATTAAAATGCATATTGTGAAGTAACTGATTGAATGGTGTTTTTAATGTGTAAGCCAGGGCCATCTGGTATATCACTGACACTTCAGCCAGTCTGGGTTCTTGTCCTCTGTGTGTCCAGGAGCTGAGGCTGAGATTTTAGGGTTAGGTTAATCTGATGTCTAGGAGCATTGCAAATTTCTTTTTCTTTTCTTTTTTTTTATTAAACCATAGCTGTGTACACTAATGCAATCATGGGGTATAATGTGCTGGTTTTATATGCATTTTGAAATATTTTCATCGAACTGGTTAACATAGCCTTCATGGCATTTTCTTAGTTATTGTGTTCAGACTTTTATATTCTACATTTAGTAAATTTCACCTGTACCCTTCTAAGATGCACCGTAGATGTGGACCCACTAATTACCCTCCCTCCACCCATCCTCCCCTCTCCCCTCCCCTCCCTTGCTCCTTTCCCCATATTCTTGTGCTGAGATTAAGTTATAGCTTTTGTATGAAAGCTATAAATTAGTTTCATATTAGGGCTGAGTACATTGGGTACTTTTTCTTCCATTCTTGAAATACCTTGCTAAAAAGAATATGTTCCAGCTCCATCCATGTAAACATGAATGAGGTAAAGTCTCCATCTTTCTTTAAGGCTGCATAATATTCCATGGTGTACATACACCACAATTTATTAATCCATTCATGGATCGATGGGCACTTGGCTTTTTCCATAACTTAGCAACTATGAATTGAACTGCAATAAACATTCTGATACAAATATCTTTGTTATAATGTGATTTTTGGTCTTCTGGATATATACCTAGTAGAGGAATTATAGGATCAAATGGCAGGTCTATTTTTAGATCTCTAAGTATTCTCCAAACATCTTTCCAAAAGGAACATATTATTTTGCATTCCCACCAGCAATGTAGAAGTGTTCCCTTTTCTCCACATCCACGCCAACATCTCTGGTTTTGGGATTTTGTGATGTGGGCTAATCTTACTGGAGTTAGATGATATCTGTGCTATCCCCATATAATATAGAAATCTGTCCCTTTTCTTTAAACAAATTCACACACACACACACACACACACACACACACACACACACACACACACACAATCTTCCATAACATCTCTATTCCCATAGTAACAGTCAACAAATGTCTGACATTATATTAAGGAGCAACAGGGTGCTCAAGGAAGGGAAAGCTTTGTCTGTGGCTGAGAATCAGTATTAAGGTCTTAACGACAGGTCTGAGGAAAGGGGGCGACGCACGGCTGTCTTATGGGGGATGTGTGCTTCTCAGGCATAGCATTTGACATTTGCCAAGCTCATACTGAGTCTTCAAAATCTGGATCAATCAATATTCTGTGTGAAGCCTTTCATGACCTGCAAGAAGAGTGAATCACATTCTTTCCTTTCCTGGTATATACTTTTGAATTCAAGTGAAAAACGAATCTTAATAAGCACAGAATTCCTAAAGGCATGGGTGTAGGCCGACTCCCAAGCCACAGAGAATTTGGTGGGACTCCTTGATGTGAAGTCAGGAAGAGAATTTGTCTGGGACTCTGCAGAGGGAAGCAGAGGGAAAAGGAGGATTGGGGGACTCATGAGTGTGAAATGGAGAAGGGAGAAGGGTGGTGACGCCAGACCCTCTGGATCCTCAATGGTCCCTGAGGACCAGCTAACACCCAGGACGTAGCTCTATGATTGCACTGAAACATACTGTAATTATTTGCTTGTATTTCCTGCTAACAAGTCTGGAAAGCAGGGACTTTGCCTTGCTCACACTTTTACTCGGTCACACAGTAGAGACCTGGGACAGAGCAGATGGAGGATGAATGTTTCTGGAATGAACACACCTAGGTGGACAGTGACCTGTGCACCAGTACAAACACTCATCCCTGACCAGTCAAGCTCATGCACGTTACTTTCTCTACAAAGCCCCATATGCTGGAGGTGGCAGGTTCAAACCCATCTCTAGCCAAAAACTGCAAAAAATAAATAAATAAATAAGAAAGAAAACTTTCTCTACAAAGAAAACAAAGTAGCCATCTGAAGTGATCCCTGAATATCACAAGGCCTTTTCCAAACATGGTATCTCTTTTACCCAGTACTAAGAATTGGCAACACTGTTCAACAGCTCCCTGCTCAGAGCTGTTACTGCCTGAGCTCTTTGGGTAATTTACCATGTGAAGGGCAAGCCGTTAGCACTGTAATAACGCTCAAGTATATAATCCCTGGAGGAAGATGATGACTATGTATTAAGACCACATTACATGATCTGAAAAGGCTTGCAGACCTAAACACTTCAGAATTAGGGGGAAATTTCTCTAAAATGCTCTATGGAACAAAAGCAAAGCTGAAAACAAAACACCATTCACTTCTCTGGACCTTGGAGGGAAGATGGCTCAGGGGGCTCTCCTACTTCCACTACTGATCAGAAAACCTTCTTGTAGGAAAGGCAAGATTAGTCGGGGCTGGAATATTTAAACGTAATTCTCTTAAGAGCACTATTTCACAAAGATTGTAATTGCTTTTCTCTGAGGGCCCTGTTCCTACTGGGAAGCTTTATTTCTCCCTTGCTTTTTAAATTTCCTGATGAAAAGAACAGTGTCTGGACTCAGGGAAGCTACAATGAAATGTGTAGGCAAAGCCAAGAATCTGGGCAGTCTTTCCACTGTGAGACTAAAGGGCATAAACTCAAGAGCATCACCCGCAAGAGGCAGAGTCCTCCATCGGTGGCCTGGTCCGTCCATCCAGGTGTAGAACAGGGAACTGAAACTGGCCCTTTCATCCCAAAAGAGAAGACAAAAAGAGGCTCATTCCTGTGCAGACTTAATGCTTCTCTTGGAGCAGAAATGGAGCCTGGGGAATGATGATTAGTTCAAAATGTGGGAGGAAAAGACATCAGAACACAGGAAGAATCTTGGCACACTCTTTAAGTGTGTATATGTATCTAATCTATATCTATATCTGTATCTGTATCTGTATCTATATCTGATTTTATATCTATACACACACACACACACACACTATAAATATACACATATATCGTTTCAGGTTCATTGAGGGTACAAAGAATGCCAAACTCTCAAAGTTGGTGAAATGCTAACATCCCTTTGCCCTACCATGTTCCTTTGCTTTCCACCCTGTACTCCCATCAATTCCCTCTCAGGAGGTACAGTTCACAGGCACTTTCCTTTCAGAGTAAACGTAAGCCAAAGCCTTTCCTCTCCAGGGGTCAGTGGCATTTGAAACCTATCTTCCTGAGAATTGGACTGACCTCTTCATGAAGGGATTTAAAGCAGCAGGGAGAAAGTGAGGGAAAGCCTATGGTGCCACCTGCCACAGCCTGGGCAGGCAATGGCTTCTTCCAGCATTGATGCAAGATTATCTTCATAGAACAACCCCCTCCTTCCTCACACATGTCCTGATATGCCCTTTGGGCAAGCTCTTTCTGTGTGTCCTATGAAACTGCTTTCTCAGATTCCACTATTTCAAACAATATCTGCAAGATCAGATACTTTTAATCATCGGTGAATTTTTTATCACGAGTTATTTACCAAACTCTATGAGAAAGACATTTCATTCATTGAGGGAATTAACTATTTTTTTTTTTTTTTTTGAGACAGAGTTTCACTTTGTTGCCCTCCGTAGACTGCTGTGGTGTAGCTCAAACTCTTGGGCTCAAGTGATTCTCTTGCCTCAGCCTCCCAAGCAGCTCGGATTACAGGTGCCTGCCACAACGCCCGGCTTTTTTAGAGGCAGGGTCTCACTCTGGCTCAGGCTGGTCTCAAACCTGTGAGTTCAGGCAATCCACTTGCCTTGGCTTCCCACAGTGCTAGGATTACAGGCATGAGCCACCGCGCCCGGCCCCAGGCCGTTAACTATTAACGGCCAAGTAGGGGGCTAGATTCTGGAAACTAACACTGGTCATCACCTGATAAATGTTAGATTTCAGTATCGCCTCACTTTTTAATAGACTGAAAGTAATTGAACATGGATTAAGCATTCAGCATTACCTGGTTCACTCTTAAACTATCTTGCTTTATTTATTCATTTAAACATTTAATAATTTTCCGCCAAGTACCAGACACATGGAAACTGATTGAATAGCAAAAGACAAAAAAACTCCAGAATCAACCCAGGTTCTCTATACTTAAGTCTGAATCAACCACTTACTAGCTATCTTTAAGTCTTCCAACCTTCAGTTGCCCATCTTTCAATCCGAAATAATAATAATACTTATTTTATAGTGTTATTATTTTATAGGGCTGTTATTTTATAGTGTGTTATTTTATAGGGCTGCATTAAGTATTTAATGAGAAAAATCCAAGTAGAATGCTTAGCACGTGATGAAAGCTCAGTAAACACAAGCTATTTAGCTGGACACAAGTAGCAATGTCTGCAGTCATTTGGAACAATAGCACTAGACGTCTATACCTATATCAGATGTAGAGAGCTCCCCTCTGTACCTCTCAAACCTCATCTGCTGCTTTGACTTCCAGAACTCCCTGTTCCAGCCGCACTGGACTCTGCTCCATTCCTGGAGCTCATCAAGAGCCCCTCCCACCTCTGGGCCTTGGCACCCCAGTTCCTTCTGCCCACATTGCTGTGAGTCACTCTCCCTCACTTCCTATCAGTCTTTATTCAAATATCACCATATTGGCCGGGTGGGCACAGTAGCTCACACCTGTAATCCTAGCACTCTGGGAGGCCTATGAGGATGGACTTTTTTGAGATCAGGAGTTGGAGATCAGCCTAAGCAAGAGCAAAACCCCATATCTACCAAAAATACAAAAACTAGCTGGACTTTGTGGTGGGAGCCTGTAGTCCCAGCTACTGTGGAAGCTGAGGCAAGAGAATCATTTGAGCCCAAGAGTTGCTGTGAGCTCTGACATCAGGGCACTCTACCCAGGGTGACAGAGTGAGAGGATGTCACAAAACAAAAACAACGATCACCATATTAAAAACCTGCTTCCTGATAACCCTGAGTTAAACTCATCAGGTCCCACCCTCTTCCTCCAATCCCTTTTCTGGTTTTCTTTTTCACTATCTTACACACCATCTAGGTATGTGTGAGTTTGTTCTCCTCTCTCTCCTGGCATCAGAATTGTAAATTTTTGAGAGCAGAGCAGGAAATTCATGACTGTTTCATTCAAACAGAGCATACAAGGTGCTTGGTAGATGTTACCTAAATAAGTAATTGCTCATCCTGTTAGAGTCTAAGTTATGCTACCCCACTTAATGGTTAACAACTCATCCTTTTCCCAGTGATATATTTGCATTTGACAAGGACTTGTAGGAGAAAATGTTCCAGCACAGAAATGATCACAGTGGTAGATACTGCAGCATTCTTGTCGGACTACCGGAGTTGGCACTGTGCGATCCCTGACTGGCCAGCCTGTAATTCCCCTACATTGCTATTCTTCACCCTAAACTCAGCACCTTATCCAAGGCATGGCACATGGCGGTTGTTCAGTAAGAGCTTGTTGAACGTGGGTGGGTGTGACACTCTGTTTTTACCAGCATGGACGCCTGCTCTGTATGGAATGATTCAGTCACCACAACCAGAGCCTTTCTAATTGGGGGCTACTACCCCTGTTGCTTACAAAACTGTTACTTCCCAGCCCATCTAACAGTCAGGCACAAAGGCAGGTCTTGTTTCTTTTTTTGCTGACAACTGGTGGTCTGTTGTTGTGATTTTACCAACGGGAGCCTTACAGACAACATAAAGAAGTCTCGCAAAGAACCCAGACTTTTTTAGAGAGCAAATAATTGCCTGAGTTAATGGGCGATGACGACATTTGAGATCAATTTGTGTGTTTTGCACCAGGCTTTCTTAGTAAGCTATTTCCCTACGAGAGAAAGAAAACGGTTCTGCTAAGCGATTGTACCTTAACCCATCTCACAGCTCATGGATTCTGTTTTTAATCAGTGTTAAATTTATCAGATCTCTCCTGGATTTGCAATAGAACAGCTGCCAAGTACACTGTGAGGGAACAGAATGCATCAACATTCCGCAGAAACCAGCAAGGAAATCCTTTCTAATCAAAACCAGCAGCCACCGGTCAAAACAAGAACACCCAGAGTAACTGCTGCTGACAGAAGGAGCGCCCTGTGTCCAACGCTTGTGCAAAAGTCCCTGTGCACCTGTCCATGAGAATTCTTCCTCTTACAGCAAAGAACTTCTGTTCTCTGGACACAGATGCCAAAGTGAGGAGCCCATTTTTCAATGCATCTTAAGTAAAGTTTATGGTCAACTTAACAACTGCCTGTAAGTTTTACCCACTAGAAAGGCTTGCTTGTGAGATTTTGTTCATTTTACTGTTTACCTCATTTCATTAATATATTTAACAACTTGTGATTTAAGAATAAATTCCTTTAGTTGACCCAAGGGTGTTTTACTTTTCAAATCTAGCCAAAATATAGTACTCACCTTCTCCATGAGGCCTCTGCTGACTCTACTTACATTTTTAGTGCCCCCAATAGTCTCTCGTACTCTTTTCTACTTTATTATCTATCACCATTTAATGACTATTTGCTTCATTATTTGATTTACTGTCTATATCTTACCCAGCCACTTTCTTAAGCCAAACTGAATTTTTCCCACAAGGGCAGAAATTTTTTTTATTTTGTTTACCTAGAGCATGACTGACCTACAGAAAGTGCTCAATAAATATTTGTTGAATGAATGAAGGAGTGATGGACAAGGATGTTGGCTTCAGAGCCAGACTATTTAGAATCTAATCCAGGCTCTACTACCTAAGGAAGATGTTTAAACGTTTTAAGGCTCAGTTTGCTTTCCTGAAGCATGGGAATGATAATGCTGATACTAATACTACAACTAATACTAATAATAAATCTTATTGTTTTAATATTATGAGTAACAAAAGAATAATATATATAAAAAGTTAGCAATGTGGTTCCATTATGCTCCACTGACTATGCTCAGATCTGTCAGGACCCACAGGAATTTGTCTGAAGATCTTCCGGGTTAGGTTCAGGCTTCACTCCCAAACCTCTTCAATCAGAATAGCATCTAACTTTGTTAATTTTTTTTTTTTTTTTTTTTGCAGTTTTTGGCTGGGGCCGCCGGGTTTGAACCTGTGACCTCCGGTATATGGGACTGGCATCCTACTCCTTTGAGCCACAGGTGCCGCCCTTTCTTTTTTGTTTACTATGCCAGATAAAACTTCATGGGAAAAACAAGTGCTCTATGTTAAAGTTTGAGATCCATTGTTATCAGTAGTTAGAAGGGGAAAAGTCCTTTAAGTGAGTATTTAACGTTCCACTCATCTTTCTTTTTTTTTTGAGACAGAGGCTCACTATGTCACCCTTGGTAGAGCGCCATGGTGTCACTGCTCACAGCAACCTCAAACTCTTGGGCCTAAGTGATTCTCTTGCCTCATTCTCCCCAGCAGCTGAGACTACAGGTGCCCGCCACAATGCCCAGCTATTTTTTTGTTGCAGTTGTTTAGCTGGCCTGAGCTAGATTTGAACCCGCCACCCTCGGTGTATGTATGCTGGCGCCATAACCACTGTGCTATGGGCACCAAGCCCACTTCCCACTCATGGTTGAACTGGGTACCTGTGTTTTAACATCATGGCTCTGCATCTATCTCCTGGGGACTCTCTTCTCTTTCTGTTCAGGAGACATAAAAGAACTTAAAAGTCAATTGCATGGAGAGAGAAGAGAGAACCAAGGGAGTCCAGGAGACAGTGGATCCCACCTCTTTCCTGTGGATGCAGAAGGCAAGCTACACACCCACATCCATGAGAATTTGAACTGATTCCAAATCCTACCACAAAGATTACCTGCCATTTGGATTGTGGGTGCACAACAGGACCTAAAAAGTCATTGTGATGTCTTGAAAAGATTTCAGGAACTCCTAGTTCCCCTCCTGTATTCACTACCAGAGAAGTGATGCCTTATTGCCAGAAGCAGCTCAGCCATTGTCCCAGGAAGAGCCCAGCTGTCAGCATACTTGGCCAGCATAGGGCTGGCATTCAGGGAAAACACCTGGAATCCCCTCCTAACCAAGTTCTTCAACAAAAGAAAAAGTCCCAAGTATAAATATGCTTGTTTCAGAAAGCCCCTCTTCTGGAATCATTTGTGAACGTGTGTGACTATGCTTCCACCTTGGGAAATGATGTCCACGGGCTCCCAGGCTGAACTCTCTCTCTGCTCGTTTCCTGCTGCCATATTTGAGATTGTACTGGAAGACCTGCCCCTTGGCCAACAATATACAGGGAGGGAGGGATTGGCACAGGACTAGGGCACCAGGACAGGAAGCAGGACTTAGGCACACCGACCCAAGCAAAGGTGACACTGAGCTGAGGGAGAGGGGTCCTGTATCTGATGGACAAAGAATGAAGTTGAAGGAATAACTCAGGATTCCTGCACCTAATGAGGGTGATTACTCTGATGAGCAAGGAGGGCTGAGATGGAGTCTGCAAATGAGAGTACTGAGGAGAGGAAAGGAAAGGGAGATAAGGGGGCAGGGATGGTCATGTGGAGGGAGGCCACCACATACCTCATGGACAAAGTGTGGTCAGAAGTGACAAACAAGAACCAAAGGCCCGAAACTCAAATGATGGCTTCGCCTTCATTGAGGCAGACTTGAATCTCTGAGCCCCAAACCTGGCCTTGACTTTACCCTCAGGACTCACCTGGCCCACTGCTGAGCCCATCTGCACCCACTGACCCCCCAAACCAACTCCAACAGGATCTCCACACTTGGCCTTGTGGAGCCTTCTGATAGCCCAGCTTGGTCTGGGCTCACTGGCCAGCTTCTGGTCCTGACCCTGCCTGCCTTCCCCTGGTCTTGCACTGCCTCCCCTCTTCTGCCTACCTGAACGTATTCACGTCAGAGGTTCAGACACTGTATTGGGTACCAGATACAGCCATGAATATGCCTCCATCCTTATGTTCCAGAAGTTTCCATCTCATGCAGAGCTTACTAAAACTTTTAATAATCTCAATGCACAGGGAGAAATAATTTTACATTACAACTCCATGCACCAATGCACGCACACTAATATATTTATGTTTTTACATATGTGTGTAAAAATAGAATGATTGTGATTTAGATTTAAATTCAAAAATTTAAAAATGAAACAATATTAAGAAGCCATCAGTGGATTCTGATCTTTTCTATTTTATTCTACTCATTTCTTTTAATGCCCTTCGCAATCCACTGAGTTGATTTTATGACCTACAATTTGAAAAACCCTTAGTGAAGGAGAGAGACAATAAAATAGATGATCATGGTGCAATTTGGAGGTGTCATTAAAGATCACAGCCAACGTACCACTGGAGAGGAGAATGGAGAAGCCTGGCCTGGCTGGAGGCCAATGACGGGAATAGGCTTACGGCCACCTCACTGCAGAGCCTGTAAGAAAAATCACTGTCCTCCTGTCTCCCAGGAGCCCCCGAAAGTGACAACAGGTGTGATTTCTACCCTGCTATGGGATAATAGGCATTGGAATATCAAAGAGAAGAAGGGGCTGAGCAGGGAGAAGTGTCCTGATGGAGGTGGCAGCATGTGGAACACCAAGAGGACAGCACATGGACCCCAGGAAGTGAGGCGGACAGTAGGTATGAGCAGAACACAGAGCTCCGAGCGGGAAGCAATTTAGCTTCACAGCACCAGGAGAAGCTGTGAAGGATTTTAAGTGGATTAGATTTTAGGAAAACTTCTTTGGGTGTCATATACAAAAGAAATCATGTTCCATGGCCATGAACAATTTAGGTAGACACTTCCAGACAAAAAAATGATCACTGTGTACTTGGTGGTAGGTTTGGGGTTTTTTTTTGTTTATTTTTTTTTAGGGGGGGGTGCAGTTTTTGGCTGAGGCTGGGTTTGAACCTGCCGCCTCTAGTATATGGAGCCTGCACCCTACTCCTCTGAGCCACAGGGGCTGCCCCTTAGTGGTAGGTTTTTAAAAGTTTTTAATGGTGGGGGAGAGCAAATAGAATTAAAAGATGACTATGAAGTGAGGATATTTTCTGTCCTCCCCATTCGCATTTTCAGGCTTCTCTCTACTTCGGGGCTCCTGTTATGGAATGGAGTTCAGATTAGAAGTCACTTGCAGAAGCTGAGGGCAGCTGGAGACAGAATGTGCCTTTACGTCACTCAGCTAAAAACAAGAAGGAAGGATCCAACAGCAGCATCTCAGAATCTGAACTGAATGTGTGCTGTTTAATCCAGTAATCGCTAGATCCTTGTGGCTATCTAGATTTCAACTGAAGTTAATGTAAATTCAATTTTTAGAAAAATCAGTTTCTTGGTCATACCAGCCACCCCTTAGGAGCTCAGTAGCCACACGTGGCTGGTGGTTATCGTCGGGGACATTCCTGTCCTCTCAGAATGTTCTGTCCAACCGGGCCCCTTTGGATAGCCTCGGTGAGTCAGACGTTAAATCACTCATTCTGTTTCACTATTGACATATTCTGAGACGAACGGTGGAGGGAGAGGCTTCCTTGGAGAAAAACCTGGCCTCTGCTTTATTCCAAATTGTTTCTAGTGATTTCTGGCAATCTTTAGTTTGAACCCAGGGAACAGAGTGGACTCTACCAAGTCTTGCTCATTCCCTCTCCTATTTTCTCTCTCTCTCTCTCATAGACACACTCACAAACACACATGAGAGTCTTCTTTTAATTAAAAAACTATTTTCAGAAAAAAAAAGTGTGTGTATAACCATGGAACCATTCAGCCATTAAAAAACAGTGGAGACTTTACAGCCTTTATATTTAACCTGGATGGAAGTGGGACATATTATTCTTCGTAAAGCATCACAAGAATGGAGAAGCATGAATCCTATGCACTCAATTTTGATATGAGGACAATTAATGACAATTAAGGACATGGTTGGGGAAGGAGAGAGCAGAGAGAGAAAGAAGGAGAGAGGGGTGGGGAAAGAAAGAGCAGAGAGAGGGATGGAGGGAGGGGGTGGGGCCTTGGTGTGTGCCACACCTTTTGGGGGCAGGACACTATTGCAAGAGGGACTTTACCTAACAAATACAATCAGTGTAACCTGGTTTCTTGTACCCTCAATGAATCCCCAACATTTTTTTTAAAGTGTGTATAAATATAAATATACATGCACATATATACACAGTTATAACATCCATACACATTATATGTGTGTATGTATACACATAAATGCATATATACACACAAATATATGTGTACACACACACACACACACACATAGATATACACTCAGTTATAACACAGGTGATATCCAATAGGATCTGAGCCCCTCTTTCCTAACAATTAGTACAGATAAAAATTACAAAAATTAAGGCAAAAGCTTGATCAACCAAATCTTCAGAGGATAAATATTAGGAACAATTGTCATTAGACTGACACATTATACAGAGGTGATATCTCACAAGGACCAAAATGGAGCGAATTCTGCTTCTGATAACACTTCACATGGCAACAGTTAGCCACGTTCCCCTACAGTTTGCTCAGAGTACAGCCTGACTCTGGCCAGCAGGGATGGCTCATGAGCATTTAAAGGGTCTCCCCCAAATAGGCTGCATTCAGCAACTTTGTGGGACCCTCCACACACACACAGACACATACAGGTATTCCGACCCAAGCCCTGGTCTTAGTTCCTCGTCTACACCTGAAGGTGATGACCTGGGATCTGTCCACTGGATTCCTCACTTTTACAATAAGGAAATCCTGGAAGCAGAATGTTTTGTTAAGTTGTATGTTAGACAATAGTAAGGCGGGCTTAGAGCCCGGGTCTCCAAACACCCAGCAGGGGGCTTTTCCTAGTGCATATCACCATATTCTGTATTTTGTAAGATTCTATACAACTACTAATTTTAGAGGATATATTTCTTTTCTTTGCAATATCTTTTGCAAATGAGTAAAATGCCACTTGACGTATAGACATATGGTCACAATGAACAAATAATTCTATCATGCACTGAATTAAAAAAAAACTACACCTAGAAAAGACCTCTTACCATGTTCTACAAAGGCTTTGGTAAACTAGTCATGTAAACCGAGGTTAAGGCCATTCTTACCTTGGAGATTATGTAGTGGAATTGAGAGACGGTTTTATAATCAGACAAATATGGGTTCAAGTCACAGCTTGTCCATAGTTGGGAGTCTCTGGGTGAAACAAATTTTAGCAAAATAAGGGGGTGACATAAAAGTACCCATGGGGCCATTTACATTAAATGATGGATGTTTAGAAAGTGGGCAAATTAGATTAGTTGTTTTCTCCACTTTGCTGCTGGAAACACTCACCTATTCATCAGTAGCATCTGCAATGACTGATCAGATATAAAACAAGCCTATTCTGTATTAAAAAGCTACACAAACACAGCCCTGATTGACCAGGGGCAGCACTATTATAAGCAATAAATAAAAATCCCCAGTGCTCAGGGCGAGCTCTCTCTCCCTCTCTCTCTTTCCATCTCATTCCTTCCATACATGCATTTGTCAGAGTTGTCACCTTCCAGATAGCATAATTTATCCCACAGCCTTGCCATTGTTATAATAATTAGAAGCCCAATGAGTCATGTCAGTTGAAGGAGAATAGAATGTTTACAACCTTACTGTTGTAACTGCAGTTCCAAACTTCTTGTGCAGTACAATTTCCTGAATATAAGTCATGAAATAAAATTGTATTCTGCTGCTGGGTCCTTTTTGGTATCCGGGCGGCAGAGCCTTGTGCTTTTGTGTTAATCCAGAAAGGAGGAGAGGCTGGTGAAGAGGGAGTGGTAAGCAAGCTTGGCCTCAACAGAGTGTTGCATGTGTGCAAGCCCCTTGCAGGTATGCTTATCACTTCTTTTCTCCCAGAAAATGATATCAGAGCCATCTAACCAGGTTACATAAACTGCATGCTGCTGGCTCCGAGCGCTTTATGGTTCTCTGCAAAACAGAGACCCCCACCTTTGTTAGCCTTAATAATAGCACCACAGTGCTGTGGCTCCAAAAATAAATAAAATACAATCTCATCTTAAAGGGCAAGGCACTTAAAACAAGCATCTTGGTTTTTGTTTTTGTTTTTTCTAATACACATTTAAAGTGACAATGACCACATTACCATTGTTACTGCGGAGTTTTAATTGTGTTTTGTTTTCTGGTTTCTCATTAAGGTCTTTTTTTCAATGTTTTAAATCTGACATATAATAATTGTACATCTTTATAAGGCACATAGGGATATATAGTGATCAGATCAGGAAAATTAGCATGTCCGTTATCTCAAGCATTTACCTTTTGTTTGTATTGGGAACATTCAATTTCCTCCTTCTAGCCATTTGAAACCATATAATATATAAGGCCTTCTTTCTCTGCTTAAGTATCTCCATTTATTGTGCAGACTTTTAATTCCAAAGCATGTAGAGTTTTCTGTCATTTCTGAGACATGAAAATGATTTTTCTTTTTTCCTTTGCAGTTACTGTTTGTAGTAAATGAGTATGTTGATTGCATTATCTGCCCATTGGATGGATAGCTAGTAGGCCAAAGAACCTACCGGTGCCTGTGGCTTCAGCCTGCTCCTGCCAAACCAGAGAAGGAAATCAAACCTCCCCTCCACCCTTCTCTGTCCCCCAGCACCAGCAGCAATACAACAAGGCCTTCATCAAAGAGACCTCTCCCTTCTGAATTTCCTTCGAATATGGAAAGTAAACCAATAAAATCAAAAGCAATTAAGTGTTTTTTCAGAACTTTTGAGCCCACTGCTGATGTCTGCACGGAAACAGATTAAATATTTCCCACTCATTAAAACCTTCAGGAAAACTTGCCCGCTATTAAAGGAGCAATATTTTAATACAACAGTCTATAGTCTTTTATGTGCCCATCTGCTTACAATTTACAGAGACATAAATCCAAAGCAACTTCCACTGCAGTGTGGCCTGAGGTTTCCCCCAACTTGCCATAATTTAAATCCTCGTTTTGAAGGAATAAAATCAATGACATCACTTTTGCATTGACATTCGTGCTCAGTTTCCCTGTCAAAACATAAGGTGCAACCTGTTCTGCAAAAATAATGCAGGCCAAGGGGCTGAGAATCCAGGCTTCTAAAAGGCAGAAAGAGCTACCTCCAGTATTTGCCTTTTCCACCACAAAGTGGTGTGATCATTTCAAACAAGATTGGTCAGAATCTCAGCATATGAAACGCATGATGGTGGAGTTGGGCCAGAGGAGAGGAGAGTTGGGACAGCAGCGTAAGTCCGCCCCATTACATGTCCACCTGAACGAAAATGAGTCAGGTGCTCAATGAGGAAGCCATCACTATGCTAATCAGGAACCATAATGACACGGGACTTGCAATCTTTCCTTTCTTTAATTCTTTCTGTAAGCATCAGAACTCCTTTTCCAAAAAAATTGTGTGTGGAGGAGAGAGAGCAAGATGGCGGCCGAGTAACAGCTTCCTTGCATCTGGGCACTGTGAGTCTGGGGAGATAGGACTCCAGGCATCTCTGGCTGGTGGGATCTACCTATCATCACCCCTGTGAGGATACAGGGAGTCAGCGAGAGACTTCTGGACCCCAAGAGGAGGACTAAAACAGTGGAAAAACGGCAAGTGGTCGCGTGTGTTCAATCGGTCTAAACCCGCCCGCAACTGTAAGTTCAGTAGCAGCGAGACTGCAAACCGGAAAGGCCTTACCTGCGAACTGTTTTGATGTCTTTGGACTTGGCACTCAGTTAAACTGCCTTGGGGAGAGCCTGAGCGGGAGTGCGGAGAACTTTGGCCATTGTCTAGGGCCCCAGTATGAGCCGCTGAGCCAGACGGAGCTAATAGTGTTTGGCTGTGGGCCACAGGGAGCCATTGTGAGTGATCTGCCCCGGCAAGCTCCACCCTCAGGGTTGCAGAGCTAGAATCCAGGTGGGACCTGGTAACCTAACAACCGAGTAGCCTACGGGTGGGGTCTGAGCCGCCTTGCAGCCCTAACCCTCAGGGGCAGAGTGAGACCAGTTTTGGCACACTGGGTAAGTGGATAGCCACTTCAGCAGTGATTCCAGCGACAAGTACTTTCCTGGGAAAGCTTCTGCTCAGCAAGTTTACAAGTTCAAAGTGCCTTTTAAGTGGGCTGAAGAGAGATTTAGGGTGTCTACCTGCTGGGGTTTGAGAAATCAGCAGCCTCCAGTCATATCAGAACTGTGATTAACATCTCATACCCCAGAAGACCAGGACAACAACATATACACACTGCTTCGTTTTTGGTTGTATTGAGTTTTTTTTTTTTTGGTTTGGTTGTTTTTTTGTTTACTTTGATGTTGTTGATGTTGTTTTGTTTTTTAATTTCAACCTTTTCCGTACAGATCTTTTTTCTTTCTCAAATTATCTAGTTTAATTACAATTTCCCATTGCTGCCTTTTTCAATAACTACAACTTCATTTTTGCTAGTGTTTCTACCACTATTATTTGGTTTTTCACCCAATTTTATCCCGTAAAGTTTTCTGTTTGCTTGTTTTGCCTTCATTTATACCACTTTTGTCTTTCCTCTCTACTTGGTGGAGGTGGGGTACTGTGTCTGACCAGGTTAGCAAAGAGCTGCTGATCTCAAGGGAACCACCCAACTGGGCACCCCCAGATGGTGGGTTTTCTTTAGAGTTGTGTCAAAGTACCCTACTGTACACCTATGTTGCTCTGTCTCCCTCTTTCTGTGCCTCTCTTCTTTTTGTCAATATTCCTTTTACCCATCCCCTCTCATTTCTCTATTTTTTTTTTCTTATCACTCGGTTCTCCTTTCTTTCATCCCATTCTTGCTCTTCAACCTTCTCACCCTTCTGGTCCTGTACCATAAGGACTCATGGAACCCTTAGCCCACAGGCACGAGAACTTAAAGAGCAAGAGGAAGTGAAAGGAAAATTAGGGCAAGGAAACAGATAAAAGAAATCACTCATGAGGAAGAATCAGCAGAAAACTCCAGGCAACATGAAGAACCAGTCCAGAACAACCCCGCCAAGGGACCATGAGGTAGCTACTGCAGAGGATTCCACCTATACAGAAATGCTAGGAATGACAGAAAGGGAATTTGGAATACACATGTTGAAAACAATGAAAGAAATGATGGAAACAATGAAGGAAACTGCTAATAAAGTGGAAAATAACCAAAAGGAAATTCAAAAACAGAATCAAATAAGAGATGAATGATACGAAGAATATAAAAAGGATATAGCAGAGCTGAAGGAACTGTAACAGTCAATTAGGGAACTTAAAGATGCAAAGGGAAGTATCAGCAACAGGTTAGACCATGCAGAAGAAAGAATTTCAGAGGTAGAAGACAAAGCTTTTGAGATAACTCAGATAGTCAAAGAGGCAGAAAAGAAGAGAGAGAAAGCAGAACGTTCACTGTCAGAATTATGGGACTTTATGAAGCGTTCCAACATATGAGTTATAGGAATCCCAGAAGGGGAAGAAGAATACCCCAGAGGAATGGAAGCCATACTAGAGAATATTATAAAAGAAAATTTCCCAAATATCACCAAAGATTCTGACACACTGCTTTCAGAGGGCTATCGGACCCCAGGTCGCCTCAACTCTAACCGAGCTTCTCCAAGACACATTGTGATGAACCTGTCCAAAGTCAAGACAAAAGAAAAGATTCTGCAAGCTGCCAGGAGTAAGAGCCAGTTGACCTATAGGGGCAAATCCATCAGAGTGACCGCAGACTTCTCTAATGAAACTTTCCAAGCAAGAAGACAATGGTCATCTACCTTTAATCTACTTAAACAGAACAATTTCCAGCCCAGAATTCTGTACCCTGCTAAGCTAAGCTTCAAAATTGACGGAGAAATCAAATCATTTACGGATATACAAACATTGAGGAAATTCGCCACAACAAGACCAGCACTATAGGAAATACTTCAACCTGTTCTGCACACTGACCACCACAATGGATCATCAGCAAAGTAAGAACTCAGAAATTAAAAGACAGAACCTAACTTCCACACTGATGCAAAAGATAAAACTAAGCAATGGACTCTCACAAAAGAAGATGAATAGAATACTGCCACACTTATCAATTATCTCAATAAATGTTAATGGCTTGAATTCCCCACTGAAGAAACACAGATTGACTGACTGGATTAAAAAACACAAGCCATCCATTTGCTGTCTGCAAGAAACACACCTGGCTTCAAAAGACAAATTAAAATTCCGAGTCAAGGGTTGGAAGACAATTTTTTAGGCAAATGGAATTCACAGGAAAAGAGGAGCTGCAATCTTATTTTCAGATACATGTGGATTTAAAGCAACTAAAGTCAAAAAAGACAAAGATGGTCACTTTATATTGGTCAAGGGAAAAATACAACAAGAAGACGTTTCAATTCTAAATATTTATGCACCCAATTTAAATGCTCTCAGATTCTTGAAACAGACCTTACTCAGTCTGAGCAATATGATATCTGATAATACCATCATAACAGGGGACTTTAACACTCCTCTTACAGAGCTGGACAGATCCTCTAAACAGAAATTAAACAAAGATATAAGAGATTTAAATGAGACCCTAGAAAAACTGTGCTTGATAGATACATATAGAACACTCCATCCCAAAGATAAAAAATATTCATTCTTCTCATCACCCTATGGAACATTCTCCAAAATTGATCATATCCTGGGACACAAAACAAATATCAACAGAATCATAAGAATTGAAATTTTACCTTGTATCTTCTCAGACAATAAGGCACTAAAGGTGGAACTCAACTCTAACAAAAACACTGGACCCCAAACAAAGGCATGGAAATTAAACAATCTTCTGTTGAATAACAGATGGGTGCGGGAAGAAATAAAACAGGAAATCATTAACTTCCTTGAGCATAACAACAATGAAGACCAAGCTATCAAAACCTGTGGGACACTGCAAAAGCAATTTTGAGAGGAAAATTCATCACTATAGATGCCTACATTCGAAAAACAGAAAGAGAGCACATCAACAATCTCACAAGCCATCTTATGGAATTGAAAAAAGAAGAACAATCTAAGCCTAAACTCAGTAGAAGAAAAGAAATATCCAAAATCAAATCAGAGATCAATGAAATTGAAAACAAATGAATCATTCAGAAAATAAATAAAACAAGGAGTTGGTTTTTTGAAAAAATAAGTAAAATAGATCAACCATTGGCCAGACTAATGAGGAATAGAAAAGTAAAATCTCTAGTAACCTCAATCAGAAATGATAAAGGGGAAATAACAACTGATCCCACAGAGATACAAGAGATCATCTCTGAATACTATCAGAAACTCTATGCCCAGAAATTTGACAATGTGAAGGAAATGGATCAATATTTGGAATCACACCCTCTCCCTAGACTTAGCCAGGAAGAAATAGAGCTCCTGAACAGACCAATTTCAAGCACTGAGATCAAAGAAACAATAAAAAAATCTTCCAACCAAAAAATGCCCTGGTGCAGATGGCCTCACACCAGAATTCTATCAAACCTTCAAGGAAGAGCTTATTCCTGTACTGCAGAAATTATTCCAAAAAATTGAGGAAGAAGGAATCTTCCCCAACACATTCTATGGAGCAAACATCACCCTGATACCAAAACCAGGAAAAGACCCAAACAAAAAGGAGAATTTCAGACCAATCTCACTCATGAATATAGATGCAAAAATTCTCAACAAAATCCTAGCCAACAGATTATAGCTTATCATCAAAAAAGTCATTCATCATGATCAAGTAGGTTTCATCCCAGGGATGCAAGGCTGGTTCAACATACGCTAGTCCATAAATGTTATCCACCATATTAACAGAGGCAAAAATAAAGATCACATGATCCTCTCAATAGATGCAGAAAAAGCATTTGATAAAATCCAGCATCCTTTTCTAATTAGAACACTGAAGAGTATAGGCATAGGTGGCACATTTCTAAAACTGATTGAAGCTATCTATGACAAACCCACAGCTAATATTTTACTGAATGGAGTAAAACTCAAAGCTTTTCCTCTTAGAACTGGAACCAGACAAGGTTGCCCTCTGTCACCTTTACTATTCAACATAGTGCTGGAAGTTCTAGCCAATACAATTCGGCAAGACAAGGAAATAAAGGGAATCCAAATGGGAGCAGAGGAGGTCAAACTCTCCCTCTTTGCTGACGACATGATCTTAAGAGGAGGTCAAACTCTCTCTCTTTGCTGACGACATGATCTTATACTTAGAAAACCCCGAAGACTCAACCACAAGACTCCTAGAAGTCATCAAAAAATACAGTAATGTTTCAGGATATAAAATCAATGTCCACAAGTCAGTAGCCTTTGTATACACCATAACAGTCAAGATGAGAAGCTAATTAAGGACACAATGCCCTTCGCCATAGTTGCAAAGAAAATGAAATACCTAGGAATATACCTAACGAAGGAGGTGAAGGAGCTCTATAAAGAAAATTATGAAATCCTCAGAAAGGAAATAGCAGAGGATATTAACAAATGGAAGAACATACCATGCTCATGGATGGGAAGAATCAACATTGTTAAAATGTCTATACTTCCCAAAGCAATCTACCTATTCAATGCCATTCCTATCAAAATACCAACATCGTACTTTCAAGATTTGGAAAAAATGATTCTTGGTGCTGACACAAAAACAGAGACATAGACACTTGGAATCAAATTGAAAACCAAGAAATGAAACTAACAACTAACAACCAGCTAATCTTCGATAAACCAAACAAGAACATACCTTGGGGGAAAGACTCCCTATTCAATAAATGGTGTTGGGAGAACTGGATGTCTACATGTAAAAGACTGAAACTGGACCCACACCTTTCCCCACTCACAAAAATTGATTCAAGATGGATAAAGGACTTAAATTTAAGGCATGAAACAATAAAAATCCTCAAAGAAAGCATAGGAAAAACATTGGAAGATATTGGCCTGGGGAAAGACTTCATGAAGAAGACTGCCATGACAAATGCAACAACAACAAAAATAAATAAATGGGACTTCATTAAACTGAAAAGCTTCTGTAAGGAGAAGGAGACAATAACCAAAGCAAAGAGACAACCTACACAATGGGAAAGGATATTTGCATTTTTTCAATCAGACAAAAGCTTGATAACTAGGATCTATAGAGAACTCAAATTAATCCACATGAAAAAAGCCAACAGTCCCATATATCAATGGGCAAGAGACATGAATAGAACCTTCTCTAAAGATGACAGACGAATGGCTAACAAACACATGAAAAAATGTTCATCATCTCTATATATTAGAGAAATGCAAATCAAAACAACCCTGAGATATCATCTAACCCCAGTGAGAATGGCCCACATCACAAAAATCTCAAAACTGCAGATGCTGGCGTGGATGTGGAGAGAAGGGAACACTTTTACACTGCTGGTGGGACTGCCAACTAGTACAACCTTTCTGGAAGGAAGTATGGAGAAACCTCAAAGCACTCAAGCTAGACCTCCCATTTGATCCTGCAATCCCATTACTGGGCATCTACCCAGAAGGAAAAAAATCCTTTTATCATAAGGACACTTGTACTAGACTGTTTATTGCAGCTCAATTTACAATCGCCAAAATGTGGAAACAGCCTAAATGCCCGCCAACCCAGGAATGGATTAACAAGCTGTGGTATATGTATACCATGGAATACTATTCAGCTATTAAAAATAATGGAGACTTTACATCCTTCGTATTAACCTGGATGGACGTGGAAGACATTATTCTTAGTAAAGCATCACAAGAATGGAGAAGCATGAATCCTATGTACTCAATTTTGATGTGAGGACAATTAATGGCAATTAAGGTTATGGGGGGGAGGAAAAGCAGAAAGAGGGACGGAGGGAGGGGGGTGGGGCCTTGGTGTGTGTCACACTTTATGGGGGCAAGACATGATTGCAAGAGGGACTTTACCTAACAATTGCAATCAGTGTAACCTGGCTTATTGTACCCTCAATGAATCCCCAACAATAAAAAAAAAAAAAAATTGTTTGTGGCTTTGTTTGCAGCATTTACTCTACCATCTAATGCTAGTGATGATTGAGAGAGTCTTCATCAGTCTCTGGTTGACTCTTCCAGGCTCAGCCTTCAGTTTTCTTCCCCCAAGAACCAATTTCCTGAAAGAATCCCAGGATGGGACCAGGAGGCCATGTGGGGTAGAGGCCTTTCTGAATTTTGTTTCCCAGGGAACAGCCGGAGGAAGACAGGTGAGGGTCTAGAAACCTGTTTCACCCACACATTGGAGAGAGAAGCAGGGCCCTCTCTGAGAAGGGCATTTGATTGTAGGAGGCAGTAAAGGAGGTGAAATGGGCCTGATTATGTATTGCTATCAACTAGAGTTGACGGGGCGGCGCCTGTGGCTCAAGGAGCAGGGCACTTGCCCCATATACTGGGGGTGGTGGGTTCAAGCCTGGCCCTGGCCAAACACTGCAAAAAAAAAAAACTAGAGTTGACAGATTTAGTACAAGGAGGAAGAGGAAGAAGAGAAGCAGGAGAAGAGTAGTGAAAAGAAAAAGCAAAGGGACATCTTGAGATATACTAGAAAGTCATTTATTGTTTATCTGAAATTCAAATTTAGCTGAGCATTCTGTTTTGCCTGTTTGGCAACCCTATTCCCAACTCACTCCTCTCTCTGCCTTCCCACTGGGGCAATTTATCCATTTCATAAATTGAGGTCTACATAAAATTATCTTAAAATGGGGTTCTGGTGCTTTAAAAGAATAAGAAAGGAAGGAATAGTTGAAATATGTTGAAAATGACCTCTACCTCGTAGAAAGTAGATTTTATCTCTGCTTATAAGATAAGAAAAGGGTATGCTTATGCTATGACTTCATGTTAAGACATTTTAAATTTTATTTCATTATCATTTGACATATTCTAAGAGAAGCTGCATGTAGTAGATTGAATTTTTGGCTCTAATTCTTTGCCCTTTTCTATATCCATACATTTTGCCCTATGGTTTTTGCAGTTTCCTCTACTATAGGAGAATATATTTCTGTGCCCCTTTGGGTATAGCCACATGTCTCTAACAGGGTGTTATTCCATGTGCCTGCATGATTGGGCTCTTACACCCTGACATCAATATGAGAAGAACATGCCCTGGGAAGTTAAGTTACTCAGAAAAATGGGATACTTGAAGCAAATTTAAATTGAATCCATGGTCTGGAGTCTAACTTAGCCCAGACAAAGCTGGTTCATATATTCATAGGATATTCATGCATGTGTTTTGTTATAAGGCTTTGATTTGGGGGCAGTTTGTTATGCAGCATTACTGTGGTAAACACTGACTGATACACTCTACTTCATCACTCTTAGAATGCCTATCACAGCTGCCAGTTCCTACAAGAGTCCCAATTCACAATAATGTGCATGACACAGACTTTTCATTTAGGTAAGACATTTTTGATCAGGAAGTTTAGCGACAATGAATTCTCAAGATTTCCCAAGATTCACAGAGAAACCACATACTAAATGAAATTTGTCATCCAGATTGCTAATGAGATTTTCACTAATCTGCTCAATTTAAAAACTAAATGTTCTTTCCAGGATTTTTAAATAGCATTTCAAAGATGAAAATGAGGACTAGCCACCATGAGAATTTTTAACACTGAACATCTGTGCAGGCAACTCATTTGTTAGAGTAAACATTTAATTGGGCAGGAGTTGGTGATTGTTATTTTCCTGTCAGCATATTTTATATTCAGGATGTATGTTTCATTAAGCTTGGTATTTACAAGAGAAAGCCAGTATGTAACAGATGGGAAAGTTGGAGAATAAATTTTTTTTTTTTTATTTTAGTGGTGTACTCCAGAGATCCTGCCATTACCCACTCTACTATTCCCCTTCTTAAAAAATGTGTCAAAACTCTCATTTCTGTGCTATTTGTCTCCTACAACATTACCTTCAAATGTGATCAAACCAAATATTTGTATTAATATTTCTAAACACTAACAGAAAGAGTGAGAGTCTCCAAACACTTACACTGTAAACTGCATTGTGTGATTGCCAACATATGAAAACCTAAATGAACACTTCAATCAGATCCTTGCCCTTGAGAGAGAGTGCACCCGGAATTATGATCAAGCAGGCAGCTACCCGATATTTTTTAAAAGATAAACTGTAAAAATCACTTGCTGAGAAAGAACATCATGTTAAATAAGCAAAAACACAGTGTGGTTCCAAAAATGCAATATGGTTTTTAGGAATTAGTGTCCAGGCGCTTAAAACCTTGCTTAACCATGGTAACCCTCAGCTTCAGTTAGAGTGTCAAGTTAGGGGTGGTAGGTTACTAAATTTGAACCCTGCTTTGTCAAACATTTCTACCAAAAATACCTTTTTCAGACAGAGGGAAAGGACCTCAATAGATCTGATGTTGGTTTAGACTGATACAGCTTACTGCAAGCTAGGTGTTTTATCTTTAAAACCCATACATGTTTACATTCTATTTCGTATTTATTGATGTTGCTTAACATTAAAATAGCACTTTTGATTTCCTTCAGGGAAAACACACATATTTCTTCAAAGATCACTGGTGAGCAGCAAAAGATACTATATGGTACTGTATCAATCAAACTTGGGAGACTGGACTGCATTTAAGAGCCCTAAATCTGCATAATGGTGAAAACATCTCAGACTTTTGTGAGATGTTTTCAGACATCTTGTCACAAGATTTTGAAGATTGTTTCTCAGACACCTTGTCACAAGATTTTGAAGATTTGGAATTGCCTACGTATCAAGATAGAAGTAACAGCAGGTTTTTCATTCCTTTCAGAGTCTCCTGGAATGATGGGTTATGGACAACAGACTAGAGTCTGTGGGCTCAAGCACTCAGTCTTTCACCCATCACACTCAAGACACTAGAGTTCACAAATTCAATCAATGGTCTTTCCAGTGTGACCTTAAAGATGAAGCCTTGACTTTGGGGTGAGAAGAAATCAGAATGATAACTGTGGGTTTGGGTGCATGTGGCTCTAACCCCTAGAGATTCCTCTCCTTAAACTAAGACGAGATGACAGAAACTCACAAACCAGTCCTGATCTTGAGTCCTTCCCCAGTATGAATTATCCCCAGGAAAATATACATATTTGATAAAGGACAAAGAAATAAAAAGATAAAATGTGTCTATAAAAGTCTAGACTATTTCTTCGAACCAAGGGGAAGGATGGGAACTAAGGGGCATTCCAATAATCAAAAGGTTGAAGATATAGATCACTGTTATTTTTCCTCGCACAATTTTTATAGTATAAAAATTACCCTTCTACAGTGCACAATTCAATCATTTTGAGTATATTCACAAAACTGCAAAACCATCACCATTATCTAATTCCAGAATGCTTTCATCTTGGAAAGAAACTTCTACTCATTAACAGCCACTCCTCAGCCCCCTCCTCCGCCTTGTCAACCACTAGTCTGCCTTCTTTCTCTAGGGACTTTCTGGGCTGGATATCTCACATGAATGGAAACATACAGCACATGGCCTTTTGTGTCTGGATTCTCTCACTGAGCTTTCCGTTTTCAAAGTTCACTCACATTACCGCATATATAAATACTTCAGTCCCTTTTAATAGCAGAATAATATTTCATTGTATGGATCTACACCATTTTTTTGTTCATCAGTGGATGAGAATCTGGGTTATCCCCATTATAAATAATGATCCTATGAACATGGGTGTACAAGTTTACGTGTGGAGATAGGCTTGCTGTTCTCTCGGGTATGTGGGTATTTATCTGAGAACGGAATTTCTCAGCCTTATGGTAACATCATCTTTAACTTTTTGAGGAACAGCCAAACTGTTTTCTGCAGTGGCCAAACCACTTTACATTCCCACCAACAGTGCATAAGAGTTCTGTTTTCTCCACAACTTCCTCAACAGTTCTTATTATCTGACTTTGATTTCAGCCCTCTTAGTGGGTGTGAGGTTTACCCCATTGTGGTTTGGATTTGCATTTCCCTAATGGCTAGAGAGGTTGAACGTCTTTTTATGTGCTCATTGGCTGTTCATATATCTTCCTTGGAGAAATGTGTATTTAAATCCTTTCTCTCTCTCTCTCTCTCTCTCTCTCTCTCTCTATATATATATATATATATATATATATATATGTATATATATATTTTGTAGAGACAGAGTCTCACTTTATCACCCTGGGTAGAGTGCCGTGGCGTCACACAGCTCACAGCAACCTCCAACTCCTGGGCTTAGGCGATTCTCTTGCCTCAGCCTCCCGAGCAGCTGGGACTTTTTTTTTTTTTTTTTTTTTTGAGACAGAGTCTCAAGCTGTCACCCTAGGTAGAGTGCTGTAGCATCATAGCTCCCAGCAACCTCCAACTCTTGGGCTCAAGGGATCCTCTTGCCTCAGTTTTTCTATTTTTAGTAGAGACAGGGTCTTGCTTTTGCTCGGACTGTTCTCAAACTCATGAGCTCAAGCAATCCACCTGCCTTAGCTTCCCAGAGTGCTAGGATTACAAGCATGAGCCACCATGCCCTGGCATTTTGCCTATATTTTAATTAGGCTCTTTGTGTTTTTATCTTTGAGCTGAAAGGACTCTTTATACATATTGTTTCAAAAGTCTGGTATTTACATAGGAAAATTGCATAACAAGAAATATCTTGGGTTGTGTTGGCTGCAAATGGGAGAAAAGACTGTGTGTGTGTGTAGAAAGAGTTGCCCAACAAGTGGAGAATATTTTACAAATATTTTGTAAAAAAAATTGTGATGAATATTTTATAAGAAAAAAGATACATTTAGCAATTTTCCTTATGTATAACAACTTTTGGGATACCCTATCTAACTGAATTCTGACTCCTTTTCAGATACATGATTTCCAAATATTTTTCCCATTCTATAGGTTGTCTTTCCACAATCTTGATAGCATCCCTTTGAAGTACGAATGGTTTTAATTGTGGTGAAGTCCAATTTATTCTTTGGTTGCTCGTGCTTTTGGTGTCACATTTAAGAAACCGTTGCCTGGTGCAGGGTCACAAAGATTCACATGTATTTTCCTCCAAGAATAGGTGTCCAACCTGCAGCCCATGGCCTACATGTTGATTTTATAAGGATTTGTTTTGCTTATCTATGATGGTGGATATGATGGAAATTATGCATGGACTTTTTTTTTTTTTCTTTTTTTTGCTGAGTACCTTTCTTTAGTGTTTGCATATAATTTACTGTGTGGCCCAAGACAACTCTTCTTCTTCCAAAGTGCAGCAGAGAGACCCGGGATTATTTCAATTCTTAAGTCTTTGATCCAGTGTAAGTCAATTTTGTATAGTGGGTAATAAATTCATTCTTTATATGTAGACATACAATTGCCCCAGAACCAATTGTTGAAAATCCCATTTAACTGGGTACTTTCGTTGAAGATCAATTATCCACAGATATATGGGTTTATTTCTGAACTCTCAATTTGATCTTATTGATCTGTATGTCTGTCTTTATACAGATAATCAAATAGCCTTGATTACTGTAGCTTTGTATTAAATTATGGTATCAGGAAGTGTGAGTCTTCCAACTTTGTTCATCTTTTCTAATCTTGTTTTAGTTTCTTTTTGAACAGGTTGCTGGATCTCTTACATTTTCACATGGCTTTTAAGATCAGCTTATCAATTTCTGCAAAATAAAAGACAGCTAGTGCTGGGTGCTGTGTCTCATGCCTATAATCCTAACACTCTAGGAGACTGAGGCAGACAGATACTTGAGTTTAGGAGGTCAAGAGCAGCTTGAGTAACAGCAAGACCCCATCTCTACTGAAAATAGAAAAACTATCCAGGTACTGTGGTGGGAGCTTAGAGTCCCAGCTACTCAGGAGTCTGAAACTCTACCCAGGAGTTTGAAGTTGCTGTGAGCTAGGCTGACACCATGGCACTCTAGCCTGGGCAACAGAGTGAGACTCTGTCTCAAAAATAATAATAATAAATAAATAAGATTTTGATAGGCATTACATATATTTGTATATCAATTTGAGAAGTTTTCCCATCCTAACTATTGTCTTCTAATACATAAATGTGAGTTGTCTTCCCATTAATTAGGGTTTTTTTTTTAACTTCTTTCAATTATGTTTTGTATCTAGTATTTAAATATTTCACTTTTTTGCTAAATTTATTCTTATATATTTTATTCTTTTGATACTATTATACATGGAATTGTTTTCTTATTTCATTTTGAATTATTCATTTTAGTGTATAGAAATACAACTGCCATGCCTATAGTCCCAGCTACTTGGGAGGCAGAGGCAGGAGAATCGCTTGAGCCCAGGAGTTGAAGGTTGCTGTGAGCTGTGATGCCACAGCACTCTACCCAGTATGACAGCTTGAGGCTCTGTCTCAAAAAAAAAGAAAAGAAAAGAAATACAACTGCCTTTTCTATACTGATTCTGAATCCTGCAAAATTCCTGAATGTGTTTATTCTAATAGTGGTTTTTTTTTTTTAGTGAATTCCTTAGGATTTTTTTATATACAAGTAAGAAATCATGCTGTCTGCAAATACAGACTGTCTTACTTCTTTCTTTCTAATTCTAAGGCCTTTCATTTTATTTTATTGCCAAAATGTGCTTCCTATAACCTCCAGTAAGATGGTGATTAGAAGTGGGAATAATGGGCCCGGTGCAGTGGCACATACCTATAATCCTCTGGTTGGCCAAGGCGGGTGAATTACTTGAGCTCAGGAGTTCACGTTTAACATGAACAAGCAACACCCCGTCTCCATTAAAAAAAAAAAATAGCTGGGCATTGTGGCGGGCACCTGTAGTCCCAGCCACTAGGGAGGCTGCGACAAGAGGATCACTTGATCCCAAGAGTTTGAGGTTGCTGTGTCTCAAAAACAAAATACAACAAAAAAATAAAGTCACTGTTTCATAAAAAAAGAAATGGGAATAATGAACATCCTTGTCCTATTTCTAATGTTAGAGAAAAAGTATTGAGTCTTTCACTATTAAGTATGATAACTGTGGGTTTTTCACAGATACTCTTTATAAGGTGAGAAAGTTCCCTTATATCCCTACTATTTTGAGCATTTTTAACATGAAAAGGTGTTGGATTTTGTCAAATGGTTTCTCTGTGCCTAACCTTTCCAATCTGATTTTCTGCCACCCACATAATCCCCAGCTCTTATTTATTGTGGACGGAAAAGAGATTGGTGGATGACTTGTCATTATCCTACAGTTTGAAAAGAGAAAAACATAAATATGAACTCACCTGATGATTTTATTGTCTATTTTAGGTGATGTAAAATAGTGTTTTTTATTTATTTTTGTTTGTAATTTCTTGAGTGTGATACTTCTTGAAGCAATCTCCAGGATAAACTCCAGGCTTCCTCTTGCATGTCTCACAGTTGAAAACGTTTTTTTTTTGTTGTTGTTGTTATTTTGTTTTGTTTTGTTTTTTTTGCAGTTTTTGGCCAGGGCTGGGTTTGAACCCACCACCCCCGGCATATGGGGCCAGTGCCCTACTCCTTTGAGCCACAGGCACGGCCCTGAAAATGGTTTTTATCCATCCACCTTTCTCATTTCTTCTGTTGCAAACCAGGCAATCATTTGTTGACTTTTTTTCCTCTTTGCATTATAAAATACATCTTCCCATTAGGCATTTCCTCAGTGTCAGAAGTTGAAGTTCTTCCCCTCATTCTTGAATTTCTATGCCTCACATTGCTCACAAGCTGAGTGATCAGATTTCTCCTGTAAGAAAGGTGTGTTTGCACTTCTTTTCCAGCAGAGTAGGCAAACAAACGCAACGATAACAAAAAAAAAGTACCTGATAGCTTCCAACATAGGATTGGAAAGGATTGCTGTTAGTAGCTTCAAAGTGAAAGTTTTTCCAGGTTCTTGATGAATGTGAAGAAGAGAGTTTTAGACTGCACCCATAATCCAAGCAAGTGACAGCTTTATTTTATTTTATTATTTCAGATTAATACGAGGGTACTATCAGGTTACTTTGTTTGCATTTGTTAGGTAAAGTCCAAGTTTAGTTGAGCCCTTCACCTAGGGGGTGTCATATACCCCTAGCCTGTATCTGTTGGGTGAGTTTCATTACATTCTATTATATTATATTTTATTTTATTTTTGAAAGTGAAAAGTATACTACTCTCAAGAGAGAGAATGAGCAGGGTGGAAAATGGTTTTTGTTCTTTTGAAGTCTTACTAATTGAAGGGAGGAGTATTTAAGATTGAGGTTGGCTTTTAGGAAAAACTAGGGTAGTAATGTCTAGACTTATGTTCCCTCCCATTTTCATCCTTTCTATGGCAGTTTTGGAACTGCCATGGTGATTTCCAAGGAGAAGCTTTAAAAGCACAATGTAAATGATAGTGTGATTAGTCAAGTTCACATAAGGTGGCAGAGAGCTGACAAGTCCTTGAAGCCGTTCTTGTCTGCAGCTATCAGCCCCTAGTCAGCTTCTGCCTGAGAGTTGTTTAACAGCTGCACCCAATCTTCAAGTTCCCCCATCAGATCTCAGCCCTGTCTCCTACTCTACAAATTAATATGATGTATTACAGTGACTGATTTTCAGTTGTTGAAACAACCTTGCATTGCTAAGATAAATTCCCCTTTGATGTGGTGTATAAGCATTTTTACGTATTGTTGAGGGTGCTTTGCTAGTATTTTGCTGAGAATTTTTACATCTATATTTTCATAAGGAGTTTTGGTCTCTCGCTTCCCTTTCCTGGGATGTCTTTGTACAGTTTTTGGCATCAGGGTAATATTGGCCTCATTTGGAGGTAGAAAGGAGGTGGGCTATATTCCTCCTTCTCCTAGTTTTTTTATTTTTTTAAGTAGAAATCTATTTTTAAAAAGAAGGTAGAGTTGATGTTCTTTCCTATATTTCTTCTTCTAAGTACAACTAAAAGTTCTGGGTATTATATATAAAACAAATATAAGAAGATTCTGGGGCAGAGAGGGGCCTGACTGGCAAAAGAGTGACACAGCGGTACGCTGCCTGGGCTTTCCTTTTGCCTCATTCATCCTATATTTGGAGCTGGGAAAGCTGGAAACCTAGAAGTTCCAAGGGACTTGGACAAAACAGTCCCAACAACAGTCTGCTCTTTCTAATTGAAAGAACAGAAAAGGTCCCATACATTACGCCACAGGCTTTCAAATGATAATTGCTCTCTTCCAGCCAAAAACCACAGGAAAAATTTGTGGTCTCATCCCTACCCACTCCAGCAAAGGCTTAGTGGAGAGCCTAGACTTTTATCCTTTTGAGACTATAAATAGACTCCCCAGTTCTCTTCTACAGGTGGTGTCAGGGAAGACCAAACAAGGAGCTGAGACTCTCATCCTCTGCAGGTGTTTAACAATACCTTTTACTACTACAGGACTGAACTTGGCTCCTCCAGGATTACTGAGTTACTTGGTGGCTTATCTTCCAAGTCAGAAGAGATTTCCAGGCTTGCCAAGAGAATGTCTTGTTCTCAGTGATTCCTCAGATGAGTTATGATATTGGTGACTGTTGTAGTAAGTATGATGTTTAATCCTCTATAAAAGTCTAAATAATAATCAGAGTTTTAGAACATAATCCCCAAATGTGCAGGTTTTGATAGGAAATCATTATTATACCAATGACCAAGAAGATCTCAAATTAATTTTAAAAGACAACCAATACACGCCAACATTGAGATGACAGTAATGTGAGAATTATCTGAAAGGATTTTAAAGCTTCTATCACAAACTGCTCCAACAAGCAATTACAGAAATGCTTGAAACAAATGAAAAAATAGAAAATCTAAGCAAAGAAATATAATATAAAGAAGAATCAATGTACACTTTAAACTTTAAACATATAATAGCCAAAGCATGAGACCCAGCAGATGAGTTCAACAGCAGAATGGAGGGAGAGAGAAAAGAATCAGTGAACTTGGAAACAGAATGATAGATATTCCCTAGTCTGAACAAAAGAGTAAAAATAGACTGAAAAAAAAAAAAATGAATAAAGCCTCAGAGACCTGTGGGACTATGACGAAAGATCTAACATTTGTGTCAGCTGTGCCCAGGACAAAGAGATGAAGGAGAGCGGGGCTGGAAAAGTGTTCAAAAAATAATTACTGAATATTTCCCAAATGTGTCAAAAAGACCTCCCTGTAAGCGAATAAAAATCTTAGCAAGTTGTTTTATAGACATAGGAAAGTTATTCCAAAATACTGTGTATGAAAAAGTAAGGGTACTAAAATAGCTAATGCAATTTTGAAAAAGAAAATGAGAGTAAATAAGTATACCTCACTTATTATATAGCTACATTAATTAAGACACTGAAGTGTTGGCAGAAGGATGAACAGAAGTATACATGGAACTGAATACAGAGTACAGAATAGTCTTTCAATGGGAGAGAAGACAGTCTTTTCAATAAACAGTGCGGGAGTAATTGGATGTTGATTAAAAAAAGAAAGTGAATCTTAATCAAAACCTCACAACTTATACAAAAAGGACCTCAAAACAGATCATGGACTGTAAAATGTAAAACTATAGAACTTTTAGAAAAAATCTTCTGGGCTAGCCAAAGTGTTCTGAGACTTGGCATCAAAAGCATGATCCATAAAAGGAAAAATTGATAAATTGAACTTCAGCAAAACTTTTTCTTTTTCTTTTCTTTTTTTTTTGAGACAGAGCCTCAAGCTGCTGTCATGTCATGGCTCACAGCAACCTCCAACTCTTGGGCTCAAGTAATTCTCTTGCCTCAGCCTCCCAAGTAGCTGGGACTACAGGCTCCCACCACAATGCCTGGCTATTTTTCGGTTGTAGTTGTCATTGTTGTTTGGTGGGCCAGCGCTGGATTCGAACCCACCAGCTCAGCTGCATGTGGCTGGCGCCTTAGCCACAGGCGCAGAGCCAATTTTTCTATTTTTAATAGAGATGGGTCTTGCTCTGGCTCAAGCTGATCTTGAATGCTTGAACTTAGCTAATCCTCCTGCCTCAGTCTCTAGAGTGCTGGGATTACAGGTATGAGCCACCTTTCCCAGCTAACACCCTTGAAATGACAAAGTCATAACCATGGAGAAAAGATCAGTGGTAGCCAGAAGTTAGGGTTGAGGTGGGTGGGAAAGAGGTGGATGTGGCTATAAAAAGGCAACACTGGGAGTCCTGTGGGTGATGGAAATGTTGTATATAAGAATATTGGTTTTGCAAGATTTACCACAGAGGGAAACTGAGTAAAAAAGTACATTATACATGTCGCATCTACAATAATTTCAAACAAAATGTTAATTTTTAAAGAGAGGGAATACTTTCCAACTCATTTATTTGATAACGAAACCAGATAGGGATAGCCTAGAAAAGAAAATCATTGGCATGTCCAACTCATGACTATATATAATAAAATAATTTCAGTAGTGTATAAAGAAGGTATTACATACTGCATAAATTGGGTTTATCCTGTGAATTTGAGTATTACTAGCTGTTAGAAAAATCTATAAATTTTATTTACCATGATAAATATTAAAGTAGAAAGTACAGATGAAATCTCTAACAAATATTAGAGACACATGTGATAAAGTTTAGCACCAATTAAAGTTTAAAAAAATCTACCAAAGCTAGAAGTAAAAAGAAATAAACTTTGGGCAGCGCCTGTGGCTCAAAGGAGTAGGGCTCTGGCCCCATATGCCAGAGGTGGCAGGTTCAAGCCCAGCCCTGGCCAAAAACTGCAAAAATAAATAAATAAATAAATAAATAAATAAAATAACCTTTAATGCAAGAATTGAAGAGATTATACCACCTCCAGGAGCGAAAAAACAAAATGATTCTGGGATAGTGGTATGAAAAAAACTTGCTCTTTTAGTGTGTGAAGCATGGGCATTCTTACACTAATAATGTGATAAACAGAACATGTGCAGCATTAAAATGTCATGGAGAAAGTTAATCAGGGAATGCTGTCTAAAAAGGATCTTTCTGAGAGGGGCAATAATGAAAAAAAGTTTGACAATTACTGACGCAATCTGATAAACTATGTTGGCAAAAACCTACAATAAAGAACATACTCACCTTGGAAACTTTATGGAGTTTTCATTTTAAAATTAGAACCAAGAATAAGATAGCCACTATCACTCTTCAATCTTGAACTAAAAATTCTAACTAGCAAAATAAATCAAAAATCAATTAATTAAAACTTTAGCATTAAAAGCTTGAGGATTTGTAAGGGAGGGAATAAAGCTTCAATTATTTAATTATTTCAAATCCTCATGGTTTTCACAGAAAACTCAAAAGAATTTACAGGTATATTATTAGAAATAATAAGATGCATTAGCAAAGAGGCTGGATATAAGACAGATACACAAATACAAAGTCAATTTTCTTTTCATGAGCTAGTGATATGAACAAGCAAATTGCTTTTTAAATGGGTATTATTCACAACTGCAACAAATATTACAAAATACCTAAAGAGAAAATGAAATGATATACATGTGAGACCTATGTGCATTATAAACTTAATTTTAAAGAATTCTTCAAATAAATAAATGGAAAGATGGAACATGTTCGAGAAAAGGAAGACAAAATATTGTTCAAAAAACTCTTGCACATGAACATTAGGTGGAGTGTATAAGAACATTTATAACAGCAATATACTGACCTAAAAAAGCACATGGGGAGGAAAATGGATAATATATCAAGGTATATTCACACAATGAAATACTATCTTATGTTGAAAACAAACTTTTGCTACCCCAAAGAAATAGAAGATTCTTTTTTTGTTGTTGTTGTTTTTCTGCAGTTTTTGGCTGGGGCTGGGTTTGAACCCACCACCTCCAGCATATGGGATCAGCGCCCTACCCCTCTGAGCCACAGGCGCTGCCCCGAAATAGAAGATTCTTAACAACATTCTGCGAATAAGGCAGGTATCCAGAGGACTGCATAAAAAATCCTTTTAGTAAATTTTGCAAACAACTAAAACAAAATGCTTTTTTGCATTTTTAAAGCAAAGAATCAATACAGTTTGGCAGGATGAGGGGACAGAATAAAGCTGACTGGTAGATGTAAGATATTATTGTCCTAGTTCTAGTTTGGGGGTAATGAGTTCACACGTGTACATCATATTATTCAAATATATTTTTGGCTGAGGCAGGAGGATCGCTTGAACCCAGGAGTTTGAAACCAGCCTAAGCAACATAGTGAGACCCTGTTTCTAAACAAAATCCCAAACCCAATATTATATATACATATATATATTTAAATACATAATATCTAGACTTTTGAAATGATTGGCAGAGAACTGTCGTGGCGGCCATAGTGGTTGCCGGCCTAAAGCATATGCCTTCATCGGTGGGCCTGGCTATGGCGCTGCTGCTGTCCCAGGAGCCAGGCATCGCCCTGAGCCCGAGCACTAAAATCACAGCTGAATTCCTCTCATTGGGCATCAACAGCATTTCATACCAGTGTGGCATATAGCCATCTGAAAACTTTAGTGCAGAAACAGGGAATCTCCTTGCTTGTAATTACTCATCTTGAGTTCAATAAATACCTAAACCATGGGGTGGAACAACTAAAAGATTGATTATCCAAATGTTCCTTTCAGAAACTGGTTGCAGTTATCTCACATACTGAAAGTGGTGAGGTCCTTGAAAGATGGCGGTTTGATACTGAGCATGACAAGACTGCACAGATGACAGTGCACCCAGAGAAAAGTCCCCGAAAGCTCTCCAGGATGACATCCAGCCAGTGGGCAGACAGAACAGAGCTACGGTGGAAGTGTAACTGTTACGTTTCTTGTTCATTTGATCTACTGATCTATCAAAAGATTTGGTTGCACCTGAAAAATGGGAAGAGTCTGGACCCCAGTCTGAGGAAATCTGTCTTCATTCATTAACCATGACAAAGTAAATAGCACGGTACCCTACAAAAGTCCTGTCTGTGACTGAGGATGCCACGAGGCAAATCACGTATGTAATTTTTTTTTTTAAAACAATTTTATTTGTTGTTTTTTTGCAGTTTTTGGCTGTGGCTGGATTTGAACCCACCACCTCTGGCCTATGGGGCTGGCGCCCTACTCCTTTGAGCCACAGGTGCCACCCACACATATGTAATTTTTTTTTTTTTTTTTTTTTTTTGTAGAGACAGAGTCTCACTTTATGGCCCTCGGTAGAGTGGCCTCACACAGCTCACAGCAACCTCCAATTCCTGGGCTTAAGCGATTCTCTTGCCTCAACCTCCCGAGTAGCTGGGACTACAGGCGCCCGCCACAACGGCCGGCTATTTTTTGGTTGCAGTTTGGCTGGGGCCAGGTTTGAACCCATCACCCTCCGTATATGGGGCCAGCGCCCTACCGACTGAACCACAGGCGCCGCTCCACATATGTAATTTTTAAGTGGTTTTCCTCAAACAAAATCAACTATAGTTGAATATTTTGTTTCACTGATTAATTTTTAGGTGATTCCTCACCTAAAACCAACATCATACTTTACTGAACTATGTGTAATTGTCCCATTTGGGGGATACCTGTTTGACTCAACCATAGAGTTGACAAAACGAATTTATCACACATGGCTCAAAGGGAACAAGCAAATTTTTGACAGCTTTGTAATATTAATTTCTTCAAGGGTAGTAACTGTAGATGGAAAAAGTTTTACTCTTTGTATGCTTTGCTCCAAAAAGGGTGGAGCCTTTGCACAATGCCAAGTTTTTGTTACAGATTAATTTTTCCATAAAACCATTTTGAAACAAAAAAAAAAAAAGGAAAAGCTTTTGTTATAAAGCTAAATGCTTTCCTAAATCAGACATTTTGGTCAAGTAGCTTGACTCCATATAGATAGGGAGAAATGTAAATATATAAAATGCAGCAGGAGAAGTGCAAATATTCAGAATCTTTGTTTAAATCCTAAAAGTAATTAATAATCCATAAGTAATAAGATACCACTCTTTTAGGTCCTTTTGTCATTTCATTGTATAGTTTCCATATTAAGTACATGTTCATGTATTTTAATTTATGTAAATTAAACCTATGAAGCAATGTATAGTTCTACTTTTTAACTTTGCTGTGATATAAAACTCTTAAAAATATTTTGGTCTGTATTTTACGAAATCAAGCTTTAAATGAAAATGACAAAATAAAGATTAATTTGTATAGGTCAAAAATAAATCTAAATATATTTACATATAAATATTTAGATATATATTTTTTGGCTGTTCTTTTTTTTATTATTAAATCATAGCTGCGTACAATAATGCAATCACGGGGCACCATACACTGGTTTTATAGACCGTTTGACACATTTTCATCACACTGGTTAACATAGCCTTCCTGGCATTTTCTTAGTTATTACGTTAAGATATTTATATTCTATATTTACTAAGTTTCACATATACCCTTATAAGATGCACCACAGGTGTAATCCCACCAATCACCCTCCCTCTGCCCATCCTCCCCCCTCCCTCCCTTCCCACTCCCCCATTTTACGCACTTGTTTTTGTTTTGTTTTTTTAGAAGTCATTGAACTTCAGACACCCCCAGTGGAACCCACTGAGACAATGACAAACTTTCCCAGTTGAGTGTCTTGATAATAGATGTGGTGGCTGCTGGTCTTTTCCCGGGTGTACTAACAGTTGGGTGTGAGGTATTCCTCTTCTCAGCTCTGCCTTTCCAGATTTAGCTCCATCTGTGCACATGACTGTGCAGATTTTGTAATAGATACAGTGCCCATACCTCCTATATCTTGTCGAGAATATCTTCACCATTTCTTTTGCCAAAAGTTCTTTTTAAGTTAACATCTTCACAGATAACATCATTATAAATATAGTAACCTGAGCCAATCAGACAAACATTATTCAGACTCTTGCCTTTGGCCATCTGTAATAGAAAAACCAGATCACCCTCCGTCCCTCAGCCAGCTGTTTAAATTTGTCTGCTGAGCGCGTATAAATGCATCATATAAAAATGTCAGTTAATAATTATATGCTTGCTGCTTGGCAGTCACTTAAGACCCAAAACAGATTCAGGATTTCATCCAATGGTCTCCTTTCAGTGAGAGGAACCTAGAGAGAACTGCTGTCACTAACCTTAAATGAGGTTAGTTTTACTTCTACACTTTTAAAAATTATTTAATGGTACTTCTCATTGTATGGCCCTACCTGAGACTCGCCTCTCTTCAGTTACAAGTCTTGTATTCTAAATTAAGTAACACCATTAATTCTTAAAATGTGGGTTTCATGGAGATAGTGCTGTAGGCTTCCTCACATGCCTTGGTCTTCTTAACATCTCCATCAAAATTTAAAACAACATTTTAAATAAACATCCAAGTATGTCCTCTGCTTTGCCATCAACTACGGCCACGACCCCTGATTCTCCAGGCTGACCACCTGTCCTCTGCTGTCTGATCCAATGACCTTGACCAATCCCTCTGGGTTCAAGTAAAGGCTTCTCATTGCTTGTTTTTAGCCATAGATTTGTGTTTTCATTTGAAAGTAGAAGTTAAAAAGTTATTCCCCTTTCAAAAGGTAAAGACTGACACTAATTTGTTGGGAAACAACAAAACAAATTTTCAGGTGAGCGGACATTATGGTACTGGCAAAGTCAGTGTAATGAGAAGTAGATGAAAATACAGTTGCAAGCTTGTCGGCTAAATGGTTTATTATAATCAAGGCAAGAAGGCTGGCCTGATTGATGATAGCCAACGGCTTTTTGGTCTAATTATATGCCTTTAAAAAATTACTTGTTTGTATGCTGAAAAAGTTCATTAAGACAAAGAAACACACTCACAAACCAAACTCTGTCTGTGCCAGCCTCCATTATCTCTGGGAATGCTGATAGTACAGCCCTGCCGGCCCACATGCCACAGCAGCCTGCACCAGACAAGCGTCATTTGTCCTCATAACTCTTGCTACCAGCAGAGCTAGGAACAACAGATTTCCTGAAAACAGCCAAATTTTCCATCCCTTGCTCTTCATGAATCGTCCGATAATGTAAGCTGTGATTTTCTCAATTTATTTGCATATGCATGTTTCAAAATGTGTTTATGTCATAAAAATTCAAATCTTCATTTCCCTAACAGGGCACCCCATGTTAAGATAACTCACCTGGAGAGCCTGTTAAAAATATAGATTCTTGAGCCAAAGTTTAGAGAACCTAAATCTGCAGATCTGGGCTGTGATCTCATGATATACGTTTTCCATAAGTGACCACAGTTATTCTGATACAGTCTGTCCAAAGAAAAGCATTTGGGAACCACTGAGAGGTAGGTAATAAATCTGAGTGTGCCCATAAAAGGTCATGATCACTTAAGGGCCAGGTGGTGGAATGAACCTTTAAAAAAAGGTGGGACTTGAGTGGCACCTGTGGCTCAGTGGGTAGGGAGCTGGCCCCATATACTGAGGATTGTGGGTTCAAACCTGGCCCTGGCCAGCAAAAACAGCAGTGGCAACTGTAACAAAAAATAGCCAGGCGTTGTGGTGGGCTCCTGTACTCCCAGCTACTCGGGAGGCTGAGGCAAGAGAATCACTTAAGCCCAAGTGTTGGAGGTTGCTGTGAGCTGTGACACCATGGCACTCTACTGAGGGTGACCAAGTAAGACTCTGTCTCAAAAAAAAAAAAGAAAAGAAAAGGTGGGACTTGAAGACAGTGACATACTTATTGACTGACCCATTTATTCTAGGGCCAACCCTCATTGGCTGATTTTTCTGGAAATAAGACTATCTGAGCACATAGAATTTCTTCAGGTCTGGAGAGAAAAAATTAAGAACAATGGGTAGTAAAAAGGCATAAATGATTCGCCCAGACACCCTGATGGAGAGGTCAATGACCACATAAATACCAGTTCAGGGCCATTACAGAGGAGTCCAGATATCTCTGTGGACATTGGGACTTAGTCTGGGATGTGTCAGTTAGGGACAATGCTTCCCTCTCTGTGAAGTGACTTCTTCCGCTGGCATTCAGATGTCATGAAACCTTCAGCAGGCCTCTGGCTGCTCTGCCCCACCCCAGGCTTATTGTTGGTGGTGAATGCCCACACAGGACATTGAGAAAACAGAACATAAGCAGCTTTTTGTTGTCTGCTGGTTGAAGTTAGGAAATAATTTTTTTAGCTCTAAGTATACACTTAAAAAGAACTGCCAGTTTATCAGAAGGGCCAGGTCAATTTGAGAAAATTGTTTGGTGCAGAGTGCTGACTTAATAGTGTCTAAAAGAGGAAAACAGCATGCCAGCAGGGTTTGAAAGAAATAAACAGGTGTTGTCACTGCAGGAACACATTAGCCCTATAGTTATCAATATTGGGCATTTCAGGCTGCTAGGAATGGGGGGACCAAATTCCAGAGGGATTAGATAATACGAGAGACACAAAATAAAATGAATAAGTTAGTTAGAGATGGGTCAACACTCAAATTCTCTCTAAATGTGGCTAGAGCAGTTTTTTCTGGTGCAGGGTATAAGGAGGAAGGCCGTGGAACATAATGAGCCCTGAGTTTCAGAGTTCAATTCAGTCTCTGAAGCTTCTTCATGTTATATCCTTGGTCAGATTATCTATTTTGTGTCTCAGTTTCTTCATCTAAGAAAATTTTTGCTTAAAAGTTTAAATCTCTCTCTCTTTCTTTAATTAGAGACAACATGTCACTCTGCCACCCAGGCTAGAATGTAGCAGAATGGTCATAGCTCATTGTAACCTCCAATGCCTGAGCTTGAGCAATCCTTCTGCCTCAGCCTCCTGAAAAGCTGTGATTGTGCTACCACTGTGCTCGGGGAATATTTTTATTTTTTGCAGACTATGTTGCCCAGCCCGGCCTTGAACTCCTGGCCTCAAATGGTCCTCTCACGTCACCCTCCCAAAGTACTAAGATTATAGGTGTGAGCCACCACAGGCTAAGGAAAACTGACAATAATAGTATGTAGCCCATGGGAATTTAAGGAGATAACAGAAGACACGCTTTTAGCCTAGAGCTTGGTTCATAGCAATGTTGCATACATGCTAAGTATCATGAGGTTGTGGTTCAGCTTAGTAGCACTCTCACAAATTAATCTCAAGCACATGATAGCAAATTTTAACATCAACGTGATACTTTAACATGAGAAAGACAAAGAAATGTAGAGAAATGGTTTCTCTAAGACTGTTCAAGAAAACAATTTCTTTGAGCTGGAACCAGCAAGACGGAGATGGACAGGTAAGGGAATGAAGGGCTTTTTAAACAGATGATAAGAGAAAAATGTAGTGTGTTCTAGACTTTTTGATCTAGCAAACGTCCATATCATTGACTATAACTCAAGGACTCAGAGTCCCACAAACAGATGTTCATCTTCTCATCTAAGTCAACTCGGCAAGCGTTTTTCCTACTCTTCCCTGTTATTGTGCCCCACATTGAAGAGAACCTTACAGGAAACAAGGGGATGTGGGTGTAAGTTAAAGAATGTGGGAGAATATAATAACTACACACTTACAGTAGTGGGTTTTGTGGTCATATTGAAATTGGGCAACTTAAACGTAGTTTTCCTTTGCTCACATACAAAATGGGGGTAATAATAGTACTTATTTCTATGCAGTTGTTGTAATAATTACATGATAGGTCAGTGCATTTGCTACCGTGGTGCTGATTATTGTTAATAACAATAAATGCGCACACCCTGCCTCTATGTGCTTCCCAGTTCCCTGGCTGCTCCTTCTTGGTCTCTTTTGCTGGGTATTTTCTCCCTGACTTCTCTATCCACACCCCCTCACTAAAGGATCTCATGTAAACTTACGGCTTTACATCCTGCCAATGTGTCGCTGAGCCCTAAAAGAGCCTGGACCAGGGTGAGGCAAGTGAAGCCTTAGCCTCAAACTTAAAATTTAAGGGGCATCAATTATTTCATAATCAACATTATGACATAATGGAGAAATAATATTTTCATTTAAAATTTTTCAAAAATCAATACTCAAAAGTTCATCATTAGCAAAATATCATCTCAAGGATAGATTATCACGGTAGATTTTCGCTTGTGTCTCCGGCCCTACCCAATGTGGCACCGCACTCTGTTCTGTCCTCTGAGCCACCACGTGGGGTATCCAACTGTCCACAAGTCAGCCTTGCCTATATATTTTGCACATTTCAGTGGTGCCTCCCACTTGACATGTCAAAACCAGCTACGAATTCTTCAGCACCCCCACATGCACACACACGCGCTCACACAGTGTGTACTCTTCTAGTTTTCTCTGTCTCCGAGAACATTTCCTCCTTTCACACTCAGCCAAGAAACTAAAACTAGAATTCTTGATTCCACTTTTCCCTCACTTTCTACTTCTGAGCATCAGCAAGTGCTGTCAACACCAATTCCATAATTTAAGTTGAATCAACTTCTCACTTCTCCGTTACTATAAATTCATCCCAGGCTTCTCTCTCATTTCCACCCTCAGACTGAGGCAGCAGCATCCTGACTAGTAACTCTGTTTCCACTCTTATCCACTCATACGGAAGCCAGAATGTTCTTACAGGGTTGCTCCCCCTATCACTAGAAATAAACCCACGCCCTGGCCCTCCCTACCTTCTGACTCTGTCTTCCACCGTGCTCTCCCTGTTCCCTGTAGTCCAGCAAAACCCGTCTTTCCTCTGGGCCTTGAATGCCCTTCTGCCTCATGGCATTTGCGCTTGCTGTTCCTTCTGTATGGAATGCTTATCCTTGCACGTCCAGCTGCCCACTCACCACTCATCCAGGTCTCTGTCTAAACATTTCCCGGAATAGGCCTCCCTTCACCTTTCTTTTTAAAATAGCACCCCCTTCCTTTCCTTGCCTTTTATTCCCCTTTTCTTTCACCGCACTTACCACTACCTCATATATTACACACTTACTTGTATATTTTGGTCATTTTTTTTGTCTCCCTTTGCAATAGTCTGAGGGTAGAAGCATTTTTGTATTCACTGTTTTAGCTCCAGGGCATAGGATGGTGACTGTCACACATGTGAATACTAAAAGTGAATTCATAATGAGATGTTTATTAAAGCTATTTGCAACAACATACAATTAGAAGCAACTTGAAACTTACTAAATGTAGAATATAAATGTCTTAACACAATAACTAAGAAAATGCCAAGAAGGCTATGTAAACCAGTTTGATGAAAATATTCAAATTATATATAAAACCAGTGTATGGTGCCCCATGATTGCATTAATGTACAAAGCTATGATTTAATAATAAAAAATTATTTTTTTGGCTAAATCTCAGGCTTTGCCAGAGTGGACTAAATGTTCAAATAATACAAATTAGTATATACAACTGTATTTTAAAAGGCTCGAAGATAGATTAAAAACCAATGTTAACCACAGTTGTCTCTGAATAAGGAAATTAAAGATGATCATTATCTCTTCTTGCCCTTTTCATGCGCTTTCCATTTTTTCTTTAATACCTTTAAATTTTCTTTAATAAAAAATATATCCATTTGAAACATAAGAATAGAAAAATGTATCTGATAATGAATAATATTACTAAATCTTTGAAAGCATGGAGTCATTTGTGGATAATTGAGTAAAACTCACTAGGTAATTATGAAACATTTATAATTTATAGTCACTCATGATGTGTGCTCTTAATCTGAACAGAAGAATGAATTAAGCTGGTGACTGAGGGGAATGGCAATATAAGAAGACAGTACAAATTTTGCTCAATGGACCCATTTTCATACTCTGTGTAAAAGTAAAAGGGACAGGGAATAACTTGGAGCAATAAATCAGTATCAGAATTAATTTTTTTTTTTTTTTTATTGTTGGGGATTCATTGAGGGTACAATAAGCCAGTTACACTGATTGCAATTGTTAGGTAAAGTCCCTCTTGCAATCATGTCTTGCCCCCATAAAGTGTGACACACACTAAGGCCCCACCCTCCTCCCTCCATCCCTCTTTCTGCTTCCCCCCCCATAAACTTAATTGTCATTAATTGTCCTCATATCAAGATTGAGTACATGGACTGCAAACTAATTTTTTTTTTTTTAAAGTCTTTGTCCGGGGCTGAGTTTGAACCCGCCACCTCCGGCATATGGGGCCAGAGCCCTACTCCTTTGAGCCACAGGCACTGCCCAAGAATTAATATGTTTTTTCCAAAAAATCCTCATATTGAGTTTCCAGATAATATTCAGGATGACCAGTTAAATTGAATTGAAAATAAATGACAAGTAATTCCTCAGTATAAATTCCCCCTCTAAATATCGAACGAGATATGCTTAAAATAAAAATTAGTTGCTGTTTACCTGAAATTCAGATTTTTCATTTTTTTGTCTTTTTAAGCTGGACAGCACCCATTGGATAAAACTCAAGTGTAATGGGTATACTATACTTCTATTTGCTAAATTTGCCAACCCTATCACCAAGCCAATTTTGAGCGGTAAATCTCGTACCTCTAGAAAAGGAGGAAAGGGAGACTGCTACTCCAGAGGCCAGAGCTTCCTGTTCTCCAAAACCCTTTCTGCGTTGGAAACAGGAAGAGATACATCAGAGATTTATTTATTCATAAAAAGCTTAAAAGCACCACCTAAGCTGTGCCAGGCACGTGCTGCGGACAGCATGGAGAATAAGAACAGGGTCCTGCCCTCAAGGGGCTTATATTCTAAGCAAGAGACAAGGACTGTGAAGATCAATCATCAACTCAAACTTGATCTGCACCCTTACTATCCGTGGGTCCACACAATGACCTTGGGTAACATGTATAACTGCTCTGTGTCTTAGTTTTCTCATATGTAAAGTGGATAATTATAAATAGAACATACCTCATTTGTGCAGAATAGAAACGTAATTCACATAGGGCACTTAGAACAGCACCTAATAAATGTTTATCACCATTTTTAAGTAAATCAAAATATAATACTTATCATCCATGCTAAATTGTAAATGCATAGGTTTCTGAGATAGAAAATTGTAGAGGAGGGAGCTATTATTACAAGTGACATAAGCTAACAAACATTTTAAAATTAAGGGATTTTTAAAAACTTACTATTGATTTAAAAAAGCAAGGGAAAGCAAAGATAAAGAGTGGTGGAATTAATAGAAAATAAAAATAAAGTGATGAAAATAATTCATCACTATTTGGAATAACTGTAGGGTAATTGAAATAACTGTAAATGGACTATAGAACCCAGATGTATCATGTTTTAAAATGTTAACCTCAAAACATAATAAGGGATCAAAACAAAACATGAAAATATGTTTGGAAAATATACATCAGAACACAGAAGACAAAGTAATAAACTGAATTCTTTCACAAAGAGACAATAAATCAAAATCTAGAATTTGGGGAGGTCTACAGGACAAACAACCCGGTGTTCAATAAGTAAACTGCCTGGGAAAAAGATACTGGGAGAGAATATCCATCTGAAAACAGACCTGAGAGATGTAAAAACTTATTATAATACAAGAATCTAAGTTGGATCCTGGTTCAAACTAATCCTTTAAAAGAGAAAATCAAGGCTATTTGAACAATAATTGGACATTTGATGATATAAGGAATTATGGATAATTTGTTAAGTGTGACAATGAGACTGCAATTGTGTAATTTAAAGTGCCCTAATCGGCCGGGGCAGTGGCTCACGCCTGTAATCCCAGCACTCTGAGAGGCTGAAGTAGGTGGATTGCCTGAGGTCAAGAGCTGGAGACCAGCCTGCCCAAGAGTGACACACCCTGTCTCTAAAAAATAGCCAGGTGTTGTGGCACGTACCTGTAGTCTCAGCTACCAGGGAGGCTGAGACAAGAGAATCGCTTTGAACCCAAGTGTTTGAGGTTGCTGTGAGCTATGACTTCAAGGCACTCTACCAAGGGTGACAAAGTGAGACTCCATCTCCAAAAAAAAAAAAAGTGCTCTTATCAATATATATTGAATATTTACAATGAAATGATGTCTGAGGATTAGTTCAAAATAATGCGGAGCATGGAGAGACAGAGAAGGAGTGAATGAGGTTATAGATGAAATGATAATGGCTTGACTCAGACGGAATCCGTATTCAAGCGTAGGTAATGTATCCTTAAGTGGCTCAAAGGAGAAGGGTACGGGCCCCATATACCAGAGGTGGCGGGTTCAAATCAGTCCCCAGCCAAAAAATGCAAAAAAAAAAGTATATACAATGTATATTTTAAAGTATACAATAAGAAAGTTATACCAGGAAAATACTACTCCAAAAAAGAATAAAAGTAGCTATATTGGTATCAATTAAGATAGATGTTAAAGCAAAAGTGATTAATACAGACAAGAGGTTCATGTGATGGAAGGATTAATTTTTCAGGAAATATAATTATCGAACAATCATATCCAGCTAAGAACATAGTTTCAAAACATATAAAACAAAGTTGACAAAAATAGGAGAAATTGATAAATTCACCATAGAAGTGAATAATTTTAACACAACTCTAAGAATTTGATAAATCAAGAAATATAAAAATTGGAGGTGCCTGTGGCTCAAGGAGTAGGGCGCTGGTCCCACATGCCAGAGGTGGCGGGTTCAAACCCAGCCCCGGCCAAAAACCACAAAAAAAAAAAAAAAAAGAAAGAAAGAAATATAAAAATCAACAATATATTAAAACACAGTGACTAGTTTAATATGCATGAACTCGTGCCCCAAAGAAATGGATGATACACATTACTTTCCAGCACATATGTAATGTTCACGAGAGATAACTGTATACCCAACTACAAAGGAAGTCTGAAGACATTTTTTAAAAATTGACATTATAAACTAAACTCTCTGACGATGATATCATCAGCTTAGAAATGAATAAGGAAAGAAAACTTAAAACTCATACATCTGGACATTCTAAAAAACACTTTTAAATCACTTATAGGTCAAAAAAGACAACTGTGTAAAATTAGAAATTACTTATAACTTAAACACACATCAAGAGTTACAAGTTGAGAAAAAGCATTACATAGAGGGAGATTTATAGCTTTATAAGCTCATAACAGAGAAAGAGAAAAGCAGAAAATCCAAAAGCAGAACATCCACTTAATTTTATTATTTTTTATTTCAAATTATGGGGATAGAAATATTTTAGTTACATGGATACCTTTTAGACTGCTTGAGTCAGCGCTTTTAATGTGTTCATCACCCAAATAGTATTCATTGTACTAATAAGTAGAATTTTACCCCTCCTTTCTTCCTTCCTTTTTGGATTTCCTGCAACCTTCACAACTGTTCGTGCCCGTGTAAGCCCATTGATTAGCTCCCAATTATTACAGAGTACCTACAGTGTTGTTTTTCATTCCCAAGAGACTTCACTTAGGATAATGGTCTCCAATTCCATCCAGGTTGCTGCAAAAGACATTTCATTCCTTTTACAGCTGAGTAGTACTCCATGGTATATCTAAAAAGAGTGCCAAAAAATAAAAAATATAGACACATTTTAAGAAAGGAAAAATCTGTATTAAAACTGTAATATTCAAGTCACATTTGACTTGTGCAATTCCAAGATACCAGATAATAAATGTAGATATTGAGTATCACAACTTAATATGGTTTTTTCTTTCTTAAAATGTATTTACCAGATAATAAATGTAGATATTGAGTATCACAACTTAATACGGTTTTTTTCTTTCTTAAAATGTATTTACCAGATAATAAATGTAGATATTGAGTATCACAACTTAATACAGTTTTTTTTTTCTTTCTTAAAAATGTGCATCTATTTTTTGGCACTCTCTGTATATACCACATTTTCTCCTTTATCTTGCTACATTGAAATAAGCATAGACCTGGGGGTTTTACGATCATGTACAGTTCATATGTTTAATTTAGAAAATTTTTATCCAGTGGCACCTGTGGCTCAAAGGAATAGGGCGCTGGCCCCATATGCCGGAGGTGGCAGGTTCAAACCCAGCCCCAACCAAAAACTGCTAAAAGAAAATAAATAAATAAAAATAAAAGAGAGAATTTTTATCCATGGTCTTTCCCATGAAATTAAGTAGGGTTATATGTCCAAGCTATAGTTTGTAAATAAGAGTTCAAGCTCATATTTCTTTGTATTCTTCACAACACAGAGAAAATGACTTTTAATAACGTTGGCTTAAGATATTTATCTTATTAATATATTAATATATTAGAAGACAGCATTTGTAAATGTCTGCTGAGAGATAAAACTCTAGTTCCATATTGTTCTAAGGGAAGATATAGGGCAAGGTGCTGGGGGAAAAAAAGAACCAGAACTGTATTGTCAGGAACAGGCACTGTATCAGGTCGCTTTTATATTCCTTGCAATTAATTCACACAAACACAACAGGAGATGAATATTATTTCATTTGCGGTCATTGTGAAGACTCTTGTTCTTGTTTTAGCTGGTGAATAAATAGATGTTCCAGTTGTTTGTTAATTGTCTGAGGCCGTATAACCACTAAATTGACAGGATTCAAACCATAATTGTCTGGCTGCAAACTCCCTGCCTTTATTGTTTTGTTTTGTTGGTTTTTTTTTTTTGTTCCCACTCAAATGTTTTCTCTTTGTTGTTTATTTATATCAAAAAGTCTGCATCAGACAACTAATGTGAAATTCTATTCTCTCTGGTTTCACCCAGATAGTTAAGAGTTGGAGAGGGTGCTGTTTTATTGGCAGGTTTTAGGATTTGTTTGTTATAATCAAGTCCTTCATATTCAAACTGTGAAAAAAGACTTCACACAGCTCTGACCAGTCAAGGCTCAGAGACGTGACTATGAAGACTGCTCTGCCTGGACGGCTATTCTGGGAGGACAGTTTGGGATGCGGTTCATTTCCTGGCTGCCAGGGTAATGAGAACAGCTATTAAGAAAGAGGACTCATGTTGTGTGTCTCTTGGCTAGGGTTGGAGATGATTATTGATCATTAAAAACATGAGTAAAAGCAGGGGAAAGGCATTAACCCTTTGAGATTACTCACAGAATTTCATCCCTAAGATCTGATCTGCTTCGTAAGGCATCTGGCTTACAGTGATGTCAGAAAGGGCCTGGAAGTGGTGAGCAGTGTAAAGAAGTTGCTCAAAGATTCAACTACCTATCATGAGACCTAAAGAACCATCAGACTTACACAGGTCAAACCAAGTCTTTCCCTACTGAAAAAGATGAGGATTGCTAAGGAGCCCTGTGCCCCGCCTTCCTTCTAATGTATGAAATTACCATGTTAGAGATTCATCTGTTTGCGTGGGAGCCCATCTTTTCCCATTAGGTTTTTTTTTTTTTTTTTATTAAGTCATTTGTACATAGATCATGAATGCATTTATGCCATTATGGGATTCAATGTATTGATTATTTGTACAAATTGGAGTGCTTACATCCTACTAATCAGCATAGCTTTCACCTCATTTACCCAATTATAGCATTAAGACATTTGTGTTCTACACCTGATAGATCCAACTTGTACTTGCAATATGCTCCATAGGTGTGGTCCCCCTACTAACCCTCCATCAACCCACTCTCTTCCCTTCCCCTCTCCCTCCCTTTCCCTCTTTCATCTTAGGCTGTAATTGTGTTTTAAAATATAATGTCTTCTGAGAGACTGTATACTAAGTCCCTCATAGTATAATAAGGATAAGTTTATCTGACCTTTTCCCCAGTGGGAGGGACAATCCTCATTTCCAGATAAGAAAACTGGAGAAAATGATGGTAGGGAGTGCTTTCTGGTAGGACAGCTCATCTCCCTGACTTGCTCATTCTATTTAGAGCAACACCAAATCACAGGTCCTTGCTGGTGGTTGTTGCCAATAAAGTGAACAGCCTAACGCAGCATTCACCAGTGTAGTGGAGGATTGCCGTGCATATTAGAGGCAGCTCAGGTCCTGGAACAGGGCTAGGAAGAAATGTTTCTGGTCATTTAGGCTTTTCAGCAGATTCTCCATCACCCTGGGAATGGAGCTCAAAGATATGTCTGCTACCATGTGGGTAGGTTTCCACCCAGGTATATCATAAAGAAATGATGGTTATGCCAGACTCCTATTTCCTGTACCCTTGTGGCTGTCTCTTCTCCAAAGAAAAAGATGTTCTATTACATCACTTGGAAAATTCCAAAGATCATAAAGGTCATCACAAATTAAATTAACCTTGGACACACTTTATGAAAATTGCATTTTCTTCCAATAACAGAACCATGAAATTTTAGAGCAGAAAATAACCTCAAGAGATTACCTGATCCAGCTGTTCTCATTTCACAAATGAGGTAACCAGCAAAATCTTTTAGACCTGTACCAATTTTCCTACCTTTCAACAGAAACACACATAAAAAATTTGTGTCCTGCTTTACACCTCTCACAAGAAAAACAGGCAGGGAGTATAAAAGCCCTGCATATTCTTACAGAAAAAGCCATTGTGCCTCTGACCAACATTTTCATTTACATAGGGAGAAACTTCAATAGAAATGACTATTAGTGTTAAGTACACGTTTTCTTAGGCATTGAAGAGAACACTAACACACAGGCAAATGCTTCTCAACCTTTGTATGTGTTACTGGAATTTGATTCAGTCTCTAAAACAAGCTGTTGAAGGTATCTGTCTCTGTTTGTCTATTGCTCTTTTCTCTGGATATATATAAATACTCTTTTTTTAGAGACAGAGTCAGAGTCTCACTATGTCACCCTTGGGAGAGTGCTGTGGTATCACAGCTCACAGCAACCTCCAACTCCTGGGCTTAGGTGATTCTCTTGCCTCAACCTCCCAAGTACCTGGGACTACAGGCACCCACCACAACGCCTGGCTATTTTTTTGTTGCAGTTTGGCTGGGGTTGAGGTCGAACCTGCCACCCTTGGTATACGGGGCCAGTGCCCTACTCACTGAGCCATAGGCACCACCCATATAAATATTTTTCTCTATGGAGATGTATAAATTTATAATACATAGATGTAGATGTGGGGGTTAGCATTGTTGCAGACAAAAGATTCATGATATAATAATGAGATAATATAAGATGCCCAATTGATGGGGATATAGATATATATATGTATGTATGTATGTGTCAATCCTGCAATCTAATATTAGTCAGAATACATTACATAGATTATTTTTTTTCGTGTTCTTTTTTTTTATTATTAAATCATAACTGTATACATTGATATGATCATGGGGCATCATACACTCGCTTCATAGACAATTTGACACATTTTTATCACAGTGGTTAACATAGCCTTTCCGGCGTTATCTCAGTTACTGTGCCAAAACCTTTACATTCTACATATAACAAGTTTCGCAAATAGCCCTGTAAGATGCACCACAGGTGTGATCCCACCGATCCCCCTCCCTCTACCCACCCCCCCTTTCCCACTTCCCCCTATTGTTAAGTTGTAACTGGGTTATAGCTTACATAGATTATTTATGATAATAAATAACTTTAAAACTCAATAATTTAATGCAATAGAAGTTTATTTCTCACCCACCAAGGTAGTATCCAGATTGTTTAGCCTTCTTTCATCATGCAGTTCCATTACCTTGGACACACAACCTCCAAGATTCCATGTAGAGGAAGAAAACATTAAAAGAAAACATGGCTCTAAATGGCCTCAGCCCAGAAGAGATGAATTTCCACACATTGGTGATTAACTAGGACCAGTCACACAAAATGGGCTTAATTTCAAGAAGACTCAGAAATGAAGGGAGTGCATAGATTTATGGTAAGTTGTGCTGTCTCTGCCACTAACCTTTTAACCACAAACCTGAGGGCTCAGAGATGATGATTCACCCCCACTGACTATCCGTAAGCCTATGTTCATGAGCCTCACTTACCAATAAAGCATGTAGATAATTTTGATTCATCTTGGGGATATTGCATAACTTATGAACTTAACTATAAACTAAATCATTACAACATATCCTATGTTTTAAAAGTAGAGAAAAATTATAGGAAAGATATAATAAAATTAATTAAAAATCTAGAACATATACATGACACAACAGAAGACAAAATATAAATAAATGTTACTTCCCTATTTCTGCAACTGCTTACAAGACTATAGTTGGTTAAATGATTTGCTTCCTCTACACCCTAGTCTAACTTCCCATTGCCCTCAGCCAGCACCAAAGAAGGCCAGGGTTCTATGCCTAGAAGGGAGAACCGACACTTCATTCTCATATTGTCTAAGCCCACGGATGGTTCCTACTACATGTTGTCATGGATGTTAATTAACTTTTGCTCTGGGCTTAGCAAAGCAAGAATTTCCCTAGCGGCTTAGCTCTAGTCATGCCATGTTCTTCTTGTTGCCATTATGTAGGGGCAACACTATTTCCCCTTGATAATCAGTCTGAATCAGTGCAATTGACATAATAATCCCATACATTTTGTATTTATGTGTCACAGGATCCGTAAATGGACAGGTAGCAGTTTTCAACATAGAATTTAAAGGAATGTTTATGACACACATAGTGATAGCATTTATCCCATGGAAAATAAGATCTCTAAACCATCAGAGTGCCAAGTTGTATAGGAAAAGGAAGCAAAATTTTTCAAGAATAATATGAAGTAGCACTATAGTTTTTACCCTTGACTGTAAAACCCTTGTATTCTGGCTATGAAAGAAATTAGAAAATGTATTGGCCATCAAAATGAAGCATACTGAATTCTGTTTGCTAAGATCTTATTGAGAATTTTTGTGACTATATTCATAAGAGATATTTGTCTGATTTTTTGTTATGAACTCTCCTGGCTTTGCTATCAAGGTGATATTTTATTTGTAATGAGTTAGAGAGGGTTCAATCCTTCTCAATGATTCATTACTACAAAATAAAATTTATTTCAGAGATGCAAGGTTGGTTCAATATATATAAATCTGTAAGTGTAATTCACCACATAAACAGAACAAAAACAAAGACCGCATGAACCTCTCAATAGATGAAGACAAAGCATTTGATAAAATAAACTCCCTTTTGGTAAGAACATTTACATAAATTGATGCAAATGGGACATATCTCCAAATGATAAAAGCCACCTTCAACAAACCCACAGCTGACATTATATTGAACAGAGAAAAATTGAAAGCATTCTGACTCAGAACTGGAACCAGATAAGGTTGCCCACTATTGCCCCTTCTATTCAACATAGTGCTGGAAGTCTTAGCCACATCAATCAGAAAAGGGAAGACTATCAATGGTATACAAATGGGACAAAAAGAGGTCAAATTATTGCTTTTTGCTGATGATATGATTTTATATCAGAAAACTCCAAATTCTCAACTAAGAGATTCCTGGAATTGATGAATAAATACAACAATATCTCTGGTTACAAAATCAATGTACACAAATCAGTAGCTTTCATATACACCAACAGCCAAGCTGAGAATCAAATCAAAGACACAACACCCTTCACAGAAAATTAAATACCTAGAAACATAGTTAACAAAGGATGTGAAACATCTCCATGGGGAGAATTATTGAATGCTGAGAACAGAGGACATAAACAGATGGAAAAACATATCCTGCTCATTTATTGGCAGAGTCGACATTGTTAAAATGTCTACCCTACCCAAAGTGATTTACAGATTCAATGTAATTACCATTTAAAATACCAAAATCATATTTCAGGTTTTTTGGTTTTTTTTTTAGACAGAGTCCCACTATGTTGCCCTGGGTAGAGTGCTGTGACATCACAGCTCACAGCAACCTCCAACTCTTAGGCTTAAGTGATTCTTTTGCCTCAGCAAGAGACACTACAGGTGTCCGCCACAATGCCCGGCTATTTTTTGGTTGTAGTTGTCAGTGTTGTTTGGCAGGCCTGGGCTAGATTCGAACCTGCCAGCTCTGGTGTATGTGGCTGGCACCCTAGCTGCTGAGCTACAGGTACCAAGCCTATATTTCACAGATCTTGAAAAAATAGTTCTACATTTCCTATGGAATCAGAAAAGACCTCTAATTGCCAATACAATCTTATGTAACGATCTTATGTAATGAAAAGAAATCTAAGGGCATCACTTTACCAGAGTTCAGGCTGTACTACAAGGCCATAGTTATCAAAAGAGCATGGTATTGGCATACAAAAGAGACCCAGACCCATGGATCAGAACAGAGAACCTAGACATGAAACCTTCTCATATTTCCATCTGATTTTTGACAAAGCAAACAAAAACATACACTGCGGGAAAGAATCCCTATTCAATTAATGGTGCTGGGAAAACTAGATAGCCATTATGTGAAGACTGAAATAGGACCCTCACCTCTTACAAAATGTAAGACATTAAACTATAAGAATTCTAGAAGAAAATGTTGAAAAAACTCTCTTCTGGATATCAGCCTAGGCAAAGAATTTATAAAGAAAACCCCAAAAGCAATTACAGCAATGACAAAAATAAATGGGACCTGTTCAAGTTAAAAAATTTCTGCACAGCCAAGGACGTTATCAATGAGGCTAATAAACAACCTACAGAATGGGAGAAGTTATTTGCATGCTACACATCCAATAAAGGACTAGTAACCAGAATCCACAAACAACTCAAGCAAATAAACAAGAAAAGATAAAAACAACCCCATTAAAAAGTAATCCAAAAATACAAACAAAAACTTTTCTAAAGAAGCCAACAAACCCATGAAAGAATGCTCAATATCTCTGATCATCAGGGAAATGGAAATCAAAATTGCACTGAGATGTCACCAGACCCCAGTGAGAATGGCTCACATCATAATGTCCCAAGCAACAGATATAGAAGAAAAAGTAAAACTCATACATAGTTGGTGGGACTGCAAACTACTTCAACCTTATTCCTCTGGCAAGGAATATTATCAGAGATTAAGAGTAATATTACATAATCATGAAGGAAATCAATTCCCTACTAATATATATTCATTCTGAATGCATATGCACCTAACAACAGAGCAGAAAAATCATAAAACAAGGACTGATAAGACTGAAAGTAGAAACACAGGGTGGCACCTGTGGCTCAGTCGGTAAGGTGCCGGCCCCATATACCGAGGGTGGTGGGTTCAAACCCGGCCCCAGCCAAACTGCAACCAAAAAAAAAATAGCCGGGCGTTGTGGTGGGCGCCTGTAGTCCCAGCTACTTGGGAGGCTGAGGCAAGAGAATCGCTTAAGCACAGGAGTTGGAGGTTGCTGTGAGCTGTGTGAGGCCACGGCACTCTACCGAGGGCCATAAAGTGAGACTCTGTCTCTACAAAAAAGAAAGTAGAAATAGATAAATCCACAGTTCTAGCTGGACAGTTTGTGCACCAGTAGGCAGACACCCAGAAGCTGTTTTCACTTAGCAAGCCTATAAGAACATCTTCACTTTCTAGCCTCGGAGCCCTGTTTACCCTCTGCTGAGACTTGATTTGATACCCAGGGACCTTGATGTCTCATTACATTATTGGTATCAACAAACTTGGAAAATAAAAAGCAGCAGAAAATCTACAATACTCTTGTAAATCATATGCCAAAAAATGAGAAATAACATCCTAAAAATTTAGGGGCTTCCATGCCCAGTGAAATTCTAGTGTTGAAATGGTCAAGCACTTATTAAGGTTTCTCCTTCAAAACAAAAGCTGCATTGCTCTCCTTGCACCCACAAACTAGGCAGTATAGCAGTAAATCAGCGTGTGAGCACTAATGTCAGAATACTTTGATACACGTCCTTGCCCCACTCCTACTAGTTGTGTGTTCTTGCACAAGATTCTTTACCTCTCTGGGCCTCAGTTTTCTCACCTGTAAAATGGTCGTTTTAATGGTACTTTTAGATATCTACATTTTCTTTAAATTCCAACATAATCTAGGATATTACTTCCTTGAAGAAAATAGTGGGTTATCCTAACTTTTATGAAACCAAATTATAAAAAGTACTGCCATACCTAACCAAACTCCAAAAGCATCTCATTATTCTAAAAGAACAGGAATAAGACTGAACTTCTAAAAAAGACTGAAACAATTTATGTCTTAGAACAGTGATTCTCAAAGTGAGGTCCACGAACAACTAGTGATTCTCATAATTCTTCAGGAGACCAGTGAGATTGACACTATTTTGGTAACAATAGTAAAATATTATATATGCTTTCCACGGTGCTGACATTTGTACTGATGTCGGCAAAAGCAATGACTGCTGATATATTTGCATGAACTGATACTGTGCTGCCAAACTCTATTCATAGTCACTGTGTATGTCACTGCCATGAACTCACAGAAGAAGAAAGTTACTTTTCCTTCAAGAATTCAAAGCAGTTTACAATAAAACAGTAAATATTGTTCATTTAATTGGCAACAAAATGTACCGATAGTCATTATTCCTTATTCCCATGAACTAACAGAAATAAAATCCATTTCCCTCAAGAATATACACAAAGGAGTAAAAATTGTGTGTTTTATTATGTCTTTTTAATATTCTGCGATGAAATGGAAACCAGACATAAAGCGCTTGTGCTGTAGACAAAGTTTCATACTTGTCTCAAGAAAAAAGCACTAGAGCAATTACTAGAGTTGCGAGCAATTCTAGTCACTTTTCTCACTAAACATTATTTTGATTTGAAACAACTGACAGACAGCACATGAACTGTGGTTATTCAGACTTGAATATTTGACAGACACTTTCTTGAAAATAAGCAAAGCGAGCCAGGAAAACAACTGACAGTATTTGTTGCCAATGACAAAATTAAAGTTCTCAACTAAAATTTAGAATTTTGGAAAACTTATACTCATCACCATGAACATGACAGTTTCCAAATATATTAAAATAAAAGAGACTTATTCTGGTGAGATTGATGAGATATAACAACAAATATCATATTCAGAAGATCTGCATAGCTGAGTGAACCATTATTTTCAAACTGACCAATACATGATGTTATAAAATAATTCATGGGTGAAAGATTTTCATAAATTAAGAGCCAGAATAACAGATTGTTATGTAGTAGCATAAAAGGTTAATTAATATGGTTTCCAATTCCCCATTGCAACTACAATTTAAGAAACCACCATTTAAGTTTCTATCTAGCATCAAGAAACAGTTATAATTATATGAAAAGGCTATTATAATCATTCTTCCTTTTTCTACTTCATATTGTCACACATTTCAACCAAAATAGTATATCACAATAGCTTAAATATAGAGGCAGACTCAAGAAGTAAGGCGTCTGGTATTAACCCTAACATAAAGAATTTTGCAATAATACAAGACAATGTCACTTCTGACTTTTTTAAACATAAGCTCTGTTTATTATTGGTATTTTAAATTAATGACTTCTAACTTTTTTTCAATTTTAATTTCAAATGTGATAAATACTGACTTACAAAACACACAAATACTCTTTTTTCAAAAACTTCTGTGTCTCTTTTTGAGAACCCAAGATCACTTTTAGAGCATAGACAATTCTTAAGACCAAATTGTTTCTGCATTACTATCTTCAAAAGTTAAATTATGGAAGGAAAATCTATTAGAAATAGACAATCTGGAACACTTTTTGAAGGACACTATAAAAATTTGTTATTTTCTTCTGCTTTTTAATTTTGCCACCAAAGCAGTTAGGCAGAAAAGCATAGTTTTGAGGCAGATCCTCCTAGCTGACTCTACCAGAAACCCTGATTTCATTCTGGTGACAATTGGATGGGGGAAAGAGAGGAAAATGAGCATAAATTTTAGCTTTGGATCCCAACAGTGGGCCAGCCACAGTAAAACCCAGCACTGTGCAAAACATCAGGGCTCCATATTCCAGCAGCCCTAGGCTCTGAACAGCTCTCAGCATCTAGCAGACTTCACAGCTATGGGCTTAAAGCACACCCTGGAGCTCTGCTGGCTGCAGTGGACTTTAGACTTTGGGCACACTTCAGTGTCACACCACTGCAGTGTCCTGGTATGCCTCAGTTCCCTGCCCATAATCTCTGAATAGGCTAACTATTGAAGGGTTTACCCAGACAGAGCCAGTCTGTGAAGACCAGAATAAGTACCCACATCTCCAAATGTACAGACATTGGTGCATGACCATACAGATCAAGAACACTCAGAGAAATATTACCAAAGGGACAAAATAAAGTGCCAATAACCAACTCTAAAATAAAAAAGAGAGAGATGTATAAAATTCCTAGAAAAAATTTCAAAATAACAATTTTTAAGAAATATCAGAAAATATAAAATCCAGAGAAAAGATGAAACAAAATGAGGAAAGTAATAAATGACTAGAATGATAAATTTAATACATTAATTCAAATAATATTAGTAAAATTAAACAGAAATCCTAGAGCTGAAAAACATAATGAATGAAATGAAAACTGCAATAGAGAGGATAAATAGCAGACCTGACCAAGCAAAATAATCTATGAACTCAAAAACAGGTTATTTGAAAATGCACAGTCAAAAAAGAAAAAGAATGAGAAAGGAATGAAAAAAGTTATGGATACATGAGATAGCATCATAAAAGCCATTTTGAGTCACAGGAGTTAAAGAAAGAAAAGAAAGAGAAAGCAGAAAACTTACAGAAAGATTAGTAGCAGATCACATTCCACATCCGGAAAAAGAAGTAAATGTTCAGGTACGAAAAGGTCAAAGGTTTCTAATCAGAGGCAATACAAATAAGAATATCCAGGACATATTTTAATCAAAAACTCTGTCAAAAACTAAAGACACAGAATGGACCTTGAAAGCAGCAAGAAAAATAAGCAAATAGCATATAAAGGAGTTCCAATATGCCTAGTAGGAGACTTCTCAGCAGAAACCATAACGGCTGAGAAGGATGATATATTCGTTTATTGTTTATTTTATTGTTAAATCATAGCTGTGTACATTAGTGCAATCAAGGGGTACAATGTGCTGGTTTCATATACAATCTGAAATATTCTCATCAAATGTTCAACGTAGCCTTCATGGCATTTTCTTAGTTATTGTATGTAGGCATTCGTATTCTGCCTTTAGTAAGTTTCGCCTGTACCCATTCTAAGATGCATCATAGGTGTGGCCCCACCTATTACTCTCCCTCCAAGCTAACCTCCCCCCTCCCTTCCCCTTCCTTGGCCCTTTCCTCATAGTCTTGTGCTATAGTTGGGTTATAGCTGTCATGTGAAAGCTATAATTTAGCTTCACAGTAGGGTTGAATACATTGGATACTTTTTCTTCCATTGCTGAGATACTTTGCTAAGAAGAATATGTTCCAACTCCACCCATGTAAACATGAAAGAGGTAAAGTCTCCATCTTTCTTTAAGGCTGCATAATATTCCATGGTATACATGTACCACAATTTGCTAGTCCATTCGTGGATCGATGGGCGCTTGGACTTCTTCCATGATTTAGCAATTATGAATTGGGCCGCAATAAACATTCTGGTACAGATGTCTTTGTTATATTGTGAGAAAAGCTCCATGACATAGATCTAAATAAGAGTCCAAAAGCAAAAAAGAGACAAAGTAGATAACATCAAACTAAAAACCTCTGCACAGCAAAAGAAATAATTGACAGAATGAAAAGAAAACCAACAAAATGACAGAAAATGTTTGTAAATTGTCCTTCTGATAAGGGTTAATATTAAAACCGTATAAGGAATCAAACAACTCAATAGCAAGAAAAACAAATGACTCAATTAAAGAATGGGCAAAGGACCTGAATAGACATTTCTCAGAAGAAGATATACAAATAGCCAACGGGTATATGGAAAAAATGCTCAAAATCCCTAATCATTAGAGAAATGCAAATTAAAAACATGACATGACATCGCCTCACACCTCTTAGAATGGCTACTATCAAAACATGAAAGATCACAAGTGTTAGAGATGGTCTGGAGAAAAGGGAACCCCCTCACCCCCCGCCCACGCTGTTGGTAGAAATGTAAATTAGTATAGTCATTATGGAGTTTTCTCAAAAAAATTAAAAATAGAATTGCCATATGATTCAGTAATCCCATGATTAGGTATATATACAAAGCAAATGAAATCATCATATTGATTTCTACACTCTCATGCTTATTGCAACATTATTCCCAAAAGCCAAAATGTGTTATTAACCTTAGTGTCCATCAAAGGATGAATGGATTGGGCGGCGCCTGTGGCTCAGTGAGTAGGGCGCCGGCCCCATATGCCGAGGGTGGCAGGTTCAAACCCAGCCCCGGCCAAACTGCAACCAAAAAATAGCCGGGCATTGTGGCGGGCGCCTGTAGTCCCAGCTGCTCGGGAGGCTGAGGCAAGAGAATCGCGTAAGCCCAAGAGTTAGAGGTTGCTGTGAGCCGTGTGACGCCACGGCACTCTACCCGAGGGCGGTACAGTGAGACTCTGTCTCTACAAAAAAAAAAAAAAAAAAAGAAAATGTAGTATATATACACGATGGAACACCATTCCGCCATAAACAGTTGCAAGTTGTCACTTGCAACAATGTGAATGAACCTGAGGGACATTATGTTAAGGGAAATAAACCAGGCACAGAAAGACAAATACTGCATAATGTCATTCGTATGTAGAATCTAAAAAGTTGGCCTTGTACAAGTATAGAGTAGAATGGTGGTTACCAGGGGCCGGAGTAGTTGGAAGGGGAACATATTGGTCCAAAGAGCAAAATTTTAGTTAGACAGTAGGAATGAGTTCAAGAAATCTATCACACAACATAGGGACAATAGTTAACAACATATCAATATATTGTACTCTTGAAAAACACTGAGAGAGTGGATGTAAAGTGTTCTCATTACTAAAATGATAACTGTGCAAGGTAATTTATATGTTAATTAGCTAGATTTGATCATTCCACACTGTGTGTATAACTCAACGTATGTCGTACACCATAAATACATACAATTTTATCTGTAAAGTTACATAATAAAGTTAAAAAAATAGAATAAAAATAAAATCAGATATATAAACTTTTTTATTTTGTTAGAGACTGAAGACAGGAAAAAGTCACCTGAAATGACTTGATATCAAGTATTTAAAAGATCTTGAAAAGTCACCTCAGAGTCTATACATACCCTAGAACAGGGGTCCTTCGAACTGCAGCCCATGGGCCACATGAGGCAGTGTGATTGTATTTGTTCCCGTTTGGTTTTTTTACTTCAAGATAAGATATGTGCAGTGTGCATAGGAATTTGTTCACAGTTTTTTTGTTGTTGTTGTTTGTTTTTTTAACTATAGTCCGGCCCTCCAATGGTCTGAGGGACAGTGAATTGGCCCCCTGTTTAAAAAGTTTGAGGACGCCTGCCTTAGAATAACTTAAAATCCTCTTAAAAGGTTTAAGGTAAATTATTTTCTCTCAAATCTGGCATAAAATCATTCACAAATCAAGAACATTGGTATTCTGGCTGGTTTCCCACTCAGCTCCAATATTTTTCCCCATCTTTTCTTGGCTAGGACAATAATTTGTGTAAGCCAACCTTAAAAGTTGGCTGATGATGAAAATTACCAACTGGCAGCTCTAGTATATTCCCTGACAAAGATATTTGCTGGGCTGTGGCCTTGTGAATAAAACAGAGAAGTGAGGAGAAGCCTTTGGTCTTGGGTGTCATCCAAAGTCACAATGTGAGAGCAAGAATCACAGCCTTCCAACTGTGCAGGAAAATGGGAGGAGGTATTATTTCTCAGATCCTCTATTAGTTCAATTTCAGTGAGATTTTGGTAGGACAGGACTGAATAAGATTGAAGAAATTCACTTTGTTGATAAAAATAATCACAGTTAAAATAAAGGCAGTACAACCCTTAGTTTGGTTTTCTTCTTCACATGAAAAAGAGCGTGAATGTGTACAGACCCGGGGGAACAGGAGAAATGAGCCATTTGGAATTCTTCTACCTCCTCTTCCAAAGTCAGATCTTTACAATCCTTCCTTAGAATGGATCCCATTTTTATTTCTTCCATGAGCAGTTTTCCTCATGAGGAAAGCTTTCACCAACTTGTCTAATTCCTATTTCTTTTCTGGAATCCACTCCATGTCTTTTTCCAACGAGACCTTCCCTGACCTCCTACAATAAGTCATATTCCCTCCTCAAACCTTCACAAGTTCCCCCACACTTTGCCTTTGTAGCACTTAGAATATTGCTGATGAAGCAATTCATTCTGTAATGTATTCCTTCATGTCTGACTCACTGGTAGAATTAAATCCTAAGAGGGCAAGAACATTCTCTGTCATATTTACCACTGAGTCCTAATGTATTTCACAGAATAGAAAATAAATATTTAGCAAAATCTTGAATGTGAGCCTAATCTCTCAATGAACTTAAACACTATATGTAAAACATTCAGCTCCCAGATTGAGGACATAGTAAATCTTCAATGAATGTTAATTTTTTTGTGACAGTTAGGGCTGTATACTACATGTCAAGTCTAGGAAACAGTATATGTGTCATACGCAATTCTCAAAATTCAAGTAAGGAAATATACTCAGAGGGGATGATGTGACTTTCCCAAGTATACGTCTCTGATAATGAATGGAGGGTAGACTCAAACCCAAATCTTCTCAATCACTCTTTCCAATAAGTTGAACATTAAAGAGATTACACCTGGGGAGCTAAACCAGCCTACTTCTGCAATACCCAATAATCTAAAAAATCCATCCTAAGGATCTTCAGGGTCTAATCCAGAAGCAGGGATCAGTGCAACTTGGTTTCTTCATCACTGTGACAGAGGAGGCTACCATTTTCTATCTGGTGCTCATTCTTCCCATCTTCAAGATATGACTACAATTAAGATAATATTGAACTCATATGGAAAAATCCATTTTACTCAGGCTCCCGTGCATCAAGACGGAGCCATTTCATTAAGTTCTGAGCAATGAGATAGAAGTGCAAGTGATCTATGCATATTCCAGGAGAGCTGAGTCACCTGTGAAGAGTGACCTTTCGTCCCAGAATACAAGATGATAACCAGCAGCTGCCCTGAACAATGAGGGGAACATGAGTCTGGACATGACGTGCTGAGGATGGGGAAACGGCACTGGTCAGCCCTGAGGTCTGTAGCCACGGCTCGAGCCCAAGCTGCCTACTTCTAGATCTCTTAAACTGAAAAATAAATATACTTTTAATCTGTTTAAGCTTCTGTAATGACTTTTTCTGCAGCCAAATATAACGTTCCATAATATGATTATTTACAAAACTATGGGACAAAGTGGCGGCCGAGCCCATTGTTAATGTTTTAATCCTCCTAATGAGAACCTGAAAAAATGTCTGCTTTTATGAAATGCATTTTAGAGCAGTACTCTGAGATTTTGAATTTCAAATATTCCAACATGTCAGCATCGCTAAGTCTGTGGGAAGTATGCCATTTCCGAACTCATCAGAGTAAGATTTATGAGATAATTTGGAATCACATTGGTCTGTTTCAAGCTTTTAATCAGCTGCATTTGGGGGAAAGATTCTTTAGCAGAACAGTTAAGAGACAGAATTTCAAAACAGATTTTTCTTCATTTGTAAATGCTATAAATATAGAATTTTAAAGTAAGAAGGTGCCTTACAAATCACTTAGTCCTTATTTTACAAATAGGAAAATAGAAGAACAGTTATTATAAGATTTTCTATTACTTTCTCCCAGCTTCACTTTGCCTTCCTCCCAGCCCACAAACAATTATAGAAGGAAAAGCTCCTAATTGAATTGATCAAGAGTCTAATTCATTGATGTGGCTCTTTCACTGGTGGATGGGCGACTATTCACTAATGGCCAGCCGCAGGAATTTAGAGGCCATCATGAACTGTTATCCTGCGGCCTCTTCTGTAAGCCTCTGTAGGTAAATTACTCCAGGCCTGGCCCAGTGGGGCAGCTCAAGAGGCCATTTCTTCCTTCCTTCTCTTTGAATTTCTTCTTCTGAGAGGCCATGTATTAATGACCTTGGAACTTGCTCTCTACTTTTGGGCGGTGTGGCCTGCACGCATGCCCAATTGTGTGTAACAGGTTCCTCTAGCAAAGGACCACCCTGAATGTGGTACAGTCCCAACATTTCCATTTAGGCTTAGGGTGATGTACATGGTGCCCAGTGAGGCCACCAGCATCAACTGCATCCCCTAACCCTGCTTTTTCCAGTCAGTACCAGAAATACAGGGTGCTGGCTAAGCACCTCCATTCTCTGTCAGCTGCTGTTCTTGACAGCAGTCAGGAAAACAGGTGTATCTGCCTGCAAGACATTTGATCATTTGAACAGATAGTGACTGAAATAGAGTCATCGTTGTAAACAATGCATATTTTCCTTGCCCTTCTCTGATTACCCTGACCCTGGTTAACACAGTGGTGATTAAGAAAACTTGACCAGACTCCACTGCTCCCTTCCACAGTCACCTCTTTCCTTGTCCCTCATGTTCTCTCTCCTACTCAGGATTCTTTCTTCTGCTCTTGGTTCTCCCCTGTCGCTCCTACAGGCCTATCAGGAGCACTCCAGGCAGCCTTCTGAGTGGATCACATTACTGGACCATGACAAACACTCATCAGATGTCAGGACCAACTCCTAGGGTCCATGCTCCACCACAATTCTGGTCCCTTCTTTCCATCAAACAGCTGAACCTTGCCCATCATGCTGTTGCCACCCCATCCCAATGACTCAGTCACAGTTAAGTGGTCACGGGGCAGAGGAGGGAGGTCAGGTAGTCATCCGGGCCCTCCTTACTCAACTATTTCCTCATGAATGGAATATTTCAAAATGATCCACATCAAGGGTCAGCAACCTTTTACTTGCGCAGAGCCAGACAGTAAATATTTCAACATTTCATACCATCCAGTTTCTGTCACAACTACTCAACTCTAGCATTCTGGAGTGAACATCACACCTTACGTCATATGTAAATCAATGACCGTGGATGTGTCCCAGTTAAAACTTTATTACGGTAGTCCTCATACTCTGGGAGGCTGAGGCAGGTGGATTGCCTGAGCTCACAGCTTTGAGATAGCCTGAGCCAGAATGAGACCCCACCTCCATAAATTGCCAGGCATTGTGGTGGGTGCCTATAGTCCCAGCAACTCAGGAGGTTGAGACAAGAGAATCACTTGAGCCCAAGAGTCTGAGATTACTGTGAACTATGACGCCAAGGCACTCTACCAAGGGCAACAAAGTGAGACTCTATCTCAAAAAAAAAAAAGAAAAAACTTTATTATGAACATAAAAATTTGTATTTCATACACTGACACAAATATTCTTTTTTCATTTAAAACTGTTTAAAAATGTAAATTAAAAATCTCTTTTTAGCTTACAGGATGTATATAAAGAGGGCCAGATTTGTCCCACAGACTACAGTTTGCCCACAGGCCATAGCAGGACCATGGGTATCATACAATATGTGATACCCACTGGTAGTCTTTTCAAATGCATTTTTTATTTTTGCTTATAAAGCATATTTTAGATCATCACTATATTGTTACCTTTTTATTCAGACTATAATATTAAATAATTCAATTGCCTTAAAAGCCAGCTCAAATCAGTTCTGCTATAAGAGGGAGTATATATAAAGTAATAAAAATAGTCTTACTTTGTGAAAAAAAGTTACTAGATTTTGAGTTTCCCTTATGTAAGTTTCTTGGACAAATATTTATCTTGAGGATTTCCATTAACTGAATTGAGGCATACTTGTATATTGATTATAGCACACCACTGGCTTTTCCCCACAAATATGCTAATCTAGATGGTATCCTTTAGTTCTCCTTAAAATGCTGTTTGATTTTTGACACGTCAAAATCTGTATGAGCTTCAATATATCTCTTCCTTCCCACCTTCCTGCTAGTAATAAAGCTATGCAAATCAGTGTTCAGAGCTCTTTGGAGAACATCCTGTGGAAGCAGATTATATAGTAGACCATTGGCATTCATTAAAAATACTTCCCAGGGCCTTCGAATATTTCAAAGACACAAATACCACTAGAACATATGTTTCCTCAGAAGGTGTCATTATATACAGCTGAAAAATCTGTGACTCCTTTCTGGTCCTTTATAAATAATAAATATGGTGCCAAAGTTCGAAATCCTGCTGTGTCTAATGCACACTTTTTTTGCCCAAACTTTGGAGGGGAAAAATAAGGATGTATATTATACAGGGGTCGTACAGCTCAGGGGCAGGGAAGCTCAGCAGGCCTCCGAGTGCCACTAAGCCTAGGCCCGCTGAGAGCCAGGGTTCCAGTCTGGGAAGGGCCAAGATCCATAGGCCAGAGAAGCCTCCGCTAAACGCAGCAATAATGGGAGTGGGCGGGCAGCTGGCGAGGGGTCCTGTGAGCCAAGGCCCAGCTGCTCAGAGGAGACCATGAGCTCCATGCAGGTCCCAGGGATCCACCTAGCTGCCTGTGGGCCAAGCAGCCTCAGAAGCTCCTGCCTCACCAGCCACACATGTGGTCACCTGGTCTGCAGCTGCTGACTTGGTGGGAAGTGAAAGGATCCCGGAAAAGAGGGAAGGGGCAGACTTCACAGAGAGGGCGGCTGTGGGAGGTCGGTGTGAACTGCACATTTACAAGGGAAGCATTTGCCCTCCTCAGACATGTCTCTCCTGGCCGAGAGCCAGCCACTTTCTTAAAGGACATTTTCCTGAAAGTTAGGAAAATGGGAGTGTGCCTTATACACAAAAGCACATTATACATAGCAAAATATGATATAATTTATAAAGCTATGTACTCTTTCAATGAGAGTTACCATAAAGAGAAGGGAAAAAATCAAAAGTGAATGCTAACCTGCTGGAAAGGCCAGTTCTACACATTGGCCTGGAAGAAAACACGAGGCTGTACTTCATAGGAGTAGCCAGGAACAAAGGAATGACGATTAGGTCAATTTATAGAGCAGTTGTGACTTGTGATGTTCAGTCAATACAAAGAAGTCATCGTCAGAGTCATCCAAACTGGAAGCGGCTGCCAAGGATGGGTGTGAGCTCCTTCCACATCCCTGATGCCTGAGGGAACAAAGAAGGAGCCAGGAACCAGGGAGCTGGGTTAGACCAAGGTTCTCAAATATTCTGGGGACAGCAAACTGCCTCAATGAAATCCTAGGGATAGAGCAAGGGTTATCAAACAAAGAAATAGATCACCTTTTATCCCAAACCTAGGATTTTATGGCTGATATTATTTGGCTATAAATGAGAAGTATTATGATAACAGAATGAAGCTAATCCTGGAGACGGCTGAGATGCCCTACATTTTCCCACCCCTTTCCAGGCTTTGACATAGGACATTGATATTAAGAAAAGAGACAGGCTGCCGGTCCTTGGCAAAACTGTGAAATAGGTAATCTGGGAAGTTCAAAAGTCAGCTCCTGGGGACTTTGTCTTATATTTCTAAGAAAAATGTGGCTTAAAGCCAGTATCATTTCCAATAGCTATAGGATTTGGGGAAGACAGAAGATTGAATGGTAGATACTGTTCCCAAATATAGAGGTATAGTACCACAGAGGATTGAGAAGGGTGAACATGGCCAAGGAATTTACATCCTCTTCTGGGAAATGGGTGAACATATTTTCACTTGTATGCGTGATAGTTGTTAGACTGAAGTATAACTTCCCTGTTAGCTTTATTTAAAGATTAGGTATAGTTTAAGGATGTGCATATAGATGCCAAGTCAACAAGTGGCAGAATTATGAAGATTAATGGTTTGTGTCAACGTGGCTAGGCCATTGTACCCAGATATTTGGTAAAACATGGTTTGGATGTTGCCATGAAGGTGTAATTTTTTAGATGAGATTAACATTTAAATCAGTGGACTTGGAGTAAAGCAGATTGCCCACCACAGTGAGGTGAGCCTGGTTCAGTCATTTGAAAAGAAAAAAACTGACATCTGCTGAAGTAGAAATTCTGCGTCCTCACTGCCTTTGCACTTGAGTTCCAGCATCAGCTCTTCCCTGGGTCTCTAACCTGTCCTGCAGCTTTTAGACTTTCCAGCCTTCACAATCACGTTAACCAACTCCTTAAAATAAATATCTTTGTAGAGGCATATTCTGTCGATGCTGTTTCTCTGGAGAACCTTGCCCAGCACACCACCCACCCTAGCGCTCTTTGAATGCTCCATCCCAGATTCATCAGGTGCTCCCTGTGCCTCTACTTTCTCTTAATGCCACATTGATGTACCAGACACCACCACAGCCATTGTCCCAAACACTTTTTTTTTTTTTATTGTTGGGGATTCATTGAGGGTACAATAAGCCAGGTTACACTGATTGCAATTGTTAGGTAAAGTCCCTCTTGCAATCATGTCTTGCCCCCATAAAGTGTGACACACACCAAGGCTCCACCCCCCTCCCTCCGTCCCTCTTTCTGTTCCCCCCCATAACCTTAATTGTCATTAATTGTCCTCATATCAAAATTGAGTACATAGGATTCATGCTTCTCCATTCTTGTGATGCTTTACTAAGAATAATGTCTTCCAATTTATGACCCAAAATGCCATCAACTCAGATTTGTTTAAGTATATAGCATGGTTTCAAAAGATTTGAATTAATGGGCCAGGGAGGAAGTCAGTAAAATGGCACAGCACAGCAAAAAATCAAACTAAAAATAAAGAACAGAAAGATCCCACTTAAAATACAACAAAACTCTCATGAGGTGGATTAGATAGTAATAGAGTTTTCTTTAAAAATTCTATTAGTTTAGAATGTGAAAGAGAACCTAAGTAAATAACAAAAAGACAGTATGATCTTGGGTCTGACAATTAAATTTTAATGTCAAACAAATTTCCATAGGTACTTTTTTGGTTAAAATTGGCTAAATGATTGTAAAGTTTATCTGGAAGATTAGTCAGTAAAATACACCACTTCTCCAGAGCAATAATGAGGAATTGCTACTATGGAGAAATAAGCTATGCACTGGAGAGGGACAGTGTCAAACAGATCACAGTGACTTTGAGGAAGGTCAAACTTATAAACCTCTCTGATCCTCAGTATCCTGATTTGCAAAATAAAGTTCCCTAGGTTGCTGGGCTAATAGGTGAATTAAATATACATCCATAATTTTAGTGTCTAATGAGATCTCTGGTAAATGCAACAACATGTGATAAATAAATGAATGTAGAAATTGTAATTATTGTTATTTTTATTCTCATTATTACTACTATTATTTGGTATATTATGCTATTACACTATTATTAGTATTTTCACTATACTATTGATAGTATAAAATTATACTATCATTTTGTTATAGACTTACAATAAAGAAAGATTGACTAAGAATGAGATCAAAAGTAGAACTCATAAAACACAAAAGTTGTATAATTAATTATAAAAAATTAAACTTTCTGTACAGCAAAGAGCACAATAAACAAAGTTAAACCTTAGAGAAAAATGTGATACATACAAAATATAAAAGTTACTATTCTTAATAGATATTTTTAAAGACTTATAAATCAATACAAAAAAGAAAGAAGGTAAAGAAAAAAATAGGCAAAAGTCCTAAAACAGCAATTCACAATAAAACACTGAAAAAGGCCAGAAATCTATCAAAATAAAAATGTAGTCTTACGGGCGGCGCCTGTAGCTCAGAGGAGTAAGGCGCTGGTCCCATATGCCGGAGGTGGTGGGTTCAAGCCCAGCCCTGGCCAAAAAAAAAAAAAACTGCAAAAAAAAAAAAAAAATGTAGTCTTACTAACACTCAAAATACAAACAAAAATGATAATAATGTCCACACTGATTTGGCAAACATTGTAAAAAATGTTGAATATTTATATTTTCTGCAGTCACTTATAGGTATAGCTGAGTTTTCTTGCTAAACCAAATCTGGTGTGGTTGCTTCCCAGGGATAATCCTAAGGCCTTTGAGATAATTCAGCCACGTCTGAATGTGATTACTTTCATTCCTGGTCAGTGAGTGTCACCAATCCAGAACACTTAAGGACAGTTATTGAACAAAAAAATTTAAAAGTCCCTGAGATCTTGCTGCTCATATAAGAAAGAAACATTATATAAGATTTTTCCCCCAAATTTGACAATAATTCTAAAAAATTTTTAAGATGTTATCAGAAGTTGTGAATCTGAAAGAAAGATTTCTAAACTACTAATACTATTTTCAATTCTCAAAATTAGGTGTGCTAGAGAAAAGACTAGACTATCTTTCTATTCTGTCTGTAGAAATACTATCAAATTGCCTTATAAAGAGGTGGTGATAGAGAATGCAGATTAAAAATACAGGAAAGAAATATTACAGGCATATAGGGCATTCAGAAGTCATGATTATTAAATATTTGAATAACATTTTTAAATAATAGGACAGGAAAATGTGGAGAGGGCATCCAAGTGATGGTGCTTTGGGCAAGGATTTTCCATCTTCTTTTCCAAATCGGAGTCATTTTTTTTTAATTAAAAAATAGTTGTGTACATTAATGCGATCATGGGGTACAGTGTGCTGGTTTTATATACAATTTGAAATGTTTTCATCAAACTGGTTAACATAGCCTTCATGGCATTTTCTTAGTTATTGTGTAGAGACATTTCTATTCTACATCTAGTAAATTTCACATGTACCCTTGTAAGATGCAGCTAAGTGTGGTCCCACCAATTACTCTCCCTCCACCCATCCTCCCCCTCCCTCTCCCCTTTCCCCTTCTTCTTGGGCTATAATTGGATTATAACTTTCATAAGAAAGCTATAAATTGGTTTCAGAGTAAGACTGAGTCATTTTTACACCCAAATTTTGAGTAGCTAACGTCTGCACCTCCATGACTAGCAAATGAATCCATGAAAAAGGAGCCATGAATCTAGATTTATTGGTCTTGGTATTACATCAGAGGGACAAGGGAGTGCACCAGACTTCATCAGCCTAGGAGACTACCAGGAAGGTAGAGCCAAATCCTAAGCAGGTGGAAAGCATACATCCCCTGAGAATCTCCCCTTGGCAAAGGGCCCTTAGAAATCAGGGATTCAGGGCGGCGCCTGTGGCTCAGTCGGTAAGGCGCCGGCCCCATATACCGAGGGTGACGGGTTCAAACCCAGCCCCGGCCAAACTGCAACCAAAAAAAATAGCTGGGCGTTGTGGTGGGTGCCTGTAGTCCCAGCTACTCGGGAGGGTGAGGCAAGAGAATCGCTTAAGCCCAGGAGTTGGAGGTTGCTGTGAGCTGTGTGATGCAATGGCACCCTACTGAGGGCCATAAAGTGAGACTCTGTCTCTACAAAAAAAAAAAAAAGCGAGAGAGACAGGGCGGCGCCTGTGGCTCAGTTGCTAAGGTGCCGGCCCCATATACCGAGGGTGGTGGGTTCAAACCCAGCCCCGGCCAAACTGCAACCAAAAAATAGCCGGACGTTGTGGTGGGTGCCGTAGTCCCAGCTACTCGGGAGGCTGAGGCAAGAGAATCGCTTAAGCCCAGGAGTTGGAGGTTGCTGTGAGCTGTGTGAAGCCACGGCACTCTACCGAGGGCCATAAAGTGAGACTCTGTCTCTACAAAAAAAGAAAGCAGGGATTCAATTTATTGATGCTCAGTACATCTTAACATATTTAGTAGTCCTGAAGGCAACTCCCTCAGGAAAAGAAATAGAAAGTCAGCTTCTGATTTGAGTTCAGCCCAATCTTTGGCAGTGAAGTCCAGCCAAAACACTTTGGAAGCCATGACTGTCATTGGAGAGGCAGACATCAAAGAAACTCACTTCTAAACACATCAGAGTGAAAGTCCTATTTGTTGCCCAGCTGCCAACAGATGAGGTACGTTTAAGACTTTAGCAAAATTGGAAGAGAGCCTTGGTACACACAATTTATCTTTGCCAATTGTCTTAACTTTTTTTTTCCACAGTTGAGAGAAAAGTAGCTAGCCTCTTCAAACCTACCGTAGCTCAATAAATAACATATAAACCACCAAGGCAGAAAGTCCATTTTATTTCCAGGTTATCTGAGGATGCCTGCATTTTTTATATGTGTGATGAATAGGGGAGAATGTGATTTTTAAAAACTCTTTATTTTGAAATAATTATAGACATATAGGAAGTTGCAGATATTGTACGTGGAGTCTCAGATCTTCTCCATCCATGTCAATTTACATGACATTGTAAATAAATGTAAACTGTATGCTAATGAGGATTGCCCAGATAAGATACAGGACATTCATTTAAATTTGAGTTTAAAATAGTAAATAATTTTCAGTTTTATTATGTCCTGTTATTATTTGCTGTTTATCAGAATATTACATTTAAGTAAGCATTCTGTATTTTTATTTGCTAAATCTGGCAACCCTAAGTAATGTCAAAGCTAGGAAATTAGCATTTGTACACTATTTATAAAAAGACCTAGAAATTATCCAGTTTTCACTATCTTTTTTTGCTTTTTTTTTTTAATTTCAAAATCAATAAAGAAAAGAATCTGAGGGCTTTGCGATGTAGTCCACCATCGCTGCCTCTCATCACTGCCTGTCTTGCCATGGATTCGGTGGCCCAGCCAAGCCCTCACAGGCTGTAGGACTGGTGAGAACTAACAGATTTGAGCTTTGCTCTTGTCTAGAAAACTCAATTAGCATTCTACCTTTCTTTTTTTATTTTTATTTTTTTTTGTAGAGACAGAGTCTCACTTTATGGCCCTCGGTAGTGCCGTGGCCTCACACAGCTCACAGCAACCTCCAACTCCTGGGCTTAAGCGATTCTCTTGCCTCAGCCTCCAGAGCAGCTGGGACTACAGGCGCCCGCCACAACGCCCGGCTAAGCATTCTACCTTTCAAGTGGAAAGGTCTTCCACTTGAATTTCCTTTGTTTTCTTTTTTTTTTTTGTCCCTAAACCATGATTGCCTGTTTTATTGGCCACTTTCATGCTTTGTATTAATAATCAGAGGCTGAGTCAAATTCTTTTGCTTGGGCTATAATTTATTTTCCGTAACCCACAATTCGATATTCAATCTCTTGGATGAGTATCTTTATTTTCTTTGTGAACAGTGGTGCTAAAAATAAGGGGAAATGCTGTAGGAAAAACAAATCCAACCTCACAGTGCCTATTCCATGCTGATTGGCTGGCTTTCATTAAGGACGGCTGGCCGGAGATGCTATGGGCATCAGTTAGCCATAACCACCAGACAAAGCAAGGAAACAGCTTGCTCCACTTAGAGACACCCACATCCCCCTTGTAGACCTCCACCAGGCTATTTCAGCCCACATGCCCCCTGTAGACCTCCACCAGGCTATTCCAGCCCACATCCCCCCCAGAGACCTCCACCAGGCTATTCCTTCCCACATCCCCACTGTAGACCTCCACCAAGCTATTCCAGCCCACATCCCCCCTATAGACCTCCACCAAGCTATTCCAGCTCACATGCCCCCTGTAGACCTCCACCAGGCTATTCCAGCCCACATCCCCCCCAGAGACCTCCACCAGGCTATTCCATCCCACATCCCCACTGTAGACCTCCACCAAGCTATTCCAGCCCACATCCCCCCTATAGACCTCCACCAAGCTATTCCAGCTCACATGCCCCCTGTAGACCTCTACCAGGCTATTCCAGCCCACATCCCCCCCAGAGACCTCCACCAGGCTATTCCAGCCCACATCCCCCTTGCAGACTTTCACGAGACTATTCTGGCCCACCTCAGCCCCTTGGAAAGAGCATACTTTAAATGAAAAAGGCGTTGCTTGCCTTCTGAAGAGTTAAAGAAAGGAGATTTTTATGAAAGATAGTGACACCAAAATAGTATCCTGACACACAGGAAAAGAAATCTTGCAGGAATGTTAGAGTTACGTAGAGCTGGGAGACCAGAGAAATCTGGGGACCTGAAACTAGATCTTTCTTCTATATGAAGAAGATTTCTTATAGTTACTCCTCAAACTGCTACAGCCAATTATAAACTTTTCACAGGTTCCCACGGGAAAGTAAGGAAAATGAGAATTCTATGATTCTTTTCATAGTTTACTTTTCATAGTTAACTATTTCAATTTAAAGGAAAGTTAACTATTTCAATGTAATGTTCTTTCTGTTTTTCAGTAATCAAACATCTTGTCTGTTATAAAACGATAGCAATAATAATATCTGTCCTTTTCCATCCTTCCTTGGCAAATACAATAAAAGGTCGATTTCTCTGTCAGTTATAGCCACAATAATTCTAAGAAACATACTACCTCAAAACTCAGCAGCATATAAAAATAAGCACAATCACACATGCAGGATTGCCTGGCGCAGTTGTATTCCAATATCCTGGGACTATGGGCTTTCTGGGGTGCATACCCTGTACTCCCCAACAATGGCAGAAAAGCAAGAAACCAAAGTGAATTATATAGTTGAGCCCAAAGTCAAGAATGGAGAAGCACACTCCGCCCTCTATGAGGCCAAGGTTGTGAAGGTTTAACGACACTGCAGGAGAAGGGAAAGCGCTGACTTACTGTTCAATCTGTTGTGTATTGGTATAATTATAGCAACCCTCATTTTCTTCTGATTTTTGCTGACCTGAGAAATATAACAATTTGAGAACCACAGCTTCAAACGACATCTTTGACCAGGGGATGGAGAGGAGACTAACATAATAAACAGTAGTTTAGAAAATCCAGAGGTGGGAGGCCTATGATCAGAATTTATCATCACCTACGGGCCCACACAAGGCTTGGATTGGCCCAGCTGTGAATATTCTGTTCAAACCTCTCTCATTTTGTGTAATACTATCTTGTGGGGCAATCTACAATGACTGTACTCTGCCTGTCGCATTTTTAAGGCATTTTGATATACAGGTTAAGTGTTTTGTTTTGTTATGGCCATTGGAAAGAAATTTATTACCCAGGATTCTGCATCAGATCACAGATAATACATTGATTCGCTGAACCAGCTTTCCTGGCACACACGCAATGGAGCCAATTTCCACCCAAAGAACTTAATATTATTAGTTCATTATTAATTCATCTTCCAGATTGCCCCTTCATGACAAATGATACTGCAGCATTCAAGCTTATTCAGGATCAGCTTTGCTAAGGAAATACTCAACACTTTTTTAACTTTTTAAAATGCGTTAATAAAATCACCTTGGAAATGCAGCCTCATGGCCTCAAGTCAGAGAGTTTAGTAAACAAACATTGAAAATTCCATCAAATAGTTAAAGCATTTTGAAGATTATGTGCTCACTGACACTGTGGTCCTTGCAGAACCAGGCTATTTGAAGCATCAACAAAGACAACTGGTTTGACCTTTGTTCAGGCCCCATCGCTGATTTGTCTACTTATGGTGGACACATCCCAACATTTACGAACGTTGTGTGGGGGTGGGATTTAAATATGTGTTTCCACGTGTTTTGAAACTCTTTGGACGAAAAGCTGGAAATCATCTTGTAGTCTTAGGAAGAATGTTGCTGAATCCATACCATCACCCAGAAGAGAACAGCTGTCTGTTCACAGGACGTAAATTTTCTGCTTTCAAAAAAAAAATATATATATATGTACATATATATATATGGTAAACATACAACCACCTATTTTCCAGCCAGGATACTGGGTGCAATCGAACAGGAAAGAGATGAACCTCTTTTGTTTTCTAAGCAATTGGCATTTGCCCGTGGGTCTGTTAGGGAGTTCTGCATAACAGTGTGTGCCTGGGCTTCCTGGTTTCTCTATTGTAGAGTGTCCAAGCAGTCGTGTCCCCTTTCAGAAAAGGACATAATAGCATTTGCTGCTTTCAGCAAGGTTTAACCCAAAGAGAAGTTGGCTTTGTTTGCAGTGAGAGAGAATAAAGCAGAGTGGAAGGGAGTGGGGCCCCCTCGCCTGGTAAATTTCTGGATACTGGGTGTTTCATTCTGTTTTTCTTCGTGAACAGGTGAATTGTGCCCCTTTCATCAGGTGGGGGTGATATTTCACATATATATCAGGTAGCTCAGGTGCTCAGCAGAGGAGATTGGTGATGCCCCAGCCCAGATGCTAGTCTTTAAGGAAATAAGAAATGGTATTTTCCCCAAAGATTGCCAGCATGGAGCTGAAATTCTCTGCCCCCTCAAAACTCAAAAACAAAGAAGAGGAGCAAGGACACCACAGTTCTGGGATCTGTGAATGGACAAGGGAAAGGCAAGTGACTTTCTCATGGTCATGAGGAAGCCGCACCCCAACCAGCAGTGGGGACTGATCAAGCAGCCACAGGCTTGGTGCCATGAACTCCTGGGATATCAAAAACCTGCAGTTCTGAGTGTGTCTGGAAGTGTGTCCATGGTGGGGCAGAAGCCTAAAGACCGGGCAATGGTGTCTTAGTAAAAATCTAGAACCCCAAGTCTGGGTAGCCAAACTACTGCCCCTATCTGAACCCAGAAAGAAGACTGGATGTTTATTTTCTGATAGTATAAAACCTAAAGTAGAATGTCTGACCCCAGGGACACCCAGGCATGGTGTAGGTCAGAGTGTGCCAATGAGCACAGGGAGTTTATGTAAATAATTTGCATATTCCACTCTGAAAGTCTTCATTAATGCTGTCTCCTCTCCCAGGGTTTTTCTTACCCTTCTCTAAAAGCAAGGACTTGGATGGATATCTTTCAGACAAGGTATTAGAAGAGCCTTCTTAGAGGAATCTGATCCCTTAAATGAAAAGACTAAGATGCTTAGATTTAGAATTCCGTAATGAAACAAACTCCCCCACCCAGTGCATCCTACAGGGTACCTACAAGTAGGCAAACCTGCCCCTGCGCACAAACATTTCAACCAGCGTTTTAGTGGGACAATCTGAAAACCCGTTAACACACACAGATGGGGTCACTAGGCAATGGAGTAAAACTTGTAATACAAAGAGCAGAAGTCAAAATATATTATGAAGAAAAAGGCAATTTGGAGAAAATCAATCTGCCGGAGGGAAAAAAAAAACAACCTTGCAAGCAATTATTTTTCCACGAACTGTTGCAGAAAGTGTAGTTAGTGGACTGCATTAGCAAAAAAACTGGTGTATCATTTTGAGAATTTGAAGTTGGGTCACTACCTAATACTATAAAGGTAGATGCCAGAAGGATCAAAGGCCTACAATTGAAAGGTAAAACTATAAAGCTGAGATGATGACACTTAAGAGACTGTCTCCACAACCTAGGGGCAACTTGTTCAAACAAAATTCAGAAACAATACCATAGGCAAAACATGAATTAAATTGAGAACATCAAAAATAGGAATCTCTATTTAAGGAAGGATGCTAAGGACAGGTGACAATGGGAAAAGGTATTCTTAATTTCTAAAACCAATAATGAGATCTGAAAAAGAAAGGAAGTCCTTCCACTCAGCAAGAGGTTGACAACAACTATCCCCCCTCATCCTGCAATCTCTCACCTGCACCTTCTCTGCTACATCTCTGTAGCAAGTACATACTTTTTCCCTCCTGCACCATCGATAACACCCTCTCTGCTAATCATTCCCATCAGCAGATACACAACCTCTTCCTTATTTGATTTTTAAAACACCCTCCCTTGCCCTCACTTCAACTCAATATCCCTGCTCCCCCGCCTAGGAGCACCCCTCAAAATAGCTGTCCATACTCCACGCTTCCAATGACTCTCATCCTCTTTTTTAAACATTTTGTATCATGTATTGCTTGATTAATGCAAGAAAATATATGTAAATTATGAAACATAGTAAAATGAACACTGATGAGCCTGCTACTCAACTAAAAAATTGGAACATCCCCAATTTCATTGCATCCACCTATATGTCCCCCTCCCCCACCCACTCTGACTTTTCTGCTCCAAATGGAGAAGCCATAACCTTAAACTCTGTGTGTATCATTCCCTTCCATTTTATAAAGTTTTATCACACATATCCTGAACAATACAGAACTAAAATCTGAAGGGGGTGGGATACAGGTTCTGTTCGTTTTCCCTCTAAACTTTGAAGACATTTCATATTCCTGTCCAGAAGCTCCAAACCCTTTCCCTCGCACCTCCCACGGCCTTCTCAGTCTTGGAAAGTCATCTTTCTAGTTGCTCAGACACAATTATTCTATTTCTTTCTGACTCGCCTCTTTATGCTGTAACACATATCCAATCCATGGGTAAATCCTGTTGGGTTCCCTCGTTCAGAACATACTCAGAGCCCAGCCACACCTTGCCTCTATTTCTTTCCCTCAGGTTCAGGCCACCATCGCCTTTCATCTCGAATATTATCCACATTTCCATGTGCCTGCTTTGCCCTCGCCCTGGCCCTGGCCATTGCCCCAGCCCCCACCTCCGCCCACAGTCTATTCTCAATATAGCAACCAGAGTGATTCTTTGGAAATTCACATCAAAGCACATTACTCTTCAACTCAGCACTTTGCTAAGAATCTACAAGGCACTCCGTCATACTCTAGACAGCACCTTGTCCCCCACACAACTTTGCAGACACCTCTCCTACAGCCCCCCAAAGGTTTGCTCCCACCTGCTTCCTTGAACAAGTTCACACGTTCCTGGCTCGGGGCCTTTGCTCATGCTATTTCCCTCTACCTGGGAGGCTCCTTGGGTATCCCCTCTTCCTACATGGCTGGCTCTCTCATGCCTCCTTTGCTTATTAAATATCTTAAAGATCACCTTATCTGTGAGACCTCCTCCCCCACTCTGTTTAAAAACAGCCTTCCTGTCCCTACCAGCATACTTCTTCTCATTTTCTAGCTTTGCATTTTCCCGTAATACTGATCCCATGATGACATGCTAAATCTTTTGCTTGCTTCTTTGTTTGATATTTTACTACCTTTGCTGAAATACAAGCTCCTTGAAAACAAAGGTGTATCCCCAGCAATGTCCAGAAAATACTAGTTTCAGTAAACATTGAGCAAAGGGACAGATGGGTGAATATATGAATGAATGAATGAAGAAAATAATCTCACTTCCCTCACTTTTGCCAACTGCCAATATTCCGGACCACATATCATAACGCCTTTTACGTCTTTCTTTTTTCTGAAAACTTTATTGTTGGGGATTGACTGAGGGTACAAGATGTGTCACACACTGAAATCCCACCCCCCCCTCCTTCACTTTCTCTCTGCTGTTCCCTTTTCCCACTCCCACCATGTCTTTAATTGTCATCAAATCAAGATTGAATACATAGGATCCATGCTTCTCCATTCTTGTGATGCTTTACTAAGAATAATGTGTTCCACCTCAAAGCACTCAAGCTAGACCTCCCATTTGATCCTGCAATCCCATTACTGGGCATCTACCCAGAAGGAAAAAAATCCTTTTATCATAAGGACACTTGCACTAGACTTTTTATTGCAGTTCAATTTACAATCACCAAAATGTGGAAACCCCTAAATACCCACCAACCCAGGAATGGATTAACAAGCTGTGGTATATGTTGTATACCATGGAATACTATTCAGCTATTTAAAAAAATGGAAACTTTACATCCTTCGTATTAACCTGGATGGAAGTGGAAGACATTATTCTTAGTAAAGCATCACAAGAATGGAGAAACATGAATCCTATGTACTCAATTTTGATATGAGGACAGTTAATGACAATTAAGGTCATGGGGGGGAAGGAAAAGCAGAGAGAGGGAAGGAGGGAGGGGGTGGGGCCTTGGTGTGTGCCACACCTTCTGGGGGCAAGACATGATTGCAAGAGGGACTTTACCTAACAAATGCAACCAGTGTAACTTGGCTTATTGTACCCTCAATGAATCCCCAACAATTAAAAAAAAAAAAAAGAATAATGTCTTCCTCTTCCATCCAGGTTAATACAAATGCTGTAAAGGCTCCATTTTTAATGGCTGAATAGTATTCTGTGGTGTACATATACCACAGCTTGTTAATCCATTCCTGGGTTGGTGGGCATTTAGGCTGTTTCCACATTTTGGCGATTATAAATTGAACTGCAATAAACAGTCTAGTACAAGTGTCCTTATGACAAAAAAAATTTTTTTCCCCTTCTGGATAAATGCTTATTTTTAACCATACTCCAGGTCAAACCAAAATGATGGTCATCATCTAGCCCCAGTATTTCTGGATAGCAAGTACAGACTTTCTCTGTCTTTTTGTGCTCAAATGGGCTCAAATTTTTGCCTCTTTCTCCTTCACCATCCCTGAAGACGGTCTCAGCACTGGAAGCTTTAAAATGCGCTTCTGTACAATGAAGGTAAAAGGCTATTTCTCCAGAAGTCATTACCTATTTGTCTTCCATTACTGACATAAGCCCACTGTCGATGATAAGGATGTCAAAACCTGACGCCTGAAGGGCTGTGGATAAAACATCCAATTTTTCAGTTTTATTTTGTTTTTTAGAAGCCTGCGTGACACGTTTGGGCTCAATGTTCCACTTAGGAAAATAAAAAGCAAAAGGCCAAATTCCTTTTACTCTATATCCTTTTTCTTTCTCTGAAAAATATCACAGTAGATCAGAAAAAATCACATGGCAGTTTACAAAATTAACTGCCTCATGAATAAATGGATTTATTATTTAAGATGCTGAGAAGCAGGCACACTTTATTATTCAGTATCCTTGGAATGAAATATTTGAAATGCGGGATGTAATATTTTCAGACTGCCCCACTACAAGCCCGAAAGAACAGTTGCACATTAATATAAAACATTCATTGGGAGATCTGCCGGCAACGTGATAAAGAGAAATGGCTACATTTTTATTTTAATTGCTAATAATTCCCATTAAGAAGGTGGTTTGTGGCCGTTTTTACTGTACTGTACTTTGGAACTTACCCTAGATCACAGGAGCTACATTTAAAGACTTCTCTAAACTATTTACTACAAAGAACTAGAACTTTCCAAAAATGATCTTAATGCTTAAGAAGATATAATGACCAAACAGCTGAAAAATCGATTTCATTATATGTTTTGTTCAAGAATCGAAGTTCAGTACTTCTGTAAACCATGAGCTTTTAACAAATATAGCAAATGAGAAAAACTGTTTTCAATTTTTAATTATCTTGCCCAATTCGTATTTCCTGGCTTATCTCTGAGTCCCTCTCATCTGCTCCCTCTGAGTCTTTTTATGATGCATGCTTTTATCAAGGTCAAATTCCAAAGGCGAGTCATCCTGCCTCAGCATTTGCCTTACAACATTTTCAATAAATGTTAGACCCTTAGGGTCTTAAATCCAAAGATATATATAGTATACTTTAGAACAAAAAATAGCAGGGGGCTCATGTTTCACTGGTTTTAGGACCAACTATTATGAAAGGGGGAAGGCTTAGAATAATAGGATTTTCAAACTAGAAGAAACTTTAACTTTTTTCATCTGACTCCTTCCTTTGATAAATGAACACAGAGAGGTAAAGTGTTTTTCCTGTGTCAAACAGCCAACTGGTTGCAGGACTAGAATTGAAATTGAGGCTTTCCTCTTCCAGCCCTGGTTTTTATCATCTTTTGAAGTCATGATCTGCATAATTTGCCTAAGTCTTCCTAATCCTTGAGAAATGCATGATATTTACTTTCTGGCCTTCTCTCCCCCTTGCTCTTGTCACTGTCTGCTCCAGTCCCTCACGGTCCCCTGCCTGGTCAAATGCAGGGTATCCTCTGCCCAGCTGTCCGTCAAGGACTCTCTGCACACCAGCTTGTTGCAAAACTACTCTGCCTAAAGTAACAACTCAGATGACACCTGCTCAAAAACCTCACTGGGATTCCTGTTTTCCTTGAAATCAAATGCAAAGACTTTGCCCTCGTGTACAAAAAAGTCTTTGAAATTGTCTGGTGCCCAGCTCCCCCCACACCATCCCTGTGAACTCTACCTTAGTTGCAGAGAATATTTCACATCTCTTTCCTGTACCCACAGTGGTTTCTGACGTTCCTTATCCGCCTGGCAATAAAGCCTATTCGTTTGAGTATTGGGAAACCTCTAGTCATCCTTAAGCAGCAATTCAAATGTCACTTCCTTTCAGTTTTTGTAACACTTTAGGAAAGTGTCAAGGCCACTTTGGTCTCTTTGATAATTCCTGCTGGACTGAGTCTCACTCCCCAGCATGGCCCACTGGGCTGTGCCTGACCTGCCCTGACCACGCCATCAGCTCAGACCTGGTTTCGTCTCCTCGGTCCTTCACTTGATCTCCCACTTCTGTAATCCTGTTTCTGTCCTCTTCAAAACTCAAGACCTTTTGGTTTTTTGATTCTCACAACTACCTTTTCTTGCTGAGCTTGGGCCTCTGCAAACTGATGAATCACATCCTATGATCTTTCCCTGTTTTCCCACCTGGGGCACTGACCATTTGCCCCCCACAATGACTTCTCATACCAGGATTCTGTCCCCAAAAGCAGTTCACAGGAGGTATGACCCACTCACCCAAGAGGACAGAATTGTGAAAAGATTTAGATAGAATTTCTCATCCAAGGCACTCACATATTCATCTACCGCTTTAGATGGTGAATTTCTTAAGATCAGAGATTATGTCTTCTTAACCTTTAAATGCCACTGCCTAAAACAGTGCCTGATGTGTAGTTTGCATTAAATAAATGTATGAATTGGCACAAGTGATAATGATAACAACAGAGCCCAAAGAAGAGAACAGAAATTTAGATGTGGAGTCATCATGATCTTAAGAGGGAGCGGTTAGGTCTGAAGAGTAAAGGGTTCTTGTAATATTATGATCTAGATAGCAGAAATTAAATCACATACTTAAAATACAGTTCAGTTGAACCTTGAGCAATGCAGGCGTTGGGGTGTTCACTCCCTTTTCAGTGGAAGATCTGTACAAAAGCACAACTCCTAACAGCCTACTATTGACTGGAAGCCTCACTAATAACATAAAGTCTCAATTAACACATATTTTGTCTTTGGTGGTGTTCTTAAAATAAGCTAGAGAAAAGAAAACGTTGCTGCGGAAATTATAGGAAGAGAAAATATATTTACCATTCATTACATAGAAGTGGATGGTCATAAAGGTCCTTGGCCCGTTGTGTTCATGTCGAGGAGACTGTGGATGAAGAGGAGGGGTTTGTCTTGCTGTCTCAGGGATGGCAGAGGAGGAAGGGAATCTGTATATAAGGGGACCTGAGCAGTTCAGAACCACGTTGTTCAAGGGCCAACTGTGTTTACAAGAGTTCAGATTGTACAGGAAACCCGCACATTGTACCCCTTGATTGCACTAATGTACACAGCTATGATTTAACAATAAAAATAAATTAATTTAAAAAAAAAGAGTAGAATACTGAGTTACGTGCTTGCCTCATCTGCTGGGATCAGCTAGGTTATGCTGTGGTGACCAGTGACCCCCAGATCTCAGCGGCTTAGAGCAGCAAGGCTTTCCTTTGCACTTTGCATATTTAATTGTGGGCAGATAGGAGATCTCTTTGTGAGAATCACTCTGGGACTCATGCTGAAGAAGGCTTTATCTCAAAAAGGATTTTTATGGTGTCTGGAACCAGTGATAAAAAGATCATCATGTCTGTTTGCTAAAACCAGTCACACAACTATAATGAACTTCAAAGACATATAGAGGTAAGATCCTAACATGCACCTAGGAGGAAAGGGAAACTGGATATCAGTGATCAATCATATCTACCACCTTCCTCCGCTCTGGCCACCCATATGCAGCTCCTCCTCCCTCAAGCAGGGCACACTCGCCCTGGCCTGCCCCTCGTCCAGCATTGCATGGTGAGTATATGTGTGTTGGGGGCAGTTTTCAATTCATAGGTTTCTAGTTCAAGAAGAATTACATCTGACCTACGTAGAAACAAATCTTTCTCTTTCTTCTTTTTTAAATTATAGAATATTACAGGGTAATGTGTTTTAGTAAATGGCTAATAACATTTTTAAGTATTATATATTGCTTCACTCCATTTTTAAACCCTATAAATAACATAGACAATGCTAGTTTAGGGCGGCGCCTGTGGCTCAAAGGAGTAGGGTACTGGCCCCATATACCAGAGGTGGTGGGTTCAAACCCAGCCCTGGCCAAAAAACTGCAAAAAAAAAAGAACAATGCTAGTTTAGATTTATTTATAGGTTTAATAATTTCTTGGCCCTCATACCTCTTGCATCTCAGAAAAATCTTCTGTATATCCTTTGATGTCTTCTTACGACATTATATGAACTTCTTTTACAGAAAGCCTCTTAGTAGTTAACACATTTTTCTTCTTTTGAAAAAGTCTTCCTCATAAAATACTCGCCCAGACCGATTTCTTCAAGGGTTTTCCCTGAACTCTCTTCTGGTATTTTTATAGTTTCATGTCTTAAGTTTAAATCTTTTATGCAGTGAGAGTCTATCTTAGTTAATGGTGAAAGGTATGGGTCCAGTTTCAGTCCTCTACAGGTTGCCAGCCACTTCACCCAGCACCATTTGTTAAATAGGGAATCTTTTCCCAACTGAATGTTTTTAATGGAGGTGGGCAGAGGGAGGGCGATTGGTGGGATTACACCTGCAGTGCATCTTACAAGGGTATATGTGAAACTTAGTAAATGTAGAATGTAAATGTCTTAACACAGTAACTAAGAAAATGCCAGGAAGGCCATGTTAACCAGTGTGATGAAAATGTGTCAAACAGTCTATAAAACCAGTGTATGGTGCCCCATGATTGCATTAATGTACACAGCTATGATTTAATTTAAAAAAAAAAAAAAACTTATCCCCTCACCCAAAAAAAAGTCTTTATTTTGTACTAGTTCCTAAGAGATTTCCTGGCTGCGTTATTCTAGATTAACAGTTCTTTTCTCTTAGCACATTGAGGGTATCAATCTCCTCGTTTCCAGAGTCCAGGGCAGAACACTCCTGATGCCTGCTGGCAGTGTATGTGTGGGTCATCTGTCTTTTCGTCCTCTCTGCTTTCATGCTCCTCTCTCTGTCTTTGGTGTTTCATTGTAAGTTATGGGTTGCTCTTCATTTATTCTCCTGTGCACACATTGTTCTTCTGGAAATTTTTTAGCTATTTTCTTTTCAGATATTGCCTCTCCATCATTCTCACTATTTTCTCCTTTGGGGATTCTAATTAGATATTTATTAGATATTCCCACTCTGTCCTCTATAGCTCTTAACCTCTCATCTACATTTTTATTTCTTTTTCTCCTCCCTGCTACACTTTGGGTAAGGGCTTCAGAGTTATCTTTCACTTAACAGATTTTTTCCATCTGTATCAAATCTAATAAGTGAATTTCTTATTTCAACAATTATATCTTTTATCTTTAAAATTCTATTTTGGCATTTTTTTTATTCTTCAATCTTATTCGTTTTGTAAAGCCTTTTCTTTATTGCTTATTTTTATCTTGTATCTCTTTAATTATAATATATACGTTTACTTTATATTCTGCATTTGTCCAGCATCTGTGGGATCAAAACGTTTTCTGTGCTCTTCATTCTGTCTCCCTGTGTGTGTGTTGATGGATGGTTGTGAGTCAATATTTGGGTGATTTTATCTATGGGAATCTTGGGGACCT